>NW_027362768.1:260272508-261562925 GCF_046119375.1 Phyllobates terribilis
ATGTAGAAAATTTCGCAATTTTCAAAATTTTAATTTTCATGCCCTTAAATCAGAGAGATATGTCACAAAAAATAGTTAATAAATAACATTTTCCACATGTCTACTTTATATTAGCACAATTTTGGAACCAACATTTTTTTGGGTTAGGAAGTTATAAGGGTTAAAAGTTTGACCAGCGATTTCTCATTTTTCCAACAAAATTTATAAAACCATGTTTTTAGAGACCATATTACATTTCAAGTGACTTTGAGGGGCTTTTATAACAGAAAATACCCAAAAGTGACACCATTCTAAAACCTGCACCCCTCAAGGTGCTCAAAACCACATTCAAGAACTTTATTAACCCTTCTGGTGCTTCACAGCAAACAATGAACATTTAACTTTTTTTTCACAAAAATATTATTAAAGACCCAAGTTTTTTTTTATTTTCTCAAGGGTAACAGGAAAAAATGGACCCCAAAATTTGTTGTGCAATTTCTCCTGAGCACGCCTATACCCCATATGTGGGGGAAAACCACTGTTTGGGCACACGGCAGGGCTCAGAAGGGAAGGAGCACCATTTGACTTTTTTAATGTAAAATTTGCTTGAATAATTATCGGACACCATGTCGCGTTTGGGGAGCCCCTGATGTGCCTAAACAGTGGAAACCCCCCACAAATGACACCATTTTGGAAACTAGACCCCTCAGGGAACTTATATAGATGTGTGGTGAACACCTTGAACCCCCAAGTGCTTCACAAAAGTTTATAACGTGGAGCCATGAAAATAAAAAAATTCTATTTTTCCCACAAAAATATTTTTTAGCCTCACATGTTTTATTCTTAAAGGGGTAGCAGGAGAAAATGTACCCCAAAATTTGTTGTGCAATTTTTCCTGAGCACGCAGATACCCCATATGTGGGGGAAAACTATTGTTTGAGCACACGGCAGGGCTCAGAAAGGAAGGAGTGACATTTTGAAATGCAGACTTTGATGGTTTGGTCTGCGTGTGTCATATCACGTTTTGAGAGCCCCTGATGTGCCTAAATAGTGGAAATTCCCCATTTTAGAAACTAGACCCCTCAAGGAATTTATTTAGATGTGTGGGGAGCACCTTGAACCCACAGGCTCTTCACAGAATTTTACAATGTGGATCTGTAAAAATGAAAAAAAAATATTTTTCCCATAAAAATGTTTTTAGCCCCCAATATTTTCATTTTCACAAGGATAGCAGGAGAAAATGGACCCCAAAATTTGTTGTGCAATTTCTCCTGAATAATATGAGTTACTCTGGACTCCATCTGGCGTCTGTTTAGCGGTGTCCTTTTTTTCAGAGGTTCACAAAACTGTGGCCGAAGGCACTTTTATGCACGCCTAATAAAAAGACGGACACCGTGGAATCTTCCGCCGGGGGTTCCGAAATCATGTATTTCAGAGATTTACACGGAAACGCCGGCATAACGCTCAGTGCAGAGCACAGGATAAATGTGCACAGAGCCTTACTACGATCTTTGGGAGCAAGAATGAACAAATCAGCAGCAGGTGAAGAATTGGTTTTATTTATTTTTTACGCCATTCCTAATGCGGCATAAGTGATTAGACGACTTTATTCTTTGAGTCGGTGCGATTACAGCGATACCAGATTTATATCGGGTTTTTATGTTTGGCTGTTGTCACACACTAAAAAACGCTTTTTTTTCTGCTAAAACTTTTGCATCGTCATATTTTGAGAGCTATAATTATTCCATATTTCTGCCGACAGAGTCATGTATGGGCTTGTTTTTTGTGGGACAAGTTGACGGTTTTATTGGTACCATTTTCGGGCACGTAACATTTTTTGATCACTTTCTATTTTATTGATTTTTGGGAGGCAGAATAAGCAAAATCCAACAATTCAGGACTTGTTTTTTTTTTGTTTTTTTTTATGCTGTTCCGCGTGTGATAAAATTGATAAGGCAGCTTTATTCTTTGGGTCAGTACGTTTACAGCGATACTACATTTATATTTTTTTCATAGAAAAAATATTTTTTCTGCATCGCTTGCATCGCTATAACTTTTTTATTTTTCGGCTGATGGAGCTGTATGGCTGCTTGTTTTTTGCGGGACAAGATGACGTTTTCAGCGGTACCATTTTTATTTACATTCGTCTTTCTGATCGTATTTTATTCCACTTTTTGTTCGGCGGTATGATGATAAAGCATAGTTTTTTGCTTCATTTTTTTTTTTATTTTTATCGTGTTAACTAAAGGGGTTAACTAGTAGGACAGTTTTATAGGCAGGTCATTCCGGACACGGTGATACCAATTATGTGTGCATTTATTCTTTATTTTTTTTCATAATAATATTTGTTATTGGTACAAATACATATATATATATATATATATATACAGCTCTGGCAAAAATTAAGAGACCACTGAACAGTTTTCTATTGGAAAGCATGGAAAGACTGGTGGAAAGCATGCCAAGATGAATGAAAGCTGTGATTAAAAATCATGGTTAGTCCATCAAATATAGCCAAATATTGATTTCACAGTTGAAACATGAGTAATTTGAGGTCTGAAAGCACTGTTTCTTTTTTAGTATTTTGACGCTTTATCATTTGCTGCAAATAAATGCAAAATTTTTAGCTTTGAATTTCGGAGACATGTTGTCAGTAGTTTATAGACTAAAACAACAATGTACATCTTATTCAAAAATACACCTATAAAGGGAAAAATCAGAGAAACTGAAAATTTTGCAGTGGTCTCTTAATTTTTGCCAGAGCTGTATATTATATTTTTTTCACTTTTTTACTTCGTTCCACTATGGGACTTTCACTTTCTGCAGTCTGATCGCTGCTAGACCTTATAGCTGTCAGCCATGCAGACACAAGGTAGTTAGATCATGCACTGTGCATGATCTATCTACCTTGCTAGTGCCTGGTGACCCAATGTCACCATGACGACATCTGGTCACCATGGCAGCGATCGGGACCCTCTCTTGTCACTAATATTTGAGGAATTAATCAAATTGAGTATTGAGTTAGATAATAACAATACTCACCCAGAAACTTATTTACACAAGTGATAGTTTTTATACTTGTATCCATATGTGACACATATTAGGTATAGTGGATATAATGGTAATTTTATTTATTCTTAATAAAGGTTAATTTTTAAATATAGAGATTCCACCGCAGTCAGTGATTCACAGTACAGATTACCACTGATCTAATGTCTGGTCCTTGTGTTACCTTGTGTTGCTGTTACTAATAACTGGTCCTTGTGTTATTTTGCCCAAACCAGTCTTTTCTTGTTTGCAGTCCTCAGTAGTGGCTTCTTTGCAGCAATTTGACCATAAAGGTCTTTTTCTCCTCTGGACAGTTGATGTTGAGATTTATCTGCTACTTGATTTCTGTGCATCATTTATGAAGACTGTCATCTGAGGTGCTGTCAATTAGATTTTTCTGAAACTCCTTACTCTAATGAACTTAGAGGTAATTCTTGGTCTTCCTTTCCTGGGACGGTTCTCGTGAGAGAGCCAGTATTATCACGGCAACTGATGGTTTTCATGATTGATCTTGATGATACCTTTGTCAGAGTAACCTTCCTTCTATTACAGTAGCCCCTTCCTTATAGATAGAAGACCACTGCAACCAGTGAGAACATCACATACACAGGAGTCATGTAAGTATGATGGATTCTCCAAACTTTATGGAGTTGCATAAGCTTATATAACAAAAAATTAATGTTTCTAATTTCATAATGCACAGATGCAAAGAAAAAACATAATTTATGAATCTTCTATTTTAACTGCCCAGATTAATCCCATAAAATCCAAGTCTCCAGACACAGCCCAATTAATTCTTGCAACTGTAAAAACAATCTTGAATTGGAGCAGTTTCTCAGAAGATAGACTCTGGGCATTACATCAAGAAAAACTATGCACTTTTAATAAACAACATAATTAGCGGAAAGCATACAAAATGGAGTTTAAATACTGAAAAAATGACAACCATTCTTAAACATTCATGGTTCTGGCAATTTTCCAGATTGTCTGATCTTCATGTCTTAAAGTATTGATGGACTGTTGTTTCTCTTTACTTAGTTGAATGGTTTCTGCCATATTTTGGCTTAGATCACTTGTGGAATAGAACTCAGCATTCTATGAACCTGCGTACCAACACTCTGCAAAACAGATCTCATAGTCTCAAACAGTTTCTGAATGCAGGTGATTCCGTAAATGAACTCTTGATGAGGCATACCTGTTCATTGGAAGCCATTCCGGGTGACGACCTGAAATGAAGCTGCTTGAGCAAATGCCAAGGGTATGTAAAGCTGTCATCAAAATAAAAGGAATAAAAGGGGGTTACTTTCAGGATTTTAAGGTTTCATACATATTCATGTTAGTTTCACATGTGTTTATTTACTCCTTGTTTCCATATGTGTTTTTTGCTGCCTTCAGTTTGAATCTACAATGTGCTCATTCCAATAATATAAAGACTAAACTATTGCATGAACAGGTATGTTCAAACTTTTCACCGCTACTTTACACTTTGACTAATTTTAAAAACCTGTTTGGTACTGTTGATAGAATCAGTTCAATGGGAATAATTAAATTCCCGCTAAAATCACAATTGTGCACAAGTTCACAATGGCTGGACACACTGTGGTTGAGATTACCAAGAATCAAATTGTATCTATTCTTGCTGACGTGACACTTTAGTGCCTGAATAATACGTCATATGTGCTATATACTGCATTCCAAATGAGCAATGCAGCACATAGACCAGAAAATCTGATCCACAGATATGTGTGATATGTGAATAAACGGTGTTTAAGCTATAGGTCAAATTATAGCATAATCAATTTTTTGCCACCTTTGCAAGACTTGGTCAGAATTTGTTGGGCACAGATCTAGGGGCCATAAGACGGCTAAGGGCTACAAGATTATTTAATGTTGAGAATCTAAATGTCAGCGAGAGTTTTTAGGTTGAAGGTGGTTCCAAGGTTGCCAAGGTTTTGTAATAATCTTGTGATTATCCATGTGGCCTCTATTGTATGTGGTAATAAATTTGAGATTCCTCTTGTTGTGTGTATTCTGCTTTGTTATAGGTTTTAAATAGCCTGACTGTGAGACTATTGAGCCTTTTTTACGAGCCCGCTGATCTTTTTTCTCATCTTTGTATCCTGACCAAAAGGGATATTTTTCAGTCAAGTAGTGTAAAGTGTACTGGTGAAGTCCAAATAGCTGCTCAAGCCAACACGTTTAAAGTGTACAGCTCAGTTTATCATTTGCTGGTTATAATAGGATGGTGAGATTTTTTTTGCATCTTTGAAATGTGTTAGAACAAAGCTGGTTGCCGAACTGTTTTTAATATATATTTTAACACCTTATGTTTATTCATGATTTTTTTCATTTTTGACATTTATGATTCTTTTCTGTTGATTTACCTGCAGTTCCTTTTTTGCTCCACACCCTATTTTTTGATCAGCCCTTATACGGTATTGGTTGCATGTTTTGGTGAATTATGGACCTACACATGTATACATGAGGATATTGCATGGAGGATTTGAGGATGATGAGTCGGGATGGACATCGGCGGCATTTGTATCAGTTTATATATACTGCTGTCTATACATTATGCATGTTGAACTAGCAATTATATGTGCCTTTTACTTAAAGAGATGTATTTATATTGCCAATATACCTTTTTTGCTGTTTAATGTAGCTCCTTAATTCTCCTCTCCTTCTTGTTTTGCCTTCCCTCTCTTTTTTCACATGATTAGCCATACTTCAGGGTTTGATAATGTCTTGTACTGATCCTTTGGATAATCGCACTTTAAAGCAAATTGTTATATCTGTTTTGTTATGCACTCACTGTGGGAGCAGTGTGCGCGTGCCTCTTTTCTCCTCCCCCGTGTGTGCGCCGCTCCCCGGCGTCTTTATGTCAGCCCCAGCGGGCGCGGGTGTCCTTCGGACTCTGGGCCTGCTGTGATTGGCTTGACGGCCGGGGTGGGCGTGCCCCGGGTGCGGCGATTGACGCATGCACCGGACGGCTGCTCCTATTGGTGAGTGGGAAACTATGTGATATGGTCACATGGTATAAAGGTCCTTCAGGTGATCTTTCTCCTCACTTCCCCTTGAGAAAGCGTGCGGGTGGCACGCGAAACGTGCGTTGGGGCGCAGCATTTTTCAGCCTTTTGCACTCTGGGCTGGGCCAGATTTGTTTCCTAATAATGGGTAAGGTTACTTATTCATGAAGATCTTAGGATTACTTGGGCCATAATTTCTATACTATAAAAAAACTCTTCATGTAAATTTCTATTTATGTTACCTCTGCTCCTTATCCTAGATTTACTATTAATTTGACAGTCAAACTTTTGGTCACTGTGGCTTGTACCGGGAATGTTTATTACCATTTCTGTCTATCATGTCTATTTTTATGTGATTTCAATGTGATTTCTATGTGATTTTTAATCTATTTTCTCTAATAAAAACATGTATATTTTTATAAAAAAAGAGATACTCCTTTGTTTCTCCTGTTTGACATATATTTCTCTGTTGGAGTATGTAGTTATATATTATATGCACTAATGATCTATAAGGGTCTCACTTAGATTAACTAATTATGCCCATGGGATTTTCTTTAATCATTTTGTGTTTTTCTGTGTTTCTCACAGCTGAATCCGGGCCGTGCATGGATTTTAGAGCCCGTGACCAGGCGTGATAAATTATGTTTTTAATGATGGCAGTGGTAATATTGTGGAGAGTGGTGGCAAGTGTCTTCAAGACATTACTTTTAAATATAAGGATATGCTAAGAAAAAGGACGAAAACCTGGTGGAATAGGGCCTTTCTGGAAAAGTACTTGCGGGCAGGCATAATACCAAGATGACTCCATGTGCAGGTCTTTCCATCCTTTGACATAAGTGATGATTAATTTAAGAATACTTGGGAAGAATATTCCAATGCATGTTCTAAAGGTTTTTTAGAACTTTTGAGCGAACTCAATCATAAATCCCTGGTTACAATGGAGTTAGAGATTGAGGAACTTCAATTGATCATAAGAAAGGAACTATCTGGTGAGGTATTAAATAAATGTAATGAGGACATTGATAAAGATGTTCAAAAATGGGCGAATGAAGCACAATCAGTGAAAACTAAAAAGTTCCAGCGAGATCTTAATGATCTACGCAGTGGCCGTGTATATAAATGGAGGAGTATTAATGATCGCTCACGTCCTCGCTTTCGCAATAATTCTATATCTAGATCGATCTCTATCAGATCCTCAATTTCAGGAGATGAACTTCCATCTATTGACCGAGATGACTCATTGAACAAATACCTAAAAGACTTAATACTCAACAAGCCGCCAAGAGTTATAACGAGAAAGCCCCTAAAAATGCATTGCAGGTAATTAATCTCTCAACTCACAAGTTGACTGATGTACAAATTGATGTGCTCTCTAGGGGACTTACCTTTTCACCTACTAATTCTTTTAATTTTTTTGTAGCCGTAAAGGATTTATACATATTTTCACGTAAATTAATTTTGAAAAAGCTGCATAATCGTGATTCCAGCCCTAGCAACCCTGTGACTGATACCGAGAGGGAGGCTTTGCAGGCCCTGGAAGACTTATTGAGAGAACAATTACCAGATAACCAAGGTACTTTCCCCCAGACGATTTTCCCTAGATCTACGAGGTTTCCTCCCTTGTCCTTATGCCCTGCAGTGGAGATTTTTACTCGTCTGGTGATGGATGATTTTAAAAAACTCTCCACTAGGCGAAAATTTGATAATTTGACTCACCAACAGAGACATACACTTGATCAAATACAATCTCTCACCGATGTAGTTATCAAGGCAGCGGACAAGGGGGGAAACATCGTGATCTGGCCAATCGAAAGTTATGAGAAAGAGGCTTTTAGACAATTGAGGGATCGAAAGACCTATAGAAAATTGCCTTCTAGTCCTGCTTCCTCCTTGGATCAGTTACAGCAAATATTGATATCTGCTTGCGAAAGGGGCAGCATTGATAAAAGAATTTTGGAAGGTCTTACGGTCAGGTTCCCTAGAATTCCCACCTTATATCTCCTCCCCAAAATCCACAAGGATCCCGTCTGCCCTCCCGGACGTCCTATCGTGTCAGGTCTTGAGGGCCTATGTCATCCTGTCTGCACTTTCATAGATTTTTACTTAAAACCTTTAGTTGAAACGCTTCCGTCGTACATACAAGATACAACGGACATGTTGAGGAGGGTAGACGGGATCTTTGTGGAACCAGATGTTCTACGTGTGACCGCAGATGTAGAGTCCCTCTATACCTGCATCGAACATGAGGATAGGATGAGGGCGGTCCGCTTCTTCCTGGGGGGCAGCAGCTGGGATGGTCCGACCTGTGAGCTGATACTTGAGCTGCTCCACTTTGTCAATACTCATAATCTTTTTGTTTTCAAAAATTAATTTTATTTACAGACACGTGGCACTGCGATTGGTGCGGCATGTGCGCCTTCGTATGCCAGCCTCTTCCTTGGTTATTGGGAGAGGACGCTCTTTGGTGACGAGGGCACACATGCCATGGAACCCATCCAGTGCTGGTATAGATATATTGATGATTTATTTTTTATTTGGAAGGGCACCGTTGAGCAGCTCGATCAGTTCATGGGTCGCCTTAATGCTAATTCAACATCAAATTAACGTATAGGGCTGACAAGAGGAAATTGGACTTCCTGGACATAAAATTTGAGGTGGATGATGATGCACTCATGCAGACCGATGTATTCAGGAAGTCCACCTCTGTCATTGCGCTTATACATGCATCATCTGCACATTGTGCAGCAACTATTCGGGCTGTCCCAGTGAGTCAGTTCCTCAGGATGAGGCGGATCTGCTCGTCCGATGCGAGGTTTGAAGAACAGGCGAGGGACTTGAGATCTCGGTTTGAGGATAGGGGCTACAGTCAGAGGTGCATCAAGGCAGGTTATAGTCGGGCGAAAAATGCTACGCGCAATTCGCTCCTCTATACATCAAGAAAACGGCGGGGTTGCGATAGGAGGACTCGTTTTATTTTGACATACAATCATGAATGGTGTAATATGAGAGCTATATTAGAAAAACATTGGCCCATTCTCAAAACAGAGCCTGCTCTTCAGTCAAGCCTTCCCACCGCACCCCTGATGACACCAAGACGTTGTAGAAATCTAAAAGATTTACTTGTCAAAAGCCACTATACACCTCCTGTGGCAAATTTGTTCGGGAGCAGAGGTCCTATTTGGGGATTCTTTCCATGTGGCCGCTGCCTAGCCTGCAGCAATGTCATCTGTAGTTCCTCATTCTCTTCAGTAGATGGACTCCGCCATTTTGAAATAAAACATCATATCACATGCACTAGCATGAACGTAATTTATTATGCAACTTGTGGATTTTCTAAAATTTATATTGGACTTACGTCCCGTGAATTAAGAATACGGGTGAGGGAACACGTGAGGGACATTGCTGCGGCCAGGTCAGTGTCCGACATGTCAGAATTATAAACAAACAATTAAAAACAATTCCCCGACATTTCAAGATGCACCATGACTGTAGCCCCAAATCCTTCCGGGTGAGAGGAATTGATCTCATCCATACTGGTATACGGGGAGTAGATATAGGCAAACGCCTGGCACAATGTGGCACCATCTGGCCTTAATGAGTCACTCAGTTTTTCATCCTTTTTGTAAATTGACACACTTGCCATCATTATCACTGGGCTGTACATTTTGTGCGCTATTTGTTATTATTTTGTTTGTTTTTAATATATATTTTAACACCTTATGTTTGTTCATGATTTTTTTCATTTTTGACATTTATGATTTTTTTCTGTTGATTTACCTGCAGTTCCTTTTTTGCTCCACACCCTATTTTTTGATCAGCCCTTATACGGTATTGGTTGCATGTTTTGGTGAATTATGGACCTACACATGTATACATGAGGATATTGCATGGAGGATTTGAGGATGATGAGTCGGGATGGACATCGGCGGCATTTGCATCAGTTTATATATACTGCTGTCTATACATTATGCATGTTGAACTAGCAATTATATGTGCCTTTTACTTAAAGAGATGTATTTATATTGCCAATATACCTTTTTGCTGTTTAATGTAGCTCCTTAATTCTCTCCTTCTTGTTTTCCCTTCCCCCTCTTTTTTACTCATGATTAGCCATACTTCAGGGTTTGATAATGTCTTGTACTGATCCTTTGGATAATCGCACTTTAAAGCAAATTGTTATATCTGTTTTGTTATGCACTTACTGTGGGAGCAGTGTGTGCGTGCCTCTTTTCTCCTCCCCCGTGTGTGCGCCACTCCCCGGCGTCTTTATGTCGGTCCCGGCGGGCGCGAGTGTCCTTCTGACTCCGGGCCTGCTGTAAAGAATATACTTACCTTCTGATGGCCCCTGGTGTTTTCAACGCTACGTCCAGTCTGTTGTATGGGTCGCGGTGGTGTGAAAGGACCTGCGGTGACGTCATTGAGTCATGTGACAGGTCACGCGACCTCCGACATCAGCGGTCTCGTGACCTGTCACATGACTAAATGACGTCATGGCAGGTCCTCACACCACTGCGACCCACACAACACACCAGACGCATCGCTGAGGAGACCGGGGGCCATCAGAAGGTAAGTATAATCTTTATTTTTTATTTTAAATTATTTTTTTAACAGGTTCTATGGTACCTGGGTCTGGAGGAGAGTCTCCTCTTCTCCAAACCAGGGTATCATCCGCACATAGAATTGCATAATATCCGTGTGTGCAAATGTGCTGACACGGATAATACGTCACGGTTTTTGTGAAGCAATAGCGATCTTGCTAGCGATCTCGTTATGTCTGACAGGTAGCAACGATCAGGCCCCTGCTGTGAGATCGCTGATCATTACAAAGCTTCCTGGACCATTCCTGGGTCGTTGCGCTCCCGCTGGGCAGTGTGCATCACTGTATTTGACACCTTATCAACGACCTCGTTAGCGATTCAGAACTGAGACACGTAGGCGTGCATAAATTGGACTTTTCCGCGCCCCTCGTCCCCGATTGGTGGTCGCTACAGCATTCTCAATTTCCGCCGTGCATAAAGAAGGCAACAGAATAGCGATTCCATCCTTTGTTTCTGACCTTGTGCTGGATTGCAGATCCTAGCAGATTTCTCCGGGCTGTTGATATCCGTTCATTTGACTGAGTCCTGATTTTGCGTGATTTAATGCACGCCTTTGTGACACACTACAGTCCCTATCAAGGTGTGGATCGTTGAAATAGCTGCTGTGTGAAAGCGTCCCAACGACCGCCGAGATCGTTAGTTAGATCGCTGGGGCGGCCGAAATCGTTGGGAAGTTATGTATGTTTGACAGCTCCCCAGCGATCACGAAACGACTCTCCAGCGATCCCAAAACCGTGACGTAATAACGATCTCGCTAGCGATCTCGTTATGTGTGACGGGGCCTTAACTCTATCTGTTCAGAAGATGTGAGGGAGAGGAACAAGGGGGAAGGAGATGAGCAGCTAACTGGTGTATAGAAATCGGTGGACTGAAGAGAGCTTACTAGTATGTTAAGCGTTAACCGCTCTCCTGGAATGTGACTATTGCAGACTGTCTGTCAAGTTCTGGGCGACTAGAGGTTGAGCTCCATAGAAACCAGCTGTACACTTTAAAAGATAAAATCTCTCATTGAAGGAGAATGACAGCAGATAGAAAAAGCAAGTCAATTGTAAACTTGCTCATTTTAATGCTGTCTTCCTAATTGAAGTAATTTAAGAACTTGATCATACCCCTTTAAGTCGTTCATAGAAACCTATGTCTGATATAACACTGTCAGTCTCTTTACTAAAAATGTCAACTCAGAGCACATGTGATGTAGTGGACAAAGCAAAGATTTGGGATGGACATCAGTTGGAATTGGAGAAGAAGTGATGAGATCATTCTCATCAATTGAAACATCTGTGGGACTGCAGGAAGAGAAGATGAAATGGAGCGTGGAGGGAAATGGAGATCGCTGTTGAGGGAGTAATAGCAATGTATCTAGAAATAGTAATTTTCTTTACAAAAACGTTACCATGAAGAAAGTGCTAGAAGCCATGAGGAGGGGCTGAGGGACTGAAGGACAAACCTTTGCACAATAGTGCTAATCCATTGTTCTTTAGTGTTTAGGTAGATAAATAGAAGATTTGTATTGTTTTAGACTATTTTTTGGGGCTAGAACTGTCAGTGTATTCTCAATTCCTACCCCTGCTCCCTCAAATTCCATGTCTTTGTCTTATTGTAAATACTTTCTGTGTTGGTGGGAAGTAATTTCTTCTGGTTTGGCACTTTGTATTTGTAATCGTGGGTATCATTGATGTAGTTGTTTTTATTGCTGTGTGTCAAGAGTGCTATTGACGTCATGGTGAGATGGGAGGGAAGGTCTAAAAAAGGAATGGTGGGAGTGTCAGGACCTACTTCTATAGTTTCAAGGGCTGAGGGACAATTGTTAATCAACATAAAGTCTCCCTGGCTAGGATGTGGAGGTGTGGTGGTGTTATCATGCACTGATATTTGAGATAAATTCAGTTCAGAGATGGAGTGAAGAGTGAATTGCTCAATTTGTACAGGCATCTGTAATGTATCCTTCAAATAAATTTTTGAGAGCCAATGAGAGGTTAGAAGCCTTGAAGGTACTGATTGAAATCATTGATAAAACCACTAAAATATCAAAGGTATCGGGAGCTGTCTTAATACAGTTATGATAACACGTATCTGGGGGAATTATTACTAACACCCTCTGAATTACTCTATATTTCATGAATTTATAACATGAAAACAAATGATATATAGATCTCACAATTCTTTTAAGAATAGGTTCATTACCCAGTGCTTATCCTTCAGGTAATCTTGCTTTTTATCTATGTATGTTATTTCTGGTTTCAGAAATGTCTAAATAGAAAGTGATGTTTTAAAAGTGGCATGGTAATTTGCACCGGTCTTTCATCCTTATGACCTAGGTCTGAGGGATTTGTGTTAATTGAAACATTAATTAATGCCATTGTATACCTAAAGGAGCCTAAATTGTAAACTAAATAACCCAAAATTAGTAAGAAAATTAAATATAGCAATCTAGTAAACCCAAAATTATCCCCTATAAACCAAGCAATAGTAAGACTTCAGTCAAGGAAACCAATATTATAATTACCAGGCCTGAAGCAAGCTCCTTCAATCCTTTTCCCAGGAATTCATTTGCTCCAGTATTCCCTCCTCCAGTGACAACTTCTCCTTCTCCATTTTTTGCGTCTCTCAATTTCTCTCCTTGTGCCACACATGGGTCCTTTGTACTTCTTTGATGAGATTTTATTTTCAGATATATAGCTAGTTAAATCAAGAAAATTGATACCCTACTATATGTAGGAGTAAATGATTTAGGATAAGAGTTTTTACTAATGTCATCAAAAATAAACACAGGGTATCCTCTTATATAAAACAATGTAATCTATAAAAAATCACGAGAAGGCTAGATTAGCATCTAGCCTGTAGCCAGGAAAAATGGTATCAAATTCCCATCTCCCCACATAGAAATTAGTGTAACATGGTGCAAAGCTGGTCCCCATAGCAGTACCCGACTTCTGGAGATTGTACTCCCCTTCACATAAAAAATAATTGTGATCCGAAATAAAATGAATACATTCAACAATAAAATTGGGTTGTTACATGTTATGCATAATAATTTACACTTTGACTTAAAAATAAATTGACTGCCTCACAATCTCTTTTCTTTTCAATTATAGTGTAAAGATTGGGCACATCAAGGGTACCCAAAATATATTTCTCCCTCCATTCCATCTTAATCAAAATCTACAGGATATTTGCTATGTCTTTAAGATGTGCTGGAAGAAATTTAACACGTTCTTGTAGGTGTTCATAAATTAACTGAGATAAGTTTGAGGTTAAACACTTTCTCCTTGAAGTGGTTCGTCTACCCAGGGGACTATCAATAGATTTATGAATTTTGGGGATATAATAAAACACAGCTACTCTGGGAGATTTATTGAAGATAAACATATGTTCCTTTTTATTTAACAGATTATCCCTCTTTTCTCCTAAAATACTCCAGTTCCTTGATATATTTCTCAGATTGCTCATAATCTAATTAACAATATGTCTCAGTGAATAATCTCGTTGACTCTTTATGATATTATGTTTAGTCTAAAACGACTAACCCAGCCACTTTATTATCTTTCATGAGACTATTACCTTGTTAACATTGAATTGCTTTTTGTTCAAATTACAATGTGCAAACTATGATTTACATTTTATCTTTATAATGCAATGACCATATTTTTTGAATGTATTAAAGGAGTCAAAGTACTCATTTCTTGGGTTAAACATTGATTTGCATTTTAAAAAGGTTTATTTTTATATTTAGAATCTCCTTCAAATTCTCTATGGTTTTGTTTAGTTTCTTTTGTAGAATACTCTTTAATGCCAAATTGCGAATTAATTTCTTTATGTCTATAAATAAATCAAAATGATCACGAGGTACAAATTTGAATCCCCTCTACAATAGCGACTCCTCGCCCGATGATTTTTTATATGAACCAGGATTGAATATTTTAGATTCCACAGGTTTCTTTTCTTTTTAGTTTTGAAGAATTTCCCCCCTCTTTTGCGCCTATTAAACGTTTTCTTGCCCCCATGGTAAAAAAAATCCTCATTAATGGTTTTAATTTGTCTTATTGCTCATTTTTTTGTTATTTTTGTTTTTATTATTATTTTTATTGTTACTCTCATTACTCTGATTACTCATTCTACTATTTTCTTCCTGTACTGTGCTATTTACTGTTTGAACAAATGAACCTTCCACATGTGCTTCTTCTATAGGATCCTGCTCTAAACATTCAAATCTGTTACCAGTCGCAATTCTTATTTTGAGTAGTTCATCAATTACTTTCATATTTTCATTATCAGTTTCCCTATTTTTAGGATATATTCAAATAGTGCTTTTTTGCAACATTTTGTTCCGTATGAAAAACGCAGACTGTTAGCAAAAAAAACGTTGTGTACATCAAGCGCATGTTTGAGGCGATTTTCATGTTGCTTTTTCTTTATGCATTTTTTATGCACATAATTGAATAGGTAAAAAATGCAGCAAAAACATTAAAGGAATTGAGATGCTGCGATTAAAAAAAAACAACGATCAATAGATGTTATTGCCAGAGGGTTTTGGAGCGGATGAACTGGAATTTGGAAACGATCTACTACAGTCTGGAGGATAAAATTTCCTGCTGCCCCAGAATCCAAATACGCAGTCTCAATAAACTGGGCTTCACCAATTGTCACGGCCACTGTAAGGGTCAGGGATAGAGAGAAGTCTTTTCCGTCTAGGGAGGCCTCTCCTACCCACCCGAGATGCTGGAGTTTTCTGGCTTCACCGGACAGGCACGAATGAAGTGACCTATTTCTTCACAGTACAGGCACTGGCCTTTAGAGCGGCGATCCCACTGACGGTGTTTAGCAAGGACAAAGCGGTCAACCTGCATGGATTCAAGAGAAACTTCGGCAGGGGACAGCGGGGGAACAAGCGGCCTTTGGAAGGACAGAGCCAGGCGCTGCGATCTTCTCTCACTTACCAACTCCCAAGAACGCTTCTGGAAACGAAGGTCTATATGGATGGAGAGGGAGATCAGGTCCTCGATGGTAGTTGGTAGATCTAGACCAGCTAGCTCATCCTTAATATTACTGGAAAGCCCCTCCCAGAACGTCGGTACCAGAGCTTCGTTATTCCAACCGAGTTTGGATGCCAGAGTGAGAAAGCGTACCGCGTATTGTTCCACCGACGAGTTGGACTGATGTAAACGGAGAAGAGAGGAGTCCGAAGAAGTGGTTCGCCCAGGTTCATCGAATACTTTATGAAAAGTCTCCAAGAATGCTGACAAATTGAAGATGATAGGATCTTCTCTCTCCCATAATGGATTCAACCATGCCAGGGCCTCGCCTCCAAGGTGAGACATCAGAAACGTTACCTTTTTTCAGTCCGACGGAAAGAGGTGAGGAAGAAGTTCAAAAGTTAAGCGGCACTGATTAATGAACCCCCGACACAGCTTTAGATTGCCATCAAAGCGTGGTCGAGCGGCTAGTCGGGGTCCTGAACCTTGAACAAAGCAAACAGACGGAGAAGGTCCCGAAGAAGACAAGGTTGCTCGAACATGGGGGGATTCTGGTGAGATGTTTAAAGCTTCCAGCTTGGTAGTCAGGGACTGTAACAGCATCGTCAACTTCTCCTGCATGACTTTCTGTCTGCAGAGCTCTTGGTACATGGTCTGATCAGACGGGAGCCCGGAATCAGCGGATTACATGGCCTGAGAAAATTGTCACAAACGTAGAACCACTTTGCCACAGACCACGGAGAGCCTGGAGGGGCGTGACTAAGCGAGCATCGGACTGTTCGCTAGAGCCTTTCACCTCTGATGGTGAGGTCAGACTTGGCTCCCGATGAACACCAGGTTCCACTCCACAAGAGACCAATGGGAGCGCAGCAGCTGGACCCAGTAGGACAGGAGGATGGTAACCTAGAGCGGCAAGCAGGATAGCACCGGAGTGCAGCAGGCTGGGTTTGCACCGGAGTGCAGCAGGCTGGGTTTGCATCGGAGTGCAGCAGGCTGGGTTTGCACTGGAGTGCAGCAGGCTGGGTTTGCACTGGAGTGCAGCAGGCTGGGTTTGCACCAGTGTGCAGCAGTGAGGTGTAGTAGCGGGGACTAGTACGCAACCTTTACAACATAAACTGCAGAACAGGAAGGTTGTTCAGGCACCTCCCCAACAGGGAAGAATCAATATAGATGAAATGTCCCACAGCCATTGGCTGGGGACGTAATAGCAAGTGCGCACGCTGGCATTTTAAGAGGGCGGGGGCTCGCGCATGTGCCCTAAGGACACAGCCGGAAGCCCTGTTGGAAGCAGGCAGATCACGGGAGGGGAAAGCACTGGCCACAGCGTGGGTGAGTGTACTGACACACCGGAGTCCCTGCCTGTCAGGGCGGGGATCCGGTGTGGCACTAACACTATGTGGTGGGAATATATCAGGCATAGCGGATGTAGTGTAATAAGGCAGACATCACATACTGAAAAAGGACAGATTTTATGTATATAGTAGGAGATGTGTCCATGGAAGAACTTTGTTTTGTAAAAAGAATCAAAAGGGCTACAAGGATTTTATTAGCTACACACCATCCATGTGACTCTCGAGGGCCATAAATTTAGATGCATATCGACACGCTGACAACTGGAATTTCTGAAACACATATGACTTTTGTTGGCCTTTCACAGCATCTGTACTGCCTGTAAATTACATAGACTAGGACAATTATCCAGCGTTAGCTTGGCGATACCCTGTTGAGTGCTATTAGATACTTTCATGTGAATGAATACATTTAGTATTGGTGGCTGGGTGTCATATATACCAGGATGGGTGACAGAGACATATATACTAGGATGGGCTCAGATAGGGGACATATATACCAGATTGAGCCCAGATAGGAGTCATATATACCAGGATGGGAGACATATATACCAGAAGGTGCCCAGAAGGGGTTCATACATACTATGATGGGTGACATATATCCCAGGATCTGGGACGTATATATATATACCAGGATGGGGAACATATATACCAGGATGTGCCCAGATGGGGGACATATATATAAGAATTGGCCCAGAATTGGGGGCATATATAAGAGTATGGGGGACATATATACCAGGATGGGCCCAGATGGAAGACATTTTTACCATGATGGGCCCAGATGGGGGTCATATATACAAGTATGGGCCCAGATAGGAGTCATATTGTCATGATTCCTCCACTCAGTGTGGTGAGTTGCAGCTCAGCCATTCAATCTGAAGCTTGGGCATGCTGAGCTGTCAGTGTGGTTAGTGACAGTCCAGTCACCCAATCAGGGCCGGGGAGTGCTGGGATTCCTGTCTCCTGTTTGGAATGATTCCCAGGCTATTTGTCATTGGTGTGTCAAGGTTGACAGACAGTCATACGGTGTCCGACTGTAGAAGGTCACTGCGTTTGGCCTTACAAACATCTCCCTGAGCTTTTCATTATTCCTCTCTCTTTAGGACTCAGCGGTGATCCTCATCTTGCTTGGGGATTAAACCTTTCTCTTTCTCTTTTTGCTGTTAATCAGCATTTCCTTCCTGTGTCCTTAAATACACTCAGACCCTCAGAGAGTTGCTGGTGATAGCGTGTTATACCTATTCAGGCCAGGGATTCTAGTTGTCGACTATAATTACCTTGGTGTTCCTTCATGGATTATTGCCATGCTTTCTCCAGTATCTTCTTGTTGTTAAGTGTATTCCCCTGTTTGTTTCCCCTGTGTGTACTTTAGTTGTAGTGGGTCTAACTTAGCGATCACCCCTCCCGCTCCCTACCTAGGGCCTAACATCAGGGTCAGCTAGGGCCAGGTTTCCTGCTAGGGGTCTCCACTCTCCCTTTCACTTGTTGTAGGGCTCCCTCCCCTTTTCCCGTCGTATATCCTGTGTTCTCCCCATACCAAGCATGACACTATTTAGGTGGCTATCTGCCTCTGATCTCTGCCAGTTGTAGCTCTGCTCAAGTGGTGTATGTTACTCTGTGCTTTGAGTTCCAGTATTCTGATCTTTGTTGCCCAACTTTGGATTTGCCTTTGACCATCCGTTTGCATAGCCCCTTTGTCTTAATCTGCTACCTTCTTGGAATTCTGACCCCGGACTGTGACCTGACTACACCTTTGCCTCACCCCTCTGTTTATGACATACCCTCCTGGCTTTTGTCCTCGGATACCTTGATTTCCCCAACTCACAGCTATACCAGAATGGGCCCAGATGGGGGACATAAATACCAGGATGGGCCCAGACTGGAGTGAAATATACCATGATGGGGAAAATATATACCAGGATGGGGGACATATATACCAGGATGTGCCCACATGGGGGACCTACAGTTGAAACCAGAATTTTACATACACTATATATAAAGACACATATGCATGTTTTTTTCAATATCTGCAATGAAATCAGAATAAACCTTTCCCGTTTTAGGTCAATTAGGATTACCATCATTTTTAATATTTGCCAAATGCCAGAATAATGAGAGAGAGAATGTTTTAAGGCACTTTTATTATTTAATGCAAAGTCAAAAGTTTACATACACAAAGATTACTATGCCTTTAAACAATTCTGGACTGCCCATATGATGATGTCATGTATTTGGAAGCTTCTGTTTTTTTGGCAAAATCTGAGTTAATTAGAGACACACCTGTGGATGTATTTTAATGCACACCTGAAACACACTGCTTCTTTGTGCAGCAGCATCGGAAAGTCTAGAGAAATCAGCCAAGATATCAGGAAAAGAATTGTGGAATTGCACAAGTCTGGCTCATTCTTGGGTACAATTTCAAGACACCTGAAGGTGCCTCGTTCATCTGCACAAACAATTATATGCAAGTACAAACAAGATGGGATTGTCTAGCCATCATATTGCTCATGGGTTCTGTGTCCCAGAGATGAACATGCTTTGGTCCAACATGCGCAAATCAACCCAAGGACAAAAGCAAAAGACCTTGTGAAGATGATGGCTGAAGCTGGTAAGATTGTGTCAATATCCACAGTGAAACGAGTACACTATCAACATAAACTGAAAAACGACTCTGCCACGAGGAAGCCATTACTCAAAAATAAACATAAAAAAGCCAGATTAATATCTGCAAATGCAAACAGGAGCAAAGACCTTAATTTTTGGAGACATGTCCTGTGGTCTGATGAAACTAAAATTTAACTTTTTGGGCATAATGACCATCGTTGCGTTTGGTGGAAAAAGGGAGAAGCTTGGAAGCCTAAGAACACCATCCCAACTGTGAAACATGGGGGTGGCAGCATCATGTTTTGCTGCAGGAGGGACTGGTGCACTTCACAAAATAGATGACATAGTGAGAAAAGAAGATTATGTGGCAATACTGAAGCAACATCTAAAGACATGAGCTGGGAAGTTAAAGCTTGGGCAGAAATGGGTCTTCCAAATGGATAATGACCCAAAGCATACTGCCAAAATGGTAACAAAGTGGCTTAAGGATAACAAAGTCAATGTTTTGGAGTATATAGTATATAGTATAATGCACTCACCATAGGCCTATATATAGTATATTGCACTCGCTATGAGCCTATATATTATTATTTATTATTATAGCGCCATTAATTCCATGGCGCCGCTTTGAGTGCCCACACATCTCTGCACAGCGGGCGCTATATAGTGACATAATCGCGCCCGCTGTCAGTGACTACGTCATTGATCTAAGACGCAGAGGGGCAATGATGGGTGAGGGAGCATGTCGCTCCCTCTCTCATCATTGCTTCCAACTGTATCGGCATCCAGCCAATACAGTTGAACTTGCAATGATGGTCCCCCGCTCATGGGCCCTTAGCGTCCGGGTGGCAGAGCAGATTGTTACTGTATGGGCGTGCTGCACACGCCGATACTGTTACAGTAGCTTAGCTCAGGGTGGGCCCTTCAGAACTCGGGCCTGGGGCGACCGACCCCTCTGCCCACCCGGTAGCTACGCTACTGGAAGAGGGGAATGATAAATACAGGGAAAGGAGACTTTCTGTTTCTACAGTCTTTTGGTAGTTCATTGAGCTGTAGGGTGGATTGCTGCTGAAAGGGAAAAAAAAAACAACAACTCTTTAAATCTTCTTCCTTAGCAAGTGTGAACGAGCTGAGTGTGACTGGAGCGTTAAGTGCAAACCGAAGTAAGTGTGTGACTTGTTTTTCAGTGACTTTGGATTCAGGGAGTTTGGAAGGGAGGAATTTGGACTGAATTGCTGTCTGTATTTCATTAATTCTTTACATTTCTGTCTTGGGCAATCCCCATTAGAAAATGAGCTCCATTATTGACAATGCTATCCAGTGTACTTCTTGCCACATGTATGCAATCCTTGAACAGCCGGTCGTGGATTCATACTGCTGTGCTAGATGTGTGCACGTTATGCGTTTGGAAGCCCAGGTACTGGATCTAAATGAGCAGCTGGCAACACTGAGATCCATTGACAATATGGAAAGGAGTCTGCAGCTCACTGAGCAGCTGCTCACTGGGGTACATGTGGGGGAGGGTGGTATTAGGGAGCTACAGGACAGTGAGGCAGCTAGCTGGGTGACAGAAGGGGGGGTAGAGGGAAGAGTGCCAGGGAGGCTAGTCCTGATCTGGCACACCCCAATAAGTTTGCAAAGTTGCCAGATGAGGGGGGTGTCGTTACAGGGGTAGAACTGCTGCAGCAATGCATGTCCTCTGAAAGCCGGAGGAGTGTCAGCTCCAGTAGGGGGTGAAATAGGAGAGCAGGGCAGGCCAGGCAGGTATACCCCAAATATATGAGTTGGGGTTCACTTGGGTAATAGGTTTTCATTTATCCTTTAATAAGATGTGTAGTAGAGGGGTTACAAGGACACTAAACTTCAGGAAGGCAAATTTCCAACGGTTGAGAGATGATCGTAGTGCCATAAACTGGGACGATATCCTGAGACATAAAACTACACAAAGCAAATGGGAGACATTTATTAGCATCCTGAATAGGACCTGTGCACAAGATATACCCTATGGGAATAAACATGCTAGAAATAGTAGGAAACCACTATGGCTAAATTGAGCTGTAAGGGGCGCAATAAGTGCCAAAAAAAAGCATTTAGAGAACTAAAGCAAGTAGGTAGTGATGAGACATTAAATAAATACAGAAAATTAAATAAATTCTGTAAAAACCAAATCAAGGCAGCAACGGTTGAGACAGAGAGACTCATTGCCAGAGAAAGTAAAAATAATCCCAAAATATTCTTTAACTACATAAATAGTAAAAAACTAAACAATGATAGTGTTGGCCCCCTTAAAAATAGTCTGGGTGAAATGGTGGATGAGGATGAGGAAAAAGCCAATATGCTAAATTATTTTTTTTCAACAGTATTTACACAAAAAAATCGCATGACAGAAAACATGATTAGTGATGACAAAAATTCTCCATTAAATGTCACTTGCTTAACCCAGCAGGAAATATGGCGGCGTCTAAAAATCACTAAAGTTGACAAATCCCCGGGCCCGGATAGGATACACCCGCGAGTACTGCAGGAATTAAGTAACGCCATAGATAGACCATTATTTTTAATCTTTAAAGATTCCATAATAACAGGGTCTGTACCACAGGACTGGCGTATAGCAAATGTGGTGCCAATATTCAAAAAGGGGACAAAAACCGAACTTGGAAATTATAGGCCAGTAAGCTTAACCTCTACTGTGGGTAAAATCCTGGAGGGTTTCCTAAGAGATGCTATAATAGAGTATCTGAAGATGAATAGCCTCATGACCCAATATCAACATGGGTTTACGAGGGACCATTCCTGTCAAACTAATCTGATTAGCTTTTATGAGGAGGCAAGTTCTGGACTGGACCAAGGAAATGCAGTGGATGTTGTGTATATGGACTTTTCAAAAGCTTTTGATACGGTTCCACACAAAAGGTTGATACATAAAATGATAACAATGGGGATAGGGGAAAATATATGTATGTGGGTTAAGAACTGTCTCAGTGATAGGAAACAAATGGTGGTTATTAATGGAACACACTCAGACTGGGTCACAGTTAACAGTGGGGTACCACAGGGGTCAGTATTGGGCCCGCTTCTTTTTAACATATTTATTAATGACCTTGTAGGGGGCATACAGAGTAGTATTTCAATATTTGCAGATGACACTAAACTCTGTGTAGCGTCGGCGTCCCTGCTGCGGAATCTCTCGTTAGCGAATTTTCCTCCATTTGGGAGAGTACCCGATCCGCACTCCTTCAGTCGTCCGAGCGGATGAAAAAACACGCTGACAAAAAACGCCTGGATCCTCCACAATTCCGTCCTGGAGATAAAGTCTGGCTCTCGTCCAAGTATGTCCGGCTCAAGATTCCCTCCTACAAGTTAGGGCCTCGGTTCATCGGCCCACTGGAGGTTATCAAACAGATCAACCCGGTGGCCTATAAATTGAAACTCCCGGCCAACTTGCAGATCCCTAACTCCTTCCATGTATCTCTCCTCAAACCCGTGGTACTTAACTCTTTTTCCAGGTCTACAGGTACGCCTCCTGCTCCGGTTTCTGCTGAAGACGAGTTTGAGGTAGAGAACATTCTGGCCACCAAAAGGGTAAGAGGAAAGACCTTTTTTCTGGTAGATTGGAAGGGGTTTGGTCCTGAGGAGAGAACGTGGGAGCCCCGGGAGAACATCCATGCCCCGCTCATCCTTGCTAAATTTCTGTCTGGCCTAAAAAAGGGGGGGCCTAAAGGGGGGGGTACTGTAGCGTCGGCGTCCTTGCCTCCTGCTAGGCAGGGACGCTGTTCCCCTCACCTCTCCGCTCCGTGCCCGGCGTCTTCCTCCCGCTCTGCTAGCAGCGTGCGCTCCTTCCCGGCCACGGTGCTTAGGGCGCGCGCGCTCCCCCTCTCTTAAAGGGGCCGCGCGCGCCGTCCTAAGGAGTCCCCAGCCAATGGCCGGAGGACTTCACCATATATAAGGCACCTCCTCCAAAATGGAGGTGCCCGAGCAATGTTGTAGCACAGTTCATCACTCTGCTTCAGCCCTCAGGTCCCGTTTCCAGTTACCTGCCAGTTACCTGCCAGTTTCCTGTCTGATACCTGCCTGTCTCGTGTCAACCTGCTACTATTCCTGCGGTCCGACAGTCTGCCTACCAACCCTGCCAGTCTGTCTATGGATCCGTCTGCCCGCTCACCTGGGAGCGCACATCTGCTACCTGCCTGCTAGCCCACCTGGAGGCTCCGCCGTCACGTGCTGTGACCACCAGCCTGTCCAGAGACTCTTGCCCGCTCACCTGGGAGCGCTCACCTTCTACCTGTCTGCTAGCCTACCTGGAGGCTCCGCCGTCACGTGCTGTGACCACCTGCCTGTCCAGAGACTCTTGCCCGCTTACCTGGGGGCGTCCACCTGCTACCAGCCTGCTTGCCTACCTGGAGGCTCTGCCGTCACTTGCCGTGACCACCCGCCTGTCAAGAGACTGTCCCGGTCACTTGCCGTGACCACCTGCCCGTTTACCCAGAGACTGCCCCGGTCACTTGCCGTGACCACCTGCCCGTTTACCCAGAGACTGTCCCGGTCACTTGCCGTGACCACCTGCCCGTTTACCCAGAGACTGTCCCTGTCACTTGCCGTGACCACCTGCCCGTTTACCCAGAGACTGTCCCGGTCACTTGCCGTGACCACCTGCCCGTTTTCCCAGAGACTGTCCCTGTCACTTGCTGTGACTACCTGCCCGTCTTCCCTGGGCGCCACCCGCTTCCTTGCAAGAGCCGCCCCCTTGTATAGTTGCTCAGAGGTTCCGCCTCCCAGACCCGTTACACTCTTCAGGGTAATCAATACATAGGAGGACAATTTTATATTACAGGAGGATCTATGTAAACTAGAAGCTTGGGCTAATAAATGGCAAATGAGCTTTAATGGAGATAAATGTAAGGTAATGTAATTGGGTAGAGGAAATAAAGTGTATAATTATATGCTTAATTGTAAAACACTGGGCAAAACTGTCACTGAAAAAGACTTGTGTGTATTGATGGACGACAAGCTCACGTTTGGTGGCCAGTGTCAGGCAGCTGCTGCAAAGGCAAATAAAATAATGGGATGCATTAAAAGAGGCATAGATGCTCATGAGGAGAACATAATTTTACCTCTATACAAGTCACTAGTGTGACCACACTTAGAATACTGTGTACAGTTCTGGTCTCCGGTGTATAAGAAAGACATAGCTGAACTAGAGTGGGTACAGAGAAGAGCCACCCAGGTTATTAGAGGACTGGGGGGTCTGCAATACCAAGACAGGTTATTACACTTGGGGTTATTTAATTTGGAGAAACGAAGGCTTAGGGGTGATCTTATTACCATGTACAAATATATGAGGGGACAGTAGAAAGACCTGTCTACTGATCTTTTTACTCGAGGCCTGAGACGGGGACAAGGGGGCATCTTCTACGTCTGGAGGAAAGAAGGTTAAGGCTGTGTGCCCACGTAGCATTTTTCAAGCGTATATGCTGCGGAATTTCCGCAGCGTAAACGCTTGAAAAACGCATGTATATCCGCACCCCATGGTCCCCAATGGGATTCCGCAAGTTCTATGCACATGCTGCGGATTTTTCCGCAGCGTTTATGCCGCGTTCAAAAATCTGCAGCATGTCATTTAATTTTGCGTTTCCGCAAGCGGAATTGCCTTTGTCCAATGCATAAAAAACGCAAGGCAATTCCGCATGTGGAAAACGCGTGATAAACGCGCGAAAAATGCGCGATAAACGCGTGCGGAATTCCGCATGCGTTTTTCCGGGAGAGGACTTGCATTTATGCAGCAGAAATTTTCTGCTTCATAAATGCAACGTGGGCACATAGCCTTAATCATAATCACAGACGGGGATTCTTTACTGTAAGGCTATGTGCCCACGTTGCATTTATGAAGCAGAAAATTTCTGCTTCATTTCTGCAAGTCCTCTCCCGGAAAAACGCATGCGGAATTCCGCACACGTTTATCGTGCATTTTTCGCGCGTTTATCACGCGTTTTCCACATGCGGAATTGCCTTGCGTTTTTTATGCATTGGACAAAGGCAATTCTGCTTGCGGAAACGCAAAATTAAATGACATGCTGCGGATTTTTGAACGCAGCATAAACGCTGCGGAAAAATCCGCAGCATGTGCATAGAACTTGCGGAATCCCATTGGGGACCATGGGGTGCGGGTTACCAAGCGTTTTACAAGCGTTTCCGCTGCGGAAATTCCGCATCAAAAACGCTTGAAAAACGCTACGTGGGCACACAGCCTAAGAGCGGTGAGACTATGGAACTCTCTGCCGCATGATGTTGTAATGAGTGATTCACTACTAAAATTTAAGAAGGGCCTGGATGCCTTTCTTGAAAAGTATAATATTACAGGTTATATATACTAGATTCCTTGATAGTGTGTTGATCCAGTGAACTAGTCTGATTGCCGTATGGAGTCAGGAAGGAATTTTTTTTCCCCAATGTGGAGCTTGGTGTTTTCCACATGGGTTTTTTTTGCCTTCCTCTGGATCAACATGTTAGGATGTGGGTTGAACTAGATGGACTTAGTCTTCCTTCAACCTTAAAAAAACTATGTTACATAGAGCAGAGAAAAGATAGCAGGGCAAAATGAGCAATTGTAAGTACACAGTGCTGTATAATATTATGATTGCACTACATTAAGAGGACAAAAACTTTGATGGGAGGAGGGCTTATATAATAAAAAGCAAATTACTACATAAAACTGGCAAAACAGCAATAACGAATCAGAGCATTATAGTGTATATGAGCACAGCCTGAGCTCGTATGTGAGCTCTAGGTGCAAATGTACATGAAAAAAAATATTTGTCGCAAAGTTACATGAAATTTGGCTGCCAATACATGGAGGCAACTACTGTCATTTTTTAAAGTATGTAATCCTATAATCTGTGTAGTCCTAGAGAGCTGTTTCTCTCGGCTCTCATACATGTCTAATAGACATTAAACCTTTTCTGTCATATTGCAATATTTTAATAAAGTCTATAAAGCCTATTATACAATGAGCAGTAGTCCATCATGGAGCCACCTTTAAACAGTAACCTACTGTATGTGGCCTTTTAGATGAGATCAAGGCTTTTCTCTAAAAAATCAATGGGAGAATTTATGCTTCCTAAACGTCAGCATTTGCTCCATCTGTTTTTGGCACTTTGTTTTACAGAAAAGAACAGAACATAAATCAATGTTATTGTAATCTTTGCATTTCATAATCAGTCTCAGGAGTTATATTGAACATGAAAAGGAAACATGTAGGAGACTCAACTATTTCTGAGATTATCTCTTGTAGATTAAAGGGGCTACACAACTTGTGCTTCAGTACTAAAGCCCCCGTCTCACATAGCGAGATCGCTAGCGAGATCGCTGCTGTGTCACGGTTTTGGTGACGCAACAGCGACCTCACCAGCGATGTCGCTATGTGTGACACTTTGCAGCGATCAGGCCCCTGCTGTGAGGTCGCTGATCGCTGCAGAATGTCCTGGACCATTTTTTGGTCTTTGCCCTCCCTCTGGTCAGCACACATCGCTGTGTGTGACCAGCGGGAGCAGTGATCAGGCTGGTAACCATGATAAACATCGGGTTACTAGGGGCACACGCGCACCTAGTAACCCATTGTTTATCATGGTTACTAGCCTGCTAAGGTGAGCGGTAACCTCCCGCTCACTGTAGCAGAGTGGTAACCATGGTAAACATCGGGTTACTAGGTGCGCGTGTGCCCCTAGTAACCCGATGTTTATCATTGTTACGAGCCTGCTAAAGTGAGCGGTAACCTCCCGCTCACTGTAGCAGAGTGGTAACCATGGTAAACAACGGGTTACTAGGTGCGCGTGTGCCCCTAGTAACCCGAAGTTTACCATGGTTACCAGCCTGCTCCTGCTTCAGCAGCAGGCTGGTAACCAGGAGCAGGACATCGTGGAAAGATTCTTTCCATGATGTCGCTGCTCCCCTGATCGTTGGTGAGCCTGCCTGTTTGCCAGCTCACCAGCGACCACATAGCGACGCAGCAACGATCCCTGATAGGTCATATCGTTGTCGGGATCGTTGCAGCGTCGCTAAGTGTGACGGGGCCTTAAGTCACCATTCAGAATGGCTGCAACTGTGTGAAATACTTAGGTTCTACATTTCTAAAGTAGGAGTATTATGCAGATGTTTAACTTTGTATTGGTGTTATTACGCAAGTTGGTTTTGATTGTGCAGTCAAAAACGGAATCAAAAACAACTCATGTAATTACTATCTAACTACTTCTGGATTGCCCATAGACTTTTTACGTCTGGGCAGACCACACTATACCCTTTTTTGTAAAATGTCAATGCACAGTAAGCAGCTTGCGCAAGATAATGTAGCTGTGAGGGCAGAGAGCTGGCTGCTAGATCCAGACTTCCTAGACAGAAGATAAACATAGTTTATTACAGTGTTTACCTTCTCAATTTGTGCATACACAGCACTGAACTAACTTGTGTATATACCGTGGGGAAAATAAGTATTTGATACACAGACGATTTTGCAAGTTTTCCCACCTACAAAAAATGGAGAGGTCTGTAATTTTTATCGTAGGTACACTTCAACTATGAGAGACAGAATCTAAAAAAAAAAAATTCCAGAAAATCACATTGTATGATTTTTACATAATAAATTTGCATTTTATTGCATGAAATAAGTATTTGATACATTAGAAAAACAGAACTTAATATTTGGTACAGAAACCTTTGTTTGCAATTACAGGGGTCAGACACTTCCCAAGTTTGCACACACTGCAGCAGGGATTTTGGCCCACTCCTCCATACAGATCTTTTCCAGACCTTTCAGGTTTCGGGGCTTTCGATGGGCAACTGTCACGCAAAGTGTAGGAAAGACTAAGTGCAACACAAAGGGAAGAGGGGAAGGGAGCCCAGACACTAGGGAAAGGGGGAGTGGAGACCTCCTAGGCTGATCTGATATCACCCTGTCTCCCCTAACGTCCCTATATTGGTTCCTCACCAATCGCCGCACATGAACCTAAACCCTCAATTTCCCTAGAGCTTGACCCTGGATAGGGAGGGGGTGATGATCACTAGTCAGTCCCCACTAACAACTAAAGACAACAAGGGAGACAAACTCTGGGGACAGTAACTTAGCTTGAGCTGACTTCAGATAGATTAAACCAAACATCCTCCTAGGTACCAGAGAGAAAGTAAGCAGACTGCAATAGCTCCAAGCCTTCACAAGGTAACATGTGAATATCACCGGCTCCTCCCTGTAGCAAACAGAAAGTATTTAAACACCCAGACCTGGGTGTCAATTAGCAGGAGGGAGGTAGCCGCTGGTTCATAGAGTGAGACAGATCTAAGAAGGTGTCTGTAATGCCAAACAAAGATGTCTTCTGCAACCAACTGCAGGGCGACCATCTGTCACATCTGACACACCCATGACAGCAGCATTGAGTTTCATCTCCCTCCAAAGATTTTCTATTGGGACAGTGTTCTTGGGGTTGTACTCATCCTTCTTCTTCCTCCAAACAAAGCGGGTGGAGTTGATACCAAAAAGTTCTATTTTGGTCTCATCTGACCACATGATCTTCTCCCAAGCCTCCTATGGATCATCCAGATCATCTTTGGTGAACTTCAAACGGACCTGGCGTAAGCAGGGGTACTGTTATGGGTGTGTCAGAGGTGACAGACAGTGGCCCTGAAGTAGGTTGCAGGAGATCTCCATGTTTGGCATTGCAGACATCTGCTTAGATAGGAGGCTGTCTTTAGGACAAAGCGACTACCTCTCTCTTGCTAATTTGCTCTCTGGCCTGGGTGTATATATACCTGGTGTGTCTGAGAGGGCGTCGACGGTTATATTCATTTCTACTTGTGAAGCTTAGCTGTACTTCGTCCTCTCTGGAGCTTGAGGCCGTGTGCACATTTGGAGTTCATCTAAAGCTAAACCATTTTCCCCTGTTTTGTCTACCCTTGTTATCTTTAAAGTTTTAGTGGAGGTTGACTAGTGCTCATCTCATTACATCCCTAGCCGTAGCCTTACGCCAGGGAAAGTAGGATGAGGCACGCGATCGGCGATAGCTGAGGAGGCTATATAGGGATGTTAGTTGAGACAGGGTGACGCTAGACTAGACTAGGAGGTCTCCACTTCCCCCTTCCCCTAGATTCTGGGCTCCCTTTCCCTTTTCCCTCTGTGTTACACTTACACCTGGAGTGACAGGTACCTTGCATGCCCTGCAAAATTTTAATCCATGACGGTATAGTGTGTTAATAATGGTAATGTTTGAGATAGTGGTCCCTGCTCTTTTCAGGTCATTGACCAGGCCCACCTGTGTTGTTCTGAGCTGATTCCTGACCTTTTTCAGAATTATCCTTACCCCGCGAGGCAAAATCTTGCATGGAGCCCCAGACCAAGGAAGATTGACAGACATCTTGTGTTTCTTCCATTTTCTAATAATTGTGCCAACAGTTGTTGCCTTCTCAACAAGCTGCTTGCCTATTGTCCTGTAGCCCACCCCAGCCTTGTGCAGATCTACAATTTTTTCCCTGGTGTCTTTAGATAGCTCTTTGGTCTTGGCCATGGTGGAGATGTTGGAGTGTGATTGATTGAGTGTGTGGACAGGTGTCTTTTATACAGTTAACGAGTTCAAACAGGTGCAATTAGTACAGGTAATGAGTGCAGAGTAGGAGCACTTCTTAAAGAAAAACTAACAGTTTTGTGAGAGCTTGAACTCTTGCTGCTTGGTAGGTGGTCAAATACTTATTTCATGTAATAAAATGCAATTCAATTATTTAAAAACCATACAATGTGATTTTCTGGATTGTTTTTAGATTCTGTCTCTCACAGTTGAAGTGTACTTACGATAAAAATGACAGACCTCTCCATTCTTTGTAGGTGGGAGAACTTGAAGAATCAGCAGTATATCAAATACTTATTTTCCCCACTGTAGAAAAGGAAGCAATAGCACTGACAGTGCTTCCTCTTCCGGACCAGTGGTCATGAGATTGCTGGCTGTAGAGAGGGAACAAGAAGTGCTGCTTCCTAGGAAGCTCTGATAATGCTGGTTGGAGGCTGAAATCCTTGTAACGTAATATAACATTACTGGGTCCAGGTACAGAAGAAATCAGCAATAAAAAGAATGTATTAATATGTTAAAATGCCCTTGAAAGGTGATTTAAAGGGAAACTGTCATCAGCATTTTACTAAGTAAAGTACAGGCAGGGCCATATTGGCGCTGTCATACTGATTAAAATGATACCTCAGGTGAAGAAATTTCACGCCGGCGCCGTCCTAGCCGCGAGTGATACTTGTGCAGATTAAGCTCTTGGAAGTCTTCAGAAAAATAGATTGTTCAGTGCCACCAGCGCCATTTTACTGAATCCCACCATTTGATCAATCTCCAAGCACCATTCGTGGCTAGGACGGCACCGGCACGAAATTTTAATTAAGGAAGAAGAGACACACAGACACAGTGGAGGGGACAGAACAAAGCTGAAGACTGTACCCACAGTTCTGCCCACAGACCCGTCCTGATACACAAAGATAAAAATACAAGGAAACTTCAAACAAAGACTAAAGAAAATCTACAAAATAGATATTTTCACCTGAGGTATAATTTTAATCAGTATCACAGCACCAATATAGCCCTGTCTGTACTTTACTTACTAAAATGCTGCTAACTGGTTCTCTTTAAGACCTTTTGTATGTAAAATAAATGAAAAAATAAACATAGATAAATAGTTCTAGCTCCATCCCCCACTGAAAAAAATATGTCCAGTATATAAAAATAATTTCTACAAAATGAAAAATGCAATTTAAAATGTTTTTAGCGACCCTTTGTGGTCGTAAAAAACAGAATAAAGAAATGAAAAAGAGGCACGTGCTTCCTATTTTTCTTTACAATTTACCCCGATATCAGAAAAAAAGGAATATAAAAATGAATTAAAAATTAAGCCCCAAATCATTTGAAAAGAAGGGGCAAAAATTATGTGAATATTAGGTCAACTGATTGTATCATGAATACACAAATGTACTGCTCTATATTGAAAGAGAAGATGGTACCATCACTCCATGCCCTTGGTAGACGTGCCCCTTTCCAACATAATAATGATCCAACACACACTTCTAAGGCCACTGTTGCATTTCTGAAGAAGGACAGGGTGAAAGTGATTCAGTGGCCAAGTGTCTCCTGATCTGAACCCAGTCGAACACCTATGGGAAGTTCTGAAGAGATAAGTTGAACATCACTCTGCATCCAGTGTCCAGACTCTAAAAGAGGTAGTTCTTGAAGAATGGAAAAATATAGATGTTGTAATATGTTTCCAACTTGTTCATCCCATACCTAGAAGACTTGTTGTTATTGTCCTAAAAAATCATGGAGGTCATACAAATACTAGATGTAGTAGTTTTTTGATGTGCAGTGTATTCATTTTTGCATCAGCTAATATGAGCACAACTCAAGATTTTGTAATGAAAGTTATATTATTAACCTTACTTTCATGTTATGGGTTAAAACAATGTTCTATGAAAATCAGCCTTGTTAACATTTTGGAAATAGTTCTTGTGTTCAGCAAGATATTGATTAAAATCTTATTTTTTAAAGGGATGTGCTCATTTATGCTGTAAGGTTTGAGAGGAGATCATGATGACCACTGAGTCTCCTGCAGAAACGAAGGGAAGCGTTAGCATTAAAACTGCTCAGCTGTCATGGGTGTGTCAAAAGTGACTGACAGTCGCCCTACATTTGGTTGCAGGAGATCTCTACGTTTGGCATTACAGACACCTTCTCAGAGGCTGTCTCTCTAAAACCCAGTGGTTACCTTCCTCTCGCTAATTAACACCCTGGCCTGGGTGTATAAATACCTGCTGTCTGCTGGAGGAAGGTGCCAGCGATACTCACATTACCCTTTGTGAAGGTTCAGAGCAAATGCATTACTTCATCCTCTCTGGAGCTTTAAGGACGGGTGTTAATCTCTCTGAAGTCGACTAAGAGCTAAGCTATCTTCCCTTGTTTGTTCCCCCTTGTTGTCTTTAGTGGTCAGTGGGGATCGACTAGCGCTCATCCCCCTCCCTTCCCTAGCCAGGGCTCAACACCAGGGAAAGACAGGGCGAGGTTCGCGTGCGGCGAATGATGAAGAGCCAATACAGTGACGTTAGTGAAGATAGGGTGATAGTAGATCAGCCTAGGAGGTCTCAACTTCCACCTTTCCCTAGAGTCTGGGCTCCCTTTCCCTCTTCCCTTTGTGTTGCACTAAGTCTTTCTCACACCTTGCGTGACATTATCGCCGGCCGAGCACATTTTGAAGACGCAAAAATAACAAAACTGACACTTTGGTTTCTTTTTTGTGTGTTTTTTTTGTGTGTGTTTTTTTTTCCTTTCTCCTTGGTATGAGTCCAGTTGCAGAGCTCGCAGAGCGGCTGCGCAGTCTGTCTCTGGAGGTGAATGACCTCCGCTGTGAGGTTCAGCAGCAGCATCATCGGCTACAGGTTGCCAATGTGGGGGTCTCTGCAGGTAGGCCTGTCCAGCCTGAACCCAAGGTTGCCCTCTCGGACAGGTTTTCAGGAGGTAGGGACAAGTATTTTGTATTCAAGGAGTCTTGCAAACTGTATTTTAAACTCCGTCCTTACTCCTCCGGAAATGAGGAGCAATGGGTTGGAATTGTGATCTCTCTACTAGATTGAGATCCTCAGTTGTGGGAGTTTTCTTTATCGCAGGACTCGGTTTGTCTCCAGTCTGTGGAGAGGTTTTTTTGGGTTCTGGCCCTCATCTATGATGACCCTGACCGAGTCATCTTGGCTGAGTCTAGGCTACGTCACCTTCAGCAGGGAAATTGGTCAGTGGAGACATACAGTTCTAAATTCTGTAGATGGGCAATGGAATGACTCATCCCTTAGAAGCCAATTTTGTGAGGGTCTTTCTGAAAGGTTGAAAGATGCCTTGGCAGTATATGAAACCCCTCAGTCCTTGGAGGTTGCCATGTCATTGGCCATACGTCTTGATAGACGCCTTCGGGATAGAAGGGTGAGATCACCTTCTCCGGGGCCTTCTTGTCAGGTTTATGTAACTCTGCCGGGGGAGTGGCCTGTGGGTGAACCAGTACTGGGGGAGGTGGAGGAACCCATGCAGTTGGGGGGTGTCTCTGCATCATACATTTCCCCAGAGATTTGCAAGAAAAAAAGGCGTATTTTTTTTTGTGAGAAAAAGGGACGTTTTGTTGGGACCCGTTTTTCAATTCCTAAACAAAAGGAGACTCGATTAACTTAATTTGTTGCCAAACTGCAGTTCCCGGTTTGTCCTGACAGCAGAGGTGATGCTAGTGAGCAAAACCGAGAAAATTTCTGTGTTTGTTGACAGTGGAGCCAGAGTCAGCATGGTTAATGCTGAGTTTGTGAAAACTCATGATCTTGCTTGCTGTACTTTAGGTAATCCTATTTCCATCTTTACCATTTACTCGGCGCCCCTTGCACAGAAAGCATTTGCTCAGATTGTACATATTGTAAAACTGAGGGTGGGGTCAGTTCATTGTGAAATCATCCCTTGCTATGTCCTTGACAATCTTCCCACATCTATTGTTTTGGGTATTCCTTGGCTTGTTAAACATAATCCGTTAGTGAATTGGCAAACTGGGGAGATTATTGAATGAGGAGGTTACTGCCATGAGAACTGTTTAGATATTTCCCTTGCTACTGTCTCTACGGAAATATTACCTGCTTTTCTGTCTGGTTTTGAGGACGTTTTTTTCTGAGAAGGGGTGTCAGGATTTGCCTGATTGAATGCGGCTGTTCATCCTATTACTGTTATTACTGACTGTTAAGAACTTGTCATATCTCCAGTCAGCTAAACGTCTCAACCCTAGGCAAGCCAGATGGTCCCTGTTTTTTACTATTTTCAATTTTGTTGTCACTTTTTGTCCAGGGGTCAAAATGTCAAGGCTGATGCTTTGTCCCGGAGCTTTCCTGGTGGTGGTGACCATGAGAACCCTGCCACAATATTACAGAAAGGGGTAGTCATTTCAGCACTGTATCCTGAACTGGAGGGTGAGGTGTTGGAGGCTCAGGGGGACGCCCCTGCCTCCTGCCCTTCAGGAAGATTATTTGTACCATCTAATCTGCGCTGCAAAGTAATTAAGTAACATCATAACTCTGTGTTTGCTGGCATCCAGGTGGTAAGGCAACCGCAGACCTCCTCTCTTGTCGTTTTTGGTGGCCAGGGTTGCATCGGAATGTGATTGAACACGTATCTGCTGGTAGTATTTGCGTGCGTTCTAAGGTTTCGCATACCTGTCCGTCTGGTACTCTTCTTCCGCTACCTATCTCTAGTAGGCCATGGACACACTTGTCCATGGATGTTATTACTGACCTACCGGTTTCTGCAGGCAAAACGGTGGTTTTGGTGGTTGTAGATAGGTTCAGTAAAATGGTTCACTTCGTCGCATTACCTGCACTTCCAAATGCCAAGACACTTGCTCAGGTGTTCATAAATGAGATTGTGAAGCTTCACGTGGTTTCCTCCGATGTGGTGTCAGATCGGGGGACCCAGTTTGTTTCCAAGTTCTGGAGGGCATTCTGTTCTCGACTGGGGATGCAGCTGTTCTTTTCCTCTGCCTTCCACCCTCAGTCGGATGGACAGACAGAGCTTGTCAATCAGAATTTGGAGACTTACCTCAGGTGTTTCGTTTCCAAAAATCAGGAGGATTGGGCATCCTACTTACCGCTGGCAGAATTTGCTATTAGTAATCATCTTCGAGAATCCACTGGCAGGTCACCGTTCTTCCGTGCATACGGTTATCACCCACAGTTTGGTACCTTTAGTGGGGAAGGAGCTTCTGGAGTTCCAGAGGAGGAATGGTTTGCTTCGTCGCTCTCCTCAGTATGGTAGGGTGTTCTGTGTAATTTAAAGATAATGGGAAACAGGTATAAACGTATGGCTGACAGAAAACGCTTGCCAAGTCCGGACCTGAATGTGAATGACTTTGTGTGGTTGTCGACCAGGAATATAAGATTAAAAGTTCCTTCTTGGAAGCTGGGACCTAGGTTTATTGGTGCCTACAAAATAACCGCCGTCATTAACCCAGCAGCATTTCGTCTTGAACTTCCTCAGGTCCTTAAGGTCCACAACCACAACGTGTTCCACAGGTCCTTACTCAAGAAGTATGTGGAACCTCTTGAGCCTTCACCTCTACCACCGCCCCCAGTAATGGTTGATGGTAATCTGGAGTTCCAGATTTCGAGGATTGTAGATTCTCGTCTCCAACGTCGTTCTCTACAATACTTGGTGCACTGGAAGGGTTATGGTCCAGAGGAGAGGATGTGGGCTTCAGCATCAGAGGTGAACTCTCCCAATTTGGTTCCTTCATTCCACATTCTTATCAAGAGAAACCCGGTCCTGAGTGTCCGGAGGCCACTCGTAGAAGAGTGGGTACTGTCACGGGTGTGTTAGAAGTGACAGACAATCGCCCTGCAGTTGATTGCAGGAGATCTCTACATTTGGCATTACAGACAGCTTCTCAGAAGCTGTACCTCTAAGATGCAGCGGCTACCTTCCTCTGGCTAATTAACACCCTGGCCTGGGTGTATTAATACCTGCTGTCTGCTGGAGGAAGGAGCCGGCGATACTCACATTACCCTTTGTGAAGGTTTGAAGCAAGTGCATTACTTCATCCTCTCTGGAGCTATGAGGATGGGTGTTAATTTCTGAAGTCGACTAAAGCTAAGCTATCTTCCCTTGTTTGTTTCCCCTTGTTGTCTTTAGTGGTCAGTGGGGATCGACTAGCGCTCATCCACCTCCCTTCCCTAGCCAGGCCCAATGCTAGGGAAAGACAGGGCGAGGTTCACGTGTGGCGATTCTTGAAGAGCCAATACAGGGATGTTAGTGGAGACAGGGTGATAGTAGATCAGCCTAGGAGGTCTCCACTTCCCCCTTTCCCTAGAGTCTGGGCTCCCTTTCCCTCTTCCCTTTGTGTTGCACTAAGTCTTTCCCACACCTTGCGTGACATCAACCTTCTTTTCCCCAACAGTATATGTCAGATGCAATAAGGTCAAGCCTGTCTATAGTGTCAGGTTTGGTCGATTTTAATTTATTCTGTACAGGGTCCTTAAAAGAGTTTACCGTTTATAATTTTTGATGGTATGTTGACACAGAGTTTTTGTATGTTGATTTTTCTGGCTAAAAAAATCAACAATAAAAAAATACTTAAACTATATTTTCTTTATCATTTTTTAGTGTGTTTCCTTTATGCTTTTTTGTGTACAGGATAATTCAAAATTGGAGTGTTTTTTTTTTCAAGCAGAAACACCATGTTGCTTCTATGTGAAAAAAAAAACACATGGGAAAAGATCACCATTTGCAGAATAGACATCTTTTCCTGTAGAAATGAATCGAAAACATATTCACCAAAGAGTATCTGAAGCAGAAACTTTGAAAAAATCTGTGTAAAATTCTATTAAAGCCTATTGGCTTGCTTGTCTTGAAAACTTACTGAACAGCACTGGCTCACCGCCGCTGTTCTCGTAATTGATTACAAGCTGCGGTGGTGACATCATGTCTACAGTGACCATTGCAGCCAATTACTGGGTCATTGGCTTGGCTGGTGTAGACAGCACAAGCTGCCGAGTCCAGTGGTTGGCTGCAGTGGTCCCATGTAGTTGTGATCCCACTGCTGCAGCTTATAAACAATCATCAGGAGCAGGACAGAAAGATGGCGCTGGAGTAGGGGCCAATGAGTAAAACTTTGTTATTTTCAAAAAGACCAGTCTAATAAGCTTTAAAAAATTATAAATGGGAATCCCTTTAAGAACAGATGCTGTAGAACAGTTATTGCATAAAGAATATAAGTATTCACTAAAATAGATGTCAGTGGTGGTGACGAGTCCTTTCTATTTGTACAGCTATTCTGGGGTAGTGACTGGGCCTCTTTTGAAGAATAAGAAGTGAACTATTTATGGTCCCTTTTTCTCAGTATAATTTGGCATTCTCTAGGCACGCTGGCTACAGAGGGAAATCCCGCAGCCAGAAGGAGTGAAATAATTGTAATGGTTGGACATCATGAACCAATGGCACATACAGATGTTCACAGAACAATTCAAAGGCAGAGCCAGGAAAACTTTGTGTAACTGCAGAGGTGGCCTTCACAGCATATGTGCGCTGTTACCTCAAACACTTCACTGTCTGATTTTTGTAGATGTGCAGAGTTAAAGAGGTTGTGTTAAATTGGTAAAATTGCAAAGTGTTTGTAAAAACAAGCAACTTACCTCTTATTAAAAATCCTTTCCATTCTCAGGAACAGATGGATTTAAAATTGTCCAGTTTACTGTTACTGTCTAGGTTACCAACCACCTCAGTAGTGCATCAGAGGTGGCCAGTTTCCTAGGCAGGCGCTGCTCTGAAGCAATCTGGATCACTGGATCCAGCCAATTTCATTACCCCTGTGCCCCTCCGATGCTGCAGAGGCAAAGGTGCTTCAGCTCTAAGCGTGAGAGCGCACAGAGCAGCAGCGCGACTATGCTGCTGGACACAACTGGCAGAACCACAGCAAGCAGAAGCTTGCTTTAATATTTCATATTAAAGCATGATTAAGCAGGCCTATTAAAAGGTTGTCCGTAAACTGTGTTTTAGGAAATTGTCAGGTCTCCAGACTGCCTCTAATCTTTTACACAAAGGGGTATTGATATGCCGTTGGACTAGCCTAGAAAAAGAATAAGTCCACGAGGGGGAGTGGTGGCATCAGACCTTCCTGATTCATGGAGAAGTGCATGCCTCTTAATGAATGAGGAGCGTCTTAGTTTGTGCACCTTGCCCAAATCTTACTCCAGTTAGGGACTAGAGTGAGATTTCTGTAACTCATCATGAATTAGACAAGCTGTGGAGGCGCGCCCATGCCCTGCCCTAACTCTGCTAATTTTAGAGAAGCTAGGTGAAACTTGCATGAAAACGTCCTTATTTTATGACTTTTTAAAGCTTTTTACGCTAGGTTTTGGGCATAAAAGCTTTGATGAACCAGAGTCTGCATGTTTTTGCAATAATTCTATTTTATTCAACATGATCATCATTCGACTCTGTACATTTAACCCTGAGTCAGGCGCATCTCTGAGTACCAGAGTTATAGCGCAATGTCTTAGGCAGGCACAGGTTACAAAATCAGCTATAATGTCTAATTATCTCAATTTCAGGGCTTTAAAAGTAATCAGTGACCTTCACATGGATGTTTTAAAACAGAGTATACAAAATCAGATGGAAAAAAAACTAATTTAATAACCTTGAATGTAAAAAAACACAAATTTCACAACCACCGCCAAATAGCCTCCAGTTTTCAGGACATAGCTATTACCATAGGCGGATTATAATGAGGGCAATCCGGGCGACCGCCCGGGGCCCCGAACCTGCAGGGGGCCCGCGGCTCCGGGTGGGGTGTCTAATGCCGGATTGCCCTCATTATATGTGCGGGCCGCCGCGGCACATACCGGTAGCAGTGGCGGGAGGGGGGCCCCGGACCGCTCCCCCAGCAGCGGCTGCCGCTACTTCTTCATCGGCCGGGCCAGCACTGCAGTAGTTAACTTCCCTGTGCTGGCCCGGCCGTGTCACTGCTAGGAGACACGGCCCTGTGCGCGGCCGTGTCTCCTAGCTGTGACGTCACGCAGTGCGCGCCCGGCCTGTACTGCTACTTACCACCGGAGAGGAGAGAGAGCAGGCAGGAGGAATGGAGCCGGGGGATGGTGAGTGTGTGTGTGTGGGCAGATGTGTGTGTGGGCAGATGTGGGCAGGTGTGTCTGTGTGGGCAGGTGTGTGTGTGGGCAGATGTGTGTGTGGGCAGGTGTGTGTGCGTGTGGGCAGGTGTGTGTGTGGGCAGGTGTGTCTGTGTGGGCAGGTGTGTGTGTGGGCAGATGTCTGTGTGGGCAGGTGTGTGTGGGCAGGTGTGTGTGTGGGCAGGTGTGTGTGTGTCTGTGTGGGCAGGTGTGTGTGTGTGGGCAGGTGTGTGTGTGTGGGCAGGTGTGTGTGTGTCTGTGTGGGCAGGTGTGTGTGTGTGTCTGTGTGGGCAGGTGTGTGTGTGTGTGTGTGTGGGCAGGTGTGTCTGTGTGGGCAGATGTGTGTGTGTGTGTGTGTGGGCAGGTGTGTGTGTGTGTGGGCAGGTGTGTGTGTGTGGGCAGGTGTGTGTGTGTGTGGCCGATGTGTGTGTCTGTGGGCAGGTGTGTGTGTGTGTGGGCAGGTGTGTGTGTGTGTGTGTGTGGGCAGGTGTGCGTGTGTGTGTCTGTGTGGGCAGGTGTGTGTGTGTGTGTCTGTGTGGGCAGGTGTGTGTGTGTGTGTGGGCAGGTGTGCATGTGTGTGTGTGTGGGCAGATGTGTGTGTGTGTGTGGGCAGGTTAGAAAGTCTCGCTGTGTGGGCAGGTGTGTGTGTGGGCAGATGTCTGTGTGGGCAGGTGTGTGTGGGCAGGTGTGTGTGTGTGGGCAGGTGTGTGTGTGTCTGTGGGCAGGTGTGTGTGTGTGGGCAGGTGTGTGTGTGTGTGGGCAGGTGTGTGTGTGTGTCTGTGTGGGCAGGTGTGTGTGTGTCTGTGTGGGCAGGTGTGTGTGTGTGTGTGTGTGTTGGCAGGTGTGTCTGTGTGGGCAGATGTGTGTGTGTGTGTGGGCAGGTGTGTGTGTGTGTGTGGGCAGGTGTGTGTGTGTGGGCAGGTGTGTGTGTGTGGGCAGGTGTGTGTGTGTGTGGCCAGTGTGTGTGTCTGTGGGCAGGTGTGTGTGCGTGTGGGCAGGTGTGTGTGTGTGTGGGCAGGTGTGCGTGTGTGTGTGTCTGTGTGGGCAGGTGTGTGTGTGTGTGTCTGTGTGGGCAGGTGTGTGTGTGTATGTGGGCAGGTGTGCGTGTGTGTGTGTGTGGGCAGATGTGTGTGTGTGTGTGGGCAGGTTAGAAAGTCTCGCCCTGTTGAACACTACACCTGACTTGAGGCCGCCACCTCTTGGTTGTCCAATGTTCTTGCTTCTCTAGGGCTCTTCTCAGATATTCATTATACCAGGGTGACCACGAGCCCTGGTGGTGGTCATAACTGCGGCCACCCAGGGGCAATACTCCATAACAACAATACCCTGAGGTGGTGTAGGATGTAAGGACCTATTCACACTACATCCAGCGCTGCATTCAGGTCTTTACACAAGGCTTACAACTGAATCCCTGAAATTCAGGATTGTGCTGTCTGAAATTAGACATCTGAAAGCAGAGCAAATGGAGCCTAAAGATTCAGACTTTAGCCTCGGTTTGCCTTTGTTCAAATCAATGGCTATGTCAAGGCCCATCTGAATGCCATTTTTCAGGGATTTAGATAGAAGCCTGGAAAGAGGAGATGAATGCATTGCAAAATTCAGTGTGAATAGGCCCTTATATCTGGAGTCTTGATATTGATGCCACATGCATTTTACTTGTTTTTAACTTAAAAAAAAATACACACACACAAATTATACACACACACACACACTATACATACACACATACATACACACACACACACTATACATACACACACACAGATGTGTGTGTGGGCAGGTGTGTGTGTGTGTGGGCAGGTGTGTGTGTGTGGGGGCAGGTGTGTGTGTGTGTGTGGGCAGGTGTGTGTGTGTGTGTGATGTCTGTCTGTGTATGTGTGTGTGTTTGTGTGTGTGTGGGCAAATGTCATTGTATGATGTCTGTTTGTATGTATTTTTGTGTTTCAAATGTGTTTATGCGTGTCTGTATATGTTTGGGTGTGTGCATGACTGCATGCGGCCTCCTGCTGTGTATAGTTGGCGCTGTGCGGCCTCCTGATGTCTCTGGGGTGGCGCCGTGCGCCCCCCCGCTGTGTATAGATGGCTACGTGTGCCCCCCCGCTGTGTATAGACGGTGCCGTGCGGCCCCCCGCTGTGTATAGATGGCTACGTGCGCCCCCCGCTGTGTATAGACGGTGCCGTGCGGCCCCCCGCTGTGTATAGACGGTGACGTGTGCCCCCCGCTGTGTATAGACGGTGACGTGCGCCCCCCGCTGTGTATAGACGGTGACGTGCGCCCCCCCGCTGTGTATAGATGGCGCCGTGCGCCCCCCCGCTGTGTATAGATGGCTACGTGCGCCCCCCCGCTGTGTATAGACGGTGCCGTGCGGCCCCCCGCTGTGTATAGATGGCTACGTGCGCCCCCCGCTGTGTATAGATGGCTACGTGCGGCCCCCCGCTGAGTATAGATGTCGCCGTGCGGCCTCCTGCTGTGTATAGATGGCTACGTGCGGCCTCCCGCTGAGTATAGATGGCGCTGTGCGGCCTCCTGCTGTCTCTGGGGGGAGCGCCGTGCGGCATCTATACTCAGCAGGAGGCCGCACTTAGCCATCTATACACGTATACTCAGCAGGAGGCCGCACATAGCCATCTATACGGTGCCATCTATACACAGCGGGAGGCCGCACGGCGCCATCTATACACAGCGGGAGGCCGCACGGCGCCATCTATACACAGCGGGAGTCTCAGTGCTTTGCAAGAGCAGTCAATAAATTCTGCTTGACTAATTCTGAGCACCATAAAGTCTGGTTCGCTTCTAACCTGCTGTCTTCATTTTCAGCTTGCTGAATTCTAACTCATTGACTGTCATCCGAGACGATGCCTTTGCTGGTCTCTTTCACCTTGAATACCTGTAAGTGCTCCACTTAATGTCATATTTTTGATTCTGTTCTTCTTCATCTTATGGCATGTGCAATTGTATGAGCATGTATTCATATGAATTTATGACCTACTTAAACCTTCGAGGACCTTAAATTTTATTCAATCAAATTTTTTTCCAGTTTAAAACTATGGGACATATATGTGCCTTGGTCCTCAAAGGGTTTTTAAAGGGGCTGCAAACATAAATACGAAAAAAATAATTCAATTAGTGCTTTTTGTGTTCATTTAATTTTTATTTGAAGTCCATTTTTTTTATATACCTTGAAATTAAGCCCTACCCCATGGAATGAAGCCCTACCTACATGACATCTGAGAGCTACATGGATCCCGCTTGTGAGGTCCCTGTCCGTCACTACTAATCAGTTTTAGGGTCCACTCACTAAGCCATATATTCTCTCATGCAAGAGAATAGGGCCAATTATGCTAATGACACTCGGCTCAAACTCTGTCAGAGCTTCAAATGAGTGTGATCCGATTCTCTCGCAGCCCAGATATGGAGAAGATGGAGAACTTAATTTCTCCATCTTCTCCATAGTCTCTGTGAGTGTTCATCGGACTGCACTTGGATGACATCCGAGTGCAGTCCAATGTTTTACGTGCACCCATAGACTTGTATGGGTGCACATGGTCCGAATATCGAATGAGATTATTTTCTCATGCCAATAATAGCAGATCTGCACTGTCCCATAGTATAACATAGGGCCGAGTCCTATCCGATAAAACATCACATAGCATTCGGCCGTGTTATACGACAGTGTGAGCGAGCCCTTAGAGTCAAGGAATATTTACATGCAGATGATGATATTACTCTCCAAGTATATATTTTTTTAGGCGAGTTCATAGTAAATGCTTTGCCTTTTTGACATGTGATCAACTAAAGAACAAGAAAGATTTAGGACCTCCCCTATAGAGAAACGGAAAATAGTTTGGAGGACTTGCATGTCCTTTTTTATTTATTATGAGAAAATCATAAAAGATCCCGTTTTTTAACCATGCTGTGACTTTCTGCTGAGGGAGAGGGAGAGAGCTGCCCTATTCAGAGTCTGTAATAAGACCTGCTGACAAAAGTGTTGAAGATACAGTCTAATGTGAATTAACAATGAAAAAAAGTTAATTTCACAAATGGCTTGTATTTTTTTAATACAAACTTTTTTTGTGTTTACAGCTCCTTTAAAGGGAATCTGTCATCAGGTTTTTGCCACCTAATCTGAGAGCAGCATAATGTAGGGTTAGAGGCACTGATTCCAGTAATGTGTCACTTACTGCGCTGCTTAGTGTTGTTTTGATAAAATCATTGATTTGTCAGAAGTAGTGTTGAGCATTCCGATACTGAAATATCGGGTATCGGCCGATATTCGCGGTATCGGAATTCCGATACTTAATTCCGATACTTTTGCAATATCGTATACCGGAATCGGAAGTTCCCATAATGCAATGAGCCATTTTCATTTTATTCAGCCAATGAGGATCCTAAGAAGTGTGGGCACATCCTGTTAGGCATGTAGGCATCTTAACTAATGGCATGGCTGTGATTGGCTGCTGAAATGATGTCATGATGCACTATAAAAGCCGCCGCCGCCATTTTGAGCTCACTCTGCTGTGAATTCAGTTAGGGATAGGACGCTGTTGTTCTGAGGGACAGTTTTAGCTACCTATTTGGTCTATTCTGCTTTACCCAAGCTACTTTATAAATCGCTGTGCCTTGCAGTGCTAGTGCACAGTTCTCTGTGCTGTTCACCGCTTTCTGCAAGGTCTCTGTGTGTGAGTGCAGCTCACCCTGTAGTGTGTGCTTCAGCCACGTCTTGTTATAGTGCACTCAGTGTGTGTCACTGCTAGTGTTGAGCCACCCCCGTAGTGTTCGAGTTCGGTTCGGTTCGTCGAACACCCGTGTGTTCGCCGAACTGTTCGTCGAACTGTTCGTCGAACACCTTCGAACACCGTTAAAACCAATGGCAGGCAAACAAAAACACATAGAAACACATAGAAAACACCTTCAAAGGTGTCCAAAAGCTGACAAACTGCTCAGAAGACACAACTAACACATGGAAAAGTGACAAGTACATATAGTCATGCGAAAAGAAAAGAGGTGGAGGAGTAAAAGGAGGGGGAGACACAGATATAGGCATGTCATGCCCTTCTAAAACCAAAAAAGTGAGAAGCCGACACGGCCAGTCCGCTCCTGCCCGTGCCACCTCCGTGTCGCCGGGTTTGTGCCAGAGCCGCAGTGAACCCTGACGGCCAGCCCCCCTCTCCCAATACTGGTGCCTGTCCGCTGGTGGGTCGAGCGAGCCCCCCTGTGGTGGAGGCAGCTCTAAGCTTTTTAATTTAAATTGTCTCTCTAATTTGAATAAATACACTTTAAATCCATTTACAAGGATCTATTGGAGGGCAAGTCTCATGCCAGCAGCCACGTAATTCCAGCTCCAGTAGCGTCCACTAAAGCTGCTGCAGTTAAAAAGCTTTTATAAGGATCGAGCTCGGCTGTCCACCGCAAGGCATCCTACTGCCAGTCCGAGCCCCTATGCCTTGGGGTGCCTCCTGATGCTCTTCACTGAGTATCCCGTGGTCCCGAAGCATTTCCTTTGAAAAAATGAAGTGTCCAAACTACAGGTGGTGTAGCTTGCTTAACAGCCGGGATAATCCGCTGACTAGCAGACCCTGCTACTAGGCACAAAGTATTTCCTGGGCTAGATGCAGTTAAAAATTTGTAATTAGATACTCTCGTTGGATGCTGAGAAAGCATTCCATAGAGTCTCCTGGCACGCCATATATGATTCTCTTAAAAAGCTTGGGGTAGGGGTCTAGGGGACCCTTTTATAGCCAAAATCACGGCCCTGTATCGCAATACGTCACCTAGGCTGAAGATAAATGGAACTGTAGCACCCTGAGGGCTCGGTTGCTACAGAGGTATTGCACCTCACCCAGAGGTGTGATATCTCACTCTCAGGTAAGGATGTAGTGCGGATCAGGACCCGACACCTGCATGCATTACACCACATTGCCGTGGGGCAGGGCGACCAATATGCCCCTGAGATGGGCACGACAGTCCCTGTCCCTGGCTGGAGTGGGGGGATTGAACACTGAGGAAGGGGAACCCTGTAGTGCAGGAGCAGGGAGGAAGCAGTTCCTGGGTGCATTGAGAAGGGAGTATAAAAGGTGGGCACCATCTTAGTTCAGTGCAGAGAAGTCTGAGCAGAAGTGGCAGGGAGCAGGGGCTCTGCATGAGCTCTGCTCCGGAGGCGGGCCTAGTAACAGAGGCCCAGGCCTGGAAGAGGGAGAAGGAAGGAAGAGGAGCGGAGAAGGCTCCAGGAACGAGGAACGAAGGGATCTCAGGGGTGCGGACGGGCGAGTCGCCACCGCACGCCCGAATCCACCTGCGTGGAGGGGTCAGGCCAAAGGGGGAGACCGGTCCCCGAAACTAGTGGAGGCAGGAAACGACCCTCAGCTAGAAACAGGAGGCTGTGACATTTTATGTGGCGCAGCCCCTCGCTACACCCGCTAGGAAGGCACCACATAGGGTCAGGGAAACTGGCGCCAAGTTTACCAAGAGGAGGCCCGAGGCAGCCGGACAGAAGGGTTGGTAAGAAAGGCCAGACAAAGGACACACAAAGGGGGTCCTGTGAAGCACTCCAAAGTTATCTGGGAGTTGTCTGAGCCCCTCACCTGTTGAGCACAGTACGACGTGGGCAGCCATTACCTGCAGACGTGGTCTGGATAATAAGAACTGTGAGTAAAGGCCCTGGACTGCATCACTGACTCCGTGTCATTACTGCTGCTGCCCTGCACCATCACCCCCATCCTCCGCATACACTGCCCTGAGGCTATACTCCTCCCGTGGGGAGTTATGCTACGCTCTGCTGCACCCACAACACCAGCCTCAGCGGTCTGCCCTGGAGCGGCGGTTCACTCTGACCGCAATCCACGGGTGGCGTAGTCGGACATTTAAACATCAAAACCACATCAATAGTTCCGCCACTGGTTTGACCGCCCTGAGCCACGGAACCGGGTTGCCGCCACGGAGACTACAACCACCAGCATCCACCAAAAAGGGTCCGGCTCCGGGTGTCCCAAGGCCCAGGGGGCGCGTCAGAACATTTTCATCACCTTTCACAATCACCAATGGGACAAGGCAGGGATGTTCTCTGTCCCCTCTCTTATACATCCTAGTGACGGAGCACCTGCTCTCATCAATTCGCCATAACCCCAATATTAGGTGGATTGAGGTGGGAGGCACCGAGTACAAGTGCTCTCTATTTGCTGATGATGTCCTAGTATATATCACTCAATCACATATATCCATCCATGCTGTTATGGCTGAAATAGATCACTTTGTTACATGGTCAAATTTTAAAATCAATGCAGCGAAGTCTGAGGCCCTCGATGTCTCCCTCCCCAAATCCATATAGGATTCCATCCAGTCCAACTTTCCCTTTGCCTGGCCCTCACAGGGTATCAAATACTTAGGAATTCCTATTCATAGAGACCTCTCCCATCTATGTTATCTTAATTTTGGGCCCTTTATTGAACAACTCCATACAGACCACGGTTGGCAAGTTAGAACTGTAAGATTCACTACGTGAACCACTGGTGTTTTGTGGAAAAGCACATGTACACTGTGTTCCAAATTATTATGCAAAAACTGTTTAGGAGTGATAAGGGAAGAATTTGTTTGTTTGTCAGTTAAACTCATTGATGGTGATGTGTGTCAGGGCTCTTTATATCACTGTAAGCAATTGCAGACACCTGTGCTAATTAGTTTGGCAGGTGTGTCCAATGAAAGGCAAGACTACTTAAGAAGGCTGTCTCACATTATTAAGCAGCCTACATTTTCTGCCAAAATGGGAAAGAAAAAGGATGTGTCGGCTGCTGAGAAGCAACAAATTGTGGAGTGTTTAGGTCAAGGCATGACTACAATCAACATTGTGCGATGATCAGGATGAAGTGTCTTGGCAATCAAGAAGTATGTAGCTGATTCACAGTACACACGTGTGCGTGCTGATAAGGGCAAATTGAGGACTCTTTCCTACAGGCAATTACATCAGGTTGAAAGAGCAGCGGCAAAAAAGCCTTGTCATAGCAGCAGACAAGTTTTTGAAGCTGCTTGTGCCTCCAACGTCCCCCGAACAACAAGATGCAGGGTCCTTCAGAGGTTTGCAGTTGTGCATACGCCATCCTGTCGACCTCCTCTATCCACTTCACACAAGCAGAAACGGCTCCAGTGGGCCAAACATTACATGAAGACTGATTTCAAAACTGTTTTGTTCACGGATGAGTGCCGTGCAGCGCTCGATGGTCCAGATGGATGGAGTGGAGGATGGCTGGTTGATGGACACCCCACGCAAACACGGCTACAGCGCCAACAAGGAGGAGGTGGAGTAATGTTTTGGGCTGGAATCATGGGGAGAGAGATTGTCAGCCCCTTTAGGATCCCTGAAGGCGCTAAAGATGAACTCCATAATGTATGTGGATTTTCTCAAACAGCACTTCCTGCCATGGTTCAAGAAGAAGAACCGTGTATTTCACAGCAAGATCATTTTTCTGCATGATAATGCACCATCTCATGCTGCACATAAAACATCTGCATCTCTGGCTGATATGGGCATAAAAGGGGACAAACTTATGGTGTGACCCCCATGCTCCCCTGACCTCTACCCCATTCAGAACCTTTGGAGCATCATTAAAAGGAGTGTCTATGATGGCGGGAGGCAGTTCACATCAAAGCAACAGCTCTGGGAGGGTATTCTGTCCTCATGCAAAACAATTGAAGCAGAAACCATCCAAAACCTGACAAATTCAATGGACGAGAGAGTTCAGAAGCTCCTTTCGAACAAGGGGTCCTATGTGAAAATGTAACATCACCTAGAATAAAGTTTTGAGTTGAAAACTGTTTGATTTCAGTTTCTAACAACCTGCTAATGCTTATAATTTCAAAAATGACCATTTTTTTGGTCTTTATTAAAATGAAAAGGTTAATCGAAAAGTTTGGGGGATCTAAGAGTGTGGCAACCCAGTAGTCATGATTACTTCGAATTCTGACAATATGAGGGTCATGCTGCAGGTAGTGCAGCAAGAAGGCACTTATGTGTCTTGCGCATCTCGGAGCCCCAAAATTATTTTCCGGGCTAGATGCAGCTAAAAATTATTATTAATTTTAAATCTGGTGAAGCTTTAGTATAGATGGCCTAATAGGATCAGTGCTACACACTGCTACAAAGCCCAAATTATTTTCCAGTCAAGATACAGATAAACATGATTAGTAATTTTAAATCTGGTGGAGCTTATTATAGATGGCCTAATAGAATCAGTGCTGCACACTGCTACAAAGCCCAAATTATTTTCCAGCCAAGATACAGATAAACATGATTAGTAATTTGAAAGCTTAAAACGGTTGGTAGGGTGATTTTAACCAATCATCAAACTTTTACTCTCCCCAGGATGACACAGGGGTAGAAAAGTCGTTTCGGATCCATGATTTGTTCATCTTTATGAACGTGAGTCTGTCTACATTATCAGTGGAGAGCCGCGTGCGCTTATCTGTCAGCACACCACCAGCAGCGCTGAACACACGTTCAGACAGAACGCTGGCTGCGGGGCATGACAAGATCTCCAAGGCGTAAGTGGCTAGCTCCGGCCATTTATCCAGATTGGAAGCCCAAAAAGAGCAAGGGTCCAGTGACACAGTCGTGGCTTCAATGTTTACTTGGAGATACTCCTGTACCATCGTCTCTAGGCGTTGACTATGTGTCAGACTTCTTGTCTCCTGTGGCCTTGCAAAGGATGGGCTAAAAAAGTGGTGAAATGATTCCGCAAAATTGATGTTACCAGCAGATACTGTGGTTCTGTTACGGTTTGAGTGCTGAACACTTGACGGTCCCACGGTTGGCAAGTTGGAACTGTGAGATTCACTACGTGCACCACTGGTATTTTGTGGAAAAGCACATGTAAGATTCTGCAACAGTCTCTGCTGATACTCCTGCATGCGTGCATCCCTTTCTATGGCAGGAATAATTTCTGCAAATTTACTTTTGTACCGGGGATCTAACAGTGTGGCAACCCAGTAGTCAGGATTATTTCTAATTCTCACAATTCGAGGGTCATGTTGCAGGTAGTGCAGCAAGAAGGCACTCATGTGTGTTGCGCATCCAGGAGCACCAAGTCCCTGTTGTGTTGGTGGCGAGGTAACAATCATGCTTCCTTCCTCTGTCCTCTCCCCCCAACCTCGCACAACAGAAATGTGATCAAGGTCTCCCTCATCTGATGAGTCTTCCATCAGTTCGTCCTCCACTTCTTCCTGGGCTCCTGCACCTTCCTCACTAGTTTGGCTGCTACCATGCGCCCTGGTAAAACCATCTCCCCCACCCTCACATGCCTGCCGCCTTGGTGCTGCCGACCGTCTGGACCTTGCAGATGTTAGCCCTTCCGCATACAACTCCTCCTCCTCTACTTCCTCCACCTCCTCTTGTGCCACCACCTGACTCCGAATTCTGTTTAACATGTGCTCCAGCATGTAAATCACCGGAATAGTCATGCTGATAATGGCATCGTCAGCACTAAACATCTTCGTCGCCATTTCAAAACTGTGCAGAAGGGTGCATAGGTCCCTGATCTGAGACCACTCCTCCAGCGTGATTTGCCCCACCTCTGGATCTCGTTGGCCCAGGCTATACGTCAGAACGTATTGCACCAGGGCTTGTCGGTGCTGCCACAGTCGCTGCAACATGTGCAGAGTTGAATTCCACCGGGTAGGCACATCGCATTTTAGCCGGTGAAGTGGCAGGCCCAACGACTTCTGTAGAGATGTAAGTCGCTGAGCTGCGGGATGCGAACGGCGAAAGTGAGCACACAGCGACCGTGCCCTCTGCAGAAGGCCATCTAGTCTGGGATAGTGGGCTAAAAATTGCTGGACAACCAGGTTCAACACGTGAGCCATACAAGGCACGTGTGTGACATTGCCCCAGCGAAGGGCCACACCCAGGTTTGCAGCATTGTCGCACACGGCCTTCCCTGGTTTCAGGTCCAGTGGAGACAACCATTCATGAAATTGGTTCTCCAGAGCTGACCACAACTCCTCAGCTGTGTGACTCACATTTCCCAGACATTTCAATGTAAAAACCGCCTGATGACGTTGAGCCCTACTGCCAGCATAGTAAGGAGGTGTGCAGGATCCCTTCTGCGCAGTTAGAAAGCTTGTGGCATGACCAGACAGGCTCTGGGTGCAGGTGGAAGACCGAGAGGAGGTTGAGGAGGCAGAAGCAGTGGAGGAACTTTGACATAAAGAGGATTGACGCACAACTCGTGGGGACGGCAAGACTTGGACAGCAGCCCCTTGTCCTGCTGTCACCATAGTTACCCAGTGCCCAGTCAGCGACATGTAACGCCCCTGTCCATGCCTACTCGTCCAAGTGTCTGTGGTGAAATGCACCCTGTCACACACAGAGTTTCTCAAAGAAGCGGTGATGTTGTGTGCGACATGCTGGTGGAGCGCAGGCACACCTTTCTTTGAGAAGTAGTGCCGAATGGGCATCTGGTACTGGGGCACTGTGACGGACATAAGGTCTCGAAAATCCTCTGTGTCCACCAGGCGGAAAGGCAGCATTTCTGTAGCCAAGAACTTGCAGATGGTGAAATTCAACCTCTTAGCTTTCTCATGGCTAGGAGGAAATGGTCTTTTACTTGTCCACATCTGAGGGACCGAGGGCTGGCTATTGTGCTTAGACGGGGTTGATAAGGGTGTCCCCGGCAAACTGCCGGTCTGTGAGGAAGATGCAGGCGGACATGTTAGGTTGCCTTGATCCAAAGGTGGTGCTATCGATGTCGGACAGCGCTCAAGACCAGCTGGTGTTACCACCTCCAAAGAAAATGATGACCTGCCAATCACGCTGGCTGTTGCGGGTAAAGAGGTGGCAGGTCTGCGCCCCAAAACAGGTGTGACTGCTGTCCCCCCAGTCACAGAGGATGAAGAGGCCGCGGATGCACAAGATATGGCAGACGGTGGTTGGCCCGGCCGGCTAGGCCGCATTGTAGCACACTGAGCTTCCCACTGCAACTTATGCTTCATGTCCATGTGCCGGTTCATGCATGAAGTACTCAAACTATGTATTTTTTGGCCTCTACTTAGCTTTTGCTGACAAATGTTACAGATAACACGAGTTGGGTCATCTTTATCGATCTGAAAAAATGCCCAGGCTATGCAAGGCTTAGCACCCATGCGACCTGAAGAGCCACCACGACTTGTGGTGAGAGGCAGAGTTGTGTTTGAGGATGCAGTTGTTGACGTGCTTCCAGTACTACGTCTCTGTCCAGGAAGGCGCAACCTGACCTCGTCGTCACTAGCATCTTCCTCCACCTCCTCTGCTGACCTCATCTCTTGGCTGACTGTGGGTTGACAGTAAGTGGGATCTCCAACCTCATCATCATCACCCTGTGCGTTATCACACCCGTCGTCCTCAGAGCCAACCTGTTCCTGCCCTGACAAAAAACTAAAGTTGTCGCTCCAATCAGGTATTTGAGTCTTATCATCGTCTTCCTCATTGTCTCCACCAACAGGAGTTACAGTTTGGGAATGAGGGTCTACATTATGGTCAGAACCTTCTGCGTCTGGTCCTGGATCCGACTCATAAAGATTCTGGGCATCAGTGCAGATCATTTCCTCGTCTGGATTCACAGAAGCGCTGGAGTCGACCTCTGATTCCCAGGCTATAGTATGAGTAAACAGCTCTGCAGACTCAACCATCTGTTCTACCTCATACTCAGACGGGCAGCTGGAGATTTGGGAGCTGTGAGGAAGCAAGTGCGATTGGGGTGACACCTTTGAGGACTGGAGTATTTGTGATGTTGAAGTTGATGTGGAGGAGAGCCCACTTAAAGGAGGACTTGATATCCGTTGAAGCACCTGCTGTTTTTGTGCCTCATCTGGAATTTGTAGCGATTGGCGTGGCCGTAAGAAAGGGATCTTATCACATTGTCCGCTAAAAGAAGTAGACATTTTAGTTTGGCTGGAAGATGGTCTTTCTTCTGCAGATGTTACTGTTGCTTTAACACCTACCCCACGGACACAACCTTTTTTCCCCTTCCCAACACGCCTATTCCCCTTTCCACCAGCAGCAGGCCTTTTTCCACTCATTTTGGTGGTTAACTAATTAACAACTCTGGAGTTGTTTGCACAAAAAAACAATGGATGGGAACCGAGCAGAGCTGAGTGGCCAAACTGTGGTATTAGGCCAAAACTATTGGCTGGGTTAGATGCAGAAAAAAATTATATTCAATTTGCAACCTGATGGAGGTCAGTATAGATGGACTAATAGAGAAAGTCCCACACACTGCTAGAAGGCCAAATATTTTTTCAGAGCTAGATGCAGAAAAAAATATATTCAGTTTGCAACCTGATGGAGGTCTGTATAGAATGATTAATAGAACAAGTCCCACACACAGCTAGAAGCCCAATATTTTTTCAGAGGTAGATGCAGAAAAAAATATATTCAGTTTGCAACCTGATGGAGGTCAGTATAGATGGACTAATACAACAAGTCCCACACACAGCTAGAAGCCCAATATTTTTTCAGAGGTAGATGCAGAAAAAAATGTATTCAGTTTGCAACCTGATGGAGGTCTGTATAGATGGATTAATAGAACAAGTCCCACACACAGCTAGAAGCCCAATATTTTTTCAGAGGTAGATGCAGAAAAAAATATATTCAGTTTGCAACCTGATGGAGGTCAGTATAGATGGACTAATACAACAAGTCCCACACACAGCTAGAAGCCCAATATTTTTTCAGAGGTAGATGCAGAAAAAAATGTATTCAGTTTGCAACCTGATGGAGGTCTGTATAGATGGATTAATAGAACAAGTCCCACACACAGCTAGAAGCCCAATATTTTTTCAGAGGTAGATGCAGAAAAAAATATATTCAGTTTGCAACCTGATGGAGGTCAGTATAGATGGACTAATACAACAAGTCCCACACACAGCTAGAAGCCCAATATTTTTTCAGAGGTAGATGCAGAAAAAAATATATTCAGTTTGCAACCTGATGGAGGTCTGTATAGATGGACTAATACAACAAGTACCACACACAGCTAGAAGCCCAATATTTTTTCAGAGGTAGATGCAGAAAAAAATATATTCAGTTTGCAACCTGATGGAGGTCAGTATAGATGGACTAATACAACAAGTCCCACACACAGCTAGAAGCCCAATATTTTTTCAGAGGTAGATGCAGAAAAAAATATATTCAGTTTGCAACCTGATGGAGGTCTGTATAGATGGATTAATAGAACAAGTCCCACACACAGCTAGAAGCCCAATATTTTTTCAGAGGTAGATGAAGAAAAAAATATATGCAGTTTGCAACCTGATGGAGGTCAGTATAGATGGACTAATACAACAAGTCCCACACACAGCTAGAAGCCCAATATTTTTTCAGAGCTAGATGCAGAAAAAAATTATATTCAATTTGCAACCTGATGGAGGTCAGTATAGATGGACTAATAGAATGATGCTATGCCCAAAAGATTTTACTTCACTAGGTGCAGTAAAAAAATTGGTATTCTATACACAGGTGGTATATCTTGCAACACAGATAGGCTACTCCACTGACTAACACACTCTGCAATAGGCCAAAAAGGATTAGCTTTGCTAGATTCAGCCAAATGCTGTGAAAAAAACTTGCACAGCACTGGCACAGACCTGCCTGGCAAAAACTGATAGGAACTGATGTAACCTAGTCCTGAAAAGGACTCCAATTACAATTAGTCTTTACTCCCACAATCAGTCTATACAGACCTGCCTGATAAAAGTCGTAGGAAATGCTGTAACATAGTCCTTAAAAGGACTGCAATCACAACTATTCCCTACTCCCAAGCTATCTGTAGATTTGTGCGAAAATTGGCTTGAAATTAACAAGGTATAGCGCACACAGCAACAGCGGTGCCGTCTAACACGCAGCTGCAGCAGTGAGAAAATGGTGGTGACGGGGAAAATGGCTTGGTCTTATAGGGCAAGGACATGTGACATACACTGCCAATGACACATGCCCTTGCTTGTGTGAAAAAAAGCACTTCGCTCCGTGTGTGCGCTGCTGATAGGCTGACAGATTGCACCTCCCCACTGTAAATGCGGGAAAGAGCACAAAAAAAATGGAGATCTTCATTGTTCCTGCAGAGATCCATCCCCTGCCCCTCCCCCCACCCCGCTGTACACTCAAACTGCGTATTAACATTAATTTTCATCATTACTGAGAAAAAATCCAGTTATGATTTTGGTGCACGAACAGTTATCGAACATAACCTCGAACAGCCGAATTTTTCTCAAATTGTTCGTGTTCGCCGAACGGCTCGAACACCGCCCAAAACAGCTCGAATTTGAGATTGGCGAACAGTTCGAGTAGAACAACGCTCATCTCTAGTCACTGCCTCATACATTGTCCTTTTTTGCCAATTCATAATTTTTCCTGATATCGACTATTAGTGTGGTGGTTCCATCCGTATTCAGATAAATTGGTTCCAAACACACTATATAGGAGTAGATAGAGAAATTTTTTTGGTCTTGCAGCGCTAGTGCACAGTGCTCTGCATCTGTACTGTTCACCGCTGTCTGCAAGGTCTGTGTGTGAGTGCAGCTCACCCTGTAGTGTGTGCTTCAACCACGTCTGGTGTAGTGCACTCAGTGTGTGTCACTGCCTCATACATTGTCCTTTTTTGCCAATTCATAATTTTTCCTGATTTCTCCTATTAGTGTGGTGGTTCCATCCGTATTCAGCTAAATTGGTTCCAAACACACTATATATGAGTAGTTAGAGGAGCCTTTCTGCAGCATTGGGCCCTGCAGCCCCAGCCAGATTAGTATTAGCCTATTTTTTGCAGCCTCATCTATTGCATTGTAGGTTACCTTCCTACATTGTAATAGCTACAAAAGTTTGTGATACTATCGTTATTACATCTTTAGGCACATCCAGTGTCTTTTTGTGACAAAAAAAACCTAAATAATATTCACCAAACACTCCACTTTACAGTTGTGTAGGCCACATTAGCTCATATTAAAGTCTAGTCCACACTTTATAAAATTAGTGTTTCTTATACCTGTTAGCAGCTGTTCAGGAATAAGCACACTAAGCCCTTAGTACTTTTCTGCCTATCTTTATCAGTCTACCAAGATGAAGAAGGCAGGGAGTAAGGCATGTGGTCGTGGGCGTGGGCGTGGAGTTTCTGCAGGGAGAGGACGTGAGGATTCTGTGCCTGCAGGGAGAGGACGTGGGGATTCTGTGCCTGCTGCGGGCACCAGTGACTCAGCATCCCCCAGTTTTACCAGGGAACAGTCCTTTATGCGCAGCTTTGTAGGAGCTAGCCGTACCCCACTGCTGCGGGAGGACCAAATTGAAGCCGTTGTCGGATGGATGGCAGCTAACGCATCGACTTCAATTAGTTCCAGATCCTCTCAGGTCCTGAGCACTGAAGAGCACCCATCTGTCTCTTCACCACCTGCCAAATTGCCCAGGCAGTCAGAGAGCCCTGGACAGGAGCCATCTCTACTTCTGTTCTCTGAATCTCTTGGCTTGGAAAGAGGGGGCCAGCCAAGCAGAATTCGAGAATTTGAAGAAGAGGTAGTATGCAGTGATGCGCAACCGTTTTGTCTCTCTGAATCTGAAGAGGTGGGTGGGCCAGTGCCTATGGTCAGCAGCACACCTCAGTACGCATCTGATGATGAGACTCAGGTGCCACTTTCTGGTGCGTACTGTGCTGTCGAGACTACCCAGGAGAAGCAGTTGTTTGAAGAGGGTGGTGTAGATGATGAGGTCCTTGACCCATCATGGCGTGAGGGACAGGAAGGTGGTGGGAGCAGCTCTGAGGAAGAGATTCCCCGAACAGCCCAAAAAGGAGGGAGAGGGAGGGGGCAGACTTGGTTGCCTGTAGCCTCCACTTCGGCACCCATTAGGAGCATGGCTCTTCCAAAATCCAAAGCGGGCGCTCCCAAGACTTGCAGTGCCTGGTCCTTTTTTTACACAGTTACAGATGACATTTGCTTTGTCAAATGCAAGCTGTGTAATCAGAAGGTGAAAAGAGGGAAAAGTGTCAGCAACCTCAATACCACAAATATGTGGAAACATGTGCGGACCAAACACGTGGTGGAGTTACAAAAACACACTGAAGACCTAGGCCAACCTACAGCGCCACCTACCACCTCTTCAGCTCGTGTTGTAGCCTCTTCCTCCAGCTCACACACAGCTGGTTCGGCTTCCTCACAGTATCGCCATGGAAGAATCTCTGGCACTGTTGTACAGAGACACAGTGTAATTCCACCCACAGCACCACTTTCCCAGTCATCCTCACACTCCCAGGCCAGTCTACAGCCATCGTTAGCACGGGCATGGGAGAAAAGGCGCCCATACTCGGCAAACCACCCCCGAGCACAGGCTCTGAATGCTGGCATTGCTAAACTACTGGCCCTTGAAATGCTATCATTCAGGCTGGTGGAGACTGACACATTCCGTAACTTTATGGCATTGGCAGTCCCACAATACAACGTGCCCAGCCGATTTTATTTCAGCAGGCAAGCCGTCCCTGCCCTGCAACATCATGTGGAGGGAAAAATTAAACATGCGCTACAAAATGCCGTCAGTAGCAAGGTCCACCTGACCACCGATGCGTGGACCAGTAAGCATGGACAGGGACGATACCTTTCCCTCACTGCCCATTGGGTAAATGTTGTGGAGCCGGGTACAGATCTTGAGAGTGGCGCTGTACGTGTTCTGCCAACTCCAAGGATTGCAGGAATCCAGTCTGTACACATTGACTCCTCCTCATACTCCAGTTCCTCTGAATCAGCGCTGCAGGAGCCGTCACGGTCTACCTCCACATCGACCCGTGAACGGTTACCTGTCATGACCGATATGAGCACAGCCATGGCCATACGTCAACAGGCCGTATTGAAATTAATTTCTTTGGGGAATCGAAGCCACACAGCGCAGGAGCTCTGGAATGCCATCAAGCAGCAGAGCGACGTGTGGTTTGTGCCAGCGAATCTCCAGCCAGGCATGGTAGTGTGTGACAATGGCCGAAATCTGGTGGCAGCTCTGGGCCTAGGCAACCTTACTCACATCCCAAGTCTGGCACATGTGCTCAACTTGGTCGTGCAGAGTTTTTTGAGGGACTATCCGGATCTTGATGCACTGCTTCACAAGGTCCGCATAGAGTGCGCTCACTTGCGGCGTTCCAGCAATGCAAGATCACGCATTGCAGCTCTGCAGCGCCGATTACGTCTTCCGGAACATCGCATCATATGTGACCTACCCACCAGGTGGAATTCAACGTTACATATGTTGGAGAGGTTGTGTGAGCAGCAGGCAGCAGTAATGGAGTACCAGCTGCAGCAGGCGCAAACAAGTCGCAGTGCGCGCCGTTCACACTTCACCACCACTGAGTGGGCCTCTATGAAGGACATTTGCCACGTTTTGCGTGCCTTCGATTATTCCACGCGGATGGCGAGTGCAGATGATGCACTAGTCAGCATGACTATCCCCCTTATCTGCCTGCTTGATAAAACACTGCAAGCACTAAGGGACGAGGTTTTGGAAGAGGTGGAGGATGAGGAGTCACAAATGCCATCTGCTTCTCTACAGTCTGCGCAACGTGGTTCCTCACAAAGGCCTAGGCAGGGGACACTTTGTGAGGAGGATGAGGAGGAGTCAATGGATGAGGAAGACATCTGTCCAGAGGAGGGAGGTACACAATGCTCTAGTAGTCAGTATCTAGAGCAAGGGTGGGGTGATGCAGAGCAGGCAGAGATCACGCCTCAAGCAGGGGACAGCGTTTCTTGGCCAGTTGGCAGTCTGCAGCACATGGTTGATTTCATGCTGCAGTGCCTGAGAAACGACCGCCGCATCGCCCACATTCTCAACACGGCTGATTATTGGGTGTCCACCCTCCTAGATCCTCGCTACCGGGACAACTTACAAAGCCTCATAACACCGTTGAACCGGGAGCGTAAAATGCGGGAGTACCAAGACGCACTGGTGCATTCCATCATGTTCTCCATTCCAACCGAGAGCAGTGCTGCTAGTGCTTTACAAAGCAGCTCAGTGCGTCGAGGCAGTGGAGGAAGCTCTGCACAAAGAGGGAGCAGAAGCAGCGCCTCAGCACAAGGCAAGACCAGTATGGCCGAAATGTGGCAAAGTTTTGTGTCCCCGCTGCCACAAATGTCTACACCATCACAGACGGCTCCAGTCAGCAGGAGGCAACGTTTCCGTCAGATGGTGACAGACTACATGTCTTGCCCTCTTAGTTTACTCCCAGACGGCTCTTCTCCCTTCAAGTTTTGGGTCTGTAAGCTAGATACATGGCCAGAGCTAAGTCAGTATGCATTGGAGGTGCTAGCTTGCCCTGCTGCTAGTGTATTATCGGAACGCGTCTTAAGTGCCGCATGTGGTGTACTAACAGACCGTTGCATGCGACTATCCTCCGATAACGTTGACCGGCTTACTTTTCTCAAAATGAACAAGGCCTGGATCTCTCATGAATTTGCCAGTCCTCTTCCAGAATAAATAATTGTTGGCAAAAGTATCCAGGTCTCCTGTTCTGTTCATGTTTCTACCACCTGAACTGTAATCCCTGAGCTCCAACACCGCCAGTTGGCGCTCGGAAGTGCCGTCTGCACAGTCAACACTTGCTGCCGTGTCATTGGGGTTCAGTAACGTCAGCTGTTCCCCGGCTGTGCGGACGGCAATTTCTCCTGCTCTGTCCACATTCTCACTACTACAGATTTTAAAGTTGCTCCAATTACACCTCTGGCTCCTCTGTTTTCAGTATTATCCCTGAGCTCCAACACCGCCAGTTGGCGCTCGGAAGTGCCGTCTGCACAGTCAACACTTGCTGCCATGTCATTGGGGTTCAGTAACGTCAGCTGTTCCCCTGCTGTGCGGACGGCAATTTCTCCTGCTCTGTCCACATTCTCACTACTACAGATTTTAAAGTTGCTCCAATTACACCTCTGGCTCCTCTGTTTTCAGTATTATCCCTGAGCTCCAACACCGCCAGTTGGCGCTCGGAAGTGCCGTCTGCACAGTCAACACTTGCTGCCGTGTCATTGGGGTTCAGTAACGTCAGCTGTTCCCCGGCTGTGCGGACGGCAATTTCTCCTGCTCTGTCCACATTCTCACTACTACAGATTTTAAAGTTGCTCCAATTACACCTCTGGCTCCTCTGTTTTCAGTATTATCCCTAAGCTCCAACACCGCCAGTTGGCGCTCGGAAGTGCCGTCTGCACAGTCAACACTTGCTGCCATGTCATTGGGGTTCAGTAACGTCAGATGTTCCCCTGCTGTGTGGACGGCAATTTCTCCTGCTCTGTCCACATTCTCACTACTACAGATTTTAAAGTTGCTCCAATTACACCTCTGGCTCCTCTGTTTTCAGTATTATCCCTGAGCTCCAACACCGCCAGTTGGTGCTCGGAAGTGCCGTCTGCACAGTCAACACTTGCTGCCGTGTTATTGGGGTTCAGTAATGTCAGCTGTTCCCCTGCTGTGCGGACGGCAATTTCTCCTGCTCTGTCCACATTCTCACTACTACTGATTTTAAAGTTGCTCCAATTACACCTCTGGCTCCTCTGTTTTCAGTATTATCCCTGAGCTCCAACACCGCCAGTTGGCGCTCGGAAGTGCCGTCTGCACAGTCAACACTTGCTGCCGTGTCATTGGGGTTCAGTAACGTCAGCTGTTCCCCTGCTGTGCGGACGGCAATTTCTCCTGCTCTGTCCACATCCACTGTACTACTGATTTAAAACCTCCTCCAAATACACCTCTGGCTCCTCTGTTTTCAGTATTATCCCTGAGCTCCAACACCGCCAGTTGGCGCTCGGAAGTGCCGTCTGCACAGTCAACACTTGCTGCCATGTTATTGGAGTTCGGTAACGTCAGCTGTTCCCCTGCTGTGCGGACGGCAAATTCTCCTGCTCTGTCCACATTCTCACTACTACAGATTTTAAAGTTGCTCCAATTACACCTCTGGCTCCTCTGTTTTCAGTATTATCCCTGAGCTCCAACACCGCCAGTTGGCACTCGGAAGTGCCGTCTGCACAGTCAACACTTGCTGCCGTGTTATTGGGGTTCAGTAACGTCAGCTGTTCCCCTGCTGTGCGGACGGCAATTTCTCCTGCTCTGTCCACATCCACTGTACTACTGATTTAAAACCTCCTCCAAATACACCTCTGGCTCCTCTGTTTTTAGTATTTACCCTGGGCTCCAATACCGCTAGTTGCTGCTCAGAAGTGCCATCTGCACAGTCAACGCTTGCTCCAGTGTTATTGGGGTTCAGTAACGTCAGCTGTTCCCCTGCTGTGTGTCCGACAAATTCTCCTGCTTTGTCCACATCCACTGTACTACTGATTTAAAACTTGCTCCAATTACACCTCTGGCTCCACTCTGTTTTTAGTATTTAACCTGGGTTCCAGCACCGCCAGCTGGTTCTCGGTAGTTCCATTTGCTCTTGTACCTTCTACTACCCATCCGGGTTCCAGTACCGTCAGCTGGTTCTCGGCAGTGCCTTTGGATTAGGTGCCTCCTTCTCGGTATCCAAGTTCCACCAACGTCTGCTGGTTCTTGGTAGTGCTTTCTGGCACAGGTACCTCCTGCTTAGTAACCGAGTTCCAGTACCGTCAGCTGGTCTTCGGCAGTTCCATTGGCTCTTGTACCTTCTGTTACCCATCCGGGTTCCAGTACCGTCAGCTGGTCCTCGGTAGTTCAATTTGCTCTTGTACCTTCTACTACCCATCCAGGTTCCAGTACCGTCAGCTGGTTCTCGGCAGTGACTTTGGCACGGGTACTCCCTCCTGCCCAGCCTGGTTCCAGCGCGCCAGCTGTTTCCGGGTAGTGTCAACGTCACTTTGCCTCCAATGCGCTGTCCTGTCGTGTTGCGGTCGGGTTAGCCGACTCTATGGTGCCTGCAGTTTAGGTGACTCCTATGTGGGCTGCGGGATCTGGCAATGAAGGCTGGTTCCATAGTGCCAATAGGACAAGCACCCCCTGTAGGACTGTGGGTTTTGGTAACTGCGGCCGGCTCGCGGCTTTGAACTTTTTTTTACATAGGTACCTTCTGCTACCCATCCGGGTTCCAGTACCGTCAGCTGGTTCTTGGCAGTGCCTTTGGATTAGGTGCCTCCTTCTCGGTATCCAAGTTCCACCAACGTCTGCTGGTCCTTGGTAGTGCTTTCTGGCACAGGTACCTCCTGCTTAGTAACCGAGTTCCAGTACCGTCAGCTGGTCTTCGGCAGTTCCATTGGCTCTTGTACCTTCTACTACCCATCCGGGTTCCAGTACCGTCAGCTGGTTCTCGGCAGTGTCTTTGGCACGGGTACTCCCTCCTGCCCAGCCTGGTTCCAGCACGCCAGCTGTTTCCGGGTAGTGTCAACGTCACTTTGTCTCCAATGCGTTGTCCTGTCGTGTTGCGGTCGGGTTAGCCGACTCTATGGTGCCTGCAGTTTAGGTGACTCCTATGTGGGCTGCAGGATCAGGCAATGAAGGCTGGTTCCATAGTGCCAATAGGACAAGCACCCCCTGTAGGACTGTGAGTTTTGGTAACTGCGGCCGGCTCGCGGCCTTGAACTTTTTTTTACATGGGTACCTTCTGCTACCCATCCGGGTTCCAGTACCGTCAGCTGGTTCTCGGCAGTGCCTTTGGATTAGGTGCCTCCTTCTCGGTATCCAAGTTCCACCAACGTCTGCTGGTCCTTGGTAGTGCTTTCTGGCACAGGTACCTCCTGCTTAGTAACCGAGTTCCAGTACCGTCAGCTGGTCTTCGGCAGTTCCATTGGCTCTTGTACCTTCTGCTACCCATCCGGGTTCCAGTACCGTCAGCTGGTTCTCGGTAGTTCCTCAGCTTTCTTGTACCTTCTGCTACATTTCCAAGTTCAAGCTTTTTGAAATGGTTCTTGGTAATCACTCTGGATCTCCCTGATGAGGACCCTGAAGACGAGGACCCTGAAGACCAACCCTAAGAAGACGAGGACCCCGAAGACAACGACCCTGAAGACGAGGACCCTGAAGACCACCCCGAAGAAGACGAGGACCCTGAAGACCACTCCGAAGAAGACGAGGACCCTGAAGACCACCCCGAAGAAGACGAGGACCCTGAAGTCCACCCCGAAGAAGACGAGGACCCCGAAGACGAGGACCCAGAAGACCAACCCGAAGAAGACGAGGACCCCGAAGACGAGGACCCCCGAAGACGACGACCCTGAAGACCACCCCGAAGAAGACCAAGAAGATGACCCTGAAGAAGTTGACCAAGAGGACAAAGAAGAGAAGACAAGCACCAAGATACAGAAGAACAAGAGACAGAAAACCAAGAAGCAGAAATACAAGAAGCTGCAGAACAAAAAGCGGAAGAACATTAAGCATAAGACTAAAAATCAGAGCAAAAGATAATATCTAAATTATAAGCAGAAGATGACTAAGCAGTGTATGGGGGTGAGTCCGTTCCTCCTCGTGGTGCCCCTGGAAAAGACCTGCTGCTGCAGGCCAAACTGAACGCGGACAAATCCTGTTGTAAATCTTTTGTGACGGGCAGAACGAAAGGTGTAATGTCCAACCTTTTATAGATAACAACTACAGGAATGCCTGTCACAAATAAGAATATGATGAAGAAGAAGAATATGAAGAAGATGAAGAAGTAGAATATGAAGAATGTAAAAAAAAAGAATAATACGAAGAAGGTGAAGAAGAAGAAGATGAATAAGGTGAAGAAGAAGAGGATGAAAAAGATGCTGAGGATGATGAAGGAGAAAGTGTGGGAGAAGTAAAAAAGAAGGTGAAGAGCATGGAAGTAGTGAAACATAAATATCTGACAAAATATAAAAATACTTAACATAGTCAATATTTCCGTAACTCAGAACGTCTTAAAAAAAATATTAATTCCTGCTATTCTATTTGATTGGGCTAAACCTCTATGCCTTTATTGTCTCCCCCACCTCCCCCAATACATTCTACATTTTTCTTAGTTGTTTTCCTTCATGTAGAATTAACCTACAAGGAAAGAAAAGGTTTATTTTCATTCCGATATTTCTGTCCCATTGACTTGCATTGGTTTCCGGTATCGGAATCGGAGATATCCGATACTTTTTCGGTATCGATCCGATCCAATCCGATCCGATATTTCCCGATATCGGAAGGTATCGCTCAACACTAGTCAGAAGGTAATTATCACTAGATGACTAGTAAGTTCTGTAGGACCCCACCCCCATCACTGATCTGTAGATTTCTGTGTACACTGAGCATGGGCAGAAAGCTGCCAATCAGTGGTGTGGGTGGGGCTATACAGAGCGCAGCATTCAGAGAGCTGCTAGATCTGCAGCAGATAAAACGGTGATTTTCTCAAAATGACAACAAGCAGCTGAAAAAGTGACACATCGCTGGAATCAGGGTATCTGCCCCAATATTGTGCTGCTTTCAGATGAGGCAGCACAATTAATATTGTGCCAAATTAATTTCCCGTGAACTATCACATGATCTATCACAGGGGATCATGTGACATGTCACGGGGGGGACGGGGACGCGCCTTCTAAACTGCCCGGGGCCCTTGCTACTCTTAATCCACCCCTGGCTATTACTAAACATTAAAATTAGGTAAAAAACTTAATTGTAAGGCACTTAGATGCTACTGGAGTCAAGTTCAGTCACATTCAGATGTTAAAAACTCAGCAGAAGATACACATTGGTAGAGAGAAAAGCGAGGTTGTAAGATCATATTATCATATCATTTCTGAGATTATTATTCCATGTTGGGCGCAATGTGTCTGAGAGGCCATATCTAAGAAAATCCTCTTATTTCTAAGAAAACCTTATTTATTTCTACGAAATATCCACAAACTTCATTATTCATTCATAAAATGAGAAAAATAAACCATTGTGATGAAAAAAACCCAGAAAGTATGAACCTTCAAAAGTGAGAACCTTCAGGCCCAATGAGCCTGAGAGGCCACGGGGGTCACACCTGCTCTCCGCAAGGACGGCGGTAAGACTGAATGGTGGGATTCAAGCAGCACCTAATATTACGAAGATTCTGGAAGGGGCGGGATCCCCTGTCGCCTTGGAGAGGAGGGGGAAACAAAAATGTGTGAGCCGTGGCTGTCAGGCCTATTGCACCTGACACAGGGTTAATAATGCGAACGAAAGCTGCATCCAGCATGTAGGAAAATCTTCACATTTATTGAAACGTTATTAAAAACAAATACAAAACATGATATTGGTGCATCGTAGTCCTATGAACACGTCTCAGGAAAGGAGTACAGTTTTTGAACTTTCATTTTTTCCTGTTCTTATACCAAGAGTCATAACCTTTTTATTTCCCCCCTGACATCGCTATACGAGGGCTCACTGATTTGCAGGACGAGTTGTCATTTTGAATGACAAATCTAAGTTTAGTAACACTACGTCCAATGTCAAGAAGGAGTAAAGTGGATTTCAAGTATGTAATTCTCTCTGAACTCACTCTCATTCCCCTACAGTAAAGACCCCTATATACATTAAACAACCGAAAAAATGAACTGGAGTATAAGTTGCTATGCATGCAAAATATAGGAGCATGTTCACACTGGCCATTAACCCCTTAAGGACCGAGCCACTTTGTAGGTTAATGACCGGGCCAATTTTTACAGTTCTGACCACTGTCACTTTATGAGGTAATTACTCTGGAACGCTTTAACGGATCCCCCTGATTCTGAGACTGTTTTTTCATGACATATTGTACTTCATGAATGTGGTAAAATTTCTTCGATATCACTTGCGTTTATTTGTGAAAAAATTGGAAATTTTGTGAAAATGTTGAAAATTTTGCAATTTTCAAACTTTGAATTTTCATGCCCTTAAATCAGAGAGATATGTCACACAAAATAGTTAATAAATAACATTTCCCACATGTCTACTTTACATCAGCACAATTTTGGAACCAAATTTTTTTTTGTTAGGGAGCTATAAGGGTTAAAAGTTGACCAGCGATTTCTAATTTTTCCAACAAAATTTACAAAACCATTTTTTTAGGGAGCACATCACATTTGAAGTGACTTTGAGGGGTCTGCATGACAGAAAATACCCCAAAGTGACACCATTCTAAAAACCGCACCCCTCAAGGTGCTCAAAACTACATTCAAGAAGTTTATTAACCCTTCAGGTGCTTCACGGAAACTGAAGCAATGAGGAACAAAAAAATTAACATTTAACTTTTTTTCACTAAATATTAAATTTAGACCCATTTTTTTTATTTTCACAAGGGTAACAGATAAAAATGAACCCCAAAATGCATTGTACAATTTCTCCTGAGCATGCTGATACTAAATATGTGGCGGAAAACTACTGTGTGGGCGCATAGCAGGGTTCGGAAGGGAAGAAGCGCCATTTGACTTTTTGAATTCAAAATTTGCTAGAATAATCAGCGAACGCTATGTTGTGTTTGGAGAGCCCCTGATGTGCCTAAACAGTGGAAACCCCCCACAAGTGACCCCATTTTGGAAACTAGACCCCTCAACGAACTTATCTAGATGTGTGATGAGCACTTTGAACCCCCAGTGCTTCACAGAAGTTTATAACATAGAGACTTGAAAAAAAAATCACAAAAATGTCTTTTTAGCCCCAAATTTTTTATTTTCACAAGGTTAAGAGGAGAAAATGGACCCCAGAAGTTGTTGTGAAATTTCTCTTGAGCACGCATATACCCTATATGTGGCAGAAAACCACTGTTTGGGCGCACAGCAGGGTTCGGAAGGGAAGGAGAGCCATTTGACTTTTTGAATTCAAAATTTGCAGGAATAATCAGTGAACGCCTTGTCGCATTTAGAGAACCCCTGATGTGCCTAAACAGCAGAAACCCCCCACAAGTGACCCATTTTGGAAACTAGACCCCTCAATGAACTTATCTAGATGTGTGGTGAGCACTTTGAACCCCCAGGTGCTTCACACAAGTTCATAACGTAGAGCCGTGAAAATAAAAAAAAATCACAAAAATTTTCTTTTAGCCCCAAATTTTTTATTTTCACAAGGGTAACAGGAGAAAATTGACCTCTCATTTTGTTGTTCAATTTCTCCTGAGTACGCCAATACCCTACAATGTAATTGGCAACTACTTTTGAGGCACAGTGCAAAGGTCAGAAAGGAAGGAGCACCATATTATAGTACAGATTTTACTGTTATGGTTTGAGGGCCATGACCCAATATGAGATCCCCTGAGGTGCCATAACAGCAAATTCCCCCATAAATGACCCCATTTTACAAACTACACCTCTCAATGAACTCATCTAGGGGTGCAGTGATCATACTGACACCAAGGGTGTGTCACAGAATTTTATTCCATTGGGCAGTGAGGAAAAAATAATTACATTTTTACCGCAAAAAATTTGTTTTAGCCCCAGATTTGACATTTTCACACTGGGATAATGGATAAAAATGGCACCAAAATTTGTCCCATAATTTCTGATGAATGTGGCAATACCTCATATGTGGCTGTATAGTACTGCTTAGCCACACGGCGACACTCGGGAGGGACGGAGTGTTATTTGCCTCCTGGAGCGCAGATTTTCCTAGAATAGTTTGCGTACCCCATATACAGAGCCCCTAAATGCTAGAAGAGCAGAATCCCCCCTCAAGTGACCCCATTTTGGAAATTTTACCCCTGCCAAACATGTGGACACTAGATATGGTTTAGACACACTGCGGTGCTCAGAAGGGAGGGGGGATTTGGATTTGGGAGAGCAGAATTTGCTGAATTTCTATTGGGGGGCAAGGAGCCCCCTATATTTCCATTAACACATGACAGACCTGAGTGAGGGCTTTTACGTGAAGCTTTTATTGGGAACATTTTACATAACATTTTAGATCACATTTATCCTGCGCTCTACGCTGAGCACTTACTTTGGGGTTGCCATCTAAATCTCCGAATGACGTGACTTAGATGAAGTCCCCAAGGGATCCATTCACTATAATGAGATGAGGCAGCAGAGTTACTCTGGACTCCGTCTGGCCTCTGTTCAGCGTTATTCTTCTTTTCAGAGGTGCACAAAACTGTGGCTGACTGCGCTTTTATTTACGCCTAAAAAGATGGACACCGCCGGATCATAGATCAGACGGCGTCCACAGTGCCTCCATCTGCCTCATTATAGGGAATCTTCCGTCAGAGGTTTCTGTCTGAATCACGTACAGTACAGACCAAAAGTTTGGACACACCTTCTCATTTAAAGATTTTTCTGTATTTTTATGACTATGAAAATTGTACATTCACACTGAAGGCATCAAAACTATGAATTAACACATGTGGAATTATATACTTAACAAAAACGTGTGAAACAACTGAAAATATGTCTTATATTCTAGGTTCTTCAAAGTAGCCACCTTTTCATTTGATGACTGCTTTGCACACTCTTGGCATTCTCTTGATGAGCTTCAAGAGGTAGTCACCGGAAATGGTCTTCCAACAATCTTGAAGGAGTTCCCAGAGATGCTTAGCACTTGTTGGCCCTTTTGCCTTCACTCTGCGGTCCAGCTCACCCCAAACCATCTCGATTGGGTTCAGGTCTGGTGACTGTGGAGGCCAGGTCATCTGGCGTAGCACCCCATCACTCTCTTACTAGGTCAAATAGCCCTTACACAGCCTGGAGGTGTGTTTGGGGCCATTGTCCTGTTGAAAAATAAATGATGGTCTAACTAAACGTAAACCGGATGGAATAGCATGCCGCTGCAAGATGCTGTGGTAGCCATGCTGGTTCAGTATGCCTTCAATTTTGAATAAATCCCCAACAGTGTCACCAGCAAAGCACCCCCACACCATCACACCTCCTCCTCCATGCTTCACGGTGGGAACCAGACATGTAGAGTCCATCCGTTCACCTTTTCTGCGTCGCACAAAGACACGGTGGTTGGAACCAAAGATCTCAAATTTGGACTCATCAGACGAAAGCACAGATTTCCACTGGTCTAATGTCCATTCCTTGTGTTCTTTAGCCCAAACAAGTCTCTTCTGCTTGTTGCCTGTCCTTAGCAGTGGTTTCCTAGCAGCTATTTTACCATGAAGGTCTGCTGCACAAAGTCTCCTCTTAACAGTTGTTGAAGAGATGTGTCTGCTGCTAGAACTCTCTGTGGCATTGACCTGGTCTCTAATCTGAGCTGCTGTTAACCTGCGATTTCTGAGGCTGGTGACTCGGATAAACTTATCCTCAGAAGCAGAGGTGACTCTTGGTCTTCCTTTCCTGGGGCGGTCCTCGTGTGAGCCAGTTTCTTTGTAGCGCTTGATGGTTTTTGCAACTGCACTTGGGGACACTTTCTAAGGTTTCCCAATTTTTCGCACTGACTGACCTTCATTTCTCAAAGTAATGATGGCCACTCGTTTTTCTTTACTTAGCTGCTTTTTTCTTGCCATAATACAAATTCTAACAGTCTATTCAGTAGGACTATCAGCTGTGTATCCACCAGACTTCTGCACAACACAACTGATGGTCCCAACCCCATTTATAAGGCAAGAAATCCCACTTATTAAACCTGACAGGGCACACCTGTGAAGTGAAAACCATTTCCGGTGACTACCTCTTGAAGCTCATCAAGAAAATGCCAAGAGTGTGCAAAGCAGTCATCAAAGCAAAAGGTGGCTACTTTAAAGAACCTAGAATATAAGACATATTTTCAGTTGTTTCACACTTTTTTGTTAAGTATATAATTCCACATGTGTTAATTCATAGTTTTGATGCCTTCAGTGTGAATGTACAATTTTCATAGTCATGAAAATACAGAAAAATCTTTAAATGAGAAGGTGTGTCCAAACTTTTGGTCTGTACTGTATTTCAGAAATTTACACGGAAACCCCGGTGTAATGGGCGCTGAGCAATACTGCGATCCTTGGGAGGCAGAATAAACAAATCTGCAGCAGGTGAAGAATTGGTTTCATTTATTTATTACGCCATTCCTCTGCAGTATAAAAGTGATTAGGCGACTTTATTCTTCAGGTCAGTGCGATTACAGCGATGCCAGATTCATATCGGTTTTTCATGACTGACAGCTGTCACACACTAAAAGACGCTTTTTTTGCAAAAACTAATGTTTGCATCGCTATATTTTGAGAGCTATAATTTTTCCATATTTTGGCCGACAGAGTCATGTAAGGGCTTATTTTTTGTGGGACGAGTTGACGTTTTTATTGGTACCATTTTCAAGCAAATTACATTTTTTGATCGCTTTCAATTCTGATTTTTGGGAGGCAGAATGAACAAAAAACAACAATTCAGGATTTTTTTTTGTTGTTACTTGTGTGGTAAAACTGATAAGGCAGCTATATTCTTCGGGTCAGTATGTTTACAGCGGTACCACATTTATGTAATTTTTTTATGTTTTTGCGCTTTTACATAATAAAACTTTTATAGAAAAAATAATTATTTTTGCATCGCTTTATTCTGAGCACTGTAACTTTTAAATTTTTTTCGGCTGACGGAGCTGTATGGTGGCTTGATTTTTTGCGGGACAAGATGACGTTTTTAGCGGTACCATTTTTATTTTCATCCGTCTTTTTGATCGCGTTTTATTCCACTTTTTTCCAGCAGTATGATGAAAAGTCATAGTTTATGTTTTTTGTTTTTTTTCTATTCTGTTCACTAAAAGGGTTAACTAGTGTGACAGGTTTATAGATCTGGTCATTCCGGACGCGGCGATAAGAAATACGTGTACTTTTTTGTTTATTTATTTATTTATTTTTTTACCTATAAATCTGTATTTATTAGTGTAATATATATATACTGTATATATATATTTTTTTTACTTTTTTTTTTACTTAGTCCCACTATGGGACTTTCACTTTTTTCAGAGGTATAATGTATTGCAATGCAGTAGCATTGCAATACATTATACCTATATTGAAAGCTCCTGAGACTGTGCTCTGCATTGGTCTCAGAAGCTTTCCGTAGCTTGGTGACCTGGGGGTCATCATGACGACCCCTGGTCACCATGGCAATGGTCGGGCCCCCGCGATGATGTCACAGGGGCGCTGACCTGAAGGCAGAGGGAGCTCCCAGCCCTCTGCCTGCCTCCTGAACACTGCGATCGTGCTCGATCGCAATGTTCAGGGGGTTAACAGCCAGGGGCGGCACTGACACCACTCCGGGCTGTTTAGTGCCGGAGCTCAGCCACTGGCAGCGCTGAGCTCCGGCACTGATCGGGCAGGAGAGGCTGAAATTTCAGCCTCTCCTGCTCCATCATGATTGACTGACCGATCGCAGCGATCTCGGTGCAGAGACTGACGGCATGGGTCCTTGCACCCCTTCTCGTGCCGCTCAGCTGTCACGGACTGCTGTCGGCACTGAACTGGCACAGCGTGTTTCAGAGCTATGACGGACACTGCACGGCAAGGAGCGGTAATTTACACTCGCTCATGCTGGGCTGTGTCTGTCATTGAGTGCTATGGGGTTAAACAGACAAAACGTAAGATAGAAACAAAATAAACACATACCCTACTGTAAGTAAGTAAAACGCAATAGTGCATTTAAATAACATAATCGCCTTTCTTCCACCTGTAATGAGTGCCCCCTGGTCCTTAGTATCGTCTTTGAAAGGAATAAGTCATGTGCCAGTCCTTTGTACTGACCACTCATGTATTTATACATTGTGGTAGATCGCTCACTCGACTGCACACGGAGGTAGATGCAGGAATGCTGTTCCTTTAAATTTCTCAGTGGTTTATTATAAACATGGCATAAACCACTATCAAGGCCATCAAAACAAACAGGCCTTTATTGGCAAAACGGGTAAGCAGAAGAAAAGAAGTTGTACAGTCCATAGGCCTGTGGGAGTCCGCCCGCACAGAGTTAGCACAGCAGACACGGTTCAGGAAAACAAACACAAGCTTCTCTCTGGAGCTAGCTTCTCCAGACACTGAACACCAAATGCCTCTACAGGCCGAGTATTTAAACCCCAAGAACACACCCTGGGGTGGAGATATGGTGAATGGCCTCCCATCCAGATTATGGCCATCCACAAAAAAAACAAGCCCTTTAAATACGGCTGATTAACCCCTTCAGCACATATCATGCAGGAGAATACTTCCAGGTTTCACATCACTAAAGCTAATAGCTTCAGTGAAACATATCTCCCCTCCTGCACTCTGCCAGTGACTTTGTCACAACATATAAATGAGATCTCCTCTGAGGTGTCTTTTTTCTAATCTAAACAAACCCAACTTTTCCAACCTCTCATCATATGAGAGGCCTTCCATCCCATGTAATAATCTAGTTGCCTGACTTTGAACTGACTCTAACATCTGAATATCCTTTTAAAATGTGGAGCCCACAACTGGATCTCATATTCTATATGCAGCCTCACAAGTGATTTATAAAGGGGTAACAATACCTTGGGATCGCTGGATTTTATCTCTCTTTTTATACATCTTAAAATCTTGTTTGCTTTTGCAGCAGCTGCTTGACATTGAGTGCTGCTGCTCATCTTACTTGCAACCAGAATACCCAAGTCCTTCTCCTGTTCTGTAGTCCCGAGTATACTCCCATTTAATGTATATGCAACAATAGGATTACTCCGTCCTAGGTGAATTACTCTTCATTTATTAACATTAAATCTCATTTGCCAAGTGTTTGCCCTTTCAGACATCTTATCCAGATTGTTTTACAATATTGCAATGTCAAGGTCAGATTTTAGTATTCTACATAGTTTGGTGTCATCAGCAAAAACAGACACTTTACTCTCAATCCCATCCACAAAGTCATTAATAAAGAGTAGTGTTGAGCGATACCTTCCGATATCGGGAAATATCGGATCGGATTGGATCGGACCGATACCGAAAAAGTATCGGATATCGCCGATTCCGATACCGGAAACCAATGCAAGTCAATGGGACATAAATATCGGAATTAAAATAAACCCTTTCTTTCCTTGTAGGTTATTTCTACATGAAGGAAAACAACTAAGAATAATGTAGAATGTATTGGGGGAGGTGGGGGAGACAATAAAGGCATAGAGGTTTAGCCCAGTCAAATGGAATAGCAGGAATTAATATTTTTTTATTATGTTCTGAGTTACGGAAATATTAACTATGTTAAGTATTTTTATATTTTGTCAGATATTTATGTTTCACTACTTCCATGCTCTTCACCTTCTTTTTTACTTCTCCCACACTTTCTCCTTCATCATCCTCAGCATCTTTTTCATCCACTTCTTCTTCACCTTCTTCTTCTTCACCTTCTTCGTATTATTCTTTTTTTTACATTCTTCATATTCTACTTCTTCATCTTCTTCATATTCTTCTTCTTCATCATATTCTTATTTGTGACAGGCATTCCTGTAGTTGTTATCTATAAAAGGTTGGACATTACACCTTTCTTTCTGCCCGTCACAAAAGATTTACAACAGGATTTGTCCGCGTTCAGTTTGGCCTGCAGCAGCAGGTCTTTTCCAGGGGCACCACGAGGAGGAACGGACTCACCCCCATACACTGCTTAGTCATCTTCTGCTTATAATTTAGATATTATCTTTTGCTCTGATTTTTAGTCTTATGCTTAATGTTCTTCCGCTTTTTGTTCTGCAGCTTCTTGTATTTCTGCTTCTTGGTTTTCTGTCTCTTGTTTTTCTGTATCTTGGTGCTTGTCTTCTCTTCTTTGTCTTCTTGGTCAACTTCTTCAGGGTCATCTTCTTGGTCTTCTTCGGGGTGGTCTTCAGGGTCGTCGTCTTCGGGGGTCCTCGTCTTCGGGGTCCTCGTCTTCTTCGGGTTGGTCTTCTGGGTCCTCGTCTTCGGGGTCCTCGTCTTCTTCGGGGTGGTCTTCAGGGTCCTCGTCTTCTTCGGGGTGGTCTTCAGGGTCCTCGTCTTCTTCGGGGTGGTCTTCAGGGTCCTCGTCTTCAGGGTCATTGTCTTCGGGGTCCTCGTCTTCTTAGGGTTGGTCTTCAGGGTCCTCGTCTTCAGGGTCCTCGTCAGGGAGATCCAGAGTGATTACCAAGAACCATTTCAAAAAGCTTGAACTTGGAAATGTAGCAGAAGGTACAAGAAAGCTGAGGAACTACCGAGGACCAGCTGACGGTACTGGAACCCGGATGGATAGCAGAAGGTACAAGAGCCAATGGAACTACCGAGGACCAGCTGATGTTACTGGAACTCGGTTACTAAGCAGGAGGTACCTGTGCCAGAAAGCACTACCAAGGACCAGCAGACGTTGGTGGAACTTGGATACCGAGAAGGAGGCACCTAATCCAAAGGCACTGCCGAGAACCAGCTGACGGTACTGGAACCCGGATGGGTAGCAGAAGGTACAAGAGCCAATGGAACTACCGAGGACCAGCTGATGTTACTGGAACCCGGATGGGTAGCAGAAGGTACAAGAGCCAATGGAACTACCGAGGACCAGCTGATGTTACTGGAACTCGGTTACTAAGCAGGAGGTACCTGTGCCAGAAAGCACTACCAAGGACCAGCAGACGTTGGTGGAACTTGGATACCGAGAAGGAGGCACCTAATCCAAAGGCACTGCCGAGAACCAGCTGACGGTACTGGAACCCGGATGGGTAGCAGAAGGTACCCATGTAAAAAAAAAGTTCAAGGCCGCGAGCCGGCCGCAGTTACCAAAACCCACAGTCCTACAGAGGGTGCTTGTCCTATTGGCACTATGGAACCAGCCTTCATTGCCAGATCCCGCAGCCCACATAGGAGTCACCTAAACTGCAGGCACCATAGAGTCGGCTAACCCGACCGCAACACGACAGGACAACGCATTGGAGGCAAAGTGACGTTGACACTACCCGGAAACAGCTGGCGTGCTGGAACCAGGCTGGGCAGGAGGGAGTACCCGTGCCAAAGACACTGCCGAGGACCAGCTGACGGTACTGGAACCCGGATGGGTAGCAGAAGATACAAGAGCAAATGGAACTACCGAGGACCAGCTGACGGTACTGGAACCCGGATGGGTAGCAGAAGGTACAAGAGCCAATGGAACTACCGAGGACCAGCTGATGTTACTGGAACTCGGTTACTAAGCAGGAGGTACCTGTGCCAGAAAGCACTACCAAGGACCAGCAGACGTTGGTGGAACTTGGATACCGAGAAGGAGGCACCTAATCCAAAGGCACTGCCGAGAACCAGCTGACGGTACTGGAACCCGGATGGGTAGCAGAAGATACAAGAGCAAATGGAACTACCGAGGACCAGCTGACGGTACTGGAACCCGGATGGGTAGCAGAAGGTACAAGAGCCAATTGAACTACCGAGGACCAGCTGATGTTACTGGAACTCGGTTACTAAGCAGGAGGTACCTGTGCCAGAAAGCACTACCAAGGACCAGCAGACGTTGGTGGAACTTGGATACCGAGAAGGAGGCACCTAATCCAAAGGCACTGCCGAGAACCAGCTGACGGTACTGGAACCCGGATGGGTAGCAGAAGATACAAGAGCAAATGGAACTACCGAGGACCAGCTGACGGTACTGGAACCCGGATGGGTAGCAGAAGATACAAGAGCAAATGGAACTACCGAGGACCAGCTGACGGTACTGGAACCCGGATGGGTAGCAGAAGGTACAAGAGCCAATGGAACTACCGAGGACCAGCTGATGTTACTGGAACTCGGTTACTAAGCAGGAGGTACCTGTGCCAGAAAGCACTACCAAGGACCAGCAGACGTTGGTGGAACTTGGATACCGAGAAGGAGGCACCTAATCCAAAGGCACTGCCGAGAACCAGCTGACGGTACTGGAACCCGGATGGGTAGCAGAAGGTACCCATGTAAAAAAAAAGTTCAAGGCCGCGAGCCGGCCGCAGTTACCAAAACCCACAGTCCTACAGAGGGTGCTTGTCCTATTGGCACTATGGAACCAGCCTTCATTGCCAGATCCCGCAGCCCACATAGGAGTCACCTAAACTGCAGGCACCATAGAGTCGGCTAACCCGACCGCAACACGACAGGACAACGCATTGGAGGCAAAGTGACGTTGACACTACCCGGAAACAGCTGGCGTGCTGGAACCAGGCTGGGCAGGAGGGAGTACCCGTGCCAAAGACACTGCCGAGAACCAGCTGACGGTACTGGAACCCGGATGGGTAGCAGAAGGTACAAGAGCCAATGGAACTGCCGAGAACCAGCTGGCGGTGCTGGAGCCCAGGGTAAATACTAAAAACAGAAGAGCCAGAGGTGTATTTGGAGGAGGTTTTAAATCCGTACTACAGTGGATGTGGACAAAGCAGGAGAATTTGCCGGACACACAGCTGGGGATCAGCTGACGTTACTGAATCCCAATAACACTGGAGCAAGCGTTGACTGTGCAGACGGCACTTCTGAGCAGCAACTAGCGGTATTGGAGCCCAGGGTAAATACTAAAAACGGAGGAGCCAGAGGTGTAATTGGAGCAAGTTTTAAATAAGTAGCACAGTGAATATGGACAGAGCAGGAGAAATTGCCGTGAACACAGCAGGGGAACAGCTGACGTTACCGAACCCCAATAACACCGCAGCAAGTGTTGACTGTGCAGACGGCACTTCCGAGCGCCAACTGGCGGTGCTGGAGCCCAGGGATAAGAATGAAAACAGAGGAGCCAGAGGTGTAATTGGAGCAACTTTAAAATCTGTAGTAGTGAGAATGTGGACAGAGCAGGAGAAATTGCCGTCCGCACAGCAGGGGAACAGCTGACGTTACTGAACCCCAATAACATGGTAGCAAGTGTTGACTGTGCAGACAGCACTTCCGAGCGCCAACTGGCGGTGCTGGAGCCCAGGGATAAGAATGAAAACAGAGGAGCCAGAGGTGTAATTCGAGCAACTTTAAAATCTGTAGTAGTGAGAATGTGGACAGAGCAGGAGAAATTGCCGTCCGCACAGCAGGGGAACAGCTGACGTTACTGAACCCCAATAACACGGCAGCAAGTGTTGACTGTGCAGACAGCACTTCCGAGCGCCAACTGGCGGTGTTGGAGCCCAGGGTAAATACTAAAAACGGAGGAGCCAGAGGTGTAATTGGAGCAAGTTTTAAATAAGTAGCACAGTGAATATGGACAGAGCAGGAGAAATTGCCGTGAACACAGCAGGGGAACAGCTGACGTTACTGAACCCCAATAACATGGTAGCAAGTGTTGACTGTGCAGACGGCACTTCCGAGCGCCAACTGGCGGTGCTGGAGCCCAGGGATAAGAATGAAAACAGAGGAGCCAGAGGTGTAATTCGAGCAACTTTAAAATGTGTAGTACAGTGGATGTGGACAAAGCAGGAGAAATTGCCGTCCGCACAGCAGGAGAACAGCTGACGTTACTGAACCCCAATAACACGGCAGCAAGTGTTGACTGTGCAGACGGCACTTCCGAGCGCCAACTGGCGGTGCTGGAGCCCACGGATAAGAATGAAAACAGAGGAGCCAGAGGTGTAATTCGAGCAACTTTAAAATGTGTAGTACAGTGGATTTGGACAAAGCAGGAGAAATTGCCGTCCGCACAGCAGGAGAACAGCTGACGTTACTGAACCCCAATAACACGGCAGCAAGTGTTGACTGTGCAGACGGCACTTCCGTGCGCCAACTGGCGGTGTTGGAGCTCAGGGATAATACTGAAAACAGAGGAGCCAGAGGTGTAATTGGAGCAACTTTAAAATCTGTAGTAGTGAGAATGTGGACAGAGCAGGAGAAATTGCCGTCCGCACAGCAGGGGAACAGCTGACGTTACTGAACCCCAATAACATGGTAGCAAGTGTTGACTGTGCAGACAGCACTTCCGAGCGCCAACTGGCGGTGCTGGAGCCCAGGGATAAGAATGAAAACAGAGGAGCCAGAGGAGTAATTGGAGCAACTTTAAAATGTGTAGTACAGTGGATGTGGACAAATCAGGAGAAATTGCCGTCCGCACAGCAGGAGAACAGCTGACGTTACTGAACCCCAATAACACGGCAGCAAGTGTTGACTGTGCAGACGGCACTTCCGAGCGCCAACTGGCGGTGTTGGAGCTCAGGGATTACAGTTCAGGTGGTAGAAACATGAACAGAACAGGAGACCTGGATACTGTTGCCAACCAATTATTTATTCTGGAAGAGGACTGGCAAATTCATGAGAGATCCAGGCCTTGTTCATTTTGAGAAAAGTAAGCCGGTCAACGTTATCGGAGGATAGTCGCATGCGACGGTCTGTTAGTACACCACCTGCGGCACTAAAGACGCGTTCCGATAATACACTAGCAGCAGGGCAAGCTAGCACCTCCAGTGCATACTGACTAAGCTCTGGCCATGTATCCAGCTTACAGACCCAAAACTTGAAGGGAGAAGAGCCGTCTGGGAGTACACTAAGAGGGCAAGACATGTAGTCTGTCACCATCTGACGGAAACGTTGCCTCCTGCTGACTGGAGCTGTCTGTGATGGTGTAGACATTTGTGGCGGCGGGGACACAAAACTTTGCCACATTTCGGCCATACTGGTCTTGCCTTGTGCTGAGGCGCTGCTTCTGCTCCCTCTTTGTGCAGAGCTTCCTCCACTGCCTCGACGCACTGAGCTGCTTTGTAAAGCACTAGCAGCACTGCTCTCGGTTGGAATGGAGAACATGATGGAATGCACCAGTGCGTCTTGGTACTCCCGCATTTTACGCTCCCGGTTCAATGGTGTTATGAGGCTTTGTAAGTTGTCCCGGTAGCGAGGATCTAGGAGGGTGGACACCCAATAATCAGCCGTGTTGAGAATGTGGGCGATGCGGCGGTCGTTTCTGAGGCACTGCAGCATGAAATCAACCATGTGCTGCAGACTGCCAACTGGCCAAGAAACGCTGTCCCCTGCTTGAGGCGTGATCTCTGCCTGCTCTGCATCACCCCACCCTCGCTCTAGATACTGACTACTAGAGCATTGTGTACCTCCCTCCTCTGGACAGATGTCTTCCTCATCCATTGACTCCTCCTCATCCTCCTCACAAAGTGTCCCCTGCCTAGGCCTTTGTGAGGAACCACGTTGCGCAGACTGTAGAGAAGCAGATGGCATTTGTGACTCCTCATCCTCCACCTCTTCCAAAACCTCGTCCCTTAGTGCTTGCAGTGTTTTTTCAAGCAGGCAGATAAGGGGGATAGTCATGCTGACTAGTGCATCATCTGCACTCGCCATCCGCGTGGAATAATCGAAGGCACGCAAAACGTGGCAAATGTCCTTCATAGAGGCCCACTCAGTGGTGGTGAAGTGTGAACGGCGCGCACTGCGACTTGTTTGCGCCTGCTGCAGCTGGTACTCCATTACTGCTGCCTGCTGCTCACACAACCTCTCCAACATATGTAACGTTGAATTCCACCTGGTGGGTAGGTCACATATGATGCGATGTTCCGGAAGACATAATCGGCGCTGCAGAGCTGCAATGCGTGATCTTGCATTGCTGGAACGCCGCAAGTGAGCGCACTCTATGCGGACCTTGTGAAGCAGTGCATCAAGATCCGGATAGTCCCTCAAAAAACTCTGCACGACCAAGTTGAGCACATGTGCCAGACATGGGATGTGAGTGAGGTTGCCTAGGCCCAGAGCTGCCACCAGATTTCGGCCATTGTCACACACTACCATGCCTGGCTGGAGATTCGCTGGCACAAACCACACGTCACTCTGCTGCTTGATGGCATTCCAGAGCTCCTGCGCTGTGTGGCTTTGATTCCCCAAAGAAATTAATTTTAATACGGCCTGTTGACGTTTGGCCACGGCTGTGCTCATATCGGTCATCATAACAGGTAACCGTTCACGGGTCGATGTGGAGGTAGACCGTGACGGCTCCTGCAGCGCTGATTCAGAGGAACTGGAGTATGAGGAGGAGTCAATGTGTACAGACTGGATTCCTGCAATCCTTGGAGTTGGCAGAACACGTACAGCGCCACTCTCAAGATCTGTACCCGGCTCCACAACATTTACCCAATGGGCAGTGAGGGAAAGGTATCGTCCCTGTCCATGCTTACTGGTCCACGCATCAGTGGTCAGGTGGACCTTGCTACTGACGGCGTTTTGTAGCGCATGTTTAATTTTTCCCTCCACATGATGTTGCAGGGCAGGGACGGCTTGCCTGCTGAAATAAAAGCGGCTGGGCACGTTGTATTGTGGGACTGCCAATGCTATAAAGTTACGGAATGTGTCAGTCTCCACCAGCCTGAATGATAGCATTTCAAGGGCCAGTAGTTTAGCAATGCCAGCATTCAGAGCCTGTGCTCGGGGGTGGTTTGCCGAGTATGGGCGCCTTTTCTCCCATGCCTGTGCTAACGATGGCTGTAGACTGGCCTGGGAGTGTGAGGATGACTGGGAAAGTGGTGCTGTGGGTGGAATTACACTGTGTCTCTGTACAACAGTGCCAGAGATTCTTCCATGGCGATCCTGTGAGGAAGCCGAACCAGCTGTGTGTGAGCTGGAGGAAGAGGCTACAACACGAGCTGAAGAGGTGGTAGGTGGCGCTGTAGGTTGGCCTAGGTCTTCAGTGTGTTTGTGTAACTCCACCACGTGCTTGGTCCGCACATGTTTCCACATATTTGTGGTATTGAGGTTGCTGACACTTTTCCCTCTTTTCACCTTCTGATTACACAGCTTGCATTTGACAAAGCAAATGTCATCTGCAACTGTGTCAAAAAAGGACCAGGCACTGCAAGTCTTGGGAGCGCCCGCTTTGGATTTTGGAAGAGCCATGCTCCTAATGGGTGCCGAAGTGGAGGCTACAGGCAACCAAGTCTGCCCCCTCCCTCTCCCTCCTTTTTGGGCCGTTCGGGGAATCTCTTCCTCAGAGCTGCTCCCACCACCTTCCTGTCCCTCACGCCATGATGGGTCAAGGACCTCATCATCTACACCACCCTCTTCAAACAACTGCTTCTCCTGGGTAGTCTCGACAGCACAGTACGCACCAGAAAGTGGCACCTGAGTCTCATCATCAGATGCGTACTGAGGTGTGCTGCTGACCATAGGCACTGGCCCACCCGCCTCTTCAGATTCAGAGAGACAAAACGGTTGCGCATCACTGCATACTACCTCTTCTTCAAATTCTCGAATTCTGCTTGGCTGGCCCCCTCTTTCCAAGCCAAGAGATTCAGAGAACAGAAGTAGAGATGGCTCCTGTCCAGGGCTCTCTGACTGCCTGGGCAATTTGGCAGGTGGTGAAGAGACAGATGGGTGCTCTTCAGTGCTCAGGACCTGAGAGGATCTGGAACTAATTGAAGTCGATGCGTTAGCTGCCATCCATCCGACAACGGCTTCAATTTGGTCCTCGCGCAGCAGTGGGGTACGGCTAGCTCCTACAAAGCTGCGCATAAAGGACTGTTCCCTGGTAAAACTGGGGGATGCTGAGTCACTGGTGCCCGCAGCAGGCACAGAATCCCCACGTCCTCTCCCTGCAGGCACAGAATCCTCACGTCCTCTCCCTGCAGAAACTCCACGCCCACGACCACGACCACATGCCTTACTCCCTGCCTTCTTCATCTTGGTAGACTGATAAAGATAGGCAGAAAAGTACTAAGGGCTTAGTGTGCTTATTCCTGAACAGCTGCTAACAGGTATAAGAAACACTAATTTTATAAAGTGTGGACTAGACTTTAATATGAGCTAATGTGGCCTACACAACTGTAAAGTGGAGTGTTTGGTGAACTTTATTTAGGTTTTTTTTGTCACAAAAAGACACTGGATGTGCCTAAAGATGTAATAACGATAGTATCACAAACTTTTTGTAGCTATTACAATGTAGGAAGGTAACCTACAATGCAATAGATGAGGCTGCAAAAAATAGGCTAATACTAATCTGGCTGGGGCTGCAGGGCCCAATGCTGCAGAAAGGCTCCTCTATCTACTCCTATATAGTGTGTTTGGAACCAATTTAGCTGAATATGGATGGAACCACCACACTAATAGGAGATATCAGGAAAAATTATGAATTGGCAATAAAGGACAATGTATGAGGCAGTGACACACACTGAGTGCACTACAACCAGACGGGGTTGAAGCACACACTACAGGGTGAGCTGCACTCACACACCAGACCTTGCAGACAGCGGTGAACAGTACAGATGCAGAGCACTGTGCACTAGTGCTGCAAGACGGAAAAAAATTTCTCTATCTACTCCTATATAGTGTGTTTGGAACCAATTTAGCTGAATACAGATGGAACCACCACACTAATAGGAGATATCAGGAAAAATTATGAATTGGCAATAAAGGACAATGTATGAGGCAGTGACACACACTGAGTGCACTACAACCAGACGGGGTTGAAGCACACACTACAGGGTGAGCTGCACTCACACACCAGACCTTGCAGACAGCGGTGAACAGTACAGATGCAGAGCACTGTGCACTAGTGCTGCAAGACGGAAAAAAATTTCTCTATCTACTCCTATATAGTGTGTTTGGAACCAATTTAGCTGAATACAGATGGAACCACCACACTAATAGGAGATATCAGGAAAAATTATGAATTGGCAAAAAAGGACAATGTATGAGGCAGTGACACACACTGAGTGCACTACAACCAGACTTGGCTGAAGCACACACTACAGGGTGAGCTGCACTCACACACACAGACCTTGCAGATAGCGGTGAACAGCACAGGGAACTGTGCACTAGCACTGCAAGGCACAGTGATTTAGAAAGTAGCTTGGGTAAAGCAGTATAGAGCAAATAGGTAGCTAAAACTGTCCCTCAGAACAACAGCGTCCTATCCCTAACTGAATTCACAGCAGAGTGAGCTCAAAATGGCGGCGGTGGCTTTTATAGTGCATCATGACATCATTTCAGCAGCCAATCACAGCCATGCCATTAGTTAAGATGCCTACATGCCTAACAGGATGTGCCCACACTTCTTAGGATCCTCATTGGCTGAATAAAATGAAAATGTCTCATTGCATTATGGGAACTTCCGATTCCGGTATACGATATTGCAATAGTATCGGAATTAAGTATCGGAATTCCGATACCGCGAATATCGGCCGATACCCGATATTTCAGTATCGGAATGCTCAACACTAATAAAGAGGTTAAAAAGAATTGGTCCTAGCACAGATCCCAGCGGCACCCCACTGCTGACTATATCCCATTTAGAGAATGTACCAATTATGACGACTCTTTGTTTCCTGTGATGTAGCCAATTCCTTACCCATCTATATATACTGCTCAAAAAAATAAAGGGAACACTGAAATAACACAATGGAAATCAAATTTATTAACCAATGGAGGCCTGCATTTGGAGTCACCCCCAAAATTAAAGTGGAAAAACACACTACAGGCTGATCCAACTTTGCTGTAATGTCCTTAAAACAAGTCAAAATGAGGCTCAGTATTGTGTGTGGCCTCCACGTGCCTGTATGACCGCCCTACAACGCCTGGGCATGCTCTTGATGAGGTTGCGGATGGTCTCCTGTGGGATTTCCTCCCAGACCTGGACTAAAGCATCCGCCAACTCCTGGACAGTCTGTGGTGCAATGTGACGTTGGTGGATGGAGCGAGACATGATGTCCAGGAGCGAGACATGATGTCCAGATGTGCTCAATCGGATTCAGGTCTGGGGAACGGACGGGCCAGTCCATAGCTTCAATGCCTTCATCTTGCAGGAACTGCTGACACACTCCAGCCACATAAGGTCTGGCATTGTCCTGCATTAGGAGGAACCCAGGGCCAACTGCACCAGCATATGGTCTCACAAGGGGTCTGAGGATCTCATCTCGGTACCTAATGGCAGTCAGGCTACCTCTGGCGAGCACATGCAGGGCTGTGCGGCCCTCCAAAGAAATGCCACCCCACACCATTACTGACCCACTGCCAAACCGGTCAAGCTGAAGGATGTTGCAGGCAGCAGATCGCTCTCCACGGCGTCTCCAGACTCTGTCACGTCTGTCACATGTGCTCAGTGTGAACCTGCTTTCATCTGTGAAAAGCACAGGGCGCCAGTGGCGACTTTGCCAATCCTGGTGTTCTGCGGCAAATGCCAAGTGTCCTGCACGGTGTTGGGCTGTGAGCACAACCCCCATCTGTGGATGTCGGGCCCTCATACCACCCTCATGGAGTCAGTTTCTAACCATTTGTGCAGACACATGCACATTTGTGGCCTGCTGGAGTTTTAGTGATTGATCCAATAACACAGGTGTGGGTGTTGATGAGGACAGGGCTGGCGATCAATCAGTCATGATTAAGTAAGAATGACATCACTGGACACTTTAAAAGGAGGCTGGTTCTTGGTATCATTGTTTCTCTTCAGTTAACCATGGTTACCTCTAAAGAAACACGTGCAGCCATCATTGCACTGCACAAAAATGGCCTAACAGGGAAGAGTATCGCAGCTACAAAGATTGCACCTCAGTCAACAATCTATCGCATCATCAAGAACTTCAAGGAGAGAGCTTCCATTGTTGTCAAAAAGGCTCCAGAGCGCCCAAGAAAGACCAGCAAGTGCCAGGGCCGTATCTTAAAACTGTTTCAGCTGCGGGATCGGACTGCCAGCAGTGCCGAGCTTGCTCAGGAATGGCAGCAGGCTGGTGTGAGTGCTTCTGCACGCACTGTGAGGCGGAGACTCTTTGAGCAAGGGCTGGTTTCAAGGAGGGCAGCAAAGAAGCCACTTCTCTCCAGAAAAAACATCAGGGACCGACTGATATTCTTCAAAAGGTACAGGGAGTGGACTGCTGAGGACTGGGGCAAAGTCATTTTCTCTGATGAATCCCCTTTTCGATTGTTTGGGACATCTGGAAAACAGCTTATATGGAGAAGAAGAGGTGAGCGCTACTACCAGTCTTGTCTCATGCCAACTGTAAAGCATCCTGAAACCATTCATGTGTGGGGTTGCTTCTCAGCCAAGGGAATCGGCTCACTCACAGTCTTGCCTAAAAACACAGCCATGAATAAAGAATGGTACCAGAATGTCCTCCAAGAGCAACTTCTCCCAACCGCCCAAGAGCACTTTGGCGCCCAACAATGCCTTTTCCAGCATGATGGAGCACCTTGCCATAAAGCAAAGGTGATAACTAAATGGCTCATGGAACAAAACATAGAGATTTTGGGTCCATGGCCTTGAAACTCCCCAGATCTTAATCCCATTGAGAACTTGTGGTCAATCATCAAGAGACGGGTGGACAAACAAAAACCAACAAATTCTGGCAAAATGCAAGCATTGATTATGCAAGAATGGACTGCTATCAGTCAGGATTTGGTCCAAAAGTTGATTGAGAGCCTGCCAGGGAGAATTACAGAGGTCTTGAAGAAGAAGGGGCAACACTGCAAATATTGACTTGCTGCATTAACTCATTCTAACTGTCAATATAACCTATTGGTACTCATAATATGATTGCAATTATATTTCTGTATGTGATATAAACATCAGACAAACACTAATAAAAACCAGAGGCCAGCAGATCATGTGAAAATATAATATTGGTGTCATTCTCAATACTTTTGGCCATGACTGTATATAGTTCCCCCAAGTCCTTGCTTCTGTAGCTTCAGTATAAGGCTGTTATGTGGTAAAGTGTCAAATGCCTTTGCAAAGTCCAGATAAATCACATCAGTCGCATTACCAACATCCAGATTTGCACTTACCTCCTCATAGAACCCCAACATGTTGGTTAGACACAACCTATCTTTCATGAATCCGTACTGGTTGTCAGTTATTAGATTATTTTCTGTGATATAATTCTGCAGGTCATCTCTTATGATGCCCTCAAAAACTTTGCACACTACTAATGTCAGACTTACCGGATGGTAGTTACCTGGATCCACCTTCTTACCTTTCTTAAATATCAGTACCAAATAGGCTATCCTCCAATCCTGTGGCACCAACCCTGTTATAAGAGAGTCTAAGAATATGAGATACAGCAGTCTGTCAATTACTGAGCTCAATTCCCTCAGTATCCGTGGATGAATGCCATCTGACCTGGGGGATTTGTCAATGTTTAATTTGCTCAGACGCAGACGTACTTCTTCTTGTGTTAAACTAGTTATATCAGGTGGTGAACTTTTTTGCCTTGTTGAATGATACCTGGAACAGATGGTTTGTTGGTGAAAATGGCTGAAAAGTGCCTATTTAATATCTCAGCCTTTTCTTTGTCTTATATTATTATCTTGTTATTATTGTCTTTAAGGGCCCATACCATCTGTTTTCTTCTTTTTGCTTTGATGTATTTATAAAATTTTTGTGGATTTATTTTAATGTCGCTGGCGATTTGTTTCTCTGTAGATAACTTTGCTAGCCTGATGTCTCTTTTACATCTCTTATTAAGATCTTTACACTTCTGACATGCTATTTCTGTATTCTCGGCCTTAAAGATTTTGAATGTGACTAGCCCAGGGGATGGGGATGACTCGGTACCCGGGCCTTTTGCCTGGCCTTTGGGGATGTCGCGGTGGTCTGTTCCCGGGCCCGTACCCTGGGGTCAGCTTTAAAAAAAAGGGATTGTATACTGGGATAATAGATTTGTTAGTTTTATGAAAGTTTGTGACGCCACCTGTGGTTTCTGGTGAGAATCACCAGCGCTGCGCAGTCCACTGAGGCCGGTGATAAGGCAGCTTGATGGTATAGCTCCCCACAGGCGGAGCTAGGCCTCAGGGCAGCGTACGGAGAGGGGGATGGAGGACAGAGGGGACCCAGCCGGGTCAGAGCAAGAAACGGGACGGACACGATAGTCACTTCAGTACCTTTTACTGATGGAAATTCAGGCACATGCCGGAGCACTGTAGGGTGAAGGGTGCATATCAGGATCCTCCCCAATGAGCAGGTGTAGGGCCTCCTGTTTCTTGCCTCTGCGTAGTAAGTTTCTGACCTGCCTGGAGCTAGGCCTAACTTTGTCTCTGTCCTGCGCAGGCTGACCTTGTGGTAGGGCCTTTTCTTGGAATACAAGCTCCTCAGCTTGCGGAGCCTATGTGTCTCCCGGCTCTGTTACGTATCAGCACTTTAGCAACCCTGGGATTTCTAGTTCTCCAGGGATTCCGGTTATGCTTTACTGGGTCATAGAGATCCCGGTAAGCTCGGACCCGGTGTCCGGTAACTTCTTCAGGGTGAGCCAGTTAAGCTCCTTTGCCCCCTATGTACTAACTCTCCACTCGCCTTCGGCCTACTCGGGCCCTCACTAGGCTACTCACACTAACGGCAGCTTGCCGCTCTTCACAGATCTTATGGCGTCGGCACACCTAAAGCTCTAACTGAGCTCCCTGAATCTAGCTAGCAGGAGCCTCGTGCTCCACTGCTGAACTATTAGCTGAGTTCTCTAAACTAGACCGAGCTCCACTGCAGACTGACCTCTCTCAGGCTTCTCTACTGCAGGAACTCTTCAGAGGAACTGCTGAATCACTCTGTACTCTAGCAGGCTAGGAACTCTGTTCTGGTTAGACTAAACTGCCTGGCTCCACCTTCCCTATTTATATCCCTAATGGGCTCCATCTGCTGGTCTGAGGTGGAAGGTGGAGATGTGTGAATGTTTATGGGGGCCTCTTGTGGAGGAATCCATCAATGCACTCTTCCAGGATCTGTGATACCAAGCGCAGCTGGGCGTCACAAATGCCTTTTGCTTTTGTCTTATTATTAGTGATGAACGAACGTGCTAGCCGCGGCTCGGTACTCGCCCAAGCATCACAGTGCTCGACTAGCTCAGCGTTTGGCGAGTATTTCCTGGTTGCTCGGGCGGGAACTCAGGTCCCCTCCCTGCATGTTTGGCGCTCTTTAGAGAGCCAATGAACATGCAGGGATTGCCTGCCATGCACTGTAATGCCGTAGCCATGTTGGTTGTGGGCATTACAGTGATGGGCTAGTTGGCTGGCCGCACAGCATCATCAGGTGTATATAAGACTGGGCGCTGCCATACTCATCACAGTCTACCCCGGAATCAGGCAGAGTTGGGAGAGCTGCTGCTGCGTCAGGCAGATATTTGCTTCTTCATTGTTCGTATAGGTATTCCACAACATATATGTACTAGCTATTGAGCCCGTTCTATGCCCGGGTGGCGAGCATTTTTATTGGTATATGGTCTCCCATCCTGGTATTTGTGCTGCCCCCATCCTGGTATTAGTACTCCCCAATCCTGTTCCCCCATCCTGTTATGTGCTGCCCTCATCCCTATCCTGGTATGCATGGCACCGCTCACCCTCAATCATGGTATGCATGGCACCCCTCACCCTCAATCCTGGTATGCAGGGCACCCCTCACCCCCAATCCTGGTATGCATGGCACGCCTCATCTCTATCCTGGTATGCATGGCACCCCTCACCCCCAATCCTGGTATGCATGGCACCCCTCACCCCCAATCCTGGTATGCATGGCGCCCCTCACCACTAATTCTGGTATGCATGGCACCCCTCATCCCCAATCCTGGTATGCATGGCACGCCTCACCACTAATCCTGGTATGCATGGCACCCCTCACCTCCAATCCTGGTATGCATGGCACCCCTCACCCCCAATCCTGGTATGAATGGCACCCCTCATCCCCAATCCTGGTATGCATGGCACCACTCATACCCAATCCTGGCATGCATGGCACCCCTCATCCTAGTATACATGGTACCCCTCATCCCTCATCCTGGTATGCATGGTACCCCTCATCCCTATCCTGGTATGAATGGCCCATCATCCAAATCCTGGTATGCATGGCCCCCCTAGATCCCTATCCTGGTATGCATGGTACCCCTCATCCCCCAATCCTGGTATGCATGGTCCCCTCAATCCTGGTATGCATGGTACCCCTCACCCCTCAATCCTGGTATGCATGGTACCCCTCACCTCCAATCCTGGAATGCATGGTCCCCTCATCCCCCAATCCTGGTATGCATGGTCCCCCTCATCCCCCAATCCTGGTATGCATGGTCCCCTCACCCCCCATTCCTGGTATGCATGGTCCCCTCACCCCCCATTCCTGGTATGCATGGTCCCCTCATCCCCCATTCCTGGTATGCATGGTCCCCTCATCCCCCATTCCTGGTATGCGTGGTACCCTCATCCCACAATCCTGGTGTGCATGGTACACCTCATCCCCCAATCCAGGTGTGCATGGTACCGATCATCCCCCAATCCTGGTATGCATAGTACCCCTCATCCCCCAATCCTGGTATGCATGGTACCCCTCATCCCCCAATCCTGGTATGCATGGTACCCCTCTTCCCCCAATCCTGGTATGCATGGTACCCCTCATCCCCCAATCCTGGTATGCATGGTACCCTCACCCCCAATCCTGGTATGCATGGCCCCACTCATCCCCCAATCCTGGTATGTATGGTACCTTTCATCCCCCAATTCTGATATGTATGGTCCACTCATCCCCCATTCCTGGTATGCATGGCACCACTCATACCCAATCCTGGCATGCATGGCACCCCTCATCCTAGTATAAATGGTACCCCTCATCCCTCATCCTGGTATGCATGGTACCCCTCATCTCTATCCTGGTATACATGGTACCCCTCATCCCTATCCTGGTATGAATGGCCCATCATCCAAATCCTGGTATGCATGGCCCCCCTAGATCCTTATCCTGGTCTGCATTGTACCCCTCATCCCCCAATCCTGGTATGCATGGTCCCCTCAATCCTGGTATGCATGGTACCCCTCACCCCTCAATCCTGGTATGCATGGTACCCCTCACCTCCAATCCTGGAATGCATGGTCCCCTCATCCCCCAATCCTGGTATGCATGGTCCCCCTCATCCCCCAATCCTGGTATGCATGGTCCCCTCACCCCCATTCCTGGTATGCATGGTCCCCTCATCCCCCATTCCTGGTATGCATGGTCCCCTCATCTCCCATTCCTGGTATGCGTGGTACCCTCATCCCACAATCCTGGTGTGCATGGTACACCTCATCCCCCAATCCAGGTGTGCATGGTACCCATCATCCCCCAATCCTGGTATGCATAGTACCCCTCATCCCCCAATCCTGGTATGCATGGTACCCCTCATCCCCCAATCCTGGTATGCATGGTACCCCTCTTCCCCCAATCCTGGTATGCATGGTACCCCTCATCCCCCAATCCTGGTATGCATGGTACCCTCACCCCCAATCCTGGTATGCATGGACGCACTCATCCCCCAATCTTGGTATGTATGGTACCTTTCATCCCCCAATCCTGATATGTATGGTCCACTCATCCCCCATTCCTGGTATGCATGGTCCCCTCATCCCCCATTCCTGGCAAGCGTGGTCCCCTCATCCACCAATCAAGACATGCGTGGTCCCCTCATCCCCCAATCCTGGTATGCATGGTACCCCTCATCCCGCAATCCTGCTATGCATGGTACCCCTCATCCCCCAATCCTAGTATGCATGGTACCCCTCATCCCCCAATCCTAGTATGCATGGTACCCCTCATCTCCCAATCCTGGTATACATGGTACACCTCATCCCCCAATCCTGGTATGCATGGTACCCCTCATTCCCCAATCCTGGTATGCATGGTACCCCTCATCCCCCAATCCTGGTATGCATGGTACCCCTCATCCCCCAATCCTGGTATGCATGGTACCCCTCATCCCCCAATACTGGTATGCGTGATAACCCTCATCTCCCAATCCTGGTATGCGTGGTACCCCTCATCCCCCAATCCTGGTATGAATGGTACCACTCATCCCCCAATCTTGGTGTGCGTGGTACCCTCATCCCCAATCCTGGTATGAATGGCCCCCCTCATCCCCCAATCATGGTATGTATGGTACCCCTCATCCCCCAATCCTGGTATGTATGGTACCCCTCACCTCCAATCCTGGTATGCATGGTCCCCTCATCTCCCAATCCTGGTATGCATGGTCCCCTCACCCCCCATTCCTGGTATGCATGGTCCCCTCATCCCCCATTCCTGGTATGCATGGTCCCCTCATCTCCCATTCCTGGTATGCGTGGTACCCTCATCCCACAATCCTGGTGTGCATGGTACCCATCATCCCCCAATCCTGGTATGCATAGTACCCCTCATCCCCCAATCCTGGTATGCATGGTACCCCTCATCCCCCAATCCTGGTATGCATGGTACCCCTCATCCCCCAATCCTGGTATGCATGGTACCCCTCATCCCCCAATCCTGGTATGCATGGTACCCTCACCCCCAATCCTGGTATGCATGGCCCCACTCATCCCCCAATCCTGGTATGTATGGTACCTTTCATCCCCCAATCCTGATATGTATGGTACCCCTCATCCCCCAATCCTGGCATACGTGGCCCCCTCATCCCTATCCTGGTATGTATGGTCCCCTCACTTCCAATCCTGGTATGCATGGTCCCCTCATCCCCCAATCCTGGTATGCATGGTCCCCTCACCCAGCAATCCTGGTATGCATGGTACCCCTCATCCCCCAATACTGGTATGCATGGTACCTCTCATCCCCCATCTAGGTTTGCATGGTACCCCTCATCCCCCAATCCTGGTATGCGTGGTATCCATCATCCCCCAATCCTGGTATGCGTGGTACCCCTCATCCCCCAGTCCTGGTATGTGCTGTACCCTCACCCCCATTCCTGGTATGCATGGCTCCCCTCACCTCCAATCCCGGTATGCATGGTCCCCTCATCTCCCAATCCTGGTATGCATGGTCCCCCTCATCCCCCAATCCTGGTATGCATGGTCCCCTCATCCCCCATTCCTGGTATGCATGGTCCCCTCATCCCCCATTCCTGGTATGCATGGTCCCCTCATCTCCCATTCCTGGTATGCGTGGTACCCTCATCCCACAATCCTGGTGTGCATGGTACCCCTCATCCCCCAATCCTGGTGTGCATGGTACCCATCATCCCCCAATCCTGGTGTGCATAGTACCCCTCATCCCCCAATCCTGGTATGCATGGTACCCCTCATCCCCCAATCCAGGTATGCATGGTACCCCTCATCCCCCAATCCTGGTATGCATGGTACCTTTCATCCCCCAATCCTGGTATGCATGGTACCCTCACCCCCAATCCTGGTATGCATGGCCCCACTCATCCCCCAATCCTGGTATGTATGGTACCTTTCATCCCCCAATCCTGATATGTATGGTACCCCTCATCCCCCAATCCTGGCATACGTGGCCCCCTCATCCCTATCCTGGTATGTATGGTCCACTCACTTCCAATCCTGGTATGCATGGCCCCCTCATCCCCCAATCCTGGTATGCATGGTCCCCTCACCCAGCAATCCTGGTATGCATGGTACCCCTCATCCCCCAATACTGGTATGCATGGTACCTCTCATCCCCCATCTAGGTATGCATGGTACCCCTCATCCCCCAATCCTGGTATGCGTGGTATCCATCATCCCCCAATCCTGGTATGCGTGGTACCCCTCATCCCCCAGTCCTGGTATGTGCTGTACCCTCACCCCCAATCCTGGTATGCATGGCTCCCCTCACCTCCAATCCCGGTATGCATGGTCCCCTCATCTCCCAATCCTGGTATGCATGGTCCCCCTCATCCCCCAATCCTGGTATGCATGGTCCCCTCATCCCCCATTCCTGGTATGCATGGTCCCCTCATCCCCCATTCCTGGTATGCATGGTCCCCTCATCTCCCATTCCTGGTATGCGTGGTACCCTCATCCCACAATCCTGGTGTGCATGGTACCCCTCATCCCCCAATCCTGGTGTGCATGGTACCCATCATCCCCCAATCCTGGTATGCATAGTACCCCTCATCCCCCAATCCTGGTATGCATGGTACCCCTCATCCCCCAATCCAGGTATGCATGGTACCCCTCATCCCCCAATCCTGGTATGCATGGTACCTTTCATCCCCCAATCCTGGTATGCATGGTACCCTCACCCCCAATCCTGGTATGCATGGCCCCACTCATCCCCCAATCCTGGTATGTATGGTACCTTTCATCCCCCAATCCTGATATGTATGGTACCCCTCATCCCCCAATCCTGGCATACGTGGCCCCCTCATCCCTATCCTGGTATGTATGGTCCACTCACTTCCAATCCTGGTATGCATGGCCCCCTGATCCCCCAATCCTGGTATGCATGGTCCCCTCACCCAGCAATCCTGGTATGCATGGTACCTCTCATCCCCCAATACTGGTATGCATGGTACCTCTCATCCCCCATCTAAGTATTCATGGTACCCCTCATCCCCCAATCCTGGTATGCGTGGTATCCCTCATCCCCCAATCCTGGTATGCGTGGTACCCCTCATCCCCCAATCCTGGTATGTGTTGTACCCTCACCCCCAATCCTGGTATGCATGGCTCCCCTCATCCCCCAATCCTGCTATGCATGGTACCCCTCATCCCCCTAATCCTGGTATGCATGGTATCCTCTGCACACATAAAAAAAATAAACACTTATACTCACCTTTCTTCCCTGTGCTCCAGTGCTGCTATGTCCTCTTCTGCCGGAGGTCGGGGGAGGAGTGCGGCGCTAGAGCACCGCGCTGTCCGGCGCCATTTTGCTGAAGACTCACTGTAAATGTGTCTTCAGTAAAATGGCGCCGGATAGCATTATGCGCATGTGCCGATTCCGACGCCTTAACTCCGCCCCCGGTCTCCAGCCAGAAGAGAGGCGCCGCGGCAACGCTCTTCCCGGTCAGGTAAGTTTGTAAGTATGGCGTCGGAGATCGCGGTATGCGTTCAGTGTCTATGCATACCGTGATCTCCGGCGCCATACATTTCTCTTACCTGTAACAGCTCCAAGCGTTCTTTTGTCTGGAGCCAGACTGCGCGTCGTGCATGCGCAGTCTATACAGGCTTCAGACAGAGGGACGCTTGGCCGATTATATTATAGATGTGGCAGACTGCAGTGCATGATACAGCACAAGAGGGTCGATTAAACATCCTGTTAGTATAGGTTGTAATCCAGCGGTTTGCGGCATTACTGTAATGGTCCAGGGTGTGTTTTGGCTGACCATGTACCTCCCCCAGGTGACTGGTCACATGACTGTGACACAGCACAGGTCCTGTGCACACAAAAGGTCTGATCACATGACTGTGACATCAGCTCAGGTCCTGTGTGCACTGGAATAGATATAAACCCTGGTAGTTTTGAGACGGGGTGTGTGAAAGGCGTGAGGCCTGTTCCCTGTGTGGGACACCGTTAGAGTGTGCGGCCTAGTGAAGCCTGGTGAAGCTTGAAAGGCAGAGGCTGGATCCTTATGTGTAAGCAATCCCAGTAGCCTTGGAGGGCAAGAGGCTTGGAAGACAAGAGTCCTGGAAGGTAGAGGCTGGATGTAAGGTGTGTAAACATACCAGTAGCCTTTGAAGGTACGATGGTTGGAGACCCCCATCTGGGAAGCCGTAAAGCCACAGCTGTGGCAGAAAAAACCTGAAGCAGCTAAAACCCGGCAAAGGTAAAAACACTGATTGGTGTGGACATTTATATTGTTACCTTGCTGAAGGCTGTATCTGGAGCCAAGTGGACATATCTGTCACTGGAAAGGCTCTTGGACATTATATGAGTAATATGTCGGCGAGCCACTGAGATGGACCCGGTTATAAGCAGTTATCAAGTGTAATAAACTGCTGGTTTGTGAAATACTGGAAAATGTGGCTGGTGTGCTTTAATTGACCCGGTGAAGCTGTCAGGGTAAGAGAGAATATATATTTTTCCACTTTTATACTTTTATACTTTTATACGCTTTGCTTATGTACTAACCACCATTTTGTGTCTTATAACAATAAGCTTTCCTTGCTACGTGTTATTTAGATCGAAACTTATGCTAAGATGGCGCCGGTATCAGCTAGCACCTGTTTCAGAGAAATGAAACCAAAACATCAACTGACTGTTGTCTGCCCAGAGACTGAGTTAAGGAGACGTGGACCAATCAGGAGTGGCCGGATACTAGACATTTATGGCTTACCCCGCCCCGAACACTCCCTTTCCCCTCCCCATTACGTAGTGTATTTAGGTTTGTGCATGCGGAAATAAAGAAGAATATTGCTGAGATCGTGGCTTGCCAGTAACCTTCTGAGCATGCTCTGAGTTTGAACCAGCTTGTTGTCTGACTCATTCTTTGAATGGTTGACCCATGCTCATAGCCTTAATTTGGAGTGACTGGAGGACGAGTGGAATGTCGCTACGACCCCGACAAATGGCGCCCAACGTGGGGCGTGGCTAGCGGTACGCCGCCCTCCCGGACCGATATTACTGACTTCCCTGGTGGTGACCGCGGCGGCTGAATTTGAGGCCTGATCAACCTCCATCGAACACGGTAAGTTGAGATGTATTTTATATGTCTCACTTGCCTGTGTGTCAGCCGCAGCGGTTCCTGTGGGATAATCAGTTTGGATCTGGGTGGGTGACCGGTCGAGTGGTGAGACCTCAGGCGTCCCGCGCCACGTCCCGTACCAGCAACTGTGAGACCGAGTGACGTCGCATGCCTGCGCGTGCTCGTGTGCACACCACCTCCTCCTCCCCCGGTCACTGTACTTTTCTTAGATAGTTGCCTCCCGTGACTGATAGTCGATTCCAAGCCATCCCTAGATTGTAGTGTAAGGAAGAAAGAATCTGTGACGAATTGAGGATTGCTCTTCGTCTACCACAGAGACTGCTGTAAAGTCAAGGTTAGGAAAGGAGATAGATTGAGGTGTCTCTCTATCTCACCAGTGTATTGAGGAGTGATCTACACTGACGGGTGGTGACCTGTAATCAGGGTGCCGTGGTGAGTCGCACTGTAAAGTCGCCATTCAAGGTTAGGGAAGGGGATAGATTGAGGTGTCTCTCTATCTCACCAGTGTATTGAGGTGTGCTCTACACTGACGGGTGGCGACCTGTGGACTGCATCAGTGATCTGAGTCGCGACAGATCATTGCATTCTATAAGAAAATGTTGCGTATGTTCAAATCTGAAAGACCTGGCAAGTTGCCGGATGGTGCTGTGGGAGCTATCCAGCTACTAGAGTCACGGGAAGGCAAGGAGGCTGTTAAGAATGTTAGGAATCTGTATTAAATGATAAGACTACCCAGTACGGGCAGACTTCAGCCTCCAGTGTAGAAGGAATGCGTTATACAAAAAAAAAGGGGAAGTTGAGTGATGAAGGACTCCTGCACCAGACTCAGGCACATTTTAGAGTAGCGAATGAGTTAAAGGTTGAGGGCTGGAAAGAAGTAGATTGTGCAGGGGGGAACAGAGAATGCCGAGCCTTTGTTCAAATACATGAAAGCTGCAGAATGTGATTTGTTATGTGACCCTAAATTGGCCGTAACCCCGTTGATGCCTGTCACTACACCGAGCCCTCAGCCACCACCCTATAATGGCGCCGACGCCAAATCCTCGGAAGGATGGACGTGTCGTATGTGCTGAGAGCAGAACCCGCCCTGGGCGAAGTTCTGCTGGGTCTGTGGGGCGGGCCGCCCATGGCACGATGCCCAGCCTGCCTCCAAGAACAATCCCACTCCCACTCCAACTCCTCCCTCCAACGGCCATCTTACTACACCTTTTACTTGTTGAGGGAGGCCCGGAAAGCCCCAATCCGGCCTATATCCACTACTAGATCCGTCCGGTGCTTATTACCAGCCGCCAGCACGGGTGGAAAAGCCCGCAGTCCCAGAGCACCCATCTGAAACTAATGTGATACCCTCTGCTCCAGCCCACGATGCTGAGGCGCTCCCTCTGTTCCCCATGGGGGTCGCCCATAACTCTGGGGATATCCTCCTCAACTCCCCAGAATTTCAGGCCAGACTGCTCTCCCTCCGCCAACATACTGTTACTCAAGACGATACGGAGCCAGATGAGGGATGGGCTCAAGATACTCCAGCCCCCCCCCCTTTACCCCATACGTCTTCTATGGCATCCTCCACCCCACATCCATTACCCATACTCCGGCCCTTGCTCCAAGCAACTGCTGAAAGAGCACCACCCCCCAGCCCCTCAGAAGTCTGGGACCCCTGCCGCTCCCGGAATCTAGTAGACCCATCGGGACGCCCTGTCACTCTGTCAATAGGCTATGGTGACATCCTTACACATCGGGTGGGGGCCATAGTCAACCCTGGAAACACCCGTATGAGCCATGCTGGAGGATTGGCTCGTAAAATTGCCCTTGCTGCTGGTTCTACTCTGGCTGCAGAATGCCAGGCTCACTTAGCCGAAAACGGAGAGCTTTCAAAAGGCCATGTATTCCACAAAAGCAGGATCCCTTAGTACGTATGAATCCGGCCTAGAATACATGAAACAGTTAAAAGCCTGGGCTCAGGATCGCTTGTCAGATCAAGCTGGGTCTGTACAAGATGTTCAACAAGACCCTGATGAATCTGTGGAAAGATATGCTGCAAGACTCAGCATGCATTTTGAGGATCTCGGATACAGTCCTCACGTCAAGACGCAGGCCGCCCTGTTGGTTCAGGCCCTAGTAGATGGCCTACAAGACGCTCTCAGAGATGAGGTTCTGAGGGTACGCCCCGAGATCCGTTCTTCTTCTTTTAACGACGCGGTGGACATTGTCAAAGCTTTCCAAAAAGCCATGCTAAAAACAGAAAAGGATACTAAGCCAAAGAAGAAAGCCGCTCCTGCCATGGTATATCAAGCTCAAGGAAGCTACTCACCCCCTGGCAACCAACATGGAATCAAGTGGGTAATGGTTAAAGGCACAGGTGATGATACTCCTCCCACATATAGAAAACAAGACAGAAGAAATGACAGGGGGCCACCTAGAGACAAGAGACAATCTCGTGATTCTGAAGGACGCATACTGTGTTGGGAATGTGGTAGCCCTAATCACCTTCTCAGAGACTGTCCAACCCTGCCACTTTGCTTCCACCTTCTAGGGGGGAAGACGAACAGGGTGAAGGTCCATTGGTGGAACCTCATGATTGTATAAAAAATTTTGCAGGAAGAGACTTCTGCTCCAGAGAATATGGTGGCACATCCGCTCGCACACCCTGCCTTTCACCTATGGACTGATGGATCCCGTTTCGCAGACCCTCAAGGGAAGTTCCACACGGGATATGCTGTCACAACAGACCTAACAGTCCTCAAGACTGAAGCTCTACCACCATACATGTCTGCACAAGAAGCTGAACTTGTAGCTCTCACGGAAGCCTGCCACCTGGCAGCTGGAACAACGGCAAACATATATACCGATTCTAGGTATGGACATGGAATTTGCAATGATTTTGGACTCTTGTGGAAGTCTAGAGGATTCATCACAGCTGCAGGTACACCAGTGAAACATGCCTCATGGATTAAGGCCCTAATGAAGGCCCTGGAACTACCCATTCAGGTTGCTGTTATCAAGGTCAAGGCTCATGGAAGACTAGATTCCAGGGAAGCCAGGGGCAACCACCTAGCTGACCAAGCAGCCAAGACTGCGGCAGTGGAGAATGTGTCATCAAAGTGGCAGGAAAAGGAAGAAGAGATGGGGGAGACCCTGCAAACCATAGCTGTGGCGCTCACTAGAGCAAGAGCCAAAGAACAGCCGGCGGAAGACCATACAAGTCCAGCGGAGACACGAGTGGAATCCAGGGGGGTCAGGATGCCTGAAGAAAAATTGTGTGAGGAACAAAGGAAGACCCCCACTGAAGAAGTCAAGCAATGGAAAGCGGCAGGAGCCGTGCTGGCAGGTCGTAAAGATTTAAAGGTCGACTCAACTCTTTATCAAGTGGACGGAAAACCTTGCTTGCCCAGGCGCATGTACTCAGCCGTGGCAGCATGGGCTCACGGGCCTACACACAGAGGAAAGAATCAAGCCTTGGCATGTATCAAGAAACTGTACTTTGCACCCGGAATCTCTTCCACTGTGACTGCATACTCAAAATCCTGCTCTGTCTGCGCTACCTGCAACCCAACGTGTACGGCACGGGTCCCTCTCCAACACCTGGCTAAACCAGACTACCCTTGGCAGAGAATACAAGTCGACCATATCCAAATGCCTAAAGCAGGAAAATATGAGTACGTTTTGGTAGCCGTGGATATGTTCTCAGCCTGGCCCGAGGCCTACCCGGTTGTCAACATGACTGCTAAAGTCACAGCCAAGAAACTGATCACTGAAGTTGCCTGCAGATTTGGAGTTCCCCAAGTCATAGAATCGGATCAAGGACCAGCTTTCACAGCAAATATCTACAAAGAACTTTGGAACATGTTGGGATCAGATTTGGGCCTCCACACTCCATACCATCCTGCCAGTTCAGGCAAAGTGGAAAGGATGAGTTCCACACTCAAGACCCAGCTCTTGAAAATGACCCAAGATCATCCCCTCCCCTGGCCCGACCTACTCCCTATAGTATTGTATCATATCAGACACACCCCACAAGCTAAACATGGGCTAACTCCCTATGAAATTTTTGTAACGGGTCTGGGAGGCGGAACCTCTGAGCTACTATACAAGGGGGCGGTACTTGTAAGGGAGCGGGTGGCGACCAGGGAAGACGGGCAGGAAGTCACAGCAGGTGACCGGGACAGTCTCTGAGTGAAAGGGCTGGAGGTCACGGCAAGTGACCGGGGCAGTCTCTGGATGAACGGGCTGATGGTCACGGCAAGTGACCGGGGCAGTCTCTGAATGAATGGGCAGATGGTCACGGCAAGTGACCGGGGCAGTCTCTGAATGAACGGGCAGATGGTCACGGCAAGTGGCCGGGGCAGTCTCTGGATGAACGGGCAGATGGTCACGGCAAGTGACCGGGGCAGTCTCTAGGTAAAGGGTTGGTACGACCTGTGGCGGCTGATGATAGACGTGAGCTCCCAGGTGAGCAGGCGAGAGTCTCTGGATGAACGGGTGGTCACAGCATGTGACGGCGGAGCCTCCAGGAAGACCAACAGACAGGCGGCAGATGAGCGCTCCCAGGTGAGCGGGCAGAAGTCTCTGGACAGGCGGGTGGTCACAGCACGTGACGGCAGAGCCTCCAGGTAGGCTAGCAGACAGGCAGCAGATGAGCGCTCCCAGGTGAGCGGGCAGGAATCACTGGACAGGCAGGTGGTCACAGCACGTGACGGCGGAGCCTCCAGGTAGGCTAGCAGACAGGTAGCAGATGTGTGCTCCCAGGTGAGCGGGCAAGCTGGTCCATAGACAGACTGACAGGAGTTGGAAGGCAGACCGTCGGACCTCAGGCAAGCAGGCAGGTGGCTGATGTGCGCTCCCAGGTGAGCGGGCAGGCTGGTCCTTAGACAGACTGACAGGAGTAGTAAGGCAGACCGTCGGACCTCAGACTAGCAGGCAGGTAGCAGATAATCAGGCAGGAATCTGGCAGGAAACTGGCAGGTATCTGGCAGGTAACTGGCAACGGGACCTGAGGGCTGAAGCAGAGTAGTGAACAGTGCAACAACATTGCTCGGGCACCTCCATTTTGGAGGAGGTGCCTTATATATGGTGAAGTCCTCCGGCCATTGGCCGGGGACTCCTTAGGACGGCGCGCGCGGCCCCTTTAAGAGGGAGGGAGAGCGCGCGCGCGCGCCCTAAGCACAGTGGCCGGGAAGGAGCGCGCGCTGACAGCAGAGCGGGAGGAGGACGCCGGGCACGGAGCAGGGAGGTGAGGGGAACAGCGTCCCTGCCTAGCAGAGGGCAGGGACGCCGGCGCTACAGTACCCCCCCCTTTAGGCCCCCCCTTTTTTAGGCCAGACAGAAATTTAGCAAGGATAAGAGGGGCATGGATGTTCTCCCGGGGCTCCCACGTTCTCTCCTCAGGACCAAACCCCTTCCAATCTACTAGAAAAAAAGGTCTTTCCTCTTACCCTTTTAGTGGCAAGAATGTTCTCTACCTCAAACTCGTCCTCAGCAGAAACCGGAGCAGGAGGCGTACCTGTAGACTTGGAAAAAGAGTTAAATACCACAGGTTTGAGGAGAGATACATGGAAGGAGTTAGGGATCCGTAAGTTGGCCGGGAGTTTCAATTTATAGGCCACCGGGTTGATCTGACTGATGACCTCCAGGGGGCCGATGAACCGAGGCCCTAACTTGTAAGAAGGTATCTTGAGTCGGACATATTTAGATGAGAGCCAGACTTTATCTCCGGGACGAAATTGTGGAGGATCCAGGCGTTTTTTGTCTGCGTGTCTTTTCATCCGTTCGGACGACTGAAGGAGTGCGGATCGGGTACTCTCCCAAATGGAGGAAAATTTGCTAACGAGAGATTCCGCAGCCGGGTTGTCCACAGAGGTGGAGACAGGAAAAGGAATCCGAGGATGCTGACCGAAGACTACAAAAAACGGGGATTTGGAGGAGGATTCGCTCTCGTGATTGTTATAAGAGAACTCGGCCCATGGTAGGAGATCCACCCAGTCAGAATGATGGGCATTAACGAAGTGCCGGAGGTAACTGGTCAGGTTCTGATTGATCCGCTCCACTTGACCATTGGACTGTGGGTGGTAAGCGGAAGAGAAGTCCAGGGTGACATCTAGCAGTTTACAAGTGGCTCTCCAGAAGCGTGAGGTGAACTGTACCCCACGATCCGACACGATGTGGAGGGGCAGGCCATGAAGACGAAAGATGTGATGAATAAAGTCTTTAGCTAGCTCGGGTGCAGACGGGAGGCCTGGCAGGGGAACGAAATGAGCCATCTTGGAGAAGCGGTCAGCGACCACCCAAATGACCGTACAACCGGCAGAGACTGGGAGGTCTGTTATAAAGTCCATTGCTATATGCTGCCAGCGGGCAGCAGGTACTGGGAGCGGAAGGAGGCGACCGGCTGGCAGATGTCTCGGAACCTTGTTGCGGGCGCAGGACACACAGGCAGAAACAAAGTCTATTATGTCCTTGTGCAGGGTAGGCCACCAGTAGTGCCGGGTAATAAGCTGGAGGGTCTTTTTCTGACCGGCATGGCCAGCTAGTTTAGACGAGTGACCCCAGTGAAGGATCTTCTCCCGATCAGGTACTGATACGAACGTCTTTCCGGGAGGGAGACGATTTAGACTCACGGGAGCCACCTGCATTACTCTGGCGGGATCGATGATGTGTTTCGGATCTTCCTCGAGATCAGACACCAGAAAGGATCGAGACAAGGCGTCCGCCTTGACGTTTTTGTCAGCCGGGCGAAAATGAAGAACAAAATCAAAGCGAGCAAAAAAAAAGGACCACCGGGCTTGGCGCGGGTTAAGTCTCTGGGCATGCTGGAGGTAAGCCAAGTTCTTGTGGTCAGTGTAAATTATTACCGGGTGAAGAGCCCCCTCGAGCAGGTAACGCCACTCCTCCAATGCCAGTTTGATGGCCAATAACTCTCGGTCTCCTATGGAATAATTGCGCTCTGAGGAGGAGAAGAGTTTAGAGAAGAAGCCGCAAGTTACCATCCTCCCGGAAGATGATTTTTGAGTAAGTACCGCTCCGGCTCCAGAGGAGGAGGCGTCAACTTCCAGGAAGAACTGCTTGTTGCCGTCCGGGCGATGCAGCACCGGGGCGGAAGAGAAGGCCTGTTTTAAGGAAAGGAAGGCCTCCTCTGCTTCGGGTGGCCACTCTTTGGGATTAGTACCCTTACGGGTGAGCGCGGAAATTGGAGCAGTCCGGGAAGAGAAGTGTGGTATGAAGAGGCGGTAGTAGTTGGCGAAGCCCAGGAACCGCTGAATGGCCTTCAACCCCTCCGGTCGAGGCCATTTCTCGATGGCAGACAGTTTCTCTGGATCCATTCGTAGGCCGGTCTGAGAAATAATGTAGCCCAAAAACGGAAGCGAGGTCTGCTCAAAGAGGCACTTCTCGTATTTAGCGAAGAGGTGATTCTGCCTGAGCCTGAGCAGGACCTGACGAACGTCCCTCCGGTGAGTCTGGAGATCCGGAGAGAAGACCAAGATGTCGTCCAGGTACACCACTACGCAGGAGTAGAGAAGGTCCCGGAAGATGTCATTGACCAACTCTTGAAAGACGGCAGGAGCGTTACAGAGGCCAAAGGGCATTACCAGATATTCATAGTGGCCGTCCCGGGTGTTGAATGCCGTCTTCCATTCATCCCCCTGACGGATACGAACCAGGTTGTACGCCCCACGGAGGTCCAGGTTGGTGAAGATTCTAGCCCCTCTCAGACGATCAAATAACTCCAGAATGAGCGGAAGGGGGTACTTATTCTTCACCGTGATCTGGTTAAGGCCTCTATAGTCTATACAGGGACGGAGAGAGCCGTCCTTCTTTTTTACGAAGAAGAAGCCTGCTCCCGCCGGGGAGGTAGATTTCCAGATGAATCCCCTGGCCAGATTCTCCTCAATATATTCGGACATCGACCGGGTCTCAGCAGCGGATAATGGATAAATACGCCCACGGGGAGGAGTAGTACCGGGTAACAAGTCGATAGGACAGTCGTATGGTCTATGAGGGTGTAGTGTCTCTGCTTCCTTTTTATTAAAGACATCAGCATAAGACCAATAAGGAATCGGAAGTCCAGGTAGATTAGCTGGGGTAGGAGAAGGACGGACGGGATGGACGGGAACCAGACAGGTCTTATGGCAGTCCTGTCCCCAGCGAAGGACTTCTCCGGTCTGCCAGTCAAGCACGGGTGCATGTCTCTGGAGCCAAGGTAGACCTAGCAGGAGGGCGTGAGAGAGTCCAGGCAGAACATGAAAGGAGATACTCTCAGAATGCAGCATTCCCACCTGCAGAGTAATTGATTCGGTGATGAGTTGGATGGGGCGTGGTAAGAGACCCCCATCCACGGCAGCAACAGACAAGGGTACAGCCAGAGGTTTGGTGGGGATGCGGTATTTCTCTACCAGGGACTGTGAAATAAGATTCCCGGCTGCTCCAGAGTCCAGTTGGGCTAGTTCGAAATAACGGTTCTCCCCGCAGACGATTGAAACTGACAGCAGCAGAGATGGAGAGGATTTATTCTTGTCTAGGTCAACCTCTCTGAGCGAACCTAGACACAGGCGTTTCCCGACCTCTCTGGGCAGGCACGGATCCGGTGCTCCTTACTGCCACAGTAGAAGCAGCTCCCCTCGGCACGGCGTAAGTCCTGACGGGTTTTGACCATCTTGGTCTGGTCGACCTGCATAGGCTCAGGAGAGTGTACCTGGGGAGAGACGGAGGGAGTGACGGGTTTCTGAAAAGTAGGAGCTAGACGTGGAAACCTCCTCTCACGGGCGACCTCTTTGGCACGCTCCTGGAACCGTAGGTCAATCCGGGTGGCAAGAGTTATTAGGTCATCGAGAGTGGTAGGAACGTCCCGACCGGCAAGTTCATCTTTAATACGGCCGGACAGACCCTCCCAGAAGACGGATACCAGAGCGTCGTTATCCCAGGCCAGCTCCGAGGCAAGGGTACGGAACCGTATGGCATATTGGCCCACGGTGAGACTTCCCTGACGGAGGCGTAGCAGAGATGATGCGGATGAGGTCTTCCGTCCGGGTTCGTCGAAGACTTTCCGGAAAGCCGTGAGGAAGGCAGGCAAGTCGGACACCAGGGGGTCTCCTCTCTCCCATAGAGGATTTAGCCAGGCCAGGGCCTCCACGGTGAGATGGGACATGATGAAGGCAATTTTGGCCCGGTCGGAGTTAAACTGGTGGGACAATAGTTCAAAGTGCAGGGTGCACTGATTAATGAAGCCCCGAGCCTGGGCGGAGTCGCCTCCGAAGCGAGGAGGTGCAGAAAGCCGGGGTCCGGGGTAGGATACCATGGTATTGGTGGGCAGCGGAGCTGCCGGGTTGCGAGTCATGGCACTGGCGGAGGTTGCTGGTGGAGCAGTCAGAGTGTCCAGGCGAGTATTGACATTCCGCAGGTGACCCAGGATGGACTCCTGTTGGGACCTTTGATGGGACAGTTCATGACACAGGTCCGAGAGCGAGAGAGCTTGGGTGCCACCGGGTTCCATGGCCCGAGCAAACTGTAACGGGTCTGGGAGGCGGAACCTCTGAGCTACTATACAAGGGGGCGGTCCTTGTAAGGGAGCGGGTGGCGACCAGGGAAGACGGGCAGGAAGTCACAGCAGGTGACCGGGACAGTCTCTGAGTGAACGGGCTGGAGGTCACGGCAAGTGACCGGGGCAGTCTCTGGATGAACGGGCTGATGGTCACGGCAAGTGACCGGGGCAGTCTCTGAATGAACGGGCAGATGGTCACGGCAAGTGACCGGGGCAGTCTCTGAATGAACGGGCAGATGGTCACGGCAAGTGGCCGGGGCAGTCTCTGGATGAACGGGCAGATGGTCACGGCAAGTGACCGGGGCAGTCTCTAGGTAAAGGGTTGGTACGACCTGTGGCGGCTGATGATAGACGTGAGCTCCCAGGTGAGCAGGCGAGAGTCTCTGGATGAACGGGTGGTCACAGCATGTGACGGCGGAGCCTCCAGGAAGACCAACAGACAGGCGGCAGATGAGCGCTCCCAGGTGAGCGGGCAGAAGTCTCTGGACAGGCGGGTGGTCACAGCACGTGACGGCAGAGCCTCCAGGTAGGCTAGCAGACAGGCAGCAGATGAGCGCTCCCAGGTGAGCGGGCAGGAATCACTGGACAGGCAGGTGGTCACAGCACGTGACGGCGGAGCCTCCAGGTAGGCTAGCAGACAGGTAGCAGATGTGTGCTCCCAGGTGAGCGGGCAAGCTGGTCCATAGACAGACTGACAGGAGTTGGAAGGCAGACCGTCGGACCTCAGGCAAGCAGGCAGGTGGCTGATGTGCGCTCCCAGGTGAGCGGGCAGGCTGGTCCTTAGACAGACTGACAGGAGTAGTAAGGCAGACCGTCGGACCTCAGACTAGCAGGCAGGTAGCAGATAATCAGGCAGGAATCTGGCAGGAAACTGGCAGGTATCTGGCAGGTAACTGGCAACGGGACCTGAGGGCTGAAGCAGAGTAGTGAACAGTGCAACAACATTGCTCGGGCACCTCCATTTTGGAGGAGGTGCCTTATATATGGTGAAGTCCTCCGGCCATTGGCCGGGGACTCCTTAGGACGGCGCGCGCGGCCCCTTTAAGAGGGAGGGAGAGCGCGCGCGCGCGCCCTAAGCACAGTGGCCGGGAAGGAGCGCGCGCTGCCAGCAGAGCGGGAGGAGGACGCCGGGCACGGAGCAGGGAGGTGAGGGGAACAGCGTCCCTGCCTAGCAGAGGGCAGGGACGCCGGCGCTACAATTTTGTTTGGGACCCCACCTAAAATAGGAGAAATTAGGCCCCAAGAGTTGTCTGAAACACATGATAGAGTAGTAAAATTTGTGATTGCTTTGTCTAAAGAATTGACTAACACCCGCTCTACAGTGTCTGCTTCTCTCCCAGAATCCACAGGTGATGCGGTACATGATTTCACCCCAGGCGACCCAGTGTACGTAAAGAAGTTTGTCCGGAAAGACTGTCTCCAACCCAGATTTGAGGGCCCCTACACTGTGATCCTGACTACTCCTACAGCTCTGAAGCTTGAGGGCAAGAGCACCTGGATTCACGCCTCCCACTGCAAGAGAGACAGAACGAGCCTATAAAAGATGACTACCTTCTTCTATATCCTTTCCATATGCTTACTGTCTGTCCCAGGGTGGACAGCTACCACATTTTGGGTAGATACTCACGCAAAAATCCAGACGTATCGATTTGATTACTGTGACATAGTGAATTGCGCAGGAATGACATGGTATGCTGCATAGTCCCCTTATACAGGAAAGCTATAAACAATGCTGTTCCAACCTCCGGGACCTTTTTGAATCAAAAAACCACATCTCTGTTACATGATGACACCAGTAAGGAAGATATGGAGAAATACACTCCTTTGAATAAGCCTGACCAGACCCCCCATGACAGAGTCCAATTGAGAGATCTAGTTTAGGGTCAGTTGAGAGAACTCCATGTGTCATTTAGGGTAGGGCTCAATTGTTTGGGGTCGTCCTATAAGGGGGCAGCTTCTAAGATAATTGGGTGAAGAAATCCACCTCCCCTCTCCCCACACATGGACAGTCTCAAAGGCCCCGAAGCAAGGGAAAGCTTAGTGTTTAGGGGGGAATGTCAGGGTAAGAGAGAATATATATTTTTCCACTTTTATACTTTTATACTTTTATACGCTTTGCTTATGTACTAACCACCATTTTGTGTCTTATAACAATAAGCTTTCCTTGCTACGTGTTATTTAGATCGAAACTTATGCTAAGATGGCGCCGGTATCAGCTAGCACCTGTTTCAGAGAAATGAAACCAAAACATCAACTGACTGTTGTCTGCCCAGAGACTGAGTTAAGGAGACGTGGACCAATCAGGAGTGGCCGGATACTAGACATTTATGGCTTACCCCGCCCCGAACACTCCCTTTCCCCTCCCCATTACGTAGTGTATTTAGGTTTGTGCATGCGGAAATAAAGAAGAACATTGCTGAGATCGTGGCTTGCCAGTAGCCTTCTGAGCATGCTCTGAGTTTGAACCAGCTTGTTGTCTGACTCATTCTTTGAATGGTTGACCCATGCTCATAGCCTTAATTTGGAGTGACTGGAGGACGAGTGGAATGTCGCTACGACCCCGACAAAGCGAGTGTCCCCTAGCATGATGACTAGCGCTGTCTTACAAGGTATTCCACTATATATATATATATATATATATATATATATATATATATATACATCTGAACTAACAGTCCTTCTGAGGACTAATGCAGCTGCATATGTTCAGTGGTGATAGCAGGAATTAGGCAAGCAGGTAGTGTATGTGGCAGACTGCAGTGCATATAGTGCAAGAAGGTCCATTGAACGTTCCTGCTGCTGCTGTTCTTACAGATATTTGTAGACATAGCCCCAGATATCAGGGGCCAGGGAACATTTTTTATTATCTTAATCCTGGTTATTTGCTTAAAAAGCAATCCAAAGTACATAATTTTTCTGCTCCATTTGCTTGTTCTCACTGCAGAATAAAGCCAGATCTGTTCCATATTTCAGCGATAAAAATCAGGAAATTTAAACTGAACGTGGAAAATATTGGCCTCCTTTTCCATTCTGTTGCAGTTGTCGGTCAAGCTATTCACACGAGGAGTCTGTGAAGGATAGTATTAGCAAATTACAGGCCTGCTATTTAAAACCGTGGTTCTCTGTCAGACATAACACCTATAAGAGTGTTCCAAAATCAGACATTTCTTCCATTTTCAGTTTGTTGCAGTGTGTCGGTCAAGCTATTCACACTAGGTGTCTGTGAAGGATGGTATTAGCAAATTACAGGCCTGCTATTTAAAATTGTGGTTCTCTGTCAGACGTATCACATATAACTGCGTTCCAAAATCAGCCATTTCTCTTGAACGTGGAAAATATTGTCCATTAAAAATGGGCAAGGTGCGTGGCAAGTGGATGCGATGGTGATGGTACATACAGAGGCCGATGACGTGACCGTGGGAAAGCTGAAATTGTGCCAAAACAAACACCTACATCTTGTCGCTCGACCTTCCTGTCCCAATTAATAGGGGACCGCAGAACACCACTATTGAAAACAGAGCAGTGTCAAAAGGTTATTGGTTGGATAGCAGATAATGCTTCCAGTCACTTAGTCAGCACCACCACCACCCTGTCTTCCACACGGTCAAGTCTCAGTAGCCGTGAGTCTGGACCGCATATTCCTCACCCTGATCCTCCTTCCTCCCACCATGCTGAGTGTCCGGAGACAACTGATCCCACACTTGGACACGCAGAAGAGCTCTGTTAGAACCCTCCTGTTTGTTTTTTCCATCTTGTGTTTTGCGGTCACGTGACCATCTGCCTTTATATTCCAGCTCCGCCCTTTTGGCTGTGCTGGACCTCAGTGTTTGACTGTTTCTCTAGCCAGGTGCTTCTGTGCCTTTCTCTGTCAGTTTGTTTTGTCCTTCTGAGACCTCTAGTACTTTTTGTCAGTTTGTCTTTTTGTGTTCTGCAACAACTTCTCTGTTTAGGAGGTGTCCCATTTTTGTCCCAGTCCTTAGTTCTTTTAGGGACCCCTCCCCTTATGCTATAGGTCTTCGTTCAGACTAGCCGAGGACAAAGGCGGGTCTGTTCGCTAGGAACAGGCAGCCCGCTACATCGTAGGGATTCAGCTTAGTCTTACTGTAGGGACAGCTTTCCCCTTTCTTTCCTTAGTACTTGTTGCAGATCATAACAAGCTGTTCACTTTTCCTTTTGTAGATTCGGGCCTCTCGCCCGGCCATCTTTAAGCGAGTCAAGAGGAGAACACATATAGCAATGCCCAAATATTGGAGAAGTCACAGTCACCCGAAGGTGACGGTGGGAAAGTGCAATTACTGTCTCAAGAGGTGGATGATGTTGATGATGAGACACAATTGCCAGAAAGTCAGGAGGAGGACCAGGGTGCAGAAGTGGAAGGCGAGGTGGTGGATGATATAGTAACTGACCCAACCTGGCAGGGGGACAGACATACAGAGTGAGGACAGCAGCACAGAGGGGGAGGGAGGCATAGCACCACAACAGGCAGGAAGAAGCAGCGTGATGGCCGCAGACAAACGGAGGGAAAGCGTTCCTCGTTACGCCAACACGACGGAAGTTGCCAGTATAACTGTTAGGTGTTCCCGAGTCTGGTTATTTTTTAAAGACTCTGCAGATAACCCCAAAAAGGCCATTTGCACCACCTGTCAGGCCAGCATCAGCAGGGGTAGCAAAACTAGCAGCCTGACCACCACCAGCATGATCAGGCACATGGCAGCAAAGCACCCGACGTGCACGCCAACCCCCCGTCCATGGTGCATGCCAAGATGTCTCCCGCCCTGCACCTGTCATTGCACACTCTCAACTAGCACCATCAGCAAGCACGTCCACGTCCTTGTCCCAGCGCAGCGTTCAGTTGTCCCTACCCCAGTCCTCGGAACGCAAGCGCAAATACGCAGCCAATGCCCCACAGGCCACACTACTAAATTCACACATTCCGCAACCTGATGGCGGCGGCAGTCCCTCGGTACTCGGTCCCGAGCCGCTACTATTTCTCCCAGTGTGCCATCCCCACATTACACGAGCACGTGTCCCACAACATTAGATGTGCCCTCAACAACCCAGTTACTAGGAAAGTCCACCTAACCACGGACACGTGGATAAGTATTTGTGGGCAGGGATGGTACATCTCGCTGACGGCACACTGGGTTAATATAGTGGAAGTTGGGACCCAGTCGGACCTTGGGACAGAACACATCCTCCCGACGCCAAGGATTTTGGGCCCTGAGTCAATCAGGGTTGCCTCCACATTCTACAGCTCCTGCTTGTCCTCCTCCTCTTCAGCCTCCATCTCCAAAATGACCACATCATTCGCAAGCTGGAAGCACTGCAGCACTGCCTCAGCCAAGTGACAACAGGCTGTGCTGAAGCTAATATGCTTAGGTGACAAACCGCAAAACGCTGAAGAGTTGTTGACAGCTCTGAAACAGCAGACAGATCTGTGGCTGACACCGCTGAACCTACAACCAGGCATGGTCGTGTGTGACAATGGCCGGAACCTGGTGGTGGCTCTGAGGTGAGAGGAGCTCACACACGTACCATGTCTGGCCCATGTGCTTAACCTCATGGTTCACCGGTTTCAAAACCTACCCGGATCTGTCGGATCTGCTTGTCAAAGTACGCCGCCTGTGTGCCCATTTTATAAAGTCAGCTATAGCGACCATCTCCTTTGCCGTGCTTCAGCAGCATTTGCAGCTTCCAGCTCACTGACTGATCTACGATGTCCCCACGCATTGGAACTCTACATTGCAGATGTTGGAAAGGATTTGTGAGCAGAAGAGGGCAGTTATTGACTACCAGCATCAACAACATTGTCGGTATTCAGTTCAGACTCCACACATAAGACCTCAGGAGTGGACATGGATGTCAGACATATGTACCTTCCGCCAAAATTTTGAGGACTCCACCAAGATGGTAAGTGGCGATGACGCCATAATCAGCGTCACCATCCCGCTTCTCTGTCTTCTGAAACGTTCTCTGCTCACAATTAAAGAGGATGCATTGCAGGCGGAGCACGATGAGATGGAGCAAGGAACCATACAGGATTATTACTCACAGCCCAGCCTCATCTCATCCCAACGTGGATTGGGTGACAATGAGGAGGAGGAGGTGAAAAGAACAGGAGCTAGTTTCCTGAGCTATAGACGGTACTACCTGCACAACCGTCATTCCATCTGTTCAGCGTGGATGGCCTGAGGACAGGGAGGAGGAGGAGGATGAGGAGGAGAGCATGGTCAGTCGTCCTCTTGGTGAAGACACGGAAGTCTTGCCTCTTTGCAGTCTGGCACACATGACTGAGTTTATGTTACGCTGCTTTTCCCGTGACCCTCGCGTCGTCAAAACTTTGAGTGACAGTCATTACTGGTTGGTGATAATTCTAGACCCACGCTACAAGGAGAACTTTCTGTCTCTTATTCCCTTGCAGGACAGGTCTAAAAAAATGGTGCAGTACGAGAAAACCCTTGTTGCGGAATTATTAAAAAAATTCCTATCTGAAAACGCTGGCGGCAGAGGTCTCAGTTCGTTGGACAACCAAGGAGTACAGGCGAGAGAGACACAAATGCAATCAAGCTGAGGCAGAGGAACACTATCAAAGTTCTGGGACAGTTTTCTCAGACCCTCCCATCGTACAAGCCCTGATGCGCGGGGTACTCTCTCAACGAAGGAAAAGTTTCAGAAGATGGTGAGGGAGTACCTTGCCGACCGTACCAACGTCCTCCCTGATTCCTCTGTGCCTTAAAATATTGGGTATCCAAGCTGGACACGTGGCATGAACTGGCTCTCTACGTCCTGGCCTGCCCTGCCGCTAGCATTTTATCAGAGCAGGTTTTTAGTGCTGCCGGTGGAATTATAACCAATATCCCCATCCGCCTGTCAACTGAAAATGCTGATAGGCTGACTCTTATAAAAATGAACAAGGGCTGGATTGGGCCAGACTTCTCAACACCACCGAATGATAGCAGCGTAACATAAACTCAAATACAGTGTCTTTTTTTGTGAGGTCTAACTCTATTCCTATGCACCTCTGTTTTCACACCCAGACATGGGTATACGCTTGTCTATTTGCTCTTGTTCTCCTCCTTCTCTGCATTCTCATCCTCCACCACCATATCACCACGATATGTACCATATCAACATATATACGTCTCTTGCAAGGGACATTGGAGTTCATCCAAATTTTTGGCAGTCGTTGCTTCACTGCATAGGCAAACAGTATGGGAGACACACTTCCTAATAATGGGAACATTGTTTTCAGGAGTCCCTCCGACCTCTACGTCTCTTGCAAGGAGCATTGGAGTTCCTCCAAATTTTTGGCAGCCGTTGCTTCACTGCATAGGCAAACAGTATGGGAGACACACTTCCTAATAATGGGAGAATTTTTGGTAGGAGGCCCTCCGACCTCTACGTCTCTTGCAAGGGGCATTGGAGTTCCTCCAAATTTTTGGCAGCCGTTGCTTCACTGCATAGACAAACAGTATGGAAGACACACTTCCTAATAATGGGAGAATTTTCTGCAGGCGGCCCTCCGACCTCTGCGTCTCTTGCAAGGGACATTGGAGTTCCTCCAAATGTTTGGCAGCCGTTGCTTTACTGCATAGGCAAACAGTATGGGAGACACACTTCCTAATAATTGGAGCATTTTTGCAGGAGGCCCTCGGACCTCTGCGTCTATTGCAAGGGGCATTGGAGTTCCTCCAAATTTTTGGCAGCCGTTGCAGTCAGTGCATACGCAATAACAGTATAGGAGACTCACTCATTAATAATGGGAACAGCGAAGCATAGCAGGCTGATGGCTCTCTAACAATAGCGAGGGCCGACTGCTGGCCCTTTAAGAATAGTAAGGGCCACCTGATGGCCCTATAAAAATAGGCTTTGTGACTTTCAGAGTCCCTCCATCATAAATGAAACAGGATGTGTCTGATGTGTCACACACCACATGGCCAGATAAGGTTGTAAAATGTTAAAATGACATTTCCTGGTGAATGCATTGGTCTTGGTTGAAAGCAATGCAAAAGTGGAAAAACGCATCAAAAACGCTACATGTGAACATAGCCCGAAGTGTGGAGGAGCATTTTTGTTTTTGTATATTTATTTTGCCTTATATACAAGTCATTACCCTGGATAGGATGTTCCTTAACATATTTCCCAGGAAAATCCATTTTGGTTTCGTTTTTGTATGTTTTATTGTGAGTCCGTAAAAGTGGCGTAATACCTCTGACAACGTTGTTGACAGCAGTGACCTGGGAGTCAGAAATGCTTCCAGTGGTCTTCCCCATGCTGTTCACATGTCATTTGAGCACTGTTCCCATCGATTTGGGCAATTTTTAGGTCCTCTGCAGACCGCCAGGGGGAGCCGCCGGAAAAAAGCTCAAGTTTTCCATAGATTTACATTGGGCTCATTACTCGGACCGAGCACTCGAGCATTCCAATTTGCTCGGCTTGAACAACGAGTACCCTAGCATTTTAGTGCTCGCTCATCAATTCTTATTATCCTTTGTACAGTCTTATTTATCCATAATGGTTTCTTTTTATTCCTTGACATTTTATTTAAGAGGGTATAAGTGTCCTACAGGATTCTAGTAGTATTTCCTTAAAGATGCCCCATTTATGTTCAGTGTTCATGACATGGTCCCAGTCTACACGATTAATCACTTCCCTTAATATGTTGAAATCAGCTTTCTTAAAATTCCAGGTTTCTGCATTTCCCCTTTTGAAATGTTTTATTGAATATTACATTGAAACTTACCATATTATGATCACTGCTTCCCAAATGCTCCCTGACCTGTAGATCTGAAATTGTATCTGGTCTATTTGACAGAACCAGATCCCGCAGATTATCTTCCCTGGTTGGTTCATCTATCAGCTGAGAGAGATAATTGTCTTGAACTATGGATAAGAACTTGCAGCACAACCAGAAGATTCTAAAGGCCCCGTCACACATAACGAGATCGCTAGCGAGATCGTTGATACGTCACGGTTTTTGTGACGCAATAGCGATCTTGCTAGCGATCTCGTTATGTCTGACAGGTAGCAACGATCAGGCCCCTGCTGTGAGATCGCTGATCATTACAAAGCTTCCTGGACCATTCCTGGGTCGTTGCGCTCCTGCTGGGCAGTGTGCATCGCTGTATTTGACACCTTATCAACGACCTCGTTAGCGATTCAGAACTGAGACACGTAGGCATGCATAAATTGGACTTTTCCGCGCCCCTCGTCCCCGATTGGTGGTCGCTACAGCGTTCTCATTTTCCGCTGTGCATAAAGAAGGCAACAGAATAGCGATTCCATCCTTTGTTTCTGACCTCGTGCTGGATTGCAGATCCTAGCAGAATTCTCCGGGCTGTTGATATCCATTCATTCGACTGAGTCCTGATTTTGCGTAATTTTATGCACGCCTTTGTGACACACTACAGTCCCTATCAAGGTGTGGATCGTTGAAATAGCTGCTGTGTGAAAGCGTCCCAATGACCGCTGAGATCGTTAGTTAGATCGCTGGGGCGGCTGAAATCGTTGGGAAGTTCTGCATGTTTGACAGCTCCCCAGCGATCACGAAACGACTCTCCAGCGATCCCAAAACCGTGACGTAATAACGATCTCGCTAGCGATCTCGTTATGTGTGACGGGGCCTTAAGTCCCACTGAATGTCTAGATAGATAAAGTCCCCCATAATTAGGACTTTATTATTATTTGCTGCCTTTTTAATTTGTTGCAGCATTTCATCCTCTACCTGTTCTTCTATATTAGAAGGTGTATAGCAAACTGCAATAAGCAGCTTTCCAATATTGCCATCCCATGTACATTAACCCAGACTGACTCTACATTGTAGCAGTCTTTATCAAAATACACACCCCTCCACCTTTTATGTCTTTCCTGTCGTTTCCAAATGTAGTATATCCTTTCACGTTTGTCACCCAGTCATGGTTTTCATCCAGCCAAGTTTCCGTAATGAACACCACATCGTATTCTGTGACTGACATAAAAGACTCATTTTGTTTGTGAGACTTCTTGCATTTTCCAGCAGACATTTAATACTATTAGCACATTTGCTACTCCTCCTCACCTTCCTATGTTCCTTGCATATCCCAGCCCCCCTAAATCCTCATTAACCCCTACTGTCTCACTTTCTCTGTCTACTCTATCTATCCCCTTTTTAGCACAACTACCCTCCCTTCCCCCAGATCCTAGTTTAAAAGCTCCTCCATCCGTCTGACCATTTTTCCCCAAGCACAGCTGCACCCTCCCCATTGAGGTACAGCCTCTCCCAGTTCTCCATGAAACCAAACCCTTACTTCCTGCACTAATTTCTAAGCCACTTAGCTATCTCCCTAAGCTCCCACTGTCTTTCTAGTGATGCTTGTGGCACTGGCAATATTTCTTAAAACACAACCTTGGAGGTCCTGGAATTCAGCTTCTCTCCCAGTTCCCTGTAATCATTTTTAAGGACCTTCCACCTCCCTCTCACTTTGCCATTGGTACCGATGTGTACCGATGTATATTTACTTACAACAGGGTATATGTTCATTTTGTTTCTATCTTTTTATGTTTTCCGTATATACATAAGATGGCTGAACTGGCCAATAATGACAATATCAACCATGAGTCAAATGTGCATGAATATGTATATATGATAACTGATGGCCATATGAACATTAGTATGACAGCTATCTAGTGTGTATGGGGGCCATTGCCTTCAAAAGATCCCCATTCTGTATCCCACTGAAACATCCAGCAGAGTTGAACTGTTTGTCAGAGTTTACGATTCTGGGTAACGCACTACAGAGTACGGACTGTTTATGGGAGTGAATGGGAGTTTGAAGATAAGAAGTTTTAAGCTTTTGACACATTGTAGTAGCTCATGGCTGTTTTTCATGATAAGAGATTCTGTTATTTATTTAGGTAATTACAGTTGCAATGACACCAAACACATGCACATCTTTTATGTATCGTGCTGAAAACTTTCTTTTACACTAAAAGTTCTATGGATTTTTTGTAGACTTTCTTAATGTGCTGTAGAAAAAGGCTTATGATATTGGTGACTTTTCCTGTTCAAGACAATTGGAGCGGATCTACAACCACTACTCAGTGAATGAAGCTGCACAGTGTTGATCTCATCAGTGATTACATTAATCCTACAGCAAAAGTATTAACAACTGATCGGTAGTTCTGCTGGGTGTTGAACCGCCACCGATTTGATGCTGATGGCCTATACTAAGGGCAGGTGCAGACGACCGTGTATTCTCTCATCCGACAAAATTGGGTCAATTATGCAAATCACACTCTGATCAAACTCTGATCAGTGTTTGGTCAGAGCTTGATCACAGTATGCTCCGATTCTCTCAAATAAGGAGAAGATGAAGAAAAATATTTCCCGTCCATGGAAATCAACTGCACTCAGATGTCATCCGAGTGCAGTCCAATATTTTACACGCACTGGTTGACTTGCACGGCAAAGTGCGATCCGAATATCGGATCAAACTTAGGAATGCTGCAATTTTTTCCTCGGGTTTGCTCTGTCCAAGTAAAAAATCGGACATGTGCACAGCCCCATAGAATAACATTGCTCCAAGTGCGAGCCAATGTTTTATTGGGTCGCACTCGTACCCAAAATACAATCGTCTGCACATGCATCTTTTTCGTATGCCTGGAGAACCCCTTTAACGACACCTGTAAAATAGCATGTTAGTAGGCAACAGGGATTAAAATACTGTTTATATATAACTACTTTTATAGAAACAATTTGGGGTCTCGTGATACATTTCACAACAGCACTTGGGGACATACACAGCACTTACATATCTGGCATTGTTTGTTTTTGCAGATCTGTCAGACATAACGCATACCCTTGGATTGCAATCTGCTCTGCACGGAAAGTCATTTCCTTTCTCTCTCACTCTTGTTTTCAGATGTGCAGAGAACATAATTCATGAGTGTGATAAAATTGTCAGCTAGAAATAGCAGAAATATTTGGAAAGCAGCTTATGTGCTTTCGACACAAAGAGTTCAGAAATGTATCTGTTCAGCTAGACTCCCAGATACGTCTCATATTCTTGTAAGACAGGGTTCACAATCGCGTATGTGAAATAGCCCATTTTTCATCCAGAAAAAAAATTAAAATTTTTCATCCATGTTGTCTTTCTTATTTCTATTTCCTTATATCCTTATGACATCCTTTTTGTAGACATCATGAAAGTTTCCTATGTTAATTGCTACTTATGCATTACGGCTGATGTCCATCTATTTTTTTTAGCGCACGCAAGAAAAATTTTAAATAAAAACTTATGTGAAAAGTTTGGTGCTAGCGTTATAAAGATATTATGCAGATGGACCAGGTGGCTGCAATGTAATGGAATATCTTACATTAAAGGGTTAAAGTCCCTTTTATTCTTCAGTTGTAAACTTGGCAAATAAACCTGGGATTCTGGATATAAATGCACTTTTTCCAGCTCACATGACTTGTGGCAAAATGCTAACCCTGAAAATTTAAAGAAACTTTTTAAAATCCAGGACTGATCTCGACTTTTAATACATTATATTTAACTATTTGCTTTGGTATGGCAAAAACTTGTCACTGTTTGGACATAATAGTTCCCATGGACACTTGAAAAAAGTCAGTTCACAGGCATTGGAGGTCAATTATCTCACTTTCCACGGAAATATAAAAGTGATCACAGCCCAATGGCACAAACTGTAGTTATGATTATCACATCTGGGGACGAGTTAGCAGGTACCTTCAGTTTTGTACATATTTTAAAATTGCCAATGCCTGATACATAAATCCATCAAGTTCAACATTTCTCCACCAGTTACACACTTTCAATCTGTGGATTATTTATAACCCTCAATGCCATTTGCTGTGAGAAAAGCATATAGCCCTTTTATAAATGCTGATATAATATCTGCCATAATGTCCCCCATCATGAGCCCCTTCTTGATATAATGTCCCCATCCTGAGCCCCTTCCTGATATAATGTCCACCATGCTGGCTGGAACTCTTCCTGGTATAATGTCCCCAGTCTTGGGCTCCTTACTGTAATAATATCCCCCATCCTGGCTCCTACCTTGAACAATGTCCTCCATCCTGGTATAATGTTTGTAATGCACACGCCCGGGCTGAGCGGCGTGTGCATGTGATTCCACTGGACCGTGCCAGAGAGTGAATGCCTGGAGGGGCGTAACTAGGTATTCACCCGATCCGACCAGGGTCGCACGACGGCATACGATGCCAGTGCACCAAGGAGGAACCGAGCAGAGGGACCAGGTGCTACTCCAGGACAGACCCCGGACACGGCTGTTGACCCACACAGGGGAATACAGGAACAGACTGGTTAGGCTGGCACAACTGGTATGCAGGCAGGCGGGTATGCAGGCAGGGGGGTACAGGCAAGCACGGCTAGAGTGCAGACAGGAAGGCACTAGCAGGGAGGAACACAGGCGGGATAGGACCCAGTACACACTGGGACTCTGGAACAGAACCACAGATGTGGCGGACAAACACAGCAGAGTGAGGCCGCCCAGAGAGGTGAGCGAGAGCAGGGCAGGACGAGACCGCCCGGAGCGGTGAGCAAGAGCAGGGCAGGACGAGACCGCCCGGAGCGGTGAGCAAGAGCAGGGCAGGATGAGACCGCCCGGAGCGGTGAGCAAGAGCAGGGCAGGACGAGACCGCCCGGAGCGGTGAGCAAGAGCAGAGCAGGACGAGACCGCCCGGAGCGGTGAGCAAGAGGAGAACAGGACGAGACCGCCCGGAGCGGTGAGCAAGAGCAGAGCAGGACGAGACCGCCCGGAGCGGTGAGCAAGAGCAGAGCAGGACGAGACCGCCTGGAGCGGTGAGCAAGAGCAGAGCAGGACGAGACCGCCTGGAGCGGTGAGCAAGAGCAGAGCAGGACGAGGCCGCCTGGAGCGGTGAGCAAGAGTAGAGCAAGACTGCCGGAGCAGTGAGCAAAAGGATAAGAGCGGAGCAAGGCTGCCGGAGCAGTGAGCAAAAGGGTCAGAGCGGAGCAAGGCTGCCGGAGCAGCGAGCAAAAGGGTCAGAGCGGAGCAAGGCTGCCGGAGCAGCGAGCAAAAGGGTCAGAGCGGAGCAAGGCTGCCGGAGCAGCGAGCAAAAGGGTCAGAGCGGAGCAAGGCTGCCGGAGCAGTGAGCAAGGCAGAGCAGGGGGGACAGGGCTCTGTTCACACGGAACAGACAGGAAGGGAAAGGCAGAGCCAGATACCCACAGGGTACTTGCAGAGAAGTAGCGAGTGGACCACAAACTCACAAACGGGAGTACAGAGACAACAAGCAGGAGTTAGGTACGAGTTCAGACTCTGCAGAAAAAGGAAAGGAACGGATATAGAGAAAAAACAGGTAAAAGATAGGAGAGAGTTCAGACTGGAACTGAGTGTACGGAGGAGACCGACACTGCAGGAGAATACAGGAGCGGGTCTGGGAATACGGCCCCTAGAGAGGCGGGACGAACAGGCAAGGAGCGTGTTCAGACAGGACAGACAAGATACAGGAGCGGGTCTAGGTAATCGGCCCCTAGAAGGCGGGAGGAACAGGCTAGGAGCGTGTTCAGACAGGCCTGGAAATACAGCCTCCAGGATAGGCAGACAAGAGAACACAGAACGGGACCTGGCACCTTCAGAGTGAAAGCACACACTGAATGAAACACAATGCTCAGGCAGGGATTGATTGGGGCAGCTGGGTTAAATACCAGGTGACAGACAGCAATAGGCTGAGGAGGCACAAGGGGTGTGACCCACAGCAGGTACACAAAGCAGGAAGTGATCGGGCGCCGCCCTTAACAGCAGAAACAGACACAAACAGACAGCATGGAGGGAAGCCAGAGAGACATTCTGGACTGGAGATCAAGTGCGCGCTCTTGCACAGTGGGAGATGGACCACTATTCAAGGACGCCACCAGGTATGTTACAGTACCCCCCCCCCCTTACGCCCCCTCTTCTTCAGGCCTGCCAGAATCTTCTGCAGGGAATTCGAGGGCCAATCCTTCACTTCAAGGAGATCACTTCCACTGTCCACAGGAAAAACTGGTCTCATCTGGTTAGCTAGGATGCTACCTCCTATCCAGCCATCCTCCGCAACAGACGAAACGGGTGGAGTACCAGGAACAGCACACAAGGAAATCTCTCTCCACATATTTTCAGGTGGCACCCCAGAGAGTACAGGAGACAACTGGAAGTCCTCCACCGGGTTGGAGGGGAGCAGAGACTTGGGGGTAATCTCTGCTTCGAGGTACATCTTGTCAAACTCACAGGAAGAAATAGACGGGTTATCAGGTACAGGGTGAGAAAAAGTCACTGTCTCTTTGTTATCTGGTGGTACCCCGGAGTAGTCAGGAAACAACTGGAGGTCCTCTGCCGGGTCAGAAGAGTGCAGAGGCTCGGGGAAAACATCTGCTTCAGAGTACACTAGGTCGGACTCACTGGACGAAGCAGGCGAGGTATCGGGTGCCGAGTATAGGAAAGTCTCTGTCCATACACCACCAGGTGGCACCCCGAAGGGTTCTGGAGACAACTGGAGGTCCTCCACCTGGTCGGAGGGGTGTAGAGACTCATGAATAACCTGTGCTTCGGAGTACACTAGGTTAGACTCACTAGGCGAAGCGAGCAAGGTATCAGCTCCAGGATATAGGAAAGTCTCTGTCCATTCACCACCAGGTGGCACCCCGAAGGGTTCTGGAGACAACTGGAGGTCCTCCGCCTGGTCAGAGGAGTGTAGAGACTCGGGAGTAACCTCTGCTTCGGAGTACACTAGGTGGGACTCACTGGACGAAGCGAGCAAGGTATCAGGTACAGAGTATAGGAGAGTCTCTGTCCTTTCGCTACCAGGTAGCACCCCGAAGGGGTCAGGAGACAACTGGAGGTCCTCCGCCAGGTCGGAGGGGTGAAGAGACTCATGGGTAACCTCTGCTTCAGAGTACACTAGGTCGGACTCACTGGATGAAGCAGCCGAGGTATCAGGTACCGAGTATAGGAAAGTCTCTGTCCATTCGCTACCAGGTAGCACCCCGAAGGGTTCAGGAGACAACTGGAGATCCTCCGCCTGATCGGAGGGGTGTAGAGACTCAGGGGTAACCTCTGCTTCGGAGAACACTAGGTCGGACTCACTGGACGAAGCGGGCGAGGTATCAGGTGCAGGGTATAGGGAAGTCTCTCTCCAATTGTCCTCAAGTGGTATCCCGGGGGATTCAGGAGGCAACAGGGGGTCCTCCGGTGTGAATTCTGGGTGGGCAGCAGTCTCTTCGGGCAGGAGAACTGGTGCACTACCCACGCACATTACCCGTTGGGGCTTCTCCGGGATACAGGGAGATGAAGCTTCAGTAGGGACTTCAAGGTTGGGGTCAGGAGGTCTCAGGGAGGACAGACCCTGGCGTGACGGCTTGCCTCTACGTCTAGCACGTCTGGACTGCCTCTTGAGGTTGGGAGAAGTATTCCGGAGAGTGTAGTCACCCTGTGAGGATTCTGGGTGGGCAGTAGTCTCATTGGGCTGGAGGACTATTGCGCTACCCACACACATTACCCATCGGGGCTGCTCCGGGATACTGGGAAGTGAAGCTTCAGCAGAAGCCTCCGGGTTAGGATCATCGAAGACCATTAGAAAGGCCACCAGGAAGGCCATTATGTCCAGGACGATAGGATCCTGTGCGTCCCATAGGGGGATGATCCAATTCAAGGCATTGTAACGGGTCTGGGAGGCGGAACCTCTGAGCTACTAAACAAGGGGGCGGTCCTTGTAAGGGAGCGGGTGGCGACCAGGCAGGCAGTCACAGCAGGTGACCGAGACAGTCTCTGGAAGAACGGGCAGGAGGTCACGGCAAGTGACCGGGGCAGTCTCTGGATGAACGGGCAGATGGTCACGGCAAGTGACCGGGGCAGTCTCTGGGTAAAGGGTTGGTACGACCTGTGGCGGCTGATGGTAGACGTGAGCTCCCAGGTGAGCAGGCGAGAGTCTCTGGATAAACGGGTGGTCACAGCATGTGACGGCGGAGCCTCCAGGAAGATCAACAGACAGGTGGCAGATGAGCGCTCCCAGGTGAGCGGGCAGAAGTCTCTGGACAGGCGGGTGGTCACAGCACGTGACGGCAGAGCCTCCAGGTAGGCTAGCAGACAGGCAGCAGATGAGCGCTCCCAGGTGAGCGGGCAGGAGTCACTGGACAGGCAGGTGGTCACAGCACGTGACGGCGGAGCCTCCAGGTAGGCTAGCAGGCAGGTAGCAGATGTGCGCTCCCAGGTGAGCGGGCAAGCTGGTCCATAGACAGACTGACAGGAGTTGGAAGGCAGACCGTCGGACCTCAGGCTAGCAGGCAGGTAGCAGAATATCAGGCAGGAATAAGACAGCAAGCTGGCAGGAATCTGGCAGGTATCTGGCAGGCAACTGGCAACGGGACCTGAGGGCTGAAGCAGAGTAGTGAACAGTGCAACAACATTGCTCGGGCACCTCCATTTTGGAGGAGGTGCCTTATATATGGTGAAGTCCTCCGGCCATTGGCCGGGGACTCCTTAGGACGGCGCGCGCGGCCCCTTTAAGAGGGAGGGAGAGCGCGCGCGCCCTAAGCACAGTGGCCGGGAAGGAGCGCGTGCTGCCAGCAGAGCGGGAGGAGGACGCCGGGCACGGAGCAGAGAGGTGAGGGGAACAGCGTCCCTGCCTAGCAGAGGGCAGGGACGCCGGCGCTACAGTACCCCCCCCTTTAGGCCCCCCCTTTTTTAGGCCAGACAGAAATTTAGCAAGGATAAGAGGGGCATGGATGTTCTCCCGGGGCTCCCACGTTCTCTCCTCAGGACCAAACCCCTTCCAATCTACTAGAAAAAAGGTCTTTCCTCTTACCCTTTTGGTGGCAAGAATGTTCTCTACCTCAAACTCGTCCTCAGCAGAAACCGGAGCAGGAGGCGTACCTGTAGACTTGGAAAAAGAGTTAAGTACCACAGGTTTGAGGAGAGATACATGGAAGGAGTTAGGGATCCGTAAGTTGGCCGGGAGTTTCAATTTATAGGCCACCGGGTTGATCTGACTGATGACCTCCAGAGGACCGATGAACCGAGGCCCTAACTTGTAAGAAGGTATCTTGAGTCGGACATATTTAGATGAGAGCCAGACTTTTTCTCCAGGACGAAATTGTGGAGGATCCAGGCGTTTTTTGTCAGCGTGTCTTTTCATCCGTTCGGACGACTGAAGGAGTGCGGATCGGGTACTCTCCCAAATGGAGGAAAATTTGCTAACGAGAGATTCCGCAGCCGGGTTGTCCACAGAGGTGGAGACAGGAAAAGGAATCCGAGGATGCTGACCGAAGACTACAAAAAACGGGGATTTGGAGGAGGATTCGCTCTCGTGATTGTTATAAGAGAACTCGGCCCATGGTAGGAGATCCACCCAGTCTGAATGATGGGCATTAACGAAGTGCCGGAGGTAACTGGTCAGGTTCTGATTGATCCGCTCCACTTGACCATTGGACTGTGGGTGGTAAGCGGAAGAGAAGTCCAGGGTGACGTCTAGCAGTTTACAAGTGGCTCTCCAGAAGCGTGAGGTGAACTGTACCCCACGATCCGACACGATGTGGAGGGGCAGGCCATGAAGACGAAAGATGTGACGAATAAAGTCTTTAGCTAGCTCGGGTGCAGACGGGAGGCCTGGCAGGGGAATGAAATGAGCCATCTTGGAGAAGCGGTCAGCGACCACCCAAATGACCGTACAACCGGCAGAGACTGGGAGGTCAGTTATAAAGTCCATTGCTATATGCTGCCAGGGGGCAGCAGGTACAGAAAGCGGAAGGAGGCGACCGGCTGGCAGATGTCTCGGAACCTTGTTGCGGGCGCAGGACACACAGGCAGAAACAAAGTCTATTACGTCCTTGTGCAGGGTAGGCCACCAGTAGTGCCGGGTAATAAGCTGGAGGGTCTTTTTCTGACCGGCGTGGCCAGCCAGTTTAGACGAGTGACCCCAGTGAAGGATCTTCTCCCAATCAGGTACTGATACGAACGTCTTTCCGGGAGGGAGACGATTTAGACTCACGGGAGCCACCTGCATTACTCTGGCGGGATCGATGATGTGTTTCGGATCTTCCTCGAGATCAGACACCAGAAAGGATCGAGACAAGGCGTCCGCCTTGACGTTTTTGTCAGCCGGGCGAAAATGAAGAACAAAATCAAAGCGAGCAAAAAAAAAGGACCACCGGGCTTGGCGCGGGTTAAGTCTCTGGGCATGCTGGAGGTAAGCCAAGTTCTTGTGGTCAGTGTAAATTATTACCGGGTGAAGAACCCCCTCGAGCAGGTAACGCCACTCCTCCAATGCCAGTTTGATGGCCAATAACTCTCGGTCTCCTATGGAATAATTGCGCTCTGAGGAGGAGAAGAGTTTAGAGAAGAAGCCGCAAGTTACCATCCTCCCGGAAGATGATTTTTGAGTAAGTACCGCTCCGGCTCCAGAGGAGGAGGCGTCAACTTCCAGGAAGAACTGCTTGTTGCCGTCCGGGCGATGCAGCACCGGGGCGGAAGAGAAGGCCTGTTTTAAGGAAAGAAAGGCCTCCTCTGCTTCGGGCGGCCACTCTTTGGGATTAGTACCCTTACGGGTGAGCGCGGAAATTGGGGCAGTCCGGGAAGAGAAGTGTGGTATGAAGAGGCGGTAGTAGTTGGCGAAGCCCAGGAACCGCTGAATGGCCTTCAACCCCTCCGGTCGAGGCCATTTCTCGATGGCAGACAGTTTCTCTGGATCCATTCGTAGGCCGGTCTGAGAAATAATGTAGCCCAAAAACGGAAGCGAGGTCTGCTCAAAGAGGCACTTCTCGTATTTAGCGAAGAGGTGATTCTGCCTGAGCCTGAGCAGGACCTGACGAACGTCCCTCCGGTGAGTCTGGAGATCCGGAGAGAAGACCAAGATGTCGTCCAGGTACACCACTACGCAGGAGTAGAGAAGGTCCCGGAAGATGTCATTGACCAACTCTTGAAAGACGGCAGGAGCGTTACAGAGACCAAAGGGCATTACCAGATATTCATAGTGGCCGTCCCGGGTGTTGAATGCCGTCTTCCATTCATCCCCCTGACGGATACGAACCAGGTTGTACGCCCCACGGAGGTCCAGTTTGGTGAAGATTCTAGCCCCCCTCAGACGATCAAATAACTCCGGAATGAGCGGAAGGGGGTACTTATTCTTCACCGTGATCTGGTTAAGGCCTCTATAGTCTATACAGGGACGGAGAGAGCCGTCCTTCTTTTTGACGAAAAAGAAGCCTGCTCCCGCCGGGGAGGTAGATTTCCGGATGAATCCCCTGGCCAGATTCTCCTCAATATATTCGGACATCGACCGGGTCTCAGCAGCGGATAATGGATAAATACGCCCACGGGGAGGAGTAGTACCGGGTAGCAGGTCGATAGGGCAGTCGTATGGTCTATGAGGGGGTAGTGTCTCTGCCTCCTTTTTATTAAAGACATCAGCATAAGACCAATAAGGAATCGGAAGTCCAGGTAGATTAGCTGGGGTAGGAGAAGGACGGACGGGATGGACGGGAACCAGACAGGTCTTATGGCAGTCCTGTCCCCAGCGAAGGACTTCTCCGGTCTGCCAGTCAAGCACGGGTGCATGTCTCTGGAGCCAAGGTAGACCTAGCAAGAGGGCGTGAGAGAGTCCAGGCAGAACATGAAAGGAGATATTCTCAGAATGCAGCATTCCCACCTGCAGAGTAATGGATTCGGTGATGAGTTGGATGGGGCGTGGTAAGAGACCCCCATCCACGGCAGCAACAGACAAGGGTACAGCCAGAGGTTTGGTGGGGATGCGGTATTTCTCTACCAGGGACTGTGAAATAAGATTCCCGGCTGCTCCAGAGTCAAGTTGGGCTAGTTCGAAATAACGGTTCTCCCCGCAGACGATTGAGACTGACAGCAGCAGAGATGGACAGGATTTATTCTTGTCTAGGTTGACCTCTCTGAGCGAACCTAGACACAGGCGTTTCCCGACCTCTCCGGGCAGGCACGGATCTGGTGCTCCTTACTGCCACAGTAGAAGCAGCTCCCCTCGGCACGGCGTAAGTCCTGACGGGTTTTGACCATCTTGGTCTGGTCGACCTGCATAGGCTCAGGAGAGTGTACCTGGGGAGAGACGGAGGGAGTGACGGGTTTCTGAAAAGTAGGAGCTAGACGTGGAAACCTCCTCTCACGGGTGACCTCTTTGGCACGCTCCTGGAACCGTAGGTCAATCCGGGTGGCAAGAGTTATTAGGTCATCGAGAGTGGTAGGAATGTCCCGACCGGCAAGTTCATCTTTAATACGGCCGGACAGACCCTCCCAGAAGACGGATACCAGAGCGTCATTATCCCAGGCCAGCTCCGAGGCAAGGGTACGGAACCGTATGGCATATTGGCCCACGGTGAGACTTCCCTGACGGAGGCGTAGCAGTGATGATGCGGATGAGGTCTTCCGTCCGGGTTCGTCGAAGACTTTCCGGAAAGCCGTGAGAAAGGCAGGCAAGTCGGACACCAGGGGGTCTCCTCTCTCCCATAGAGGATTTAGCCAGGCCAGGGCCTCCCCGGTGAGATGGGACATGATGAAGGCAATTTTGGCCCGGTCGGAGTTAAACTGGTGGGACAGGAGTTCAAAGTGCAGGGTGCACTGATTTATGAAGCCCCGAGCCTGGGCGGAGTCGCCTCCGAAGCGAGGAGGTGCAGAAAGCCGGGGTCCGGGGTAGGATACCATGGTATTAGTGGGCAGCGGAGCTGCCGGATTGCGAGTCATGGCACTGGCGGAGGTTGCTGGCGGAGCAGTCAGAGTGTCCAGGCGAGAATTGACATTCCGCAGGTGACCCAGGATGGACTCCTGTTGGGACCTCTGACGGGACAGTTCATGACACAGGTCCGACAGCGAGGGAGCTTGGGTGCCACCGGGTTCCATGGCCCGAGCAAACTGTAACGGGTCTGGGAGGCGGAACCTCTGAGCTACTAAACAAGGGGGCTGTCCTTGTAAGGGAGTGGGTGGCGACCAGGCAGGCAGTCACAGCAGGTGACCGGGACAGTCTCTGGAAGAACGGGCAGGAGGTCACGGCAAGTGACCGGGGCAGTCTCTGGATGAACGGGCAGATGGTCACGGCAAGTGACCGGGGCAGTCTCTGGGTAAAGGGTTGGTACGACCTGTGGCGGCTGATGGTAGACGTGAGCTCCCAGGTGAGCAGGCGAGAGTCTCTGGATAAACGGGTGGTCACAGCATGTGACGGCGGAGCCTCCAGGAAGATCAACAGACAGGCGGCAGATGAGCGCTCCCAGGTGAGCGGGCAGAAGTCTCTGGACAGGCGGGTGGTCACAGCACGTGACGGCAGAGCCTCCAGGTAGGCTAGCAGACAGGCAGCAGATGAGCACTCCCAGGTGAGCGGGCAGGAGTCACTGGACAGGCAGGTGGTCACAGCACGTGACGGCGGAGCCTCCAGGTAGGCTAGCAGGCAGGTAGCAGATGTGCGCTCCCAGGTGAGCGGGCAAGCTGGTCCATAGACAGACTGACAGGAGTTGGAAGGCAGACCGTCGGACCTCAGGCTAGCAGGCAGGTAGCAGAATATCAGGCAGGAATAAGACAGCAAGCTGGCAGGAATCTGGCAGGTATCTGGCAGGCAACTGGCAACGGGACCTGAGGGCTGAAGCAGAGTAGTGAACAGTGCAACAACATTGCTCGGGCACCTCCATTTTGGAGGAGGTGCCTTATATATGGTGAAGTCCTCCGGCCATTGGCCGGGGACTCCTTAGGACGGCGCGCGCGGCCCCTTTAAGAGGGAGGGAGAGCGCGCGCGCGTGCCCTAAGCACAGTGGCTGGGAAGGAGCGCGCGCTGCCAGCAGAGCGGGAGGAGGACGCCGGGCACGGAGCAGAGAGGTGAGGGGAACAGCATCCCTGCCTAGCAGAGGGCAGGGACGCTGGCGCTACAGGCATCACCCGCTAGGAAAGACATCATGAATCCCACCTTAACCCGATCTGTGGGAAAACATAGAGGGTAGAACTTGAAGTGTAGCATGCATTGCTCCACAAATGCACGACTCTGTCTTGGATCCCCATAGTAACGTGGCGGATCCACAGGAACGAGAGCTGATAGATCCATCTGGACGGGTGCGTAATTCGCCTGGAACTCAGCTAAGGAAAAAAAAAAATATTTATTTATTTTTAATGCAAGTATTCGCTGGAAAACGTCTCAGAGAGCGAAGGCCGTGGGGCTCAACGGGAACCATGGCCTGAACATGCTGTAATGCACACGCCCGGGCTGAGCGGCGTGTACGTGTGATTCCACTGGACCGTGCCAGAGAGTGAATGCCTGCAGGGGCGTAACTAGGTATTCACCCGATCCGACCAGGGTCGCACAATGGCATACGACGCCAGTGCACCAAGGATGAACCGAGCAGAGGGACCAGGTGCTACTCCAGGACAGACCCCGGACACGGCTGTTGACCCACACAGGGGAATACAGGAACAGACTGGTTAGGCTGGCACAACTGGTATGCAGGCAGGCGGGTATGCAGGCAGGGGGGTACAGGCAAGCACGGCTAGAGTGCAGACAGGAAGGCACTAGCAGGTAGGAACACAGGCGGGATAGGACCCAGTACACACTGGGACTCTGGAACAGAACCACAGATGTGGCGGACAAACACAGCAGAGTGAGGCCGCCCAGAGAGGTGAGCGAGAGCAGGGCAGGACGAGACCGCCTGGAGCGGTGAGCAAGAGCAGGGCAGGACGAGACCGCCCGGAGCGGTGAGCAAGAGCAGAGCAGGACGAGACCGCCCGGAGCGGTGAGCAAGAGCAGAGCAGGACGAGACCGCCCGGAGCGGTGAGCAAGAGCAGAGCAGGACGAGACCGCCCGGAGCGGTGAGCAAGAGCAGAGCAGGACGAGACCGCCCGGAGCGGTGAGCAAGAGCAGAGCAGGACGAGACCGCCCGGAGCGGTGAGCAAGAGCAGAGCAGGACGAGACCGCCCGGAGCGGTGAGCAAGAGCAGAGCAGGACGAGACTGCCTGGAGCGGTTAGCAAGAGCAGAGCAGGACGAGACCGCCTGGAGCAGTGAGCAAGAGCAGAGCAGGACGAGGCTGCCTGGAGCGGTGAGCAAGAGTAGAGCAAGACTGCCGGAGCAGTGAGCAAAAGGATAAGAGCGGAGCAAGGCTGCCGGAGCAGCGAGCAAAAGGGTCAGAGCGGAGCAAGGCTGCCGGAGCAGCGAGTAAAAGCGTCAGAGCGGAGCAAGGCTGCCGGAGCAGCGAGCAAAAGGGTCAGAGCGGAGCAAGGCTGCCGGAGCAGCGAGCAAAAGGGTCAGAGCGGAGCAAGGCTGCCGGAGCAGTGAGCAAGGCAGAGCAGGGGGGACAGGGCTCTGTTCACACGGAACAGACAGGAAGGGAAAGGCAGAGCCAAATACCCACAGGGTACTTGCAGAGAAGTAGCGAGTGGACCACAAACTCACAAACGGGAGTACAGAGACAACAAGCAGGAGTTAGGTACGAGTTCAGACTCTGCAGAAAAAGGAAAGGAACGGACATAGAGAAAAAACAGGTAAAAGATAGGAGAGAGTTCAGACTGGAACTGAGTGTACGGAGGAGACTGACACTGCAGCGGAATACAGGAGCGGGTCTGGGAATACGGCCCCCAGAGAGGCGGGACGAACAGGCAAGGAGCATGCTCAGACAGGACAGACAAGATACAGGAGCGGGTCTAGGTAATCGGCCCCTAGAAGCCGGGAGGAACAGGCTAGGAGCGTGTTCAGACAGGCCTGGAAATACAGCCTCCAGGATAGGCAGACAAGAGAACACAGAACGGGACCTGGCACCTTCAGAGTGAAAGCACACACTGAATGAAACACAATGCTCAGGCAGGGATTGATTGGGGCAGCTGGGTTAAATACCAGGTGACAGACAGCAATAGGCTGAGGACGCACAAGGGGTGTGACCCACAGCAGGTACAAAAAGCAGGAAGTGATCGGGCGCCGCCCTTAAGCAGCAGAAACAGACACAAACAGACAGCATGGAGGGAAGCCAGAGAGACATTCTGGACTGGAGATCAAGTGCGCGCTCTTGCACAGTGGGAGATGGACCACTATGCAAGGACGCCGCCAGGTATGTTACAATGTTCCCCATTATAGGCACCTTCCTCATATTTTGTCTCCCATCCTTTAACAATATTCCCAATGCTGGACCCCTTCCTGGTATAATGTCCTCCATCCTTGGCCCATTCTAGTATAATGACCGCTATCTTGGTCTCCTTCCTGGTTTAATGTCCTCCATCCTGGTACTGTCCCTCATCCTGGGCCCCATTCTACTATAATGACTGCCATCTTGGTCCCCTTCCTGATATAATGTCCTCCATCCTGGTATACTGTCCCCCATCTTGGGCCCGTTCCTGGTATAATGACCCCCATCCTTGGCCCCATTCTACTATTATGACTGCCATCTTGGTCCCCTTCCTGGTGTAATGTACTCTATCCTAGTATACTTCCCCCATTCTGAGCCCCTTCCTGGTATAATGACCCCCATCCTTGGTCCCATTCTAGTATAATGACCTCCATCTTGGTCCCCTTCTTGTGTAATGTCCTCCATCCTGGGCAACTTCCTGGTATAATGCCCCCCATCCTGGGGCCCTTCCTTGTATAATCCCCTCCATCCTGTGGTTCTTCCTTGTATAAACTCCCCATCCTGGGCCCTTTCCTTGTATAATCCCCTTAACCTGGGCCCCTTCCTTGCATAATGTCTCCCATCCTGGGCCCCTTCCTTGTATACTGTCCTGTTATAATGTTCTGATACTTTTTTTTCCAACACATTAAATGCAAAAAAAAAAAAAAAGATTCTTCTTACCTTCCTGCACTTTCACGATGCACGGAGTGCTCTTCTGTAGCTGACTTCAGTCTTTCTTGCTGCATTGTGTCCTAAGTCACACAATCAGCTAAAATAGGTGCTAGCGTCGATGGGCCCACCTCCCTCACGGGCTCAATCACAGTCTCTGCGATAACAGTTAGGATAGACATAAGTTCTGGACCTGCTTAGATATGATAATATCTTTCTGATACAAAATGATATTCAGTGTGAGTTCCCAATGTATATATTTTCTATGGATAACTTCTAGTATAACACTAACATTTCTCAGGTACAGAGATGAAGAAAATCTCTGCTCCTTAGCCACATTAGTTTGTTTTCTCGTGGAAACCAATCCGTGTTTTTTTTCAGCGTGCTGGACCCATTTTGGTGTGTGTCAGTTTTTATAATTCTTAGGCTATGTGCCCATGCTGCGGAAATGAAGCAGAAATTTTCTGCTTCATTTCTGCATGTCCTCTCCCGGATAAACGCATGCGGAATTCCGCACGCGTTTATCGTGCGTTTATCGCTCGATTTCCACATGCGGAATTGCCTTGCGTTTTTTATTGCATTGCAAAGGCAATTCCGCTTGTGGAAACGCAAAATTAATGGACATGCTGCGGATTTTTCCACGCATCATAAACGCTGCGGAAAAATCCACAGTATGGGCATAGAACTTGCGGAATCCCCTTGGGGACCATGGGGGGCGGATTAAATAGCGTTTCACAAGCGTTTACGCTGCGGAAATTCCGCAGCATATACGCTTGAAAATCGCTACGTGGGCACATACTCTTACTGCAACTGTTCTTCTCGCAGGAAGAAAAAAATTCTTCGCTTCTCCTGCCCATTAAATAGTAAAATAAGGACAGCACACAGATTGTATCTATTTTTTTCACTGATCTATGGACTTGAATTAACGAGTTTGATCCACAACATGAACCAAAGTAGGACATGTCTCTGCTTTTAATTTTTTTGCAAACAGTTTGTCTGTGTGGCGCCCCTGAGGGTTCGGTCGCCACAAAGGTACTGCATCTCACCCAGAGGTGTGGTATCTCACTCTCAGGTAAGGAAGGAGTACAGCCCGGGACCCTAACACCTGCATCCAACACTACACTACTCCAGACCAGCTGGAGGGGCAAGATGCGTCGCGCTTCCTGCTGAGCCCTGTCCCTGGCTGGAGTGGGGGGAGCCAAAGTAGGGGGAACCATGTAGTGGGTGTGGGTGGAGGAAGCAGATCAGGGGAGCACTTGTTAGGAGTAGTATAAAGAGGGAAGCCATCTTGGGTGTGGAGCCAGTCAGTCAGAGGAGGACAGTGAGAGGAGCAGGAGCTCTGCAGGAGCTCTGCTCAGGAGGAGGGCCTAGCCAGAGAGGCCCAGGACAGACTGAAGAGAGAGAGGAGCAGGAGAAAGGCTCCAGGAACGTGGAAGGGACCCCAGGGGTACGGGTAGTGCTGGAGGCCACCTGTACGCCGAATCTACCAGGAGGTGGAGGGGTCAGGTCACACAGATGGGACCGGTCCCTAAACTAGCAGAGTTCTTTTTAGCCTCAACTAGGAAACCGGAGGCTGCAGTATTTCAGGTACTGCAGCCACAATCCACATCTGTCTCACCAAGAAGGTGGCCATAGAGGACCCAGGGGACAGAGAAGACGTCGCCCGACAAGGTCCGCAGTCACTGGATTGGGACACTAGGTGTGAGGTGCAGGGAGATGGCCAGAAGGAACGCACAGAAGGGGTTCCCGCTATGTACTCCGGAGGTACCTGAGGGTTGGCTGAACCCCTCCCTGAGTAAGCACAGGACAACGTGGGAAGTCACCCTGGCCCTGGTAACTTGGAGTCTGATAATCGTGAGTAAAACCCTGAAGACTGCACCCCACCGTCTCTGTCAGTTATTACTGCTGCGCCATCACCCCCTGCGTTACACTGCACCACGAGTGCTACTTCCATAACAGCAACATCTACACTGCCCTGGAGCTAAGCTCTACCTGTGGAGAGCTAAACCAACTCTGCTTCATTCACACCAGCTCCAGAGGACCTACTCCGCAGCGGCGGCTCCCTTTAGCCGCATACCACAGGTGGCGTCACGAACTGTATATAAAAACTATAAATCCCCGGTAAATAATATTCCCCTTTTGATTGACTGCCCTGGGTCACGGACCGGGTCACTGCCACTGTGACATCTCCCCTAACAACGACCGGCCCTGCACCGAGTACCCCACGGTGCAGGGGGAGCGTCATCTTCATAAAAAAGGACAAATGTAAAGACACATTCATTATGGGTCTGTGATCTTTCTAAAAAAATAACTGATCGCACACATACCAAAAAAACTATACTCTCTATCAGAAATAGCCATTTGTTTTCTGTAAACTAGACTTATTATCACAGGCACAATCATCTCAGTCGGCCAAGCCTGACTCCAAGGTTTGCACTAGACCAGACTAACTGACCACAGCACTTACACTATACTGCTGACTGATCAACCACAAGACCTACAATTGACTGTGGACTGACTGCAGCATATACACTAGACTGTGTACTGATCAAACATAGCATATACACTAGAAGGTAGACTGACCAATCACAGCATTTGCACTAGAATGTGGACTGATCGGATCGACCACAGCACCTACACTGGACTGTGGACAGACTGATTGCAGCGTGTACACTAGTCTGTGGATTGACAAATCACAGCACTTACACTAAACTGTGGACTGATCGACCACAGCATATATGACGCGCCCCCTGGGCCTGTGCTGTGCAGGGGGATACCCGGAGCCGGATCGCTGGGGGTTGTAGTCTCAGTGTGGCGGTGACCCGGTCCGTGCCCAGGGCTGTCAAACCAGTGGCAGTCTATTGGTATTGTAATTGTCCGACTACGCCACCCGTGGATTGCGGTCAGTGGGGACCGCCGCTGCGCTGCAGACCGCTGAGGCTGATGTTGTTTGCGCAGCCGAGTATGGGATAACTCCCCACGGGAGAAGTATTGCCTCCGGGCAGCTAATGTGGATGATGGGAGTGATGGTGTGAGCGTCCCAGTAGTAATGGTGCTGGTGCGGCAAGGAATCACAGAGACGTGTGGTGCAGTTCAGGGTCTTTACTAATGGTATAAAGCAGACCCTCCCGGGATTACTGGTTAGCATTAGGGGCCTGGTTAGTCTGTGAGCAAGCAGGATCTCCCCTGGCCAGGTGGAGTTGTAGGCCTCCCCGACTATCTGCACTCTTTCCTGGCTACCTTGCTCTATGCGGTAGAAGTAGCCCACGTCCCTGAGTATACCGTGTGGTGCTCACCCGTATGGCCGGTGACTTGGGGCCTTCCGTCAGCCTTCGCTTCACGATGGCGGTGCTGGTCCCTTGCTTGTGACCGTGCCTTCGGGTTTCTAAGGCCAGAGGACAAGGAATCCCCTGCCGGTTGGATTCTGCTGCTGGACCTGGATGTCCCCACAGCCTCGGACTCCGTGTCCGGGTTAGTGTCTTCAGCCAAGGCGAGCTCTCTAGCTTCCAGCCTCTGGCACTCGCTCCTGCTCCTACAGAGCTCCTGTTGTCACTTTCCCTTTCCAGGCTCTGACTAACCTAATCCCGCCCCAGACCCAGTTTATAAGGGCAGATTCCTCCCCTCCCAGGTCTGGGCGGGCAGTGTTGCATGCTTAGGGCTCCTGACCAGAGAAACCTCCCACTTGCTCTCAGACATAATATCTCTATTACTGTGGCAACCAGACCCCTGGGGTGTCACATATACACTACACGAAGGACTCACCAACTGCAGCATCTACACAAAACTGTCGACGGACTGACTGTGAAACTTTCATTAGAGTCTTAACTGTCCAAACACAGCACTTACGCTAGACTGGAGACTGATTGACTACAACATATACACCAGAATATGGACTGATGTATTTGCTGTGGTTTTCCAAGTGTAGGGTGCCGGAGTGTGGTAGCTGTGGTCGAGCTGCTGCTCAATGTTGCCCTGGCACTCTACAGGAAAATCATGTCCCAGTCACAATGTGCTGTCATGTGTGGGGGTGCGTCACACTCACTTGCAAGCCACAACTGTCTCCACTTGTTCAGTTTCAGGAGCCGCCGCACATGAATTAATTTTTTTGACCAACTCTTATATGCACTTTATTGTTCTATTAAAACTGATATATTTCAGTTTTTCCTTTTTTGACCCAATCTCAATGGGGTCTATGCACTTGCACTTTCATTCCTTATGGGAATCTTAACTTTAACAAGTTTATATACACATAAATATTTATTGGTCACAATTGAACGCTCACTTGCTCTAGTGCATACGTGTGAAACTTCGGTCTATGGGCCAAATCTGGCCTGCAGGATGGTTATAGTTCGCCGGCAACACCAAGCTATCGGCTATGGCAGAATGTTCCTTTTCCTTTTTTAGTTTAAATATATCTTTAATTACTTTTACTGTCAAAGATTTCACATTTTAGATCATCTACTCACGTGCACTTTAAATAATTTTTTCTTCTTGCACCGCTGTAAGATATTTATTTATATGGTATATATGGTTCCTACTAACACCCAAAATAGAAATTATATGGATATTACCTCAGTGGTTCATGATATATGCACTAGCACTTTTTTAGCTTTAATTCCCACAAGAACTTCATGAACTTTTGTTTTGGTGTTTCCAGTTTTTATCTGTATTCTTAATGAGTACACCATTATTATAATTGTCTAGTTGTTATCTGTATTCTTAACTGGTACACTATTATTATATTTTTCTTTTAGATTTTTGTTCTTTTTCTTTTTATTCTACTTCTTCATTTTTTCATTCTAATACTTCACATGTTTGTTGCCTGTACTCACTCATGGTTATTCACTGCACAGTGTACACTTTTTAATGAAGTGATTGATGAGATAAAGTTCAATTAAGGTGTGATATTATAATATGTGTTGTCATTTCAATCTATCTAAATTAATCACCATGGATATCTTCATATTTGTGCTTTAAAGGGAATTTATCACTTCCTGTGAGTTATCAGACCTCTAATATGGGCATACAGGTAATAGAAATGTGAATCTATACTTACCTGTATGTCCCATATTAGAGGTTTGCTTGCTCTGAAGTAGCTTTTTATTAAATTTGTTTTGACAAGCTTCCTGTCCAGGGAACACAAAGAAATCCCCGCCTATTAACTTTGGAAGTGCATTGAGGTGAAGGGTACATTGCTGGAAAAGGAAAAAAAAAAAAAAAAAAAAAACTCTTTAAATCTCTTAGTTTGCGAGTGTGAACGAGCTGCGTGTGTCCGGAGAGTAAGTGCGAACGAAAGTAAGTGTGTGACTTGTTTTTCAGTGAAGAGGTATTGGGAATCCTGCAGAAAATACCTGTGTGAATTGCGGTGAGTGCTGCATTGTGACCTGCTGAGTGCTTTTCTCCCTGTTTAGATTTATTGGGCTTTTTAAAACCTATTTTCTCACTACAGTTTTAGTTTCTTAGTTTACTACCTGTGTATTTAAGGGTTAACTACATTGCACTAAAATCCTGAGGTGTAGATTTACTCACAAGGGGTTAATTAAGGGGAAGGGGTCATAATTAAGGGTTTATAAGGGGCAGCCGGTTGGGCATCAAGTCCTTTGGAAGTGCATTGAGGTAAAGGGTACATTGCTGGAAAAGGAAAAAAAAAAAAAATCTTTAAATCTCTTAGTTTGCGAGTGTGAACGAGCTGCGTGTGTCTGGAGCGTAAGTGCGAACGAAAGTAAGTGTGTGACTTGTTTTTCAGTGACTTTGGATTCAGGGAGTTTGGAAGGGAGGACTTAGGACTGAATTGCTGACTGTATTTCATTCTTTCTTTACTTTACTTTTTACTTAATTAATCCACCTGACCTACTTATCTGATTCCCCCGTCCATACTTGATACTTAATTGATCCCCCGTCCATACTTAACTGATCCCCCGCCGATATCTAATTGATACACTTGCACATCCCTAATTGATCCCCGTCCATACACCTATATATAAATAATTGTGTTTTGTACTTGTATATATATACTGACTGTATCCCCATATTTAGAATGACGTCCATGTTGGCCGGAGCCGTGCAGTGTACATCTTGCGCAATGTATGCATTCCGTGAGCAACCGCTCGAGGATCCATACTGCTGCGAGAGATGTGAGCATATCGTGCACTTGGAAGCCCAAATTCTGGATCTAAGTGCTCAGATAGCGATACTGAGGAGCATCGACAACATGGAACGGAGTTTGCTGCTCACCGAGCCGACACTCAATGGGTCAATACTGGGGGTGGAGCATAGAGGGGAAGTGCAGGCTGAACAGGCAGGGAGTTGGATAACAGTTAGGAGAGATAGAGGGAAGAAGTATAGGAAGGCTGGTTCAGAACCGGCATTATTGGAGCACGACAGATCCTCTGACTGCCGGGGGAGTGTATGCTCCAGTAATGAGGGGGAGGGGGGAAGTGTAGGGCAGGCAAGACAGGTTCTGGTAGTGGGTGACTCTATTATTAGGGGGACAGACAGGGCAATCTGTCACAAAGACCGGGATCGCCGAACGGTGTGCTGCCTCCCTGGTGCTCGAGTCCGGCACATCGCGGATCGGGTTGACAGGTTACTGGGTGGGGCTGGCGAAGACCCAGCGGTCATGGTCCACATCGGCACCAATGACAAAGTGAGTGGTAGATGGAGGGTCCTTAAAAATGATTTCAGGGACCTAGGTAGGAAGCTTAGGGCAAGGACCTCCAAGGTAGTTTTCTCAGAAATAATACCAATCCCGCGAGCCACACAGGAGCGCCAACAGGAAGTTAGGGAGGTGAATAAGTGGCTAAAGAGTTGGTGCAAGGCAGAAGGGTTTGGGTTCATGGAGAACTGGGCCGACTTCGCGGTCGGCTACAGGCTCTACCGTAGGGACGGGCTGCACCTCAATGGGGAGGGTGCAGCGGTGCTGGGGAAGAAGATGGCTAATAGGTTGGAGGAGTTTTTAAACTAGAGACGGGGGGGGAAACCAAGGAAATAGGTGGGATGTGAGGCAAGCAAGGGGGAAGGGGAGAAGTGAATATAATGAGGGTGGAGAGGGGGGTGGGGATAGTACAGTTAGATCGTTAGAGAAGAATAGGATGCTAAATAACCCCAAAGTTTTATCTTGCATGCTGACCAACGCATGAAGCCTGACCAATAAGGCGGATGAGCTGCGGGCGCTTATATCGGAGGAGAGGTATGACATCGTAGGTATAACAGAGACTTGGCTAGACGATAGCTACGACTGGGCGGTAAATTTATTAGATTATAGTTTATTTAGAAGGGACCGGAAACAGGGGAAAGGCGGAGGAGTCTGCTTATATGTAAAGTCATGTCTAAAACCCAGACTAAGGGAAGATATAGGAGAGGGAGAAGAGGGGGTCGAGTCCATGTGGGTAAAGATAGAGGGGGCAAAAAATAATAATAAAATATTACTGGGGGTCTCCTATAAGCCACCAAATATAACAGAGGAGAATGAGAATCTGCTATTAGGACAAATAGACAAAGTAGCAAAACATAATGAAGTGATTGTAATGGGGGATTTCAACTACCCGGATATTGACTGGGAAACAGAAACCTGTAGATCTCAGAAAGGAAAAAGGTTCTTGACAAATATTAAGGATAATTATCTCTCCCAACTAGTGCAGGAACCAACGAGAGGGAAGGCCGTGTTGGACTTAATATTGACTAATAGGCCTGATAGAATAACTGAGGTACAGATAGGGGGGCACCTAGGTAATAGCGATCATAATATTATCGACTTCAAAATGCCCTTCAGTAGGGTTATCAATAAGGGAACAAGAAAAACATTAAACTTTAGGAGGGCGAAGTTTGATCAGCTGATAGAAAACCTTCAACTTATTGACTGGGACAAAGTACTTAATCAATGGAATACGAATAGTAAATGGGAAACCTTCAAAAGAATTCTGAATACTCAGTGCGAGAGGTATATACCGTATGGGAATAAAAGGGCCAGAAATAAGAGGAAACCAATATGGTTGAACAAGAACGTAAAAGGGGCGTTAAATAGCAAAAAAGAGGCATTCAAGAGATTAAAACAGGAAAACAGTAAGGAGGCACTAATGTGTTACAAGGAAAAAACGAGAACCTGTAAACAACAAATAAAAATAGCGAAGGAGGAAACAGAGAGACGTATTGCTAGGGAAAGTAGATCAAATCCCAAACTGTTCTTTACGTATATAAATAGTAAAAGGATTAAATCGGATAATATTGGACCAATAAAAAGTGAGGAAGGCAAAATCATAGAGAAAGATGAGGATAAAGCTAATCTATTAAATATTTTTTTTTCGACAACTTTCACAAAGGAAATCGAACTAACAGGCGAAATGAGAAGTGATAAGCTTAATCCTCCGCTAAGTATGACTAATCTAACCCAAGTTGAGGTACAGAAACGCCTCAGTAACATTAAAATAAACAAATCACCAGGACCTGATGGCATACACCCACGGGTACTAAGGGAACTAAGTAATGTGATAGACAGACCGTTATATCTTATATTTAAGGACTCTGTTGAGACTGGGTCTGTACCACTTGATTGGCGACAGGCGAATGTAGTGCCAATATTCAAAAAGGGAGCGAAAAGTGACGCCGGAAACTATCGGCCAGTGAGTCTGACGTCCGTTATGGGCAAAATTTTTGAAAGCTTCATTAAAGAGGCAATTACGGAGCATCTTGATGCTAATAATCTTTTAATCCCGAACCAACATGGATTCATGAGGAATCGCTCCTGCCAAACAAACCTGATTGACTTCTACGAGGAGGTTAGCTCTCGATTAGATCAGGGGGAACCAGTGGATGTCGTGTATCTCGACTTCTCAAAAGCGTTCGATAGCGTGCCACATAATAGGTTGGTATACAAAATGAGAATGATGGGGCTGGGGGAAAATGTCTGCAAGTGGGTAGCTAACTGGCTAAAGGATAGAAGGCAGAGGGTGGTTATAAATGGAATATACTCAGATTGGGTAAGCGTCACTAGTGGGGTACCACAGGGGTCTGTACTAGGCCCAATGTTATTTAATATCTTTATTAACGACATAGTCAACGGGATAAATAGTAAAATATCAATATTTGCAGATGACACAAAGTTAAGTAAAACAATTAATACAAAAGAGGACAGTGCAGACCTACAGAGGGATTTGGATAAGCTGGGTAGGTGGAGCATTAAATGGCAAATGAGGTTTAACGAGGAGAAATGTAAGGTCATACATATGGGAAGGAAAAATGGAAGTCACCAGTACTCACTGAATGGGAAATCATTGGGGAATTCAGAGATGGAGAAGGACTTGGGCATCTTGATTGATAGCAAACTAAATTGGAGTGCCCAAAGTCAGGCCGCTGCTGTAAGGGCAAACAGGGTAATGGGATGTATCAGAAGAGGTATAGCTGCAAAGGATGAGAACATTGTTCTTCCACTGTACAAAGCACTGGTCAGACCACACTTGGAATACTGTGCTCAGTTATGGGCCCCAATATATAGAAAGGATATAAATGAGCTTGAAAAGGTACAAAGGAGGGCAACAAAATTAATAAAGGGAATGGAGGGACTGCAATACCCAGAGAGGTTGGCAAAACTAGGACTATTCAGCCTGGAAAAGAGAAGGTTGAGGGGGAACATAATAAATGTGTACAAATATGTTAGGGGACAGTATAGAGATCTTGCCCGGGATTTGTTCAAAAGGAGGGATATTACGGTAACAAGAGGGCACACACTAAGACTGGAAGAGAAAAGGTTTCAGCACCAGCATAGGAAGGGGTTCTTTACTGTAAGAGCAGTGAGAATATGGAATTCACTGAGTGAGGAGACGGTAATGTCAGATTCACTACACCAGTTCAAGCGGGGACTGGATGCATTTCTAGATACCAGGCAGATTTCAGCATATACTTAAAAATAAAATAAAATAGTAGGTTGATACAGGGATTTATTCTGACTGATGGTTTCAGAGTTGGGAGGGAATTTTTCCTCAGGTGAAGATTGGCTAAATCATTTGGGGTTTTTGCCCTCCTCTGGATCAACTTTAGCAATTACAGAACTAACAGGTCGAACTTGATGGACGCAAGTCTTTATTCGGCTTTACAAACTATGTTACTATGTTACTAATCTCCATATCCCTCCCCCCTTCCCTGCACGTCACAGGGCCCTGTGACGTGCAGTTCCCATGGCCGGATCCCGCGCCTGCGCAATTTACCTTGTACAGAAGGCGCAGTAATCCCAGCCGTCTGTGTAGCCTTGTGGAGCAGGAAACTTGTGCGCAGGGAAGGCAGAGTGACTAGCCACTTCCACTGTGGACTAGTCCCAAACATTAACTGTATCAGCCCCTGCAGTCTGTTGCTGGGCAGGTCTCCCTAACAAACACTATTTTGTGTCCTAATCTATGTCTTATCCTATGCTGTACACTACCAGCACTATGCATTACCTTTACACTATGCATATTACTATATCACAGCCTATATCACAATACACACTAAAAACCACTAAAGACGCATGACATTATTCCCATTACGCGATTGTTGTCTTCAGAGGCAGGAAAGTGACAGTACAGTCCAGACCCTTACACAGGCATCATGCACCTAAGTGTTACATGCAGAAGTAGTGCTGTTGCAGAGTTTGACATGCAGAAGTAGTGCTGTTGCTTTAAAAGCATTCAGCAACTATTAGAAGTAACACAAGCACAGGAGACAGGAAGTGTTGTGCTCCAGAAGCATCCAGCAACTAGAGGGGTTAACACAGTCACAGGAGAAGGGGAGTGTTTTAGCAGAGCCCCAGGGGAATTGTGGGGAAGTTATTTACTGTCTGGCTGGAGCCAAAGAGAAAGGTGGTGTGTGTGTTCTGTATCTCACAGAAGCACCCCCGCAAGTGAAAAGGATTCAAGTCAGGAGTGAAGCTGAGCACAGGTCAGGTAGAGTTCCTGAACTAACAGTGCAGAATATTGTCAGGTAGAAAGATAAGGACTGGAAGAAATTGTGACACAGGGATCATCTCCTTCAGCAATCCCCCCTCCTCCATCTCACTGTGCTGTAAAGAATGCTGTGTTCATTAATGTGCCTTTGCATTAGAACTGTGCTGTCCTGTACTACTGGGAAGACTGTGAATTGCTGTGCTGCTAAGGAAACTGTACTGTTTGTCACTGGAGTCTGTTGCTCATAAGATTTAACTTGCACTGGCTGTGTGGCATCTTATTAAATGCTACTGTTCTACCGTTTATGAGGACTCTTGTCAAATGTGTCTGGTCAGCAAGTGAAACAACCTATGTGTCTGTGCCTGAGGGTCAATACCCCTGTGTGCCTGAGAGAAGCTGCAGCACATGGTCTATGGTCGCCCTGAGTAACGGTTCCCCCAGGATTCCAAAGAATTCATGTAACTTGTCTCGCCCCTATCTGAACCTAGCAACGTGCGTGTAACATAAGCTCCCCTTGACTCAAAAATCGCTCTTTATTATATTCCCCTCTGACCCTGTACAACAACTCGATGGCTCAATATTTCAGTGCCGTGGCACAGTCTCATTGAACTTCTACAGAGCTCATGTTGATCTTGGCAGCCCCTTACCAAAAAAAGATCACAGCGGTGCTGAAACAGCATCCGGATAAACCAGCGCTATATTATCGAGCTGCAAACTGATGTAAAGGGCAGGACACATACATCACAATATGTATATCACACAAACAGGACATCCACAAGACATCAGGGTAACAACAGTAACAAACATGATCTTACAATGATGTATATGACGCGCCCCCTGGGCCGTGGGGTACCCGGAGCCGGGCCGGTAGATGCTGGGGGTTGTAGTCACTGTGGCGGTGACCCAGTCTGTGACCCAGGGCGGTCAATCCAAGGGGTTATTTATATGGATTTTTATATAATGTCCGACTACGCCACCTGTGGAGTGCGGCTAATGAGGCCGCCGCTGCCGAACAGTCCTCTGAAGCTGGTGGTTTTGCAGCAAGGGTGGTATAACTCCCCACAGGAAGAGTGTAGCTTCAGGGCAGGGTGTGTGGATGATGGTGGTTGTTGTGCAGGGAGTCAGTAATAAACACGGAGTCAGTGGGATGCAGTCTCAGGTCCTTTACTCACAGTTGTTTCATTCCAAGTCATCACTGCAGATCACGACTTCCCAGGTCGTCCTGTGTTTACTCAGTGAGGGGCTCAGTCCACCCTCAGATAGCTCCGGAGTACTTAGCAGGACCCCCTTCTGTGTGTCCTTCCTCTGGCCTTCTCCCTGCACCTCACACCTAGTGACACTTCAATCCGGTACCCTCGGGCTTTGGCGGGCGACGTGTGTTCCTTCCCCTGGGTCCTATGTGGCTACCTTCTTAGTGAGACTGGTGTGGACTTTCGGCTTGCAGTACATGAAATGCTGCAGCCTCCGGTTTCTAGTTGAGCCTTGCAGTTTCTCCACTAGTTGAGTGACCAGTTCCCCTTATCTGGCCTGACCCCTCTACCTCCTGGTAGCAGCGGGCGTACGGGTGGCTTTCTGCACGGCCCGTACCCCTAGGGTCCCTTAACTCCTCGTTCCTGGAGCCTTTCCTGCTCCCTCTCCTCTCAGGCTCAGGCCTCCTGACTAGGCCCGCCTCTGGAGCAGAGCTCGTGCAGAGCCTCTGCTCCTGTCACTTTCCTCCTCTGACTGAACTCGACCTTGATCTAAGATGGTGTCTCTATTTTATACTCTCTCTGTCATGTGCTCCCAGGATCTACTTCCTCCACCCCATCCAGTACATGGTTCCCCCTCTCTATGTGGTTCCCCCCCACTCCAGCCCGGGACCAGGGACTGTGCTCTCCCGTAGGAGCAATCTTGCCCTGTCCCCCGGAAATGTGGTGTAGTGAATGCAGGTGTTAGGGTCCTGAGCTGTACTCCTTCCTTACCTGAGAGTGAGATACCACACCTCTGGATGAGATGCAATACCTCTGTGGCGACCGAACCCTAAGGGGCGCCACATATACACATGACCCTCAATCACAAAATCCATAAATCTATTCCCATGCTATAGCCCATCGCCCTCACAGGTTATTATCTTACAGGCCACAGCTCATCTCCTTAGGCACATATCTCAGGGGCAGAGTAGGCACTTGCTGCTGCAACTACTTCATCACTTGCATGTCTTTCAGCAGGTGCAGTATTCCTTTGAGCCCTCTCTTTATCTGGCTCCAACTTTAGGAACTTCTGCATACCTTCAGTTTTAGTTCTGTCCTTAGTGCAGGAAACCTCTACTTGCCATGTGGCCCCAGACCCAATCTGAGTCAATTCCTGCCTGTAGCTCTGTCCATAACCTCCTCCTCTTTGCAGCAACAGCAACATCTAGTGACTGCCAGTATGACAGCATCGCACATGCAAAATATACATTATATGAGATTATATATGTTTATATTTATGCACACTCTGTATGTTGTGTATATATACTAATATATTATATATATATATATATATATATATATATATATATATATATATATATATATAGTCTTTTTATGCAAGGAGGACATATATTATAATCCTGTGTATTAGAATATCAATTACACACCAACAACCTGTTGTCTATATATTGTGTGCAATGTCTCATAGGTCAGACATATGTTGCGCATATTAAACAGTGTTAAGAGCACCAATTCCAGAAATAATTAGAATAAATTTGGGTCTCATTAACATTGCAGCCGATGTCCATAATGTGTCCATGTGTCTGTGTGCACAGGATGATGTCAGCCTTGGATGGGGTCTGACTGTAGAAGTGGGGGAGAGGAGGAGTTGGAGAGAGTTCATAAGAAAGTCAGAGAAAATATTCAAGCCATAAGGATTTCAAGATATTAGAATGGTCCAGTTAGCAACAAACATGCGACTGACAACCTTGGATATCTAAGCGCAACTAATCCTGGAACAAGGCAAATTTACAGGTGATATAACATAGAATTATTGTACTTTCATTGTGAAATACTATGTGGTTCCCATTCTGGGAGATTTATATGGGAAGGTTTGGCTTCATCTATAGTAATTATACATGTCACTCCAGAGTGTATTTTTCTCCTTTGTTACGGTTGCATATAATGTTTTCATGTTGCTAATGACATGTGGTTGTCTATAATGCAGTAAATGGTGAAATATGTGCACACTGCTATACATTTTACGTGCTCCCAATTAGCATCTGACTATTAAAACCAGGTTTGACTAAATGTGTTATTTTACAAGAAGCTATACACACGGCATGTACTAATACACATGTGTATGTATTCTTATGTATGCATAAACAAAACACATCTCTTAGATTGTAAAATTACTATGATCATACATATTACTATAAGTGCTGTCTTCAGAAAATCACATAATAAACAGGATATTTTTGGGTGAGGTCACAATGTATCATCATAGTGATGGCTTAGACACAGATCATACACATGCAGACACCCACACACACCAGTATATAACACACATAACATAACACACACACACAGCACATACAACGCAAACACACATCAGTATATAATATACAACACACACATAACATAACGCATATCATAGTGATGGTTTACATACAGGTTGTACACATGCAGATACACATAGGTATATAACACACATAACATAACACACACACACAGCACAAACAATGCAAACACACATCAGTATATAATATACAACACACACATAACATAACGCATATCATAGTGATGGTTTACATACAGGTTGTACACATGCAGATACACATAGGTATATAACACACATAACATAACACACACACACAGCACAAACAATGCAAACACACATCAGTATATAATATACAACACACACATAACATAACGCATATCATAGTGATAGTTTACATACAGGTTGTACACATGCAGATACACATAGGTATATAACACACAGTACATACAAAACACACAAACTTAACACACACACTACATACAATATACATTACTATATAACACACATATAACACACACAGTACATACAAAACATACACATCAGTATATAACACTAAACATACACCTTAACACACACAGTCCATACAATACACAGACACATTAGTATATAACACACACACACACACCATAACACACACAGTACATACAACACACAGTACATACAACACACACAGTATATAACATGCAACACACACACACCATAACACACACAGTACATACAACACACACAGTACATACAACACACACAGTATATAACATGCAACGCACACACACCATAACACACACAGTACATACAACACACACAGTACATAACATGCAAAACACACACACCATAACACACACAGTACATACAACACACACAGTACATACAACACACACAGTATATAACATGCAACGCACACACACCATAACACACACAGTACATACAACACACACAGTACATAACATGCAACACACAAACGCCATAATACACACAGTACATAACATGCAGCACACACACACACCTTAACACACACAGTACATACAACACACACAGTACATAACATGCAACACACACACACCATAACACACACACAGTACATAACATACAACACACACACACCATAACACACACAGTACATACAACACACACAGTACATAACATGCAACACACACACACACACACACACACACACACCATAACACACACAGTACATATAATACACACATTAGTATGTAATACACACATAACATAACACACAGTACATACAAACATACAAAACACACACATCAGTATATAACACACACAGTACATACAACACACACAGTATATAACACACCGTACATACAACAGACATATTAGTATACAACATACACATCATACACACATATTTGATATCTATTACATGACATTTCATAGTGTGTGCATATTTCTTGCTGGTATATGACGCTCAGCCTAAAGCGAATCTGTCATCAGAATGTTTCCCAATTAAAGCCAGCATTTTATAATGATATGTATATTCAGCTTTTATATCAAAAGGCACAAAATATACAGCAACTTTTCTATAACAACCACTAAGTAAAAAAAGCAGACACTTATTTTAGGTTTGTTCTATTCATAGATGCAGCATTTCCGGCCTCTATATTTTGCGCCTTTTCATGTAATTGCCGTGTGAACCTGTGCGGCTGCTGATGATGATAGATTTGCTCAGTAGATGATATAGCAGAAAAGTTTCATTCCAGTTACTAGTATCTTGTTTACACCAAATAAACATATGTATGTACTGTGTATAATATAGTAAAAGACTGTATGAGTCATAAACAGACAACAATAAATTGCATATTAACACAAATAATCCCAGATCAGGCATTATTTATATAAATACCGGGGGGCACAGCCAGAAATCACGGCCCTGCAACCCCATCCAACTCCAAGTTAAGACATTAACTAATCAGGAGGAATACGGAGTATTATAGATGCAAATAAAAACAATTTTTATTGGGTATATATTAAAAGACATGAGTAGATAAAATACAGACAGAACAGACAGAAAGATTAGTACAAAAAATGTGTGCACAGCAATGCATATAGTTATAAGTGTATATATATATTTCAATCCTGCACAGGCCTATACTAGAAAAAAATTTTTTTCTTTTCCTTTAAGATACACAGGTGTGTATATCCCAAAAGTGGGCTTTAAGTAAGCAGATTAACACCACACAGGGTGATGAATCATAATAACACATCAATGTTTCATGAATCAGATAGGCATAACCACGTCATTATGGAACTATTATGAGTACATAGATAATGTGTCTATCCAATATAATGACCATGGCTTACCAGAGAGCAGGATGAGGAAAAGAACAGTGCAGCCGTCTGGTACACAGGAACCCCCTTGGACCCCAACGCACGTTTCGCTTTTCAGTGTTACTGCTTCATCATGGGGGATATGGCACTAAGCCAGAACAGAACCTTAAATTCTCATGGATCACATGGTGTGAAAGTGACCAATGATACAGCCTTCCCAGCGCATGTGCACTGCAAATCGCGACCAACGAGGACCTAAAGTGTAGGTCACATGGGAATAACACACCACTGCCATATTAATGACGCGCGTTGGCGCGTGCGCGCCCGGGCACACGCAGTCCGGCGATCCATCAGAGGCGTCACCGCCAGCGCGCGTGCGCAGGAGCCGGGACGCGTCACCATGGCACCCGCGCACACGCACAACAGCACAAGACGCCCCGTGAATCCCGGACATATGGCGGCCGGCGCGCGCACGCTCACTGCGTCACAGAACAATACAAAACCATGGATCCCAGAGCATAATTAATATAATGCAACCTTTCAGCATATATATGAATAACCACATATGGTACCCCCTGCACAAAAACAAATAACAAATAACAGATCAACAATAATACAGTCATATGAAAAATTTTGGGCACCCCTATTAATCTTAAGCTTAATGTTTTATAAAAATTGGTGTTTTTGCAGCAGCTATTTCAGTTTGATATATGTAATAACTGTTGGACACAGTAATGTTTCTGCCTTGAAATGAGGTTTATTGCACTAACAGAAAATGTGCAATCTGCATTCAAACAAAATTTGACTGGTGCATAAGTATGGGCACCTCACCAGAAAAGTGACCTTAATATTTAGTAGATCCTCCTTTTGCAAAAATAACAGCCTCTAGTCGCTTCCTGTAGCTTTCAATGAGTTCCTGGATCCTGGATGAAGGTATTTTTGACCATTCCTCTTTATAAAACAATTCCAGTTCAGTTAAGTTTGATGGTCGCCGAGCATGGACAGCCCTCTTCAAATGATCCCACAGATGTTCAATGATATTCAGGTCTGGGGACTGTGATGGCCATTCCAGAACATTGTAATTGTTCCTCTGCATGAATGCCTGAGTAGATTTGGAGCGGTGTTTTGGATCATTGTCTTGCTGAAAGATCCATCCCCTGCGTAACTTCAACTTTATCACTGATTCTTGAACATTATTGTCAAGAATCTGCTGATACTGAGTGGAATCCATGCGTCCCTCAACTTTAACAAGATTCCCAGTGCCGGCATTGGCCACACAGCCCCAAAGCATGATGGAACCTCCACCAAATTTTACTGTGGGTAGCAAGTGTTTCTCTTGGAATGCTGTGTTTTTTTGCCACCATGCATAACGCCTTTTTGTATGACCAAACAACTCAATCTTGGTTTCATCAGTCCACAGGACCTTCTTCCAAAAAGAAATTGGCTTCTCCAAATGTGCTTTTGCATACCTCAGCCGACTCTGTTTGTGGCGTGCTTGCAGAAACGGCTTCTTTCGCATCACTCTCCCATACAGCTTCTCCTTGTGCAAAGTGCGTTGTATAGTTGACCGATGCACAGTGACACCATCTGCAGCAAGTTGATGCTGCAGCTCTCTGGAGGTGGTCTGAGGATTGTCCTTGACTGATCTCACCATTCTTCTTCTCTGCCTTTCTGATGTTTTTATTGGCCTGCCACTTCTGGCCTTAACAAGAACTGTCCCTGTGTTCTTCCATTTCCTTACTATGTTCCTCACAGTGGAAACTGACAGGTTAAATCTCTGAGACAGCTTTTTGTATCCTTCCCCTGAACAGCTATGTAGAATAATCTTTGTTTTCAGATCATTTGACAGTTGTTTTGAGGAGCCCATGATGCCACTCTTCAGAGGAGATTCAAACAGGAGAACAACTTGCAAGTGGCCACTTTAAGTAGCTTTTCTCATGATTGCATACACCTGGCTATGAAGTTCAAAGCTCAATGAGGTTACAAAACCAAAAAAAGTGCTTTAGTAAGTCAGTAAAAAGTAGGTAGGAGTATTTAAAACAAGAAAATGATAAGGGTGCCCATACTTATGCACCTGTCAAATTTTGTTTGAATGCAGATTGCACATTTTCTGTTAGTACAATAAACCTCATTTCAAGGCAGAAACATTACTGTGTCCAACAGTTATTACATATATCAAACTGAAATAGCTGTTGCAAAAACACCAATTTTTATAAAACATTAAGCTTAAGATTAATAGGGGTGCCCAAACTTTTTCAAATGACTGTATTATTATTATACGATGTTGACTGGAGTAGATGTTTTGCATGAGAAGAGGGGTGATCCATATGTTCTAAACACCAATGATAGAGTCCAATTGCCCTGGGAAAAATTGAGTGAGGTATTGATCCGATTCAAATGACCATGAGAATAGGTCACTAATATAGAAATGAAAAAAATAGAATAAAATTAGGACTACAAAATTAACATACAATAGACATGAAATTCAAACAAGGGAAAAAGGAAGGGATAAATAAAAAGAGCTAAGAATTAAAGGATGGTCTACAGGAATGATGCAAAATTAACGGTCTCATTAAGGCCGTGCGGGGTGATAGATCCCAATACGGTGATCCACCTTGCTTCCTTTTGTGCGAGCATTTTCTTTAAATTGTCACCTCTAATGCCGGCATGGACCACATCAATGCCCCTTATACGTCAGCGCGCGTGCGTAATGATTTCGCGTTGCAATTGTGAAATTGCCTAAAATGACGTGGCAATGTTTTTAGAGTAGAAAAATCAGATATTGTTCCAGCGGCCTCAATATCCCGAACATGTTCCCTGGTCCTAACTCGTAGATCCCTTGAAGTGAGTCCTACATATACTTTTGGACAATCGCAAGTGGCGTAATATACAACGTGTGTCGTACTACACGTTATATATTGTTTGTCAGATTTATCTCTACATATAACCATGAATGGGAAACCATGAGGTTGGCTATGTTGAAACACTGGTCAATCCTCAGGACGGAACCATGTTTTACAGAATGTCTAGGTGAAGGGCCATCAATGACCCCAAGACGCAGTAAAAATTTGAAGGATTTATTGACACGTAGTCATTATGCTCCCCCGGTTCCTGGATTATTTGGCTCCCGACGGCCTCTTCTGGGCTGTTTCCCTTGCGGCCACTGTGTCGCGTGTGCCAACATTATTCGCTCTACATCTTTTGCTTCTGTGGATGGCACACGAACTTTTAATATTAAACAATACATAACGTGTAGCACGACACACGTTGTATATTACGCCACGTGCGATTGTCCAAAAGTATATGTAGGACTCACTTCAAGGGAACTACGAGTTAGGACCAGGGAACATGTTCGGGATATTGAGGCCGCCGGAACAATATCTGATTTTTCTACCCTAAAAACATTGCCACGTCATTTTAGGCAATTTCACAATTGCAACGCAAAATCATTACGCACGCGCGCTGACGGTGACGCCTCTGATGGATCGCCGGACTGCGTGTGCCCGGGCGCGCACGCACCGACGCGCGTCATTAATATGGGAGTGGTGTGTTATTCCCATGTGACCTACACTTTAGGTCCTTGTTGGTCGCGATTTGCAGTGCACATGCGCTGGGAAGGCTGTATCATTGGTCACTTTCACACCATGTGACCTGGTACTATGAGAATTTAAGGTCCTGTTCTGGCTTAGTGCCATATCCCCCATGATGAAGCAGTAACACTGAAAAGCGAAACGTGCTTTGGGGTCCAAGGGGGTTCCTGTGTGCCAGGCTGCTGCACTGTTCTTTTCCTCATCCTGCATACTGGTAAGCCATGGTCATTATATTGGATAGACACATTATCTATGTACTCATAATAGTTCCATAATGACCTGGTTATGCCTATCTGATTCATGAAACATTGGTGTGTTATTATGATTCATCACCCTGTGTGGTGTTAATCTGCTTACTTAAAGCCCACTTTTGGGATATACACACCTGTGTATCTTAAAGGAAAATAAAATTTTTTTTTCTAGTATAGGCCTGTGCTGGATTGAAATATATATATACACTTATATGCATTGCTGTGCACACATTTTTTGTACTAATCTTTCTGTCTGTTCTGTCTGTATTTTATCTATTCATGTCTTTTAATAGATACCCAATAAAAATTGTTTTTATTTGCATCTATAATACTCGGTATTCCTCCTGATTAGTTAATAAATTACATATGTATTAAATGGATTAAACTGTAGTCCAAAATCAGTGTCAGACACTTCCATATATAACACACCAAAAAATCTGTTACGGCATGAACACCGCCAGATAAGGACGGATTCCGACTAAATATTATAAATATATATATCTTTATTGATTACATATAAAAGAAAAATGAAAAAGACACGGTAGAAAAACCTCTCACCTAGAGGATGGACACACAGCACAAACATATAAACATGCGGAAGTAGTAAGTTGTGAACAAAGTATTGTGCAAGTGCAACTGTTTTATGTTCCACTAACACTAACATCTCATAAAGTGCATGAAGTGACTGTTCCTAAGGAATAAATAACACTGACTAAGTTACGTGGCTCAGCTCCGGAAGAAGCGAGCAGCAAAACGGCGTCCGTCGGGTGTGGGGAGGACAAAGCTGCTCCTAAGGTTTTCCTGACCTGTTTTTACACCAGGTAACATACCATTAATAAGGGTATATTTAATAATCCCCTTATAGGTTGGTCAGTGTTATTTATTCCTTAGGAACAAGTCACTTCATGCACTTTATGGGATGGTAGTGGAACATAGCAATAAACCAACAAGAAAAAAGGAGTATGTAGAGACAGGGATCACCAATAAGATCAAAAAGAATAATACACAATTTTAGGGCTCTTTCACACATCAGTATCTCGGGTACGAGTGGTGACAGTTTCCACACGTACCGGAGACACTGACACACGTAGGCCCATTCAAATGAATGGGTCTATGCACCTCAGTGTGTTTCCACGGACCGTGTATCCGTGTGCTCCACACGCTGTCATGTCTGTCTTTTTGTGGATACATGGTATGCAAAAGTGTCTCACGCTGAACGCACACTGATGACATCCGTGTGTCATCAGTGTGACACATACCGGCGCCTGGGAATCAGCGCTACAGTTAGCGCTGTTTCCAAGCGCCGGGTGCTGAACACTGCCCTCATCATGGTTCCTGCCGGCGCTGCGATCAGCACCAACAGGGGATAATGATGAGAGTAGTAGTATTCTGCTCCCAGTGTCCCCACCTGTAAAAATAAGATTAAAATAATAAAATCCATTTTGTCACCTGTCCGGAGATGTCCCCTGCTTTAATCCATGCGACCGATCAGCAGAGGAGCCTGGGAGAATGACTCCTGCAGCAAGCGGGGCCCGGAGTTGAGTTCAGGAGCGGTGTCCTGTCACTCACTGAGCTCAGTGGAGCTCCGGAGCCGCTCGCTGAAGCGGCTCATTCTCCCCGGCTCCTCTGCTGATCGGTCGCATGGATTACAGTGGAGGACATCTCCAGACAGGTGAGTATAAGTAGTTTATTATTTTAATCTTATTTTTACAGGAGGGGACACTGGGAGCAGACTACTACTACCCTCATCATTGTCCCTGCTGGTGCTGATTGCAGCACCAACAGGGGACAGTGATGAGGGCAGTATTCCGCACCGGCTCTTGGGAACAGCGCTAACTGTAGCGCTGATAGCCAGGCGCCGGTCCATGTGATCCTGATGTGGAACACTTGCGGCACACGGTTGCCACAGGTGTGACAAATGGACACAAGGGACATGGATATCTCCGGTACTGGTTTTTCCGGTACCGGAAATATACGGACGTGTGAAAAAGACCTTATTTGTACAGACTAAACAAACATTCAAGGGATAAAAACAATTAAAAAGCATTACGCTTAGCCATGTATCGAACCACAACATAATAATGTTCTGGCTAATCCTCAAGTATCTATGTCACCAATTTGCAACTATACAATCAAATATAGCACATCCTGTTAGTCCTAGAGCATAATAACACCACAAAATGTTTGCACTTGTAGATCAATATCATACAAGGAGATACTCACACGGTGAAATACATGAATAAACCATGCTGTAGGCACAATTCACATGTATAAATAGAAAACCTAGAATAAATTGGATAAGGATGTTAAGAATAGTAGTAGGCTGCTGCAAATTACAGTCAAAATTCAAGATATGATAGCCATAGGTGACCTGTGAAGATACAGAGAGGAGATGAAGGAAAACCCCAACCCCACGCGTATTGCCACTACTCTAGTGGCTTCATCAGTGGGGGAAACAGTAATGGGAAACTTGCTTAGTCAAGTATATGTATTGCAGATAATTACCGTAATGAAATGAAGCTGTGAGAGGTTACACCAGGCATCTCTGCCATGATATCAGCACTCATGCGCAACACGTAGAGAGCCCGGGGCAAGGCGTGCACCCGGAAAGGAAACCCAGGAAGCTCTGGGTCAATCCGAAGGCGCAAACGATCATGATTCCTTCATCTATTACTTCTTTTGGGGGGGATGGATAACCTTTTAAATAAATGTGCCCAAATTGTTTGTTTAATAGATGAACATTCTGGTTTTGGGAAACATGTCTCAAACAAATGAAAATCAGTTTACTGTCATTCATGGCATATGTTTTTCAGATCAGGTAGAGTCAAAAATATGAAGTCTCTTAATATTGATGGAATCATCAAGAATAAAAAGCCTAATTAGTACTTTGTTTTTCCTTTGAGGCTTAGACTTTACTAATTATAACATTTTGTACATCAAGCTGGTTTCAACTTTTTCAAACAGCAGACACAGATCAAGTCTATGGTTTTCCGCACTCCATGATTTCTTCTCTATAGTCATGTTATGGATCCGGGTGGTGGAACCTCTGTGCTGCGGGTGCAAGCAGGGACGAGAGGGGCATGACTAAGTATCTACTCGGCCTGATCAGGGTCGCACGGCGGCTCAGTCGACTCCGTGAACTAGGGAGGGACCGAGCAGAGGGACCAGGTGCCACTCTGGGACCGACCTTGTATGAGAGCAGGGGACTCCCATGGGTCAGAAGGCAGGAACTGACCGGTACAGCAGATGAGCACGGCAGGCAGACTGACGGGTGGTCCGGGTAGACAGACAGGCTGATTTGGCTGATAGCCAGATGGGTGCTCTGGGTAGGCAAGCTGGCGGACACAACAGGTAACAGGCAGGTGCTTCCAGGTAAGCAGGCAAGCGGGCACGGCAGGTAACAGGCAGGTGCTCCCAGGTAAGCAGGCAAGCGGGCACGGCAGGTAACAGGCAGGTGCTTCCAGGTAAGTAGGCTGGCGGGCACGGCAGGTAACAGGTGGGTGCTTCCAGGTAAGCAGGCGGGCAGAGCCCATAGACAGACTGGCGAACTGGACTGTAGGTAGAGTGTCGGGCTGGAAAGTAGTCAGACTGATGGACTGGACTAAAGACCAGACTGGCGGACAGGACTGACTTGCAGAGGACCTGAGGGCCTGAGGGCTGAAGCAAAGCAAGTATCACAGAGCAACAACCTTGCACGGACACCTCCATATTAGAGGAGGTTCCTTTTATAGAGAAAGTCCTCCGGCCATTGGTCGGGGACTTTTTAGGATGGCGCGCGTGGCCTCTTTAAGAGGGAGGGAGCGCATGCACCCTAAGCACAGAGCCAGGGAAGCTGCGTGCACCAGCAGCAGCAGGGAGGCCGGAAGACGCCGGAGCAGGGCAGCGGCGGTAAGGGGGACGGCGTCTCTGCCTGGCAGGGGGCAGAGACGCCGATGCTACAGTACCCCCCCCCCCTTACGCCCCCTCTTTTTTAGGCCTGCAAAAAATTCTTTAAGAAGAAGAAGAGGGCCATGTTCTCCCTGGTTCGCAAGACCTCTCCTCCGGACCAAACCCCTTCCAATCCACTAGAAAAATGGTTTTTCCTCTTACCCTTTTGGTTGCCAAAATGTTCTCTACCTCATAGACGTCGTCAGCGGAGACTGGGGCTGGAGTGGTACCTGGATCATCAGAAAAAAAATTAAGAACAACTGGTTTGAGGAGAGATACGTGTAAGGAGTTGGGAATCTGTAAGGTGGCCGGGAGTTTTAGCTTGTAAGCCACGGGATTGATTTGATTGAGAACCTCAAACAGGCCGATGAACCGCGGACCCAATTTATAGGATGGTATTTTGAGCCGAACATGTTTGCAGGAGAGCCAGACCCTGTCTCCCGGATGGAATTGAGGTGGATCCAGACGTCTCTTATCGGCATGTCTCTTCATCCGCTCAGAGGACTGAAGAAGTGTGGATCTAGTGTCTTCCCAAATAGAAGAAAATTCGGTGACCAGAGACTCCGCGGCAGGATTGTCCACAGAAGCGGAGACGGGAAAAGGAATCTGGGGGTGTTGACTGTAGACCACAAAGAACGGAGATTTGGAAGAAGACTCACTCTCATGGTTGTTATAGGAGAACTCGGCCCATGGTAAGAGCTCAACCCAATTGTTATGGTGAGCATTGACGAAATGCCGGAGAAAGCTGGTAAGGACCTGGTTGATACGTTACACTTGACCATTGGACTGAGGATGATAAGTAGAGGAGAAATCCAGGGTGATATCCAACAGCTTACACGCAGCTCTCCAGAAGCGTGAAATGAACTGGACCCCGCGATCAGACACAATGTGGAGAGGTAGACCGTGGAGACGAAAGATGTGATGGATGAAGTCCTTAGCCAGCACGAATGCGGACGGGAGACCAGGCAGAGGGTGAAGTGAGCCATTTTAGAAAAGCTATCAGCGACCACCCAAATGACAGTACAACCGGCAGAAACAGGGAGATCCGTAATAAAGTCCATAGCAATGTGTTGCCACAGGGCAAAAGGTACGGGTAGAGGCAGGAGACGGCCGGCGGGAAGATGCCTGGGAACCTTGTTACGGGCACAGGAGGAACAAGCCGTGACAAAATCCGCAACATCCTTGCGTAGAGAAGGCCACCAGTAATGCCGGGAGATGAGCAGGAAGGTCTTCTTCTGGCCAGCAAGGCTGGCTAGTTTGGACGAATGACCCCAGAGAATAACCTTCTTACGATCTGGAATTGCTACAAAAGTCTTACCGGGTGGAAGACGAGACAGGTCAAATGGGGCCACAGTCATTACTCTGGATGGGTCGATGATATGCAGAGGCTCCTCCTCTTGGTCGGAGGACAGGAATGAGCGGGATAGAGCGTTGGCTTTAATGTTCTTGTCTGCAGGGCGGTAATGTAGAGTAAAGCAGAATCGGGCAAAGAACAGAGACCACCGGGCCTGATGCGGATTGAGTCTTTGGGCGTTTTGTAAATAGGCCAGGTTTTTGTGGTCTGTGTAGATGATCACCGGGTGCAGAGCCCCTTCCAGCAGGTAGCACCACTCCTCCAGCGCCAATTTGATGGCAAGCAGCTCACGATCTCCTATGGAGTAGTTGCACTCGGATGAGGAGAAGAGCTTGGAGAAGAAGCCGCAGGTTACCATTCTCCCGGACGGGGATTTCTGGGTGAGCACCGCTCCGGCTCCGGAGGAGGAAGCATCAACCTCCAGGAAGAACTGCTTGTTGAAATCCGGACGGTGCAGCACAGGGGTGGAGGAGAAAACTTGTTTTAGGGAGACGAAGGCCTCCTCCATTTCGGAAGTCCATTCCTTGGGATTTGCTCCCTTACAGGTGAGCGCGGAGATGGGAGCGGTCCGGGAGGAGAAATGAGGGATGAAGAGGCGGTAATAATTTGCGAAGCCCAGGAATCGCTGAATCGCCTTCAACCCCTCCAGTCAGAGCCATTTTAAGACGGCAGAAACCTTCTCGGGGTCCATCCGAAGACCAGTCTCAGAGATAATATATCCCAGGAACGGAAGGGAAGTCTGCTTGAAGAGACATTTCTCAAATTTTGCGTAGAGACGATTCTGCCGAAGCCTTAGCAGAACCTGACGAAAATTCCTCCGGTACGTGGGCAGATCCGGAGAGAAGACCAAGATATCGTCCAGGAACACCACCACGCAAGAATATAGGAGATCACGGAAGATGTCATTAACCAGCTCCTGGAAGATGGCTGGGGCATTACAGAGACCAAAGGGCATCACGCGGTATTCATAGTGACCGTCCTGGGTGTTGAATGCCGTCTTCCACTCGTCTACCTGGCGGATCCAGACCAAATTGTACACCCCACGAAGATCGAGCTTGGTGAAGATCCTCGCGCCTTTAAGGCGGTCGAACAGCTCCGAGATGAGAGGCAGGGGGTACTTATTCTTGATGGTAATCTGGTTAAGACCCCTGTAGTCGATACACAGCCGTAGCGAGCCGTCTTTCTTTTTAACGAAGAAGAATCCTGCTCCAGCCGGGGAAGTAGACTTCTGAATGAATCCCCTAGCAAGATTCTCCTCAGTGTACTCAGACATGGCCCGGGTCTCAGCCAGCGACAAGGGGTAGATACGCCCGCGGGGAGGAGAACCTCCGGGCACCAGGTCGATTGGGCAATCATACGGCCTATGAGGTGGTAGTGTTTCAGCCTCCTTCTTGTCGAAGACGTCCGCATAGGACCAGTAGGGTGCCGGCAGACCAGGTAGATTAGCCGGAGTAGACGGGGGTCGAGCTGGACGAACCGGAACCAGGCAGGTGTCATGGCAATCCTGCCCCCAACGGAGCACCTCACCAGATCGCCAATTCAGGACAGGTTCATGTCTTTGTAGCCAGGGTAGACCTAGCAAAAGGGAGTGAGAGAGACCGGATAGCACATGAAAAGAGATCCTCTCCGAGTGCCGGATTCCCACCTGTAGGGTAACAGGCTCTGTGACGAGCAAGATGGTCTCCAAAAGAAGTCTCCCATCCATGGAAGTGACTGCCAATGGTTCAGCCAGACGTTTGGTAAGAATCTGATACCGCTCCACAAGGGCCTGAGAAATAAGATTCCCAGCGGCTCCGGAATCCAGGTGGGTGGTCTCAAAGAAGCGGGTCTCACCACTGGAAATAGTAACGGATAGAGTCAAGGACGGAGAGGTTTTATTTTTGCCTAGGACGACCTCTCCGAGCGGTCCTAGACACTAGAGTTTCCCGGGCAGGAACGGATCAGATGCACCTTACTGCCACAGTAGAAGCAACTCACTTTGGCTCGGCGCGTCTCCTGGCGAGACGTGACCATCTTGGTTTGGTCAATTTGCATGGGTTCAGGCGAGCGCGCCCGGGGAATTACTGGTTGGGAGGCAGACTTTTGGAATACAGGAGCGAGACGCGGAAATCTTCTCTCCCAGGAAGTCTCCTTAGCTCGTTCCAAAAAACGGATGTCAATCCGGGTAGCTAGTGACACCAGGTCGTCCAAGGTGGGAGGGATGTCACGACCGGCTAGCTCATCCTTGATCCATCCGGAAAGACCCTCCCAGAAGGTGGACACCAGGGCCTCGTTGTTCCAGGCAAGCTCAGATACGAGGGTACGGAACTGTATGGCATACTGGCCCACGGTGAGACTCCCTTGGCGGAGACGGAGCAGTGAGGAGGCAGTAGAAGTCTTTCGTTCGGGCTCATCGAAGCCCTTCTGGAAGGCCGTGAGGAAAGCTGGAAGATTGGACACCAGGGGATCCCCTCTCTCCTATAGAGGGTTTAGCCATACAAATGCTTCCCCGGTGAGGTGAGACATGATGAACGCCACCTTGGCCCGGTCGGAGGGAAACTGATGTGCCAGGAGTTCAAAGTGCAGCGTGCACTGGTTTAGAAAACCCGACATAAGACAGGGTTTCCACCAAAACGCCAAAACGTGAGCCGGGGTCCAGAGCTGGAAGCCATGGCACTAGTAGGCTGAGGGGCCGACGGAGTGGGTGCCACTCGGCTCGAGACGGACACAGGTGGGATGGACAGCAGGTAGGTCAGGATAGTTTCCTATTGGGATCTCTGACGAGAAACCTCCTGGTACAGGTCAGCGAGCGAAGGAGCCTGGGGGCCACCGGGTTCCATGGTCCGTGCAAACTATTACGGATCCGGGTGGTGGAACCTCTGTGCTGCGGTGCAAGGAGGGACCAGAGGGGCATGACTAAGTATCTACTTGGCCTGACCGAGGTCGCACGGCGGCTCAGTCGACTCCGTGAACCAGGGGGGGACCGAGCAGAGGGACCAGGTGTCACTCTGGGACCGATCTTGTATGACAGCAGGTGACTTCCACGGGTCAGAAGGCAGGAACTGACCGGTACAGCGGATGAGCACGGCAGGCGGCTGACGGGTGGTCTGGGTAGACAGACAGGCTGATTCGACTGATAGCCAGACGGGTGCTCTGGGTATGCAAGCTGGCGGACACAACACGTAACAGGCAGGTGCTCCCAGGTAAGCAGGCTGGCGGGCACGGCAGGTAACAGGCAGGTGCTTCCAGGTAAGCAGGCTGGCGGGCACGGCAAGTAACAGGTAGGTGCTTCCAGGTAAGCAGGCTGGCGGGCACGGCAGGTAACAGGCGGGTGCTTCCAAGTAAGCAGGCGGGCAGAGCCCATAGACAGACTGGCGGACTGGACTGTAGGTAGACTGTCGGGCTGGAAAGTAGTCAGACTGGCAGACTGGACTGAAGATCAGACTGGCGGACAGGACTGACTTGCAGAGGACCTGAGGGCCTGAGGGCTGAAGCAAAGTAAGTATCACAGAGCAACAACCTTACACGGACACCTCCATATTGGAGGAGGTTCCTTTTATAGAGAAAGTCCTCCGGCCATTGGCCGGGGACTTTTTAGGATGGCGCGTGGCCCCTTTAAGAGGGAGGGAGCGTGCGCGCGCCCTAAGCACAGAGCCAGGGAAGCTGCGTGCAGCAGCAGCAGGAAGGCCGGAAGACGCCGGAGCAGGGCTGCGGCGGTAAGGGGGTCGGCGTCTCTGCCTGGCATGGGGCAGAGACGCCAATGCTAAAAGTCAACTGTTCGGTGTCGAGTGGTATTGGTTCACCATGGCAGCCTGGGGTCTAAACAAAAGTAGAGGCATAGCTTAACATATAGACTATCAGTTTAAAGCCCCCCATACAAGTTAGACTAATGTTGAATGCACCCGCTGAAATTGATGGGTTCAGACGATACGGATGTGTATAGGGGCGTCAGCCACTGATTGTTGGGGAGATGCCGATCAGGCATGTGAGATTTCAGACTGCTTATCTCTTTGTTCTCCTGGAGATGAGCCACATGCCGAGATGTCTGCCGATGGCTTTCTCTTAGAGAATGAGCCGAGTACTCTTATGTTTGAGTCAGATGGCCAAGATGGTTGTATGGTTGTTGGCCGAAGAATCGTCCAAAGCATCATTTGGCTGACAGTGATTTAATTTGGACCTGTTTAACATGTCCGACATTCAATATGAGATTACAGACTGTGATGTATGGACCGATTGCAGGTTTTCTGACTCAAACTCAACAGACTCATACACATAGTATATGAGGGAGTAGAGTTCAGGTCAAGAGACTTTCAGCCATTCTGGACATTGCAGTCTGTACTCGGAGCATGAATGTTGGACATGTAAAACCGGTCAAACACTAACAGGCAATAAAGCTTTTGAATACTATTTCAAAGCAATAAACTAATTGAGTCCTCTAGGGGAACTTCCCCACAATATGTATAAAAATGATAGCATAATACTAGATATAATTATAAAATGTATTATAATAATCAGCCTTCAAAGAGGTCGGTGGTGAGAAAAATAAAACTAGTAGCAAGGAGAAGGAGAAGTATAGTAATAGCATTATATAAAAGAAAAAAAACTGCTGCAGCTAATTACTGGCTTCCGTGATGAACCCAATAGGTATGGCATGTGACCTACTAGGGCTCATTCAGACAGCCGTTTTCTTCACGCAGGAGAAAACTGGTCCTAGTTTCATCTGCGATTTTGTTCAGCGTTTCATGAGATTTTCATCACAGTGTCATCCGAGTTTCCTTCCGAGTTTGATTTATTTTTCTTGGATGAGACAAAAAAAAGTTTCTCTACCTTCACATATCTAGAAGTCCATGAAAAATGGACAGTCCGTTTTTTTCACGAACCCATAAACTTGCTTTGCTGATTTTGATACAACACACCGATCAATATCACACATGTCTCCGTGGTTTTGCAAGGACAACTCAGTCTGAAAAAAAAAATTGAATATGTAAACAGGTACATAGACTATACTACGTTGAATATACTATTTTGAGGAAACATAAATAGAATTTGTAGGTGAAGAATGATGTCTGAAAGAGCCCTAAGACCAATACATTATTTCATTGTCCCTGAAAAGCAGAGTGGGACCAGTGGAGCATTAAGCCCCCGTCTCACATAGCGATATCGCTAGCGATATCGCTGCTGAGTCACGGTTTTGGTGACTCACCAGCGACCTCACCAGCGATGTCGCTGTGTGTGACACTTTGCAACGATCAGGCCCCTGCTGTGAGGTCGCTGATCGTTGCAAAGTGTCCTGGACCATTTTTTGGTCGTTGGCCTCCCGCTGGCCAGCACACATCGCTGTGTGTGACCAGCAGGACCAACGATCTGGCTGGTAACTATGGTAAACATCGGGTTACTAGGGGCACGCGCGCACTTAGTAACCCGCTATTTACCATGGATACCACTCTGCTACGGTGCGCGGAGGCTCCCGCGCACCGTAGCAGAGTGGTATCCATGGTAAACAGCGGGTTACTAGGGGCACACGCGCACTTAGTAACGCGATGTTTACCATAGTTACCAGCCTGCTCCTGCTTGCAGCAGGCTGGTAACGGGAGCAGGACATCGTGGAACGATTCTTTCCACGATATCGCTGCTCCCCTGATCGCTGGTGAGCCTGCCTGTTTGACAGCTCACCAGCGATGTATTAGCGATGCAGCAACGATCCCTGACAGGTCGTATCGTTGTCGGGATCGCTGCTGCATCGCTTAGTGTGACGGGGCCCTTAGTCCTGGAGAAGAGGGGGTTTAGCTAGTAAGATCTGTTATTTTATTTTCTAACATTTCCAGCAGTTAATTAAAAATATATTTGTGGAAAACCCTTTTAAAGTTTGAACCTTAACTGCACCAATGCAGCCCCATACAACTGTGTAATATCTGCCATATTTGACAAAAAGTATCTTGCACTTTTTCAATGTATGACTGATTGCAAATATCTTTACATTTAAATTCATCCATCCAAAGTACTTTGCTGGGTGTGCTGCCACCCTATTGATTTGTAAACATGCGCCACTCAACATTGATATTGCAACACTATGAAGTAAAAGTCATGGAATTCTGGAAATCTAAGAATGGACAGACATGTTAATGATATGTAAATGATGAAAAAAATGGAAACAAAATTTTCTAAACATCTTGATTTATTCCATATTGTATTTGAGCGTCACATGCAGAAATCCCACAACTTATATATCCTGGGTGCTATCAATGAGGTATTAAAGGTTGTCTGAGGAAAGTTCTGCACTTTAGCAAATCATCAAGATCTGCTGCATGCAGCTTCCTTTGCAATTGCCGATCAATGATGACTACTACTTTTATATTGATGGCCTATCCGTCAACAAGCAAAAGTTTACTGGACAGTTCAAGTTCATCAGATTGTAACACGCAGTATTGGGCACAACACTTCTTAGTCCTTATTTCCTTAGTACAGTACATCTTCAGCATTACAATCCGTTCCTCCTGAACTATCCCTATATTTACTGCTCCTGTCAGCTCCAGGGATTTCCCCTCCAGTGCACCCGTGATCCAGTACCTTCCTTTCACACGGCTCCATGTCCATCGTCCACTGTACGCCAGAGGATAAGGCACTCTCTGTAGTACCTGTAACAAGCCTTGAGCTCCAGACATTGCAGGAATGTTTGCAAGGGATTCAAGTAAGACCTTCCAGTGCCCTAAACGGTAGATGCTGACCCACTGCAACTTGACCTTGGTTACTGCACTTTACCATCTCCCCTGCTATCAGGAAGCAGTCCCTTTTTCCTCTCCCCCTATGGGCTAGTCCCAAACCTTAACTATATCTGTCCCTATGTCTGTAGCTGACAGATATACCTTTAGAAACATTATGCATGGCATTTGCATGTGTTAAACATATTACAATTATACTGCTTACCAAAGTCTATCTTATCCTATGGTCACTTCCTTATGTCCTAAAACCTAACCTATGCATTATATCACTTATCTTATACTTTATGTTCCCTATAGCCGTGCTGCACACTATGCCTACTATACTAACAATGCTTATCACACTCTATACACTATACATTACCATATCACATTATGTACGTGTAGCACCCTGAGGATTCGGCTGCTACAGGGGTATTGCACCTCAACCCAGAGGTGTGATATTCCACTCCCGGGTAAGGATGGAGTGTGGAGCTGAGCTCAGTTAGCTGCATGCACTACACACATCCCATTTCCGGAGGGCAGACCAACGGTACTCCCACTTAGAAATGTGCAGGTACGACCGAGTCTGTCCTTGGCTGGAGTGGGAGGGGGGTGGTACATCCCAGTAGTGTAGGGGCAGATAGGGGGAGCAGCCTGGGTAAAGTTAGGAGCTCATTGGGTGCTGGTCACCTGAGCTCACACATAGAGGGAGTATTTAAGGTGGGCACCATCTAAGATCAGGGTCAGTCAGTCAGTCAGTAAGTCTTTGCAGAGGAGTCTTTTGTAGAAGGCTGGTCTGTCAGTCTTTGCAGAGGAAGAGAGCAGAAGAGCAGAGCAGCCCCAGGCCAAGAGAGAGAGAGGAGAAAGAAAGACCCAGAGGGGGAGAAAGAAGGAACTCTGAGAACCCAAATACAATCACAGGGTGAAGAGTTGGCAACAGGGTACCGGATCCCAAACTGGTGGGGGCTACAGCATACCTCAGCCAGAGACCGGAGGCCGTGGGCAGCATCTGCCACGGCCACCCACCATATCCACCCGGAAGGCAGACCACGCGTAGGGTCAGGGAACCCAGAGTCAAGGGTTACTAACAGAAGGCCCGAGGGAGCCGGACATAGGTGGATCCCTGGTGGGGAAGGCCAGAGACGAGGACAGGTCAGAACGGGAGCTCAGAACCACGCTCCAGAACTACTTGGGGGTTGGCCGAGTCCAGGACCTGGTGGACGCAGCACGGCTCGGGTGGTCACTCAAGGCCGGAGTGACCGGAACATCTGCAGTAAGTAAAGAACCCTGAACTGCACAACCCGACTCTGTCTCTGATTACCATCATCCCTGCACTTCCACAACCACCATCCTCTGCACCTGACCCCCTGAGGCTATACCCCTCCCGTTGGGGGTTATACTACCGAAGCTGCACAAACACCATCAGCCTCAGCGGACCCTGCTGCAGCGGCGGCCGTAGTGACCGCAATTCAACGGGTGGCGTAGTCGACACAAAAGAACATCTAGTAACATCATAAGGACTGCCACACACTGAGCTTGACACCCTGGGCACGGACCGGGTCACAGCCACTCGGAGACTACAACCCCCATCTGATCCGGCTCCGGGTATCCTCAACAACACTGGCCCAGGGGGCGCGTCAACTTTGGCGTAGTCGGCAGGATTACGTGCCCGCAACAACCGGGTACTGCGTGCCTGAAGAAAAGTACACCGTTACCTTAAAAAGACGTCTCCTGCCGGTTCCGGAGGGTCCCCGCCATCGGGCCCCATCACAGGTCGTTTCCCGCCGGTTGTCCGCCATTTGCAGCTTTTTCCCGCCATCCATGGAGTTTCCCGCCACTGGGAGACGATTCCCGCCATTTCCAAGGATTTCCCGCCTTGGGGGAGCGGACGCCATTATGGGCGTGCCAGAGGGTGGCAAGAGGCCACCTCCCATCGTGGGCCAGGTCGAAGAATGGCGCCAAAAGCGGAAACCGCGCCCACCAACAGAGACTGTGATGCTGGAAGTGTCCATCAGCGTAAGAGAACTGCCCCTGGAACTGAAGTTGCCCCGGGACCACCCTCGATGTGGGCGGAGACAGAAGAAGAGAACAAAGATGGGTGTCGCCTGGAGCAGTCTGGAGAGAGCGCACCCGGAGACAAGACGTCTGGAGGAGAGTCCAGAAAGAGCCTACCCGGAGATGGAGGGAGAGCCAGGCAGCACCGACCCAATGGTCAGGAGCCTGATGCGGGCCGCCACTCCAGGCAGCACCTACCCAGTGGTCAGGAGCCTGTTGCCGGTCGCCACTCCAGAAGGCCTGCTGGAGACAACGAGAGGAGAGCAGAGCAGCACCGACCCGTTGGTCAGGAGCCTGCTAGAAGCAACGACCCCACTAGGCTTAGTGGAGGTCCTGGCACAGCTCCCCCGAGACCGGGAGTGTGCACAGACCGCGTTGGAGGGCCTCGCACGGAGGATGGCCCGGGTGCAGCGAGAGACGTTGGCGGAGTGGAGCCGAGAGATGGCCCAGCAGATCGAGACTCGTCAGCGGAGCACGCCACCCGAGACGAGGAGACAGACCGCCTCTGAGGATGGCGCAGGAGGACTGAAGGCCGGAGACGGCGCCGAGAAGGGAGCCGAACGAATGGAGGCAGGTAAAGGGGACGTCACTACCCCGAGCCGGGAAACCGCGTGCCTGCCCCAGCTCCCCGTCGCAGAGCCCGAAGTACCCCCTGCCGTGCCCGTAACCGCAACGTCACCGCCACAGACTAGGCCTCAACCGGAAGCCGCAGCCGCGACCCCTGTGACGTCACACGCCTCGACCCCAAGCGTGACCAAGCAGGAAGTACCACCAGCCTGGTCGCAGGGCCTAGTACCCCCGGGCGCCGCAATACCAACAGCGCCCCCTACCTCCGCGGAGCCACCGGCCTGGTCGCAGGGCCAAGTAGCCCAGGGCGCCGCCGTCCTTACGGTGCCCTTCACTTTCCAGGTGCCCCAGGCCTGGCCGCAAGGCCTGGGCAACCCGGGCGCCACCACCACCGCGCCCATAAAACCAAGAGTGCCGCATCTGGGAGAAGATCTGTTCGCCCAACATACGTGCCCGGATGGGCAGCCCTTCATATGGCCACCGGAGTTTCACCATCCTCGACTCCGGAAAGAGAGACCCCTAGACGAACCCCTGATCCCGGTTCCAAAGCCCATAAAGAGGATCTCGCCCCCGCTAGAGGAGGCACAGTTTGAGTGGGACCCCACCGGAGAAGATCTCATGGGGTTCACTCAGGAGACTCGGGCAGCCGCAGCGGAGCGTGCAGAGTGCTGCCGCCAGCAGCTCGAGGTCTTTGAGAGGGAGCGGAGAGAGAGGCGGGTCCGGGAACAACAAGCCCAAATAAAGAGCGCGGAGCAGAAGAGCCGGGCCAGGAGGAGTCCCCGTGCAGCTCATGGTCCCCCTTCCACCGGGACTGTGATCAAGTTTAATATGCAGCACGGGTGGGGCTTCATCCGAGATCACCGCACCCCAGGTGACGTCTTCGTGACCAGAAGAGACGTTGAGTCCCACCTACCGGAGGGACACAGAGGTCGTGACCTTTATATAGGGGACGAGGTCACCTTCACCCGGCACAAGTGTGCCAAAGGACCCTACGCCCTCCATGTGCATCGCCTGACGGAGGAGGAGCTGCGGTGTGAGGAGGAGCAAGAGGACCCGGACGGGTCTGAAACTGAAACTGTCCACAAAGAAAGAGCAGGAGGACGTCGTCGTTGAGTACAGCAGAGTAGAAGCTGTATATAGTTGCCCGTCGGGGCACAGTGAACCGTTGCTGCTAATATAGTCCCCGTTGGGACCAGAGAACTGAACTGTTAACCCGTGTGTCCCTATTCCCACTGACCGAGGACTGAGAGCGGTCATCCCTATTCCCATTACCTGGCCGAGGACTGAGAGCGGCCATACCTCCCCTTGTAAATAGTTGCGCTTCCTAAAAGCGCCCCCTACTGGTTTTATGGGAAAACCATTTTCTTCAAGAGACTGTCGCATTTTACCCGGTCACAAGTTGCACCGTGACCGGAGGAACCAGAGACAGGAATGTTTACAAGAATGTTATTTATGAAAAAGTTTTATTGCTGATATATATATGATGTTTTCTATGTTTATGAAAAAAAAAAAAAAAGTATGTTTTGGATGTTTTATATCTTACAGCCCGAGGACGTGCTGTGATTTACCAGGGGGGAATGTAGCACCCTGAGGATTCGGCTGCTACAGGGGTATTGCACCTCAACCCAGAGGTGTGATATTCCACTCCCGGGTAAGGATGGAGTGTGGAGCTGAGCTCAGTTAGCTGCATGCACTACACACATCCCATTTCCGGAGGGCAGACCAACGGTACTCCCACTTAGAAATGTGCAGGTACGACCGAGTCTGTCCTTGGCTGGAGTGGGAGGGGGGTGGTACATCCCAGTAGTGTAGGGGCAGATAGGGGGAGCAGCCTGGGTAAAGTTAGGAGCTCATTGGGTGCTGGTCACCTGAGCTCACACATAGAGGGAGTATTTAAGGTGGGCACCATCTAAGATCAGGGTCAGTCAGTCAGTCAGTAAGTCTTTGCAGAGGAGTCTTTTGTAGAAGGCTGGTCTGTCAGTCTTTGCAGAGGAAGAGAGCAGAAGAGCAGAGCAGCCCCAGGCCAAGAGAGAGAGAGGAGAAAGAAAGACCCAGAGGGGGAGAAAGAAGGAACTCTGAGAACCCAAATACAATCACAGGGTGAAGAGTTGGCAACAGGGTACCGGATCCCAAACTGGTGGGGGCTACAGCATACCTCAGCCAGAGACCGGAGGCCGTGGGCAGCATCTGCCACGGCCACCCACCATATCCACCCGGAAGGCAGACCACGCGTAGGGTCAGGGAACCCAGAGTCAAGGGTTACTAACAGAAGGCCCGAGGGAGCCGGACATAGGTGGATCCCTGGTGGGGAAGGCCAGAGACGAGGACAGGTCAGAACGGGAGCTCAGAACCACGCTCCAGAACTACTTGGGGGTTGGCCGAGTCCAGGACCTGGTGGACGCAGCACGGCTCGGGTGGTCACTCAAGGCCGGAGTGACCGGAACATCTGCAGTAAGTAAAGAACCCTGAACTGCACAACCCGACTCTGTCTCTGATTACCATCATCCCTGCACTTCCACAACCACCATCCTCTGCACCTGACCCCCTGAGGCTATACCCCTCCCGTTGGGGGTTATACTACCGAAGCTGCACAAACACCATCAGCCTCAGCGGACCCTGCTGCAGCGGCGGCCGTAGTGACCGCAATTCAACGGGTGGCGTAGTCGACACAAAAGAACATCTAGTAACATCATAAGGACTGCCACACACTGAGCTTGACACCCTGGGCACGGACCGGGTCACAGCCACTCGGAGACTACAACCCCCATCTGATCCGGCTCCGGGTATCCTCAACAACACTGGCCCAGGGGGCGCGTCATACGCCTAACACCGCAATACACAGTTCACACTTCACATGTCAAAATATATGTAAAACCGCATGGAACTATTCACATTGTAATACAGCTCGATTTGTGTCTTCAGGGGTAGGAACACAATAGTACAGTCCAGCACAATTACTTACCCATTTCTGCAGTCTTCCTGTTTTAAGAATGATTGGTGTTTGCTCATCTTTTCTATCTACTAACACTCTAAGGCTGTGTGCCCACGTAGCGTTTTTCAAGCGTTTATGCTCGGAATTTCCGCAGCGTAAACGCTTGTTAAACGCTAGGTAATCCGCACCCCATGGTCTCCAAGAGGATTCCGCAAGTTCTATGCCCACGCTGTGGATTTTCTGCTTCATTTCTGCAATGTGGGCACATAGCCTAAGGCTATGTGCCCATGATGCAGTAATGCTCCGGATTTTTTCCTGATCGTTTCTGCATCTCCCTGGCAGAAAAAACGCATGCGGATTGTACATGCGGATTGTATATGCGGATTGTACATGCGGATTGTATATGCGGATTGTACATGCGGATTGTATATGCGGATTGTACTGTACATGCGGATTGTACATGCGGATTGTACTGTACATGCGGATTGTACATGCGGATTGTATATGCGGATTGTATATGCGGATTGTACATGCGGATTGTACTGTACATGCGGATTGTACATGCGTTTTTCCTGCCAGGGACATGCGGATGTGACGCGTTCTTCACATGCATTTCCGCATGCGGGTTGACAAGCAATTCAACGGGTGGCGTAGTCGACACAAAAGAACATCTAGTAACATCATAAGGACTGCCACACACTGAGCTTGACACCCTGGGCACGGACCGGGTCACAGCCACTCGGAGACTACAACCCCCATCTGATCCGGCTCCGGGTATCCTCAACAACACTGGCCCAGGGGGCGCGTCATACGCCTAACACCGCAATACACAGTTCACACTTCACATGTCAAAATATATGTAAAACCGCATGGAACTATTCACATTGTAATACAGCTCGATTTGTGTCTTCAGGGGTAGGAACACAATAGTACAGTCCAGCACAATTACTTACCCATTTCTGCAGTCTTCCTGTTTTAAGAATGATTGGTGTTTGCTCATCTTTTCTATCTACTAACACTCTAAGGCTGTGTGCCCACGTAGCGTTTTTCAAGCGTTTATGCTCGGAATTTCCGCAGCGTAAACGCTTGTTAAACGCTAGGTAATCCGCACCCCATGGTCTCCAAGAGGATTCCGCAAGTTCTATGCCCACGCTGTGGATTTTCTGCTTCATTTCTGCAATGTGGGCACATAGCCTAAGGCTATGTGCCCATGATGCAGTAATGCTCCGGATTTTTTCCTGATCGTTTCTGCATCTCCCTGGCAGAAAAAACGCATGCGGATTGTACATGCGGATTGTATATGCGGATTGTACATGCGGATTGTATATGCGGATTGTACATGCGGATTGTATATGCGGATTGTACTGTACATGCGGATTGTACATGCGGATTGTACTGTACATGCGGATTGTACATGCGGATTGTACATGCGGATTGTATATGCGGATTGTATATGCGGATTGTACATGCGGATTGTACTGTACATGCGGATTGTACATGCGTTTTTCCTGCCAGGGACATGCGGATGTGACGCGTTCTTCACATGCATTTCCGCATGCGGGTTGACAAGCACTTGGAAAGTGCTTGTCAACTTGGTCACACTATATAAATCCATGCAACCGGCATGGATTTATATAGTGTGACCGAAAGAATGGTAAAAAATAAATCTATACTTACCTTCTGATGGCCCCCGAAGACTTTATTCGATGCGTCCTGGCTTGCCGGCAGCTCGCGGTACACTGAAGGACCTGCCGTCACATGACTATATGACGTCAGCGCAGGTCCTTGAGTCCACCGCGATCTGCCGGCATGCCAAGACTAGGAGACCGGGGGCCATCTGAAAGTAACTATCATATTTATTTTTTATTTTATTCTTTGTTTACAGTTTCTATGGTACCCGGGTCCGGAGGAGAGTCTCCTCTTCTCCAAACCCAGGTACCATCCACACATTGAAGCGCATGGATTCCGCATGTACAGATCCAGTGATGCGGATTACATGCGTTCCAATGCAAGCCAATGGCGGCGAAAACGCAGCGCTTCCGCAAAATAATTGGTAGTGCTGCGTTTTTTTCCGCAATGATAATCCGCAGCGGAAATTTCCGCAGCATGTGCACAGCACATGCGGATTATCATTGGGGAACATGGCAGACCTTCTACCATGCGTTTTTTAAGCGTTTCTGCAGCGCAATTGCCACTGCGAAAACGCTTAAAAAACGCATTGTAGGCACACAGCCTAATAACTGGCTTATATATAGATCACAGCTGGGGATCGCCTTCTGGCTAAAAAGTCTCAGTCCAGTAAGATTCTTACACAAAGTGGCTGTAACCTGCTTTATTTTGCTTCTATACATACAAAGCAGTTCATAAAGAACCCCACAAAAAAAGTACCAGGGCTGTTTGGCCACTAAACATCACAGTTCTTTAGCTGTTTTGGTGCAAGGGAATCTGTCACCCCAAACTCAAATGAAACTATTAAGGGTACGTTCAGGATTTGCTGCGGTTTTGACGCTGCGTAGTTATGCAGCATGAAAACTGCTGCAGCCAAATGTTACAGCATAGTGGATGGGATTTCTAGAACTCCCATGTCCACTATGCGTATCTGTGCACCTGGGGATCACCTGCAGAAACTGAAATGTGGCATGTCTTTCAGATCTGCAGCATGTCAATTTCTCTTGCAGGTCCACATGCGGATTTTTGGCATAGACTTGCCTCAATGAGGAAACTTCATATGTGTAAAAAAAAACAAAGCGTGTGCGCTGATTTGCATTATTAGTGCAGAAATGGTGCGGAAGTTCTGCAGCGTCAGGGCCACAGCGGGCCCTGAACGTGGGAAGAACGTAGCCTTATACGTTCCTATAGAGGTTTTAGCCCTTATAAAAATGATACGTCTGGTGCAAATTTTAAAGGGAGTCTGTCACCCCCCGAAATGCAAACTAAACTAAAAACAACAAAATTAACACATAAAAAACCCCAGTTATCTAGGAGACTTAGCCCCTAGAAAGATCATATTAACAGTACACATTTCATTGCTGTAATTAGTTTGAAAACGCTTTATATTCCATATGCAAATGACGGGGGCTTCGCTGCACCCTTGGAGTGGCCAAGAGCTTGGTGCAATGTTACACCCCCTCAATTTGCATGCTGAGCAGCTCCCCAGTTAGGGCTATTAGGCAGCGCCCACTATGGCCAGAGTCAGGGAACTGCTCGGTTTGCTAATTTAGGGGGGTTGTAATGGTGCACTCCTTCATAGTCAGTGTGCACACGCAGTGCAGAGGATAGGGTTCAGGCAGCGCTCACTCCGGCTAAGCGTGAGCCGTCAATGAAAGTCAGGGAACTACTCAGCTGGCAAATTGAGGGGGTGTAAAGTTGCACCAAGCTCTTGTTCATGCCAAAGCTGCACTGAAGCCCCCTCAGTTGCATAAGGAATATAAAGCGTTTTCAAACTAATTACAACAATGAAATGTGCACTGCTAATACAATCTTTATAGGGGCTAAATCTCCTATATAACTGTTTTTTTAGTTTAGTTTGCCTCTCAGGGGCGACAGACTCCCTTTAATGATTCAGTGTTATATAAAAACAGTTTTGTTACATAGGTAGATGAGGAAGTTTAGGTGCATCCTTGACGTGGCCAAGTGCGTGGTGCACCTTTCCGCTCCTTCCTTTGTGGTGATTGACAGCGTTCCAAGGAGGGTTACCTGTATGAAATCATCAGCCCCGCACACACTCACAATGCCGGAGCTAAGAGCTCACACTGTGACAATGTGCACTGGTGCCCTCTGATCCCCCTGTCCTGTCTGGCTGATGCTGATAGGAAAGGGAGATGAGAGCGCACAGACACTGAGGAGCTGAGCACACCATGTTAGAATGCACTCTCATCTCTCTCCTGTTAGCATTGGCTACCTGCTGCTGTGCGATCCTGAGTGCACTGAGCGACCTCTGCTGGACATTAGACAAGGGCATCAGAGGGTGTCTGCACACATTGACCTTGTGTGAGTTCTTGGCTCCTGCAGTGTCAGTATGTTCAAGAACAAAGAAGTAATACAGACAGCACTCCTTGGAGAGCTGTCAATCATCATAGGTGGAGGAGGGGAGGATGGAAATAGAGGGGGCGGAATGGGGCTCCGAGCACTTGGCCATGCCAAGCATGCACCGAGGACTCCTATGTATAGCTCCCCCACCACTGATTTTCAGCTCTCTGCCTATGCACAGTGTTCATTTTATCAAAACTGCAACAAGCAGTCCAATAAGTAACAAATCGCTGGAATCAGGGTCTCTGCACCTACATCATGCTGCTTTCGGATGGGGTAACAAAAACCTAGTGACAAATTCCCTTTAAAAGCCATTTACCTGCATATTATTGAAGGTTCCCTTCAAGAAGATCTCATACCCTCCTCCTGAATACAAATGGATCACACACTGGAGCACACACTAAGATAAAAGGCAGGACATTTTCCCTATCACAATGCACTATGTTTAACACCATAAGGACCAATGACATGCATAGCACATCATGAGTGGGTGTCAGTTCCCGCATCATGATGTGTTCTGTCTGTCATGGCTTTAAACTGTAAGGCTATGTGCCCACGATGCAGAAATGCTGCATATTTTTTCCGCTTCTCCATGGCAGGAAAAACGCATGCGTTTTTTACATGCGTTTTTCCGCCAGGTAGAAGCATTTGTCAAGCGTCTTTGCTTGCATTTCCGCATGCGGGTTATCAAGCGCTTTTCCAAGCGATGTTAGCATCACTTGGAAAAGTGCTTGACAACTTGGTCACACTATATAAATCCATGCAACCGGCATGGATTTATAGTAGTGTGACCAAGTAATAGTTAAAAAAAAAGAATAAGAATGGTAAAAAATAAAAAATAAAGATTCTACTTACCTTCCGATGGCCCCCGGTGTTTTCTCCGCTCCGTCTGGTCTGTTGTATGGGTCGCAGTGGTGTGAAAAGGACCTGCGATGACATCATTTAGTCAAGTAACAGGTCACGCGACCGCCGACGTCAGCGGTCGTGTGACCTGTCACATGGCTATATGACGTCATGGCAGGTCCTTTCACACCACTGCGACCCATACAGCAGACCAGATGGAGCGGAGAAAACACACAGGCCATCGGAAGGTAAGTATAATCTTTATTTTTTATTTTAAATTCTTTTTTTCACAGGTTCTATGGTACCTGGGTCTGGAGGAGAGTCTCCTGTCCTCCAGACCCGAGTACCATCCGCACATAGAATCGCATAATATCCGTATGTGCAAATGTGCTGACATGGATAATATGCGTTTCAATGCAAGTCAATGGCGGCGATTACGCTGTGTGGCCGCAAAATTAATGGACATGGTGCGTATTTTTCCACAATGATAATCCACAGCGGAAATTTCCGCAGAATGTGCACAGCACATGCGGATTATCATTGGGGACCATGGGGCAAGTATTACCAAGCGTTTTTTAAGCGTTTTCGCGGCAGAATTTCCACTGCAAAAACGCATGAAAAACGCATGAAAAACTAGCACTTCAGCCTGGTCTACCATTTAAAAGGTGTTTAACTTGAGCAAATCTTAATCTGTTTTCAACATACTATATTTTAAAAAAAGAAGCCTTTTTTGACTTACTATATTTTAAAAAAAGAAGCCTTTTTTGACTAAACACATAGCAACAGTTCGGTGCCGAGAGCGGTCACTGACAGCTGAGGAGCACAGGAAGAGTTGCGGGGACCCATGTCATCAGTCCCCACACTCAGATCGCTGGAATCAATCACTCAATCTGACTGACCGATCACAGCATGATCGTGCAGAAGGTGCTGAAATATCAGCACCCCCCACACACAATCACCCCAGGAGCTCGGCGCAGCTAACGGCCGAGCTCCTGCAGTAACAGCCAGGGCCCCTGACTGACTAGCCCTCCATATGCTGTGATTGAGACATTTGGAAGTTTGTGAGAGGGAGGGGGCTGCCTCTCACCCCCATCAGCACCTTGTGACGATATCATGGGAAGGCGATGGTTGTCATGGCACCCGGAGGTCAAATAATGACCTCTTAGTGTGCCAGGTATGGTGGCCTGTTACACCCAGCCACAGGCAGGGTGTAAGAAGCAATCTGCCTGTGTAATCTCACAGGTCTCGTGCATTGCAGTGCTGGTGCATTGCAATGCTTAATGTAAAAACAAAAAAAGTACACATGTATTGCTGCATCAGGAACAACCTGACCTATAAAACTGTCCCACTAGTTAACCCCTTCAATGAACAACGTAAAAAAAAAACGTGGCAAAGAACTGTTTTTTTTCATCATACCGCTGGAAAAAAAAGTGGAATAAAACGCGATCAAAAAGACCAATGTAAATAAAAATGGTCCCGCTGAAAAACATGTTTTCCCGCAGTTATATCTCTCAGAATAAAGCGGTACAAATACAATATTTTTTCTATAAAATTATTTTTATTGTGTAGAAGCGACAAAACATGAAAACAATATAAATGTGGTATCACTGTAAACGTACTGACCCGAAGAATAAAGCTGCCTTATCAATTTTAAAACACGGTGAACGGCATTAAAAAAAAACGAAAAAAAAAAATCCTGAATTGTTGGTTTTTGTTCATTCTGCCTCCCAAAAATCGAAATAGAAAGAGATCAAAAAATGTAATTTGCCCGAAAATGGTACCAATAAAAACGTCAACTTGTCCCGCAAAAAAATAAGCTCTAACTTGACTCTGTCGGCCGAAATATGGAAAAATTATAGCTCTCAAAATATGGGGATGCAAGTTTTTGCAATAAAAAGTGTTTTTTAGTGTGTGACAGAAGCCAATCATAAAAAACTATATAAATCTGGTAAAACTTTTTGCATAAATTTGGAATTTTTATGAAGCTAGATTTTTTGTATTTTGCTCTTCTGACAAGTGGTCCCTTGGATTCCATGCTTCTAACACCTAGAGCCTGGGTGAGCTATTTTTTCTTTGTTTCCTCTATTTTCTCCTATTAGGCTGAGTTCACACGATGCGTTTTTAATGCGTTTCCGCGGCGTTTTTGCAGCTGCGTAAACGCCGCAGAAACGCATTAAAAACGCATGGTAGAAGGGCAGCAATGTTCCCCAATTGAAATCCGCATGTGCTGTGCCCATGATGCGGATTTTTCCGCAGCGTAAACGCTGCGCTCAAAAATCCGCAGCATGTCCATTAATTTTGCGGAAACGCTGCGTTTTCGCCGCCATTGACTTGCATTAGAACGCGCCAATTCCGCAAAACTGCATCTGTACTTGCGTAATTGGCGCGTTCTAATGTGCGGATGGTACCCGGGTGTAGAGGAGAGGAGAGTCTCATCCACACCCAGGTACCATTAAAAAAGCTGTAAAAAAAAGAATAAAATAAAAAATAAATGTATACTTACCTTCTGTCGGCCCGCGCACCGCTCCTGCTTGGTTCCCAGCACTTTGCAGTGAGTTGAAGGACCTGCGCTGACGTCAGAGTCATGTGACGGGTCATGTGACGCTGACGTCGGCAGGTCTTTCAATTCAAAGTTGCCGGCAGCCGGGAGAACGGAGTGAGCAGGACAGCGCGGGCCATCTGAGGGTAAAGTATACATTTATTTTTTATTTTTACCACTCTCTCGGGTCACACTATATAAATCCATGCCGGTTGCATGGATTTATATAGTGTGACCTAGTTGTCAAGCACTTTCCAGGTGATGCTAAAATCGCCTGGAAAGCGCTTGTCAATCCGCATGCGGAAACGCATGTGAATCCGCATGTATTCCGCAGGAAAAACGCATGCACAATCTGCATGCGTTTTTTCTGCCAGGGAGATGCAGAAATGATGCAGAAATTTTCTGCTTCATTTCTGCATCGTGTGCACATACCCTTACCCTTGTGAAAAGGAAAAGTTTGGGGCTAAAACAACAATTTTGTGAAAAAAAAGTAAAATGTTCTCCTTTTCCTTCCACGTTGCTTTAGTTTCTGTCAAGCATCTGAAGGGTTAATGAACTTCTTGAATAAGGTTTTGAGCACCTTGAGGGGTACAGTTTTTAGAATGGTGTCACTTTGGGGCATTTTCTGTCAAATAGGCCCCTCAAAGTCACTTCAAATGTGATGTGGTCCCTAAAAAAAAAATGGTTTTGTAAATTTTGTTGGAAAAATGAGAAATTGCTGATAAACTTTTAACCCTTTTAACTTCCTAACAAAAGTAAATTATGTTTAAAAAATGATGCAGTGTGAAGTAGATATATGGGAAATGTTATTTATTAACTATTTTATGTGACATATCTCTCTGATTTAAGGGCATAAAAATGTAGAGTTTGAAAATGGCAAAATTTTCAAATTTTGTGTCAAATTTTCTATCTTTTCATAAAAAGAAGCAAATCATTTCGACCAAAATTTACTGCTAACATGAAGTACACAAAAAAAAACAGTTTGTATAGGCAACTTTGATCAGTGACACCAATCAAAAATGGAGACATGTCTACATGATTTTATTGTGGACACATATTCTGCAAAAAGAAAACACCAACATTTGAATTGACCCATAGATTATAAACCACAGATACAACATGTACGTGGCAAACGGACGTCACTTTATGTGCAAACGTTGTCACTATTTCCTGAAATTCTGCATGCCGGAGTGCGGTCATTTGTCTATGTAATTGGAATACCTGAATTCTCGTGCCGGCTTCACTGAATTCTCTACTGTTGAGAGAGGCCGGATGAGTCTGATCGGCACGTGGCTATGCAAATCACATACATGCAGTCAAGTATATATGGTATATGTGCTTTACACCAGCCGGCTTCTGCTACCGCCTGAGGTGCGGAACTCGACCGGTTATCCGAGCCAACTGTTAAACTGACAGCTGGATCGCAGAACAGGGAGAATGCCGGTTCCTGCTGTCTCTAGTCAACTGCATTCACATCCTGCAGATGCAAATACAATTGAAAACATGAGTGGCCGTGGCACTGCACAGGAGGAGTGCATATTGACCCCTATCTTGACGTGCTGACTGAGGTCACCTCATCATGCTGCTGAGGTCACAGCCGCTCCGCAGAGGCGCCTAAGATGGTGAGATGGTGAGCACTCCAGAGGAGCCAAAGACAGAAGACAATTATTGTTGACAAAGTAAGAGAGGGTGGTGTTAATGTGGGGGTGCAGTATGGGGAGACAGGATGCATAAATTGGGAGAAAATGTGAGAGAGCAGCATGGCGGGGACAATGTGGGGGGATAGTATGGAGAGGGGGCAGCTTGTGAGTATGGAGAGCGAGCAGCTTGTAGGGGACATTATCGAGAGGGGGAAGCATGTTGGAGACAGTATGGAGAGGGGCAGGTTGTGGGGGATAGTATGGAGAAGGGAAGCATATGTGGGACAGTATGTAGAGGGGCAGTTTGAGGGAGACAGTATGGAGAAGAGGGGTTATGTGGGGGACAGTATGGAGAGGGGATGCATATAGGGGACAGTATGGAGAGGGGCAGTTTGTGGGTGGCAGTATGGAGAGAGGGCAGCATGGGAGGATACCGAAGATGTGGGTAGTGCGCAGATACAACATGTGGGTATACAGTGGAGAGGGAACAGCATGAAATGTGGATAGTGTGGAGGCCATAGTTCATAAGGGGGCAGTGTGGCAGTTATAGTTCATAACGCGGATGGTTGTAGCTATTAAAGGTGTATAGTTTAGCAGTTATAGCTCATAAGAATGAATAATGTGACTGTCATAGTTGTTAATGGAGGACATTGTGGATGCCATGGTTCATAAGAGAGGACAGTATGGCGGTTAGAATTCATAAGTGGAGACGGTATGGAGGAAATATTTTATAGAAGAGGATAGTGTGTAGGCCATGTACCTTTAAAAGGGACAATGTGGGAGTCATAGCTTGTGCATGGGGCACAGTGAGGGGTAGTTATTTATTTAGGGGAATAGTGTAGGTCAGATATTTTTATTCAGGGACATTAGAATGACTAGAGATGAGAGAGACACATGAAAAAGGCACGAAAAAGACTCAAACCAGAGAACACATAACCTATAGAGTACCTGGATGTAAATATTAATTTGTGATACTGCCTGCATCTCATCAGTACTGTGGTACCTGTATGGTCCGCAGTCTGATGATGGCTGATAACAAGGTTCATGTGATGCAAATGTACAGTGCCTTGAAAAAGTATTCATATCACCTGTACTTTTCCCATTTTTTCATGTTATACTCACTTAAATGCTTATTTATATGAATTATATGTGATATACCAACACAAAAGAGCAAGTATTTGTGATGCGTAAAGGAAATGATACATGATTTTCCAATTATTTAAAAAATATAAATCTGAAAATTGTGACGTACATTAGTATTTGACCCCCTGTAGTCTGATACCCCTAAATAAAATCCTGAGTGACCAATTGCCTCCAGATGTTACATAATTAGTAAATACACGTGTATAGGCAGAGGAATGTCAGAGGATAGACAGCGGATGGTGAGAAGCCACCTGTATGACTAGTGCACAGCGTGGCTCCATTCCCGGCAGCTTTTAAAGCATGTTTTTCTCTGAAATGCCGCAGCATTTCAGAGTCTAACATACATGGCTGTGATTGTACAGCCAGTGGGTGATACATAACGCCCATGAATTGGGCAGCATGTATCACCTGTCAGATTCCCTCTAAAGTGGTTATCCAGATTTAACATGAAAGTCTGCAGTCAGTCTATATGACTGTAGACTTGTGAATCCTCACAGCAAGAATAGCGCACGCTGTCAAGATTCTCTGGTGCCACCGGTGAGACTGGGCAGACATGCCACATTCTGACTAGATATGTCCGACCTCACTCAGTTCACTTATATTGAGCGAGGCTACGCACACCTAGCTGGCCAGGAGGAGGCTGTCACGATACTGTAGCAGGATTTCTTGGGGCAATTGGCTCTTTTCCTGTCCCTCAAGCTAGGAGGACTCTAGGCTGTCCCTGTACCCTAGGTTACCCCTAAAGGTGGAGATGCTGGGGTCTCGTTTCTTGCTATGCTCCTATATGCACGCTGATCTGTTTCCTCCCCTACCCAGGGAGGTATGGAGGTGTATAGGATAACCCTAACCTGACAGACAGGGGAAACAAACAGGAATAAAAGAAAACTACAATCATACAAATACACTCACCAAACAACTGAGTGGAAATCAAAGGAACAGAAGGAGGAGTAAACCAAATGAGAAAGGATTAGGATAAACACAATACCAAATCCACACAGATATCTCCTGTAAACTACACCAACAGACTGCTACTAATTTAGAACGCTCCTTCACTACCAAAACAGGAAGTTGTAACTATCTCCAGCAATTCCCTAGTGAAAGAGGTAAGCTTATACCTGAGAGGAGTGACCAACACAGAACAGCTGAGACAATTCAGGACAGAGCGCTCCAGGAGATAGACAGAACTGATTAACCCTTGCAATAACAGAGCAAGGAAAGCCTGCAGTGCTAATAGGAAGATGAAGCAAATCTAATACGTGCAGGGGTTTATGTAACCAGACGCCGCAATCTTCTGGCCCCTCTCATAAGGCTAGGTCTGTTTATGCAAAAACTGCATCAAAGCCATGTCACAGCCGCACCATGTAGCCTTACAATTAGTTTTCTGCAAGTGTAAAGTATGGCTTCACCTATCCTCAATGAATAGCTGACAACATGCATGCTCTTACAGAGAAGATTGATAATTATAGATTAACGCCAGAGGGCAGTGAAAACTGCTCTTGAACACACTACATATTAAAGAGGTTATTCTGGACTTTTTTTTCTACGTGGGCTACACACTTATCAGTAGGTAATCGTTAACTACTTGCCTGTTCTGCCATGCGACGATCTCCCCTGTCTCAGAGCAGAGCGGTCACATACCTCTCCTGGCAGCCTTTCCCCAGCTTCCTGTGATGTCATGCCGACAAAGCAATTCTTTCTCTTCCACTCTGCTCTGTTGGCTGGAAGTCATTGCTGACCTCATGTTGATTGACAGACGGCTCCCTGCTGCCTAACTGATGTTGGCAGTGATGCCCGTCAACAGAAGAGAGGGGAAGAGAAGGAACTGCTCTGTCAACGTGATGTCCCGGGAAGCTGGAGAATCGGTGCCAGGAGTAGCTCTGTCACCGATTTGAGCTGGGAGAGATTGTCACATCGCAGAACAAGCATTTAGTTGGAAACTAGCTGCCAATAAGTATTTAGCCCATGGGAACAAAATCCAAGATAATCCCTTTAAGAATCGCAGTATTAATGTAAAATAACTAAATATTGATTTATTGAGCTTTCCAACATCACTAAAATGTAGCCCTCAGGGCATCATAGTAATGCTGGAAAGTTCATTTTAAACAAAACAGATGAATAATGGATACAGGTACCTGCTTCTACCCAAACATAATATGCAAGATTGGCATTACAGACCATATGACTTATAGTGTCTGTGTTGTTTCTTCTTTAAAACTGAAAAGTAACAGACTAACATATTAATACTATCAATGTCATCATCTCCATAATTGCCCTTATGTAATCAATTACATTGTTAAGTATAGATAAAATGTTGCAGTTAATCTAAGCCTGGACTTGCTTAGTTACATGTGTTTCTTCGTTTTGGCTCCATTTAAGAATTCCTTTAGTGTTTACTTTGTTCTGTGCTATTATGGAAAATGTCTCATTTTCATAAAAAAGATGAGGCAGATTCCCATTGATTGGCAGAGAAACTTCTGGTCTCACAAACGCTACTTGCTGTCTCAAATCCTAACGGAAAGCTGCATTGTTGATGAGGTCCAATCCAGACTCATATATATTACTTGATCAAAACGTAGAGAGTGTATCGGGGAACTCCATTTTTTAAGGAAATATCTTGTCTACAACATTACTTGTTTAAGCCCCGACTAGATAAAGGAGGACTTTAGGGAAAAATACTCAACATCATGTTGCATGGGACCTTAGTTGGTCCTCTCTCTTTCTCCTATAGAGTGTAAGCTCATATTGATCAGGAGGGTTCTCTGGCTCCTCTCCTCCACTTTTATTTTGAACAATTACAAGGTTTCCAGTATTGAGATTCATGCAAATTTATATGCTGTGAATCAGTTTTTTGGGGGAATACTCAGTGAATTTGAATTTCAAGGAGAATATGATCTTCAGCTTTTTAGCAGAGGGCTGAAGGTTTTGATGCAGAATTGACTGATATCTGGAACTGTTCATATTTGCCTCCAACTTGACTAAAGTCCTAGTTCCAGCTTCCAAAATACAGAATTAAAGCATAATGCTGCCTCTAATATGCTTCACTGTGGGTAAGATGTTGTTTTGGTGATGTGCAGTGATGGCTTTGCACCAAATATATCTTTTGGAAATATGACTTAAAAGATCAACTTCAGTCTCATCAGATCATAACATAATAATTTTTCCAAATGCTTTTGGCAGATTTAATTTAGATTTTGGCAAAAAAATATCCGGATTTGTTCCTTTTGAAGAAAAGGCTTCCATCTTGCCACCCTACCCCACAGGCCAGACATATGAAGACTAAGGGAGACTGTTATCACATGCAGTCCACAACTAGTATTAGCCAGAAATTCCTGCAACTCCTTTAATTTTGCTGTAGCCTCTTGGCAGCCTATTGGACCAATTTTCATCCTATTTTTTCATCTAATTTTGAGGGACATCAAGTTCAAGGTACTGTCCCTGTGGTGTCAAAATGTCAGGAAAATCCTACTAGAACAGCAAACTTTATACGGGGTTAATCAGAATCACTAGAAATAATGTCAGTGTCACCCGAGCCGTGTTCGTAGTCACCTGGCAGCTCCAAAATGGCTACCACGAACAGGCTTGACGCAAGCTAATCTGTTTCTCAGAGCCCAGGAGATGCCCTGGCTTTCACCCTTTAAACCGTGTACAGGGATTTGAACTTACACATGGGTCCCTGGGTAAGGGCCACAGCTGCAGTAGCGCAAGCTGGCAAGAAGGGTCATCAAGCAAGGTCAAAGCCAAAAGGTAACATCAGGGTCAAAATCGTAAGCGGGTAGTCAGAAATCAAGCCGAGGTCAAAGAACAGGGGTTATCAGAACAAGAAACAGGATCAAAGCTCAGTAGTATTCACTAGGACAGCAATACTAGGATAGCAATGCTATTGACTGGGAGTGGAAACTGTCTCTCAGGGGTTCATATAGAACAGCCCCACTCAATGCTGACAGCAGATAGAAACCAGTTAACAAGATTAACCCCGTATCTTCTGGACTGGCCAGAGCCATAATTCCCTGGAATAAAATATGATTGATGCTATCAAGCATCACCCACAACAAGTGTGGCGCCGCCTAGCAGCTGAAGCTGAATCTGGCACAGATGTTACAAGCAGCTGTGTACTGACTACTATGTAACATGACATTAAATGTGATTGGCTAATTCCAAACACAACCACATCCCCAATTATAAGGGGAGTGTTCACACTTGTGAATTCGCATTATTTTGGGCTTCTCAATGGATTTGTACAGATTATGTGTCACTTTAAAGATGGAAAAAGTTCTGAAATGATTCTTCTTGGTATGATTATTTTACATGGCAAAAAATTGGCATTTTAACAGGGATGTTTAGACATTTTATATACAGGGATCTAGTTATATCCGGCATAAGTGATTTGAGTAGTTAGTAGTGATGAGCGAGCACTAAAATGCTCGGGTGCTCGAAGCTCGGGTCGAGCACATTGGAATACTCGGGAGCTCGACCCGAGCAACGAGCCCAATGTAAGTCTATGAGGAACTCGAGCATTTTTCTGGCGATCCCCCCCGGCGGTCTGCAGAAGGTCAAAAATTGCCCAAATCGATGGGAACGGTGCTCAATTAAACGTCAGGCAGGCAGAATATATAGGCAGGCAGATTATATAGGAGGGTGCATGAAAAACATAGCAGGGCACTTGGAACACACTAGTGCCCTCCGATTTTCATGCACCTGTCTCTTAAAAAAGCCGGCCGGCAATTCATCAGCAGCATACACCGGTAACCGACAATTTAGAACAGAAAGCATAGAGCATCACACATAGATTAGATAGATAGAAACATGTCAGTCACATATATAAGAAGTACAGTGACAGTGTTGGTTACTGTACTTGTTATTTAGTGTTAAAATAAAGGATTTATTAAAAAAAAATAATAGTGTTTTTGTCTCTTTAAAAAAGCCGGCTGGCAATTCATCAGCAGCATACATCGGTACCCGACAATTTAGAACAGAAAGAATAGAGCATCACACATAGATTAGATAGATAGAAACATGTCAGTCACATATATAATAAGTACAGTGATAGTGTTGATTACTGTACTTGTCATTTAGTGTTAAAATAAAGGATTTATTAAAAAAAAAAATTGGCGTGGGGTTCCCCGTAATTTTAGTCTCTAGTGGAGGTTAAGCAGACGGCTGGGGCAGATGTTTGAAGCCTGGGAAGGGGGTAATACCCACGGAGCTTCCCAGGCTACTAATATCAGCCCCCAGCTGAATACCTAGCCTTTACTAGCTATTAAAATGGGGGACTCCAAAAAAAACCTGGCTGAACACATGAATTTCATGAAATCATTAAAAAAAAATTGACGTGGGGATTCGCCCTATTTTTATGTCCAGCCAGGTACAGCAGGCCGGAACGGGCTGCCCCCAACCACCAGCTGCCTATTTGTACCTGGCCGGACACAACAATATAGGGACGCCTTTTTTTTTATTATTTCATGAAATTTATGAAAAATCCGCAGCATGGGCACAGAACATGCTGATTTTCATTGGGGATCATGGGGCACGGATTACCAAGCGTTTTTAAAGCGTTTCTGCTGCGGAAATTCCGCATAAAAAACGCTTGAAAAACGCATTGTGGGCACACAGACTTACAGGGCAGGAGGTGAATGGTTTGAGGAGAATGAACCATCAATATAGTCTTGTGGAAAAGAGGTTGAACTTTAATTGAATAATTTAATTTAGTAATTTATTGATTCAAATCCCTTCCTATTCTTTTTGTAGGCGTTCAGGGGAGTCCCTTTTTATTACATCTTGAAAGTTTAAGAATTAGTAAGAATAAAGAGGTTGTCCATCTTCGGGGACATTTTTTTTGCTTAAATACTTCTATTAAAACATTTTTGTATTTGTTCCAGTCTAACAGGAATGTGTGTAACTCTTTTTATGCCTTTTCTGAGCTCCTCTCAGCTGATTTATGGCCACAGACTATATTAAAGTTGAACGTGCAGGAAACGAAGAGCCTGTAAAAGTAAAACGGTGCAAAATCTGTAATGCATCCTAATTGCAAAAATTATTTCTTAGTCCTAAAATGGCCAACCCCCTTTAACTTTTGCATTCCTAAGTGCTCTGAACAATCCCATATTATTGTTGTAGAAGATCGAGGAAGAAAACAACATCTGGTGCCAAAAAGTTATGCAACAGGTCATCTTCCCTGTCATATTAGGTAATTATTGGTAATCCAGTAATTTATGTTAGTATGGTTAAAGTGAAACTTTATTTTTGTGAGACACGAAGAGTCTTTCTTTCTTATAAAACAAATTAAATCCTCCATGTCATGTGCACAGATTGATGTAGCAGCTATTATGCTGCCACACATCTCAGCAGGCTTTACACTGCTCTACCCTGCCCATGTACAGAATATAGAGAGCAGCACAACCTTAAAGAAGTTGTCCATTACCAGTCATACCCCATGCTTGGCCCCGATAAAATAAAGCTTATACTCCCCTCCCGTGCTGGCGACGTTCCCGCGGTGTCGGTACACTCTCTCCCCGGGAATCCCGTGCTGTCGTTATGACACGTGACCTCGGCGCCCAATCTGCACTGTGGTCACTGTCTCCACCTCCTGTCGAATTGAATGTGAAGTGGAAGTCAGAGATCAGCTGCTGCCCGGACGTCCTCTTCATGTTCGATTTGTCCGAAGGCGGAGACAGTGACGCCAGCGCTGATTGGGTGCCGCTGTCATGTGTCACAACAACCACACGAGAGCCCTGGGACCACGAGTGTCGAGACCGCGGGAACGGCACCAGCACAGGAGGTGAGTATAGGAGTTTTTATTTTATCGGGGCCAAACATTTATATCAAGAAGGGGTTGTCCAAGTAGTGGACAATCCCTTTAATGTATATGGCTCGGTTAACATGTTCATGGCTTTTTCTAACCTGTTGCAGAAAACAAAAATTGATCATCCAAAGTCTTCCCGGAGCAGACGGGAATAACTATGCATTATTTAGCTGCAGAGGACATACAGCGCACAACTACTCTAGAGTGTAAATTCTTCTTTTCCGCTCTGCTCTGTCGATCGGGGGTCACTGTCAATATCATGCTGATTGACAGCAGGCCCCCGATGCCTAACTGCGGGGATTGGCAGTAACGCCCTGTCCACAGAACAGAAAATAAAGAGCTTCTCTGCTAATGTGAGGTCACAGGAAGCAGCAGAATCACCAACACTAGCAGTCCTTGAGCACTGAGCCGACACAGATTGGCGCCGGGCAGAACAGGCAGGTAGTTAGCAACTACCTGCTTGTAAGTTCTTTTCCCTAATAGAAAAACATGAAATAGTCCTGGATAACCCCATTAAGTATAAAGCTACAGAGGCAGCTACCATAATATCTGGCCCTTTATGAAGCCTTGATAATGCTGCAAGACTCATTGAAGGATCTGACAATGACTTTTAGGGTAGCTGTCTTCAATCAGTAGCAATAGTGTATTCTTTTCTCTGAGCTATTTTACATACTTTTGTGCCATGAAGCATTGCCAATAAGATCCTATGCACAACTGATTTTCTTATAAAGAGACATTACCCCACCACCATCGCTGAGTAGCAGAGTGAATGAAGAACAACGTGAGCCAAGTACCGTAAATCTAGTATGTTTGGCATTTAAAACCACGTTCCTCATCTTAATCTGAAGACATTGTTTCTAGATTAATGAAGTTTTTTTTTTAATTACAGTAGATCCACAAGAGATAAAGAAATTATTTTCCATAACAAGACATTTGCAGCATTGTATCTATTAACAGTAGTGTTGTTTATTTTGCAGTAATTTGTAATAGAAGGAGATAGTACGTCTCTTTTATCTCTAGTTTTTTAGATCTAATGTTGGACTTCATGCCAGTATAACTGGTTAAGGGATTTCGAATGCAGTTCCAATGTATGGAGGCAAGAAAGTGACGCGCCCCCTGGGCCGTGTGGGGAACCCGGAACCGGGCCTTTTTGTGGATGCTGGGGGTTGTAGTCACCGTGGCGATGACCCGGTCCCGTGGCTTAGGGTGGTCAATCCAGTGGGAGTCTATTGATGTGGTTTTCATTATTTTCAAATGTCCGACTACGCCACCCGTGGATTGCGGTCAAAGTGAACCGCCGCTGCAGGGCAGACCGCTGAGGCTGGTGTTGTGGGTGCAGCAGAGTGTAGTATAACTCCCCACGGGAGGAGTATAGCCTCAGGGCAGCAAGTGTGGATGATGGGGGTGATGGTGCGCGGGAATAATAACTCAGAGTCCCTGTAATGCAGTCCAGGATCTTTACTCACAGTTCGTTATTCCACGCTACTCCGGCCGGCTGTAACTTCCCGCCTCGCACCATGTTCACCAGGTGAGGGGGGCTCGGCCAACTCCCAGATAATTTTGGAGCGCTTCGCAGGACCCCCTTTGCGTATCCTTCCTCTGGCCTGTCATATCCCACCAGTGACCACGCTTCTGTCCGGCTGCCTCGGGCCTTCTCTGGGTAAACCTCGGCGCCAGTTTCCCTGACCCTATGTGGTGCCTTTTTAGCGGGTATAGTGAGGGGCTGCACCACATGAAATGTCACAGCCTCCGGTTTCTAGCTGAGGGTAGTTCCCCGCCTCCACTTGTTTCGGGGACCGGTCTCCCCCTTGGCCTGACCCCTCTACGCAGGTAGATGCGGGCGTATGGTGGATACCAGCCGGTCCACACCCCTGGGGCCCCTTCTTTCCTCTGTGTTCCTGGAGCCTCCTCCGCTCCTCTTCATTTCTTCTCCCCAACTCTCTCTCTCTCTCTCTTCAGTGCTGACTGGGCCTCACAGGCTAGACCCGCGTCCGGAGCAGAGCTCCACAGAGTCCTGCTCTGTCACATCTTCTCTCTGACTGACTTCTCTCCATGAACTCAACCCTGATCTAAGATGGTGCCCACCTTTTATACCTCCCTCTAGGTGCACCCAGGAACTGCTTCCTCCCTGCTCCTGCACTACCAGGTTCCCCCTTCCTCGGTGTTCCCTCCCCCCACTCCAGCCAGGGACAGGGACTGTCGTGCTCTACTTGGAGCATATCGGTCGCCCTGCCTCCCCGGAAATGTGGTGTAATGCATGCAGGTGTCAGGGTCCTGATCCACACTCCATCCTTACCTGAGAGTGAGATATCGCACATCTGGATGAGGTGCAATACCTCTGTAGCAACCGAGCCCCCAGGGTGCTACAAAAGATTTAGAATTTAGGTTCTATGGCGTAGCATACAGGGCTAATGTGGCCATTCTAGGCTAAAAGTAAGTAGAGCTCACCTTGAATGCACTTATTGTCTTCTTGTACTGGGTAGAGAATGATTTATGACACCAAGGACCATAACATAGCAGAAGTATCTGCCACTAGAGAGAAGTATTGACGCCTAATTTTATTTACCAAACCACTTTTCACTGTTCTACAGCCAAATTGGTTCAGAGACGAAAACAGTTGAACTTAACTAATTTTATGGTGCTGAAAACGAATATAATGCTTAGATTTGCTGATTGGCTCTAATTTTCAAGATCCAGAGGATGCTGTAATAACTTACTTTTCATGTGGGTTTATAGAAAAATTTCGTCTTTATTATTTCATCATCATTATTGCATTGTTAGTAGATAGTCTATAACATCATCTATTTAGTCTATTGAGCCTTCAGAATTCTATCGTCTTAGAGTGACCAATCAAAAAATGCAAACTCCGCTCCGATGATATAATCCTAATTACAGTTGAATCACCTACTTTTATAAATGCGCTCTGTGTAAGGTATACAGTTTTAGGATTCTTAGCTTAGTTTCATAACATATTGACTCGTTCTTGAATTAACAAAGCGGATTGTTTTTGACCATGATAAGGGAAGCCTATAGCATGTATTTTGACTGCAAAATAGGGGATCAGGACTAGAGTTTGGCTCCATACATATGCTACAATAGATGTGCATAATGTGACGCTGAGTCACTACTCACAGATAAGCCAAGAGACAGGGTAGTCAGAAGGTCCAAGGTCAGATACTAGGAAGGCTCTTGGTACAGAGAAGCAAGACAAAGGCATGATCAGGTAACACTCCAAGGTCAAATACCAAGAGGGTACGTCAAGACAATGGAGTAAGAAAAATGGAGAGTCAGAGACCAAGTCTGGGGTCAGAGAGTGTCAAGAGCAGAAGGGATAATCCTCATGAATGGTCACTACAAATCCTAAATTAGGCAACAAGATCAGAGAAAGACACAATCAGACACAGAACTAAGCACACACCTAACAAAGCTAAGCTACAGCTGACTATGAACTGCTCACAGCTAGCCAGTTAAATAGTTAGCAAATCACCAAGGATGGGAGGCACCTAGGGAAATGCCCGCAGGTTAGACCAGATTGAGCAGCATGGCTGTCGATCAAAATGCTGGCAGACCAGCACACCTCAGCAACAGATTGGATGACTGGTCTGTCACTCACAACTCTGACAGTCCAGCAAACTCCAAATCCCATAGGGCAGCTTAGCTGTCACTCACAGCAAAGAGGAAACCTTGACACATCACATCTTACCCAGTAGTTGCATGGGAAGAGGCAACCAATGCCTTTTGCAGTCCCAATGATCTGGAGATAGCCAACCGATTACGCTACCAATTGCTATTTCTGCATGGTGCCCCCCCATTCGGAAAGGCGTTTCAAGGAAGAAGTGGACTTTACAGTATCCAAACATTCCATCTGCAATACGCCCAGTACCACTTACAGAAGAAACGCCAAGTCCAAAAGCACCAGAAACATTTTCAGCCGAGTCAAGTGAGGAAGAAGAGGGTGCTTTCTCTCACAGCCCAGACTTTGTCAGCAACCTCAACTGAGCCACACCTTATAACACAAAGTGAACTAAACGATCTTGTTAGAGATTTGTATCTGCCCAACAGTAAGGCTGAGCTCTTAGGTCCCAGGCTATAGCAGTGGAATCTCCTAGTGGACAATGTTTGGATTTCTTTGTTTCACAACCATGGTAAAGGTCTTGTCCAATACTTCTTCATGGAGGGCGATCTTATGGCATGTAACATCAACAGTTTAATGGAAACTCTGAAGGTAAGTCATAAACCAGAGGCATGGAGGCTCTTCAATGATTCATCCAAAACAAGCCTAAAAGCTGTCTTGCTGCATAATGGGGATGCGCTACCTTCAATTCTAGTTGGTTATGCCGGCCGTCCATATGAAAGAAACATATGACGACGTGAAACAGCTGTCGAGGTACCTGAACTATGACCAACATTTGTGGCCCCTCTGTGGTGACTTAAAGATGGCTGCTCTCTTACTTGGTCTCCAGGGTGGATACACAAAGTACTGCTGCTTTCTGTGTGGGTGAGATAGTCATGCAAGAAAATATCACTACAATAAAAGAGACTGACCTCTCCGACATTTACTTCAGCCAGGGAGTAAAAATGTCCCGCATCCACCACTTGTTGACCCACATAAGATTTTATTACCACCATTGCATATCAACTTGGGCCTAATGAAGAACTTTGTAAAAGCAATGGATAAAAATGCAAAAGCATTCAAGTATCTCAAACTCAAGAGCAGATAACTGTTGGATCGTGGACCCACTGTGCCACAAGGCTGGCTTACCTAGAAGGGGCATAGCTAATGGTTTTCACTGGAGCTCCTGATGGTGAAGTCAGGCTTGAGCTGCAAGTTACCGCCAGGTACCACTCCTGGGCAGTCCCCAGCACTGCAGCTGCTGACCCCAAGGGTCTAGTTCGCTGACATGAACAGGACTAAGAGTCACAGGCAGGTCTTTATTCAGAACTTGTACAGACAGTACGATTTGGAAGCACCGGACAGGTGTGGCTTCAGGGTCCAGATACTGTAGGTGCGGCTTCAGGGTTCAGGTGCCGCCGGTCCAGTTTCAGGGTTCAGGTACTGCTGGTGCGGCTTCAGGGTTTGGGTACCACCACAACGGCTACAATTCATTTTGACCAAAAATGTGTTCACATTTCGGGGCCAATACTACTACCAACAACTCGGAACTGCCATGGGAAGTCCGTGCACATCTAGTTTTGAGAATCGTTATCTCGGTTGGTGGGAGGACTGTGTGGTATTCTCTGACCCCATGGAACAATGTACCTCATCCATATTATTATGGGCAAGGTATATTGATAGATGTATCATCCTATGGACGGAATCAAAAAAAAAGTTTGCTGAGTTCGTTGGATGTTTGAGCAATAATCAAGTTGGCCTCAACTTCACGAGTGAAATACAGTAAGAAAGAAAGATTACACTTCCAGGATATCACCATCATGAAAACTCCAAATGGTCGATTAGAGACAACACTATATCTGAAGCCAATGGCTATGAATTATTTATTGTCCTGGAAAATCCATCACCCTATGCCACTTTGCAAGGGTTTTCCAAAAAGTCAGTATCTGAGGCTAAGGCGGAATTGTTCCAGTATCAATGATTACATGACGAAATCAAAGGAGTTACAATACCACTTTTGCGAAAAAGAATATCCCAAGTTCTGGGTGATGCATATAGACACACCCTTCTACAGAACCGGGACTCTCTACTATTACCAAAACATAAAGAAAGAGCGGAAGACGAAATTCATCTGATCGGCACTTTCGATAATTGTAGTGGAGAAGTCCGGCAGATTTTACAAGATCTATGGGGGATCCTTAAAGCAGATAAGGATAGATGTAATAAATTACCAGAGAGACCTATGGTTATCTACAAGAGAGGCAGAAACCTGAAGGATTGCTTTGTACAGAGCCACTTTGTTGAACCAAACCAGAAGGTACTTGGTTGATTCAAAAGATTGTGGGTACCCATAAATGTGGAGGATGTAAAGCATGTGGATATATCAAGAAAAGTAAAATATTTATCAGTGCCTCTACTAATGAAACCTTCTCGAACCGAGAGTTAGCAAATTGCAAGACAAAAGGGGTAGTGTATATGGCTACATGCCAATGCCCCAAAAACTACATAGGGAAGACAAAAAGAGAGTTTAGGAGACACATCGTGGACGATATTGGATATATAAGGAGAAAAGAGGATACCACCTCGTCTAGACACATGCTTGAAATATGTCCAGAAAATCCGAATAATCTACAATTCCAAATGCTTGAGACTGTACGGGTCCCACCTAGAGGTGGTAACTGGAACAAACTGCTGTTACAAAAAGAATGCAGATGGATCCATAAAATGAGATTATGGAACTCGATGGGTATTAATTAGTGATGAGCGAGCACTCAGCCTATTAGTACCATGGCATCCGACCCTGGCCCCCGGCTCTCTGCGCCTCCACGTTTTGGTGTTGAGCCCGTCTTATGCCGGGGTTTTCTAAACCAGTGCACGCTGCACTTTGAACTTCTGGCACATCAGTTTCCCTCCGACTGGGCCAAGGTGGCGTTCATCAAGTCTCACCTCAGCGGGGAAGCATTGGCATGGCTAAACCCTCTATGGGAGAGGGGATCCCCTGGTGTCCGATCTTCCGGCGTTCCTCACTGCCTTCTGGAAGGTCTTCGATGAGCCCTGTCGAAAGACTTCTACTGCCTCTACTCTTCTCCGTCTCCGCCTAGGGAGTCTCACCGTCTCACCGTGGGCCAGTATGCCATACATTTCCGCACTCTCGCATCTGAGCTTACCTGGAACGAGGCCCTGGTGTCCACCTTCTGGGAGGGTCTTTCCAGACGGATCAAAGATGAGCTAGCCGGTCGGGACATTCCTTCCACCCTGGACAACCTGGTGGTCAAGTCTCGCCAAGAGACACGCTGAGCCGAGGGGAGCTGCTTCTACTGTGGCAGTAAGGAGCATCTGATCCATTCCTGTCCGGTGAAGCCGGGAAACTCCAGTGTCTAGGACCGCTCGGAGAGGTCGTCCTAGGCAAGAATAAATCCTCTCTGTCCTTGACTCTATCCGTTTCTATTTCCAGTGGTGAGACCCGCTTCTTTGAGACCGCCCACCTGGATTCCGGAGCCGCTGGGAATCTCATTTCTCAGGCCCTTGTGGACCAGTATCAGATTCCCACCAAACGTCTGGCCGAACCATTGGCAGTCGCTTCCATGGATGGGAGACTCCTTCCGGAGACCATCTTGCTCGTCACAGAGCCTGTAACCCTTCAGGTGGGAATGCTGCACTCTGAGAGGCTCTCCTTTCATGTGCTATCCGGACTCTCTCACTCCCTTTTGCTAGGTCTACCCTGGCTACAGAGACATGAACCTGTCCTGAATTGGCGATCTGGTGAGGTGCTCCGTTGGGGGCAGGATTGCCATGAGACCTGCCTGGTTCCGGCTCGACCGGCTCGACCTCCGTCTACCCCGGCTAATCTACCTGGTCTGCCAGCACCCTACTGGTCCTATGCGGATGTCTTCGACAAGAAGGAAGCTGAGACTCTACCACCTCATAGGCCGTATGATTGCCCAATCGACGTGGTACCCGATGCTTCTCCTCCCCGCGGGCGTATCTACCCTTTGTCGCTGGCTGAGACCCGGGCCATGTCTGAGTACATCGAGGAGAATCTTGCTAGGGGATTCATTCAGAAATCTACTTCCCCGGCTGGAGCAGGATTCTTCTTCGTTAAAAAGAAAGACGGCTCGCTGCGACCGTGTATCGACTACAGGGGTCTTAACCAGATTACCATCAAGAATAAGTACCCCCTGCCTCGCATCATGGAGCTGTTAGACCGCCTTAAAGGCGCGAGGGTCTTCACCAAGCTCGATCTTCGTGGGTTGTACAATCTGGTCCGGATCCGCCAGGGAGACGAGTGGAAGACGGCATTCAACACCCAGGACGGTCACTATGAATACCGCGTGATGCCCTTTGGTCTCTGTAATGCCCCAGCCATCTTCCCGGAGCTGTTTAACGACATCTTCCGTGATCTCTTGTATTCTTGTTGTGTAGTGGTGTACCTGGACGATATCTTGGTCTTCTCTCCGGATCTGCCCACACACCGGAGGAATGTTCGTCAGGTTCTGCTAAAGCTCCGGCAGAATCGTCTCTACGCAAAATTTGAGAAATGTCTCTTCGAGCAGACTTCCCTTCCATTCCTGGGATATATTATCTCCAAGACTGGTCTTCAGATGGACCCCGAGAAGGTTTCTGCCGTCTTAAAATGGCCCCGACTGGAGGGGTTGTAGGCGATTCAGCGATTCCTGGGCTTCGCAAATTATTACTGCCTTTTCATCCCTCATTTCTCCTCCCGGACCGCTCCCATCTCCGCGCTTACCCATAAGGGAGCAAATCCCAAGGAATGGACTTCCGAAGCAGAGGAGGCCTTCGTCTCCCTAAAACAAGCTTTCTCCTCCGCCCCTGTGCTGCACCGTCCGGATTGCAACAAGCAGTTCTTCCTGGAGGTTGATGCTTCCTCCTCCGGAGCCGGAGCGGTGCTCACCCAGAAATCCCCGTCTGGGAGAATGGTAACCTGCGGCTTCTTCTCCAAGCTCTTCTCTTCATCCGAGCGCAACTACTCTATAGGAGATCAAGAACTGCTTGCCATCAAACTGGCGCTGGAGGAGTGGCGCTACCTGCTGGAAGGGGCTCTGCACCCGGTGATCATCTACGCTGATCACAAAAACCTGGCTTATTTACAAAATGCCCAGAGACTCAATCCGCGTCAGGCTCGGTAGTCTCTGTTCTTTGCCCGATTCTGCTTTACTCTACATTACCGCCTTGCGGACAAGAACGTTAAAGCCGACGCTCTATCCTGCTCATTCCTGTCCTCAGACCAAGAGGAGGAGCCTCTGCATATCATCGACCCCTCCAGTGTAATGACTGTGGCCCCGTTTGACCTGTCTCGTCTTCCACCCGGTAAGACTTTTGTAGCTGTTCTGGATCGTAAGAAGGTTCTTCTCTGGGGTCATTCGTCCAAACTAGCTGGCCATGCAGGCCAGAAGAAGACCTTCCTGCTCATCGCCCGGCATTACTGGTGGCCTTCTCTACGCAAGGATGTTGCAGATTTTGTCACAGCTTGTTCCTCCTGTGCCCGTAACAAAGTTCCCAGGCATCTTCCCGCCGGCCGTCTCCTGCCTGTACTCGTACCTTCCGCTCCGTGGCAACACATTGCTATTGACTTTATTATGGATCTCCCTGTTTCTGCCGGTTGTACTGTCATTTGGGTGGTCGCTGACCGCTTTCCTAAAATGGCCCACTTCATCCCTCTGCCACGGCCTACCCCTCCACATTGTGTCGGATCGCGGGGTCCAGTTCACTTCGCGCTTCTGGAGAGCTACGTGTAAGCTGCTGGATGTCACCCTGGATTTCTCCTCTGCTTATCATCCTCAGTCCAATGGTCGAGTGGAACATATCAACCAGGTCCTTACCAGCTTTCTCCGGCATTTCGTCAATGCTCACCGTAACGATTGGGTTGAGGTCCTACCTTGGGCCGAGTTCTCCTATAATAACCATGAGAGTGAGTCTTCTTCCAAATCCCCGTTCTTTGTGGTCTACGGTCAACACCCCCGGATTCTGTTTCCCGTCTCTGCTTCTGTGGACAATCCTGCCGCGGAGTCTCTGGTCAGTGAATTTTCTACTATTTGGGAAGACACTAGATCCGCACTTCTGCCCTCTGAGCGGATGAGGAAACATGCCGATAAGAGATGTCTGGATCCGCCTCAGTTTCTGACGATCCAGGTACCACTCCAGCCCCGGTCTCCGCTGAGGACGTCTATGAGGTAGAGAACATTTTGGCCACCAAAAGGGTAAGAGGAAAAAACTTTTTTCTGGTGGATTGGAAGGGGTTTGGCCCGGAGGAGAGGTCTTGGGAACCCAGGGAGAACATCCATGGCCCTCTTCTTTTTAAAGAATTTCTTGCTGGCCTAAAAAACAGGGGGCATAAAGGGGGGTACTGTAGCATCGGCATCTATGGCCCCTGCCGGGCAGAGACGCCATCCCCCTTACCGCTGCGGTCCTGCTCCGGCGTCTCCCGGCCTCCCTGCTGTGGCTGCTGGTACACGCAGCTTACCTGGCTCTGTGCTTAGGGCGCGCGCGTACTCCCTCCCTCTTAAAGGGGCCACGCGCGCCGTCCTAAAAGTTCCCGGCCAATGGCCGGAGGACTTTCTCTATAAAAGGCACTTCCTCCAATATGGAGGTGCCCGTGCAAGGTTGTTGCTCTGTGATACTTACTTTGCTTCAGCCCTCAGGTCCTCTGCAAGTCAGTCCTGTCCGCCAGCCTGACTACTTTCCAGCCCGACAGTCTGTCCTTCAGTCCAGTCCGCCAGTCTGTCTATGGGCTCTGCCCGCCTGCTTACCTGGAAGCACCTGCTTGTTACCTGCCGTGCCTGCCAGCTTGCTTACCTGGAAGCACCTGCTTGTTACCTGCCGTGCCCGCCAGCCTGCTTACCTGGAAGCACCTGCCTGTTACCAATCATGCCCGCTAGCCTGCTTACCTGGAAGCAACTGCCTGTTACCTGCCGTGCCCGCTTACCTGGAAGCACCTGCCTGTTACCTGTTGTGCCCGCCAGCTTGCCTACCCGGAGCACCCGTCAGCCTGCCTGGCCTGCCCATCCGCTGTACCAGTCTGTTCCAGCCTTCTGACCTGTGGGAGTCATCTGCTCTCATACAAGGTCGGTTCCAGAGTGGCACCTGGTCCCTCCCTGGTTCACGGAGTCAACCTAGCCGCTGTGCGACCTTGGTCAGGCCGAGTAGATACTTAGTCACGCCCCTCTGGTCCCTCCTTGCACTGCAGCACAGAGGTCCCACCACCCGGATCCGTAACAGGCACAATTTCAGCTTGCCCATGGCCTCGGCCTCTGCATGCATCATCATCACCATCATGTCCAGTTCCCGTCCCTTGCCACGTGCCTTGCCCATTTTAAATGGAGCACAATATCTTCCACGCTCACAACAAATGACTAAATTTGGAGCGAACTTATATGTGATCCATGTGACGGACAAACCACAGTTTTAAATACCTGACCAGTAGGTAACTATTTTGAACAGCAAACTGCTGTCAATTGCTTCACTGACACACTGAAACAAATTTTTAATGGAGGCCAGAAATGGCAGTATTTTCTGAAAACGTATATGTGATCCGTGTGACGGAGAAAACACGGTTTTAAATACCTGGCCTGTAGGTAACTATTTTGAACAGCAATCTGATGTCAATTGCTTTACTGACGCACTGAAACTAATTTTTAATGGAGGCCAGAAATGGCAGTATTTTCTGAAAACGTATATGTAATCCGCGAGACGGAGAAAACACAGTTTTAAATACCTGGCCTGTAGGTAACTATTTTGAGCAGCAAACCGGTTTCAAAAACTTTACTGATACACTGAAATTTTTTTTTAATGGAGGCCAGAAATGGCAGTATTTTCTGAAAACGTGTATGTGATCCGTGTGACGGAGAAAACACAGTTTTAAATACCTGGCCTGTAGGTAACTATTTTGAACAGCAATCTGGTGTCAATTGCTACACTGACACACTGAAACTAATTTTCAATGGATGCCAGAAATGGCAGTATTTTCAGCGCAATTATATGTGATCCGTGTGACAGAGAAAACACAGTTTTAAATAGCTGGATTTTTAGTGCTGTAATATGGAAAGGAACTGGCTGTATTCTGCAGTGCTAACAAGCAAATGGCGCAGAAAAAAGGTGTTCTCTGGATTGCTTTTAAAGCAAATAATGAGGATTAAGATCCCCAAAAAATTATTCCTGGCCCCTGAGACCTGGGCCTTTGCCTAGAAATATCTAACAGCAGCAGAAGGCAGGACTGGAATGGAGCCTCTTGTGCTATGTACACTGCAGTCTACTATATACCCTGCTTGCCTATATACACTGCCTGCCTGATATCTCTGAAGATGGATTAGTCCTCAGAAGGACTATTTATTGAGATGGATATGTGTCTATAATATAATCTGTACACATACACTAACTAGAAACAAGCAAATCTCTCCCTAGCTCAGCAGCAGCTCTCCCTACACTGTCTGATTAAGGAGTGACTGTGACGAGCATGGCGGCGCAAGGTCTTATTTACACCTGATGACGCTGTGCGGCCAGCCAATCACTGTAATGCAACAACCAACATGGCTACGGCATTACAGTGAGTGGCTGGCAATCCCTGAATGTTCATTGGCTCTCTAAAGAGCGCCAAACATGCAGGGAAGGGACCCGAGCTCCCGCCAAGCAACCCTGGAAATACTCGGCGAGCGCCGAGCATGTCGAGCAGTGAGATGCTCGGGCGAGCACCGAGCAGTAGCGAACATCCTCGCTCATCACTAGTATTAATGAAACACTTTCTTTTTCCTGTTTTATAGAAGAATAGATTCAGAGAATGCTTCCCAATCCGATGACCCAAATAACCTAACAAAATCTTGCCAAATATTCTTCTTAAACATTATTGAGTGGAATTGTGTCGAACCAGTACCTATATATATAAAAAGTCACTTAGATCTCAGAGCCAGACTATAATTGCTAAATAAATCTTCAATTCATTTATTTTAAGATTCAAAGGTTGGAGAGATTTGATTTCTGATAGGGAGATCTCCACCTTATATATTCTAGAAATTGATTAAATATATGTTTGAGTAAGTATAAACCAATTAATATACTTGAGGCACAGGATCAAAAGAATTGTGGAGATATTATACCCCGCATTTCTACATAATAACATTTATGAATGAGAATCAATATCAATATATAAAAAGGGTAATTTTTAGTTGTTTTTTACCATCAAGTATTTATAGCCTTAGGTATATAAAATATGACATAAGCAATGACTCAAAGATACCGAGGGATATACTGAGTATGAAAAAGTCTGTTATATTATATATATGTTAATATAAGATCATGTAGAATCGCTGAAGGAGATAAGCTAGCGAGTAATAGGTTCACTGGCATGAAAGTGTTAATAAGCTGTATCAAGTCAGCTTTGAAAAAGCGTCCATTGGCTGAATCCTCACACCCCCAACAGAAAATACCATTGGCTACCTGCGGCTGCTAAGTAAATATGACGTGGAGCAGCAACATCGGAAAATAAAAAGGGATCCCTGATTGGCCTAGCAGGAATGCAAGAGACAGCGCTCGACTGCTATTGGACGAAGCAGACGAGCCTCGCCAGTCTACCGCAAGGAATGGCTGGGGTGGAGCTACAGGGTCGAACCCATCTACTAATGGCAGATATTGGCTGCGGCGAATATCAGCAACTAGAACTGAGATCTCTGATTGGGCATTTGAGTAATTTAGGACTAGATGAGGGATCTCCGTCTACTTTTAGATGTATTGGTTTGGCCGCCGAGCATGGACAGCAACCATGCCAATATGTTATCACACATGTATCATAAATCTGAAAGAGCTCACTAATCCTATAGATTAAACTCCCAGCCCCCGATGATTCATGGCAGGAACAAATGAATTAGGAAATGCCTAGGGCAGAGTCTCCAACAGAGTTAAAAGGAGAGGGGACACAGCCTTCAGTGTGATAAATAGGGCAACAACAGGCTGATATGTTTGTGATCGAAACGCTGCATAGACTAAAAAGTTCAGCTACCGTCCATTAATAGGATTTGATGGGAGTAGCAAGGTGGATATGGCTAAAATTAAAAAGCATGCTAATCCACCTGCAATGTGATCCTCATATTCTATACAGGATTAATCTCCTCCACGGCTTGATCTGTTCATTTCTAATTACTACTCAAAGAGATTGAATGCTTTATTTTAAGGGTGTGCATATTTATGCAACCACATTAGATCAGACTTCAGTTTGTTTTTCAATTGAATTGTACAGATCATAGGTGACATTAAAAGGTAGAGACCGTTCCAAAATGATTCTTCTTGGTATGATTTTTTTACAGGACAGAAATCTGGCATTTTGACAGGGGTGTGTAGACTTTTTTACCCATTGTATCTCAGCATTTATACAGCATAATAAAACATTAATATATGCATTACAGTTAGTGATGAGCGAACGTGCTCAGACAAGAGGTTATTTGAGCATGCTCGGGTGATAACCGAATATCTTCGGCATGTTCAAAAAATAGGTTTGAGTCACCGCAGCTGCATGTCTCGCGGCTGTTTGATAGCCGCACCATATGCAGGGATTGCCTGTTTGTTTGTCAATCCATGCATGTGTTGTGGCTGTCAAACAGCCACGAATTATGCAGCTGCGGCGACTCAAACCTATTTTTCGAGCACACCGAAGATACTCTGTTCGCACCCGAGCATTCTCGGATAACCCCTTATCCGAGTTAGTTCGCTCATCACTAATTACAGTGCATACCAAAGTGAAATGGCACAATACAATCGAGCAATAGCATATTCCTGGCAGTACGCAGCAGGTGCTGTGGTATTCCGTTTCCTATACAGTTTACATTTCGGAGGTGATAACAGTGGATGCTGGGTGTGTCGGCTGTTGGACCCTCACTGATCTTATATGCATGACCTATGCTGTTGATAAGTTATCATTGCAATAATAGTTTACGACCCCTTTAAAGTTGTACGAGGAAGGCAAACTCATTTTCAACTCTCTTTTATGCATTAATAAATGCTTTTTATTAAGTTTTGCAATTCAATTCTAGAAAATCTCTGAATTTTTTTATAATTAAAGTCAGATTTTTGGCATAAATATTAGAATTTGGCTTTTTTTCTATTTAGAATTACATATTACAAGCAAATTTGAATAATGTATTCACTAGTGTAGAAGACATGTACTGGGACACTGGGTGTGTATGGAAAGTTGGGGATATTGTAATAATATATCCAGAACTTGTACCAATACAGGAGGTTTTTACCATGACAAATGCTCTAAAATAGTTAAAGTGTCCTCCCCTTACATATCCCTGCCACTTCTCTTCCAATCCTGCCTGATTAGGGCCACATAAGACAGGGCTCATAAGTGAAAGAGCTTAATGAGCATTTCAGGCATAATCTGGGGATTTACATGGCATAGGTCAACAATTGCAGAGGCTCTGAGTTGAAATACACTTCCTGAGATATGACCCCATTGTGGAAACTACACCGATCATGTTATTCACCTAGGGATGTGACGCACCCCTGGGCCTTCGTCGCGCGGCATCGCGCGCACGGGAGCTTACCCGGAGCCGGATCTGTTGAGGGTTGTAGTCTCGTGGCGGTGACCCGGTCCGTGCCCAGGGAGTCAAACTGAGCGGCGATGTATTAGCGGTAGATGTTGGACGACTACGCCACCCGTTGAATGCAGCGAAGGAGCTGCCGCTGCAGGGCAGACTGCTGAGGCCGGTGGTAGGATTGTGCAGCGTGATAGTATCACCCCCAACGGGAGGGGTATGGCCTCAGGGCAGCCGACGTGGATGATGGGGGTAGCAGGAATCACTCAGAGACGATGCGGTGTAATTCAGGGTCTTTACTGGTGATAAAGATAGACCCTCCCGGAGTACTGGCTAGCGATCGGGGCCTGGTCAGTCCTTGAGCAGATGGGATCTCCCCTGGCCAGGCGGAGTTGTAGGCCTCCCAAACTGACTGTACTCTTCTGGCTACCTTGCTAGTGTGACACCCCAGGGGTCTGGTTGTCACAGTGATAGAGATATTACGTCTGAGAGCAGGTGGGAGGTCCTTTGGTCAGGGATCCTGTGCATGCCACACCTCCTGCCCAGCCTTGGGAGGGGAAGAACTTCCCCTGTATAAACCCGGGGCTGAGGCAGGGTTAGTGAGTCCAGGAAGAGTAGAGACAAGAGCAGCATAGGAAGCAGCAGAGTCACAAGGAGTCAGGGGCTGGCAGCTAAAGAGCTCGCCCTGACTAAGAAGATTCTTTACCGGACCCGGAGTCCGAGGCTGTGGGGACTAACTTCTACCCAGCAGCAGAATCCGTCAGGCAGGGGATTTCAGGTCCCCTGGCCCAGAAGCCCGAAGGCCCGGTCACACGCGTGGGACCAGCACCGCCATCGTGGAGCGGAAGCCATTAGAAGGCCCCGAGTCACCGGCCATACGGGTGAGCACCACACGGTACACTCAGGGACGTGGGCTACTTACATCAGCTTCTAGCAAGGTAGCCAGAAGAGTACAGTCAGCTTGGGAGGCCTACAACTACGCCTGGCCAGGGGAGATCCCATCTGCTCAAGGACTGACCAGGCCCCGTTCGCTAGCAAGTACTCCGGGAGGGTCTATCGTTGTTACCAGTAAAGACCCTGAACGCTACCATACCGTCTCTGAGTGGTTCCTGCTACCCCCATCATCCACGTCGGCTGCCCTGAGGCCATACCCCTCCCGTTGGGGGTTATACTATCACGCTGCACCATCCTTCCACCGGCCTCAGCGGTCTGCCCTGCAGCAGCAGCCCCCTGGCTGCATTCAACGGGTGGCGTAGTCATCAACCATTTTCTACCGCTAACAGACTGCCGTCCAGTTTGACTCCCTGGGCACGGACCGGGTCACCGCCACGAGACTACAACCCTAAACAGATCCGGCTCCGGGTAAGCTCCCGCGTGCGCAACGCAGCGCGACACAGGCCCAGGGGCGCGTCAACTTTGGCGTAGTCGGCAGGATAGAACTTTAGTAACATCTGTAGAACTGCCACATCACACTGAGCTTGACGCCCTGGGCACGGGACCGGGTCACAGCCGCTCGGAGACTACAACCCCCCATCTGATCCGGTGCCGGGTATTCCCCTCAAAAAGGAATATGTCCCAGGGGGCGCGTCAACTTTGGCGTAGTCGGCAGGATCACGTGCCCGCAACCACCGGGTACTGCGTGCCTGAAAAGCAAAGACTGTTCAAACTTACCAGTGGTGAAGATTCCCGCCATCGGTGAAGATTCCCGCCATCCGGCGCCATCTTCAGCCTTCTTCCCGCCATCGGTGAAGTTTCCCGCCATCCGGCGCCATCTTCAGCCTTCTTCCCGCCATCCGTGGAGTTTTCCCGCCATTGGACGCCATCTTGAGGACGCCGCGCGGGAAGAAGAGGGGCGTGGACTCCGAAAGCGCGCGAGAACTGAAGCCCCGCCTCACGTCCGGACGTTGCGTAAGGTCCTGGAAGGAGCCCAGCAGACGCCGACGTCACAGGAGCGCGACGGAAGGTCCTCAACCCTGACGATCCACTGCGGAGCCGCGGCCTACGGAACAGGATCATCGCAAGGTAGGCCACGGTCCACTAGGGGGGAGGAAGATGTCGGATACGGAGGAGAGCTCCACTGCCTCAACCCCCGCCAGCGCTACCGCTGTTGCAGTTATGCCCTTCACCATGCCCTATATCCCGGGAGCAGCTTGGCTACCCCAGTACTCAGGGGAGTCACATACCCTGCATGACTTTAGAGAAAAGCTGGATAGCCTCTTCCAGGTGTACCCCCTCACAGAAGAGCAAAAAGTGAGCATCCTGGTGGCCCAACTAACTGGGGCAGCCAAAAGGGAAGTAAAATCCTGGCCACCTGGGAGGAAGACTGTCGCAGGGATACTAACCCGGCTGAAGGACACCTTTGATACCCGCACCTCAGCCGAGATTAAACTTAGATTCTACGGGTGCAAGCAGCGAGCGCATGAGAGTATAAGGGACTATGCACTCAACCTACAAGAGGCCCTGAGGGCCATTAAGCAGACCGACCCTAATGGAGTGGGAAACGAGGACAGGCTGTTGACCGAACAATTTATAGAGGGTTTATATTGCAATGCCCACCGCACCCAGTTGCGGGCAATGGCCTTACAGGACCCTCATCTAGAATTTGCACAGTTCAAGGACAGAGCCATCCGGGTGCTCCGAGAACCGGCACCAGGTGGCGTTGTGACCCACAGACGCCCCACTACCACTTACTACCAGGAGGCGGCGCCCTTGTCAGCAGGGCCTGTGGGAGCTGATGCGCAGGCTTTGGACAATGACCCGGCTCCAGACCTACACCATCAGGTCCAAGAGCTAGCTAAAAGCGTTGCTGCGCTAACCCGAACTGTGCAGTCTTTACAGGTTTCCACTCCAGGGAAGATCCAGCTGGCATCCGGACCGGAGGACATCCCGTGGCGTCGACCAAGGAGGACCCCACCGGCCAGAGGAAGACCCAGTGACCGATACAGCGAGGACGGACGACCCATCTGCCGCCGCTGCAATCAACCCGGACATATGGAAAGGTACTGTTCTTTAAACGGGCACAACCTGGGGTAGAGGGCCAACCCCCAGGAAAAAGATCACCAGGCCCATCGAACTGGCGCGACAGATATGTGGGAGGACGTCCAGTCTTGCCTGTGGTACTGGATGGCATTCCCATGAGTGCCCTACTGGACACCGGGTCACAGGTCACCACCATCCCGTACGTGCTCTTCAAGCAGTACTGGAATGACTCGGATATTACCCGCTACCCTGACGACGACTTGAGTATCATCGCCAGCAATGGTCAGCCCGTGCCACAGATCGGATTTAAAGAGGTGACCATCAAAATTGGTAGAGTCGAACTGGCCGCACAGGGACTGATCATTGTAGATATTGACAAACATGAGAGTCACCCAAAAATAACTCTAGGAACTAATGTAATTGAAAATTGTCTTGCAGAGGTGATTTTCCTTTTACAGCAGGTTGCCAAGAATGCCAGCTCCGGCGAGCAGCGGGTGCTCCAGAAAGAGATCCGGGCACTGATGCAACGGCAACAAGTGGAACTCTCCGGCGGTGAGATTGGTAGCGTAAGAATGTGTGACCCTTTTCCTATTGCCATGCCCCCAAAAAGTGAAATGATGATTTGGTGCCGGGCAGCTATTGGTCTGAGAGGTAGAGATTACCAGGCAATGGTAGAACCAGTTTACTCAGACAGTAGGCCCACCATTTTGACAGCACGGGGGGTGGTCAATGTACGCCATGGGAGGGTGCCCGTTCGCATAATAAATATCGGGGAGAGGGAAGTGTACCTGCCCCGGTATGCCACGCTAGCCAAATTATATACCACTAATCAAAATTCTATACAATCTGTGGAACCCTTGCCTCCATCTCACCCGGAGGAAGGTAACGGCTCTAAGAAAGACATGGAGGACTGGTGTCAGCAACTACATCTGGGTACTGACTCCACTCCCTCACACCAGAAACAAGGAGTCTATCGGGTGGTTCAAGAGTATGAGAGAGTGTTTAGTAAACACCCGTTAGACTTCGGGCGAGTCAAGGGGGTAGAACACCGCATCCCCACGGGAGATCATCCTCCCATAAAAGAGAGGTATCGACCCGTACCCCCTGCACATTACCAACACGCCAAGGGGATGCTTAGAGACATGAAGGAGGCTGGGGTAATCCGGGATAGCTGTAGCCCCTGGGCAGCCCCACTAGTTTTAGTCAAAAAGAAAGACAACACCATGAGGATGTGTGTAGATTACCGGAAAATCAACCGTATCACACACAAGGATGCGTACCCCTTACCAAGGATAGAGGAGTCATTGGCTGCTTTAAGATCTGCTAACTTCTTCTCTACCTTGGATCTCACTAGCGGGTACTGGCAGGTTCCTGTAGCAGAGGCGGACCGGGAGAAGACCGCATTCACCACCCCGATGGGACTTAGCGAGTTCACCTGCATGCCGTTCGGACTCTGCAACGCCCCAGGAACCTTCCAACGATTAATGGAGTGCTGTCTGGGCCACAGAAACTTCGAGACGGTCCTGTTGTACCTGGACGATGTCATCGTATACTCCAAAACTTATGAGGACCACCTGAAACACCTGGCGGAGGTGTTCGAAGCTCTGGCGAGTTACGGCCTAAAGGTGAAACCCTCCAAGTGTCACCTCCTGAAACCAAAGGTGCAATACCTGGGACACGTGGTGAGCGCTGACGGAGTGGCTCCCGACCCCGATAAGATCACCGCAATTAAGGGATGGCCAAGCCCCTCCAGCGTAAAAGAAGTGCGGCAGTTCCTAGGGTTGGTAGGCTACTACCGAAGGTTTATTCCCGGTTTCACCAAAAAGGCAGCACCTATGCAGGACCTCCTGATAGGCCAGTCCCGGAAGGCCAAGAACCAGAAGCCGCCCTTCAAATGGGAAAAGCTAGAAGAAGAGTCCTTCCGCCAGCTGAAGATGGCCCTCACGGGGGATGAAATCTTGGCGTACCCGGACTATAGCCAGCCCTTCATCCTCTACACCGACGCCAGTAACATCGGGCTAGGAGCCGTACTGTCCCAGATTCAGCAGGGGAGAGAACGAGTAATCTCCTATGCCAGCCGAAAACTGCGACCCACCGAAAGGAACCCCGAAAATTACAGCTCATTTAAGCTAGAGTTCCTGGCCGTGGTATGGGCAGTCACCGAGCGCTTTAGGCATTACCTCGCTTCTTCCCGGTTCACCGTATACACGGATAACAACCCGCTGACACACCTGGACACGGCAAGACTCGGTGCCCTGGAGCAGAGGTGGATGGCCCGTCTGTCCAACTACGAGTTCACAATTAAATACCGGGCAGGGCGCTCCAATACCAACGCGGACGCCCTGTCCAGGATGCCCAACCTGCCGGACGGAGGAGAAGATCCGGAGGGACTGGAAGAAGTTGAACTCCCTGCGTTCCACCGTCATGGGACTATCCAGTATTCCCACCGGGTAAGGAGTAAGCAGGCTGCTACGTTGAACCCCTTACCTCACTACAACTGGGCGGAAACGCAAGACAGCGACCCTGCCGTCCGACTGGTGAAGGAGATGCTGACTCGCCCGGAGGCTAGCCTGGAATCAGACGCTCCAGAGGAAGCCAAACAACTATGGGCAGAGAAGAGTCGACTGTTCCTTTACAAGGGGAAGTAGTGCCGCAGAATGGTTAACTCCAGGACGCATGAACTACTCTGGCAAGTAGTGGTGCCACGAAGAGACGCAGCCATGGTGATGGAGGCATACCACGACGGAGCTGGACACTTCGGGTGGAAAAAGCTGGAGTTCCTGCTGCGCGAGCGGTTCCACTGGGTAGGCATGAGGGGAACCATCGAGAAGTGGTGCAGAGACTGTGGCCCGTGCAATCTGAGAAGGAAGGACCGGGCCAGCCAGAAGACTCCCCTGCAGTCCATCGTCACCCGGCAACCGTTGGAACTGGTAGCCTTGGATCATGTAAAACTGACCCCCAGCAGAAGTGGCTACGTCTACGCGTTAACCATCGTGGATCATTACTCCCGGTTTCTGGTTGTCGTCCCCGTCAAGGACTTAACGGCTCGAACAGCAGCTAGAGCCTTCCAGCAGCACTTTTGCCGTCCACACGGGTACCCGGACCAAGTGCTGACGGACCAGGGACCTGCCTTTGAAGCGGAGGTCTTCCAGGAATTCTGCAATCTGTATGGCTGCCGGAAGATAAGGACGACACCCTACCATCCGCAAACTAATGGACTTTGTGAGAAAATGAACCAGGTGGTAATGGATCTTCTAAAAACGTTGCCCCTGGAAGAACGCAGTCTGTGGCCTGAGAAGTTGCCCGATCTGGTGGACCTATACAACCACATCCCGGTAGGTTCCACCAACTGTACCCCGGCTTACCTAATGAGGGCAAGACCTGGTAAGTTACCTGTTGACCTGGAAATGGGAGTCCTGACGCCCGAGGACACTTCACCAGAAACGGACTGGGACACAGAGAGGCAGCAGCAGTACCGGAAAGTACAGGAGAGCGTGGAGCGAAGTCTCTGTCAGGCTAGGGAAAGACAAGAGAAGACTTACAACCAGTATGCTCCCGCTGTTCCCCTGGTACCCGGAGAGCAGGTCTTGAAGAGGAAGAGACGGCTCCACAAGTTGGACGACCAGTGGGAGAAGGACCCGTACACCGTACTGCCCTCAAGCCACGAGAACCCGAAGGTCTGTACCATCAGTAAAGACGGAGGGGAAACCACAGCCATTGTATCCCGGGACCACCTGAAGAAGTGCCCCGAACAACTGAGGAACCCTGAGGAGGAACAGGAAGACCATCGACCCGTGGAAGAAAGGGAAGATATGGTTAGTACCGTGCTCGGGGACTTCCCTCGGTCTTGGACTCAAGTCAATGGTGCAGTTGTGGTACCCGTACTCACCTTCCTCCAACCATCATCCCAAGAACCTACGGAGCAACGGGTAGAGCTGGAAGAGCAGCCGGTCCAGGAGGCAGAAGACTCCACCCAAGCGGAACAGGAGAATCCACCCTCTGCTTATAGTGAGCCTGCCGTACCCCTAGTGAGACAAAGAGCCGGTAGACAGCTGCCCAGTTTACCCTTGACAGCTCCTACACCCTGTAGTTCAGGGCCAGACAGTCAGCTCCGTAGGTCCACTAGGGCCACTAGAGGCCAGTTACCCGCACGTTGGAGGATCTAAATGTTTAAGTTGTTTTACAATGTTTACCTGTTTATTGTTGCTTGTGTGTAATTTTGTGTTTCTAGTTGTTTTTAGGAGTCTTCGGTGGATTTACCGGGAATCCTTTGTATATAGTTGGAGCGTAACCCAGGATGGACTAGAGACTGTTAAGGACTCGGGGTAGGACAGACCCCTACCTGGTTACGTCTCCCTGTGTTGGTGAAATGGACACCTTTGCTTTTCTTCAAAGACTGCACCCGGTTGCGGACATCCGTGACCATCTTATTGTGTTTCCTTATTGTATTTTATTGTTCTTTGATATACCTTGTTATATTTTTCTAAAAAGTGTTTAGTCCCGGAGTACTAAATTTCACTAGGGGGGAGTGTGACACCCCAGGGGTCTGGTTGTCACAGTGATAGAGATATTACGTCTGAGAGCAGGTGGGAGGTCCTTTGGTCAGGGATCCTGTGCATGCCACACCTCCTGCCCAGCCTTGGGAGGGGAAGAACTTCCCCTGTATAAACCCGGGGCTGAGGCAGGGTTAGTGAGTCCAGGAAGAGTAGAGACAAGAGCAGCATAGGAAGCAGCAGAGTCACAAGGAGTCAGGGGCTGGCAGCTAAAGAGCTCGCCCTGACTAAGAAGATTCTTTACCGGACCCGGAGTCCGAGGCTGTGGGGACTAACTTCTACCCAGCAGCAGAATCCGTCAGGCAGGGGATTTCAGGTCCCCTGGCCCAGAAGCCCGAAGGCCCGGTCACACGCGTGGGACCAGCACCGCCATCGTGGAGCGGAAGCCATTAGAAGGCCCCGAGTCACCGGCCATACGGGTGAGCACCACACGGTACACTCAGGGACGTGGGCTACTTACATCAGCTTCTAGCAAGGTAGCCAGAAGAGTACAGTCAGCTTGGGAGGCCTACAACTACGCCTGGCCAGGGGAGATCCCATCTGCTCAAGGACTGACCAGGCCCCGTTCGCTAGCAAGTACTCCGGGAGGGTCTATCGTTGTTACCAGTAAAGACCCTGAACGCTACCATACCGTCTCTGAGTGGTTCCTGCTACCCCCATCATCCACGTCGGCTGCCCTGAGGCCATACCCCTCCCGTTGGGGGTTATACTATCACGCTGCACCATCCTTCCACCGGCCTCAGCGGTCTGCCCTGCAGCAGCAGCCCCCTGGCTGCATTCAACGGGTGGCGTAGTCATCAACCATTTTCTACCGCTAACAGACTGCCGTCCAGTTTGACTCCCTGGGCACGGACCGGGTCACCGCCACGAGACTACAACCCTAAACAGATCCGGCTCCGGGTAAGCTCCCGCGTGCGCAACGCAGCGCGACACAGGCCCAGGGGCGCGTCAACTTTGGCGTAGTCGGCAGGATAGAACTTTAGTAACATCTGTAGAACTGCCACATCACACTGAGCTTGACGCCCTGGGCACGGGACCGGGTCACAGCCGCTCGGAGACTACAACCCCCCATCTGATCCGGTGCCGGGTATTCCCCTCAAAAAGGAATATGTCCCAGGGGGCGCGTCACTAGAGGCGGGTATAAGTAGCCCACGTCCCTGAGTGTACCGTGTGGTGCTCACCCGTATGGCCGGTGACTCAGGGCCTTCTAGTGGCGTCCGCTCCACGACGGCGGTGCTGGTCCCACGCGTGTGACCGTGCCTTCGGGTTTCTTGGCCAGAGGACCTGAAATCCCCTGCCGGGCGGTTTCTGCTGCTGGGTAAAGATTAGTCCCCACAGCCTCGGACTCCGGGTCCGGTGATAGCTTCTCAGTCAGGGCGAGCTCTGCAGCTGCCAGCCCCTGACTCCTTATAGCACTGCTCCCACAGAGCTCCTGATGTTCTTTTCCTAGATCTGCTTCTCTTCTCTGTCTCTACTTCTTCTCTACTCCCTAACCCTGCCTCAGCCCTAGGTTTATATAGGGGAAGTTCTTCCCCTCCCAGGACTGGGCAGGAGGTGTGGCATGCACAGGATCCCTGACCAAGAGACCTCCCACCTGCTCTCAGACATAACATTGCTGTTACTGTGGAAACCAGACCCCTGGGGTGCCACATTCCCCCCTAGTGAAATTTAGTACTCCGGGACTAAACATATTTTTAGAAAAACATAACGAGGTATAAACAATAATAATAGTACAATAAGAAAAACATATAAAGATGGCCACGGCGTGTCCGCAACCGGGTGCAGTTTTTGAAGCAAAGCAAGGTGTCCATTTCACCAAAACAGGGAGACGTAACCAGGTAGGGGTCTGTCCTGCCCCGAGTCCTTAACAGTCTTTAGTCCGTCCTGGGTTATGCTCCAACTATACACAAAGGATTCCCGGTAAATCCACCTAAGACTCCTGTAAATAACTAGAAACACAAAATTATACACAAGCAACAATAACAGACAAACATTAATAAAATAACTTAAACACTTAGATCCTCCAACGTGCGGGTAACTGGCCTCTAGTGGCCCTAGTGGACCTACGGAGCTGACTGTCTAGCCCTGAACTACAGGGTGTAGGAGCTGTCAAGGGTAAACTGGGCAGCTGTCTACCGGCTCTTTGGCTCACTAGGGGTACGGCAGGCTCACTATAAGCAGAGGGTTGATCCTCCTGTTCTGCTTGTGTGGAGTCTTCTGCCTCCTGGACCGGCTGCTCTTCCAGCTCTACCTGTTGCTCCGTAGGCACTTGGGATGCTGGTTGGAGGAACGTGAGGACGGGTACCACAACTGCACCATTGACTTGAGTCCAGGACCGAGGGAAGTCTCCGAGCACAGTACTAACCATATCTTCCCTTTCCTCTACGGGTCGATGGTCTTCTTGTTCCTCTTCAGGGTTCCGTAGCTCTTCAGGACACTTCTTCAGGTGATCCCGGGATACAATGGCTATGGTCTCCCCTCCGTCTTTACTGATGGTACAGACTTTCGGGTTCTCGTGGCTTGAGGGCAGTACGGTGTACGGGTCCTTCTCCCACTGGTCGTCCAACTTGTGGAGCCGTCTTTTCCTCTTCAAGACCTGCTCTCCGGGTACCAGGGGAACAGCGGGAGCATACTGGTTGTAAGTTTTCTCTTGTCTTTCCCTAGCCTGACAGAGACTTCGCTCCACGCTCTCCTGTACTTTCCGGTACTGCTGCTGCCTCTCTGTGTCCCAGTCTGCTTCTGGTGAAGTGTCCTCGGGTGTCAGGACTCCCATTTCCAGGTCAACAGGTAACTTACCAGGTCTCGCCCTCATTAGGTAAGCCGGGGTACAGTTGGTGGAACCTACCGGGATGTGGTTGTATAGGTCCACCAGATCGGGCAGCTTCTCAGGCCACAGACTGCGTTCTTCCAGGGGCAACGTTTTCAGGAGATCCATTACCACCTGGTTCATTTTCTCACAAAGTCCATTAGTTTGCGGATGATAGGGTGTCGTCCTTATCTTCCGGCAGCCATACAGATTGCAGAATTCCTGGAAGACCTCCGCTTCAAAGGCAGGTCCCTGGTCCGTCAGCACTTGGTCCGGGTACCCGTGTGGACGGCAGAAGTGCTGCTGGAAGGCTCTAGCTGCTGTTTGAGCCGTTAAGTCCTTGACGGGGACGACAACCAAGAACCGGGAGTAATGATCCACAATGGTTAACGCGTAGACGTAGCCACTTCTGCTTGGGGTCAGTTTTACATGATCCAAGGCTACCAGTTCCAACGGCTGCCGGGTGACGATGGACTGCAGGGGAGTCTTCTGGCTGGCACGGTCCTTCCTTCTTAGGTTGCACGGGCCACAGTCTCTGCACCACCTCTCGATGGTTCCCCTCATGCCTACCCAGTGGAACCGCCCACGCAGCAGGAACTCCAGCTTCTTCCATCCGAAGTGTCCAGCCCCGTCGTGGTATGCCTCCATCACCATGGCTGCGTCTCTCCGTGGCACCACTACTTGCCAGATTAGTTCATGCGTCCGGGAGTTAACCATTCTGCGGCACAACTTCCCCTTGTAAAGGAACAGTCGACTCTTCTCAGCCCACAGTTGCTTGGCTTCCTCCGGAGCGTCTGGGTCAAGGCGAGCCTCTGGCCGAGTCAGCATCTCTTTTACCAGCCGGACGGCAGGGTCACTGTCTTGCGTTTCCTCCCAGTCGTAGTGAGGCAAGGGGTTAAACGTAGCGGCTTGCTTACTCCTTACCCGATGGGAATACTGGATAGTCCCATGACGGTGGAACGCGGGGAGTTCGACTTCTTCCAGTCCCTCTGGATCTTCTCCTACGTCCGGTAGGTTTGGCATCCTGGACAGGGCGTCCGCGTTGGTATTGGAGCGTCCTGCCCGGTATTTGATTGTGAACTCGTAGTTGGACAGACGGGCCATCCATCTCTGCTCTAGGGCACCGAGTCTTGCCGTGTCCAGGTGTGTCAACGGGTTGTTATCCGTGTACACGGTGAACCGGGAAGAAGCGAGGTAGTGCTTAAAGCGTTCGGTGACTGCCCACACCACTGCCAGGAACTCTAGCTTAAATGAGCTGTAATTCTCAGGGTTTCTTTCGGTGGGTCGCAGTTTTCGGCTAGCGTAAGCGATTACTCGTTCTTTCCCCTGCTGGATCTGGGACAGTACGGCTCCTAGCCCGATGTTACTTGCGTCGGTGTAGAGGATAAAGGGCTGGCTGTAATCAGGGTACGCCAGGATTTCATCCCCCGTGAGGGCCATCTTCAGCTGGCGGAAGGACTCTTCTTCTAACTTCTCCCATTTGAAGGGCGGCTTCTGGTTCTTGGCCTTCCGGGACTGGCCTATCAAGAGGTCCTGCATAGGAGCTGCCTTTTTGGTGAAACCGGGGATGAATCTGCGGTAATAGCCTACCAACCCGAGGAACTGCCGCACTTCCTTTACACTGGAGGGACTTGGCCATTCCTTAATTGCGGTGATCTTATCAGGGTCGGGAGCCACTCCATCAGCGCTCACCACGTGTCCCAGGTACTGCACCTTTGGTTTCAGGAGGTGACACTTGGAGGGTTTCACCTTTAGGCCGTAGCTTGCCAGAGCTTCGAACACTTCCGCCAGGTGTTTCAGTTGGTCCTCATACGTCTTAGAATATACAATGACATCGTCCAGGTACAACAGGACCGTCTCAAAGTTTCTGTGGCCCAGACAACACTCCATTAATCGTTGGAAGGTTCCTGGTGCATTGCAGAGTCCGAACGGCATGCAGGTAAACTCGCTAAGTCCCATCGGGGTGGTGAATGCGGTCTTCTCCCGGTCCGCCTCTACTACAGGAACCTGCCAGTACCCACTAGTGAGATCCAAGGTAGAGAAGAAGTTAGCAGATCTTAAAGCAGCCAAAGACTCCTCTATCCTTGGTAAGGGGTACGCATCCTTGTGTGTGATACGGTTGATTTTCCGGTAATCTACACACATCCTCATGGTGTTGTCTTTCTTTTTGACTAAGACTAGTGGAGCTGCCCAGGGGCTACAGCTATCCCTGATCACCCCAGCCTCCTTCATGTCTCTAAGCATCCCCTTGGCGTGTTGGTAGTGTGCAGGGGGTACGGGTCGATACCTCTCTTTTATGGGAGGATGGTCTCCCGTGGGGATGTGGTGTTCTACCCCCTTGACTCGCCCGAAGTCTAACGGGTGTTTACTAAACACTCTCTCGTACTCTTGCACCACCCGATAGACTCCCTGTTTCTGGTGTGAGGGAGTGGAGTCAGTACCCAAATGTAGTTGCTGACACCAGTCCTCCATTGTTTTCTGAGAGCCGTAACCTTCCTCCGGGGAAGATGGAGGCAAGGGTTCTACGGACTGTATGGAATCTTGATTGATGGTATACAATTTGGCTAGCGTGGCATACCGGGGCAGGTACACTTCCCTCTTCCCGATATTTATTATGCGAACGGGCACCCTCCCATGGCGTACATTGACCACCCCCCGTGCTGTCAAAATGGTGGGCCTACTGTCTGAGTAAACTGGTTCTACCATTGCCTGGTAATCTCTACCTCTCAGACCAATAGCTGCCCGGCACCAAATCATCATTTCACTTTTCGGGGGCATGGCAATAGGGAAAGGGTCACACATTCGCACGCTACCAATCTCACCACCGGAGAGTTCTAGCTGTTGCCGTCGCATCAGTGCCCGGATCTCTTTTTGGAGCACTCGCTGCTGGCCGGAGCTGGCGTTCTTGGCAACCTGCTGTAAAATAAAAATCACCTCTGCAAGACAATTTTCAATTACATTAGTTCCTAGAGTTATCTTAGGGTGACTCTCGCGCTTGTCAATGTCCACAATGATCAGTCCCTGGGCTGCCAGCTCGACTCTACCGATTTTAATGGTCACCTCTTTAAATCCGATCTGTGGCACGGGCTGACCATTGCTGGCGATGATACTCAAGTCGTCGTCAGGGTAGCGGGTTATATCCGAGTCATTCCAGTACTGCTTGAAGAGCACGTAAGGGATGGTGGTGACCTGTGACCCAGTGTCCAGTAGGGCACTCATAGGAATGCCATCCAGTACCACAGGCAAGACTGGACGTCCTCCCACATATTTGTCACGCCAGTTTGATGGGCCTGATGATCTTTTTCCTAGGGGTTGGCCCTCTACCCTAGGTTGTGCCAGTTTAAAGGACAGTACCTTGCCATATGTCCGGGTTGATTGCAGCGGCGGCAGATAGGTTGTCCGTCCTCGTTGTATCGGTCGCTGGGTCTTCCTCTGGCCGGTGGGGTCCTCCTTGGTCGGCGCCACGGGATGTCCTCCGGTCCGGATGCCAGCTGGATCTTCCCTGGAGTGGAAACCTGTAAAGACTGCACAGTTCGGGTTAGCGCGGCAACGCTTTTAGCTAGCTCTTGGACCTGATGGTGCAGGTCTGGAGCCGGGTCATTGTTCAAAGCATGCGCATCAGCTCCCACAGGCCCTGCCGACAAGGGTGCCGCCTCCTGGTGGTAAGTGGTAGTGGGGCGTCTGTGGGTCACAACGCCACCTGGTGCCGGTTCTCGGAGCACCCGGATGGCTCTGTCCTTGAACTGTGCAAATCCCAGCTGAGGGTCCTGTAAGGCCACTGCCCGCAACTGGGTTCGGTGGGCATTGCAATATAAACCCTCTATAAATTGTTCAGTCAACAGCCGGTCCTCGTCTCCCACGCCGTCAGGGTCAGTCTGCTTAATGGCTCTCAGGGCCTCTTGTAGGTTTAGTGCATAGTCCCTTATACTCTCTTGTGCTCGCTGCTTGCACCCGTAGAATCTAAGCTTGATCTCGGCTGAGGTGCGGGTATCAAAGGTGTCCTTCAGCCGGGTTAGTATCCCTGCGACAGTCCTCCCCCCAGGTGGCCAGGACTTTACCTCCCTTTGGGCTGCCCCAGTTAATTGGGCCACCAGGATGCTCACTTTTTGCTCTTCTGTGAGGGGGTACACCTGGAAGAGGCTATCCAGCTTTTCTCTAAAGTCATGCAGAGTATGTGACTCCCCTGAGTACTGGGGTAACCAGGCCGCTCCCGGGATATAGGGCATGGTGAAAGGCATGACTGCAGCAGCGCTGGCGCTGGCGGGGGTTGAGGCAGTGAAGCTCTCCTCCGTATCCGACATCTTCCTCCCCCCTAGTGGACCGTGGCCTACCTGGCGATGATCCTCTTCCGTAGGCCGCGGCTCCGCAGTGGATCGTCAGGGTTGAGGACCTTCCGTCGCGCTCCTGTGACGTCAGCATCTGCTGGGCTCCTTCCAGGACCTTACGCGACGTCTGGACGTGAGGCGGAGCTTCAGTTCTCGCGCGCTTTCGGAGTCCACGCCCCTCTTCTTCCCGCGCGGCGTCTTCAAGATGGCGTCCAACGGCGGGAAAACTCCACGGATGGCGGGAAGAAGGCAGAAGATGGCGCCGGATGGCGGGAAAACTTCGCGGATGGCGGGAAGAAGACAGAAGATGGCGCCGGATGGCGGGAATCTTTACCACTGGTAAGTTTGAACAGTCTTTTTCAGGCACGCAGTACCCGGTGGTTGCGGGCACGGAATCCTGCCGACTACGGCAAAAGTTGACGCACCCCTGGGCCTTCGTCGCGCGGCATCGCGCGCACGGGAGCTTACCCGGAGCCGGATCTGTTGAGGGTTGTAGTCTCGTGGCGGTGACCCGGTCCGTGCCCAGGGAGTCAAACTGAGCGGCGATGTATTAGCGGTAGATGTTGGACGACTACGCCACCCGTTGAATGCAGCGAAGGAGCTGCCGCTGCAGGGCAGACCGCTGAGGCCGGTGGTAGGATTGTGCAGCGTGATAGTATCACCCCCAACGGGAGGGGTATGGCCTCAGGGCAGCCGACGTGGATGATGGGGGTAGCAGGAATCACTCAGAGACGATGCGGTGTAATTCAGGGTCTTTACTGGTGATAAAGATAGACCCTCCCGGAGTACTGGCTAGCGATCGGGGCCTGGTCAGTCCTTGAGCAGATGGGATCTCCCCTGGCCAGGCGGAGTTGTAGGCCTCCCAAACTGACTGTACTCTTCTGGCTACCTTGCTAGAGGCGGGTATAAGTAGCCCACGTCCCTGAGTGTACCGTGTGGTGCTCACCCGTATGGCCGGTGACTCAGGGCCTTCTAGTGGCATCCGCTCCACGACGGCGGTGCTGGTCCCACGCGTGTGACCGTGCCTTCGGGTTTCTTGGCCAGAGGACCTGAAATCCCCTGCCGGGCGGTTTCTGCTGCTGGGTAAAGATTAGTCCCCACAGCCTCGGACTCCGGGTCCGGTGATAGCTTCTCAGTCAGGGCGAGCTCTGCAGCTGCCAGCCCCTGACTCCTTATAGCACTGCTCCCACAGAGCTCCTGATGTTCTTTTCCTAGATCTGCTTCTCTTCTCTGTCTCTACTTCTTCTCTACTCCCTAACCCTGCCTCAGCCCTAGGTTTATATAGGGGAAGTTCTTCCCCTCCCAGGACTGGGCAGGAGGTGTGGCATGCACAGGATCCCTGACCAAGAGACCTCCCACCTGCTCTCAGACATAACATTGCTGTTACTGTGGAAACCAGACCCCTGGGGTGCCACAGATGTAGTTACCTTTTTGATCCCACAGATGTTTTCCAGAAATTAGTATGTAGCATATGTTGCAGAGTTCAAACTGCAAATATACCATTTTAGCCCAATGCATTGTGCCCAGCTTGTGTGTATGAAGACACGCACACGTAAAGTGTTTAACTCTAACCCGTGTTTCAGGTAACTTTTTAGAATAAGCTATAATTTGTGTGTACATGAGGAATAACATTATTTCTGGCCATAATATGATTTGTATCCTGCATTTTTCACGAGCTTTTCTCCTCTGTGTATTTAATTTTCAGTTCTCTCTGAGCTTGTGGGTAGAGACCAGCTGCTATTATGTCTTCCATACACAGTACGCAGCGATCACACTGCAGTATTTTCAGTCCAAGTGCTGTCAGTGAAAAAAATGGAAATCACTCAGATCAATGTTATTCAACAGGGCTGTTCATCAAAACTGGTTGTTGTCATGGGAGCTCTGCAGTGATCATGCTGGGCACAGCTCCTGTGCCTGCCAGAACACCATGACGTACAGCTAGGTCCAAAGTTATTTGGACAGTGACACAAGTTTTGGCATTTTAGCTGTTTACCAAAACATATTTAAGGTATAGTAATATAATCAATAAGAGCTTAAAGTGCAGACTCCAGCTTTAATTTGAAGGTATTCACATTCTAGATGGAGTAAGGGATTAGGAATTACAGCTCTTTAATATGTAGCTGCCCCTTTTTAAAGGGACCACAAGTAATTGTATAATTATCTCAAAAGCTCTGTAATGGGCTGCATGGGCTAATCTTTTGTTAATCCATCAATTAAGAATGTAAAAGGTATGGAGCTAATTCCAGGTGTGGAATTTGCATTTGGAATCTGTTGCTGTGAATCCACAACATGCGGTCAAAGGAGCACTCAGTGACAAAGAAACAGACCATCATTAGGCTGAAAAAAAAAATCCATCAGATATATATCAGAAATGTTAGGATAGGCCAAATCAACAGTTTGATACACTCTGCACAAAAAAAGAGAGCACTAGTGAGCTTGGGGACTCTAAAAGGCCTGGATGTCCACGGTAGACAACAGTGGTGGATTTTCACAGAATACATTCCATGGTGTAGAAAAACCCCTTCACAACATCCAGCACCGGACTGGAGTACCCACCAGGAATAAATCAATCTTGGGGCCCACCAGCACCATGCAGTTACCGTATATAGGAATAACATAAGTCCACAAACTCTTTCAAAATGAATCAACTTTATTAACCAATAAATAACCAATATAATGAATAAATAAACTAAAGAAACACTCCTGGCAAAAGAGAAACACTGTTATCTTATTCACATCAGTGTGTGATAAAGTGCCATAACAGAACAATAACAATAAATACTTTCAAGGTACATTCTCTTAAAGTATAAGAGCCACAAATTGAACCTGCATCTATCTAGCATCCCAGCAGCCAGCATCATTGTAGCAGCACCAAACTTGGCCCACTGGGAAAACTTAAAGAATTCTGTAAGCATTTTGTAAGTTTGTATTGCACGTTTTCCTCTCCTCTATAATACAGTACCATTCAATTGTTAGTGAAAGGCCCAAAACAACAAATAAACACACACTAACAGTCATTCGGAAGCAAAATTACAAAAGTTTTTTTTTCAGAACAGAAGAGGACATTGCATAAGTATTAATAATGTCATCATAGTCTAAGTTCCTTGAAATGTCATACTCAATGTTCAACAGAAGGAGTGACTCTAAAAGCTCCTGTCCAATCGAAGACCTCAGACGATTTTTTACAATTTTCAGCTTTGAGAACACTCTTTCACATGAAACCTGGGTGCAAGCAAGTGTAAGAAGTGTCTTGTAAACTACAAAAATGTTTGTGTAAGCAGCAGAATGTAAATTGTAGTCATGTAAAAGTCTGTAGCAGCAGGAAAGACAGTTTTTTGGGGGGACGAGTTGTACTTTCAGATGCAATCATTTATTTTACCATATAGTGTACAGGGAAATGGCAACAAAAATTCCAAGTGCAGTAAAATTGCAAAAAAAAGTGCAATTACACGTTTGTTTATTGGGTTTTTTAGTCACCATGTTCACTATATGGTAAAACCAATGTGACAGTGTGATGCCTCGGGTCAGTACGAGTTCGTAGATACTAAACATGTATACCTTTACTGGTAGCTAAGTGGAGAAAACAAATTCACAAGTTTGAAAAAAAAATCACACTTTTCGCGCCATATTCTGCGCACCGTAGTGTTCTCATTTTTTTGGATCTGGGGCTTTGTGACGGCTTATTTTTTGCGTCTTGAGCTGACGTCCATCTCTGCTGCTGTGTAGTAGTCACAACACAGGGAGAGGTTAAACATCCAAGTATTTAATATGTATTGCAAATAAAGAATGTTCCCATTCTTAATATCCGAAAAAACAAATGATTGACAACAATCCACTATACCTAGACTAATAATACCATATAGAAGAGAGAAATACTGCCACACCATGACCAGAACACATACCACCACATAGTGATCAAATACTACCAAGTACAAGGTATATATACTGCCAAACCATGAGAAGACCACATATTACCACCACATAGTGACTGTCCGAATAATAGGGACAAATACCGCCACGCCATAACCATGGCACATAATGGCACCAGATAGTGACTGATAATGAAAATGTAAAAAAGCACTGTATATAGAGTTAGTGTACAGATAATGTAGAGATTATCAGTGACATTATGCACAGGAGCTCTATATATAGTGTCAGTGTGTGTGTATAGGTAAGGCTGTGTGCCCACGATGCGTTTTTTAAGCGTTTCCGCAGCGGCAAAAACACTGCTGAAATGCTTAAAAAATGCATGGTAGAAGGCCTGCCATGTCCCCCAATGATAATTCGCATGTGCTGTGCACATGCTGCGGAAATTTCCGCTGCGGATTATCATTGCGGAAAAAAACGCAGCACTACCAATTATTTTGCGGAAGTGCTGCGTTTTCGCCGCCATTGACTTGCATTAGATCGCATGGATTACGCATCATTGTATATGTAGTTGCGCATTCCATGCGTTCTAATGTGCGGATGGTACCCGGGTCTAAAGGAGAGGAGACTCTCCTCCGGACCTGGGTACCATAGAAACTGTAAGAAAAGGAATAAAATAAAAAATAAATATATACTTACCTTCTGGCGGCCCCCGCTGCACTCTTCCTCGCATGCCGGCAGTTCGCGATGGACTGAAGGACCTGCGCTGACGTCATAGTCATGTGACAGGTCACGCGACGCTGACGTCGGCAGGTCCTTCAGTGTACGGCTGCCGGCAAGGGAGAATGGAGGGAAGCAAGACAGCGCGGGCCATCAGAGGGTAAGTATATATTTAATTTTTTATTTTTTGACATTCTCTCGGGTCACACTATATAAATCCATGCTGTTTGCATGGATTTATATAGTGTGACCAAGTTCTCAAGCACTTTCCAAGTGATGCTAAAATCGCTTGGAAAGCGCTTGTCAACCCGCATGCGGAAATGCATGTGAAGAACGCTTCACATCCGCATGTTCCTGGCAGGAAAAACGCATGTACAATCCGCATGTACAATCCACATGTACAATCCGCATGCGTTTTTTCCTGCCAGGGAGATGCAGAAACGCTCAGGAAAAAATCCGGAGCATTTCTGCATCGTGGACACATAGCCTAATACACATACTCACCAGTGATGTCTCTAGGTGAAGCTCTTTATCTGCAGACCGATATATCACATCTTCTATGCAGGACTTATCTCTGCAGAAAATAACATAGTTAGCTATAACTGATCACTTCCAGAGCACAATCCACACTTTTCACAAGATTTCTACACTGCATGAAATGACAAAAAAAGCAACCTAGTGCCGCACTACACAGTAACAGTGCTCCAGTGTCATTCTGTGCCTGCTCATCTGTCAGCAGACATATTTGTCTGATGGCAAAGATGTAGCAGACCTAAAGACAGAAGACCTATGAATTATGTTGGAGTGAGGATTTTTCTTTATTAAAGATGGAGTCCCTAAATGTGTTTTATTTTTAATATAAAAAAAAAAATTCTGTCTTTTTTTCTGCTTACTAGAAATTCATGGTGGCTATGTCTAATTTGGCGTGACACCATGAATTTCGGGCTTAGTACCAGCTGATAATACAAAGCTGGCCTGGTACTAACCCTATTATTACCCAGGGTGCCACTCACCACCAGGTCCGCTGGAAGAGCCGGGTAAAGCACCTGGAAATGGTGTTATGATGAATGCGCCATTTTCAGGGGTGGCTGCGGGCTGCGATTTTCAGCGTGAGTGGCCAAGTACTCTTGGGCCTTACCATGCTGCGAATCCTAGCGCCCAGCAGCCTTGTTTTATCTGGCTGGCGATCAACATATGGCGGGAGCTGGGCAATTGGCATGATTATTAAATAATATATACCTGACAGGAGCCCATAGATTCTGCTGCCTCCAATAATATATACCTGACAGGAGCCCATACATTCTGCTGCCTCCAATAATATATACCTAACAGGAGCCCATACATTCTGCTGCCTCCAATAATATATACCTGACAGGAGCTCATACATTCTGCTGCCTCCAATAATATATACCTGACAGGAGCCCATACATTCTCCTGCCTCCAATAATATATACCTGACAGGAGCCCATACATTCTGCTGCCTCCAATAATATATACCTGACAGGAGCCCATAGATTCTCCTGCCTCCAATAATATATACCTGACAGGAGCCCATACATTCTGCTGCCTCTAATAATATATACCTGGTAGGAGCCCATACATTCTGCTGCCTCCAATAATATATACCTGACAGGAGCCCATACATTCTCCTACCTCCAATAATATATACCCGACAGGAGCCCATACATTCTGCTAGCTCTAATAATATATACCCGGTAGGAGCCCATACATTCTGCTGCCTCCAATAATATATACCTGACAGGAGCCCTTACATTCCGCTGCCTCCAATAATATATACCTGACAGGAGCCCATACATTGTCCTGCCTCCAATAATATATACCTGACAGGAGCCCATAGATTCTGCTGGCTCCAATAATATATACCTGACAGGAGCCCATACATTCTCCTGCCTCCAATAATATATACCTGACAGGAGCCTATACATTCTGCTGCCTCCAATAATATATACCTGACAGGAGCCCATAGATTCTGCTGCCTCCAATAATATATACCTGACAGGAGCCCATAGATTCTGCTGGCTCCAATAATATATACCTGACAGGAGCCCATACATTCTGCTGACTCCAATAATATATACCTGACAGGAGCCCATACATTCTGCTGCCTCCAATATTATATACCTGACAGGAGCCCATACAATCTGCTGCCTCTAATAATATATATCTGACAGGAGCCCATACATTCTGCTGCCTCCAATAATATATACTTGACAGGAGGCCATAGATTCTGCTGGCTACAATAATATATAAATGACAGGAGTCCATAGATTCTGTTGCCTCCAATAATATATACCTGACAGGAGCCCATACATTCTGCTGCCTCTAATAATATATATCTGTCAGGAGCCCATAGATTCTGCTGCCTCCAATAATATATACCTGACAGGAGCCCATACATTCTCCTGCCTCCAATAATATATACCTGACAGGAGCCTTATACATTCTGCTGCCTCCAATAATATATACCTGACAGGAGCCCATAGATTCTGCTGCCTCCAATAATATATACCTGAGAGGAGCCTATACATTCTGCTGCCTCCAATATTATATACCTGACAGGAGCCCATAGATTCTGCTGGATTCAATAATATATACCTGACAGGAGCCCATAGATTCTGCTGCCTCCAATAATATATACCTGACAGGAGCACATAGATTCTGCTGCCTCCAATAATATATACCTGACAGGAGCCCATACATTCTACTGGCTCCAATAATATATACCTGTGAGGAGCCCATACATTCTGCTGACTCCAATAATATATACCTGACAGGAGCCCATACATTCTGCTGCCTCTAATAATATATATCTGACAGGAGCCCATAGATTCTGCTGCCTCCAATAATATATACCTGACAGGAGCCCATACATTCTCCTGCCTCCAATAATATATACCTGACAGGAGCCTTATACATTCTGCTGCCTCCAATAATATATACCTGACAGGAGCCCATAGATTCTGCTGCCTCCAATAATATATACCTGAGAGGAGCCTATACATTCTGCTGCCTCCAATATTATATACCTGACAGGAGCCCATAGATTCTGCTGGATTCAATAATATATACCTGACAGGAGCCCATAGATTCTGCTGCCTCCAATAATATATACCTGACAGGAGCACATAGAATCTGCTGCCTCCAATAATATATACCTGACAGGAGCCCATACATTCTACTGGCTCCAATAATATATACCTGTGAGGAGCCCATACATTCTGCTGCCTCCAATAATATATACCTGACAGGAGCCCATACATTCTGCTGCCTCTAATAATATATATCTGACAGGAGCCCATAGATTCTGCTGCCTCCAATAATATATACCTGACAGGAGCCCATACATTTTCCTGCCTCCAAAAATATATACATGACAGGAGCCTATACATTCTGCTGCCTCCAATATTATATACCTGACAGGAGCCAAAGATTCTGCTGGCTCCAATAATATATACCTGACAGGAGTCCATAGATTCTCCTGCCTCCAATAATATATACCTGACAGGAGCCTATACATTCTGCTGCCTCCAATATTATATACCTGACAGGAGCCCATAGATTCTGCTGGCTTCAATAATATATACCTAACAGGAGCCCATACATTCGGCTGGCTCCAATAATATATACCTGACAGGAGCCCATACATTCTGCTGCCTCCAATAATATATACCTGACCGGAGCCCATACATTCTGCTGCCTCTAATAATATATATCTGACAGGAGCCCATAGATTCTGCTGCCTCCAATAATATATACCTGACAGGAGCCTATACATTCTGCTGCCTCCAATATTATATACCTGACAGGAGCCCAGAGATTCTGCTGGCTCCAATAATAGATACCTGACAGGAGCCCATACATTCTGCTGCCTCCAATAATATATACCTGACAGGAGCCCATACATTCTGCTGGCTCCAATAATATATACCTGACAGGAGCACATACATTCTCCTGCCTCCAATAATATATACCTGACAGGAGCCCATAGAAGATTCTGCTGCCTCCAATAATATATACCTGACAGGAGCCCATAGATTCTGGAGCCTCCAATAATATATACCTGACAGGAACCCATACATTCTGCTGCCTCCAATAATATATACCTGACAGGAGCCCATACATTCTCCTACCTCCAATAATATATACCTGACAGGAGCCCATACATTCTGCTGCCTCCAATAATATATACCTGACAGGAGCTCATACATTCTGCTGCCTCCAATAATATGTACCTGACAGGAGCCCATAGATTCTACTGCCTCCAATAATATATACCTGACAGGAGCCCATAGATTCTGCTGCCTCCAATAATATATACCTGACAGGAGCCCATACATTCTGCTGCCTCCAATAATATATACCTGACAGGAGCCTTATACATTCTGCTGCCTCCAATAATATATACCTGACAGGAGCCCATAGATTCTGCTGCCTCCAATAATATACACCTGACAGGAGCCCATACATTCTGCTGCCTCCAATAATATAAACCTGACAGGAGCCCATAGATTCTGCTGCATCCAATAATATATACCTGACAGGAGCCCATACATTCTGCTGCCTCCAATAATATAAACCTGACAGGAGCCCATAGATTCTGTTGCCTCCAATAATATATACCTGACAGGAGCCCATACATTCTCCTGCCTCCAATAATATATACCTGACAGGAGCCTTATACATTCTGCTGCCTCCAATAATATATACCTGACAGGAGCCCATAGATTCTGCTGCCTCCAATAATATATACCTGACAGGAGTCCATACATTCTGCTGCCTCCAATAATATATACCTGACAGGAGACCATACATTCTGCTGCCTCCAATAATATATACCTGACAGGAGCCCATACATTCTGCTGCCTCCAATAATATATACCTAACAGGAGCCGATACATTCTGCTGCCTCCAATAATATATACCTAACAGGAGCCCATACATTCTCCTGCCTCCAATAATATATACCTGACAGGAGCCCATACATTCTCCTGCCTCCAATAATATATACCTGACCGGAGTCCATAGATTCTGCTGCCTCCAATAATATATACCTGACAGGAGCCCATACATTCTGCTGCCTCCAATAATATATACCTGACAGGAGCCCATAGATTCTGCTGCCTCCAATAATATATACCTGACAGGAGCCTTATACATTCTGCTGCCTCCAATAGTATATACCTGCCAGGAGCCCATACATTCTCCTGCCTCCAATAATATATACCTGACAGGAGCCCATACATTCTCCTACCTCCAATAATATATACCCGACAGAAACCCATAGATTCTGCTGCCTCCAATAATATATACCTGACAGGAGCCCATAAATTCTGCTGCCTCCAATAATATATACCTGACTGGAGCCCATACATTCTGCTGCCTCCAATATTATATACCTGACAGGAGCCCATAGATTCTGCTGGCTTCAATAATATATACCTGACAGGAGCCCATAGATTCTGCTGGCTCCAATAATATATACCTGACAGGAGTCCATAGATTCTGCTGCCTCCAATAATATATACCTGACAGGAGCCCATACATTCTCCTGCCTCCAATAATATATACCTGGTAGGAGCCCATACATTCTGCTGCCTCTAATAATATATATCTGACAGGAGCCCATACATTCTGCTGCCTCCAATAATATATACCTGACAGGAGCCCATACATTCTCCTGCCTCCAATAATATATACCTGACAGGAGCCTTACACTTTCTGCTGCCTCCAATAATATATACCTGACAGGAACCCATACATTCTCCTGCCTCCAATAATATATACCTGACAGGAGTCCATAGATTCTGCTGCCTCCAATAATATATACCTGACAGGAGCCTATACATTCTGCTGCCTCCAATATTATATACCTGACAGGAGCCCATAGATTCTGCTGGATTCAATAATATATACCTGACAGGAGCACATAGATTCTGCTGCCTCAAATAATATATACCTGACAGGAGCCCATACATTCTACTGGCTCCAATAATATATACCTGACAGGAGCCCATACATTCTGCTGCCTCCAATAATATATACCTGACAGGAGCCCATACATTCTGCTGCCTCTAATAATATACATCTGACAGGAGCCCATAGATTCTGCTGCCTCCAATAATATATACCTGACAGGAGCCCATACATTCTCCAGCCTCCAATAATATATACCTGACAGGAGCCCATACATTTTCCTGCCTCCAATAATATATACCTGACAGGAGCCTATACATTCTGCTGCCTCCAATATTATATACCTGACAGGAGCCCATAGATTCTGCTGGCTCCAATAATATATACCTGACAGGAGTCCATAGATTCTCCTGCCACCAATAATATATACCTGACTGGGAGCCTATACATTCTGCTGCCTCCAATATTATATACCTGACAGGAGCCCATAGATTCTGCTGGCTTCAATAATATATACCTGACAGGAGCCCATACATTCGGCTGGCTCCAATAATATATACCTGACAGGAGCCCATACATTCTGCTGCCTCCAATAATATATTCCTGACAGGAGCCCATACATTCTGCTGCCTCTAATAATATATATCTGACAGGAGCCCATAGATTCTGCTGCCTCCAATAATATATACCTGACAGGAGCCCTTACATTTTCCTGCCTCCAATAATATATACCTGACAGGAGCCTATACATTCTGCTGCCTCCAATATTATATACCTGACAGGAGCCCAGAGATTCTGCTGGCTCCAATAATATATACCTGACAGGAGCCCATACATTCTGCTGCCTCCAATAATATATACCTGACAGGAGCACATACATTCTCCTGCCTCCAATAATATATACCTGACAGGAGCCCATAGAAGATTTTGCTGCCTCCAATAATATATACCTGACAGGAGCCCATAGATTCTGGAGCTTCCAATAATATATACCTGACAGGAGCCCATACATTCTCCTACCTCCAATAATATATACCTGACAGGAACCCATACATTCTGCTGCCTCCAATAATATATACCTGACAGGAACCCATACATTCTGCTGCCTCCATTAATATATACCTGACAGGAGCCCATACATTCTCCTACCTCCAATAATATATACCTGACAGGAGCCCATACATTCTGCTGCCTCCAATAATATATACCTGACAGGAGCTCATACATTCTGCTGCCTCCAATAATATATACCTGACAGGAGCCCATAGATTCTACTGCCTCCAATAATGTATACCTGACAGGAGCCCATAGATTCTGCTGCCTCCAATAATATATACCTGACAGGAGCCCATACATTCTGCTGCCTCCAATAATATATACCTGACAGGAGCCCATACATTCTCCTGCCTCCAATAATATATACCTGACAGGAGCCCATACATTTTCCTGCCTCCAATAATATATACCTGACTGGAGCCTATACATTCTGCTGCCTCCAATATTATATACCTGACAGGAGCCCATAGATTCTGCTGGCTCCAATAATATATACCTGACAGGAGTCCATAGATTCTCCTGCCACCAATAATATATACCTGACTGGGAGCCTATACATTCTGCTGCCTCCAATATTATATACCTGACAGGAGCCCATAGATTCTGCTGGCTTCAATAATATATACCTGACAGGAGCCCATACATTCGGCTGGCTCCAATAATATATACGTGACAGGAGCCCATACATTCTGCTGCCTCCAATAATATATACCTGACAGGAGCCCATACATTCTGCTGCCTCTAATAATATATATCTGACAGGAGCCCATAGATTCTGCTGCCTCCAATAATATATACCTGACAGGAGCCCTTACATTTTCCTGCCTCCAATAATATATACCTGACAGGAGCCTATACATTCTGCTGCCTCCAATATTATATACCTGACAGGAGCCCAGAGATTCTGCTGGCTCCAATAATATATACCTGACAGGAGCCCATACATTCTGCTGCCTCCAATAATATATACCTGACAGGAGCACATACATTCTCCTGCCTCCAATAATATATACCTGACAGGAGCCCATAGAAGATTTTGCTGCCTCCAATAATATATACCTGACAGGAGCCCATAGATTCTGGAGCTTCCAATAATATATACCTGACAGGAGCCCATACATTCTCCTACCTCCAATAATATATACCTGACAGGAACCCATACATTCTGCTGCCTCCAATAATATATACCTGACAGGAACCCATACATTCTGCTGCCTCCATTAATATATACCTGACAGGAGCCCATACATTCTCCTACCTCCAATAATATATACCTGACAGGAGCCCATACATTCTGCTGCCTCCAATAATATATACCTGACAGGAGCTCATACATTCTGCTGCCTCCAATAATATATACCTGACAGGAGCCCATAGATTCTACTGCCTCCAATAATGTATACCTGACAGGAGCCCATAGATTCTGCTGCCTCCAATAATATATACCTGACAGGAGCCCATACATTCTGCTGCCTCCAATAATATATACCTGACAGGAGCCTTATACATTCTGCTGCCTCCAATAATATATACCTGACAGGAGCCCATAGATTCTGCTGCCTCCAATAATATACACCTGACAGGAGCCCATACATTCTGCTGCCTCCAATAATATAAACCTGACAGGAGCCCATAGATTCTGCTGCATCCAATAATATATACCTGGTAGGAGCCCATACATTCTGCTGCCTCCAATAATATAAACCTGACAGGAGCCCATAGATTCTGCTGCATCCAATAATATATACCTGGTAGGAGCCCATACATTCTCCTGCCTCCAATAATATATACCTGACAGGAGCCTTATACATTCTGCTGCCTCCAATAGTATATACCTGACAGGAGCCCATACATTCTCCTGCCTCCAATAATATATACCTGACAGGAGCCCATACATTCTCCTACCTCCAATAATATGTACCCGACAGAAACCCATAGATTCTGCTGCCTCCAATAATATATACCTGACAGGAGCCCATAGATTCTGCTGCCTCCAATAATATATACCTGACAGGAGCCCATAAATTCTGCTGCCTCCAATAATATATACCTGACTGGAGCCCATACATTCTGCTGCCTCCAATATTATATACCTGACAGGAGCCCATAGATTCTGCTGCCTCCAATAATATATAACTGACAGGAGGCCATAGATTCTCCTGCCTCCAATAATATATACCTGACAGGAGCCCATACATCCTGCTGCCTCTAATAATATATACCTGACAGGAGCCCATAGATTCTGCTGGCTCCAATAATATATACCTGACAGGAGTCCATAGATTCTGCTGCCTCCAATAATATATACCTGACAGGAGCCCATACATTCTCCTGCCTCCAATAATATATACCTGGTAGGAGCCCATACATTCTGCTGCCTCTAATAATATATATCTGACAGGAGCCCATAGATTCTGCTGCCTCCAATAATATATACCTGACAGGAGCCCATACATTCTCCTGACTCCAATAATATATACCTGACAGGAGCCTTACACTTTCTGCTGCCTCCAATAATATATACCTGACAGGAGCCCATACATTCTCCTGCCTCTAATAATATATACCTGACAGGAGCCCATAGATTCTGCTGCCTCCAATAATATATACCTGACAGGAGCCCATACATTCTGCTGCCTCCAATAATATATACCTGACAGGAGCCCATAGATTCTGCTGCCTACAATAATATATACCTGACAGGAGCCCATAGATTCTGCTGCCTCCAATAATATATACCTGACAGGAGCCCATACATTCTCCTGCCTCCAATAATATATACCTGACAGGAGCCTTATACATTCTGCTGCCTCCAATAATATATACCTGACAGGAGCCCATAGATTCTGCTGCCTCCAATAATATATACCTGACAGGAGCCCATACATTCTGCTGCCTCCAATAATATAAACCTGGCAGGAGCCCATAGATTCTGCTGCATCCAATAATATATACCTGACAGGAGTCCATAGATTCTGCTGCCTCCAATAATATATCCCTGACAGGAGCCCATACATTCTCCTGCCTCCAATAATATATACCTGACAGGAGCCTTATACATTCTGCTGCCTCCAATAATATATACCTGACAGGAGCCCATAGATTCTGCTGCCTCCAATAATATATACCTGACAGGAACCCATACATTCTCCTGCCTCCAATAATATATACCTGACAGGAGCCCATAGATTCTGCTGGCTCCAATAATATATACCTGACAGGAGTCCATAGATTCTGCTGCCTCCAATAATATACTTGACAGGAGCCCATACATTCTGCTGCCTCTAATAATATATACCTGACAGGAGCCCATAGATTCTGCTGCCTCCAATAATATATACCTGACAGGAGCCCAGACATTCTCCTGCCTCCAATAATATATACCTGACAGGAGCCTTATACATTCTGCTGCCTCCAATAATATATACCTGACAGGAACCCATAGATTCTGCTGCCTCCAATAATATATACCTGACAGGAGCCCATACATTCTGCTGCCTCCAATAATATAAACCTGACAGGAGCCCATAGATTCTGCTGCATCCAATAATATATACCTGACAGGAGTCCATAGATTCTGCTGCCTCCAATAATATATACCTGACAGGAGCCCATAGATTCTGCTGCCTCCAATAATATATACCTGACAGGAGCCCAGACATTCTCCTGCCTCCAATAATATATACCTGACAGGAGCCTTATACATTCTGCTGCCTCCAATAATATATACCTGACAGGAACCCATAGATTCTGCTGCCTCCAATAATATATACCTGACAGGAGCCCATACATTCTGCTGCCTCCAATAATATAAACCTGACAGGAGCCCATAGATTCTGCTGGATTCAATAATATATACCTGACAGGAGCCCATAGATTCTGCTGCCTCCAATAATATATACCTGACAGGAGCACATAGATTCTGCTGCCTCCAATAATATATACCTGACAGGAGCCCATACATTCTACTGGCTCCAATAATATATACCTGACAGGAGCCCATACATTCTGCTGCCTCCAATAATATATACCTGACAGGAGCCCATACATTCTGCTGCCTCTAATAATATATATCTGACAGGAGCCCATAGATTCTGCTGCCTTCAATAATATATACCTGACAGGAGCCCATACATTTTCCTGCCTCCAACAATATATACCTGACAGGAGCCTATACATTCTGCTGCCTCCAATATTATATACCTGACAGGAGCCCATAGATTCTGCTGGCTCCAATAATATATACCTGACAGGAGTCCATAGATTCTCCTGCCTCCAATAATATATACCTGACAGGAGCCTATACATTCTGCTGCCTCCAATATTATATACCTGACAGGAGCCCATAGATTCTGCTGGCTTCAATAATATATACCTGACAGGAGCCCATGCATTCGGCTGGCTCCAATAATATATACCTGACAGGAGCCCATACATTCTGCTGCCTCCAATAATATATACCTGACAGGAGCCCATACATTCTGCTGCCTCCAATAGTATATACCTGACAGGAGCCCATACATTCTGCTGCCTCTAATAATATATATCTGACAGGAGCCCATAGATTCTGCTGCCTCCAATAATATATACCTGACAGGAGCCCATACATTTTCCTGCCTCCAATAATATATACCTGACAGGAGCCTATACATTCTGCTGCCTCCAATATTATATACCTGACAGGAGCCCATAGATTCTGCTGGCTCCAATAATATATACCTGACAGGAGTCCATAGATTCTCCTGCCTCCAAAAATATATACCTGACAGGAGCCTATACATTCTGCTGCCTCCAATATTATATACCTGACAGGAGCCCATAGATTCTGCTGGCTTCAATAATATATACCTGACAGGAGCCCATACATTCGGCTGGCTCCAATAATATATACCTGACAGGAGCCCATACATTCTGCTACCTCCAATAATATATACCTGACAGGAGCCCATACATTCTGCTGCCTCCAATAATATATACCTGACAGGAGCCCATACATTCTGCTGCCTCCAATAATATATACCTGACAGGAGCCCATACATTCTGCTGCCTCCAATAATATATACCTGACAGGAGCCCATACATTCTGCTGCCTCCAATAATATATACCTGACAGGAGCCCATACATTCGGCTGGCTCCAATAATATATACCTGACAGGAGCCCATACATTCTGCTGCCTCCAATAATATATACCTGACAGGAGCCCATACATTCTGCTGCCTCTAATAATATATATCTGACAGGAGCCCATAGATTCTGCTGCCTCCAATAATATATACCTGACAGGAGCCCATACATTTTCCTGCCTCCAATAATATATACCTGACAGGAGCCCAGAGATTCTGCTTGCTCCAATAATATATACCTGACAGGAGCCCATACATTCTGCTGCCTCCAATAATATATACCTGAGAGGAGCCCATACATTCTGCTGGCTCCAATAATATATACCTGACAGGAGCACATACATTCTCCTGCCTCCAATAATATATACCTAACAGGAGCCCATAGAAGATTCTGCTGCCTCCAATAATATATACCTGACAGGAGCCCATACATTCTGCTGCCTCCAATAATATATACTGACAGGAGCTCATACATTCTGCTGCCTCCAATAATATATACCTGACAGGAGCCCATAGATTCTACTGCCTCCAATAATATATACCTGACAGGAGCCCATAGATTCTGCTGCCTCCAATAATATATACCTGACAGGAGCCCATACATTCTGCTGCCTCCAATAATATATACCTGACAGGAGCCCATAGATTCTGCTGCCTACAATAATATATACCTGACAGGAGCCCATACATTCTGCTGCCTCCAATAATATAAACCTGACAGGAGCCCATAGATTCTGCTGCCTCCAATAATATATACCTGACAGGAGACCATACATTCTGCTGCCTCCAATAATATATACCTAACAGGAGCCCATACATTCTGCTGCCTCCAATAATATATACCTAACAGGAGCCCATACATTCTCCTGCCTCCAATAATATATACCTGACCGGAGTCCATAGATTCTGCTGCCTCCAATAATATATACCTGACAGGAGCCCATACATTCTCCTGCCTCCAATAATATATACCTGACCGGAGCCCATAGATTCTGCTGCCTCCAATAATATATACCTGACAGGAGACCATACATTCTGCTGCCTCCAATAATATATACCTAACAGGAGCCCATACATTCTGCTGCCTCCAATAATATATACCTAACAGGAGCCCATACATTCTCCTGCCTCCAATAATATATACCTGACCGGAGTCCATAGATTCTGCTGCCTCCAATAATATATACCTGACAGGAGCCCATACATTCTCCTGCCTCCAATAATATATAACTGACAGGAGCCTTATACATTCTGCTGTCTCCAATAGTATATACCTGACAGGAGCCCATACATTCTCCTGCCTCCAATAATATATACCTGACAGGAGCCCATACATTCTCCTACCTCCAATAATATATACCCGACAGAAACCCATAGATTCTGCTGCCTCCAATAATATATACCTGACAGGAGCCCATAAATTCTGCTGCCTCCAATAATATATACCTGACAGGAGCCCATAGATTCTGCTGGCTCCAATAATATATACCTGACAGGAGCCCATAAATTCTGCTGCCTCCAATAATATATACCTGACTGGAGCCCATACATTCTGCTGCCTCCAATATTATATACCTGACAGGAGCCCATAGATTCTGCTGGCTTCAATAATATATACCTGACAGGAGCCCATAGATTCTGCTGGCTCCAATAATATGTACCTGACAGGAGTCCATAGATTCTGCTGCCTCCAATAATATATACCTGACAGGAGCCCATACATTCTCCTGCCTCCAATAATATATACCTGGTAGGAGCCCATACATTCTGCTGCCTCTAATAATATATACCTGACAGGAGCCCATAGATTCTGCTGCCTCCAATAATATATACCTGACAGGAGCCCATACATTCTGCTGCCTCCAATAATATATACCTGACAGGAGCCCATACATTCTGCTGCCTCCAATATTATATACCTGACAGGAGCCCATAGATTCTGCTGCCTCTAATAATATATACCTGACAGGAGCCCATAGATTCTGCTGCCTCCAATAATATATACCTGACAGGAGCCCATAGATTCTGCTGCCTCCAATAATATATACCTGACAGGAGCCCATACATTCTGCTGCCTCCAATAATATATACCTGACAGGAGCCCATAGATTCTGCTGCCTCCAATAATATATACCTGACAGGAGCCCATAGATTCTGCTGCCTCCAATAATATATACCTGACAGGAGCCCATAGATTCTGCTGCCTCCAATAATATATACCTGACAGGAGCCCATAGATTCTGCTGCCTCCAATAATATATACCTGACAGGAGCCCATAGATTCTGCTGCCTCCAATAATATATACCTGACAGGAGCCCATAGATTCTGCTGCCTCCAATAATATATACCTGACAGGAGCCCATACATTCTGCTGCCTCCAATAATATATACCTGACAGGAGCCCATAGATTCTCCTGCCTCCAATAATATATACCTGACAGGAGCCCATACATTCTGCTGCCTCTAATAATATATACCTGACAGGAGCCCATACATTCTCCTACCTCCAATAATATATACCCGACAGGAGCCCATACATTCTGCTGCCTCCAATAATATATACCTGACAGGAGCCCTTACATTCCGATGCCTCCAATAATATATACCTGACAGGAGCCCATAGATTCTGCTGCCTCCAATAATATATACCTGACAGGAGCCCATACATTGTCCTGCCTCCAATAATATATACCTGACAGGAGCCCATAGATTCTGCTGGCTCAAATATTATATACCTGACAGGAGCCCATACATTCTCCTGCCTCCAATAATATATACCTGACAGGAGCCTATACATTCTGCTGCCTCCAATAATATATACCTGACAGGAGCCCATAGATTCTGCTGGCTTCAATAATATATACCTGACAGGAGCCCATAGATTCTGCTGGCTCCAAAAATATATACCTGACAGGAGTCCATAGATTCTGCTGCCTACAATAATATATACCTGACAGGAGCCCATACATTCTCCTGCCTCCAATAATATATACCTGACAGGAGCCTTATACATTCTGCTGCCTCCAATAATATATACCTGACAGGAGGCAATAGATTCTGCTGCCTCCAATAATATATACCTGACAGGAGCCCATAGATTCTGCTGCCTCCAATAATATATACCCGACAGGAGCCTATAAATTCTGCTGCCTCCAATAATATATACCTGACAGGAGCCCATAGATTCTCCGGCCTCCAATAATATATACCTGACAGGAGCCTATACATTCTGCTGCCTCCAATAATATATACCTGACAGGAGCCCATAGATTCTGCTGCCTCCAATAATATATACCTGACAGGAGCCCATAGATTCTGCTGCCTCCAATAATATATACCTGACAGGAGCCCATACATTCTGCTGCCTCCAATAATATATACCTGACAGTAGCCCATAGATTCTGCTGCCTCCAATAATATATACCTGACAGGAGCCCATAGATTCTGCTGCCTCCAATAATATATACCTGACAGGAGCCCATACATTCTGCTGCCTCTAATAATATATACCTGACAGGAGCCCATACATTCTCCTACCTCCAATAATATATACCTGACAGTAGCCCATACATTCTCCTGCCTCCAATAATATATACCTGACAGGAGCCCATACATTCCGCTGCCTCCAATAATATATACCTGACAGGAGCCCTTACATTCCGCTGCCTCCAATAATATATACCTGACAGGAGCCCATACATTGTCCTGCCTCCAATAATATATACCTGACAGGAGCCCATAGATTCTGCTGGCTCCAATATTATATACCTGACAGGAGCCCATACATTCTCCTGCCTCCAATAATATATACCTGACAGGAGCCTATACATTCTGCTGCCTCCAATAATATATACCTGACAGGAGCCCATAGATTCTGCTGGCTTCAATAATATATACCTGACAGGAGTCCATAGATTCTGCTGCCTACAATAATATATACCTGACAGGAGCCCATACATTCTCCTGCCTCCAATAATATATACCTGACAGGAGCCTTATACATTCTGCTGCCTCCAATAATATATACCTGACAGGAGCCCATACATTCTCCTGCCTCCAATAATATATACCTGACAGGAGCCCATACATTCTCCTACCTCCAATAATATATACCCGACAGAAACCCATAGATTCTGCAGCCTCCAATAATATATACCTGACAGGAGCCCATAAATTCTGCTGCCTCCAATAATATATACCTGACAGGAGCCCATACATTCTGCTGCCTCCAATATTATATACCTGACAGGAGCCCATAGATTCTGCTGGCTTCAATAATATATACCTGACAGGAGTCCATAGATTCTGCTGCCTCCAATAATATATACCTGACAGGAGCCCATACATTCTCCTGCCTCCAATAATATATACCTGGTAGGAGCCCATACATTCTGCTGCCTCTAATAATATATATCTGACAGGAGCCCATAGATTCTGCTGCCTCCAATAATATATACCTGACAGGAGCCCATACATTCTCCTGCCTCCAATAATATATACCTGACAGAAGCCCATACATTCTGCTGCCTCCAATAATATATACCTGTCAGGAGCCCATACATTCTGCTGCCTCCAATAATATATACCTGAGAGGAGCCCATACATTCTCCTGCCTCTAATAATATATACATGACAGGAGCCCATACATTCTCCTACCTCCAATAATATATACCTGACAGGAGCCCATAGATTCTGCTGCCTCCAATAATATATACCTGACAGGAGCCCATACATTCTGCTGACTCCAATAATATATACCTGACAGGAGCCCATACATTCTGCTGCCTCCAATATTATATACCTGACAGGAGCCCATACAATCTGCTGCCTCTAATAATATATATCTGACAGGAGCCCATAGATTCTGCTGCCTCCAATAATATATACCTGACAGGAGCCCATAGATTCTGCTGGCTCCAATAATATATACCTGACAGGAGTCCATAGATTCTGTTGCCTCCAATAATATATACCTGACAGGAGCCCATACATTCTGCAGCCTCTAATAATATATATCTGACAGGAGCCCATAGATTCTCCTGCCTCCAATAATATATACCTGACAGGAGCCCATATATTCTCCTGCCTCCAATAATATATACCTGACAGGAGCCTTATACATTCTGCTGCCTCCAATAATATATACCTGACAGGAGCCCATAGATTCTGCTGCCTCCAATAATATATACCTGAGAGGAGCCCATACATTCTGCTGCCTCCAATAATATAAACCTGACAGGAGCCCATAGATTCTGCTGCATCCAATAATATATACCTGACAGGAGTCCATAGATTCTGCTGCCTCCAATAATATATACCTGACAGGAACCCATACATTCTCCTGCCTCCAATAATATATACCTGTCAGGAGTCCATAGATTCTGCTGCCTCCAATAATATATACCTGACAGGAGCCTATACATTCTGCTGCCTCCAATATTATATACCTGACAGGAGCCCATAGATTCTGTTGGATTCAATAATATATACCTGACAGGAGCCCATAGATTCTGCTGCCTCCAATAATATATACCTGACAGGAGCACATAGATTCTGCTGCCTCCAATAATATATACCTGACGGGAGCCCATACATTCTACTGGCTCCAATAATATATACCTGACAGGAGCCCATAGATTCTGCTGCCTCCAATAATATATACCTGACAGGAGCCCATACATTCTGCTGCCTCTAATAATATATATCTGACAGGAGCCCATAGATTCTGCTGCCTCCAATAATATATACCTGACAGGAGCCCATACATTTTCCTGCCTCCAATAATATATACCTGACAGGAGCCTATACATTCTGCTGCCTCCAATATTATATACCTGACAGGAGCCCATAGATTCTGCTGGCTCCAATAATATATACCTGACAGGAGTCCATAGATTCTCCTGCCTCCAATAATATATACCTGACAGGAGCCTATACATTCTGCTGCCTCCAATATTATATACCTGACAGGAGCCCATAGATTCTGCTGACTTCAATAATATATACCTAACAGGAGCCCATACATTCGGCTGGCTCCAATAATATATACCTGACAGGAGCCCATACATTCTGCTGCCTCCAATAATATATACCTGACAGGAGCCCATACATTCTGCTGCCTCTAATAATATATATCTGACAGGAGCCCATAGATTCTGCTGCCTCCAATAATATATACCTGACAGGAGCCCTTACATTTTCCTGCCTCCAATAATATATACCTGACAGGAGCCTATACATTCTGCTGCCTCCAATATTATATACCTGACAGGAGCCCAGAGATTCTGCTGGCTCCAATAATATATACCTGACAGGAGCCCATACATTCTGCTGCCTCCAATAATATATACCTGACAGGAGCCCATACATTCTGCTGGCTCCAATAATATATACCTGACAGGAGCACATACATTCTCCTGCCTCCAATAATATATACCTGACAGGAGCCCATAGAAGATTCTGCTGCCTCCAATAATATATACCTGACAGGAGCCCATAGATTCTGGAGCCTCCAATAATATATACCTGACAGGAACCCATACATTCTGCTGCCTCCAATAATATATACCTGACAGGAGCCCATAGATTCTGCTTCCTCCAATAATATATACCTGACTGGAGCCCATACATTCTGCTGCCTCCAATATTATATACCTGACAGGAGCCCATAGATTCTGCTGCCTCCAATAATATATACCTGACAGGAGGCCATAGATTCTCCTGCCTCCAATAATATATACCTGACAGGAGCCCATACATTCTGCTGCCTCTAATAATATATACCTGACAGGAGCCCATAGGTTCTGCTGGCTCCAATAATATATACCTGACAGGAGTCCATAGATTCTGCTGCCTCCAATAATATATACCTGACAGGAGCCCATACATTCTCCTGCCTCCAATAATATATACCTGGTAGGAGCCCATACATTCTGCTGCCTCTAATAATATATATCTGACAGGAGCCCATAGATTCTGCTGCCTCCAATAATATATACCTGACAGGAGCCCATACATTCTCCTGCCTCCAATAATATATACCTGACAGGAGCCTTACACTTTCTGCTGCCTCCAATACTATATACCTGACAGGAGCCCATACATTCTCCTGCCTCTAATAATATATACCTGACAGGAGCCCATAGAAGATTCTGCTGCCTCCAATAATATATACCTGACAGGAGCCCATAGATTCTGGAGCCTCCAATAATATATACCTGACAGGAACCCATACATTCTGCTGCCTCCAATAATATATACCTGACAGGAGCCCATACATTCTCCTACCTCCAATAATATATACCTGACAGGAGCCCATACATTCTGCTGCCTCCAATAATATATACCTGACAGGAGCTCATACATTCTGCTGCCTCCAATAATATATACCTGACAGGAGCCCATAGATTCTACTGCCTCCAATAATATATACCTGACAGTAGCCCATAGATTCTGCTGCCTCCAATAATATATACCTGAGAGGAGCCCATACATTCTGCTGCCTCCAATAATATAAACCTGACAGGAGCCCATAGATTCTGCTGCTGTCACGGGTGTGTCGCCACGAAGATCGTCACGATTACACAGCCTGACTTCTCGCAGCTGACTTTTTGGTGCTTTGTGTTTTCGGCAGTGAGGGAGTTAATTCTCTCTCTCTCTCTGTGCTAGATGAGGTCCAGCCTCGCCCAGCTGCAATCAATGTTGATTTAGTGAGACTCCTTCAAATGCCTGCTGGTCTGTTTGGGAAGTGTCGGTGAAAGCATTTCATACAGACTAACAGAGCGGATCGTGGTATTTGGAGTTTCTGAGATAAGTGTATTTGGAGTGTTTCTTCCCTTCCTCGCTTTATCATTTATCTCCTTTCCCGTTGGTGTTCCCTCTGTTGTAGTTGTGTAGTTTTTGTATGCAAGGTGGTTTTGGTTTTTCCCTTGTACTGTCTCGTTCGTCTAAGTACTGTGAGTGGGCATATTATTACTTGTCCCCTATTGTTGTGATCGGGGTCCTTCTCAGGACTAGATTACTGAGGTGCAGGGATCCTCAGGAGGTAGGGGTTACGCTGGCGGCCTGGACCTCTGTACCTTTAACAGTACCTCCAGGTTGAGGGATTAGTCAGGGCCCCAGCTTAGGGTCAGCTTAGGCCCCCTACCTCCAGTATACTGAGACAGCGTGACATTTTCACCGACCACTTAGTTTTTCTCCAGCTACCATGGATCCAGTAGCCGGTCTAGCTCGGCAGTTGCAGAGTTTGTCCATGGAGCTGGCGGACGTTAGGTCCAAGGTTTTGCATCCTCAGGAGCAAGCCGGACCAGAACCTAAAGTAGCTCTCCCTGACAGGTTCACTGGGGGGCGGGACAAGTTTTTTGTTTTCCGGGAGGCATGCAAATTGTACTTTCGGCTGCGGCCTCGGTCATCGGGGAGTGAAGAACAAAGGGTGGGAATTGTCATCTCGCTCCTACAAGGGGACCCACAATCTTGGGCGTTCTCTCTTCCCCCGGGCTCCCCGGCTCTCCAGTCAGTGGATAGGTTTTTCGCTGCTCTGGGACTCGTATATGATGACCCAGATCGGATCTCCCTTGCTGAGTCTAAGTTACGTAGGATCCAGCAGGGAGATCGTCCGGCGGAGGAATTCTGTTCGGAGTTCCGTAGGTGGGCCACGGACACCCAGTGGAATGACCCGGCTCTTAGGAGCCAGTTTTGTCAAGGTTTATCCGACAAATTACAGGATGTGTTGGCACAGTATGACTCTCCCGCGTCACTGGAAGCCGCTATGGCCCTGGCTATTCGCGTTGACAGACGGCTTCGGGAGAGGTGCGGGATAACTCGACCCCCTGTGATGACTCCACCTCCTACAAGGTCCCCTCATATGGTGGTTCCCCTGGTCAGTCCAGAGGAGCCTATGCAATTAGGAGGGACATCATTTCGGGGGAGGGGACCGGTGGTGCGCCATAAGACAGGAAGGTGTTTCTTCTGCGGGAGAAAGGGACATTTTATTGGGGGGTGTCCATCCCGTCCCTTGCAGAGTGAAGAGTCGTCGGAAAACTGTTGATCCCAGGTTGTGTGGTGGACGGCAATCTGGGAGTAGGTATTTCGTCCCTAGGTTCGTCTCAGTTTCTCGTACCGGCGGAGGTGGTGGTGGGTACGAGAACTGAGAGGATATCTGTTCTTCTGGATAGTGGGGCCGGGGCTAATCTGGTTGATGCTCGGTTTGCCCGGGTTCAAGGTATGCGATTGAGTGAGTTGGCTAAACCCATCCCCATATTCTCGATTGATGCCAGGCCTCTCGGTCAGGGAAGTTTTTTGCAAGCTGTGCATGACGTAAAACTTCAGGTGGGGGCGATACATAAAGAACTGTTGTCTTGCTACGTGTTGGAGGGTCTTCCCACTCCTATAGTGTTGGGCCTTCCTTGGTTAACTAAGCATAACCCGGTTATTAATTGGCAAACCAGAGAGATAAGCCAATGGAGTAAATTCTGTAATAAAAACTGCATGAACACGGTCATCGGTGCGGTTACTCCTTGGGTCTTACCTCCATTTCTGGCGGACTTTGAGGATGTATTCTCGGAGAAAGGGTGTCAGGAACTACCTCCTCATCGCGAGTATGACTGTTCTGTAAAACTGCTCCCTGAGGCCAAGTTACCTAAAGCTAGGTTGTATAACCTTTCTGGTCCTGAGAGGCAGGCCATGAAGGATTATATTTCAGAAAGTCTGGCTAAGGGGCATATTAGACCTTCATCTTCACCGGTGGCTGCGGGGTTCTTCTTTGTTAAGAAGAAAGAGGGAGGCCTACGCCCTTGCCTGGATTTCCGTGAACTTAATCGGATTACGGTCCGAGATCCGTATCCACTCCCACTTATTCCCGATCTCTTTAATCAGATCGTGGGCGCCAAATGGTTCTCTAAGTTGGATCTCAGGGGGGCGTACAATCTGATTAGGATGAAGGAGGGGAATGAGTGGAAGACGGCGTTTAACACTCCGGAGGGGCATTATGAGAACCTTGTCATGCCATTCGGTCTGACTAATGCCCCGGCTGTGTTCCAACACTTTGTTAATGACATTTTTCGCCGCCTGGTGGGACAGTTTGTTGTCATATATCTGGATGATTTACTCGCCGGATCTGGTGTCTCATCAGGAGCACGTTAGGCAGGTGTTACAGATCTTGCGGGATAATAAACTGTATGCCAAATGGGAAAAGTGTGTGTTCGCCGTACAGGAACTCCAGTTTTTAGGCTTCCTGGTTTCAGCGTCCGGTTTTCGTATGGACCCTGGGAAAGTGCGGGCAGTTCTTGAGTGGGATCGGCCAGAGAATCTTAAGGCACTACAACGTTTCCTGGGGTTTGCTAACTATTACCGGAAGTTCATTCGTAATTTCTCGTCCATGGTTAAGCCTCTCACAGACATGACTAAAAAGGGGACGGATTTTTCTAGGTGGTCTGACAAGGCTTGTCAAGCATTCTCCTCCTTGAAAAAATGTTTTGCCTCGGCACCCATACTCATTCAACCTGATGCGTCACAGCCATTCATTGTAGAGGTAGACGCTTCCGAGGTAGGGGTGGGAGCAGTATTGTCACAGGGTTCGTCCCCTGGTAAGTGGCATCCGTGCGCCTTTTTCTCTAAAAAATTGTCGTCCGCTGAGAGGAATTACGATGTCGGCAATAGGGAACTCTTGGCCATTAAGTTAGCTTTTGAGGAGTGGCGCCATTTTTTGGAGGGGGCAGTTCATCCGGTCACCGTCATCACCGATCACAAGAACCTGCTATATCTGGAGTCCGCTAAACGTCTGAATCCCAGACAAGCTAGGTGGTCATTGTTTTTTACCAGGTTTAATTTCGTCGTTACATATCGTCCTGGGTCTAAAAATGTAAAGGCGGATGCCTTATCTCGTAGTTTCCCTGGGGCCGGGAATACGGACGACCCGATTCCTATTCTTCAGGAGGGGGTGGTGGTTTCGGCAGTATGCTCTGAGCTGGAGGAGGAGATATTGGAGGCTCAGGGAGACGCCCCTGTTGGACCTCCGGGGAGACTGTTTGTTCCAGATCAGTTGCGACAAAAGGTGATCGAGGCACACCATAACTCAGTTTTGGCAGGACACCCGGGGAGTAAAGCAACTGTGGATCTCCTCTCGCGTCGGTTTTGGTGGCCTAACTTACATAAGGAGGTGGTAACTTTTGTCGCGTCCTGTGGGGTTTGTGCGCGCTCTAAGACCTCACATACCCGTCCGTCTGGGGCCCTCTTACCTTTGAAGATCCCGGAGCGTCCTTGGACTCATCTGTCTATGGACTTTATTACGGACCTCCCTCCGTCTTCGGGTAAAACGGTCATACTCGTTGTAGTGGACAGGTTCAGCAAGATGGCACATTTTATCGCTCTTCCGGCTCTCCCTAATGCTAAAACTCTTGCGCAGGTGTTCATTGGGGAGATTGTGAGGCTTCACGGGGTACCCTCCGATGTGGTGTCTGATCGGGGGTCTCAGTTTGTGTCCAAGTTTTGGAAGGCGTTTTGTGCACGGCGGGGGATGCATTTGTCATTCTCATCGGCTTTTCACCCTCAGACCAATGGTCAGACGGAACGTATGAACCAGAGCTTGGAGACATATCTCCGGTGTTTTGTGTCAGAGAACCAGGAGGACTGGGCTTCTTTCTTACCTCTGGCAGAGTTTGCTCTTAATAATAGGCGGAGCGAGTCCACTGGTAAGTCCCCGTTTTTTGGGGCATATGGTTTTCACCCCCAGTTTTGTACTTTCAGTAGGGGGGGCTCTTCGGGGGTTCCTGAGGAGGAACGATTTTCCTCATCACTCGCTTCAGTATGGAGAGGGGTGCTGAAGAATCTGAATACTATGGGGAACCGATACAAACGTATGGCTGATAGGAGGAGAGTGTCTGGTCCGGACCTAAGTGTGAACGATCTGGTATGGTTGTCTACCAGGAATATTAAACTTAAGGTTCCCTCCTGGAAACTGGGTCCCAGGTTCATCGGGCCGTACAGAATCAGTTCTATTATTAATCCGGTGGCATTCCGTCTTGACCTCCCCCCTACGTTTAAAATTCACAACGTGTTCCACAGATCGTTGCTTAAGAGGTATGTGGCGCCGGTGGTACCGTCACCTTTACCTCCCCCTCCAGTGGTGGTCAATGGTAACTTGGAGTTCCAGGTATCAAGGGTCATCGACTCACGTTTTAATCGCCGGTCCCTTCAGTACCTGGTTCATTGGAAAGGGTATGGTCCTGAGGAGAGGATGTGGGTTCCTGCGTCGGATATTAACGCAGACCGATTAGTTCGGGCCTTCCACACGACTCACCCGGATAAACCTGGCCCTGAGGGTCCGGAGGCCCCTCGTAGAAGGGGGGGTACTGTCACGGGTGTGTCGCCACGAAGATCGTCACGATTACACAGCCTGACTTCTCGCAGCTGACTTTTTGGTGCTTTGTGTTTTCGGCAGTGAGGGAGTTAATTCTCTCTCTCTCTGTGCTAGACGAGGTCCAGCCTCGCCCAGCTGCAATCAATGTTGATTTAGTGAGACTCCTTCAAATGCCTGCTGGTCTGTTTGGGAAGTGTCGGTGAAAGCATTTCATACAGACTAACAGAGCGGATCGTGGTATTTGGAGTTTCTGAGATAAGTGTATTTGGAGTGTTTCTTCCCTTCCTCGCTTTATCATTTATCTCCTTTCCCGTTGGTGTTCCCTCTGTTGTAGTTGTGTAGTTTTTGTATGCAAGGTGGTTTTGGTTTTTCCCTTGTACTGTCTCGTTCGTCTAAGTACTGTGAGTGGGCATATTATTACTTGTCCCCTATTGTTGTGATCGGGGTCCTTCTCAGGACTAGATTACTGAGGTGCAGGGATCCTCAGGAGGTAGGGGTTACGCTGGCGGCCTGGACCTCTGTACCTTTAACAGTACCTCCAGGTTGAGGGATTAGTCAGGGCCCCAGCTTAGGGTCAGCTTAGGCCCCCCTACCTCCAGTATACTGAGACAGCGTGACAGCTGCATCCAATAATATATACCTGACAGGAGTCCATAGATTCTGCTGCCTCCAATAATATATACCTGACAGGAACCCATACATTCTCCTGCCTCCAATAATATATACCTGACAGGAGTCCATAGATTCTGCTGCCTCCAGTAATATATACCTGACAGGAGCCTATACATTCTGCTGCCTCCAATATTATATACCTGACAGGAGCCCATAGATTCTGCTGGATTCAATAATATATACCTGACAGGAGCCCATAGATTCTGCTGCCTCCAATAATATATACCTGACAGGAGCACATAGATTCTGCTGCCTCCAATAATATATACCTGACGGGAGCCCATACATTCTACTGGCTCCAATAATATATACCTGACAGGAGCCCATACATTCTGCTGCCTCCAATAATATATACCTGACAGGAGCCCATACATTCTGCTGCCTCTAATAATATATATCTGACAGGAGCCCATAGATTCTGCTGCCTCCAATAATATATACCTGACAGGAGCCCATACATTTTCCTGCCTCCAATAATATATACCTGACAGGAGCCTATACATTCTGCTGCCTCCAATATTATATACCTGACAGGAGCCCATAGATTCTGCTGGCTCCAATAATATATACCTGACAGGAGTCCATAGATTCTCCTGCCTCCAATAATATATACCTGACAGGAGCCTATACATTCTGCTGCCTCCAATATTATATACCTGACAGGAGCCCATAGATTCTGCTAACTTCAATAATATATACCTGACAGGAGCCCATACATTTTCCTGCCTCCAATAATATATACCTGACAGGAGCCCATAGATTCTGCTGCCTCCAATAATATATACCTGACAGGAGCCCATAGATTCTGCTGCCTCCAATAATATATACCTGACAGGAGCCCATACATTCTGCTGCCTCCAATATTATATACCTGACAGGAGCCCATAGATTCTGCTGACTTCAATAATATGTACCTGACAGGAGCCCATACATTTTCCTGCCTCCAATAATATATACCTGACAGGAGCCCATAGATTCTGCTGCCTCCAATAATATATACCTGACAGGAGCCCATAGATTCTGCTGCCTCCAATAATATATACCTGACAGGAGCCCATACATTCTGCTGCCTCCAATAATATATACCTGACAGGAGCCCATAGATTCTGCTGCCTCTAATAATATATATCTGACAGGAGCCCATAGATTCTGCTGCCTCCAATAATATATACCTGACAGGAGCCCTTACATTTTCCTGCCTCCAATAAAATATACCTGACAGGAGCCTATACATTCTGCTGCCTCCAATATTATATACCTGACAGGAGCCCAGAGATTCTGCTGGCTCCAATAATATATACCTGACAGGAGCCCATACATTCTGCTGCCTCCAATAATATATACCTGACAGGAGCCCATACATTCTGCTGGCTCCAATAATATATACCTGACAGGAGCACATACATTCTCCTGCCTCCAATAATATATACCTGACAGGAGCCCATAGAAGATTCTGCTGCCTCCAATAATATATACCTGACAGGAGCCCATAGATTCTGGAGCCTCCAATAATATATACCTGACAGGAACCCATACATTCTGCTGCCTCCAATAATATATACCTGACAGGAGCCCATACATTCTCCTACCTCCAATAATATATACCTGACAGGAGCCCATACATTCTGCTGCCTCCAATAATATATACCTGACAGGAGCCCATACATTCTGCTGCCTCCAATAATATATACCTGACAGGAGCCCATACAATCTGCTGCCTCCAATAATATATACCTGACAGGAGTCCATAGATTCTGCTGCCTCCAATAATATATACCTGACAGGAGCCCATACATTCTCCTGCCTCCAATAATATATACCTGGTAGGAGCCCATACATTCTGCTGCCTCTAATAATATATATCTGACAGGAGCCCATAGATTCTGCTGCCTCCAATAATATATACCTGACAGGAGCCCATACATTCTCCTGCCTCCAATAATATATACCTGACAGGAGCCCTTACATTTTCCTGCCTCCAATAATATATACCTGACAGGAGCCTATACATTCTGCTGCCTCCAATATTATATACCTGACAGGAGCCCAGAGATTCTGCTGGCTCCAATAATATATACCTGACAGGAGCCCATACATTCTGCTGCCTCCAATAATATATACCTGACAGGAGCCCATACATTCTGCTGGCTCCAATAATATATACCTGACAGGAGCACATACATTCTCCTGCCTCCAATAATATATACCTGACAGGAGCCCATAGAAGATTCTGCTGCCTCCAATAATATATACCTGACAGGAGCCCATAGATTCTGGAGCCTCCAATAATATATACCTGACAGGAACCCATACATTCTGCTGCCTCCAATAATATATACCTGACAGGAGCCCATACATTCTCCTACCTCCAATAATATATACCTGACAGGAGCCCATACATTCTGCTGCCTCCAATAATATATACCTGACAGGAGCCCATACATTCTGCTGCCTCCAATAATATATACCTGACAGGAGCCCATACAATCTGCTGCCTCCAATAATATATACCTGACAGGAGTCCATAGATTCTGCTGCCTCCAATAATATATACCTGACAGGAGCCCATACATTCTCCTGCCTCCAATAATATATACCTGGTAGGAGCCCATACATTCTGCTGCCTCTAATAATATATATCTGACAGGAGCCCATAGATTCTGCTGCCTCCAATAATATATACCTGACAGGAGCCCATACATTCTCCTGCCTCCAATAATATATACCTGACAGGAGCCTTACACTTTCTGCTGCCTCCAATACTATATACCTGATAGGAGCCCATACATTCTCCTGCCTCTAATAATATATACCTGACAGGAGCCCATAGAAGATTCTGCTGCCTCCAATAATATATACCTGACAGGAGCCCATACATTCTCCTACCTCCAATAATATATACCTGACAGGAGCCCATACATTCTGCTGCCTCCAATAATATATACCTGACAGGAGCTCATACATTCTGCTGTCTCCAATAATATATACCTGACAGGAGCCCATAGATTCTACTGCCTCCAATAATATATACCTGACAGGAGCCCATAGATTCTGCTGCCTCCAATAATATATACCTGACTGGAGCCCATACATTCTGCTGCCTCCAATATTATATACCTGACAGGAGCCCATAGATTCTGCTGCCTCCAATAATATATACCTGACAGGAGGCCATAGATTCTCCTGCCTCCAATAATATATACCTGACAGGAGCCCATACATTCTGCTGCCTCTAATAATATATACCTGACAGGAGCCCATAGGTTCTGCTGGCTCCAATAATATATACCTGACAGGAGTCCATAGATTCTGCTGCCTCCAATAATATATACCTGACAGGAGCCCATACATTCTCCTGCCTCCAATAATATATATCTGGTAGGAGCCCATACATTCTGCTGCCTCTAATAATATATACCTGACAGGAGCCCATAGATTCTGCTGCCTCCAATAATATATACCTGACAGGAGCCTTACACTTTCTGCTGCCTCCAATAATATATACCTGACAGGAGCCTTACACTTTCTGCTGCCTCCAATAATATATACCTGACAGGAGCCCATACATTCTCCTGCCTCTAATAATATATACCTGACAGGAGCCCATAGATTCTGCTGCCTCCAATAATATATACCTGACAGGAGCCCATACATTCTGCTGCCTCCAATAATATATACCTGACAGAAGTCCATACATTCTGCTGCCTCCAATAATATATACCTGACAGGAGCCCATACATTCTGCTGCCTCCAATAATATATACCTGAGAGGAGCCCATAGATTCTGCTGCCTCCAATAATATATACCTGACAGGAGCCCATAGATTCTGCTGGCTTCAATAATATATACCTGACAGGAGCCCATAGATTCTGCTGACTCCAATAATATATACCTGACAGGAGCCCATAGATTCTGCTGCCTCCAATAATATATACCTGAGAGGAGCCCATAGATTCTGCTGCCTCCAATAATATATACCTGACAGGAGCCCATACATTCTGCTGCCTCCAATAATATAAACCTGACAGGAGCCCACAGATTCTGCTGCCTCCAATAATATATACCTGACAGGAGCCCATAGATTCTGCTGGCTTCAATAATATATACCTGACAGGAGCCCATAGATTCTGCTGGCTCCAATAATATATACCTGACAGGAGTCCATAGATTCTGCTGCCTCCAATAATATACCCGACAGGAGCCCATAGATTCTGCTGCCTCCAATAATATACCCGACAGGAGCCCATACATTCTGCTGCCTCCAATAATATAAACCTGACAGGAGCCCATAGATTCTGTTGCCTCCAATAATATATACCTGACAGGAGACCATACATTCTGCTGCCTCCAATAATATATACCTGACAGGAGCCCATACATTCTGCTGCCTCCAACAATATATACCTAAAGGAACCCATACATTCTGCTGCCTCCAATAATATATACCTAACAGGAGCCCATACATTCTGCTGCCTCCAATAATATATACCTGACAGGAGCCCATACATTCTGCTGCCTCCAATAATATATACCTGACTGGAGCCCATACATTCTGCTGCCTCCAATAATATATACCTGACAGAAGTCCATACATTCTGCTGCCTCCAATAATATATACCTGACAGGAGCCCATACATTCTGCTGCCTCCAATAATATATACCTGACAGGACCCCATACATTCTGCTGCCTCCAATAATATATACCTGACAGGAGCCCATACATTCTCCTGCCTCCAATAATATATACCTGACAGGAGCCCATACATTCTCCTGCCTCCAATAATATATACCTGACAGCAGCCCATAGATTCTGCTGGCTCCAATAATATATACCTGACAGGAGTCCATAGATTCTGCTGCCTCCAATAATATACTTGACAGGAGCCCATACATTCTGCTGTCTCTAATAATATATATCTGACAGGAGCCCATAGATTCTGCTGCCTCCAATAATATATACCTGACAGGAGCCCATAGATTCTGCTGCCTCCAATAATATATACCTGACAGGAGCCCAGACATTCTCCTGCCTCCAATAATATATACCTGACAGGAGCCTTATACATTCTGCTGCCTCCAATAATATATACCTGACAGGAGCCCATAGATTCTGCTGCCTCCAATAATATATACCTGACAGGAGCACACAGATTCTGCTGCCTTCAATAATATATACCTGACAGGAGCCCATACATTCTACTGGCTCCAATAATATATACCTGACAGGAGCCCATACATTCTGCTGCCTCCAATAATATATACCTGACAGGAGCCCATACATTCTGCTGCCTCTAATAATATATATCTGACAGGAGCCCATAGATTCTGCTGGATTCAATAATATATACCTGACAGGAGCCCATAGATTCTGCTGCCTCCAATAATATATACCTGACAGGAGCACATAGATTCTGCTGCCTTCAATAATATATACCTGACAGGAGCCCATACATTCTACTGGCTCCAATAATATATACCTGACAGGAGCCCATACATTCTGCTGCCTCCAATAATATATACCTGACAGGAGCCCATACATTCTGCTGCCTCTAATAATATATATCTGACAGGAGCCCATAGATTCTGCTGCCTTCAATAATATATACCTGACAGGAGTCCATACATTTTCCTGCCTCCAATAATATATACCTGACAGGAGTCCATACATTCTCCTGCCTCCAATAATATATACCTGACAGGAGCCCATACATTCTGCTGCCTCCAATAATATATACCTGACAGGAGCCTATACATTCTGCTGCCTCCAATATTATATACCTGACAGGAGCCCATAGATTCTGCTGGCTCCAATAATATATACCTGACAGGAGTCCATAGATTCTCCTGCCTCCAATAATATATACCTGACAGGAGCCTATACATTCTGCTGCCTCCAATATTATATATCTGACAGGAGCCCATAGATTCTGCTGGCTTCAATAATATATACCTGACAGGAGCCCATACATTCGGCTGGCTCCAATAATATATACCTGACAGGAGCCCATACATTCTGCTGCCTCCAATAATATATACCTGACAGGAGCCCATACATTCTGCTGCCTCCAATAATATATACCTGACAGGAGCCCATACATTCTGCTGCCTCTAATAATATATATCTGACAGGAGCCCATAGATTCTGCTGCCTCCAATAATATATACCTGACAGGAGCCCATACATTTTCCTGCCTCCAATAATATATACCTGACAGGAGCCTATACATTCTGCTGCCTCCAATATTATATACCTGACAGGAGCCCATAGATTCTGCTGGCTCCAATAATATATACCTGACAGGAGTCCATAGATTCTCCTGCCTCCAATAATATATACCTGACAGGAGCCTATACATTCTGCTGCCTCCAATATTATATACCTGACAGGAGCCTATAGATTCTGCTGGCTTCAATAATATATACCTGACAGGAGCCCATACATTCGGCTGGATCCAATAATATATACCTGACAGGAGCCCATACATTCTGCTGCCTCCAATAATATATACCTGACAGGAGCCCATACATTCTGCTGCCTCCAATAATATATACCTGACAGGAGCCCATACATTCTGCTGCCTCCAATAATATAAACCTGACAGGAGCCCATACATTCTGCTGCCTCCAATAATATATACCTGACAGGAGCCCATACATTCTGCTGCCTCCAATAATATATACCTGACAGGAGCCCATACATTCTGCTGCCTCCAATAATATATACCTGACAGGAGCCCATACATTCTGCTGCCTCTAATAATATATATCTGACAGGAGCCCATAGATTCTGCTGCCTCCAATAATATATAGCTGACAGGAGCCCGTACATTTTCCTGCCTCCAATAATATATACCTGACAGGAGCCCAGAGATTCTGCTGGCTCCAATAATATATACCTGACAGGAGACCATACATTCTGCTGCCTCCAATAATATATACCTGAGAGGAGCCCATACATTCTGCTGGCTCCAATAATATATACCTGACAGGAGCCCATACATTCTCCTGCCTCCAATAATATATACCTGACAGGAGCCCATAGAAGATTCTGCTGCCTCCAATAATATATACCTGACAGGAGCCCATAGATTCTGGAGCCTCCAATAATATATACCTGACAGGAACCCATACATTCTGCTGCCTCCAATAATATATACCTGACAGGAGCCCATACATTCTCCTACCTCCAATAATATATACCTGACAGGAGTCCATACATTCTGCTGCCTCCAATAATATATACTGACAGGAGCTCATACATTCTGCTGCCTCCAATAATATATACCTGACAGGAGCCCATAGATTCTACTGCCTCCAATAATATATACCTGACAGGAGCCCATAGATTCTGCTGCCTCCAATAATATATACCTGACAGGAGCCCATACATTCTGCTGCCTCCAATAATATATACCTGACAGGAGCCTTATACATTCTGCTGCCTCCAATAATATATACCTGACAGGAGCCCATAGATTCTGCTGCCTCCAATAATATATACCTGACAGGAGCCCATACATTCTGCTGCCTCCAATAATATAAACCTGACAGGAGCCCATAGATTCTGCTGCATCCAATAATATATACCTGACAGGAGTCCATACATTCTCCTGCCTCCAATAATATATACCTGACAGGAGCCCATACATTCTGCTGCCTCCAATAATATATACCTGACAGGAGCTTATACATTCTGCTGCCTCCAATATTATATACCTGACAGGAGCCCATAGATTCTTCTGGCTCCAATAATATATACCTGACAGGAGTCCATAGATTCTCCTGCCTCCAATAATATATACCTGACAGGAGCCTATACATTCTGCTGCCTCCAATATTATATATCTGACAGGAGCCCATAGATTCTGCTGGCTTCAATAATATATACCTGACAGGAGCCCATACATTCGGCTGGCTCCAATAATATATACCTGACAGGAGCCCATACATTCTGCTGCCTCCAATAATATATACCTGACAGGAGCCCATACATTCTGCTGCCTCCAATAATATATACCTGACAGGAGCCCATACATTCTGCTGCCTCTAATAATATATATCTGACAGGAGCCCATAGATTCTGCTGCCTCCAATAATATATACCTGACAGGAGCCCATACATTTTCCTGCCTCCAATAATATATACCTGACAGGAGCCTATACATTCTGCTGCCTCCAATATTATATACCTGACAGGAGCCCATAGATTCTGCTGGCTCCAATAATATATACCTGACAGGAGTCCATAGATTCTCCTGCCTCCAATAATATATACCTGACAGGAGCCTATACATTCTGCTGCCTCCAATATTATATACCTGACAGGAGCCTATAGATTCTGCTGGCTTCAATAATATATACCTGACAGGAGCCCATACATTCGGCTGGATCCAATAATATATACCTGACAGGAGCCCATACATTCTGCTGCCTCCAATAATATATACCTGACAGGAGCTCATACATTCTGCTGCCTCCAATAATATATACCTGACAGGAGCCCATACATTCTGCTGCCTCCAATAATATATACCTGACAGGAGCCCATACATTCTGCTGCCTCCAATAATATATACCTGACAGGAGCCCATACATTCGGCTGGCTCCAATAATATATACCTGACAGGAGCCCATACATTCTGCTGCCTCCAATAATATATACCTGACAGGAGCCCATACATTCTGCTGCCTCTAATAATATATATCTGACAGGAGCCCATAGATTCTGCTGCCTCCAATAATATATAGCTGACAGGAGCCCATACATTTTCCTGCCTACAATAATATATACCTGACAGGAGCCCAGAGATTCTGCTGGCTCCAATAATATATACCTGACAGGAGACCATACATTCTGCTGCCTCCAATAATATATACCTGAGAGGAGCCCATACATTCTGCTGGCTCCAATAATATATACCTGACAGGAGACCATACATTCTGCTGCCTCCAATAATATATACCTGACAGGAGCTCATACATTCTGCTGCCTCCAATAATATATACCTGACAGGAGCCCATAGATTCTGCTGCCTCCAATAATATATACCTGGTAGGAGCCCATAGATTCTGCTGCCTCCAATAATATATACCTGACATTAGCCCATACATTCTGCTGCCTCCAATAATATATACCTGGTAGGAGCCCATAGATTCTGCTGCCTACAATAGTATATACCTAGTAGGAGCCCATAGATTCTGCTGCCTCCTATAATATATACCTGACAGGAGCCCATACACTCTGCTGCCTCCAATAATATATACCTGACAGGAGCCCATAGATTCTGCTGCCTCCAATAATCTATACCTGACAGGAGCCCATAGATTCTGCTGCCTCCAATAATAAATACTTGGTAGGAGCCCATAGATTCTGCTGCCTCCAATAATATATACCTGACAGGAGCCCATAGATTCTGCTGCCTCCAATAATATATACCTGACAGGAGCCCATACATTCTCCTGCCTCCAATAAGATATACCTGACAGGAGCCCATACATTCTGCTGCCTCCAATAATATATACCTGACAGGAGCCCATACATTCTGCTGCCTCCAATAATATATACCTGACAGGAGCCCATACATTCTGCTGCCTCCAATAATATAAACCTGACAGGAGCCCATTTATTCTGCTGCCTCCAATAATATATACCTGGTAGGAGCCCATAGATTCTGCTGGCTCCAATAATATATACCTGACAGGAGCCCATAAATTCTGCTGCCTCCAATAATATATACCTGACTGGAGCCCATACATTCTGCTGCCTCCAATATCATATACCTGACAGGAGTCCATAGATTCTGCTGGCTCCAATAATATATACCTGACAGGAGTCCATAGATTCTGCTGCCTCCTATAATATATACCTGACAGGAGCCCATACATTCTCCTGCCTCCAATAATATATACCTGGTAGGAGCCCATAGATTCTGCTGCCTCCAATAATATATACCTGACAGGAGCCCATAGATTCTGCTGCCTCCAATAATATATACCTGACAGGAGCCCATACATTCTGCTGCCTCCAATAATATATACCTGACAGGAGCCCATACATTCTGCTGCCTCCAATATTATATACCTGACAGGAGCCCATACAATCTGCTGCCTCTAATAATATATATCTGACAGGAGCCCATAGATTCTGCTGGCTTCAATAATATATACCTGACAGGAGCCCATAGATTCTGCTGGCTCCAATAATATATACCTGACAGGAGCCCATACATTCTCCTGCCTCCAATAATATACCTGACAGGAGCCCATACATTCTGCTGCCTCTAATAATATATAGCTGACAGGAGCCCATAGATTCTGCTGCCTCCAATAATATATACCTGACAGGAGCCCATAGATTCTGCTGCCTCCAATAATATATACCTGACAGGAGCCCATACAATCTGCTGCCTCTAATAATATATATCTGACAGGAGCCCATAGATTCTGCTGGCTTCAATAATATATACCTGACAGGAGCCCATAGATTCTGCTGGCTCCAATAATATATACCTGACAGGAGTCCATAGATTCTGCTGCCTCCAATAATATACCTGACAGGAGCCCATACATTCTGCTGCCTCTAATAATATATAGCTGACAGGAGCCCATAGATTCTGCTGCCTCCAATAATATATACCTGACAGGAGCCCATAGATTCTGCTGCCTCCAATAATATATACCTGACAGGAGCCCATACATTCTCCTGCCTCCAATAATATATACCTGACAGGAGCGTTATACATTCTACTGCCTCCAATAATATATACCTGACAGGAGCCCATAGATTCTGCTGCCTCCAATAATATAAACCTGACAGGAGCCCATACATTCTGCTGCCTCCAATAATATAAACCTGACAGGAGCCCATAGATTCTGCTGCATCCAATAATATATACCTGACAGGAGCCCATACATTCTCCTGCCTCCAATAATATATACCTGACAGGAGCCTTATATATTCTGCTGCCTCCAAGAATATATACCTGGCAGGAGCCCATAGATTCTGCTGCCTCCAATAATATATACCTGACAGGAGCCCATACATTCTGCAGCCTCCAATAATATATACCTGACAGGAGCCCATAGATTCTGCTGCCTCCAATAATATATACCTGACAGGAGCCCATACATTCTGCTGCCTCCAATAATATAAACCTGACAGGAGCCCATAGATTCTGCTGCATCCAATAATATATACCCGACAGGAGTCCATAGATTCTGCTGCCTCCAATAATATATACCTGACAGGAGCCCATAGATTCTGCTGCCTCCAATAATATATACCTGACAGGAGCCCATACATTCTCCTGCCTCCAATAATATATACCTGACAGGAGCCTTATACATTCTGCTGCCTCCAATAATATATACCTGACAGGAGTCCATAGATTCTGCTGCCTCCAATAATATATACCTGACAGGAGCCCATACATTCTGCTGCCTCCAATAATATAAACCTCACAGGAGCCCATAGATTCTGCTGCGTCCAATAATATATACCTGACAGGAGTCCATAGATTCTGCTGCCTCCAATAATATATACCTGACAGGAGCCTATAGATTCTGCTGCCTCCAATAATATATACCTGACAGGAGCCCATACATTCTCCTGCCTCCAATAATATATACCTGACAGGAGCCTTATACATTCTGCTGCCTCCAATAATATATACCTGACAGGAGCCCATAGATTCTGCTGCCTCCAATAATATATACCTGACAGGAGCCCATACATTCTCCTGCCTCCAATCATATATACCTGACAGGAGCCTTATACATTCTGCTGCCTCCAATAATATATACCTGACAGGAGTCCATAGACTCTGCTGCCTCCAATAATATATACCTGACAGGAGCCCATACATTCTCCTGCCTCCAATAATATATACCTGACAGGAGCCTTATACATTCTGCTGCCTCCAATAATATAAACCTGACAGGAGCCCATAGATTCTGCTGCATCCAATAATATATACCTGACAGGAGCCAATACACTCTCCTGCCTCCAATAATATATACCGGACAGGAGCCCATAGATTCTGCTGCCTCCAATAATATATTCCTGGTAGGAGCCCATACATTCTGCTGCCTCCAATAATATATACCTGACAGGAGCCCATACATTCTGCTGCCTCCAATAATATATACCTGACAGGAGCCAATAGATTCTGCTGCCTCCAATAATATATACCTGACAGGAGCCCATAGATTCTGCTGCCTCCAATAATATATACCTGACAGGAGCCCATAGATTCTGCTGCCTCCAATAATATATACCTGGTAGGAGCACATAGATTCTCCTGCCTCCAATAATATATACCTGGTAGGAGCCCATACATTCTGCTGCCTCCAATAATATATACGTGACAGGAGCCCATACATTCTGCTGCCTCCAATAATATATACGTGACAGGAGCCCATACATTCTGCTGCCTCCAATAATATATACCTGACAGGAGTCCATAGATTCTGCTGCCTCCAATAATATAAACCTGACAGGAGCCCATACATTCTCCTGCCTCCAATAATATATACCTGACAGGAGCCCATACATTCTCCTGCCTCCAATAATATATACCTGACAGGAGCACATAGATACTGCTGCCTCCAATAATATATACCTGACAGAAGCCCATACATTCTGCTGCCTCCAATAATATATACCTGGTAGGAGCCCATACATTCTGCTGCCTCCAATAATATATACCTGGTAAGAGCCCATAGATTCTGCTGCCTCCAGTAATATATACCTGGTAGGAGCCCATAGATTCTGCTGCCTCCAATAATATATACCTGACATTAGCCCATACATTCTGCTGCCTCCAATAATATATACCTGACAGGAGCCCATACATTCTGCTGCCTCCAATAATATATACCTGGTAGGAGCCCATAGATTCTGCTGCCTACAATAGTATATACCTAGTAGGAGCCCATAGATTCTGCTGCCTCCTATAATATATACCTGACAGGAGCCCATACACTCTGCTGCCTCCAATAATATATACCTGACAGGAGCCCATAGATTCTGCTGCCTCCAATAATATATACTTGGTAGGAGCCCATAGATTCTGCTGCCTCCAATAATATATACTTGGTAGGAGCCCATAGATTCTGCTGCCTCCAATAATATATACCTGACAGGAGCCCATAGATTCTGCTGCCTCCAATAATATATACCTGACAGGAGCCCATACATTCTCCTGCCTCCAATAAGAGATACCTGACAGGAGCCCATACATTCTGCTGCCTCCAATAATATATACCTGACAGGAGCCCATACATTCTGCTGCCTCCAATAATATATACCTGACAGGAGCCCATACATTCTGCTGCCTCCAATAATATAAACCTGACAGGAGCCCATTTATTCTGCTGCCTCCAATAATATATACCTGGTAGGAGCCCACACATTCTGCTGCCTCCAATAATATATACCTGACAGGAGCCCATACATTCTGCTGCCTCCAATAATATATACCTGGTAGGAGCCCATACATTCTGCTGCCTCCAACAATATATACTTGACAGGAGCCCATAGATACTGCTGCCTCCAATAATAAATACCTGACAGGAGCCCATACATTCTGCTGCCTCCAATAATATATACTTGACAGGAGCCCATACATTCTGCTGCCTCCAGTATTATATACCTGTCAGGAGCCCATACAATCTGCTGCCTCTAATAATATATATCTGACAGGAGCCCATAGATTCTGCTGCCTCCAATAATATATACCTGACAGGAGCCCATAGATTCTGCTGCCTCCAATAATATATACCTGACAGGAGCCCATAGATTCTGCTGCCTCCAATAATATATACCTGACAGGAGCCCATACATTCTCCTGCCTCCAGTAATATATACCTGACAGGAGCCTTATACATTCTGCTGCCTCCAATAATATATACCTGACAGGAGCCCATAGATTCTGCTGCCTCCAATAATATATACCTGACAGGAGCCCATACATTCTCCTGCCTCCAATAATATATACCTGACAGGAGCCTTATACATTCTGCTGCCTCCAATAATATATACCTGACAGGAGCCCATACATTCTCCTGCCTCCAATAATATATACCTGACAGGATCCTTATACATTCTGCTGCCTCCAATAATATATACCTGACAGGAGCCCATAGATTCTGCTGCCTCCAATAATATATACCTGACAGGAGCCCATACATTCTGCTGCCTCCAATAATATAAACCTGACAGGAGCCCATAGATTCTGCTGCATCCAATAATATATACCTGACAGGCGTCCATAGATTCTGCTGCCTCCAATAATATATACCTGACAGGAGCCCATACATTCTCCTGCCTCCAATAATATATACCTGACAGGAGCCTTATACATTCTGCTGCCTCCAATAATATATACCTGACAGAAGCCCATACATTCTGCTGCCTCCAATAATATATACCTGACAGGAGCCCATAGATTCTGCAGCCTCCAATAATATATACCTGACAGGAGCCCATACATTCTGCTGCCTCCAATAATATATATCTGACAGGAGCCCATACATTCTGCTGCCTCCAATAATATATATCTGACAGGAGCCCATACATTCTGCTGCCTCCAATAATATATACCTGACAGGAGCCCATACATTCTGCTGCCTCCAATAATATATATCTGACAGGAGCCCATACATTCTGCTGCCTCCAATAATATATATCTGACAGGAGCCCATACATTCTGCTGCCTCCAATAATGTATACCTGACAGGAGCCCATAGATTCTGCTGCCTCCAATAATATATTCCTGGTAGGAGCCCATACACTCTCCTGCCTCCAATAATATATACCGGACAGGAGCCCATAGATTCTGCTGCCTCCAATAATATATTCCTGGTAGGAGCCAATAGATTCTGCTGCCTCCAATAATATATACCTGACAGGAGCCCATACATTCTCCTGCCTCCAAGAATATATACCTGACAGGAGCCCATAGATTCTGCTGCCTCCAATAATATATACCTGACAGGAGCTCATACATTCTGCTGCCTCCAATAATATATACCTGACAGGAGCCCATACATTCTGCTGCCTCCAATAATATATACCTGACAGGAGCCCATACATTCTGCTGCCTCCAATAATATATACCTGACAGGAGCCCATACATTCTGCTGCCTCCAATAATATATACCTGACAGGAGCCCATACATTCTGTTGCCTCCAATAATATATACCTAACAGGAGCCCATACATTCTGCTGCCTCCAATAATATATACCTGGTAGGAGCCCATAGATTCTCCTGCCTCCAATAATATATACCTGGTAGGAGCCCATACATTCTGCTGCTTCCAATAATATATACCTGGTAGGAGCCCATACATTCTGCTGCCTCGAATAATATATACCTGACAGGAGTCCATAGATTCTGCTGCCTCCAATAATATAAACCTGACAGGAGCCCATACATTCTGCTGCCTCCAATAATATAAACCTGACAGGAGCCCATTTATTCTGCTGCCTCCAATAATATATACCTGGTAGGAGCCCACACATTCTGCTGCCTCCAATAATATATACCTGACAGGAGCCCATACATTCTGCTGCCTCCAATAATATATACCTGGTAGGAGCCCATACATTCTGCTGCCTCCAATAATATATACTTGACAGGAGCCCATAGATACTGCTGCCTCCAATAATAAATACCTGACAGGAGCCCATACATTCTCCGGCCTCCAATATATACCTGACAGGAGCCAATACATTCTGCTACCTCCAATAATATATACCTGACAGGAGTCCATACATTCTGCTGCCTCCAATAATATATACCTGACAGGAGCCAATAGATTCTGCTGCCTCCAATAATATATACCTGACAGGAGCCCATACATTCTCCTGCCTCCAAGAATATATACCTGACAGGAGCCCATAGATTCTGCTGCCTCCAATAATATATACCTGACAGGAGCTCATACATTCTGCTGCCTCCAATAATATATACCTGACAGGAGCCCATACATTCTGCTGCCTCCAATAATATATACCTGACAGGAGCCCATACATTCTGCTGCCTCCAATAATATATACCTGACAGGAGCCCATACATTCTGCTGCCTCCAATAATATATACCTGACAGGAGCCCATACATTCTGTTGCCTCCAATAATATATACCTAACAGGAGCCCATACATTCTGCTGCCTCCAATAATATATACCTGGTAGGAGCCCATAGATTCTCCTGCCTCCAATAATATATACCTGGTAGGAGCCCATACATTCTGCTGCTTCCAATAATATATACCTGGTAGGAGCCCATACATTCTGCTGCCTCGAATAATATATACCTGACAGGAGTCCATAGATTCTGCTGCCTCCAATAATATAAACCTGACAGGAGCCCATACATTCTGCTGCCTCCAATAATATAAACCTGACAGGAGCCCATTTATTCTGCTGCCTCCAATAATATATACCTGGTAGGAGCCCACACATTCTGCTGCCTCCAATAATATATACCTGACAGGAGCCCATACATTCTCCTGCCTCCAATAATATATACCTGGTAGGAGCCCATACATTCTGCTGCCTCCAATAATATATACTTGACAGGAGCCCATAGATACTGCTGCCTCCAATAATAAATACCTGACAGGAGCCCATACATTCTCCGGCCTCCAATATATACCAGTCAGGAGCCCATACAATTTGCTGCCTCTAATAATATATATCTGATAGGAGCCCATAGATTCTGCTGCCTCCAATAATATATACCTGACAGGAGCCCAGAGATTCTGCTGCCTCCAATAATATATACCTGACAGGAGCCCATACATTCTGCTGCCTCCAATAATATATACCTGACAGGAGCCTTATACATTCTGCTGCCTCCAATAATATATACCTGACAGGAGCCCATAGATTCTGCTGCCTCCAATAATATATACCTGACAGGAGCCCATACATTCTGCTGCCTCCAATAATATAAACCTGACAGGAGCCCATAGATTCTGCTGCATCCAATAATATATACCTGACAGGAGTCCATACATTCTCCTGCCTCCAATAATATATACCTGACAGGAGCCCATACATTCTGCTGCCTCCAATAATATATACCTGACAGGAGCCTATACATTCTGCTGCCTCCAATATTATATACCTGACAGGAGCCCATAGATTCTGCTGGCTCCAATAATATATACCTGACAGGAGTCCATAGATTCTCCTGCCTCCAATAATATATACCTGACAGGAGCCTATACATTCTGCTGCCTCCAATATTATATATCTGACAGGAGCCCATAGATTCTGCTGGCTTCAATAATATATACCTGACAGGAGCCCATACATTCGGCTGGCTCCAATAATATATACCTGACAGGAGCCCATACATTCTGCTGCCTCCAATAATATATACCTGACAGGAACATTCTGCTGCCTCCAATAATATATACCTGACAGGAGCCCATACATTCTGCTGCCTCTAATAATATATATCTGACAGGAGCCCATAGATTCTGCTGCCTCCAATAATATATACCTGACAGGAGCCCATACATTTTCCTGCCTCCAATAATATATACCTGACAGGAGCCTATACATTCTGCTGCCTCCAATATTATATACCTGACAGGAGCCCATAGATTCTGCTGGCTCCAATAATATATACCTGACAGGAGTCCATAGATTCTCCTGCCTCCAATAATATATACCTGACAGGAGCCTATACATTCTGCTGCCTCCAATATTATATACCTGACAGGAGCCTATAGATTCTGCTGGCTTCAATAATATATACCTGACAGGCGCCCATACATTCGGCTGGATCCAATAATATATACCTGACAGGAGCCCATACATTCTGCTGCCTCCAATAATATATACCTGACAGGAGCCCATACATTCTGCTGCCTCCAATAATATATACCTGACAGGAGCCCATACATTCTGCTGCCTCCAATAATATATACCTGACAGGAGCCCATACATTCTGCTGCCTCCAATAATATATACCTGACAGGAGCCCATACATTCGGCTGGCTCCAATAATATATACCTGACAGGAGCCCATACATTCTGCTGCCTCCAATAATATATACCTGACAGGAGCCCATACATTCGGCTGGCTCTAATAATATATACCTGACAGGAGCCCATACATTCTGCTGCCTCCAATAATATATACCTGACAGGAGCCCATACATTCTGCTGCCTCTAATAATATATATCTGACAGGAGCCCATAGATTCTGCTGCCTCCAATAATATATAGCTGACAGGAGCCCATACATTTTCTTGCCTCCAATAATATATACCTGACAGGAGCCCAGAGATTCTGCTGGCTCCAATAATATATACCTGACAGGAGACCATACATTCTGCTGCCTCCAATAATATATACCTGAGAGGAGCCCATACATTCTGCTGGCTCCAATAATATATACCTGACAGGAGCACATACATTCTCCTGCCTCCAATAATATATACCTGACAGGAGCCCATAGAAGATTCTGCTGCCTCCAATAATATATACCTGACAGGAGCCCATAGATTCTGGAGCCTCCAATAATATATACCTGACAGGAACCCATACATTCTGCTGCCTCCAATAATATATACCTGACAGGAGCCCATACATTCTCCTACCTCCAATAATATATACCTGACAGGAGTCCATACATTCTGCTGCCTCCAATAATATATACTGACAGGAGCTCATACATTCTGCTGCCTCCAATAATATATACCTGACAGGAGCCCATAGATTCTACTGCCTCCAATAATATATACCTGACAGGAGCCCATAGATTCTGCTGCCTCCAATAATATATACCTGTCAGGAGCCCATACATTCTGCTGCCTCCAATAATATATACCTGACAGGAGCCTTATACATTCTGCTGCCTCCAATAATATATACCTGACAGGAGCCCATAGATTCTGCTGCCTCCAATAATATATACCTGACAGGATCCCATACATTCTGCTGCCTCCAATAATATAAACCTGACAGGAGCCCATAGATTCTGCTGCATCCAATAATATATACCTGACAGGAGCCCATACATTCTCCTGCCTCCAATAATATATACCTGACAGGAGCCTTATACATTCTGCTGCCTCCAATAATATATACCTGACAGGAGCCCATAGATTCTGCTGCCTCCAATAATATATACTTGACAGGAGCCCATACATTCTGCTGCCTCCAATAATATATATCTGACAGGAGCCAATACACTCTCCTGCCTCCAATAATATATACCGGACAGGAGCCCATAGATTCTGCTGCCTCCAATAATATATTCCTGGTAGGAGCCCATACATTCTGCTGCCTCCAATAATATATACCTGACAGGAGCCCATACATTCTGCTGCCTCCAATAATATATACCTGACAGGAGCCAATAGATTCTGCTGCCTCCAATAATATATACCTGACAGGAGCCCATAGATTCTGCTGCCTCCAATAATATATACCTGACTGGAGCCCATACATTCTCCTACCTCCAATAATATATACCTGACAGGAGCCCATACATTCTCCTGCCTCCAATAATATATACCTGACAGGAGTCCATAGATTCTCCTGCCTCCAATAATATATACCTGACAGGAGCACATAGATACTGCTGCCTCCAATAATATATACCTGACAGAAGCCCATACATTCTGCTGCCTCCAATAATATATACCTGGTAGGAGCCCATACATTCTGCTGCCTCCAATAATATATACCTGGTAGGAGCCCATACATTCTGCTGCCTCCAATAATATATACCTGGTAAGAGCCCATAGATTCTGCTGCCTCCAATAATATATACCTGGTAGGAGCCCATAGATTCTGCTGCCTCCAATAATATATACCTGACATTAGCCCATACATTCTGCTGCCTCCAATAATATATACCTGGTAGGAGCCCATAGATTCTGCTGCCTCCAATAATATATACCTGGTAGGAGCCCATAGATTCTGCTGCCTCCAATAATATATACCTGACATTAGCCCATACATTCTGCTGCCTCCAATAATATATATCTGGTAGGAGCCCATAGATTCTGCTGCCTACAATAGTATATACCTAGTAGGAGCCCATAGATTCTGCTGCCTCCTATAATATATACCTGACAGGAGCCCATACACTCTGCTGCCTCCAATAATATATACCTGACAGGAGCCCATAGATTCTGCTGCCTCCAATAATCTATACCTGACAGGAGCCCATAGATTCTGCTGCCTCCAATAATAAATACTTGGTAGGAGCCCATAGATTCTGCTGCCTCCAATAATATATACCTGACAGGAGCCCATAGATTCTGCTGCCTCCAATAATATATACCTGACAGGAGCCCATACATTCTCCTGCCTCCAATAAGATATACCTGACAGGAGCCCATACATTCTGCTGCCTCCAATAATATATACCTGACAGGAGCCCATACATTCTGCTGCCTCCAATAATATATACCTGACAGGAGCCCATACATTCTGCTGCCTCCAATAATATAAACCTGACAGGAGCCCATTTATTCTGCTGCCTCCAATAATATATACCTGGTAGGAGCCCATAGATTCTGCTGGCTCCAATAATATATACCTGACAGGAGCCCATAAATTCTGCTGCCTCCAATAATATATACCTGACTGGAGCCCATACATTCTGCTGCCTCCAATATCATATACCTGACAGGAGTCCATAGATTCTGCTGGCTCCAATAATATATACCTGACAGGAGTCCATAGATTCTGCTGCCTCCAATAATATATACCTGACAGGAGCCCATACATTCTCCTGCCTCCAATAATATATACCTGGTAGGAGCCCATAGATTCTGCTGCCTCCAATAATATATACCTGACAGGAGCCCATAGATTCTGCTGCCTCCAATAATATATACCTGACAGGAGCCCATACATTCTGCTGCCTCCAATAATATATACCTGACAGGAGCCCATACATTCTGCTGCCTCCAATATTATATACCTGACAGGAGCCCATACAATCTGCTGCCTCTAATAATATATATCTGACAGGAGCCCATAGATTCTGCTGGCTTCAATAATATATACCTGACAGGAGCCCATAGATTCTGCTGGCTCCAATAATATATACCTGACAGGAGCCCATACATTCTCCTGCCTCCAATAATATACCTGACAGGAGCCCATACATTCTGCTGCCTCTAATAATATATAGCTGACAGGAGCCCATAGATTCTGCTGCCTCCAATAATATATACCTGACAGGAGCCCATAGATTCTGCTGCCTCCAATAATATATACCTGACAGGAGCCCATACAATCTGCTGCCTCTAATAATATATATCTGACAGGAGCCCATAGATTCTGCTGGCTTCAATAATATATACCTGACAGGAGCCCATAGATTCTGCTGGCTCCAATAATATATACCTGACAGGAGTCCATAGATTCTGCTGCCTCCAATAATATACCTGACAGGAGCCCATACATTCTGCTGCCTCTAATAATATATAGCTGACAGGAGCCCATACATTCTGCTGCCTCCAATAATATATACCTGACAGGAGCGTTATACATTCTACTGCCTCCAATAATATATACCTGACAGGAGCCCATAGATTCTGCTGCCTCCAATAATATAAACCTGACAGGAGCCCATACATTCTGCTGCCTCCAATAATATAAACCTGACAGGAGCCCATAGATTCTGCTGCATCCAATAATATATACCTGACAGGAGCCCATACATTCTCCTGCCTCCAATAATATATACCTGACAGGAGCCTTATATATTCTGCTGCCTCCAATAATATATACCTGGCAGGAGCCCATAGATTCTGCTGCCTCCAATAATATATACCTGACAGGAGCCCATACATTCTGCAGCCTCCAATAATATATACCTGACAGGAGCCCATAGATTCTGCTGCCTCCAATAATATATACCTGACAGGAGCCCATACATTCTGCTGCCTCCAATAATATAAACCTGACAGGAGCCCATAGATTCTGCTGCATCCAATAATATATACCCGACAGGAGTCCATAGATTCTGCTGCCTCCAATAATATATACCTGACAGGAGCCCATAGATTCTGCTGCCTCCAATAATATATACCTGACAGGAGCCCATACATTCTCCTGCCTCCAATAATATATACCTGACAGGAGCCTTATACATTCTGCTGCCTCAAATAATATATACCTGACAGGAGCCCATAGGTTCTGCTGCCTCCAATAATATATACCTGACAGGAGCCCATACATTCTCCTGCCTCCAATAATATATACCTGACAGGAGCCTTATACATTCTGCTGCCTCCAATAATATATACCTGACAGGAGTCCATAGATTCTGCTGCCTCCAATAATATATACCTGACAGGAGCCCATACATTCTGCTGCCTCCAATAATATAAACCTCACAGGAGCCCATAGATTCTGCTGCATCCAATAATATATACCTGACAGGAGTCCATAGATTCTGCTGCCTCCAATAATATATACCTGACAGGAGCCTATAGATTCTGCTGCCTCCAATAATATATACCTGACAGGAGCCCATACATTCTCCTGCCTCCAATAATATATACCTGACAGGAGCCTTATACATTCTGCTGCCTCCAATAATATATACCTGACAGGAGCCCATAGATTCTGCTGCCTCCAATAATATATACCTGACAGGAGCCCATACATTCTCCTGCCTCCAATAATATATACCTGACAGGAGCCTTATACATTCTGCTGCCTCCAATAATATATACCTGACAGGAGTCCATAGACTCTGCTGCCTCCAATAATATATACCTGACAGGAGCCCATACATTCTCCTGCCTCCAATAATATATACCTGACAGGAGCCTTATACATTCTGCTGCCTCCAATAATATAAACCTGACAGGAGCCCATAGATTCTGCTGCATCCAATAATATATACCTGACAGGAGTCCATAGATTCTGCTGCCTCCAATAATATATACCTGACAGGAGCCCATACATTCTCCTGCCTCCAATAATATATACCTGACAGGAGCCTTATATATTCTGCTGCCTCCAATAATATATACCTGACAGGAGCCCATAGATTCTGCTGCCTCCAATAATATATACCTGACAGGAGCCCATACATTCTGCAGCCTCCAATAATATATACCTGACAGGAGCCCATAGATTCTGCTGCCTCCAATAATATATACTTGACAGGAGCCCATACATTCTGCTGCCTCCAATAATATATATCTGACAGGAGCCAATACACTCTCCTGCCTCCAATAATATATACCGGACAGGAGCCCATAGATTCTGCTGCCTCCAATAATATATTCCTGGTAGGAGCCCATACATTCTGCTGCCTCCAATAATATATACCTGACAGGAGCCCATACATTCTGCTGCCTCCAATAATATATACCTGACAGGAGCCAATAGATTCTGCTGCCTCCAATAATATATACCTGACAGGAGCCCATAGATTCTGCTGCCTCCAATAATATATACCTGACAGGAGCCCATAGATTCTGCTGCCTCCAATAATATATACCTGGTAGGAGCACATAGATTCTCCTGCCTCCAATAATATATACCTGGTAGGAGCCCATACATTCTGCTGCCTCCAATAATATATACGTGACAGGAGCCCATACATTCTGCTGCCTCCAATAATATATACCTGACAGGAGTCCATAGATTCTGCTGCCTCCAATAATATAAACCTGACAGGAGCCCATACATTCTCCTGCCTCCAATAATATATACCTGACAGGAGCCCATACATTCTCCTGCCTCCAATAATATATACCTGACAGGAGCACATAGATACTGCTGCCTCCAATAATATATACCTGACAGAAGCCCATACATTCTGCTGCCTCCAATAATATATACCTGGTAGGAGCCCATACATTCTGCTGCCTCCAATAATATATACCTGGTAAGAGCCCATAGATTCTGCTGCCTCCAGTAATATATACCTGGTAGGATCCCATAGATTCTGCTGCCTCCAATAATATATACCTGACATTAGCCCATACATTCTGCTGCCTCCAATAATATATACCTGACAGGAGCCCATACATTCTGCTGCCTCCAATAATATATACCTGGTAGGAGCCCATAGATTCTGCTGCCTATAATAGTATATACCTAGTAGGAGCCCATAGATTCTGCTGCCTCCTATAATATATACCTGACAGGAGCCCATACACTCTGCTGCCTCCAATAATATATACCTGACAGAAGCCCATAGATTCTGCTGCCTCCAATAATATATACCTGACAGGAGCCCATAGATTCTGCTGCCTCCAATAATATATACTTGGTAGGAGCCCATAGATTCTGCTGCCTCCAATAATATATACCTGACAGGAGCCCATAGATTCTGCTGCCTCCAATAATATATACCTGACAGGAGCCCATACATTCTCCTGCCTCCAATAAGATATACCTGACAGGAGCCCATACATTCTGCTGCCTCCAATAATATATACCTGACAGGAGCCCATACATTCTGCTGCCTCCAATAATATATACCTGACAGGAGCCCATACATTCTGCTGCCTCCAATAATATAAACCTGACAGGAGCCCATTTATTCTGCTGCCTCCAATAATATATACCTGGTAGGAGCCCACACATTCTGCTGCCTCCAATAATATATACCTGACAGGAGCCCATACATTCTGCTGCCTCCAATAATATATACCTGGTAGGAGCCCATACATTCTGCTGCCTCCAACAATATATACTTGACAGGAGCCCATAGATACTGCTGCCTCCAATAATAAATACCTGACAGGAGCCCATACATTCTGCTGCCTCCAATAATATATACTTGACAGGAGCCCATACAATCTGCTGCCTCTAATAATATATATCTGACAGGAGCCCATACATTCTCCTGCCTCCAATAATATATACCTGACAGGAGCGTTATACATTCTACTGCCTCCAATAATATATACCTGACAGGAGCCCATAGATTCTGCTGCCTCCAATAATATAAACCTGACAGGAGCCCATACATTCTGCTGCCTCCAATAATATAAACCTGACAGGAGCCCATAGATTCTGCTGCATCCAATAATATATACCTGACAGGAGCCCATACATTCTCCTGCCTCCAATAATATATACCTGACAGGAGCCTTATATATTCTGCTGCCTCCAATAATATATACCTGGCAGGAGCCCATAGATTCTGCTGCCTCCAATAATATATACCTGACAGGAGCCCATACATTCTGCAGCCTCCAATAATATATACCTGACAGGAGCCCATAGATTCTGCTGCCTCCAATAATATATACCTGACAGGAGCCCATACATTCTGCTGCCTCCAATAATATAAACCTGACAGGAGCCCATAGATTCTGCTGCATCCAATAATATATACCCGACAGGAGTCCATAGATTCTGCTGCCTCCAATAATATATACCTGACAGGAGCCCATAGATTCTGCTGCCTCCAATAATATATACCTGACAGGAGCCCATACATTCTCCTGCCTCCAATAATATATACCTGACAGGAGCCTTATACATTCTGCTGCCTCAAATAATATATACCTGACAGGAGCCCATAGGTTCTGCTGCCTCCAATAATATATACCTGGTAAGAGCCCATGGATTCTGCTGCCTCCAGTAATATATACCTGGTAGGAGCCCATAGATTCTGCTGCCTCCAATAATATATACCTGACAGGAGCCCATACATTCTCCTGCCTCCAATAATATATACCTGACAGGAGCCTTATACATTCTGCTGCCTCCAATAATATATACCTGACAGGAGTCCATAGATTCTGCTGCCTCCAATAATATATACCTGACAGGAGCCCATACATTCTGCTGCCTCCAATAATATAAACCTCACAGGAGCCCATAGATTCTGCTGCATCCAATAATATATACCTGACAGGAGTCCATAGATTCTGCTGCCTCCAATAATATATACCTGACAGGAGCCTATAGATTCTGCTGCCTCCAATAATATATACCTGACAGGAGCCCATACATTCTCCTGCCTCCAATAATATATACCTGACAGGAGCCTTATACATTCTGCTGCCTCCAATAATATATACCTGACAGGAGCCCATAGATTCTGCTGCCTCCAATAATATATACCTGACAGGAGCCCATACATTCTCCTGCCTCCAATAATATATACCTGACAGGAGCCTTATACATTCTGCTGCCTCCAATAATATATACCTGACAGGAGTCCATAGACTCTGCTGCCTCCAATAATATATACCTGACAGGAGCCCATACATTCTCCTGCCTCCAATAATATATACCTGACAGGAGCCTTATACATTCTGCTGCCTCCAATAATATAAACCTGACAGGAGCCCATAGATTCTGCTGCATCCAATAATATATACCTGACAGGAGTCCATAGATTCTGCTGCCTCCAATAATATATACCTGACAGGAGCCCATACATTCTCCTGCCTCCAATAATATATACCTGACAGGAGCCTTATATATTCTGCTGCCTCCAATAATATATACCTGACAGGAGCCCATAGATTCTGCTGCCTCCAATAATATATACCTGACAGGAGCCCATACATTCTGCAGCCTCCAATAATATATACCTGACAGGAGCCCATAGATTCTGCTGCCTCCAATAATATATACTTGACAGGAGCCCATACATTCTGCTGCCTCCAATAATATATATCTGACAGGAGCCAATACACTCTCCTGCCTCCAATAATATATACCGGACAGGAGCCCATAGATTCTTCTGCCTCCAATAATATATTCCTGGTAGGAGCCCATACATTCTGCTGCCTCCAATAATATATACCTGACAGGAGCCCATACATTCTGCTGCCTCCAATAATATATACCTGACAGGAGCCAATAGATTCTGCTGCCTCCAATAATATATACCTGACAGGAGCCCATAGATTCTGCTGCCTCCAATAATATATACCTGACAGGAGCCCATAGATTCTGCTGCCTCCAATAATATATACCTGACAGGAGCCCATACATTCTGCAGCCTCCAATAATATATACCTGACAGGAGCCCATAGATTCTGCTGCCTCCAATAATATATACTTGACAGGAGCCCATACATTCTGCTGCCTCCAATAATATATATCTGACAGGAGCCAATACACTCTCCTGCCTCCAATAATATATACCGGACAGGAGCCCATAGATTCTGCTGCCTCCAATAATATATTCCTGGTAGGAGCCCATACATTCTGCTGCCTCCAATAATATATACCTGACAGGAGCCCATACATTCTGCTGCCTCCAATAATATATACCTGACAGGAGCCAATAGATTCTGCTGCCTCCAATAATATATACCTGACAGGAGCCCATAGATTCTGCTGCCTCCAATAATATATACCTGACAGGAGCCCATAGATTCTGCTGCCTCCAATAATATATACCTGACAGGAGCCCATAGATTCTGCTGCCTCCAATAATATATACCTGGTAGGAGCACATAGATTCTCCTGCCTCCAATAATATATACCTGGTAGGAGCCCATACATTCTGCTGCCTCCAATAATATATACGTGACAGGAGCCCATACATTCTGCTGCCTCCAATAATATATACCTGACAGGAGTCCATAGATTCTGCTGCCTCCAATAATATAAACCTGACAGGAGCCCATACATTCTCCTGCCTCCAATAATATATACCTGACAGGAGCCCATACATTCTCCTGCCTCCAATAATATATACCTGACAGGAGCACATAGATACTGCTGCCTCCAATAATATATACCTGACAGAAGCCCATACATTCTGCTGCCTCCAATAATATATACCTGGTAGGAGCCCATACATTCTGCTGCCTCCAATAATATATACCTGGTAAGAGCCCATAGATTCTGCTGCCTCCAGTAATATATACCTGGTAGGAGCCCATAGATTCTGCTGCCTCCAATAATATATACCTGACATTAGCCCATACATTCTGCTGCCTCCAATAATATATACCTGACAGGAGCCCATACATTCTGCTGCCTCCAATAATATATACCTGGTAGGAGCCCATAGATTCTGCTGCCTACAATAGTATATACCTAGTAGGAGCCCATAGATTCTGCTGCCTCCTATAATATATACCTGACAGGAGCCCATACACTCTGCTGCCTCCAATAATATATACCTGACAGAAGCCCATAGATTCTGCTGCCTCCAATAATATATACCTGACAGGAGCCCATAGATTCTGCTGCCTCCAATAATATATACTTGGTAGGAGCCCATAGATTCTGCTGCCTCCAATAATATATACTTGGTAGGAGCCCATAGATTCTGCTGCCTCCAATAATATATACTTGGTAGGAGCCCATAGATTCTGCTGCCTCCAATAATATATACCTGACAGGAGCCCATAGATTCTGCTGCCTCCAATAATATATACCTGACAGGAGCCCATACATTCTCCTGCCTCCAATAAGATATACCTGACAGGAGCCCATACATTCTGCTGCCTCCAATAATATATACCTGACAGGAGCCCATACATTCTGCTGCCTCCAATAATATATACCTGACAGGAGCCCATACATTCTGCTGCCTCCAATAATATAAACCTGACAGGAGCCCATTTATTCTGCTGCCTCCAATAATATATACCTGGTAGGAGCCCACACATTCTGCTGCCTCCAATAATATATACCTGACAGGAGCCCATACATTCTGCTGCCTCCAATAATATATACCTGGTAGGAGCCCATACATTCTGCTGCCTCCAACAATATATACTTGACAGGAGCCCATAGATACTGCTGCCTCCAATAATAAATACCTGACAGGAGCCCATACATTCTGCTGCCTCCAATAATATATACTTGACAGGAGCCCATACAATCTGCTGCCTCTAATAATATATATCTGACAGGAGCCCATACATTCTCCTGCCTCCAATAATATATACCTGACAGGAGCGTTATACATTCTACTGCCTCCAATAATATATACCTGACAGGAGCCCATAGATTCTGCTGCCTCCAATAATATAAACCTGACAGGAGCCCATACATTCTGCTGCCTCCAATAATATAAACCTGACAGGAGCCCATAGATTCTGCTGCATCCAATAATATATACCTGACAGGAGCCCATACATTCTCCTGCCTCCAATAATATATACCTGACAGGAGCCTTATATATTCTGCTGCCTCCAATAATATATACCTGGCAGGAGCCCATAGATTCTGCTGCCTCCAATAATATATACCTGACAGGAGCCCATACATTCTGCAGCCTCCAATAATATATACCTGACAGGAGCCCATAGATTCTGCTGCCTCCAATAATATATACCTGACAGGAGCCCATACATTCTGCTGCCTCCAATAATATAAACCTGACAGGAGCCCATAGATTCTGCTGCATCCAATAATATATACCCGACAGGAGTCCATAGATTCTGCTGCCTCCAATAATATATACCTGACAGGAGCCCATAGATTCTGCTGCCTCCAATAATATATACCTGACAGGAGCCCATACATTCTCCTGCCTCCAATAATATATACCTGACAGGAGCCTTATACATTCTGCTGCCTCAAATAATATATACCTGACAGGAGCCCATAGGTTCTGCTGCCTCCAATAATATATACCTGACAGGAGCCCATACATTCTCCTGCCTCCAATAATATATACCTGACAGGAGCCTTATACATTCTGCTGCCTCCAATAATATATACCTGACAGGAGTCCATAGATTCTGCTGCCTCCAATAATATATACCTGACAGGAGCCCATACATTCTGCTGCCTCCAATAATATAAACCTCACAGGAGCCCATAGATTCTGCTGCATCCAATAATATATACCTGACAGGAGTCCATAGATTCTGCTGCCTCCAATAATATATACCTGACAGGAGCCTATAGATTCTGCTGCCTCCAATAATATATACCTGACAGGAGCCCATACATTCTCCTGCCTCCAATAATATATACCTGACAGGAGCCTTATACATTCTGCTGCCTCCAATAATATATACCTGACAGGAGCCCATAGATTCTGCTGCCTCCAATAATATATACCTGACAGGAGCCCATACATTCTCCTGCCTCCAATAATATATACCTGACAGGAGCCTTATACATTCTGCTGCCTCCAATAATATATACCTGACAGGAGTCCATAGACTCTGCTGCCTCCAATAATATATACCTGACAGGAGCCCATACATTCTCCTGCCTCCAATAATATATACCTGACAGGAGCCTTATACATTCTGCTGCCTCCAATAATATAAACCTGACAGGAGCCCATAGATTCTGCTGCATCCAATAATATATACCTGACAGGAGTCCATAGATTCTGCTGCCTCCAATAATATATACCTGACAGGAGCCCATACATTCTCCTGCCTCCAATAATATATACCTGACAGGAGCCTTATATATTCTGCTGCCTCCAATAATATATACCTGACAGGAGCCCATAGATTCTGCTGCCTCCAATAATATATACCTGACAGGAGCCCATACATTCTGCAGCCTCCAATAATATATACCTGACAGGAGCCCATAGATTCTGCTGCCTCCAATAATATATACTTGACAGGAGCCCATACATTCTGCTGCCTCCAATAATATATATCTGACAGGAGCCAATACACTCTCCTGCCTCCAATAATATATACCGGACAGGAGCCCATAGATTCTGCTGCCTCCAATAATATATTCCTGGTAGGAGCCCATACATTCTGCTGCCTCCAATAATATATACCTGACAGGAGCCCATACATTCTGCTGCCTCCAATAATATATACCTGACAGGAGCCAATAGATTCTGCTGCCTCCAATAATATATACCTGACAGGAGCCCATAGATTCTGCTGCCTCCAATAATATATACCTGACAGGAGCCCATAGATTCTGCTGCCTCCAATAATATATACCTGGTAGGAGCACATAGATTCTCCTGCCTCCAATAATATATACCTGGTAGGAGCCCATACATTCTGCTGCCTCCAATAATATATACGTGACAGGAGCCCATACATTCTGCTGCCTCCAATAATATATACCTGACAGGAGTCCATAGATTCTGCTGCCTCCAATAATATAAACCTGACAGGAGCCCATACATTCTCCTGCCTCCAATAATATATACCTGACAGGAGCCCATACATTCTCCTGCCTCCAATAATATATACCTGACAGGAGCACATAGATACTGCTGCCTCCAATAATATATACCTGACAGAAGCCCATACATTCTGCTGCCTCCAATAATATATACCTGGTAGGAGCCCATACATTCTGCTGCCTCCAATAATATATACCTGGTAGGAGCCCATAGATTCTGCTGCCTCCAATAATATATACCTGACATTAGCCCATACATTCTGCTGCCTCCAATAATATATACCTGACAGGAGCCCATACATTCTGCTGCCTCCAATAATATATACCTGGTAGGAGCCCATAGATTCTGCTGCCTACAATAGTATATACCTAGTAGGAGCCCATAGATTCTCCTGCCTCCTATAATATATACCTGACAGGAGCCCATACACTCTGCTGCCTCCAATAATATATACCTGACAGAAGCCCATAGATTCTGCTGCCTCCATAAGATATACCTGACAGGAGCCCATAGATTCTGCTGCCTCCAATAATATATACTTGGTAGGAGCCCATAGATTCTGCTGCCTCCAATAATATATACTTGGTAGGAGCCCATAGATTCTGCTGCCTCCAATAATATATACCTGACAGGAGCCCATAGATTCTGCTGCCTCCAATAATATATACCTGACAGGAGCCCATACATTCTCCTGCCTCCAATAAGATATACCTGACAGGAGCCCATACATTCTGCTGCCTCCAATAATATATACCTGACAGGAGCCCATACATTCTGCTGCCTCCAATAATATATACCTGACAGGAGCCCATACATTCTGCTGCCTCCAATAATATAAACCTGACAGGAGCCCATTTATTCTGCTGCCTCCAATAATATATACCTGGTAGGAGCCCACACATTCTGCTGCCTCCAATAATATATACCTGACAGGAGCCCATACATTCTGCTGCCTCCAATAATATATACCTGGTAGGAGCCCATACATTCTGCTGCCTCCAACAATATATACTTGACAGGAGCCCATAGATACTGCTGCCTCCAATAATAAATACCTGACAGGAGCCCATACATTCTGCTGCCTCCAATAATATATACTTGACAGGAGCCCATACATTCTGCTGCCTCCAGTATTATATACCTGTCAGGAGCCCATACAATCTGCTGCCTCTAATAATATATATCTGACAGGAGCCCATAGATTCTGCTGCCTCCAATAATATATACCTGACAGGAGCCCATAGATTCTGCTGCCTCCAATAATATATACCTGACAGGAGCCCATAGATTCTGCTGCCTCCAATAATATATACCTGACAGGAGCCCATACATTCTGCTGCCTCCAATAATATATACCTGCCAGGAGCCCATAGATTCTGCTGCCTCCAATAATATATACCTGACAGGAGCCCATACATTCTCCTGCCTCCAGTAATATATACCTGACAGGAGCCTTATACATTCTGCTGCCTCCAATAATATATACCTGACAGGAGCCGATAGATTCTGCTGCCTCCAATAATATATACCTGACAGGAGCCCATACATTCTCCTGCCTCCAATAATATATACCTGACAGGAGCCTTATACATTCTGCTGCCTCCAATAATATATACCTGACAGGAGCCCATACATTCTCCTGCCTCCAATAATATATACCTGACAGGATCCTTATACATTCTGCTGCCTCCAATAATATATACCTGACAGGAGCCCATAGATTCTGCTGCCTCCAATAATATATACCTGACAGGAGCCCATACATTCTGCTGCCTCCAATAATATAAACCTGACAGGAGCCCATAGATTCTGCTGCATCCAATAATATATACCTGACAGGAGTCCATAGATTCTGCTGCCTCCAATAATATATACCTGACAGGAGCCCATACATTCTCCTGCCTCCAATAATATATACCTGACAGGAGCCTTATACATTCTGCTGCCTCCAATAATATATACCTGACAGGAGCCCATACATTCTGCTGCCTCCAATAATATATACCTGACAGGAGCCCATAGATTCTGCAGCCTCCAATAATATATACCTGACAGGAGCCCATACATTCTGGTGCCTCCAATAATATATATCTGACAGGAGCCCATACATTCTGGTGCCTCCAATAATATATATCTGACAGGAGCCCATACATTCTGCTGCCTCCAATAATATATACCTGACAGGAGCCCATACATTCTGCTGCCTCCAATAATATATATCTGACAGGAGCCCATACATTCTGCTGCCTCCAATAATATATATCTGACAGGAGCCCATACATTCTGCTGCCTCCAATAATGTATACCTGACAGGAGCCCATACATTCTGCTGCCTCCAATAATGTATACCTGACAGGAGCCCATAGATTCTGCTGCCTCCAATAATATATTCCTGGTAGGAGCCCATACACTCTCCTGCCTCCAATAATATATACCGGACAGGAGCCCATAGATTCTGCTGCCTCCAGTAATATATTCCTGGTAGGAGCCAATACATTCTGCTACCTCCAATAATATATACCTGACAGGAGTCCATACATTCTGCTGCCTCCAATAATATATACCTGACAGGAGCCAATAGATTCTGCTGCCTCCAATAATATATACCTGACAGGAGCCCATACATTCTCCTGCCTCCAAGAATATATACCTGACAGGAGCCCATAGATTCTGCTGCCTCCAATAATATATACCTGACAGGAGCTCATACATTCTGCTGCCTCCAATAATATATACCTGACAGGAGCCCATACATTCTGCTGCCTCCAATAATATATACCTGACAGGAGCCCATACATTCTGCTGCCTCCAATAATATATACCTGACAGGAGCCCATACATTCTGCTGCCTCCAATAATATATACCTGACAGGAGCCCATACATTCTGTTGCCTCCAATAATATATACCTAACAGGAGCCCATACATTCTGCTGCCTCCAATAATATATACCTGGTAGGAGCCCATAGATTCTCCTGCCTCCAATAATATATACCTGGTAGGAGCCCATACATTCTGCTGCTTCCAATAATATATACCTGGTAGGAGCCCATACATTCTGCTGCCTCGAATAATATATACCTGACAGGAGTCCATAGATTCTGCTGCCTCCAATAATATAAACCTGACAGGAGCCCATACATTCTGCTGCCTCCAATAATATAAACCTGACAGGAGCCCATTTATTCTGCTGCCTCCAATAATATATACCTGGTAGGAGCCCACACATTCTGCTGCCTCCAATAATATATACCTGACAGGAGCCCATACATTCTGCTGCCTCCAATAATATATACCTGGTAGGAGCCCATACATTCTGCTGCCTCCAATAATATATACTTGACAGGAGCCCATAGATACTGCTGCCTCCAATAATAAATACCTGACAGGAGCCCATACATTCTCCGGCCTCCAATATATACCTGACAGGAGCCCATACATTCTGCTGCCTCCAATAATATATACCTGACAGGAGCCCATACATTCTGCTGCCTCCAATATTATATACCTGTCAGGAGCCCATACAATTTGCTGCCTCTAATAATATATATCTGATAGGAGCCCATAGATTCTGCTGCCTCCAATAATATATACCTGACAGGAGCCCAGAGATTCTGCTGCCTCCAATAATATATACCTGACAGGAGCCCATAGATTCTGCTGGCTCCAATAATATATACCCAACAGGAGCCCATAGATTCTGCTGCCTCCAATAATATATACCTGACAGGAGCCTATACATTCTGCTGCCTCTAATAATATGTATCTGACAGGAGCCCATAGATTCTGCTGCCTCCAATAATATATACCTGACAGGAGCCCATAGATTCTAGTGCCTCCAATAATATATACCTGACAGGAGCCCATACATTCTGCTGCCTCCAATAATATATACCTGCCAGGAGCCCATAGATTCTGCTGCCTCCAATAATATATACCTGACAGGAGCCCATACATTCTCCTGCCTCCAGTAATATATACCTGACAGGAGCCTTATACATTCTGCTGCCTCCAATAATATATACCTGACAGGAGCCCATAGATTCTAGTGCCTCCAATAATATATACCTGACAGGAGCCCATACATTCTGCTGCCTCCAATAATATATACCTGCCAGGAGCCCATAGATTCTGCTGCCTCCAATAATATATACCTGACAGGAGCCCATACATTCTCCTGCCTCCAATAATATATACCTGACAGGAGCCTTATACATTCTGCTGCCTCCAATAATATATACCTGAAAGGAGCCCATACATTCTCCTGCCTCCAATAATATATACCTGACAGGATCCTTATACATTCTGCTGCCTCCAATAATATATACCTGACAGGAGCCCATAGATTCTGCTGCCTCCAATAATATATACCTGACAGGAGCCCATACATTCTGCTGCCTCCAATAATATAAACCTGACAGGAGCCCATAGATTCTGCTGCATCCAATAATATATACCTGACAGGAGTCCATAGATTCTGCTGCCTCCAATAATATATACCTGACAGGAGCCCATACATTCTGCTGCCTCCAATAATATATACCTGACAGGAGCCCATAGATTCTGGTGCCTCCAATAATATATACCTTACAGGAGCCCATACATTCTGCTGCCTCCAATAATATATACCTGACAGGAGCCCATAGATTCTGCAGCCTCCAATAATATATACCTGACAGGAACCCATAGATTCTGCTGCCTCCAATAATATATACCTGACAGGAGCCCATTCATTCTGCTGCCTCCAATAATATATATCTGACAGGAGCCCATACATTCTGCTGCCTCCAATAATATATACCTGACAGGAGCCCATAGATTCTGCTGCCTCCAATAATATATTCCTGGTAGGAGCCCATACATTCTGCTACCTCCAATAATATATACCTGACAGGAGCCCATAGATTCTGCTGCCTCTAATAATATATTCCTGGTAGGAGCCCATACACTCTCCTGCCTCCAATAATATATACCGGACAGGAGCCCATAGATTCTGCTGCCTCCAATAATATATTCCTGGTAGGAGCCAATACATTCTGCTACCTCCAATAATATATACCTGACAGGAGTCCATACATTCTGCTGCCTCCAATAATATATACCTGACAGGAGCCAATAGATTCTGCTGCCTCCAATAATATATACCTGACAGGAGCCCATACATTCTCCTGCCTCCAAGAATATATACCTGACAGGAGCCCATAGATTCTGCTGCCTCCAATAATATATACCTGACAGGAGCTCATACATTCTGCTGCCTCCAATAATATATACCTGACAGGAGCCCATACATTCTGCTGCCTCCAATAATATATACCTGACAGGAGCCCATACATTCTGCTGCCTCCAATAATATATACCTGACAGGAGCCCATACATTCCGCTGCCTCCAATAATATATACCTGACAGGAGCCCATACATTCTGTTGCCTCCAATAATATATACCTGGTAGGAGCCCATAGATTCTCCTGCCTCCAATAATATATACCTGGTAGGAGCCCATACATTCTGCTGCCTCCAATAATATATACCTGACAGGAGCCCATACATTCTGCTGCCTCCAATAATATATACCTGACAGGAGCCCATACATTCTGCTGCCTCCAATAATATATACCTGACAGGAGTCCATAGATTCTGCTGCCTCCAATAATATAAACCTGACAGGAGCCCATGCATTCTCCTGCCTCCAATAATATATACCTGACAGGAGTCCATACATTCTCCTGCCTCCAATAATATATACCTGACAGGAGTCCATAGATTCTCCTGCCTCCAATAATATATACCTGACCGGAGCACATAGATACTGCTGCCTCCAATAATATATACCTGACAGGAGTCCATCTATTCTCCTTCCTCCAATAATATATACCTGACAGAAGCCCATACATTCTGCTGCCTCCAATAATGTATACCTGGTAGGAGCCCATACATTCTGCTGCCTCCAATAATATATACCTGGTAAGAGCCCATAGATTCTGCTGCCTCCAATAATATATACCTGGTAGGAGCCCATAGATTCTGCTGCCTCCAATAATATATACCTGACATTAGCCCATACATTCTGCTGCCTCCAATAATATATACCTGACAGGAGCCTATAGATTCTGCTGCCTCCAATAATATATACTTGGTAGGAGCCCATAGATTCTGCTGCCTCCAATAATATATACCTAACAGGATCCCATACATTCTGCTGCCTCCAATAATATATACCTGACAGGAGCCCATACATTCTCCTGCCTCCAATAAGATATACCTGACAGGAGCCCATACATTCTGCTGCCTCCAATAATATATACCTGACAGGAGCCCATACATTCTGCTGCCTCCAATAATATATACCTGACAGGAGCCCATACATTCTGCTGCCTCCAATAATATAAACCTGACAGGAGCCCATTTATTCTGCTGCCTCCAATAATATATACCTGGTAGGAGCCCATACATTCAGCTGCCTCCAATAATATATACTTGACAGGAGCCCATAGATACTGCTGCCTCCAATAATAAATACCTGACAGGAGCCCATACATTCTGCTGCCTCCAATAATATATACCTGACAGGAGCCCATACATTCTCCTGCCTCCAATAATATATACCTGACAGGAACCCATAGAGTTTCCTGCCTCCAATAATACGCGTATATACCTGACAGGAGTCCATAGATTCTGCTGCCTCCAATAATATATACCTGACAGGAGCCCATAGATTCTGCTGCCTCAAATAATATATACCTGACAGGAGCCCATACATTCTTCTGCCTCCAATAATATATACCTGACAGGAGCCCATACATTCTCCTGCCTCCAATAATATATACCTGACAGGAGCCCATACATTCTGCTTTCTCCAATAATATATACCTTACAGGAGCCCATACATTCTGCTGCCTCCAATAATATAAACCTGACAGGAGCCCATACATTCTGCTGCCTCCAATAATATATACCTGACAGGAGCCCATACATTTTGCTGCCTCCAATAATATATACCTGACAGGAGCCCATACATTCTGCTGCCTCCAATAATATATACCTGACAGGAGCCCATACATTCTGCTGCCTCCAATAATATATACCTGACAGGAGCCCATACATTCTGCTGCCTCCAATAATATATTATTATTATTATTATTTATTATTATAGCACCATTTATTCCATGGCACTTTACATGTGAAGAAGGGGTATACATACAAGAACAATTACAATAATCTTGAACACAATGTGACGGCGACTGGTACAGGAGGAGCGAGGACCCTGCCCACGAGGGCTCACAGTCTACAAGGGAAGGGTGAGGATACAGTAGGTGAGGGTAGAGCTGGTCGTGCAGCATTATTTGTGGAGTGGTGGTTACTGCAGGTTGTAGGCTTGTCGGAAGAGGTGGGTCTTCAGGCTCTTTTTGAAGGTTTCCACGGTCGACGAGAGTCTGATGTGTTGGGGTAGAGAGTTTCAGAGTAGGGGGGAAGCACGGGACAAATCTTGTTTGCGATTGTGGGAGGAGGAGATAAAAGGAGAGTAGAGAAGGAGATCTTGTGAGGATCGGAGGTTGCATGCGGGTATGTAGCGGGAAACTAGGTCAGAGATATATGGAGGAGACAGGTTGTGAATGGCTTTGTATGTCATGGTTAGGGTTTTGAACTGGAGTCTCTGGGCAATGGGGAGCCAGTGAAGAGATTGACAGAGAGGAGAGGCCGGGGAATAGCGGGGGAACAGGTGGATTAGTCGGGCAGCAGAGTTTAGGATGGATTGGAGGGGTGCGAGAGTGTTAGAGGGGAGGCCACAGAGCAGGAGGTTGCAGTAGGCAAGGCGGGAGATGATGAGGGCGTGCACTAGTGTTTTTGCAGATTCTTGGTTGAGGAATGTGCGGATCCGGGAGATATTTTTGAGTTGGAGTCGGCAGGAAGTGGAAAGGGCTTGGATATGTGGTTTGAATATATACCTGACAGGAGCCCATACATTCTGCTGCCTCCAATAATGTATACCTGACAGGAGCCCATAGATTCTGCTGCCTCCAATAATATATTCCTGGTAGGAGCCCATACACTCTCCTGCCTCCAATAATATATACCGGACAGGAGCCCATAGATTCTGCTGCCTCCAATAATATATTCCTGGTAGGAGCCAATACATTCTGTACCTCCAATAATATATACCTGACAGGAGCCAATAGATTCTGCTGCCTCCAATAATATATACCTGACAGGAGCCCATACATTCTCCTGCCTCCAAGAATATATACCTGACAGGAGCCCATAGATTCTGCTGCCTCCAATAATATATACCTGACAGGAGCTCATACATTCTGCTGCCTCCAATAATATATACCTGACAGGAGCCCATACATTCTGCTGCCTCCAATAATATATACCTGACAGGAGCCCATACATTCTGCTGCCTCCAATAATATATACCTGACAGGAGCCCATACATTCTGCTGCCTCCAATAATATATACCTGACAGGAGCCCATACATTCTGTTGCCTCCAATAATATATACCTGACAGGAGCCCATACATTCTGCTGCCTCCAATAATATATACCTGACAGGAGCCCATACATTCTGTTGCCTCCAATAATATATACCTAACAGGAGCCCATACATTCTGCTGCCTCCAATAATATATACCTGGTAGGAGCCCATAGATTCTCCTGCCTCCAATAATATATACCTGGTAGGAGCCCATACATTCTGCTGCTTCCAATAATATATACCTGGTAGGAGCCCATACATTCTGCTGCCTCGAATAATATATACCTGACAGGAGTCCATAGATTCTGCTGCCTCCAATAATATAAACCTGACAGGAGCCCATACATTCTGCTGCCTCCAATAATATAAACCTGACAGGAGCCCATTTATTCTGCTGCCTCCAATAATATATACCTGGTAGGAGCCCACACATTCTGCTGCCTCCAATAATATATACCTGACAGGAGCCCATACATTCTGCTGCCTCCAATAATATATACCTGGTAGGAGCCCATACATTCTGCTGCCTCCAATAATATATACTTGACAGGAGCCCATAGATACTGCTGCCTCCAATAATAAATACCTGACAGGAGCCCATACATTCTCCGGCCTCCAATATATACCTGACAGGAGCCCATACATTCTGCTGCCTCCAATAATATATACCTGACAGGAGCCCATACATTCTGCTGCCTCCAATTTTATATACCTGTCAGGAGCCCATACAATTTGCTGCCTCTAATAATATATATCTGATAGGAGCCCATAGATTCTGCTGCCTCCAATAATATATACCTGACAGGAGCCCAGAGATTCTGCTGCCTCCAATAATATATACCTGACAGGAGCCCATAGATTCTGCTGGCTCCAATAATATATACCCAACAGGAGCCCATAGATTCTGCTGCCTCCAATAATATATACCTGACAGGAGCCTATACATTCTGCTGCCTCTAATAATATGTATCTGACAGGAGCCCATAGATTCTGCTGCCTCCAATAATATATACCTGACAGGAGCCCATAGATTCTAGTGCCTCCAATAATATATACCTGACAGGAGCCCATACATTCTGCTGCCTCCAATAATATATACCTGCCAGGAGCCCATAGATTCTGCTGCCTCCAATAATATATACCTGACAGGAGCCCATACATTCTCCTGCCTCCAGTAATATATACCTGACAGGAGCCTTATACATTCTGCTGCCTCCAATAATATATACCTGACAGGAGCCCATAGATTCTAGTGCCTCCAATAATATATACCTGACAGGAGCCCATACATTCTGCTGCCTCCAATAATATATACCTGCCAGGAGCCCATAGATTCTGCTGCCTCCAATAATATATACCTGACAGGAGCCCATACATTCTCCTGCCTCCAATAATATATACCTGACAGGAGCCTTATACATTCTGCTGCCTCCAATAATATATACCTGACAGGAGCCCATACATTCTCCTGCCTCCAATAATATATACCTGACAGGATCCTTATACATTCTGCTGCCTCCAATAATATATACCTGACAGGAGCCCATAGATTCTGCTGCCTCCAATAATATATACCTGACAGGAGCCCATACATTCTGCTGCCTCCAATAATATAAACCTGACAGGAGCCCATAGATTCTGCTGCATCCAATAATATATACCTGACAGGAGTCCATAGATTCTGCTGCCTCCAATAATATATACCTGACAGGAGCCCATACATTCTGCTGCCTCCAATAATATATACCTGACAGGAGCCCATAGATTCTGGTGCCTCCAATAATATATACCTGACAGGAGCCCATACATTCTGCTGCCTCCAATAATATATACCTGACAGGAGCCCATAGATTCTGCAGCCTCCAATAATATATACCTGACAGGAGCCCATAGATTCTGCTGCCTCCAATAATATATACCTGACAGGAGCCCATTCATTCTGCTGCCTCCAATAATATATATCTGACAGGAGCCCATACATTCTGCTGCCTCCAATAATATATACCTGACAGGAGCCCATAGATTCTGCTGCCTCCAATAATATATTACTGGTAGGAGCCCATACATTCTGCTACCTCCAATAATATATACCTGACAGGAGCCCATAGATTCTGCTGCCTCTAATAATATATTCCTGGTAGGAGCCCATACACTCTCCTGCCTCCAATAATATATACCGGACAGGAGCCCATAGATTCTGCTGCCTCCAATAATATATTCCTGGTAGGAGCCAATACATTCTGCTACCTCCAATAATATATACCTGACAGGAGTCCATACATTCTGCTGCCTCCAATAATATATACCTGACAGGAGCCAATAGATTCTGCTGCCTCCAATAATATATACCTGACAGGAGCCCATACATTCTCCTGCCTCCAAGAATATATACCTGACAGGAGCCCATAGATTCTGCTGCCTCCAATAATATATACCTGACAGGAGCTCATACATTCTGCTGCCTCCAATAATATATACCTGACAGGAGCCCATACATTCTGCTGCCTCCAATAATATATACCTGACAGGAGCCCATACATTCTGCTGCCTCCAATAATATATACCTGACAGGAGCCCATACATTCCGCTGCCTCCAATAATATATACCTGACAGGAGCCCATACATTCTGTTGCCTCCAATAATATATACCTGGTAGGAGCCCATAGATTCTCCTGCCTCCAATAATATATACCTGGTAGGAGCCCATACATTCTGCTGCCTCCAATAATATATACCTGACAGGAGCCCATACATTCTGCTGCCTCCAATAATATATACCTGACAGGAGCCCATACATTCTGCTGCCTCCAATAATATATACCTGACAGGAGCCCATACATTCTGCTGCCTCCAATAATATATACCTGACAGGAGTCCATAGATTCTGCTGCCTCCAATAAAATAAACCTGACAGGAGCCCATACATTCTCCTGCCTCCAATAATATATACCAGACAGGAGTCCATACATTCTCCTGCCTCCAATAATATATACCTGACAGGAGTCCATAGATTCTCCTGCCTCCAATAATATATACCTGACCGGAGCACATAGATACTGCTGCCTCCAATAATGTATACCTGACAGGAGTCCATCTATTCTCCTTCCTCCAATAATATATACCTGACAGAAGCCCATACATTCTGCTGCCTCCAATAATGTATACCTGGTAGGAGCCCATACATTCTGCTGCCTCCAATAATATATACCTGGTAAGAGCCCATAGATTCTGCTGCCTCCAATAATATATACCTGGTAGGAGCCCATAGATTCTGCTGCCTCCAATAATATATACCTGACATTAGCCCATACATTCTGCTGCCTCCAATAATATATACCTGACAGGAGCCTATAGATTCTGCTGCCTCCAATAATATATACTTGGTAGGAGCCCATAGATTCTGCTGCCTCCAATAATATATACCTAACAGGATCCCATACATTCTGCTGCCTCCAATAATATATACCTGACAGGAGCCCATACATTCTCCTGCCTCCAATAAGATATACCTGACAGGAGCCCATACATTCTGCTGCCTCCAATAATATATACCTGACAGGAGCCCATACATTCTGCTGCCTCCAATAATATATACCTGACAGGAGCCCATACATTCTGCTGCCTCCAATAATATAAACCTGACAGGAGCCCATTTATTCTGCTGCCTCCAATAATATATACCTGGTAGGAGCCCATACATTCAGCTGCCTCCAATAATATATACTTGACAGGAGCCCATAGATACTGCTGCCTCCAATAATAAATACCTGACAGGAGCCCATACATTCTGCTGCCTCCAATAATATATACCTGACAGGAGCCCATACATTCTCCTGCCTCCAATAATATATACCTGACAGGAACCCATAGAGTTTCCTGCCTCCAATAATACGCGTATATACCTGACAGGAGTCCATAGATTCTGCTGCCTCCAATAATATATACCTGACAGGAGCCCATAGATTCTGCTGCCTCAAATAATATATACCTGACAGGAGCCCATACATTCTTCTGCCTCCAATAATATATACCTGACAGGAGCCCATACATTCTCCTGCCTCCAATAATATATACCTGACAGGAGCCCATACATTCTGCTTTCTCCAATAATATATACCTTACAGGAGCCCATACATTCTGCTGCCTCCAATAATATAAACCTGACAGGAGCCCATACATTCTGCTGCCTCCAATAATATATACCTGACAGGAGCCCATACATTCTGCTGCCTCCAATAATATATACCTGACAGGAGCCCATACATTCTGCTGCCTCCAATAATATATACCTGACAGGAGCCCATACATTCTGCTGCCTCCAATAATATATACCTGACAGGAGCCCATACATTCTGCTGCCTCCAATAATATATTATTATTATTATTATTTATTATTATAGCACCATTTATTCCATGGCACTTTACATGTGAAGAAGGGGTATACATACAAGAACAATTACAATAATCTTGAACACAATGTGACGGCGACTGGTACAGGAGGAGCGAGGACCCTGCCCACGAGGGCTCACAGTCTACAAGGGAAGGGTGAGGATACAGTAGGTGAGGGTAGAGCTGGTCGTGCAGCATTATTTGTGGAGTGGTGGTTACTGCAGGTTGTAGGCTTGTCGGAAGAGGTGGGTCTTCAGGCTCTTTTTGAAGGTTTCCACGGTCGACGAGAGTCTGATGTGTTGGGGTAGAGAGTTTCAGAGTAGGGGGGAAGCACGGGACAAATCTTGTTTGCGATTGTGGGAGGAGGAGATAAAAGGAGAGTAGAGAAGGAGATCTTGTGAGGATCGGAGGTTGCATGCGGGTATGTAGCGGGAAACTAGGTCAGAGATATATGGAGGAGACAGGTTGTGAATGGCTTTGTATGTCATGGTTAGGGTTTTGAACTGGAGTCTCTGGGCAATGGGGAGCCAGTGAAGAGATTGACAGAGAGGAGAGGCCGGGGAATAGCGGGGGAACAGGTGGATTAGTCGGGCAGCAGAGTTTAGGATGGATTGGAGGGGTGCGAGAGTGTTAGAGGGGAGGCCACAGAGCAGGAGGTTGCAGTAGGCAAGGCGGGAGATGATGAGGGCGTGCACTAGTGTTTTTGCAGATTCTTGGTTGAGGAATGTGCGGATCCGGGAGATATTTTTGAGTTGGAGTCGGCAGGAAGTGGAAAGGGCTTGGATATGTGGTTTGAATATATACCTGACAGGAGCCCATACATTCTGCTGTCTCCAATAATATATACCTGACAGGAGCTCATACATTCTCCTGCCTCCAATAATATATTCCTGACAGGAGCCCATACATTCTGCTGCCTCCAATAATATATACCTGGTAGCAGTCCATAGATTCTGCTGCCTCCAATAATATATACCTGGTAGGAGCCCATAGATTCTGCTGCCGCTGCCTGGGGTGACGTCGATCCGTCCTCCACAGTGCGCACAGGAAGCAGTCCCAGGGCGATGACGTCATTGCCCTGAGACTGACCTCCTGCGCATGCGCCGGCAGTGTCTCGCTGCGCAGAGGAGGCAGAGGAGCACTGCGGCAGCAGGGAGATCGCTCTCCCTGCTTTGATGCTGCAGAGGGCCCATCACTAATCATATCGGCTGAGCTGCCGATATGATTAGCGAACCGGGGGGGCCCTCTGTTCTCTGTACAGGGCCTAGGGGGTTAGTGGGCGGGGCTTGGTGGCGTTGCCATTGGGACCCGGGGCCCACCGGGGGTTTTCCCAATCCTCCGGTGGGCCAGTCCGCCCCTGACATCTTCCCAAGTGAAGAACGCTCTCCAGGAAATGGTGTTTCAGTTTCCAAGTCTACCATAAAGAGAAGCCTTCATGAGAGAAAATACAGAGGGTTCACCACAAAGTGCAAACCATTAATCAGCCTTAAAAATAGAAAGGCCCGATTAGAATTTACCAAACAGCATGTAAAGAAGCCAGCTCAGTTCTGGAAAAGCACTCTTTGGACAGATGAAACTAAGATCAACCTGTACCAGAATGATAGTAAGAAGAAAGTATGGAGAAGGCATGGAATAGCTCATGATCCAAAGCACAGCACATCCTCTGTAACACATGGTGGAGGCGGTATGATGGCATTGGCATGCATGGCTTCCAATGGCCCTGGGTCATTAGTGTTTATTGATCATGTGACTGAAGACAGAAGCAGTCAGATGAATTCTGAAGTGTACAGGGTGATACTTTCTGCTCAGATTCAAACAAGTGCAGCAAGGTTGATTGGACGGCGCTTCACAGTACAGATGGACAATGACCCAAACCATACTGCGAAAGCAATCCAGGAATTTTTTCAGGCAAAGAAGTGGAATATTCTGCAATGGATGAGTCAATCACCAGATCTTGGCCCCATCAAGCATACATTTCTCATGCTTAAGACAAAACATAGGGCAGAAAGACCCACAAACAAGCAACAATTGGAGTTAGCTGCAGTTTGGCCGGAAAAGCATCACAAAGGAGGAAACCCAGCGTTTGGTGACGTCCATGGCTTCCAGTCTTTTTCCAGTCATTGCCTGAAAAGGATTCTCAACAAAGCATTAAAAATGAACATTTTATATATGGTAAAGTTATTTTGTCCAATTTCTTTTGAGCCCCTGAAACGAAGAGGCTTTGTATTAAAATGGTTGCAATTCCTAAACGTTTCACGTGATATTTTGTTCAACCCCTTTAATTAAACCTGAAATTCTACACTTCAATTGCATCTCATTTGTTTCATTTTAAATAAAAAATAGCGGCATGCAGAGCTGAAATCATGGAGATTCGATCAGTGTCCAAATATTTCCAGACCTAACTGTACATGTACATCAATTTCTGTCTCCTTACTGATCATTTTGTACTTGAATGTCAGATAATCTCCCTATAATCATGTACAGAAACAAAAGAAAAAAATCTACAATCAGAAAATAAAATGAGAACATGTAGCAGCGATAAGAGTATTTTTTAACCACTTCAAATACAGTACTTTTTTTCCCACTTATGACCAGCCACAATTTAATTTTCCTTTTCATACATGCAGAGCTTTTTGTTAATAGCACAAAGTATATCTAAAATACATTATTATTGTGTTCCACTGTCCATTATATGATTTTTATACATGGAGTATATTTTTTTACAGACTAGAAACTTTGGTTTGATAAGCAGTAGCCTTAATTTAAATTTTTATTTGTTTATTTTGCTTCATCTAGTCTTTATTTTTTTAATTTATGATACGCATTGTGTAGACCCATAAGGTCAAATGAAACCTTTAGGGGCATTTCAACAATACAATATTTTTTTTATTACTTAATTTCCCTGAATCTGGCGCTGTGATATTACCCCTCGCTACAGGGAAAATTCAGGATCCTGAGTGCATTGGAGAGCTGATTTGGGTCTGCTAAGATCCAGTAGTTCTAGCACTGTCCTGGTGTCCAGCGAGGTGCATCATAGTTGCTCCCAAAACTGTATACATAGTGCTCATTCAACGCTGTGTATACAGCGATCATTAAGGCAGAGACGGTAAGAAACTGTTTCTGTCTTCTTATATGGATCTCCATGCAGCTGCTCACTCACCGTTTCTGCAGAGTTATATGCGGACCTCCCTGACAATTTAACATGTTTGGCGATCCATCGGTACTTATTAAATAAAGAAATATATGTAAGTTATATATTCCCTTTAATATGGCAGCACTTATCTGTCACATTTGTAGTAAATAGATACAGTAACAAATGATCATATCAAATCTAATAAACTTTCTTTACAACTTCTGCTTTGGTAATATATGTCAATATTTAGGGGCTGGGAAGAAATGTTAATCAATGCATGTTATAACTTGTTATTCATAATAAACATTGTGACAGCTAATACGAAAAAGAATACTAAAATTCTAAAAATAATTGATAAATTACAATGCACAAATCAAAAAATAATATCTATTTTAACATGAATCCAAAAAAAAGATATTAAAATGGCCATATTTAATATAGAAAAATGTACTGGAAATAGAAATTATATCACGGTTTTATTTCATATGAATTTTCCAGACAAATATGATACTAAATGCTACTTTGGATGCTGTTGTTACTAGAAAAAAATAGCTCCATATACCGGTATATGGCCATATGACAGAGTATTGTAAAGTGACACACAGTGTCCCTGCGGCGTCAGCGATGTATACGACGCCATGTGCTGCTATACGGCATCCATGCTGTGTACATATTAGACATATCATAATAAACAACATTTCATTTTGAAATTCATCATATTTACAGGCAATGATGACAATTAAGTGAACCCCTGAGTCATTGTTGCTCATAATAAAAGCTATTTCCTTCCAATTGCTTTATCTGCTTCCAAATTCTAATTTGTCATTTTTGTGGTTTTTCTAATGTCTATACACATATGTTGTACATTTGCTGCTATTGTTTATTGACACTGAATTGAATTAAAGAACAAAAAACACAAAAAAATGTATTTGTGACTTCAGCAAAACTTAGGACATTAAAAACTATAAAAGTGATCGATGGTTCACCTCAATGTTTAAGAATGCACATATTGACCTTAATGCAGTGGCCATGTCCTGATACGGTCAGGTGAGAAGAGGACCTGCCACCGCTCCCGACAAGTCTGTTTTATTAAATTCTTGAATTTTCCAAGAAATTTTAAATCTAAAGAATTGATTCTTAGGATTCCTTATTACAATCTTTCTCTGTTATTCCCCCTAGAATCTATCAGACTTGTCAAAGGGGTGTGTCCCTACACAGTCTGCTATTATCAGCACCGATTGGACAGTGGTCTATCTGTAGGGATACGCCCCCAATTGATAACACCCAGTTGTGAATTTATTTATACATTACTAGGAGGAAAAAAAAAGGAATAGCACAATGTAGAGTTCCAGGGAAAGATGAAAATATAGGAACCTTTCCAAGTCTTCTTGTTTGTGGGATATACAAGAATACCCACAATCATTATCATTGCACTATCTTATTGTATCACTTTATATCACAGATCTGTTCATAATGAAAGTGAATTGCCTGCTCTCTACGTTCACCTTCTTTTCGTTGGCTGCTCTTCTACATGGAAAGAAAGATGTCATTGATCAGCTTGAAAAATGGAATTATAGAGAAGGAGGTAAATTAATTTTACATACTGTAATATGTACTGAATAAAATTTCACTGCTGGATTCTAGGTAAATTAACATTTGTTTTAACCTCAAGGCCCAGCTAGTTTTGACCTTAAAGGGGTTGTCCTGTCTTAGGCTACATGTCTGCAATCACTCTATGTGACTGCAGACTTGTGATTCCTTATAATGGACGCCCTGCGTGCTGTGAGGATTCTCTGGTGCAGGCGCCGGGAGCGGGCAGTCATGTGGTTATAAGTATGTGATTTGCATTATTCTGGCTTGACATCTCTAGCCTTGCTCAATACACCTGTATTGATTGAGGAAGCGCCCATCTAGTCAGCACATGACTGCATGTATCTGTCACGCAGGGTGTGGGAAAGACTTAGTGCAACACAGAGGGAAGAGGGAAAGAGAGCCCAAACACTAGGGAAAGGGGAGAGTGGAGACCTCCTAGTCTAGTCTAGTGTCACCCTGTCTCAACTACCGTCCCTATATTGGCTCTTCACCAATCGCCGCACACGTGCCTCGCCCTGACTTTCCCTAGCGTATGGCTAAGGCTAGGGAAGGGAGGAGATGAGCGCTAGTCGATCTCCACTAAACTCTATAGACAACAAGGGTAGACAAACAGGGGGGGGGGATTGCTTCGCTTTAGACGACTTCAGCCAAATGCGCACACGGCCTCAAGCTCCAAGTAAGACAAAGTACTGCTCTTTCTAAAGCCTCACAAGTAGTAATCAATATCGCCAGCACCTCCCTCTCAGACACACCAGGTATTTATACACTCAGGCCAGGGAGCTAATTAGCCAGAGGGAGGTAGCTGCTGGGTCCTAGAGACATATAGAGAAATAACCTCCAGCACAGAACAAAAAAGGAGAAAAAATATGTTCAAAGTCTCATATTTATTGAAAAGGAGGAGCACCAACAGATGAAGTAGCAGATATGTTGATTACAACGTTTCAGCATACATGCTTTTGGCAAGTATTATCTGCGTGGTACACGTCAGTGTGAATAAGAAAGATGTGTGATAAATCTGTCACATTGGTGTCCTCACTGGACACCAATGTGACAGATTTATCACATAACTTTCCTTATTCACACTGACGTGTTCCATGCAGATAATACTTGACAAAGGCATGTATGCCGAAACGTTGTAATCAACATATCTGCTGCTTCATCACATAGAGTATGATTAAGGTTTTTTTTACCTGAATTCCTTTGGTGCTGGGGAACATACCCCTTTGGATCACTGAGAGTCACATAGAGTGACTGCAGACTTGTACTCTGAGGCTAAACAACCCCTTTAAGGATGCATTTCTTTGTTTATATTTTTCTCACCATTGCATTCCAAGAGACTTTTTATTTTCCTCCAACTTATTAGTATAAAAGCAGATTTTTTTTTTTTATTATTTTTTTTGGGAGGGTGGGGGTAATAGAAAAAAAAATAGCAAGTGAGGCATAGATTTCTCTTGTACACCATGCAGGTTAACTTCATTCTGTAGATCAGTATGATTATGGTGATCAAGTGTTTATAATTATTATTATTATTTTTTTTTTATTATTATAGCGCTATTTATTCCATGGTGCTTTACTTGTGAAAAGGGGTATACTTAATAAAAAACAAGTACAATCATTTTAAACAATAGAAGTCAACGATAGCTACAGGAGGAGAGAGGACCCTGCCCACGATGGCTCACAATCTACAAGGGCTGGGTGAAGATACAGTAGGTGAGGGTAGAGCTGGTCGTGCAGCGGTATGGTGGAGCGAGGGTTGCTGCAGGTTGTAGGCTTGTCAGAACAGGTAGGTCTTCAGGTTCCTTTTGAAGGTTTCCACGGTTGGCGAGAGTCTGATATGTTGGGGTAGAGAGTTCCAGAGTAGGGGGGATGTACGGGAGAAATTTTGTATGCAATTGTGGGAAGAGGAGATAAGACGGGAGTAGAGAAGGAGATCTTGTGAGGATCGCGGGTTGCATGTAGGTAAGTACCGGGAGACTAGGTCACAGATGTATGGAGGAGACAGGTTGTGGATGGCTTTGTATACCATGGTTAGGGTTTTGAACAGGGGTCTCTGGGTAATGGGGAGCCAGTGCAGGGATTGACAGAGGGGAGAGGCCAGGGAATAGCGGGGGGACAGGTGGATTAGTCGGGCAGCAGAGATTAGGATAGATTGGAGGGGTGTGAGAGTGTTAAAAGGGAGGCCACAGAGAAGGAGGTTGCAGTAGTCGATGTGGAGATGATGAAGGCATGGACTAGAGTTTTTGCTGATTCTTGATTAGTGAATGTACAGATCTGGGAAATATATTTGAGTTGGAGTCGGCAGGAAGTGGAAAGGGCTTGGATGTGTGGTTTGAAGAAGAGATCAGAGTACACGATTACCCAGTGGCAGCGAGCTTGTGGGACTGGGGAGAGTGAGCAGCCATTTACTTTAATTGATAGGTTAGTTGGGGAGAAAGATGAGTTTTAGAAATCTAGCAGAGAGGAACAATGAAATAGCAGACACACATTGTGGGATTCTGGTTAGTAGGGAGGTGATATCGGGTCCACAGAGGTAGCTCTGTGTCATCAGCATGAAGGTGATACTGGAAGCCTTGGGACTCTACGAGCTGTCCCAGGCCGAAAGTGTAAATGGGGAAGAGAAGGGGCCCTAGGACTCTTGAGGGACACCGACAGATAGGGGGCAGGGTGAGGAGGTGGTGTGTGAATGAGAGATGCTGAATGTCTGGTCTGTTAGGTATGACGTGATCCAGGATAGGGCTGAGTCTGTTATGCCAAGAGATGAGAGCGTCTGTAGTAAGAGGGAATGGCCCACGGTGTCAAAAGCAGAAGACAGTTCCAGGAGGAGGAGGTCAGAGTAGTGTTGCTTGGCTTTGAGGGTTAGTAGGTCATTAGTGACTTTAGTCAGGGCAGTTTTAGTGGAGTGATGTGGTCGGAAGCCAGATTGTAAGCGGTCGAACAGGGAGCAGGAGGAGAGGTGGGAGGACAGTTAAAGATGGATGTGTTGTTCCAGTAGTTTTGAGGCATAGGGGAATAGTGATATAGGGTGATAGCTAGACAGAGAGGATGGGTCAAGGGAAAGCTTTTTGAGGATGGGTGTGATTGAGTCATGTTTAAAGCATGAGGGGAAGACGCCAGTTGTGACAAGGTCGGGTCGAGTGCACAGATGGTGAGATGTGATCTTTAGAGTAGACTGGAAAGTTGATGGTGGAAAAGCTGGTTTTGGAGGAGGGCTGAGTAGTTATGTGGAGGGGCTGTGCCGGTTGTAGGCCAAAGCTTTCTCTGATGCTATCGATCTTCTGCTTGAAGAATAAGGCAAAGTCTTCAGCTGAGACGAGAGGGAGGAGGTGCTGGGGGACGGAGGAGAGAATTTAAAGTGTTGAATAGCTGTTTAGAGTTGTGAGACAGGGAGGATATGAGAGATGAGAAGTAGGTTTGCTTTGCTGCAGTGAGTGTGGATTTGAAAGTAGTGAGGGAGTGTTTGAATGCGACGAAGTTCTCGTTGGAGTGGGATCTTTTCCATCTCCACTCAGCAACCCTGTAAGCCTGCCTCAGTTATTTAGTCAGGCTGGTGTGCTAGCGGTGCCTGTTGATTTTATGAGCTTTGGTATGTGTGAGAGGTGCGACCGAGTCGAGAGCTGCAGCTATTGTGGTGTTATATAAAGCGCCAGCAGCATCTGCATCGTGACTTATGTTTGTAAGAAGAAGAAGGGAGTCAGAGAGTAAGTGTAGATCAAGGTGTTTCTGTGAGGGTGTGCAGATTTGTGGAGTGGGGATTATGGACCTGGAGAGAAGAGGGTAGAAAATATAAGGTTGTGATCAGAAAAAGGGAGAGGTGAGTTAGAGAGGTTAGATAGGGAACAGGGTGGAGATGAGGTGAATGGCTGCGGAAGATTATTGAGCGAGGTCGAAAGAGGAAGTGATAGAAGCTTAGAGACAGCTGAGAGGGAAGTGTCGATGGGGATGTTGAAATTGCCCATGGTGACAGTGGGGATGCCAGTAGAAAGGAAGTGAAGTAGCCAGGTGGTGAAGTGGTTAAAGAAGGTGGTGGCTGGCCCTTGTAGATGCGTACACAGTGCGCCTCAAAAGAAGGGAGGGTAATGGAGGGTGGCAGTGGAATTGGGTTGAAGGAACAGTTATCTGACAGGAGAAAACCAACTCCTCCGCCATGCTTGCTGCTAAGGCGGGGGTGTCAGAAAGATAAGAAAGTGCAGTTGGAGAGGCCGGGTCAGATGGGGTGAGCCAGGTTTCAGTGATGCCAAGGAAGGAAAGTTTGTTAGTAATGAAAAGATCATGGATGTAGGAAAGTTTGTTGCAGACAAGCGTTCCATAGAGCTCCTGTTAATGGGACTGGGGAAGTGTGGGCTGGGCGGATGGGTGTAAGGTTAGAGAGGTTGGTTGCATAAAGTTGTGATAGATTGTGGATGAGAGGTTGAAGTGTCTGTGGGGATGTGGTGAGGAGGGCCAGGAATTGGAGAGATATCGCCGGCAGTGAGGAGGAGCAGAGAAAGTTTTAGCAGGTGGGAGCAGGAGAGGGCATGAGGTTACTGTCTGTATTTGGAGACAGAGGATTGTATATTGAGGAACAGTTCTGAGGAGGAGGTGAGATGGATGGGGAGGATGGAAGGAGAGATGGTCAGTTCCTTACTAGATGTAGGGATTAGGGGGGGTTGGTAAAAAGTGAAGGATTATGGGGGTGAGAGTGAAAACAAAAAGAAACATTGTTTACAGTGACTAAGTATCCAGTTACCTTCAGTTCACTTCTGGTTCAATTCTGGTATAATTCATATTTGTACACTTAAGCGATGATACACTGCAGACTTATTGATTTCTTCTATGTTTTACTGATTTCCCACAATAAAAACACTTAAAAAAAACTATGTTGATGTATTTAAAGTGGTTGTCCGCTACTCAGAAAACCCCTTTTCAATTACTATTTTTCCCCCAAGTAAAATAACTGCTATGCTCACATCCAGGGCTGGCGCCATTACAGAAGTGTTGGCACTGGCTCTTGGGGCTCTTGTTTTATTATTATTAATATTTATTATTATATCGCGATTTATTCCATGGCGCTTTACATTTGAAAGGGATATACATAGCAAAAACAATTACAGTAATCATGAACAATACAAGTCAGCGACTGGTACAGGAGGAGAAAGGACCCTGTCCGCGAGAGCGCACGATCTACAAGGGATGGGTGAGGATACAGTAGGTGAGGGTAGAGCTGGTCATGCAGCGGTATGGTGGAGCGAGCGTTACTGCAGGTTGTACACTTGTTGGAAGAGGTGGGTCTTCAGGTTCCTTTTGAAGTTTTCCACGGTAGGCGAGAGTCTGATGTGTTGGGGTAGAGAGTTCCAGAGTATGGGGATGCATGGGAAAAATCTTGTATGCGATTGTGGGAAGAGGAGATAAGAGGGGAGTAGAGAAGGAAATATTGTGAAGATTGGAGATTGCGTGCAGGTAAGTACCGGGAGACTAGTTAACAGATGTATGGAGGAGACAGGTTGTGGGTGGCTTTGTATGCCAAGGTTAGGATTTTGAACTGGAGTCTCTGGGCAATGGGGAGCCAGTGAAGGGAATGACAGAGAGGAGAGGCCGGGGAATATCAGGGGGTCAGGTGGATTAGTCTGGCAGCAGAGTTTAGGATAAATTGGAAGGGTGCAAGGGTGTTAGAAGGGAGGCCACAGAGCAGGAGGTTGCAGTAGTTGAGGCGGGAAATGAGGAGGGTGTGCACTAATGTTTTTGCAGAGTCTTTGCTGAGGAATATGCGGATCTGGGAGATATTTTTGAGTTGGAGTCAGCAGGAAGTGGAAAGGGTTTGGTTTGAAGGAGAGATGAGAATCCAGGGTTACACCGAGGCAGCGAGCTTGCGGGACTAGAGAGAGTGGGCAGCCATTGACTATGATAGATAGGTCAGTTGGGGGGGTTGAGTGAGATAGAGGAAATATGATGAATTCTGTTTTATCCATGTTAAGTTTCAGAAATCTATCAGAGAAGAACGATTAAATAGCGGACAGACATTGTGGGATTCTGGTTAGTAAGGAGGTGATATCAGGTCCAGAGAAGTAGATCTGTGTGTCGTCAGCATAGAAATGATACTGAAAGCCGTGGGACTCTATGAGCTGTCCCAGGCCAAAGGTGTAGATGGAGAAGAGCAGGGGTCCAAGAACTGAACCTTGGGGGACACCGACAGATAGGGGGCAAGATGAGGAGGTGGTGTGTGAGTGGGAGACACTGAATGTTCTGTCTGTTAAGCATGAGGAGATCCAAGATAGGGCCAAGTCCGTGATGCCAAGAGATGAGAGAGTCTGTAGTAAGAGGGAATGGTCCACTGTGTCAAAGACAGATGACAGATCTAGGAGGAAGAGGACAGAGTAGCGTCGCTTGGATTTGGCAGTTAGTAGATCGTTGGTGACTTTAGTCAGGGCAGTTTCAGTGGAGTGATGTAGTCGGAAGCCAGATTGTAAGCGGTCAAAGAGGGAGCAGGAGGAGAGGTGGGAGGACAGTTCAGAATGGACGTGTTGTTCCAGTAATTTTGAGGTGTAGGGGAGAAGTGATATGGGGCGATAGCTAGTCAGAGAGGATGGGTCAAGGGAAGGCTTTTTGAGGATAGGTGTGATCGAGGCATGTTTGAAGCATGAGGGGAAGACACCAGATGTTAGTGACAGGTTGAAAAGGTGGGTTAGGGTTGGTATGAAGATTGTGGTAAGGTTAGGGATGAGGTGGGATGGGATTGGGTCAAGTTCACAGTTGGTGAGGTGTGATTTGGAGAGTAAAGAGGAAAGTTGATCTTCCATAATGGTGGAGAAGCTGGTTTTGGAGGAGGAGGGTTGAGTAGATATGAGGAGGGGCTGTGGAGACTTTAGGAAAAAACTTTGTCTGATGGTGTCAATCTTCTGCTTGAAGAATGAGGCAAAGTCTTCGGCTGAGAGGGAGGAGGCGCTGGGGGACTGAGGACAGAATTGAAAGTTTTGAATAGCAGTTTAGGATTGTGAGACAGGGAGGATATGAGAGATGAGAAGTAAGTTTGTTTTGCAGCAGTAAGTGCAGATTTGAAAGAAGTGAGGGACTGTTTGAATGTGATGAAGTGCTCGTTGGAGTGGCACCTTTTCCATCTCCGATCAGCAACCATGGAGGCCCTTCGCAGTTCTTTAGTCAGGTTGGTGTGCCAGGGTTGCCTACTGAGTGTTCAAGCTGTGGTATGTGTGGGAGGGGTGACAGACTTGAGAGCTGCAGCTGTTATGGTGTTATATAAAGCGGCAGCAGCATCTGCATCGTGAAATGAACTTATGCCTGTGAGAGGGAGAAGGGATTCAGAGAGTGAGTGTAGGTCAAGGTGTTTGAGATTTCTGCGAGGGTGTGCAAGTTTGTTAAGTAGGGATAGTGGACCTGGAGAGAAGAGGGTAGAGAATGTAAGTAGGTTGTGGTCAGAAAGAGGGAGAGGTGAGTTAGAGAGGTTAAATAGGGAACAGAGGAGGGTGAAGATGAGGTTCAGTGTGTGGCCATCTTTGTGAGTGAGGGTGGAAGACCATTGAGCAAGGCCGAAGGAGGAAGTGAGGGATAGAAGCTTAGAGGCAGCGGAGAGGAAAGTGTTAATGGGGATGTTGAAGGCGCCCATGATGATAGTGGGTATAATATTGTTATGTCATAAAATCCCTGTGGTCAGGCAGCACTGGCTTCACTCTCCGCACCTTCGGACATAATTGACGTCTCACTTCCTCTGGATGTCCAGTTCATTTGTAACAATGTCAAGTGAACCCCGGGAGAGCCAGTGGCTCAGCACCAGAGTTAAGTATAGGTGTTATTATTTAACTTGGGGGGGCCATAGGGATTGAGAAGGGGTTGTACAAGTAGTGGAAAACCCCTTTAAAGACCCATAACTGTTTTGTTCGTACAATGTTGGGGCTCTCTGAATATTTTTTTGTTGCAGTTTATATTAGTACCATTCTGAGATACATACAACTTATTGATCACATTTTATTATATTTTTTTTGATGGTGCGATAAACAAAAAATAGCAGCACTTGATCTATATTTTTTTTTTAGGGTTTTTTTTTGTATGGCAGTCCCCTAGCATTTACAGTTTGTTGCAGACAATATAATGTAGGTCTCTTGTTTTTTTCATTTCTCATCTTAAAAATGATTTTTTTTTTCATGGAAAAGGTACATTTTTTTTTTTACATATTTTTAGTTGCAATATTGGACTTTGATGTGTGAGTGATTGCTTAATTGATTGTATAATATGCTGCAGTGTTTCTGTATTGCTGTGTATTAAAGGGAATCTATCACCCCCTGGCCCTTATCTGACCTCTAATATGGGCATACAAGTGATAGAAATGTAAATCCATACTTACCTGTATGCCCCATATTAGAGGTCGTATGTCACCCCAGGTGTGAATGCAATACAGGGGGGAAAGGTAAAGAGAGCCCAGACACTAGGGAAAGGGGAAGTGGTGACCTCCTAAAGTGGAGTAGCGTCACCCTGTCTTCCCCTACCGTCCCTATACAGCCTCCACAGCTGTCGCGATCACGTGCCTCGCCCTATTATCCCTGGCGTAAGGCTACAACTGGGGGTGGTAGGAGATGAGCACTAGTCAACCTCTGCTAGCACTCTAAAGACAAAAGGGGAAGACAACACAGGAGAATTATAACTTAGCTTTAGAAGAAACTCCAACAGGGCACACGGCTTCAAGACTCCAAAGAGGACGTGATGCTACTTTAGCCAAGCTCCAAGTAGGAATGAGTATAACTGGCGACGCCCACCTAGACAGACCAGGTATATATACACCCAGGCCAGAGGGAGGTACTCGCTGAGTCCTAAAGACAGCCCCCTATCTAGGAAGCTGTCTGCAATGCCAAACGTGGAGATCTCCTACATGCCCCTGCAGGGCGACTGTCTGTCACCTCCGACACACCCGTGACATCTGTTGCTGAGAAATGTCTTTTTATTTCTATAAGTTTCTGATGCTTGCAGGCCTGGGGACCGTAAGAAATCGCTACCTACTGTGGTAATTATAATGTTTCCCCCCTCCCCTGCATGTCACAGTGCCCGGATTTGGCCATAGCAACTGCACATCACAGAAGAAATTCAAATGCTTGAACATATGAACGTCATCTTTACATAGAAATGCGTATATTCATTCCTTTGAGCATTTATTCATTGCTTTTTCAGGCAGGTTTCGGAGTGTACATTGTGTGCACATACAATCATAGGTCTAATAGAAACCAATCAACACCATCATGGTCACCTTACAGAGGTGCCCATGGGGTAACATATGAAGTCTTCCACCTGGAGTTCTGCAAATATCTCCTCCAGGTCCATCGCAGCACCTAAAACATAGCCTGTAGGGCTGAGCAGGGCCGATTCCCCATTTTGCTCACTATACACAAGAGGGCGCTATCACTCCAGGCACACATACAGAGCAGCAACCCCAGCTCCTACCCACATAAAACCCTGCTGTGCCGGAGCCCAGAGCAGGCCAGGAACTCCGGCAGCCAGTCCAGCCAAAGTCAGCAACACAGCCTGACAAAAGGCCACATAAAGGGGACCTCAGAGAGCTGCCAGAAGCAATACATAAAGGGATGGAAAAGTGAACTAGAGAAAGCGCAGAAACTCACCATCAACATGGCACTGCAGAGAGAGTACACTTTGGCCCCATATCTGGTGAGGTTACACCACCCCAAAGACAGGCAGACCCTGAGTCTGTACAGACTGAGTGCCCACAGCCTAGAGGTGGAAAAATGGCGGCACCGACAGGCATACGAGCCGCGGGAGAATAGACTTTGCCAGCACTGCCATCAGGGGGCCCTGGAGGACAAGGAGCACTTCTTGCTGCACTGCAACAAATACTCAGCAGTGAGGGTCTCCCATTTCCAGAGACTCTCCACTCACATTCCAGACTTCCCATCCATGGACGAGGAAAGGAAACCCCTGTCACGTTTATTTTTTCTTGCTTTGGCAACACTAATTGTATTTTGGTCCTGACAGAAAAGACTATTTGTATTGTATTATATTGTATTATAAAGCCAAGCCAGCTCAAATCTTGACTGCTGCAGCTGGGTGTTCTCCGTTATATGCAGTATTAGGGTCAAGACTTGCTGCGATCATACAAGCTTGCATCATACAAGCCCATGCAAATATGAAGGACTACTTTAAAGAACACCAATTCACACCTTACATTTATGGGTCTGGGCAGGAAGAAGTTAGGTATCATGATGACATTATTTCTTTTATACACAATAGATAAAGCTTTGGATCCATTCATGATTAACATACTTATTTTCTTCTCATTTTAACATTTCTTGTGTGCATTTGTTCTTACCACTAGAGGGAGCTTGCAATGTGTGAAGAAGCCTTTTGCATTAAAGTGATTGTATCATTAGAAAATGAAATATTGTTTAAATCAGGTTTTTGTGTTTAAATATATAAAATTTGGGCTATGCTTTATTATATCACAATTTGTATTAAAAATATAAAATAGAAATGTTGAAATTTTCACACTGTGACATTTTTAGACTTGTTTCAGTAAACAACACATGAACATAGCCACAATTTTCAGACTCTGACCCCATCTTTTGTATTGGAGCATCCAATGAATGTGCACAAAGGTCATTGTGAAGGGAGGGGGAGCAGGTCAGCTGTGACATGCCTATTGTGATTGGTGGATCCTGTGTTATCAGCTCTGTATAGAGGTGTTACCTGTAATTGTAATCCTGCCTTTGATGATAAGAAATCTGCTGAAAACTCTTCCTGGTGAAAAGACAGGAAGTATGAGTCTAAAATAGCCCCAGTGGCCAGTGTGAAAATTGCAAGATAACTAATTTTGTTTTGTTTTTTTTAATAAAGTTTGCGATGTGGAAAAAAAATGTTGACTTTTTTTTCCTAAAAATAAATGTAACACAAAAAGCTGATTTAAATAATAGATTATTTTCTGTTAATAGCTTCCCATTAAGTTTAATTAACTTTTAAGAAAAAGAAAGGCATGAATATGGCTGCTTCGTCATGTGTTTTTGTTTGGTTTTACATTTTTTTATTGTTTCTAATGTAAAACTAGTAAATTATAGAAGAACCTACAGAATCTCATGCTTGGAAGAGAGAGGGTCATATTGTGTTCCTGGTATAGATTAGATAAGGGCTTTTTATCTTACTGTAGGTTAGTTTTTATTTACTAACCCAGACCCCTATGGCAGGTCAGCAGATCCAATCTCTTTATTTCTTTTCTCCTTTTTAGCAGGGAACGTAAACCTCCTTGGAACTCGTAGCATAACCAGAACCCTAGAGAAATGGGGGAATGAAATCTTTAGTGAAGGAAAGAACGTCCTGATGTACCAACCCCAAAGTCTCCTTCCAGATTACACTGGGTATCAATGTCTTCCTGTTTTCACAATTTTGCACATTAGTTTTGTGAATATTAAGTGGATGAAATAAAATTGTCATCTGAAATTTTGGAAAAAATGTAAGGTGTAATTGTTTATTACATGAACTGAAAAGGAATCTGTCAATCCAGACCATGGGCAGCATGAATCAGAGGCGGCGTGTGATGGCAGCCAGGTATGTTGTTCTCTGAAATACATCGGGGATCGGTGAAATGAGTCAGATGCAGCTTCTCCCCTCTCCAGATGATTGGCAAGCCTCTCCTTATGTACAGACCTGTCAATCACCTGGAGTTTGTCGGGGATAAGCGGCATGGGACTCATCTCGTCTCCACTGTCCGTCTCTTGAAATGATGTTTTCTCTGAAATGTCGGAATGCATTTCAGCTACAAACATACCTTGATGCAATCACACAGCCAGGTACTAATTCATCGTGCCTGTGGTTTGACAGAATCCCTCTAAATTACAGCTGTATTTGTGAATGTCAACACTTTCCACCCAAACTGCTCACATTGCCTTGACTTCCATCTAAGTACTGATTTATGATTATTATATTCATATCAAACATGGATTCATTTAGTGACTAAACAAAAAAAAGTTTGTTTTCTATTCTATAAGGTTAGGGAACTTTCAGGCCATGTGCCCACGTAGCGTTTTTGTAGCGTTTTTACGGCCACGAAAATGCTTGTAAAACCATCTGCCATGCAAAGCAATGTGAGTTCGGATGTGCTGTGCACATGATGCGCTAATTTGCGCGCCGAATTCGCATTGCGTTGCAAAACGCAGCATGACAATTTCTAACGCGATTACGCTGCAAATTCGCGGCCATTGAGGAACATTGAAATGCGGCAAACCAGCAGGTATATGTGGATTTGCTGCGTTTCAATTAAATTCAATGCCCGCGAATTATGCGTTATAATCGCGGTGCGTGTGGTACCCAGGATGAAGAGGAGACTACAACTCCTCCTCATCCCGGCTACCACGCGGTGAAAAAAAAAAAAAAGTTAAAAATAAAAAAAACCTGTATACTCACCTCTCCGGTCTTCTCCCGGCCGCGTCCTCTCTCCTCGACGTCCCGCGGTGTACTTGCAGGACCTGCGGTGACGTCATTTGGTCAGCTGATGGTCACGCGACCGCTGACGTCAGCGGTCAGGTGATGGTCGCGTGACCATTAGCTGATTAAATGACGTCACCGTAGGTCCTGCAAGTACACCGCAGGACGCCGAGGAGAGAGGATCGCCACCGAGAGCAGACCGGAGAGGTGAGTATACAGGTTTTTTTTATTTTTAACTTTTTAATTCTTTTTTTTTTTTTTTTTTTTACTATAGATGCAGCATTTAAAGCAGCATAAGTTGGTCACACAATATAAATCACTGCCGGTTGCATGGATTTATATTGTATGACCAACTTGTCAAGCACTTTTCCAAGTGATGCTCAAAATTGCTTGGAAAAGTGCTTGAAAAAACACATGCAAAAACGCTGAAAAAACGCTTGTCTCTGGCAGAAAAAAAGCATGTAAATCTGCATGCGTTTTTTTCTGCCAGAGAGAGGCAAAAACGCTCTGCATCAAATCTGCGATGTGGGCACATAGCCTAAAACTGCATTGTGCAGCATCCATTGGAGGCATACATGTAGCGCATACATGTCAAACTCTGCCCGGGGGCAAAATCTGGCCTGGAGGGTGGTTATATTTGGCCCGCGACACTAGAACAGCCACCCCTGTGTGGGGCCCATTATTCTGTATGGAGGACTATGTGGGGCCCATTATACTGTATGGAGGACTATGTGGGGCCCATTATACTGTATGGAGGACTATGTGGGGCCCATTATACTGTATGGAGGACTATGTGGGGTCCATTATACTGTATGGAGGACTATGTGGGGTCCATTATACTGTATGGAGGACTATGTGGGGCCCATTACACTGTATGGAGGACTATGTGGGGCCCATTATCCCATTATTCTGAATGGAGGATTATGTGGGGCCTATTATTCTGTATGGAGGACTATATGGGGCCCATTATTCTGTATGGAGGACTATATGGGGCCCATTATTCTGTATAGAGGACTATGTGGGGCCCATAATATTGTATACTGGTTGGCCCGTATTCATTGTCCAAGTTTTTCATTTTGTCCCTCTGTGTGTTTGAGTTTGACATTCCTGATCTAGAGGATATCCTAAGATGTAAACAGATGTCACTGTATAGGCCTATAGTGCCATATTTCACCCATAGTCTTTAATGTTACTAAAAAGCATTTATACTAGATGCCTTAATATGGAATAGTTCAGCATAGTTCAGCATGTTTGACATATAGATATGTTTTAAGCACATACTGGAAAACACAGTGTGAAAACAACAAAGCACCTACCATAGAAATAGAATATATATATTTATTTTACTCACTTATATAGTGCTTTATAGACATCATCATCACTGTTCCCATTGGGGGTAACAATCTACATTCCCCATCAAGTATGCCTTTGGAGTGTGGGAGGAAACCGGAGAACCCAAAGGAAACCCACACAAACACAGTGAGAACATACAAATTCCTTGGTAGTATCTGAACCCAGGAACTATAAGGATTCAGAAGTCACATTGTGCTCTGTCAGAAATAATTTTCAACCGTATACGCCTTAGTGGAGGTGCGCACCAAGACACAGTTGACTATATCTTGGTGCCTAATTTAACAAGGTGTATAATGATGTACAACAGAGCACACTGTGGCTTCATCTCAATCATTACAGTTAATGGCCTCATCAGCAGCATACGCACAAATCTTCTTTTATGGGGCTTCGGACGTGAGCCCCAATGTAGCCACTGAACGTATGCTAAAACTATGTTAACACAGCCTTACTGATAATTTCTCATAGGAACTTAACATTTAGGCCATGGCCCCACTATCAGTATTTGGTCAGTATTTTTTCTCAGGAGTGGGAGCCAAAACCAGGTGAGGAACAATCAGAGAAAAGATATAATAGAAACAAGTCACCAATTCTGCATTTATCACCCACTCCTGGTTTTGGCTCCCACTCCTGACAAAAAATACTGACTGAATACAGATAGAGGGGCCTTGGCCTTAAAGGGTTTTCCACCACTTTGATATTGATGACCTATCCTCAGGCAGTGGTCGCTGATCAGTGTGATGGAGTGGTGGTACTTCGCTCCACACACTGTTTACATCCGGCTTCTGTAAAAACCTAATCGGTGGGGAAACTGGGTGTCAGAGCCCCACTTATCTGATATTTAAGACCAAACTTTTAGATTGGTGATCAGTATCAAAGAGGTATATTCACAGTATAAAAAAATGATACATACATGGTACATATATGCACATCTTCATACATTATATATGCACACCATATAAATACATATGTACCACATTATGGAGCACAGGAATACACAAGGTCTTAGCGCTATCACATGCCACAGGCAGTTTATACTGGTCTAAAAATATTTTTTTCAAAATGTAAAATACACATGGATTTATAGAAATATTGTTCAAATATTTGGAACCTCCTATTGCAAGTGTATGAAGAAGTGTGGTTGTGGACTATAAGAACATATTACATTTTACAGGAACATTTTTGTTCTGTTTCTTCTAGTATTCGCTCCTTTGCTGAAGCTGTTGATGACCTCCTCAGAGATGTCAATTCTCTGAAAAAACGGCTTAGTGAATTAAATGACCGTCTGGATAGTATCAATAGAGGTGTCATCAGGATGAAGTTACGTATGGCACCTAAGAACCCTGCAACTTATCAAAGAAGTCTACGTGCTTTTCCCCAGAGGCAAGAAAAACTCACCCACCCTCCTAACCGGCCATTCAGTGTTAAGAGGAGAGTATATATCAGAAGACGGAAAATAAAAGCCTAGTGCTGAATCCCAGTTATAATGTAATCAGCTCCAATCCTCATACATGCTATTTTTTATAAAACAACAATATACATTATATTCAGCATATGAAACACAAAGAATAAAATATTGATCAGAATTCTTGCACTATTTTAGGAGTTGAACATATTTGAGAAGCAACAATGCACAGATTATCAGCCAATGATATAATATTTGGAACCTGTATGACAAGAGGTACTCATGCCCAGGGCAAAGTTTCACCTTTTGTAATTTCTCGTTCACACGCACTTTTTCTGCTTTATTAAACGCTTAAAGAAGACCATGTCATCTTAAAAAAAAATCCAGGGCTAGCCCCATCTCTCTGGGCTATCATCGAGCTAATCTAAGTATAGAATTCACATTATGCCATGTTCACCGTCTGCTCCTGTACAATACCCTGACTGACCGATATCTGGTGCTATCTACATCATTATAGCTGCCTGTGTGGTTTTACATAATTGTAAGCTGGAGTCTAGCAGAGCTAAACTCTTCTGCGCTCCTCCACAATGAAGCTTGTTGTAAGTGTGGCACCCCTGAGGGTTCAGTCGCCATAGAGGTACTGCACCTCACCCAGAGGTGTGGTGTCTCCTTCTCTCAGGTAAGGAGGGAGTGCTGCCCAGAACCCCAACACCTGCATCCAACACTACACTGCTCCAGGCCAGCTGGAAGGGCAAGATGCAATGTGTTTCCTGCTGAGCCCTGTCCCTGGCTGGAGTGGGGGGAACCCAGAGGTAGGGGGAACCAGTAGTGGGTGTGGGTGGAGGAAGCAGTTCAGGGGAGCACTATAGAAGGAGGCATATAAAGGGAAGCCATCTTAGGGTGGCAGTGCAGTAAGAGAGAGAAGTCAGACAGGGAGCAGAGTCTCTTTAGGAGCTCTGCTCCACAAGTAGGGCCCAGTCCTAGAGGCCCAGGTGGGGAGCAGAGGAGTAGGCTCCGATCTACAGAAGGGATCCTAGGGGGTACGGCAAGTGCAGGACGGCACCCGTACGCCCCGCATCTGTCAGAAGACAGAGGGATCGTAGGCCGCAAGAAGGGGACCGGCCCCTGGTCCAGCCGTGTAACTCCAAGTTTCAGCTGGGAAAACAGGAGGCTTCTGGCTTATATAGTCAGTTGCCGAAGCCTCATTCTAATCCCCGTGAGGGTCAAGCAGGTCTGGGAACTCCGACGAGACAGGAGGGACTTCAGAGCACCTGAGCGGGATTGAGAGTGGGAAGCACAGGGCAGGAGGGAGAAAGACCCAGCATGAAGAAGGTCTAGCTAGGAACACAAGAAAGTGGGGTTCTGCCAGGTACTCCTAATTTGCCTGAGGAAGTGCTGAACCCCTGCCTGGTAAACGCAGCGCGACGTGGGAGGCTGACACCTGTACAGTGCACCAGTGGAACTGTCATAAGAACTGTGAGTAAAAACTCGGATGACTGCACCGCACTGCCTCTGTCCCTTCTTTCATCTGCGCCATCTCTCTCTCCCGGCATTACAACGCCCAGCGCAACCCACACTACCTACACTGCCCTGGAGCTAGCTCTACTTGTGGAGAGCCACACCATCCCTGCTGCCGTAACACCAGCTCCAGAGGACTGCTCCGCAGCGGCGGCTCCCTTTGGCCGCAATCCACAGGTGGCGTCACGAACACTTTCCAAATCCCCTATAAATTCCCCCCCTTTGATTGACCGCCCTGGGTCACGGACCGGGCCAGCCACCGTGATATCTCCCAGTAACCAGAGGCCCAGCTGCGAGTACCCCACGGCCCTGGGGGCGCGTCATAATTACTAGACAGTGCAGAGTTTGTTGCCTGCTGCTGGAAGAGCACTTATGTAAAACTGCAAATGCTTCTCTGGATATATATGGATATGACAGAGGGTTATCTTCTGCCATATGCATCAAAAGAGCAACATTTTCGGTTTGGCATTTTATTCATTTTTGGTCTCATCATTTTCCTGCATGCTGGGTTTCAAATACCAAATTGGGGAGATCAGGACTGCGGCAACAAATTCTAAATGCACTCAAGAAAGCTGTGCCTCCTGCTCAATTGACCAAGGTGAGTGTGAAGACCCAGGGTCTTCCGTGGGCATAAAGCTACTCAGACAACACAGGGTGAGGGTAAAACAGCGTGGCAATACTTTATTGAACCACAAAGCGGGCAATAAAGACATAGAACAGTCTCAGCAAATACCCAAGAAGGTACAACATTACCCAGTCTCACCCTTCCTCCTCCGCCCGCCTGGGATAGAACAGCTGTGACTTTGGAGACTTCCAGGGCCTACTACCTCAACCAGTGACCCCCCGCTTCTGGTGGGCCCCCACAGAGAGGAGGTAGTGGCAAGTGTGGCACCCCTGCGGGTCCATCGCCACAGAGGTACTGCATCTCAGCCAGAGGTGTGGTACCCACTCTCGGGTAAGGAGGGAGCACTACCCGGGACCCACACACCTACATCCAACACCACATCACTCCAGTAGGGAAGTGCAAGATTGCTCCTGAGGGAGAGCACAGTCCCTGTCGCTGTCTGGAGGAGGGAACTAGGTAGAGGAGGTGGGTGGAGGAAGTAGTTTAGAGGAGCACACAAAGAAGGACTGAAGGTAGAGGGGACCACGTAGAGTGACAGTTAGTGACATGGGTCACATGACAGACAGTATAAAAAGACAGGTTGAAACATCTAGACAGGGCCCAGTGAGTGAGGACTGTTGAGGAGTAGGGTCCAGACAGAGTGAGGGCCCAGTCAGAGGGGCCCAGTAGGAGAGAGAACGAGAGGAGCGAGGGAGTTAGAGAAGGGCTCCAGAGACAGAGAAGGGATCCTAGGGGCACGGGAAGTGCGGAGTCCACCCGTGCGCCCAAATTCACGCCGACCGTAGTCGGGAGAAGGGATCAGGTCGCAGTAGGGGACCGGCCCCAGACTAGTGGAGGACTGCAAGACTCAGCTAGCAAACCGGAGGCTGCAGTATCTCTAAGTGCCGTAGCCAAAACCACACACATTAGCTGAAAAGGTGGACATATAGGACCAAGGGGACAGAGAGGACGTCGCCCAACAAGGCCCGCGGCCACTGGCTCGGAACACTGTGTGTGAGGCGTAGTGCAGGAGGGCGAGAGCAAGCGCAGAGAGAGACGACCCGGGAAGGGTACACAAGAGGGGGGTCCCGATCAAGTGTACCCAAGTTATCTGAGAGTTGGCTGGATCACTTCCCCGGAGGACACAGAACTCGGTGGGCTGTTATAACCTGCTGGCAGTTGTAACCTGGATCATAAGAACTGTAAAAAGTTGAAGACTGCACCCCGCTGTGTCCTTGCGTTAACTGCTGCGTCACCTACCTTGCACTACAGCAACAACAAAGATGCCTCTTTAACTGCCCTGGGGCCTAGCTCTACCCCAGGAGAGCTGAACCATCTCTACTGTGTCCCCAATGTCCCCAGTGGATCTGAACAGCAGCGGCGGCCACCTATAGCCGCATACCACGGGTGGCGTCACGAAACTTTATCCCCAAAACTTTAGTCACCTCTGTTATTAACCGCCCGGGGCCACGGACCGAGTCACGCCACCGTGACTATCCTAAAAGAACTGACTGGCCCAGCACCGACTACTCCACGGCCCCAAGGGGCACGTCAAAAGCTTAGGAAGCTAGCAGTCCATTGAGGTACAAGACCAGGAGACTCGAGGGTCCAAATCTGGCCTCTCCAAGAGTTTCCATGGGGCCAGGCAACCGGTGGGTCCTTCCTGGCAACTCCAAATGTCTCCATAGGTTCTAGGCGACCGGTGGGTCTCTCCTAGCAACCCCAAAACAAAACTCTCCTGGACTCCCCAAAATGTATCAATGTCTCTCTGATGGTTAATGGAGCAGATCCGAATCTTTCCAATCAGGGCCAGCACCCTTAGGCTAGAATCATATAGAATTCAAATCTGTGTCTCTTTGGATGCCATGCAATCCATCTACTTTCCTTAAGGATGTGTCTCATACTCCTTCTAAGATATTTCTGATGTTCCTTGATTCTCTGTCCCAAGTTTCATTCTGTCTCCAGCACTACAGACATCCCTGTTTATATTTACATGTGTGTGAGGTCATCAGGCACAGGTAAGAGATAAAGGTGCAGGATTACTAACATGGCTCAGCTATCATTGTGTGGGATAATCTATTTACATAGTTTGTATCACAGGGGCTCTTGTAAATACACATCATTGTTTCAGAATCAAAGAGCAGATAGCATTCAGGGTTATGCAAATAATAGTCTGTGTTAATCAACTAAAGAAGAACACAGATTAAAGAGTCAACATAAAAATAAAAGTATGCTCTTGCCATCAAAAAGTATGTCTGGCATAATTAAGATTTTACGCTGTATCGTCACAGTAAGCTATGAAGCTATTGCTCTCTGTTATCAGCCAAACTCTATTTTAATAACATACTAGTCTATGAGACACTCCTGCCCTTCCTGTCATGCAGGAAGCCAGATGAAAGAGACTGCTCAGTGCATGATCAACCAGGAGCACTGTAACAACAGCAGGACAGTTCCATTGGCAACAAGAGGGTAAATAGAGCTTGGAGGGGCAATTCTTGGGGGGCGGGGGTGGTGCACAACTGGGAAGATTTAAGAATGAGGTATATTGGCAAAAATGTATACGTCCATTAATGTAACGGGTCAGGGAGGTGGAACCTCTGAGCAACGATACAAAGGGGCAGTCCTTGTAAGGAAGCGGGTGGCTCCCAGGGTAGGCGGGCAGGTAGTCACGGCAAGTGACGGGGACAGTCTCTGGGTAGAAGGGCAGGAGGTCACGGCAAGTGACGGGGACAGTCTCTGGGTAGAAGGGCAGGAGGTCACGGCAAGTGACGGGGACAGTCTCTGGGTAGAAGGGCAGGAGGTCACGGCAAGTGACGGGAACAGTCTCTTGACAGGCGGGTGGTCACGGCAAGTGATGGCTAAGCCTCCAGATAGGCTAGCAGGCGGGTAGCAGGTGGACGCTCCCAGGTGAGAGGGCAAGAGTCTCTGGACAGGCAGGTGGTCACAGCAAGTGATGGCTAAGTCTCCAGGTAGACTAGCAGGCAGGTAGCAGGTGGACGCTCCCAGGTGAGCGGGCAAGAGTCTCTGGACAGGCAGGTGGTCACAGCAGGTGACGGCAGAGCCTCCAGGTAGGCTAGCAGGCAGGTAGCAGGCGGACGCTCCCAGGTGAGCGGGTAAGAGTCTCTGGACAGGCAGGTGGTCACAGCACGTGACGGCAGAGCCTCCAGGTAGGCTAGCAGGCAGGTAGCAGGCGGACGCTCCCAGGTGAGGGGGTAAGAGTCTCTGGACAGGCAGGTGGTCACAGCACGTGACGGCAGAGCCTCCAGGTAGGCTAGCAGGCAGGTAGCAGATGAGCGCTCCCTGGTGAGCGGGTAAGAGTCTCTGGACAGGCAGGTGGTCACAGCATGTGACGGCAGAGCCTCCAGGTAGGCTAGCAGGCAGGTAGCAGATGAGCGCTCCCAGGTGAACGGGCAATCAGATCCATAGACAGACTGGCAGGGCTGGTAGGCAGACTGTCGGACCACAGGAATGCAAGTAGATAGACAAGTATCAGGCAGGTATCAAGCAGGAATCTGGCAGGTAACTGGCAGGTAACTGGCAGGTATCTGGTAACGGGACCTGAGGGCTGAAGCAGAGTGATAGGCTATGCAACAACATTGCTCGGGCACCTCCATTTTGGAGGAGGTGCCTTATATATGGTGAGGTCCTCCGGCCATTGGCCGATGACTCCTTAGGACGGCGCGCGCGGCCCCTTTAAGAGAGGGGGAGCGCACACGCCCTAAGCACAGTGGCCGGGAAGCAGCGCGCGCTGCCAGCAGAGCGGGAGGAAGACGCCAGGCACTGAGCGGAGAGGTGAGGGGAACAGCGTCCCTGCCTAGCAGGAGGCAGGGACGCTGACGCTACAGTACCCCCCCCCCCCTTTAGGCCCCCCCTTTTTTAGGCCAGACAGAAATTTATCAAGGATGAGAGGGGCATGGATGTTCTCCCGGGGCTCCCACGTTCTCTCCTCAGGACCAAACCCCTTCCAATCCACCCTTTTGGTGGCCAGAATGTTCTCTACCTCAAACTCGTTTTCAGCGGAAACCGGAGCAGGAGGCGTACCTGTAGACTTGGAAAAAGAGTTAAGTACCACGGGTTTGAGGAGAGATACATGGAAGGAGTTAGGGATCCGCAAGTTGGCCGGGAGTTTCAATTTATAGGCCACTGGGTTGATTTGTTTGATAACTTCCAGTGGGCCGATGAACCGAGGCCCTAACTTGTAGGAAGGAATCTTGAGCCGGACATACTTGGACGAGAGCCAGACTTTATCTCCAGGACGGAATTGTGGAGGATCCAGGCGTTTTTTGTCAGCGTGTCTTTTCATCCGCTCGGACGACTGAAGGAGTGCGGATCGGGTACTCTCCCAAATGGAGGAGAATTCGCTAACGAGAGATTCCGCAGCCGGATTGTCCACCGAGGTGGAGACGGGAAATGGGATCCGAGGATGCTGACCGAAGACTACAAAAAACGGGGATTTGGAGGAAGATTCGCTCTCGTGATTATTGTAAGAGAACTCGGCCCATGGTAGGAGATCCACCCAGTCCGAATGGTGGGCATTAACGAAGTGCCGGAGGTAACTGGTCAGGATTGATCCGCTCCACTTGACCATTGGACTGTGGGTGGTAGGCGGAGGAGAAGTCCAGGGTGACGTCCAACAGCTTACATGTGGCTCTCCAGAAGAGTGAGGTGAACTGAACCCCACGATCCGACACAATGTGGTGGGGCAGGCCATGGAGACGGAAGATGTGGCGGATAAAGTCTTTAGCCAGCTCGGGTGCAGACGGGAGGCCCGGCAGGGGAATGAAGTGAGCCATCTTGGAAAAGCGGTCAGCGACCACCCAAATGACCGTACAACCAGCAGAGACAGGGAGATCCGTTATAAAGTCCATAGCTATATGCTGCCACGGGGCAGCAGGTACTGGAAGAGGAAGGAGGCGACCGGCTGGCAGATGTCTCGGAACCTTGTTGCGGGCGCAGGACACACAGGCTGAAACAAAGTCTATTACGTCCTTGTGCAGTGTAGGCCACCAGTAATGCCGGGTAATAAGCTGAAGGGTTTTTTTCTGACCGGCGTGGCCAGCTAGCTTAGACGAGTGACCCCATTGTAGGATCTTCTTCCGATCAGGTACTGTTACGAACGTCTTACCGGGAGGGAGACGATTTAGATTCACGGGGGCCACCTGCATTACTCTGGCGGGATCAATGATGTGCTTAGGCTCCTCCTCTAGATCAGACACCAGAAAGGATCAGGACAAGGGGTCAGCTTTGATGTTTTTGTCTGCCGGGCGAAAATGAAGAACGAAATCAAAGCGGGCAAAAAACAAGGACCACCGGGCTTGGCGCGGGTTAAGTCTCTGGGCGCTCTGGAGGTAAGGCAAGTTCTTGTGGTCCGTGTAAATAATTACCGGGTGAAGAGCCCCCTCGAGCAGTTAACGCCACTCCTCCAGTGCCAGCTTAATGGCCAATAACTCTCGGTCTCCTAAGGAATAATTGCGGTCAGAAGGGGAGAAGAGTTTGGAGAAGAAGCCGCAAGTTACCATTCTTCCGGAAGACGACTTTTGGGTAAGTACCGCTCCGGCTCCAGAGGAGGAGGCGTCCACTTCCAGGAAGAATTGTTTGTTGCCGTCCGGACGATGCAGCACTGGGGCGGAAGAGAAAGCCTGTTTTAAGGAAAGAAAGGCTTCCTCTGCTTCGGGCGGCCATTCTCTGGGATTAGTGCCCTTATGGGTGAGCGCAGAGATTGGGGCAGTCCGGGAAGAGAAGTGCGGTATGAAGAGGCGGTAGTAGTTGGCGAAGCCCAGGAACCGCTGAATAGCCTTCAACCCCTCTGGTCGGGGCCACTTCTGGATGGCAGACAGTTTCTCAGGATCCATTCGTAGACCGGTCTGAGAGATTATGTAGCCCAAAAACGGAGGCGAGGTCTGCTCAAAGAGGAACTTCTCATATTTAGCGTAGAGGTGGTTCTGCTGAGCCTGAACAGGACCTGACGAACATCCCTCCAGTGAGTGAGAAGATCCGGAGAGAAGACCAAGATTTCGTCCGGGTACACCACTACGCAGGAGTAGAGAAGGTCCCGGAAGATGTCATTGACCAACTCTTGAAAGACGGCGGGAGCGTTACAGAGACCGAAGGGCATTACCAGGTATTCATAGTGGCCGTCCCGGGTGTTGAATGCCGTCTTCCATTCATCCCCCTGACGGATACGGACCAGGTTATACGCCCCACGGAGGTCCAGCTTGGTGAAGATTCTTGCCCCCCTCAGACGGTCAAATAATTCCGGAATGAGCGGAAGGGGGTATTTATTCTTCACCGTGATCTGGTTAAGGCCTCTATAGTCTATACAGGGTACTATACTAGGCTATGCAACAACATTGCTCGGGCACCTCCATTTTGGAGGAGGTGCCTTATACATGGTGAGGTCCTCCGGCCATTGGCCGGGGACTCCTTAGGACGGCGAGCGCGGCCCCTTTAAGAGAGGGGTAGCGCGCGCGTGCGCGCCCTAAGCACAGTGGCCGGGAAGCAGCGCGCATTGCCAGCAGAGCGGGAGGAAGACGCCGGGCACGGAGCGGAGAGGTGAGGGGAACAGCGTCCCTGCCTAGCAGGAGGCAGGGACGCCGACGCTACAATTAATATGTGACCACATTGTAAATTTGGGAATAACCTTTTAAGGTTGTGTTTATTTAAGAAAAAAGTGTGGTTAAGCAAAGAAGGGACATGGTAAGATATCACAACATATCTAGGCTCATTCTCCAGGCAAAACACAGTTATTGAAATTAAGGTGTTTAATGCCATCTGGTTTAAACAGGTCAATTCTTGAAGTTGATGTAGGAAAAATGGACATGCGTAAGGATCTCAGCATCTGTGAAGAGAGATAAGCTTTTGATGGCTAGATGACTGTGTCATAATATTTTCAATACTGCAGCTCTTGTGGGGTCTTTCCAGTATTCAGTGGTTAGTGCCTACCAAAAGGCTTACCACTTACTGCTAGATCTGATCATCTGTGGGCCACTGTGTTTAAAGGGATTGTCTATTTTATCTATATTTAACCAATATGTTGGGGATATGATGTAAAGAAACCCTCCCATGAAGATCTATTTAATTTGTTTATATGTCCATGTACTGCAGTGTGTATGTTTTAATATACTCACCTACCGCCACCATCTACAAGATCCAGTGCCGTTCTGCTCCTCTTCTCAGTGACATCACTACACTTCAGACTCTCCGGGTCGCTCTATGCGTCAACCAGAAGTCTCTTTTACAATGTAATCCCATGGGGCCTTGTTCTGATGCTCCATTGGCTTATATTGTAAAAGCCATTTCCCATAGAGTTTGCAGAGCGGTGACTTCACAGAGAAGAGGAGCAAAAGGATGCTGAATCTCTGAGAAGACGGCAGTAAGGCTATGTGCCCACGATGCAGAAATGCTCAGGATTTTTTCCTGGGCGTCTCTGCATCTCCCTGGCAGAAAAAAACGCATGCGGATTGTACATGCGTTTTCCTGCCAGGGACATGCGGAAATGAAGCGTTCTTCACCTGCATTTCCGCATGCGGGTGTCAAGCGCTTTCCAAGCGATTTTAGCATCACTTGGAAAGTGCTTGACAACTCGGTCACACTATATAAATCCATGCAAACAGCATGGATTTATATATTGTGACCCGTGAGAATGTAAAAAAATAAATGTATACTTACCCTCCGATGGCCCCCGAGACTTGCTGCGCTCCTGTGCTGGCTGCCGGCAGATCGTGGTATGCTGTACTGAAGGACCTGCCGTCACATGACTATGACGTCACCGCAGGTCCTTCAGTCCTGCGCGATCTATCGGCAAGCACAGGGAAGGAGTCCGGGGCCGTCGGAAGGTGAATATAATCTTTATTTTTTATTTTATTCTTTTTTTACAGCTTTTAATGTCCTCCACACCCGGGTACCATCCGCACATTAGAACGCGCCAATTACGCAAGTACAGATGCAGTCTTGCGGAATTGGTGCGTTCTAATGCAAGTCAATGGCGGCGAAAACACAGCACTTCCGCAAAATAATTGGTAGTGCTGCATTTTTTTCTGCAATGATAATGCGCAGCTGAAATTTCCGCAGCATGTGCACAACACATGCGGATTATCATTGGGGGACATGGCAGGCCTTCTACCATGAGTTTTTTAAGCGTTTCTGCAGCCTTTTTGCCGCTGCGGAAACGCTTAAAAAACGCATCGTGAGCACACAGCCTTAGTCAGTATATAAACACATACACACACTACATGCACATATACACATATTTAGTTAAAAAACTTAATGAGAGGGCTTCTTTTATGGCACTTTCTAATGTCAAAGTATTACAAGTTCCTCATAGCTCTCATCTCAAAATGGCATGGTCAGATGCTCCTCTATCAACTGCTATTTTTGGAAAAGAGCTGTGCAATCTACAGTGTATGTGGAAGGCTAACCTAACAAATGGTCGGCTCTTCACAAAGAAGGAGAACCTGTAATATACATACAGTGGGTACGGAAAGTATTCAGACCCCTTTAAATTTTTCACTCTTTGTTTCATTGCAGCCATTTTGTAAATTCTAAAAAGTTATTTTTTTTCTCATTAATGTACACTCTGCACCCCATCTTGACTGAAAAAAAACAGAAATGTAGACATTTTTGCAAATTTCTTAAAAAGAAAAACGGAAATATCACATGGTCATAAGTATTCAGACCCCTTGCTTAGTATTGAGTAGAAGCACCCTTTTGAGCTAGTACAGCCATGAGTCTTCATGGGAATGATGCAACAAGTTTTTCACACCTGGATTTGGGGATCCTCTGCCATTCTTCCTTGCAGATACTCTCCAGTTCCGTCAGGTTGGATGGTGAACGTTGGTAGACAGCCATTTTCAGGTCTCTCCAGAGATGCTCAATTGGGTTTAGGTCAGGGCTCTGGCTGGGCCAGTCAACAATGGTCACAGAGTTGTTCTGAAGCCACACCTTTGTTATTTTAGCTGTGTGCTTAGGGTCATTGTCTTGTTGGAAGGTGAACCTTCGGCCAAGCCTGAGGTCCTGAGCACTCTTGAAGAGGTTTTCATCCAGGATATCTCTGTACTTGGCTTCATTCATGTTTCCTTGAATTGCAACCAGTCATCCTGTCCCTGCAGCTGAAAAACACCCGCATAGCATGATGCTGCCACCACCATGTGTCACTGTTGGGATTGTGTTGGGCAGGTGATGAGCAGCGCCTGGTTTTAAAGTGTTCTGAATACTGTCCGTACCCACTGTAGAGTGTTAATACTGGTGCCTGTGAGCATGTGCAGTAGGAAGATCCCCCCTCATTCAATTGTAGGAAAATGTGCTCCCAGTGGATAATCTGATCTGATATTGGAGATAAAAGGGTGCTGAGGTAAGAAGAGGCTGCTCACACTGCTGTCCATTCTGTCTTTCTGATCTAATACTGGACATACCAGGGGTGCTGAGGTAAGAAGAGACTGCTCACACTGCTGTCAATCTGAGCTAATACTAGAGATCCAGTGGTGCAGAAGCAATAAAAGGGTGCTCACATTGCTGTCCCCCTCTCTATATGATCTAATACTGAAGATACCAGGGGTGCTGAGGTAAGTAGAGACTGCTCACATTGCTGTCCCCCTCTCTATCTGATCTAATACTAGAGATACCAGGGGTGCTGAGGTAAGTAGAGACTGCTCATATTGCTGTCCCCCTCTCTATCTGATCTAATACTAGAGATACCAGGGGTGCTGAGATAAAAGGCTGCTCATACTGCTGTCCATCCCATCTATCTGATCGAATACTGGAGATACCAGGGATGCTGAAGTAAGAAACTGCTCACAATGCTGTCCATCCTGTCTATCTGATCTAATACTGAAGATACCAGTGATGCTATGGTGAGAAGCGGTTGCTTAGACTGCTGTCCACTCTATCTGATCTAATATTAGAGATACCAGTGATGTTGAAGTAAGAAGAGACTGCTCACACTGCTGTCTACCATGTCTTTCTGATCTAATACTGGAGATACCAAGGGTGCTACAGTAAAAAGCAGGTGCTTACACTGTTGTCCACAATGTCTTTTTTATCTAATACTTGAGGTGCTAAGATAAGAGGCTGCTCACACTGCTGTCCACCCTATCTATCTGATCTAATACTGGAGATACCAGGGGTGCTACGGCAAAAAGAGGCTGATCACACTGCTGTCCACCCTGTGATTCTGAATGACCGTACATAGTATGGGTTATCTCCAGGTCACTGCAGTGGAACTTCCTACTGCACATGCTCACAGGTACTTATCCTAACATTCTAGGATAAGTTTTTCGTTAGTATAACAAGATGGTGACCATTTTAATTCCATAGTGATTACCTTTCCAGACAAAATAATGACATATCCTTAAATAATTTTTTTCTATTACTGAAAAACCCTTTAAGGTCAAGACTGACTTGGCCATTCCAAAACATAACTCACATGCTTAATAGCTGGAATGAGGTTTTTATCTGCAGTTTTTTTTTCTTCCAAACATTGTATTAAGCATTTGTTTTTAAGAATTTGGCTCATCACCTTTTCAGTCAGAATTGCCGGTTATGCTCTTAGTGCAGTTTTAACAAACCACCCATTCCTTGAAATAGTAGTACGGGTCCTTCATTTTCTCCATGTTTTGATGTACACTTGGGTCTTTAGCAATGGTTCTGTAGCCTTTACAAGCTTCATTTCACAAGGACTCATTCAGAAGTCCATTTTTTTTAATGATGAGAAAAACTGACCGAGCTTCATCAGTGATGTTTGGTCAGAGTTTCATCACGTTTGGTCCGAGTGTCTATTCTTTTCATATGTGACAGTCTGTGAAAATCGGACCATACTGGACGCCAATTGAGTGCTGTTTAATGTTTTCATGGACGCATAGAGTTGCATTGCTGATTCTGATCCGATACTCGCATCACAAAATCGCATATTTACTGTTCAATAAAAATTATATTTTATTTTAATCTGTGGGCCACTACGATTATGGTTTTATCAAATTTGTGTACTTTGTGTTATATTTTACAATTATTAAAACTAAACAAACTTTTTAAAAAAACAAACGTGTTTTGTGTTAATATTTTAGTCTGTGTGCCCACGATGCGTTTTTCAAGCGTTTACGCTGCGGAATTTCCGCAGCGTAAACGCTTGGGAATCGCTTGGTAAACCTTCCCCCATGGTCTCCAATGCAATTCCGCACTTTCAATGCCCATGCTGCGTATTTTTCCGCAGCATGTCCATTAATTTTGCGGACACGCAGCGTAATCGCTGCCATTGACTTGCATTAGAACGCGCCAATTCCGCAAGACTGCATCTGTACTTGCGTAATTGACGCGTTCTAATGTGCGGATGGTACCCAGGCCTGGAGGAGAGGAGACTCTCTTCCAGACCTGGGTACCATAGAATCTGTAAAAAAAAGAATTTAAAATAAAAAATAAAGATTATACTCACCTTCCGATGTCCTCCTGTGTTTTGTCCACGCCGTCCGGTCTCTTGAAATGCTTGCGCTGTTGTGAAGGACATGCCATGACGTCACTGAGTCATGTGACCCATCACATGACTCAATGATGTCACCGCAGGTCCTTCACACCACCGCGAGCATTGCAAGACACGGGACGCAGCAGAGATAACACCGGGAAGACACCGGAAGGTGAGTATAATCTTTTTTAATTATTTTTTACCATTCTTATTCTTCTTTTTAACTATTACTTGGTCACACTATATAAATCCATGCCGGTTGCATGGATTTATATAGTGTGACCAAGTTGTCAAGCACTTTTCCAAGTGATGCTAAGATCGCTTGGAAAAGCGCTTGATAACCCGAATGCAGAAATGCATGCAAAAACGCTTGACAAACGCTTCTACCTGGCGGGAAAAATGCATGTAAAAAACGCATGCGTTTTTCCTGCCAGGGAGAAGCGTAAAAAATATGCAGCATTTCTGCATCGTGGGCACATAGCCTTGGGGTTAACCCCTTTCTGACCTTAGATGTATCCATAGGTCCACGTGGCCTGGTACTTACCGACCTTGGACGTATTGATACGTCTAGGCGATTTTGCGAGCACACAGGCTGTGCGCGCGCGATCGCCACTGGGTGTCATCTGATTCTGACAGTTGACACCCGGCACTCAGTGCCAGGAGTGGTGCCCGCTCCCGGCACTTTAACCCAATAAATGCTGCGATCGCAGCATTTAGCGAGGAGGCAGAGGGACAAATGCCCCTCTGCTCTTGGATCAGAGACCACACAACGTCATTGCGGTGTCCTGATCGTTGCCATGGTGACCCGATGTCGTCAGGTCACCAGGCACTAGCAAGGTAGTTAGATCATGCACAGTGCATGATCTAACTAACTTGTATCTGCAGCACTGACAGGTTATAATGAATAGCAGTGATCCTGCACTGCTATACCTTATAACTACGATCAGACTGCAGAAAGTGACAGTCCCATAGTGGGACAAAGTAACAAAGTAAAAAAAAAAAAAAAAGAAAAAAAGTGGTAAAAATATATATATAAAAAAAAATCACAAAATACTAAAGAAAATAAAAAATTAGTGAACAACTCAAAAAACGATGCTTTATCATCATACCACTGAACAAAAAGTGGAATAAAACGCAATTAAAAATACAAATGTAAATAAAAATGGTACCGCTGAAAACGTCATCTTGTCCAGCAAAAAACAAGCCACCATACAGCTCCGTCAATGGAAAAATAAAAAAGTTATAGCTCTCAGAATAAAGCGATGCAAGAATAATAATTTTTTCTACAAAATAGTTTTTACTGTGTAAAAGCGCCAAAATATAAAAAAAGATATAAATGTGGTATCGCTGTAATCGTACTGACCCGAAGAATAAAGCTGCCTTATCAATTTTACTACACGCGGAACGGCATAAAAAACCCCCCAAAAAACAAATCCTGAATAGTTGGTTTTTGTTTATTCTGCCTCCCAAAAATCTCGTACCGCAAAAAACAAGATGTCACATGACTCTGTTGGCAGAAATATGGAAAAATTATAGCTCTCAAAATATAGTGATGCAAACATTAGTTTTTGCAAAAAAAAGCGTCTTTTAGTGTGTGACAGCAGCCAAATGTAAAAACCTGATATAAATCTGGTATCGCTGTAATCGCACTCACCCGAAGAATAAAGTAGTCTAATCGCGTATACCGCACGAGGAGTGGCGTAAAAAATAAATAAAACCAATTCTTCACCTGCTGTTGATTTGTTTATTCTGCCTCCCAAAGATTGCAGTAAGGCTTGGCTCACATTTATCCTGCGCTCTACGCTAAGCGCTTACACCAGGCTTTTCATGTAAATCTCTGAAATACGTGCTTCAGACAGAACCTGCGGCGGAAGATTCCCTATAATGAGGAAGATGGAGGCGCTGTGATCTGGCAGTCTGTCTTTATAGGTGTGCAAAGAAGTGCCATCGGCCACAGTTTTGGCACCTCTGAAAAAAAGGACAACGCTGAACAGAGGCCATGCGGAGTCCAGAGTAACTCTGCTGTCTCATTATAGTGAATGGATCCCTCATGGGTTTCATTTCAATTACAGTACAGACCAAAAGTTTGGACACACCTTCTCATTTAAAGATTTTTCTGTATTTTCATGACTATGAAAATTGTACATTCACGCTGAAGGCATCAAAACTATGAATTAACACATGTGGAATTATATAGTTAACACAAAAGTGTGAAACAACTGAAAATATATTTTATATTCTAGGTTCTTCAAAGTAGCCACTTTTTGCTTTGATGACTGCTTTGCACACTCTTGGCATTCTCTTGATGAGCTTCAAGAGGTAGTCACCGGATATGGTCTTCCAAGAATCTTGAAGGAGTTCCCAGAGACGCTTAGCACTTGTTGGCCCTTTTGCCTTCACTCTGCGGTCCAGCTCACCCCAAACCATCTCGATTGGGTTCAGGTCTGGGGACTGTGGAGGCCAGGTCATCTGGCGTAGCACCCCATCACTCTCCTCCTTGGTCAAATATCCCTTACACAGCCTGGAGGTGTGTTTGGGGTCATTGTCCTGTTGAAAAATAAATTATGTTCCAACTAAACGTAAACCGGATGGAATAGCATGCTGCTGCAAGATGCTGTGGTAGCCATGCTAGTTCAGTATGCCTTCAATTTTGAATAAATCCCCAACAGTGTCACCAGCAAAGCACCCCCACACCATCACACCTCCTCCTCCATGCTTCACAGTGTGAACCAGGCATGTAGAGTCCATCCGTTCACCTTTTCTGCGTCGCACAAAGACACGATGGTTGGAAGCAAAGATCTCAAATTTGAACTCATCAGACCAAAGCACAGATTTCCACTGGTCTAATATCCATTCCTTGTGTTCTTTAGCCCAAACAAGTCTCTTCTGCTTGTTGCCTGTCCTTAGCAGTGGTTTCCTAGCAGCTATTTTACCATGAAGGCCTGCTGCACAAAGTCTCCTCTTAACAGTTGTTGAAGAGATGTGTCTGCTGCTAGAACTCTGTGTGGCATAGACCTGGTCTCTAATCTGAGCTGCTGTTAACCTGCGATTTCTGCGGCTGGTTACTCGGATAAACTTATCCTCAGAAGCAGAGGTGACTCTTGGTCTTCCTTTCCTGGGGCGGTCCTCATGTGAGCCAGTTTCTTTGTAGCGCTTGATGGTTTTTGCAACTGCACTTGGGGACACTTTCAAAGTTTTCCCAATTTTTCGCACTGACTGACCTTCATTTCTTAAAGTAATGATGGCCACTCATTTTTCTCTGCTTAGCTGCTTTTGTCTTGCCATAATGCAAATTCTAACAGTCTATTCAGTAGGACTATAAGCTGTGTATCCACCAGACTTCTGCACAACACAACTGATGGTCCCAACCCCATTTATAAGGCAAGAAATCCCACTTATTAAACCTGACAGGGCACACCTGTGAAGTGAAAACCATTTCCGGTGACTACCTCTTGAAGCTCATCAAGAGAATGCCAAGAGTGTGCGAAGCAGTCATCAAAGGAAAAGGTGGCTACTTTGAAGAACCTAGAATATAAGACATATTTTCAGTTGCTTCACACTTTTTTGTTAAGTATATAATTCCACATGTGTTAATTCATAGTTTTGATGCCTTCAGTGTGAATGTATTATTTTCATAGTCATGAAAATACAGAAAAATCTTTAAATAAGAAGGTGTATCCAAACTTTTGGTCTGTACTGTATGTCACTTGGAGATTTAAAAGGAAACCCCAATATCAATGCTCAGCGTAGAGCACAGGATAAGTGGGAACATTTTACATAACATTTTGGATTACTACTGAAGCTTCGACTCAATCCACAAAAAAGGCAAGTTCCCACTCAGGTCCATCATCTGTTAACGGAAATATAGGGGGCTTCCACGTTACTAGTAGCACAAAGACTCTGGAAAAGCAAAATGGCCCTTGCCCCCCAAAAGAAATTCAGCAAATTCTGTGCTCGCAAATGAAATTACCCTCCTTCCTTCTGAGCTCCAGTGTGATAAGCTGCAGTTAGCGTCCAAATGTTAGGCATTTCTGAAGCGATGAGAGCTAGCTTTACATACTGGTGCATGTCTCCAGAAGCATGAGCTGGTCACTACAATGTACTGGTCTCGGCTGTTGTAGTGACCAGTACGTTGCAGTTTGCAATTTTCACTCAGCAACATCCACTGCTGATAGTTTCTGGAAAACACCCATGTAGTTAAAATCCTCACCACACCTGAAAATAAATTCCCAAAGAGGTATAATTTCTAAAATGGGGTCACTTGAGGGAGGATTCTGCTCTTCTAGAGCTTAGGAGCTCTGTATATGAAGTCTGCAAACTATTCTAGAAAAATCTGTTATCCAAGAGGCAAATAACGCTCGGCCCCTCCCGAGTCTCGCAGTGTTGCTAAGCAGTACTGTACAGCTACATATGGGGTATTTCTACATTCAGCAGAAATTGTGAGACACGTTTTGGTGCCATTTTTGCCCATTTCCCAGTGTGAAAATGTAAAATCTGGGCTAAAACAAAACTTTGGTGTTAAAAATGTAATTATTCTTTCTTCACCGCCCAATGGTATAAAACTCTGTGAGGCACATGTAGTGTCAACATGCTCACTGCATGCCTCGATGAATTCATTGAGAGGTGTAGTTTGTAAAATGGGGGGTTCTGCTGTCCTGGCACCTCAGGGGCTCTTGACATGGCACTGTCAAACCAGTCCAGCAAAATATGACCTCCAATTTGGCTCTGCATCCCTTCTGAACTTTCCTGTGCCTTAAAAGTAGTTTTCGACCACATATGGGGTATCGGCGTACTCAGGAGAAATTGAACAACAAATTATGGAGTCCATTTTCTCCTGCTATCCTTGTGAAAATTAAAAAATTGGGGGCTAAAACAACATGTTTGAGGGAAAATTTTTTATTTGTTTTATTTTCACAGATCAATGTTGTAAAATTCTGTGAAGCACCTGTGCGTTCAAGGTGTTCGCTACACATCTAGATAAATTCCTCTAGGGGTCTAGTTTCCAAAATGGGGTCACTTGTGGGGGTTTTCCACTGTTTAGGCACATCAGGGGCTCTCCAAATGCGACATGACAACCGCAGACCATTTCATCAAAGTCTGTGTTCCAAACCGCCACTCCTTCTTTTCCGAATTCTGTGCGCCCAAACAGTAGCTTACCCTCACATATGGGGTATCTACATGTTCAGGAGAAATTGCACAACAAATTTTGGATTCAGTTTTTTCTTGTTACCCTTGTGAACATAAAAAAAATGGTGCTGAAAGAACATTTTTGTTGGGAAAATTAGATTTTTTTTATTTTCACAACTCTACGTTATAAACTTCTGTGAAGCACCTGGGGGTTCAAAGTGCTCACCACACATCTAGATAAGTTCCCTGAGGGGTCTAGTTTCCAAAATGGTGTAATTTGTGGGGGGTTTCAGCTGTTTAGCCACATCCACGGCTCTCCATCGCAACATGGCGTTGGCTAATCCAGCTAATTTTGCATTCGAAAAGTCAAATGGTGCTCCTTTCCTTCCAAGCCCTGCTGTGCGCCCAAACAGTAGTTTTCCTCCACATATTGGGTATCGGCGTACTCAGGAGAAATCGCACAAATTATTTTGTGAAATTTTCCTGTTACTCTTCTGAAAATGCAAAATTTGGGGCTAAAAAACATTTTTGTGAGAAATATGTGAAATTTTTATTTACACGGCTCAATGTTATAAACTTCTGTGAAGGACCTGGGGGTTCAAAGTGCTCACCACACATCTAGGTAAGTTCCCTGAGGGGTCTAGCTTTCAAAATGGTGTCACGTGTGGGGAGTTTCCACTGTTTAGGTACATCAGAGGCTTTCAAAATGAGACATGGCGCCCGCTAATTATTCCAGCAAATTTTGCATTCAAAAAGTCAAATGGCGCTCATTTCCTTCAGAGCCCTGCCGTGCGCCCAAACAGTAGTTTTCCCCCACATATGGGGTATCAGCATGCTCAGGATAAATTGCACAACAAATTTTGAGGTCCATTTTTTCCTGTTAGCATGGGAAAATAGAATAATTTGGGTCGAAAATGTTCATTTTTTTCATCCACATTCCAAAAATTCCTGTGAAGCACCTGAAGGGTTAATAAACTTCTTGTTTATGTAAAAGATGAGAAGTCGCTGATCAACTTTTAAACCTTATAACTTCCCAACAAAAAAAAATTGTTTTAAAAATTGTGTTGATGTAAAGTAGACATGTGGGAAATGTTATTTATTAACTCTTTTGTGTGACATTTCTCTCTGATTTAAGAGCATAAGAATTCAAAGTCTAAAAATTGCTACATTTTTGCCAAATTTCTGTTTTTTCACAAATAAACATGTCAGATCGAATACATTTTATTACTATCATGAAGTATAATATGTCACAAAAAACAAATCTCAGAATCAGTGGGATCCGTTGAAGCGTTCCAGAGTTACCGTATATTCCGGCGTATAAGACAACTTTTGAAGACTGAAAAATCTTCTGTCTAGTCTGGGGTCGTCTTATACGCTGGTAATGCTTTTGAACTTTCAGAAATTGACATGCGGGGATACTCTGGGGGTGTTAATAAGCTGCCGTGGCCGTATCCCTGCCATGTCGGAGTTAATATAAGGTGGAGGGAGTTAAAATACGGCGGCGGTAGGTCCAGTCAGCGCTTCTGTGCTGAAACTGACACATCGCTGCGTATTCCCAGCTCCGGACACAGCGCAGGGCTTCTGTGCCGACAGCTTTCACTTGTCACAGAAGCGCTGCGCTGTGTCCGGAGCTGGGAAGTTCGCATCGCTTCTGTGACAATATATGAAAAGCCGGCAATTCAGCAGCGGCATAAGCCGGCACCCGACAATTTAGAATAGAAAGAATAGAGCATCACACATAGATTAGATAGATAGAAACATGTCAGTCACATATATATGAAGTACAGTGACAGTATTGCTTACTGTACTTGTCATTTAGTGTAAAGGATTTATTAAAACAAATAATAGTGTTTTCATGCACCGTCTCTTTAAAAAAGCCGGCCGGCAATTCAGCATCTGTACCCGACAATTTATAACAGAAAGATAGAGCATCACACATAGATTAGATAGATAGAAACATGTCAGTCACATATATATGAAGTACAGTGACAGTGCTGGTTACTGTACTTGTCATCTAGTGTTAAAATAACGGATTTAATAAAAAAAAAATTGGCGTGGGGTTCCCCTTAATTTTAGTCTCTAGCGGAGGTTAAGCAGACAGCTGGGGCAAATGTTTGAAGCCTGGGAAGGGGGTAATACCCACGGAGCTTCCCAGGCTACTAATATCAGCCCCCAGCTGAATACCTAGCCTTTACTAGCTATTAAAATGGGGGATCCCAAAAAAATGACGTGGGGTCCCCCCTATTTTAATAGCTAGCAAAGGCTAGGCAGACAGCTGGAGGCTGATATTAATAGCCCAGGAAGGGTGCCATGAATATTGGCCCCCTCCCAGGCTAGAAACACCAGCCGTCAGCCGCCCCAGAAATGGCGCATCCATAGGATGCGCCAAATCTGTCACTTAGCCTCGCTCTTCCCACTGCCCTGTAGCGGTGGCAGTGGGGTAATAGGGCTGGGGTTGATGTCAGCTTATAATGCCAGCTGACATCAAGCCCAGGTTAGTAATGGAGAGGCGTCTATAAGACACCCCCATTGTTAACCCCATAGTCAAAGTTAAAAAAAACACAAACACCCAGAATAAAGTCCTTTAATTGAAATAAACACACAATTCTTTATTGTTCTAAATTAAACCATACTTACCATCACGCCCATTCCAGCTGAAGCCAACGATCTCCTGCAATAAAAGAAAAATAATAAACCAACCTCATCCTTACCTTTCCATGGTTCCCAGGACGGGTCCAGCTCTGCTACATCGAGATGACAGGCTGGACCGCAGCAGAACGCTGCCATCCAGCCTGTCATCCCGCGGACACTGAGAAGCGCAGGCATGCTTGCGCTCCTCAGTGTCTGACTGTGACGGCATCCAGATGAGCCGACAATGAACTCAGCTCACCTCCTGGACGTCCGTCACTGACAGCGTGGGAAACTTCTACTGCGCATGCGGGGAGCAGGAGAATTTTCCCACGCTGTCAGTGACGTGCATGAGGTGAGCCGAGTTCATTGGACATGATCTCGGCTCATCTGGATGCCGTCACAGTCAGACACTGAGGAGCACAAGCATGCCTGCGCTTCTCAGTGTCTGCCGCATGGCAAGCTGAACGGCAGCGTTCTGCTGCGGTGCAGCCTGTCATGTGAATGTAGCAGAGCTGGACCGGTCCTGGGAACCATGGAGAGGTAAGGATGAGGTTGCTTTATTATTTTACTTTTATTGCAGGAGATCGTTGGCTTCAGCTGGAATGGGCGTGACGGTAAGTATGGTTTAATTTAGAACATTAAAAAATTGTGTCTTTATTTCAATTAAAGGACTTTATTCTGGGTGTTGTGTTTTTTTTAATTACTTTACTAGAAATTCATGGTGGTCATGTCTAATATTGGCGTGACCCCATGAATTTCGGGCTTAGGGCCAGCTGATAATGCCAAGCTGGCCCTAACCCCTTTATTACCCAGTGAGCCACCGCACCAGGGCCCTGGATGAGTTGGGTACAGCGCCAGAAGATGGCGCTTCTATGAACGCGCCATTTTCCGGGGTGGCTGCGGACTGCAATTTGCAGCGGGGGGGGCCCAGAAAGCTTGGGCCTCCCTGCGCTGCAGATTCCAGCCCCCAGCTGCCTAGTTGTACCTGGCTGGACACAAAAATAGAGCGAAGCCCCACGTATTTTTTTTAAAATTATTTCATGAAATAATTAAAAAAAAAAGGGCTTCCCTATATTGTTGTGTCCGGCCAGGTACAAATAGGCAGCTGGTGGTTGGGGGCAGCCCGTTCCTGCCTGCTGTACCTGGCTGGACACAAAAATATGGCGAAGCCCCACGTCAACATTTTTGGGAAAAATTAATTACAAAATTAATAATTTAGGGACTGCATCTTTATTAACCCCTCAATTGTCATTTAGTGTTAAAATAAAGGATTTTTTAAAAAGAAAATTGGCGTGGGATCCACCATCATTATAGTCTCTAGCAGAGGTTAAGCAGACGGCTGGGGCAGATGTTTGAAGTCTGGGAAGAGGGTAATACCCACGGAGCTTCCCAGGCTACTAATATCAGCCCCCAGCTGAATACCTAGCCTTTACTAGTTATTAGAATGGGGGACCCCCCCAAAAAATGACGTGGGGTCCCCCCTATTTTAATATGTTTATGAGTGACAGTTTTCCTGCTATATACCTGCATGTCATAAGAATTTAAATTAAAAAAGGACCATGTTAAATTCAAATCTGTTTTTTTTTAATTTTTACCGGTGTTTGGTATGCGTTGGAAAAGGGGTAGTTTTATACGGTGAATATATCCTAAACTCTATATTTTAACATTAAAGTAGGGGGGTCGTCTTATACACCAGGTCTTCTTATACGCCGGAATATACGGTATTACCTCAAAGTGACAGTGGTCAGAATTGTAAAAATTGGCCTGGTCGTTAAGGTGCAAACAGCCTGGGTGGGTAAAGGGATTAATCACTTATTTTTATGTGGAGAGAGTTTAGGAAGCCTGACAAGTTCCCTTTTACATATAAACTTGATTTACACAATTAGTAATATTATACATGAGATAAATGTTCTTGGGAATGCTTCTGCACATTGTATAAATTTTGTTCTGTCCTTGGATTTTATTTCAGGCAATGCTCTGTCATAACATAAAGTTTATGGTTAGATTAGATTTCAATCATTTGTTATCAGATGAGATTTCATTTTTTTACTCCACAATGCATGTTTGTCATGTCTGTACATGGTTGCATTCAGCCATATGCTCAGTAGGATCACCGAATGGTCATCTTTCTCATCTCATTAAAATTTCATGTCCATGGCCAACTGAACAGTATAATCTTGTGAAGCTCCATGAAATCGGAGATTCAGGGCAGCTGCCAGGAAAGGTAACAAAATGCTTAAATGTCTGTTCGGTAGACAGATACCTCCACTCTCCTTCAGTAGCAGAGCATGCACATTTTTTTCAATAGGGTAGATGGAGACAAGTTGCTGTCAGACAATAATTTTTACAGCATCTGAACTCCTGACAACACAAAGAATCAGCGTGCCAGAACGGTCACGTGTGCACTGTTTGAGGCAGAATGGCAGCTGTTTGTAGGGCTTCCACATACAGGCTTAGGGCAAGTCACTCCACTTATCAGATCCCAGATTGGCCTTTGCTTTAACCCTCTAAAGCAGCGGTGGGAAACCTCAGGCCCGTGGGTCATTTACGGCCCTCAGTGACCTTTAATCCGGCCCCAAGGCAGATTCCTGGGGACCGCAGAACTTGGGCCAACAAATGTATTTTGATGGCGGCTGGCCCATTAATTTCTTCTTCCTCTGTGAGCGCACACACACGTAGTGTTCACTACTGAACACTGAGGCGCGTGCAATGAAATATTACGTCCTGACACCAGTGCCAGGACGTACTTTGTGGATGGCGTTAGAGCACAACTTGTATGGCTCCCGAAGGATGGTATAAATATCCAAATGGACTTTGACAGAAAAAAGATTCCCCATCCCTGCTTTAAAGGGATCTGAACTAAAATAGGGACTAGCTATGAGCGAGCATGCTCGTTATTCGAGATTTACGAGCATGCGCGGGTGCTCACCGAGTATCTTCAGCGTGCTCGGGTGTTATGTTTGAGTCACTCCGTGCGCATGTTTTGCGACTGTTTGACAGCTTTAATACGTGAAGAATGCCTGTTTCTTAGGCATTCCTCACATGTATTAAAGCTGTCAAACAGTTGCAAATCATGCACACGGAGTGACTCAAACATAACACCCGAGCACGCTGAAGATAATTGGTGAGCACGTGAGCATGCTCGCCGAAAAGGTTAACAGAACATACTCGCTCATCGCTAATAGGAACCCCTACACAGAGGCCACAGAGTCATCTGCTAACCAGTGGAGCAAGCTGGTGGCTATAAGGGTCATCATGAAGGGTCTATATGAAGACATCACATCAGGAACAAAAATCAGAAATTCAGTCAGACACTGTGGGGGATTATATATAAAGGAGCCTCATACACGCTCCCAGCAGAACTAATTATATGCCAGCTAACTGCAGTAAAACACAGGTGGGCAGGAAAGAGACATCTACTCACAGCAATCCTACAGCTAAACAGCCACATGCTGTCGTTGTCCAGCAGTATATGAGGTATTAGTACGGCACTGCCCAACGACCAGGACCGAGGTAGCAGCAGTATATTCAGATATAGATGTGATAACAACAGGCACCATTGCTGTATCCCCCATCATCTGCGGGGTTGTAAGGTGTGGAGGTACCCCTCCAGTTTAGTTGAGTTCCTTCACCCTTTTTTGTATCTTTACTTTTTTTTAAACTAGCTGTACTACCCGGCTTCGCCCGGGTTAATAACTGCTGTTAGCAAAATAGAATGTGTTAACAAAAATGTATTCTCCACACAAAAACCACAAAACAAATAGATAGAAATGTAATTATTAAAAGGCAAAAACTAAGCTAATAGAAGCATTTCTCAACATATATTTCAACATCAGAGATATTCCACACAGATTTAACTAAATTGGCCAAGTAATGTGAAGTAATATTCTACTCCTTATTCGAGAGCCTTTTGATAAAAGACATTCTTAGTTCTTCCTTCAGGTGCAAACACAAACAGATTTTTGGCTGTTCCAACTCTTGAACAGGCCACATAAAGTTTACCATGAGAAAAGCATGGAGATTGTAAATCGATTCCAACTACTTTCAAGGACTGTCCCTGAGCCTTGTTGATGGACATAGCAAATGCCAGTGGAACAGGAAACTGGAGGCGTTTAAAATCAAAAGGCAAATCAGATGGAATGAGAGGAATTGTTGGAATGAAAACATCGTCTCCTGTGGCACATCCTGTCAAAATGGTTGCCTCAATTACATGTGGAAACAGGTTCTTAATCAAAAGTCTTGTTTCATTACACAGCTTTGGTGGATCCAATTTTCTCAATAGCAGAATAGGTGCTCCAGGTTTTAGAAAGAGGTTGTGAGGAGGAAGTCCTTGTGGGTCCAAGGAATTGAGGAACTCAGTTGGATAAAATAATGCTTGAGCAAGGTCTATTTGTAGGTTGTGCACACACCTGGAAGGAGATTTAGAATTTGAAGATTGATCTTGTTGACACTGTCATTTTTGGGAGCTAGAATAGCCCTTTCACACAGCCAGCCAGAATTTTTGAAGTGGAGTTGAATGTTTGGAAAAACCTTTGCTTTCAACTCCTCAATAGAAGTCACAATGCAACAAAAGTTGCTTGGGAAGGTGATCTGTCCAGTGGTTGAGTTTACTGGTGCCTTGCCATCTCCAATAGTCAACAGCTGGCTCGAAAACAGTCCAGCAGAAACATTGCCTGTCATGTAGACCCTCATGCTTGTGTTCAGTGATGGAAGCAGCTCTTGTTTTCATGTCTGCAAGCCTCGCTTCCCTCTCCTCAGAAAGTTCATTGGCCCTTGAGGAAGCAGCTCTTGCTCTCTTGTCTGCAAGCCTCGCTTCCCTCTGCTCAGAAAGTTCATTGGCTCTTGAGGAAGCAGCTGCTGTTCTCATGTGTGTGAGCCTTGTTTCTCAGTCTTCACATTTTTCATTGGCCTGTAATGCAGCTTTTCTTTTCGCATCAGCTGACATTCGTGCCATGAAATTCCTTTTCTTATGAGGCATTATTGTGGTAAAAATAGTCTGTAACTGGCAGTTTCTATATCCTCTCACATAGAAGTAATGTGACTGACATCAGCCTTTCCACCAACACACCCTAACTGGCATCTTATTACCTTACACAAGCTTTGTTATACTGAGAATGTCCTTTGTTGCCTATTATAACCAATCACAGCTCAGATTAATTAACTGTAGCAAAATAGAAGCTGAGCTGTGATTGGTTGCTATTGGCAGCCTGATAAATCTTTGTGAGATGACTTTTATGTGAGATGAGGGTGGTATATGTGTTCAAGCACGTGGTAGTGTGTGGCGCATTTTGTGTGTGTGTGTGTTCATATCCCCGTGTGTGGTGAGTATGAGTATCCCATGTCGGGGCCCCACCTTAGCAACTGTACGGTATATACTCTTTGGCGCCATTGCTCTCATTCTTTAATTCTCACTTGTTCACATGTGGCAGCTCTCAATTTGACTCCAACACTTTTCCTTTCACTTTTTCCCCATTATGAAGATAGGGAAAAAATTGTTTGGTGAATTGGAACGCGCGGGGTTAAAATTTCGCCTCACAACATAGCCTATGACGCTCTCGGGGTCCAGACGCGTGACTGTGCAAAATTTTGTGGCTGTAGCTGCGACGGTGCAGATGCCAATCCTGGACATACACACATACATACATACACACACACATTTAGCTTTATATATTAGATTTCTTTAACTGTTATAGTATGCAACACTGCACCCCAAGCATGATAAGGTACATGGGAACTTAGAATAAGTACATATTGAACCACATTGCTGATATATAGACAATACTTATAAAATTTAGATATATATTGAATTGTTTAGTCAACTGACCCATCTACATCAGCGTAACATGAAGTTGGTGGGTCCCAATGTCCAACTGGGTCTTCTCATATGGGCCAAAGGGACCTTTTGGGCCCCCAAGCCTCTGGAGCTCAGGTGCAACTACAACCCTTGCACCTAATATATTGATGCCCTTGTCAATCTACCATTGTAAACTGTTCCTCAGATTCTATTTACATATTGCAATTGTTTATTAATAATTCAGCACAAGTTTGTATGCTATGTTCATTTGTATACTGTTCCTTCAACCCCTTATTGACAAAACCAATTAAATGGCCAGGCCCATTTTTAAAAATCTGACTCTTGTGTGGTAAGAACACTGGAATGCTTCAAAATATCTCAGGAATTCAGTTTTTTTCATGACATATTGTATTTTATGTTAGTAAATTTAGGTCGATATGTTTTTGCATTTTTGTAAGAAAATATTTGAAACTTTATAAAAATTATGAAAAATTAAACCAGATAGGCTTTCCACAAACAATACTTAAAGCATAACTGTCATTTTAATTTGTATTAAATAATTCAGAGCCAGCGATTTTAATAATCTTTAAAATATACTTTATAAATGAAATACGAGAGAAAAGCTTTCAAAAACCATCTAGAAGAGGTCCTCCTATGCTGTTATGAAGCAAATCCCTATACAGTTGCACAGATACTGAATACAGGTTCTAGGGGTGGGAGCAGAGCCTACACAGAATGCGCACTCCTGTAATTGCAGCGGCAGGTTATCTCAGGTAATTTCAAGGAAATTTAAAAATCCTATTTTCATGGACCTATTCACATTTGAAGTGACTTTGAGGCACCTATATATTGGAAAATCCACAGAAGTTATGCAATTGTAAAGACTGCACCCCTCAAATTATTCTAAACTGCTGCCAGGAAATGTATTAACCAGGGCCGTATTTGGTGTTCATGCTGCCCTAGGCACTTTTAAGTTTTCATGCCCCTACTGGTAAGTCAGACTAAGGGTATGTGCACACGACATCATTTTCAGGCGGATCTGCTCTGTTACCCACCTGAAAAAGCGCTAAATAAACTCTAAAAAGACTGAATATATGTGCTGCAGTGTTAAAGATGACACGCTGATCATATGTTCAGTCTTTTGAGCTTGTTTTAACAACTTCAGGTTTCCAAAGATGTGAAGTGGTTGAACAAAGTGACCCAACCATTCCTCAGGCAGCTTAAAGGGAATCTGTCACCCCCTGGGACGTACCGTATTTTTCGGACTATAAGACGCACCTAGGTTTTAGAGGAGGAAAATAAAAATTTAAGCAAAAAATGTTGTCATGATGCACTTTTAAGGGGGAGGGGGTCTTCTGCTGACACTGGTATAGGGGGCAATGTCCCCCAATTCTGACAATATCCCTCATCCTGGTATATATGCCGCCCCCCTTCCTTTTATATGTGGTCCCCATCCCCATCCTGGTATGCCTGGCATCCCTCCATCCTGGTATGCATGGCACCCCTCATCCTTATCCAGGTATGCATGGCACCCCTCATCTCTATCCTGATATGCATGGCACCCCTCATCCCTGTCCTAGTATGCATGGTACCCCTCATCCCTGTCCTGGTATGCATGGCACCCCTCATCCCTGTCCTGGTTAGCATGGCACCCCTCATCTCTGTCCTGGTTAGCATGGCACCCCTCATCCCTGTCCTGGTATGCATGGCACCCCTAATCCTTATCCAGGTATGCATGGCACCCCTAATCCCTGTCCTGGTATGCATGGCACCCCTCATCCTTGTCCTGGTATGCATGGCACCCCTCATCCCTATCCTGGTATGCATGGCACCCATCATCCCTATCCTGGTATGCATGGCACCCATCATCCCTATCCTGGTATGCATGGTACCCATCATCCCTGTCAGGGTATGCTTGGCACCCCTCATCCCTGTCCTGGTATGCATGGCACCCCTAATCCCTGTCCTGGTATGCATGGCACCCCTCATCCCTGTCCTGGTATGCATGGCACCCCTCATCCCTGTCCTGGTATGCATGGCACCCCTCATCCCTGTCCTGGTATGCATGGCACCCCTCATCCCTGTCCTGGTATGCATGGCACCCCTAATCCCTGTCCTAGTATGCATGGTCCCCCTAATCCCCATCAGGCTGCACATTAAAAAAAAATAAACACTCCTACTCACCTCTCTTCTCTCCTCCAGTGCTGCGTCCTGTCTGCCTGCACTGATCTCTCCATGTGAGCCGCGCATGACGTCACTGCCATGCGCGGCTCACATGGAGAGATCAGCTGCCGGAAGTCACTGCTCCCCACGCCGGGACTGTGTGCGCAGGGAGCAGTGACTTCACTCTCCTTCATAGCCGGCGCACAGCGGAGCCGCGCTGCGGCTGCTGCCGGCTATCTCCTGTGCCCGCTCATTAAAGGGCATGAATATTCACCCCCCTCCCCACGCCCATGGGCTTGGAGAGAGGTTGAATATTCATGCCCTTTAACAGAGGGCACAGGAGATAGCCGGCAGCAGCAGCAGCCGCAGCGCGGCCACACTGTATACCGCTGTTAAGGAGCATGAATATTCAGTGCTCCCCACGCCCCATGGGGGTGGGGAGCAGTGAATATTCATTTTCTTTAGCAGCGGGGACAGTGTAGGCTGCAGCGGGCGGCTGCTGTCTCCTGTGCCCCGCTCCTCCACCGATACCGCTCCCCCCACACCACACATAAATATACCCCCCCCCCAACATTCGGACTATAAGACGCACCCCCCATTTTCCTCCAAAATTTTGGAGGAAAAAAGTGCGTCTTATGGTCCGAAAAATATGGTATATAACCTATTAATATGGGCATACAGGTGATAGAAATACTACTCCAGTCCTAGTATGCCTCATATTAATGGTCTTGTTTTGTGAAATCTTCAAAATCCCCACCTCCTCTCTTCATTATAATAGTACCCCCCTCCCCTGCATGCTACAGTGTCCTGTGACATCCAGTTGTGGCGCTGTAATCCCACGCCTGCACAATGAACTCCCACCACGATCCTCCCTTCTAAGGGAGAAAGTCTCCATGACTTGACAACGCCTGCGCAGAAGATCAGACTAGTGTAGTCACTGCCGCAGCCTCTCCCCCTACCTGAAGTGTCATCAATGACGCTCATTTCAGGGGCTGAGCAAGTCCCTGCGCGACATGCACAATGACAGTGGGCCTCTGTTGCTGGTTTCAAACCAGTGGTAATGAGCCGGCAACAGAGCTGTGTCAGAATACCCGGTGTGCAGAGACCAGCACCGCCCCTGCAAGTGATGTCACTGGTCTCTGCATGCCGGGTATTGTAACACCGTTGTGTTGCTGGCTCATTACCACTGATCTGAGATGCACTGTCATTGTGCATATCGCACAGTGTGCAGGAACTAGCCCCGCTCCTGAAATTAGCGTCATTGATGACACTCCTTTTCAGGGAGGGGGCAGAGGCAGAGGATAACGCTTACTTTCAGTATCCCAGCATGCACTGGGATTCTAAAACGAAGCGTCATAAAAAAGGAAGTAGAGAAAAAAAATAGAAAAACAATTAGATAGTGTAGTTATGGAATTTTTAATGCAAGTATATTAGAAAATAGTTTAGATTATGGCACTAAATAGATAGGGATTTCAGAATGAAAATTACTTTGCCTTTGGACTACCCCTTTAACTTTTCAGAAATATATGTTTTAGGTCCATTAATACTGAGAGGATTGGTGCAGCAATGTGTGCTGAGACCCCCATCACTTGCTCAAGACTTCTTAGAAGCGCACAGCTCAGGAGACAGGACTATGACTTTCTACTGCATCAGCTCTGCTCTGTGAATGCTTGTCTCATGAGCTGCACTTTTCTAAGGTCTTCCAACTTGGGACGATGTTCCCCAAAGATCTGCTCAGAATTAATGACCCTATAATATATAATCTCTCAAACTTATACTCTTTTAGGTGCATTTACACTGCAGTCGATTATTGGTCTACTTAAATGGAATCTGTCACCCCCTGGGACTTATCAGTGCGACGTGCAGTTCCCGGCCGGATCCCGCGCTATTTCCCCTGTACGGACGGCGCTCTTCTTCCTGCAGTCTGTGTAGCGTTGTACAGCAGGGAACTTGTGCGCAGGCGCTGGGAAGGCAGAGTGACTCACCGGCGCCTGCGCACAAGTTTCCTGCACCACAAGGCTGTATGGACGGAAGGGAGAAGAGCGCAGGCGCGGGATTCGGCCGGGAACTGCACGTCACAGGGCTCTATGTGGGTGAGTATGTTAACTAAGCAAGTAGGCGGGCATTTCATGGCATCTGGGGGACGCGAAGCTTGGCAGAAATAATTTAATAAAAAGCAATTTCACAGCAACCACACTGCTAATATGGGCCATACAGGTAGGTATAGTCACATTTCTATCACCTGTATGCCCGTATTAGCGGTCTGATAGGTCCCAGGGGGTGACAGATTCCCTTTAAACAGGCTGTCAGTCACCAGATGCAGGAGCAAAACATCCCCACGCTGTCAATCTCCCCCACATACTGCTCCTAGCCATAGTGTCCTCTCCACGCTTGCCCCTATCCGTAATGTCCCCCACACGCTGCCCCATCCATAATGCCTTCCACACATTATCCCTCTCCAAAATATCTCCCACATTGTTCCTCTCCGCATGCCGTATGTTGTGGCCTTTTTTTAAAATAATTATTGTAACATAAAAACTGTCTTTTTAATGGAGATACTGTTTTCCATATTTTTCTCTTAGGCTATGTGCCCATGATGCAGAAATGCTCCAGATTTTTCCTGAGCGTTTCTGCATCTCCCTGGCAGAAAAAAACGCATGAGGATTGTACATGTGTTTTTCCTGCAAGGTAGAAGCGTTTGTCAAGTGTTCTTCACATGCATTTCCGCATGCGGGTTATCAAGCTCTTTTCCAAGCGATTTTAGCATCACTTGAAAAAGTGCTTGACAACTTGGTCACACTATATAAATCCATGCAACTGGCATGGATTTATACAGTGTGACCAAGTTACGATGCTGAAAATGCAGCATCAATAGTAAAAAAAAAAAGAAATAAAAATGTTGAAAAAAAAAAACCAAACATCCTCTACGGTGCGTCCGGTTGCTCGCGGTGCTCTAAAAAGGACCTTCCATGACGTCATTTAGTCATGTGACAGGTCACGCGACCGCCGAAGAGCCAGCAGTGCCGCCAGGAGCAGACAGGGGGCCATCAGAAGGTAAGTATGTTTTTTTTTTTTAATTCTTTTTTAACTACAGGTACTATGGTACCCGGGTCTGGAGGAGAGTCTCCTCTTCTCCAGAACCGGGTACCATCCGCGCATTGAATCGCATAATATCCGCATGTGTACGTGTAGTCATGCGGATGTTATGGGGTCCAATGCAAGTCAATGGCGGCGATTTCGCCGCAATTCCGCAAAATGGTTGTGCTGCGGATTTTTCCCAATGATAATCCGCAGCGGAAATTTCCGCAGCATGTGCACAACACATGTGGATTATCATTGGGAAACATGGCAGACAACTTAACATGCATTTTAGCAGCAGAAATGGCTCCACGGAAACGCATTATATCTGCATCGTGGGCACACTGCCTTACACATTTTGATATTTTTTACTTAGTCCCTCTATGGGACATGAATATTTTTCACTGTGATCGCTGGTGTCATAAAATGCAGTCCTCATCTTCTGCAGTGCATGAGACCTGTCAGACGCTGATGATGAAGGGCCTAATAGGCCAATGTACCCCAAGGTCATTTCATGTTCTCTGGTACAACAGGTACTACAGGCACCCGCAATTGAAGTGCGCTGATAGAGTTAAATTTGGAGTTCTCGTCCTCTTTTAAACATCTGTTAATTGCGATGGGGTTAAATAACATTTGGTGTTAAAGGGTTAGTTCGAAACCCAAAAGTAAATTACAATTAATAAATCTTTAACAACTAATAACTTTTGTAATTTAAGTCATGATAAAATTCCCTACCATTCTCTCTGTACTGCAACTTAAGGTTCTGTTTATATTACCCACTTCTTACGATTCGTTTGAGAATCCCAGTGATTGATGGGATATTCAAACCAATAGTCATCTGCTGCCAGAAACTGCTGTCACTCCCCTTTCCGCCCTGAAACGAAGCATCATCGCAGAGGTGGGGACTGGGACATTCCGACATAAGTCTCATAAGTGGGGCAATTACGGTGGAGCAGGGTCCCAGGAGGCAGGGTCACTGCTGCAGCAGACGTGGGGCGATGCTGCAGTCCCCGGGGCTGGGGTGGTGGGGGTAGCCCAATGCTTACGGGCCCTGGGCAGGGAGAAAATGTCGGCGTTAAGCGGAGTCCTCGCACCCTCTCATTAATTTCCCTGTGGCAGCCTTCGATGGCCACTTTTTTTTTTTTTGCAGCTATGTTTAATTTTCATTTTTTTCACATAAGTTTGTGATAAAAAAGCTTAAAAAAAACGCATGTAAAAAACGAATCAAAAACACACCTAAAATCCGCATGCGTTTTTCTGCCAAGGAAATGCAGAAATGCTCAGGAAAATTTCTGCTTAATTTCTGCATCGTGGGCACTTAGCCTTATTAAGTAAAATGCAGAAAAGAAAATGTCACAAATGAGAAACGGCAGAATTTATCATAGTGTAAGAGCAGGTCTCCTGCGCCTCGGTGTGTGGCCCCTCTCCTCTGTGTGACCCCACTCCCCGATGTGTGGCCCCTATCCTCTGTGTGACCCCACTCCCCAGTGTGTGGGCCCCTCTCCTCTGTGTGTGACCCCGGTGCCCTGTGTGTGGCCCCGCTCCCCGGGGTGTGGCCCCACTCCTGTGTAGTCACGCTCTCCGGTGTGTGGCCCCGCTCCTGTGTAGTCCCGCTTCTATGTGGCCCCGCTCCCCGGTGTGTGGCCCCGCTCATGTGTATTCCCACTCCTCGGGGTGTGGCCCCGCTCCTTTGTAGCCCCGCTCCCCGGTGTGCGGCCCCGCTCCCCGGTGTGCGGCCCCGCTCCTGTGTAGCCCCGCTCCCCGGTGTGTGGCCCTGCTCCTGTGTGGCCCCGCTCCTCGGTGAGTGGCCCTTCTCCTGTGTAGTCCCGCTCCTCGGTGTGTGGCCCCTTTCCTGTGTAGCTCCGCTCTAGTCCCGCTCCTCGGTGTGTGGCCCAGCTCCGGTGTAGTCCCGCTCCTCGGTGTGTGGCCCCTCTCCTGTGTAGCCCCGCTCCCCGGTGTGTGGCCCCTCTCCTGAGTAGCCCCGCTCCCCAGGGTGTACCCCTGCTTCCGTGTAGTTCCGCTTCTCGGTGTGTAGTTCCGCTCCGGTGTAGTCCCGCTCCTCGGTGTGTGGCCCCTCTCCTGTGTAGCCTCTCTCCTCCGTGTGTGGCCCTTCTCCTGTTTAGTCCCGCTCCCCGGTGTGTGGCCCCGCTCCTGTGTAGCTCCGCTCCGGTGTAGTCCCGCTTCTCGGTGTGTGGCCCCTCTCCTGTGTAGCCCTGCTCCCGTGTAGTTCCGCTCCTCGGTGTGTAGCCCTGCTCCCGTGTAGTTCCGCTCCTCGGTGTGTAGCCCTGCTCCCGTGTAGTTCTGCTCCTTCGGTGACATTTTTTTTTTTTTTTGCAGCTATGTTTAATTTTCATTTTTTTCACATAAGTTTGTGTTAAAAAAGCTTAAAAAAAAACGCATGTAAAAAACGAATCAAAAACACACCTAAAATCCGCATGCGTTTTTCTGCCAAGGAAATGCAGAAATGCTCAGGAAAATTTCTGCTTAATTTCTGCATCGTGGGCACTTAGCCTTATTAAGTAAAATGCAGAAAAGAAAATGTCACAAATGAGAAACGGCTGAATTTATCATAGTGTAAGAGCAGGTCTCCTGCGCATCGGTGTGTGGCCCCTCTCCTCTGTGTGACCCCACTCCCCAGTGTGTGGGCCCCTCTCCTCTGTGTGACCCCCGCTCCTCTGTGTGTGACCCCGCTCCTGTGTAGTCACGCTCTCCGGTGTGTGGCCCCACTCCCCGGGGTGTGGCCCCGCTCCTGTGTAGTCCCGCTCCTATGTGGTCCCGCTTCCCGGTGTGTGGCCCCGCTCCTGTGTATTCCCACTCCTCGGGGTGTGGCCCTGCTCCTGTGTGGTCCCGCTCCCCGGGGTGTGGCCCCGCTCCTGTGTAGTCCCGCCCCGCTCCCCGATGTGCGGCCCAGCTCCTTTGTAGCCCCCGCTCCCCGGTGTATGGCCCAGCTCCTGTGTGGCCCCCGCTCCCCGGTGTGTGGCCCCGCTCCTGTGTAGTCCCGCTCCTCGGTGTGTGGCCCCTCTCCTGTGTAGTCCCGCTCCTCGGTGTGTGGCCCCTTTCCTGTGTAGCTCCGCTCTAGTCCCGCTCCTCGGTGTGTGGCCCAGCTCCGGTGTAGTCCCGCTCCCCGGTGTGTGGCCCCTCTCCTGAGTAGCCCCGCTCCCCAGGGTGTACCCCTGCTTCCGTGTAGTTCCGCTCCGGTGTAGTCCCGCTCCTCGGTGTGTGGCCCCTCTCCTGTGTAGTCCCGCTCCCCGGTGTGTGGCCCCCGCTCCTGTGTAGCCTCTCTCCTCCGTGTGTGGCCCCTCTCCTGTGTAGCCCCCGCTCCTGTATAGCCTCTCTCCTCCGTGTGTGGCCCCGCTCCTGTGTAGCCTCTCTCCTCCGTGTGTGGCCCTTCTCCTGTGTAGCCTCTCTCCTCCGTGCGTGGCCCCTCTCCTGTGTAGCCTCTCTCCTCCGTGTGTGGCCCCTCTCCTGTGTAGCCCCGCTCCCCGGTGTGTGGCCCCCGCTCCTGTGTAGCCTCTCTCCTCTGTGTGTGGCCCCTCTCCTGTGTAGCCTCTCTCCTCCGTGTGTGGCCCTTCTCCTGTGTAGCCTCTCTCCTCCGTGTGTGGCCCCTCTCCTGTGTAGCCTCTCTCCTCCGTGTGTGGCCCCTCTCCTGTGTAGCCTCTCTCCTCCGTGTGTGGCCCCGCTCCTGTGTTGCCTCTCTCCTCCGTGTGTGGCCCCCGCTCCTGTGTAGCCTCTCTCCTCGGTGTGTGGCCCCTCTCCTCTGTGTGACCCCACTCCCCAGTGTGTGGGCCCCTCTCCTCTGTGTGACCCCGCTCCTGTGTAGTCACGCTCTCCGGTGTGTGGCCCCACTCCCCGGGGTGTGGCCCCGCTCCTGTGTAGTCCCGCTTCCCGGTGTGTGGCCCCGCTCCTGTGTATTCCCACTCCTCGGGGTGTGGCCCTGCTCCTGTGTGGTCCCGCTCCCCGGGGTGTGGTCCCGCTCCCCGGGGTGTGGCCCAGCTCCTTTGTAGCCCCGCTCCCCGATGTGTGGCCCCGCTCCTTTGTAGCCCCGCTCCCCGATGTGTGGCCCAGCTCCTTTGTAGCCCCCGCTCCCCGGTGTGTGGTCCCGCTCCTGTGTAGCCCCGCTCCCCGGTGTATGGCCCAGCTCCTGTGTGGCCCCGCTCCTGTGTAGTCCCGCTCCTCGGTGTGTGGCCCCTCTCCTGTGTAGTCCCGCTCCTCGGTGTGTGGCCCCTTTCCTGTGTAGCTCCGCTCTAGTCCCGCTCCTCGGTGTGTGGCCCAGCTCCGGTGTAGTCCCGCTCCCCAGGGTGTACCCCTGCTTCCGTGTAGTCCCGCTCCTCGGTGTGTGGCCCCTCTCCTGTGTAGTCCCGCTCCCCGGTGTGTGGCCCCCGCTCCTGTGTAGCCTCTCTCCTCCGTGTGTGGCCCCTCTCCTGTGTAGCCCCCGCTCCTGTATAGCCTCTCTCCTCCGTGTGTGGCCCCTCTCCTGTGTAGCCTCTCTCCTCCGTGTGTGGCCCCTCTCCTGTGTAGCCTCTCTCCTCCGTGTGTGGCCCCTCTCCTGTGTAGCCTCTCTCCTCCGTGTGTGGCCCCGCTCCCCGGTGTGTGGCCCCGCTCCTGTGTAGCCCCTCTCCTCCGTGTGTGGCCCCTCTCCTGTGTAGCCTCTCTCCTCCGTGTGGCCCCGCTCCTGTGTTGCCTCTCTCCTCCGTGTGTGGCCCCTCTCCTGTGTAGCCTCTCTCCTCCGTGTGTGGCCCCTCTCCTGTGTAGCCCTGCTCCCGTGTAGTTCCGCTCCTCGGTGTGTAGCCCTGCTCCCGTGTAGTTCCGCTCCTCGGTGTGTAGCCCTGCTCCCGTGTAGTTCCGCTCCTCGGTGTGTAGCCCTGCTCCGGTGTCCACATTTTTTTTTTTTTTTTGCAGCTATGTTTAATTTTCATTTTTTTCACATAAGTTTGTGTTAAAAAAAGCTTAAAAAAAAAAGCATGTAAAAAACGAATCAAAAACACACCTAAAATCCACATGCGTTTTTCTGCCAAGGAAATGCAGAAATGCTCAGGAAAATTTCTGCTTAATTTCTGCTTCGTGGGCACTTAGCCTTATTAAGTAAAATGCAGAAAAGAAAACGTCACAAATGAGAAATGGCTGAATTTATCATAGTGTAAGAGCAGGTCTCCTGCGCATCGGTGTGTGGCCCCTCTCCTCTGTGTGACCCCTATCCTCTGTGTAGTCCCGCTTCTATGTGGTCCCGCTCCTGTGTATTCCCACTCCTCGGGGTGTGGCCCTGCTCCTGTGTGACCCCGCTCCTGTGTAGTCCCGCTCCCCGATGTGTGGCCCCGCTCCTTTGTAGCCCCGCTCCCCGATGTGCGGCCCCGCTCCTTTGTAGCCCCCGCTCCCCGGTGTGTGGTCCCGCTCCTGTGTAGGCCCGCTCACCGGTGTATGGCCCAGCTCCTGTGTGGCCCCCGCTCCGGTGTAGTCCCGCTCCTCGGTGTGTGGCCCCTCTCCTGTGTAGTCCCGCTCCTCGGTGTGTGGCCCCTTTCCTGTGTAGCTCCGCTCCTCGGTGTGTGGCCCAGCTCCGGTGTAGTCCCGCTCCCAGGTGTGTGGCCCCTCTCCTGAGTAGCCCCGCTCCCCAGGGTGTACCCCTGCTCCCGTGTAGTTCCGCTCCGGTGTGTGGCCCCTCTCCTGTGTAGTCCCGATCCCCGGTGTGTGGCCCCCGCTCCTGTGTAGCCTCTCTCCTCCATGTGTGGCCCCTCTCCTGTGTAGCCTCTCTCCTCCGTGTGTGGCCCCTCTCCTGTGTAGCCTCTCTCCTCCGTGTGTGGCCCCTCTCCTGTGTAGCCTCTCTCCTCCGTGTGTGGCCCCTCTCCTGTGTAGCCCCCGCTCCTGTGTAGCCTCTCTCCTCCGTGTGAGGCCCCGCTCCTGTGTAGCCTCTCTCCTCCGTGTGTGGCCCCGCTCCTGTGTAGCCTCTCTCCTCCGTGTGTGGCCCCGCTCCTGTGTAGCCCCCACTCCTGTGTAGCCTCTCTCCTCCGTGTGGCCCCTCTCCTGTGTAGCCCCCGCTCCTGTGTAGCCTCTCTCCTCCGTGTGTGGCCCCTCTGTGTAGCCCCGCTCCCCGGTGTGTGGCCCTTCTCCTGTGTAGCCTCTCTCCTCCGTGTGTGGCCCCGCTCCTGCGTAGCCTCTCTCCTCCGTGTGCTGCCCCTCTCCTGTGTAGCCCCGCTCCCCGGTGTGTGGCCCCCGCTCCTGTGTAGCCTCTCTCCTCCGTGTGTGGCCCCGCTCCTGTGTAGCCTCTCTCCTCCGTGTGTGGCCCCTCTCCTGTGTAGCCCCGCTCCCCGGTGTGTGGCCCCCGCTCCTGTGTAGCCTCTCTCCTCCGTGTGTGGCCCCGCTCCTGTGCAGCCCCGCTCCCCGGTGTGTGGCCCCCGCTCCTGTGTAGCCTCTCTCCTCCGTGTGTGGCCCCCGCTCCTGTGTAGCCCCCGCTCCTGTGTAGCCTCTCTCCTCCGTGTGTGGCCCCCGCTCCTGTGTAGCCCCGCTCCCCGGTGTGTGGCCCGTACTCCTGTGTAGCCTCTCTCCTCCGTGTGTGGCCCCTCTCCTGTGTAGCCCCGCTCCCCGGTGTGTGGCCCACGCTCCTGTGTAGCCTCTCTCCTCCGTGTGTGGCCCCGCTCCCCGGTGTGTAGCCTCTCTCCTGTGTAGCCTCTCTCCTCCGTGTGTGGCCCCTCTCCTGTGTAGCCCCCGCTCCTGTGTAGCCTCTCTCCTCCGTGTGTGGCCCCCGCTCCTGTGTAGCCCCGCTCCCCGGTGTGTGGCCCGTACTCCTGTGTAGCCTCTCTCCTCCGTGTATGGCCCCTCTCCTGTGTAGCCCCGCTACCCGGTGTGTGGCCCACGCTCCTGTGTAGCCTCTCTCCTCCGTGTGTGTAGCCTCTCTCCTGTGTAGCCCCGCTCCCCGGTGTGTAGCCTCTCTCCTCCGTGTGTGGCCCCTCTCCTGTGTAGCCTCTCTCCTCCGTGTGTGGCCCACGCTCCTGTGTAGCCTCTCTCCTCCGTATGTGGCCCACGCTCCTGTGTAGCCTCTCTCCTCCGTATGTGGCCCACGCTCCTGTGTAGCCTCTCTCCTCCGTGTGTGGCCCCGCTCCCCGGTGTGTAGCCTCTCTCCTGTGTAGCCTCTCTCCTCCGTGTGTAGCCTCTCTCCTCCGTGTGTGGCCCCCGCTCCTGTGTAGCCCCGCTCCCCGGTGTGTGGCCCGTACTCCTGTGTAGCCTCTCTCCTCCGTGTGTGGCCCCGCTCCCCGGTGTGTGGCCCACGCTCCTGTGTAGCCTCTCTCCTCCGTGTGTGGCCCCGCTCCCCGGTGTGTAGCCTCTCTCCTCCGTGTGTGGCCCCTCTCCTGTGTAGCCTCTCTCCTCCGTGTGTGGCCCCCGCTCCTGTGTAGCCTCTCTCCTCCGTGTGTGGCCCCCGCTCCTGTGTAGCCTCTCTCCTCCGTGTGTGGCCCCGCTCCTGTGTAGCCTCTCTCCTCCGTGTGTGGCCCCTCTCCTGTGTAGCCTCTCTCCTCCGTGTGTGGCCCCCGCTCCTGTGTAGCCTCTCTCCTCCGTGTGTGGCCCCGCTCCTGTGTAGCCCCGCTCCCCGGTGTGTAGCCTCTCTCCTCCGTGTGTGGCCCCTCTCCTGTGTAGCCTCCGCTCCTGTGTGGCCCCGCTCCCCGGTGTGAGCTCCGCCTGTCCCCACATCTCACAGGTGTGATCTCTCCCCCACAGATGGCGCCACCCCTCCAGCTTTCGCTCCTCTGCCGTCAGCTGTCACGTGACTCATACGCTCCACAACGTTCAGTGACGTGTATGGCCCCGCCCCCTGCACGACTTCCTCAGTCGATTGTGTCGGTGGAGTCGGAGCGGCCTGGAGACATGGCGCTGAACAAGAACCACTCGCAAAACGGCGGCGTCATCGTCAACAATGGCGAGAGGTGAGAGTGTGACTGCGTGTACCGGACCTGTGTGACCGCGGCGGGGGAACTACAAGTCCCAGTACCAGTTCTAGGGAATATTAACCCTGCGGGGCTGATGTAACGGGAGGCGTCAGGATAGAGGCACAACTACTCCCATCATCCTCTCCTGTGTCCTGCACTTCTTCCCTGGATACTCTCCCCTTGTCTGTGTGAAGCCCCCCTGCTCTGCCAGTCAGCATGTCCTGTCGGTAGGTCCCCAGTCACTGGCCTCCGCTGCCCTACACTGTTCATGTCACCATCAGCGCTGCAGTCGGTGATTGGCTGCAGCAGTCACATGACTAATGGGTGGGCCAGTGGAGTGGCAGGATAGCAAGGGGGAGTAAGACCGTGTTCCCACCTGCAGAAGCACTGCTGGGTTTTCCTGCAGGTTATTACAGTTTCCACCGTTTTATCTTTGTGTTTGGTGCAGCTGTGAACCTGCTATTTACTGGCAGGTATAGGGTTAATCTGCAGTGGGATCAGGGCGGTGGAGTCGGTATAAAATGGATCGACTCCTAAAATATATATAATAAATTGGGTACAGTAGTTCAATGCAGTTTGTGGGGAATATTTTTTCATAAGAATTTGGGAAAGTTCTGAAATGTCCTATAAATGTCTGACCTATTCTTGATCTAGACTTTTAGCTGAGATGAATCTGTGCTACAGTGAATTTACCACTTAAACATGAACCATGAATGAGGGAGTCGGAGGTTTGGCTGACAGACTCCACACTGGTCTCCTGCGTCCCGGCCGCCTTACGCTATGTGCCCACGATCAGGCTTTAGCAGCGCTTTGGACGCGGTGTATTTTTGCTGCGTCCGATCACGCAGGTAAATCTGCATGTGTTCACTGAGTTTCCGCACCCTGTACCTGCTATTGTGGAATTCTATTGCGTCTCCTCAACAGAAATTGACATTCTGCGGCTCGTAAAGCTGCACCGCAGGTAGAAGCACAGCGGGCATGAGATTTCTATAAATCCTATCTACTGTACAACACTGCGCATAGGAGCTGCATCCAAACCGCTGCCACTACGGCTCATGGGCACGTAGCCTTACTGTGCGGCTACTGGGAGAAAATGCACTTCTTTCCTCCTGGGAGGCGCCGGCTTTCAGTCATAGTGAGCATAGAGTGGCGGCTAAGGACGCACCCCTGCACTGAATGACAGCTGGCTGTGCATATAGATGTTGCAGAACGTCCTGCCTGTCGGTGTGCAGGGAGCTGCTCACATTGTGTGGTGACTGTAACCGCTCTGCCCAGGCCCCTATAACTGAATGCTGGTGACTCCTGGGAAGAAGTACATTTATTTTCTCCCAGTAAAGCAGTAGTGTAATTAGGTACCTGCAGATTAACCCTTTATCTGAATGTAAATGGCATCTTCCGACATGGCTGGTTCTCTTTAAATACTGGGATTCTGCGCATGCATTTTTAGGCTCCTATAGGGAAAAATTCACAAAAAACCCCAGACAGTTCTGCAGCATGTTCAAGCGCAGTCAACACGAGTTTTCATGAGATCACATCCACTTTGCTTGACCTAGCGTTGGACTGCCCCTTTGATAACATTGACTTTAATCCTAAATGTCTATTTAATGCCATAATCTAGTCTCTCTTCTAATATACTGTAACTAAAAGGTCCCTACAGTTCCCTCTCTACTCTGCTTTATTTATTACCTATTTCCATTTTGATGATGTTTTCTTTGAGAATCCCCAGTGCATGCTGGGAGAGTGAAACAAGTCGTCATCAGAGGGCAGAGGTTGCGGTCACTGCTGTAGCCTCTGCCCCCGCCTTGAAACAAAGCTTCATCAGTGATGTTTGTTTCAGGGTCTGGGCTAGTTCCTGCTCTACTGAGCATGTGCAGGTTGTTAATTCCAACATATACTCAGCACGAGCTCCCTTGTCACTGTGTGATATTCTTCTCAGTGCACAGTGACAGTGTGCGCCCTCTCCAGTTCTGTTTAGAAGTGATGAGCCGGAAGATAGTACACTGTCAGTGCGCATTATAAGCAGAGATCGGCCCTGAAAGGGACATCTGTTTTTTTTTTTTTTTATAATTGTTGGGAAAATAGGATCTTTACTTTCATGTTGCTTTCTAAATTCCAGCAGTTTTCTGATGGCTATTTTAACAGTATACATGATTTCTGTTAAGCATGGCGTGATGGGACTTATGGTCTTTGTACTTTCAGACTGGATCTCATTTCATGATGTAATAAGCAATATTCAAATCATTTTATTAAATTGTCTCCCCTGAAAAAAGTGCAACCACCAGGTGTCTCCCTTCTTGTTGTCCACTGCCTGTTGTGTAATTCATCTGACAGCAGAGACCCTGAGATGGCTTACAGGAGGTGGGCCGGGTCTTCATTTTGGGGCAGTAAAGCCATTGGACATTGACAGGCTCAGTGTATATTTGGGGATTGGGAAAGGAAGTTCCAGTAATTATAGTTCTGGGAGAATGCTGATGACAGTTCCTGGACCTATTAGACAAGTATTTGTATCAAAAGCAGTCCCAACTTATTGTAGGGGATGAGGGCAAGGACATGGTTTACTGCAGGTTTTTGCGTTTCTGTGATGGCAGAACTTCAGCAGCCTCTCTTAAAAAGAAAGAGGCATCTGTGCTAGGAAAGCAAGGAACATCCTCCCTCTACTCTCCAGTGTATGAGCAGCCACATATCCATGGACTGTAATGTAGCCCTTGGAGAATGCGGAGTGAAGACAAAGGGTCTATCTGGTGCCTGTACCGCTACATCCTAGTGGTCAGACAGGGTCACTGCAGTTAAACCCAGACACTGATAAAACTATAAGGAGAGGGAGGGGGGGCAGATATGTAGCAGACACAGGATCAGCCAGTTCCAAATGCACTAACTTAGGCTAATTGTCTATTTTGTGACCGCAACTTCTGAGTGACCAGAAGTCAGAGGTAACGGTCACAAGCTCCCAGTGTAAGTCTATGAGATACTCGTTCTGGCTCTCATACTTACATTGAGTAGTGACCTCCAGATCACCTAGCAAACACCGGGGTGATCCAACAGGTCACACCTAGGGATGAGCGGACAAGTGGATGGTTGGGTTCAAGCGAACTTTAGTGCAGAGTTCGGTTCTGATAACAGAACTGTACTTGAACTTGAACCCCATGGAAGTCAACGGTGACCCGAACTTTGGTGCTGTTAAATGGTCGTGCTAGGGCTAGAGTGCTGCAAAGCCTCTCACTCTCTTTAACTCCCGAACTCTAAAACAAACTTCTGGGAGAAGTCTGTGTTCGGAGTTCAGTACCAGACATTAGGTGTTCGGTACGAACCCCGAACTTTACATTTTGAGTTCACTTATCTCTAGTCACAACCTGGAGAAGACTACTGGAGAGGCGCATATAATAGATGGAGATGGCGGCTGGTGAGGAACTTAGATTAGTGCCACCACTCCAGCAGTAAAATAAAAAAAACACTGCAGTGTTTTTATAAATCCAAAATGTTCTATTTTTTTCCTACCCAGTGTAATGGGTGTGATCTGCTGACTAATCTGTGGACCATGGACGCTCTGGTCTGTGTACAATGGCTGACTGTAGTGACGCCCGGTCATATGTCTCTAGTTCTGGAATGAGATCAGCAGATCATTGTCACAGTCCTCCACGTGAGCGGAGGGAGGGTAAATAACGGAGGCGATTAGGAAAGATTAGCAGAAGTACACCACTGCCTTTTACTAATGTTACTCGCTCTCTTGTTTCTAGCATCCTGAAAATGTGTAAAGATGTGGAGCTTTCCTTCAGTGACATGGCCCACAAGACCGACGCGTTCAAGGGCACGAAAAAGGGGTTGCTGTACCTCACCCCATACAGGGTAGGTGAGGTTGAAGTCTCAAATGTTTTCTTTGAATCGGATGGGGGAAAAAAAAAAAATTATATCCAGTATGCTACTCCAATGTAGCATTAAAACCTGGGGAAGAGAGAGAATAATATTGGGCATCTCCTGACTATGGATGGTCACATCAGGTATCAAGTGCTCAAGCTTCGTGTACTAGAAGCAAGAAAAATGGCCGAGCATTAGAGAGCTGGAGGCCGAACAACTTTTTGACCAGCAGCCATCTCTTCCGTCTCTCCTGTACATAGGAATGCTCAGCTCAGCAAAATGATCGGTAAATTAAATTTCAACCCTGACCCTTATGATTTGTAATAGATTATGTCCCCCCACAGTCAGGAGGCCCCCACACACATTAGATGGTTGGTGGACCTCACCAAAATTAAGTTTCAGACAGTTTTATCTGATGTTTATGGGGGTCTTAAACTGGTTGTCGTCTTTCAGGAAAGTGGGCCACAAACTCTGTAAAATACCTAAAATAACAAACTCAACAGGTCCTCCTCCTACATAGATCCAGTACCTCCTCCCTGCCACTGCATCGGTCTCAATGTTTTGGCAGCAGTGGCTACGACATGTCAGAAATGTGTGTCATCACTGAGCTCTGCAGCGTTTGTCAACCGCGGCACAGCTGCTGAGCTCAGTGATTGGATAGAGCAGGAACACTCATTGTTGATGTGCTGGCACCGCTGCTGCCAAACACTGACAGTGGCAGTGCACCCTGGGAGGGTGAGTACCTGCTGAATTTACCTGACCTGGGAGGCTCCATAGTTCTCTAGATTAGGACTCCATGACTACAGTGTAGTCTTCAGAGTAAACATTCAGGAGTACTGATCCTGCAGCACAACCTCAATGTGTACTATTGGGAACCTCGTGATTGTGGCTGCGCTGCCTTGTAATCAGCCAACCTGAGATTTTTATTGACACATATATTTTAATTAAAAGGACAGATTGGATCATTGCACATGTTGATTTATTTTTTTTTCTCTCCCCTTCTTCCAAGAGCTATGGCTTTATTTTTCTGCTGACATAGCCATATGAGGTCTTGTTCTTTTTGAGCAGCTTTGAAGGATGCCACCTATTTTACCATATGATGGAATTAAAAATGAGGAAAAAATATTGCGAATATAGCGATAAACTGATGTAGTGTGTTTATTTTTATTATTTTAGAGGCTAGTAAAAGAATGTTTTTGTCACCGCTTAAAGCGCACCCGTCATCAGGATTGTGCTCAGTAAACCACATACACTGTCAGGTGGAGACATTACACTGATTTAAAATGATACCTTGGTTGATGAAATCCATTCTGTGGTTATTGTGTCATTTTTACTTTCAGCTTGGAGATAATGATATTCTCGTGCTTCGGGGCGACCTGTTGTGGGGGGGGGGTGCTCTATCTTGTGCTCTGCTTACATATTCATCTGTATGCTCTTATGACAGCTCCTGGTGCCTTCACTGATCTGCCTCCTATTTTACCTAGCCCCGCACTACTAGATGCATTATGCGAAATAGGAGGCAGGTCAGTGAAGGCACAGGGAGCTGTCATAGGAGCATACAGATGAATATGTAAGCAGAGCACCAGATGGAGGTTGCCCCGAAGCACGAGCATATCGTTATCTCCAAACTGAAAGTAAAGATTACACAACAACCACAGGATGGATTTCATCAACCAATGTATCATTTTAATCAGTGTAATGTCCCCACCTGACAGTGTATGTGTTTTACTTAGCACGATCCTGCTGACAGGTGCGCTTTATTGAGATCAGTAGCAGTTTTTTTTGTTTCTCTGTTCATTGAGCTGTGTGAGGGCTTAGGTTTTTTCATTGCGGGCTGGTGTTTTTATTGATACCATATCAGTGTACATATAACAGTTTGATTGCTTTGCTTTTTTTTTTGCATTTTTTAAGAACCGTGTTCTTAAATGGCATTTCTGGTGTTAATTTGTTTTCTCTTTATGACATTTACAATATGGGATAATTACTGATTTAATTTTAATCATGGTTTTACAGACCAGCCTATGCCAGATGTATTTATTTTTTATTGCTGTATTTTTAAACTGAGAAAGTGGGGGTTATTTAAATTTTTTTTTTTTTTAAACTTTTATAATTTATTTTATTTTTTTAGTCCTTTTATGGAACTTGAAACTGATCCTTTTGGTTGCTTATTCTACATACTGCAATGAGTATTGCACTATATGGTGTAAGTGATGGTCTCCTATGAAGGCCAGTCAGTTTCTGTGATTCAAAGGAGTACCCACCGTGGAGCCATTCAGCAGTGCCATGTGACAGGTTCTCTTTACTTAGCAAAATCCTGCTGACAGGTTCGCTTTAAAGTACAGGCAGTGTTATGTTGAGGCTGCTGCACTGATTAATATGATACCTGAGGTGAAGAAATCCATCTTGTGTAATCAGTGTTTGCAGTTTTGAGTTAATGATATGCCTGTGCTCCGGGACGGGACAATAAGCAGGGTCTGATCCTGTGCTCTCGGTCAGATCAGCAAGATAAGATCTGCCCACAGGCCGCCCCTATCTGTTTCTTTGTCTTTCTCTATGATGAGGAACATACTTGTGGTTCGGTGCAGGCCTGTGGGCAGGTCTTTTCTTGCTGATCTGGCCTAGAGCACAGGATAAGACCCTGCCTACAGTCCCGCCCCGGAGCACGGGCATATCATTAACTCGGAACTGCAATCACTGATTACACAAGATGGATTTCTTCACCTCAGGTATCATATTAATCAGTGCAGCAACCTCAACATGACACTGCCTGTAGTTTACTTAGCAAAATCCTGCTGACAGGTTCCCTTTAAATATAACGATAGTTGGCAGTAGTGACAATGGTATTGATTTCATCCTTTTCCAGGTGATCTTTCTAAGTAAGGGGAAGGATGCGATGATGTCCTTTATGATGCCGTTCTACCTTGTGAAGGGATGCTCGATAGAACAGCCAGTGTTCTCTGCAAACTACATCAAAGGAAGTGTCAGTTCTGAAGCCAATGGTAAGTTCACTACTGAATAAAGCCAATGGTGTGTTCAGTAGTTTCAAAATTGAGGCACTAAAATTTGGCACAAAGTAAATTAAAGATGTCCACTACTTTATTGATGACCTATTGGTTTGAATAGGAGGCAGATCTGTAGTACCCTGCTGCGGCCACTACCAGACTGCCAGCGCCGCAAGTGAGTACTTCTGGCCACCGATAACTTCAGTTTTGCAGGGATGCCGGGTGTCGAACCCTGGCCGATCAGACATTGATTATCTATCCTAAGGTAGATCATCAATCACAAAGTAGTAGACAACCTCTTTAACCAAAAAGTGGTATAAATTTATTCAAAGGTTTCTAAAGATGCAGCAGATTTATCATCCAGCACATCCTAGCCTGTCCAGTCTAAGTTTCCGCTCTCTACATATGAAGGGGTAAAGATGAACTCCATAATGTATGTTGAGTTTCTCAAACAGAACTTCCTGCCATGGTTCAAGAAGAAGAACCGTGCATTCCGCAGCAAGATCATTTCATGCATGATAATGCCCCGTCTCATGCTGCACATAACACATCTGCATCTCTGGCTGCTATGGGTATAAAAGGGGACAAACTTATGGTGTGGCCCCCATGCTCCCCTGACCTCAACCCCATTGAGAACCTCTGGAGCATCATCAAAAGGAGGGTCTTTGTTGGCGGGAGGCTGCGCACTTTCATCCCAATCCTGGGGAACCCCTTTAAAAATTATAGTAGACTAAATTTTCTATTTGTTTTGTAAAAAATATATATAAGATACAGGGCACATGGATTAATTATAACAAATGATCTTTTGACCGTCTGGATCTCATGGTTGCACCATCCCCTGTTTGAGGGTATGACCCCACTATCAGTATTTGGTCAGTATTCGGTCAGTATTTTTTCTCAGGAGTGGGAGCCAAAACCAGGTAGAAAACAATCAGGAAAAGGTATAATAAATGCAGAATTGGTGACTTGTTTCTATCACCCACTCCTGGTTTTGGCTCCCACTCCTGAGAAAAAATACTGACCAAATATTCATAGGCTATGTGCGCATGATTTGGAGCCTCCTGCGGTCCCGATGCCGCTGAATAGCCGCGCGGCTTCCGCCTTCATTATGCAAATGATCGGCGTGATTTTATTTATTTTTTTCCACATGCTTACTTTCCTCATAGATGTTCTGTGGACCCGCAAGAGAAATTGACATGGTGCGGGTCTGAAAGACGCTCCGCATGTCAGTTTCCGTGGGTGATCCGCAGGTGTCCAGAATTGGGATGACTTTACATATCTGAATCCTGACAGCATGCGGTGTGCACACTGTCAGGATTCTCTGGTATAGCCGGTTGCAAGGGACAGTCGTGTGCACCCCCTCCCCCCATATATGCAATTTGCATACTACTGCTCACATTGCGACGAGACGTTGTAGGGATTCCTCACTCTGGCAGCGGTTGAGGTAGGTGCAGGCACGAGGTAGCTAGGTGCAAAATAGTCAATTTATTAAAGTCCTTAAATCTTTAATCTTGGCACAAAGGTAAAAATAAAACAAACAGTCCTTTGTACAGCAAACACAGGCTCTCCCGTTTACAGCACAATAACTTATGGTCAGACTCTCCCCAGCAGACTACTCAGTATAAGGCTGGTTTCACACGTCCGTGTGTTTACAGTACCGGAAAACACTGTACCGGAGATAACCATGTGCCGCATCAGGATCACACGGACCGACACCTGGGAATCTGTGTACAGTTAGCGCTGTTCCCAAGCGATGGGTGCTGAATGCTGCCTTCATCATGGTTCCCTGCCTGCGCTGCGATCAGCACCAGCAGGGACAATGATGAGGATAATAGTAGTGTCTGCTCCTTCAGTGTCCCTGTGTAAAAATAAGATTAAAATAATAAAATCTTTATACTCATCTGTCCTAAGTGTCCCCCGCCGTAATCCATGCGACTGCTCACGCCGAGGAGCCAGAGAGAATGACTTCTGCAGTGAGTGGGCCCAGAGCTGTGCTCAGTGAGTGACAGGACACCGCTCGCTCAGTGCAGCTCTGGGGAGTGCTCACTGGAGCCTGCTCATTCTCCCCTGCTCCTCTGCGTCAGAGGATTACAGCAGGGGACGTCTCCGGACAGGTGAGTATATGGATTTTATTATTTTAATCTTATTTTTACACAGGAACACTGTGGGAGCAGACAATACTACTCTCATCATTGTCCCTGCTGGTGCTGATTGCAGCGCAGGCAGGGAACCACGATGAGGACAGTGTTCAGCACCCAGCGCTTGGGAACAGTGCTAACTGTACACTGATTCCCAGGTGCTGGTACGTGTCACATTGACACACGGATGTCATCCGTGTGGGACATTTTGCGGACTGTGCATCTGCTAAAAAAACGGACATGTCAGCTTGTGGCGCACACGGACATACGGTCCATGGAAACACACTGACATGTGCGCAGACCCATAGATTTGAACTGGTCTGCGTGTGTCAGTGTCTCCGGTACATGTGGAAACTGTCAAAACATGTACTGGAAACACAGACATGTGGAAGAGCCCTAACAGTTTATTTTCCTCCTTCCCCACACAGAACCCTAGTGAGGCAACAACAGCTGCCTTAAATAGCCCGTTCCAAGTTCTGGAACTGGAAGTAAGGGAATGGCCAATCCCTCCCAGCTTTAATAGTTGCTCCTAAAACCTGGACACAAAATCTGGGCCTATTAAAATACATCTGAGCACTATACGTGCTGGAGCCTGCTTCTCTGGGTTTTACATCACCAAGGCTTGGCACCTCGGTGACACATACTTCCCATCCAGGACCTGTCAAGCTTCCACCTTACAGCGCGCTCAGCTTCTTAGTTCATTTCTATTGAGGGAGAACGAGCATGTCTACACTGTGTTCCAAATTATTATGCAAATAATATTTTCTCAGATTTTCCCAAATTACCTATATGAATTGCAGTCATTGTAATTTTCCAGTCAAATAACTATTAGAGTACAATTGAAAGGTTTTTGTACAAACTGCCTATGATAACAGTATATTCTTAAAAAAATAAAAAACTCAAATTGCACTCAAAATGCATGTTCCAAATTATTATGCACAGCAGAGTTTTCAACCTTTTCATTTTAATAAATAACAAAAAAATGGTCATTTTTGAAATTATAAGCATTAGCAGGTTATTACAAACTGAAATCAAACAGTTTTCAACTCAAAACTTTATTCTAGGTGATGTTACATTTGCACATAGGACCGCTTGTTCGAAAGGAGCTTCTGAACTCTCTTGTCCATTGAATTTGTCAGGTTTTGGATGGTTTCTGCTTCAATTATTTAGCATGAGGACAGAATACCCTCCCAGAGCTGTTGCTTAGATGTGAACTGCCTCCCGCCATCATAGACACTCCTTTTGATGATGCTCCAGAGGTTCTGAATGGGGTTGAGGTCAGGGGAGCATGGGGGCCACACCATAAGTTTGTCCCCTTTTATGCCCACTCCATCCATCTGGACCATCGAACTGTTTTGTTCACCGATGAGTGCCGTGCAACGCTCGATGGTCCAGATGGATGGAGTGGAGGATGGCTGGTTGATGGACACCCCATGCAAACATGGCTACTTCTCCAACAAGGAGGAGGTGGAGTAATATTTTGGGCTGGAATCATGGGGAGAGAGATTGTCAGCCCCTTTAGGATCCCTGAAGGGGTAAAGATGAACTCCATAATGTATGTGGAGTTTCTCAAACAGAACTTCCTGCCATGGTTCAAGAAGAAGAACCGTGCATTCCGCAGCAAGATCATTTCATGCATGATAATGCCCCGTCTCATGCTGCACATAACACATCTGCATCTCTGGCTGATATGGGCATAAAAGGGGACAAACTTATGGTGTGGCCCCCATGCTCCCCTGACCTCAACCCCATTGAGAACCTCTGGAGCATCATCAAAAGGAGGGTCTTTGTTGGCGGGAGGCTGCGCACTTTCATCCCAATCCTGGGGAACCCCTTTAAAAATTATAGTAGAAAATTTAGTCTATTTGTTTTGTAAAATATATATATAAGATACAGGGCACATGGATTAATTATAACAAATGATCTTTTGACCGTCTGGATCTCATGGTTGCACCATCCCCTGTTTGAGGGTATGACCCCACTATCAGTATTTGGTCAGTATTCGGTCAGTATTTTTTCTCAGGAGTGGGAGCCAAAACCAGGTAGAAAACAATCAGGAAAAGGTATAATAAATGCAGAATTGGTGACTTGTTTCTATCACCCACTCCTGGTTTTGGCTCCCACTCCTGAGAAAAAATACTGACCAAATATTCATAGGCTATGTGCGCATGATTTGGAGCCTCCTGCGGTCCCGATGCCGCTGAATAGCCGCGCGGCTTCCGCCTTCATTATGCAAATGATCGGCGTGATTTTATTATTTTTTTTCCACATGCTTACTTTCCTCATAGATGTTCTGTGGACCCGCAAGAGAAATTGACATGCTGCGGGTCTGAAAGACGCTCCGCATGTCAGTTTCCGTGGGTGATCCGCAGGTGCACAGATATTCATAGTGGGCATGGGATTTCTAGAAATGCCATCCACTATGCTGTAACATCTGACCGCTGCAGGTTGCATGCTGCATAGACAGCAGCGTCAAACCCGCAGCGGCTCCTTACCGTGGGGCCATGGCCTCAGTGTTAATTTAGCTTCACATGTCTTTGTGACTGGATGCAAACATGGAGGTTTATTGCAGTTGCAAGGATAAAGGTAGAACCAAAAAAACAGCAAACCATTCATATGATATCGTTAATAGATAGGAAGAGCCAAAGGGTATTGGTGAGAATCACACAGTGCAGCTGATGTGCCACAATCTGGCAAGTAACCAAATCAAAGACTAAACTGTTAAGACAGAAGATAAATCTTATGCAAATTAATTTGTTATTGGTCATATAGAATATATGTATAGTACACATATGTATGTGTAGCATGTCTGGATCCAGTTGTGCCAGCATGACACGGCATCACTATTCCATATCTGAGAGTGCTCATTGTACCCATACCATTATACATGATAGATAGATAGATAGATTCACCCATGACTTAAATTGAATGACATTACTAAATATGATCCACCCAAGTGCTATACATATATGCCCCCAATCTCGATCTGTGACAAGTTAATTATATTAATGCTAAACTTAAATTGCTCTAAATGTTTTTTCTTTTCCAGGTGGTTGGGAAGGTCAGGCGTCATTTAAGTTTACTTTTAACAGTGGTGGAGCCATTGAATTTGGGCAACAAATGTTTAAGTTGGCAACCAATGGTATGTTTTGTTTTTTATCTTGTTTTAATCATCTAGTGCAGACAAGCTGACAGTAGTTTTAAATTTTGTTCTTAAAGAATAAATTGAGGATCTGTGGTATACATTAAGAGGATTTTCTGACAGAGGCCACATATCATGGAAAAAGCTATGTTTGCAGAATCATTACGTATCAAATGGCATAACTGAAAAAAAAAAGAAGGTATACCACTAAGACTGTTAAAAAAACTGTTATTTTGCCTTCCATTGGGTGAATGGGTAGGTTTGGCGCATGCGATGTGAACTTTTTCAGCACTTCATCCCAATAGATATTGCAGACGTACAGTTAATTCTGCCTCACATTTAATAACACAGATTATTTTTTACTGTTCATTTAGTCACTATGTCCCTGATTTATCAAGACCGGCGATTTTTATCAATTGGGAGTGCCTGACAAATGGTGTGTGCCTCGTCACATATCTTACTCCAGTCCCTGACTGAAGTGAGATTTCTGGCTTAAGGAACGCCACATCTCTTCCTGAATTAGAGGAGCTGTGGCGTAGTGCCCCAATCCCTTCCCAGCTTTGCTCATTTTGGCAGAGCTAGTAGAAACTGGTGTGAAAATACCAAGAGTCACTAAATTTTTGTGCAACCAAAATCTTGTGACTTTTCAAAGCAATTTATACCATAATTCTCGCAAAATTCCTTTGATGAATCGGGGCCTATATCTGTTGGGAGTTTGTTCCAAGCTTCTACTGTACTACTACTTATGATTCCTCCTAGTAATACTTTTGTACTTACGTCACTCATTAAGTTTGGCTGCATTTTGAAGTGACACGCTGACTTTTCTCTGAACGTTTTCGATTTACTGTGTTATTTAAAAATTGAGTTTTTTAGTCCTCGCTAATATTGTGTAACTTTGTTTAGCTTCTAGACCACCACATGTTCCTAATCCTGGCTATGGATACACACCTGCTCCTGTTCCTGGAGTTTATGGTTCTGGAGGATATCCCCCTGCTCCTGGGGGTTATGTTCCAGCCCCTCCTGCGGGGCCCTACCCCTACATGCCAGCTATGAATGGATATGGTCCAGCACCTCAGCCCATGGGTTATCCATATGCTGCCCCAACAGGTATTGAAATGATGCTCAGAAAGTAAAGAAGCACTAATACTAACTTTTTTTTATTAAATATGTGTATGTGCATATAATGTAGTGTGAGAATATTAATATACTCGCCTATCGCTGCTCTCTCCGGTGTTCAGCGCCGTTCTGCTCCACTTCTTGGTGACCTCACTGCTCTGCAAACTGTCCAGGTCTCCCTGCTTTCTGCGCGATCCAAAAGTCTATTTTGCAACGAAAGCCTATGGAGTGGCAGAACGAGGGTCAGAACCAGACTCCATAGGCTTTTATTGTAAATGTGAGTGCCGGCTCATGCATAGCGCGTAGAGTGAGCCGGATAGCCAGATGTGCAGTGACGTCACGGAGAAGCGGAGCAGAACGGCGCTGGACACTTTTAAAGGGAATCTGTCACCCCCTGGAACTTATCTGACCTCTAAAACATACAGGTTATAGAAATGTGAATCTATACCTACCTGTATGCCTCATAATAGAGGTCTCGTTGCTGTAAAATGTCTTTTTATTCCTACAAGTTTCTGATGTGTTCCAGTCCTGGGGACTGGAAGAAAACCCCGGCTCCTGTGTGAATTATAATGTTTCCTCCCTCCCCTGCATGTCACAGTGCCTGGATTTGGCTGCGGCTGCTGCAGCTGCACATCACAGGGCACTGTGACTTGCAGGGGAGGGGGGGAAGCATTGTAATTCACACAGGAGGCCCCAGCTCCACAGCATCAGAAACTTGCTGAATAAAAACACATTTCACAGCAACCAGACCTCTAATATGAGGCATACAGGTAGATATAGATTCCTCTTTTATATCAGCTGTATGTCCATATTAGTAGGTCAGATAAGTGCCAGGGGGTGACAGATTCCCTTTAATGATTAAAAAGTTGATGTATACTTAACCCCTTTTAAAGCCCAAGGCGTATTAGAACATATCTGTGCCCTGGGCTTTAAGAGCCTGATACGTATTAATATGTCATTGCGATCGCACACGCACTGTGTCAGCTGATTGTCACAGCTGACACCCGGTGCTATGTGTAGGGAGCGGTCCCGCACCGCTCCCGGCTCATTAACTCCCGCAATGCTGCGATCTAAGTCGATCGCAGCATTGAGGTGGCAAGGGGAGGTGATCGCAATACTCGCCTCCTCTTCCGGCTTCCAGCGCTGTCTGGCGCGGCTTCCTGGATGTTGCCATGATGACCTGATGTCGTCATGACAACATCCGGGTCACCAGACCAGCAGTAAGATAGTTTGGTCATGCGCAGTGCATGACCAAAATATCTTCTCCCTGTGCAGCGGTGACTGCCTGCATGGCACAGGGATGGTGCTCCATCCCTATGCTATGCAGTCGCTCAGAATAAAAAAAGTGAAAGTCCCATAGTGGGACAAAGTATAAAAGTAAAAAAAAATGTCAAAATGTGTGTGGGGGGGGGGAGGAGGAAAAATATAAAAAAAAAAAAATATAATCCAGCAAAAATAAAAATATAATGTACCCCTCAATAAATATTATTATGGGAAAAAAAACAATAAAAGTGCACATATTTGGTATCGCCGCGTCCGGAACGACCTGACCTATAAAATTGCCCCACTAGTTAACCCCTTCAGTGAACACGGTAATTTTTTTTTATAAAAAACGAAGCAAAAAACAATGCTTTATCACCATACCGCTAAAGAAAAAAATGGAATAACACGCGATCAAAAAGATGAATATAAATAAAAATAAGACGGCTTAGACCGTCGAAACGCGTTGTGGCAGTGGTATTGGAGGAAGAATAAAGGTCGGTTATCATCTATTAAATTGTCCAGTATTCCTTTGGCGCTCCCTGAGACCGCTGCACCATTGTTTACATATAAATAAAAATGGTACCGCTGAAAACGTCATCTCGTCCCGCAAAAAACAAGCCGCCATACAGCTCCATCAGCCGAAAAATAAAAAAGTTATAGCTCTCAGAATAAAGCGATGCAAAAAAATATTTTTTTCTATAAAATTGCTTTTATTATGTAAAAGCACCAAAACATAGAAAAACGATATAAATGTGGTACCGCTGTAAATGTACTGACCCGAAGAATAAAGCTGCCTTATCAATTTTACCACACGCGGAGCAGAATAAAAATTAAAAAAAAAAAAAAAAAAAGATTCCTGAATTGTTGGTTTTTGTTTATTCTGCCTCCCACAAATCGGAATAGAAAGCGATCAAAAAAGTCACGTGCCTGAAAATGGTACCAATAAAAAACGTCAACTCATCCCGCAAAAAACAAGCCGTCACATGACTGTCGGCCAAAATATGGAAAAATTATAGCTCTCAAAATATGGCGATGCAAAAACTAGATTTTACAAAAAATGCGTCTTTTAGTGTGTGACAGCTGTCAATTAGTGTTGAGCGAGTATGTTCTATTAACCCTTTCGGTGAGTATGCTCGGGCCGAGCTCCGAATATTTATAGCTGCTCGGTGATATGGTTGAATCGCTTCCTTGTGCATGATTTGCAACTGCTTGACAGCTATATAAATACTCGGAGCTCGGCCCGAGCATACTCGGACAGAACCTACTCGTTCAACACTACTGTCAATCATAAAAACCCGATATGATTCTGGTATCGCTGTAGTCGCACCGACCCGAAGAATAAAGTAGTCTAATCACTTATACCGCACAAGGAACGGCGTAAAAAAATAAACTCTTGGGCTAGGGTTAGGGTTGGGATTTTTTTCAAAAGTAGAAAAAAAAAGATGACTATATGGCAACTAGTGTTGAGCGCAAGTGCTCCCTACTTGGGTATGCATTGAGTATCGCGGGTGCTCGAGTCTCCGCCCCATATGCTTCGTGGCCAAAAAATCCTTGCGGGGATTGCCTGCCATGCACGAGCTATCCCCACACGTTTTTTTTTGGGTGTCTAATAACCGTGAAACATGCAGGCGGGGACTCGAGCATGTCACTCGAGCACCCGTGATAAATGGTGCACACCTGAGTATCCGATGCAAACTCAAGTAGCGAGCACTTGCGCTCAAGACTAATAACAACTTATTCAATGTGATGACCTAATGTTATCAAATTCTGTGTCGTACCTCTGGGTTCAAAATGTTAACTATAACCCTTGATAAAATCCTTGAGGGGTCTAGTTTCCAAAATGAGGTCACTTGTGGGGGGTTTCCACTGTTTAGGCACATCAGGGGCTCTCCAAACGCAACATGGCGTCCGCTAATTATTCAAGCAAATTTTACATTCAAAAAGTCAAATGGCGCTCCTTCCCTTCCGAACCCTGCCGTGTGCCCAAACAGTGTTTTTTCCCCACATATGGGGTATTTTCGTGCCCAGGGGAAATTGCACAACAAATTTTGGGGTCTATTTTTTCCTGTTACCCCTGCGAAAATAAAAAAAAATTGGGTCTAAAGTAACATTTTTGTGAAAAAAGTTAAATGTTCATTTTTTTCTTCCACATTCCAAAAATTCCTGTGAAGCACCTGAAGGGTTCATAAAGTTCTTGAATGTGGTTTTGAGCACCTTGAGGGGTGCAGTTTTCAGAATGGTGTCACTTTTGGGTATTTTCTGTCATAAAGACCCCTCAAAGTGACTTCAAATGTGATGTGGTCACTAAAAAAATGGTTTTGTAAATTTTGTTGGAAAAATGAGAAATCGCTGGTCAACTTTTAACCCTTATAGCTCCCTAATAAATAAAAAAAATAAAAAAATTTGGGTTCCAAAATTGTGCTGATGTAAAGTAGACATGTGGGAAATGTTATTTATTAACTATTTTGTGTAACATATCTCTCTGATTTAAGGGCATAAAAATTAAAATTTTGAAAATTGCAAAATTGTCAAAATTTTCGCCAAATTTCCTTTTTTTCACAAATAAACGCAAGTGATATCGAAGAAATTTCACCACAATCATGAAGTACAATATGTCACGAAAAAACAATCTCAGAATCAGGAGGATCCGTTGAAGCGTTTCAGAGTAATTACCTCATAAAGTGACCGTGGTCAGAATTGAAAAAATTGGCCTGGTCATTAACGTGCAAACCACCTTGGGTTGTAAAGGGGTTAATATGTAAGTGCACTTCTAAAATGCAATTGACACGTCATAGAGACAGCTTTGATTCATGTTGCTGCACTGATCTTAAGGCTATGTGCCCACGATGCAGAAATGCTCCGGATTTTTCCTGAGCGTTTCTGCATCTCCCTGGCAAAAAAACGCATGCGGTTTGTACATGTGGATTGTACATGCGATTTTCCTGCCAGGGACAACCGGATGTGAAGCGTTCTTCACATGCATTTCCGCGTGCGGGTTGACAAGCGATTTTACCATCACTTGTAAAAGTGCTTGACAACTTGGTCACACTATATAAATCCATGCAACCGGCATGGATTTATATAGTGTGACTGAAAGAATGGTAAAAAATAAAAAAATAAATATATACTTACCTTCTGATTAGCCCCCGGAGTCTTGATTCGATCCGTCCTGGCTGCTGGCAGCTCGTGGTACACTGAAGGACCCGCCGTCACATGACTAAATGATGTCAGCGCAGGTGCTTCAGTCCACCGCGATCTGCCGGCAAGCGAACACAAGCACACCCGGGGCCATCAGAAGGTAAGTTTTATATTTATTTTTTATTTTATTCTTTTCCCCTCACCCATGACAGCACACCTGGAGAGAGAGGGATCCGCCCCACCAAGGACAGGAAACCGTCTGAAATAAAAGGGCGGTACCTCTCCCTCGCTTCAGTTGGTTTCCTGTCCTTGATGGGGAACCTGTCTGGAAGAAAGAAGACTTACCTGGGGCTGTCCCGGTGTGGAAGAGCGGGCACTGGCCTGTGCACCGGGTTCAGTATCCCAGAAGCGCCGTCCGCAGCTTCCCCTGGGGTTTCTGCGCCGAGCGGGCGCACGCGGTGAGGCAGGCTCCGTCCTCCCGTAGACCGCTGCGCCGCCCTCCCCCTGCCGCTTTTGCCGGCCGCACAGTGACTTCCGGGTAGGACGCGTCTGACGTCACAGCGCGAGGCACTCTGGGAGAGGCGTGCCAGATGACGTCAGGAGGCGGCACCCGATCCCAGATGGCGCCCTGTGAAGCGTTCCAGGCCGTTTTTTTTCGATGGAGCTCTGGCCCGGGAAGGGCCCCATGAACCGGAGGAGGTGCTGGATGGCCCTATTTTAGGAGGAGGGGGTTATCCTGAAAGCGTGGTACGCTTCTGAAGCATGGCTGACCAGGATAGCCAAGAGCAGCAGCTAACCCCCCCCCCCCTCAGCAACGGAAGAAGCAGAGGGATGCCTCTCACACCGACAGCCGCTCGAGCAATCGCAGTGGCAACTGCAGGAGCAAGGTGTCAAGCGCCTCTGGTCCAACCAGAAAGGAATCATCGGTTCCGCTACAGCCTCCGAATCCGGTACCCGTTTGTGACTTCCAGGGGTGAATGATCTTCGTGAATGTCACCTTTTAGTAATGGGAAGTCTCTTATGTGCTTCCTTTTATAGGAGCCTAAGAAGAGTAGCGCCAAGCAAAAGCACAGAATGTGTGCCCTATGCCAAACTTCCCTCCCCATAGATTGGCAAAAGCCGCTTTGCCCGAACTGCGTTGCTAAAACTATAGCGGAAAATTCCCTGGATTTCGCATCTAATTTAAAGTCTATAGTCCACGCAGAGGTTCAGGAGTCCCTGAAGGGGTTGCTTAGAGGGAAGAAAAGATCCCATAGAGATGTCTCCTCCAAATCTGATCCTCCCAGTCTGAGGATCTGTGGCTGAGTGATTCATCATCCTCTTCCTCATCGGATAACAGTAGACCCTGTTTTCCCATTGAGAGTACGGACAGACTGGTTAGAGCAGTCAGATCAACCATGGGTCTTGGGGAGGAGAAAGCATCCAAATCCCGGGAAGACATTATGTTTGCGGGCCTTGGAGAAAGAAAGAGGCGCTCCTTTCCGGTAAACACTAAAATTCAGGGCCTCATTGACCGAGAGTGGAAGAGACCAGAAAGATCAGGGACCTTACCCTCCTTCTCTAAAAGAAGGTACCCCTTCGAAGAGAAGGACTCTGAGCCTTGGGATAAGATCCCCAAAGTTGACGGGACTGTAGCCAGGTCGTCCAAAAAATCTTCCCTGCCCTTGGAGGACTCGGGCGTCCTAAAAGATGCCCTTGATAAAAAGGCTGATTCCTTTCTCCGTCATACTTGGGAAGCTGCAGCAGGAGGCCTGAAGCCAGCTGTAGCGGGCACCTGTGTGGCAAGATCCCTAATGGTGTGGCTCCAACAGTTGGAGGACCAGCTTAAGGATAAAAAGGTCTCTAGGGATAGAGTCCTTTCAAATCTACCCCTAATGCAGGCAGCATCGGCCTTCCTGGCGGACTCTTCAGCAGACTGTCAGGCTTTCGGCTAGAGCAGCAGGTCTATCTAATGCTGCCAGACGGGCCTTGTGGCTCAAAGATTGCCCAAGCGACCTACAGTCGAAGCATAAATTGTGTTCCCTCCCATGTGATGGTAGACTCCTGTTTGGCCTAAAGTTGGAAGACCTTTTAGCAAAGGCGGGCGATAAAAACAAAGGGTTCCCAGGATTTTCAGGGGACTCAAAAAGGTTTGGTTTTCGGAGGAGGAAATTTAATCGGGGTCGCCCTCCAGGAGACAGGAGAAGATGGGAGACCAAGTCCAAAAAGGAGTCGGGCTATATGTTTGGGGGACCGTCCTCAAATACAAAGAGATCCTCCCAATGACGCCATGCCGAAGGTTGGGGGGAGGCTTTTCCACTTTTTTCCAGCTTGGAAAGCAATTACAGCAAACCCCTGGATTTTGAACATTGTAAGTGGTGGCCTGAAGATACGGTTCAGCCAGATCCCTTGTCGGACCTTTGTGGTTACCCCCAAAAGGAAGATCCAGGAAGAACAGATAACACTGGAAGCAGAGATATTAGATCTAGTAGGGAAACGAGTCCTTCTCGAAGGGCCGATACCACAGAGGGAAGGGATTCTATTCCCCTTTGTTCATGATAAAAAAAAACAAAAAAAAAACAACGGGTCCCTAAGGACCATCATCAACCTCAGGAGTCTGAACCAGTTAATAGAAAATCAGACCTTCAAGATGGAATCAGTGGGCTCGGCAGTGAAGCTCTTACACCACAATTTGCTTTATGGCAGTAATAAACTTGAAGGACGCATATTATCACGTGCCAATTCATCCAGACTACCAGAAGTATCTGAGAGTAGCCCTGTTCATTCAGGAAGAGCTGAGGCATTTTCAGTTTGCTGCCCTACCCCTTCGGCCTCTCCATAGCCCCAAGAATATTTACAAAATTAATAGCGGCAGTAACAGCCTTTCTACGAATCAAGAACGTAGTAATCATGCCCTATTTAGACGATTTCTTAATAGTAGGGAAATCACAAGCCCACTGCTCCAGTCAACTTCTAGAAGTCGCGACAGTGTTGCATCAGCTAGGGTGGTTGGTAAATTGGTAAATTCCCAAAAGTCAAAACTAACCCCCTCAAGGACTCAGACCTTCCTAGGTCTAATCCTAGACTCTCATCTCCAAGCCTGCTTCCTCCCAGAAGACAAGGTCCGCAATTTGCTCGTTTTAGTCTTGAAAGCCATGCAATCTCCAGTGATGTCTCTAAGAGAGGCAGTGCCCCTCCTGGGCTCTATGACGGCCTGTCTCCCAGCAGTCAAATGGCTCAGGGGCATATGAGACTTCTTCAGTGGGAGGTCCTGTCAGCGCAGAGGTCCTTCAACACGCATTTAGAAAGCAAGTGCTCTCTCTCCCCAGAAGCTGTAGATTCCCTTTCGTGGTGGACAGACAGGGGAAATCTGACCTCAGGCGTACAGTGGTCCAGGCCAGTCGATCGGGTGATTACGACCGATGCGAGCAGTTCTGGATGGGGGGGGGGGGGTCATCTGGCAGAGCTCTCAATACAGGGTCACTGGACATACCACGAGATGGGGGCATCCTCAAACATAAAGGAGCTTTGGGCAGTAGAGAGATCCCTCATAGGCTTCCTTCCTCATATTCAGGGTCACCACGTCCAGGTCGGGTCCGACAACCGAACATCAGTAGCCTATGTGAATCATCAGGGGGGAACAAGATCACGCTCTCTGATGGCTGTGGCAGACAGAATCCTTCATCTGGCAGAGCGACACCTCCCATCCCTCAGTGCCCTTCACATAAAGGGGGTAGAAAATGTAAAAGCAGACTTTCAGGGGGAATGGAGCTTGAACCCGGAGGTCTTCCAACAGATTGTCCAGTTATGGGGGCAGCCAGACATAGACCTGTTCGCCACTGGAGCAAACAGGAAGGTAGACGGATTCTGTTCCTTAAATCCAGCAGAAAGTCCCCATGCCGTGGATGCCCTACAGATCCTTGGAAGTTCAGGAAGGCCTATACCTTTCCCCCGTTAGTAATGGTTCCAGTAGTGGTGAGGAAGATTCGGGAGGAAGGCGCAAGGGTAATTCTTATAGCCCCTTTTTGGCCCAAGAGGCCTTGGTTCTCCTTGCTCCGACTAATGACGGTTTCAGATCCCTGGGTTCTACCAGAAAGGCCGGACCAGTATTCCACGCCTAACCTCTTTGGGAGGTCCTCTCAATGCTCTGTAAACAACTGAAGCGAGGGAGAGGTACCACCCTTTTATTTCAGACGGTTTCCTGTCCTTGGTGGGGCGGATCCCTCTCTCTCCAGGTGTGCTGTCATGGGCTCAGGAAAAACCGGCTACCGGTAAGTAACCGTGGTGTTTTTTTTTTTTTTTTTTTTTTTACAGGTACTATGGTACCCGGGTCCGGAGGAGAGTCTCCTTTCCTCCACACCCGGGTACCATCCGCACATTGAAACGCGTGGATTCCGCATGTACAAATGCAGTGATTCGTAATCCATGCGTTCCAATGCAAGTCAATGGCGGCGAAAACGCAGTGCTTCTGCAAAATAACTGGTAGTGCTGCTTTTTTTTCCGCAATGATAACCGGCAGCGGAAATTTCCGCAGCATGTGCACAGCACATGCTGATTATCATTAGGGAACATGGCAGGCCTTCTCCCATGCGGTTTTTAGGCGTTTCTGCAGCGGAATTGCCTCTGCAAAAACGCTTAAACGCATCGTGGGCACAGCCTTATAATGAAAGAACCAAGGTGCTCGGTCAACAATCAAATTTATTTTAGATGCTGTTGGTTTTCTGGGACATACTGATAAAGTTTGACAAGTGACTATACTTGATAAGGATGAGCTACAGTTTCTTATATTGTATTAGTAAAAGGATTACATATGCCTGAGAAATATTTATGTGGAATTCTGCACCATTTATTTAGTCTGATGGTGGCACCTTAAATGCTTAGGCAAGAAAGTTCTAGCTGATCTCCACTAGGATATGTTAGACTGTGCATACACGTAGCCGACCATTTATTCTTGTATTGCATGCTCCAGACGTATCGGCAGACCTGCCATGACTGGCATAGCATGGAAGCTCTCCATCACCAGCTGTGATTAGAGGATCCCAGGCAGGACTTTGTTAAAGAGATGCCTCGCTGAGCAACAGAATCAAACAGCAAAATTGTGAAAATACCATATCAGAGTACTATAGCGATATGCATCATACGACCAGTTGGGAACCTTTTCTCTATGTGCCTTGTAAGCTCATTACCCGAACTCCATGGCCAATAGTCACGTAACCTTGTCACCGATATCTCCTCTCCATCTGGTCCTCACCTAGCTGCGCCTCTCCACTTTCTTTACACTTTATTTTGGCTTCTATACTGGCTGGGTGACCACTTTATGGAGCCTTATTTACACTGGTCGGGGTAATAGTTAACACCTTGTAATTTATTGTCAAAAGGATGAAAAATAGGAGGTATTGTATTTGATTCTTTCTGATTCAAGTCACCTGTAAATTTGGAGTTGGAAATAATTAGTAATTCCCAGCAACCTGGTGAGACATTTGGGTAACAGATCGTCTTGATAGCTGTAGGTCACTGGATATCAGACCTTGATTTGTTGGGGACATTTTCATGTGCCAACCACAGTTTTTAAACAACCTCCAATTGGCTAGGTGCCAGCCCACATGGTTGTTTAAATAATCTCAAGAACGTTCTGTGCACACCGGATAGTCATTAATACAGTTGTAGAGGTAATCTCTCCATCAGCAGCACTCCGCCAGTTTACACCAATAATATGCTCCCGAGGACAATAATTGCTTAAAAATTATTGGTTCCAACAAACGAGCGTTCTGCTTGTTAATCGTATGACTGCCGGCCTATTTAGACAAGCTGATAATTGGGAACGAGTTTACCTAGGAACAATTGTTCCTGATTATCAGGCCGTCTAAACAAGCCTCTAGTTATCTTTCTGATTAAGGAGAATAACTGCATTCACGATGTTATTCTGTATTCTGACCCTTTTAGCTGGACACATTTAGTGTAGTCTATTCCAGTTTTGTGTAATCCCTGTATAGAGCTCTGGGCATCGCTGGCACTGGCTGTTACATGGTGGGCACCCAAGACAAACTGCTGCTGGCTCTGAACACATCAGTCACATCAGTTAAATCCCATAAAAGCTGATGTCACGCGTTACAGTTGTATTTAAAAGTCCTCATGATAGCGGCTGCCACTCCTGACAGCCCCGACATCCTGCGTGACGTGATTGTTGGCGGTCAGTCGGTTGACATTGCAGTCGATGGTGGGGGGCCTTGTGCCATATGAGATTTCCTATTAAGACCAACCTCTGGCTGACCTTCATAGGAGAATCTCTATTTCGCAATATTCTGCAATACTGTCGTTTTGCATAGATGATCAAGAGATCACAGGTTCAAGTTTTCTAAAAGAACTAATTAAAAATTAAAAAAAAAACTATTTAAAAAAAATAAATAAATATAAAATATATATATATATATATATATATATATATATATATATATATATATATATATATATATATATATATATATATATATATATATATATATATATATATATATATATATATATATATATATATATATATATATATAATCGTATATTCCGGCGTATAAGACGACCTGGTGTATAAGACGACCCCCCTACTTTCCTGTTAAAATATAGAGTTTAGGATCTATTCACCGTATAAGACTACCCCTTTTCCAACGCATACCAAACACCGGTAAAAATTAAAAAAAAACAGATTTGAATTTAACATGGTCCTTTTTTAATTTAAATTCTTATGACATGCAGGTATATAGCAGGAAAACTGTCACTCATAAACATATTAAAATAGGGGGGACCCCACGTCATTTTTTGGGGGGGTCCCCCATTCTAATAGCTAGTAAAGGCTAGGTATTCAGCTGGGGGCTGATATTAGTAGCCTGGGAAGCTCCGTGGGTATTACCCTCTTCCCAGACTTCAAACATCTGCCCCAGCCGTCTGCTTAACCTCCGCTAGAGACTATAATGATGGTGGATCCCACGCCAATTTTCTTTTTAAAAAATCCTTTATTTTAACACTAAATGACAATTGAGGGGTTAATAAAGATGCAGTCCCTAAATTATTAATTTTGTAATTAATTTTTGCCAAAAATGTTGACGTGGGGCTTCGCCATATTTTTGTGTCCAGCCAGGTACAGCAGGCAGGAACGGGCTGCACCCAACCACCAGCTGCCTATTTGTACCTGGCCGGACACAACAATATAGGGAAGCCCTTTTTTTTTTAATTATTTCATGAAATAATTAAAAAAAAAAATACGTGGGGCTTCGCCCTATTTTTGTGTCCAGCCAGGTACAACTAGGCAGCTGGGGGCTGGAATCTGCAGCGCAGGGAGACCCAAGCTTTCTGGGCCCCCCCCCCGCTGCAAATTGCAGTCCGCAGCCACCCCGGAAAATGGCCGTTCAGCTTGCCATGCGGCAGACACTGAGAAGCGCAGGCATGCTTGTGCTCCTCAGTGTCTGACTGTGACGGCATCCAGATGAGCCGAGATCATGTCCAATGAACTCGGCTCACCTCATGCACGTCACTGACAGCGTGGGAAAATTCTCCTGCTCCCCGCATGCGCAGTAGAAGTTTCCCACGCTGTCAGTGATGGACGTCCAGGAGGTGAGCTGAGTTCATTGTCGGCTCATCTGGATGCCGTCACAGTCAGACACTGAGGAGCGCAAGCATGCCTGCACTTCTCAGTGTCTGCGGGATGACAGGCTGGATGGCAGCGTTCTGCTGCGGTCCAGCCTGTCATCTCGATGTAGCAGAGCTGGACCCGTCCTGGGAACCATGGAGAGGTAAGGATGAGGTTGCTTTATTATTTTACTTTTATTGCAGGAGATCGTTGGCTTCAGCTGGAATGGGCGTGATGGTAAGTATGGTTTAATTTAGAACAATAAAGATTTGTGTCTTTATTTCAATTAAAGGACTTTATTCTGGGTGTTTGTGTTTTTTTTAACTTTGACTATGGGGTTAGTAATGGGGGTGTCTTATAGACGCCTCTCCATTACTAACCTGGGCTTGATGTCAGCTGGCATTATAAGCTGACATCAACCCCAGCCCTATTACCCCCTGCCACCGCTACAGGGCAGCGTGGAAGAGCGAGGCTAAGTGCCAGAATTGGCGCATCCTATGAATGCGCCATTTCTGGGGCGGCTGACGGCTGGTGTTTCTAGCCTGGGAGGGGGCCAATATTCATGGCTCCCTTCCTGGGCTATTAATATCAGCCTCCAGCTGTCTGCCTAGCCTTTGCTAGCTACTAAAATAGGGGGGAGCCCACGTCATTTTTTTGGGATCCCCCATTTTAATAGCTAGTAAAGGCTAGGTATTCAGCTGGGGGCTGATATTAGTAGCCTGGGAAGCTCCGTGGGTATTACCCCCTTCCCAGGCTTTAAACATCTGCCCCAGCTGTCTGCTTAACCTCCGCTAGAGACTAAAATTAAGGGGAACCTCACGCCAATTTTTTTTTTAATAAATCCTTTATTTTAACACTAGATGACAAGTACAGTAACCAACACTGTCACTGTACTTCATATATATGTGACTGACATGTTTCTATCTATCTAATCTATGTGTGATGCTCTATCTTTCTGTTCTAAATTGTCGGGTACAGATGCTGAATTGCCGGCCGGCTTTTTTAAAGAGACGGTGCATGAAAACACTATTATCTGTTTTAATAAATCCTTTACACTAAATGACAAGTACAGTAAGCAATACTGTCACTGTACTTCATATATATGTGACTGACATGTTTCTATCTATCTAATCTATGTGTGATGCTCTATTCTTTCTATTCTAAATTGTCGGGTGCCGGCTTATGCCGCTGCTGAATTGCCGGCTTTTCATATATTGTCACAGAAGCGATGCGAACTTCCCTGCTCCGGACACAGCGCAGCGCTTCTGTGACAAGTGAAAGCTGTCGGCACAGAAGTCCTGCGCTGTGTCCGGAGCTGGGAATACGCAGCGATGTGTCAGTTTCAGCACAGAAGCGCTGACTGTCTGGACCTACCGCCGCCGTATTTTAACTCCCTCCACCTTATATTAACTCCGACATGGCAGGGATACGGCCACGGCAGCTTATTAACACCCCCAGAGTATCCCCGCATGTCAATTTCTGAAAGTTCAAAAGCATTACCGGCGTATAAGACGACCCCAGACTAGACAGAAGATTTTTCAGTCTTCAAAAGTCGTCTTATACGCCGGAATATACGGTGTATATATATATATATATATATATATATATATATATATATATATATTTATTGAGCAAAAAAAAAAATCTGGAAGTTGTCTTCTTAACCCCAATTGTACATAGCGAAATGTAAAAAATGATTGCATGTGTAATTTTCAGAACTAATAAAACCTCAATATATTTATCCCATGTAATGAACACTGAAACGGGACAAAAAAAAATGAAAACCTCAGAATTTGCTTCCGTAGCCGCCTGCGATGGATCTGTGGGGTGCTGCCTCCCTTTATTGTTTTTAAAACCTTGTTCACTTGCTGTTCAAAATAAAAATAAAATGTATTCGTGTCTAACAACACCTTTAATGTGACAGCATCCCTTTTATAGTGTTTAGTAGGTTACGTGTGTTGCAGTGATATTCATACCAGTTATATTTGACCTTTACGCTTCAGTATGAAAAAAATTGTTTTCTTTTGTTTAAAAAGTATTTTTTACTTTCTCCTTTTATTACTCTACCATAATTTTACAAAAGATTGGATTGATCCCTGTTTATCCTGTAATCTAGGTCCTGGGATGTATCCACCTGAAATAAATCCTATGTACATGGCACCTCCACCACCATACCCAGGTCCACCGTATTCTGGAGCCCCTGCCCCCACTGTTCCCTCAGCTTGGGCAGAGCCAGGCATGCCAGGTAAGAACAAGACCAATATGTAGGAAAGCAAAGCAAGACCCAGATGGGGCATAAATACTTGTGCGCAATCTACACAGCCGATCGTCCCTGCTGCCATTTACTCCTTTTTCCTGGAGCATCAACACTTTCCTGTGTAATGTTCTGTGCTCACACTATGTAGCAAAACCTAAGGGTAAGTATTCAGTAATAAGTGATGCCGATTCACGGAGCAAGTTCAGGAAGGGTCTGAATGCAGTGAAACTTATAATATTACAGGTTATTGGCACTAGATTCTGTGATGGGACATTGATCCAGGGAACTAGTGTAATTGCTGTATGTGGAGTCGGGAAGGAATGGTTCCCCTAATGTAGAGCTATTGGTGTCCTCATGGGGTGTTTGCCTTCCTCTGGATTATAGGTTAAACTTGATTGACCTGTGCCCCCCTTTTTTTTACCGACTATTTTTTTTAGGAGGTGGTAAAGCTGCAGAAGCTGCATCAAGCGCATATTACAACCCCGCAGACCCTCACAATGTCTACATGCCCATGGTAAGTACTTGACATATTTCTTATTTACTTGTATAACATTTGCATGGGAATACACAAAAGTTATTTTAAGTTGCAAATCTTCCTGTATAAAGTGGTTAAACCCATCTGTTAAATATTTTTTTAACCACACATCATATTCAGGCCCACGATGCGTTTTTTAAGCGTTTCAAAAGCGGCAAAAAACGCTGCAGAAACACTTAAACGCATGGTAGAAGGTCTGCCATGGTCCCCAATGATAATCCGCATGTGCTGTGCTTTCCGCTGCGGATTATCATTGCGGAAAAATACGCAGCATTTCCAATAATTTTGCGGACACTCAGCGTAATTGCCGCCATTGACTTGCATTGAAATGCATATTATCCGTGTCAGCACATTTGCACACACAGATAATACCCGTTTCTATGTGCGGATGGTCCCCGGGTGTGGAGGACAGGAGACTCTCCTCTGGACCCGGGTACCATAGAAGCTGTGAAAAAAAGAATAAAATAAAAAATAAATATGATATTTACCTTCTAATGGCCCCCGGTGTCCTTGTCTTCACTTGCCGGCAGCGCGCTGTGGGCTAAAGGACCTGCGCTGACGTCATTTAGTCATGTGACGGCAGGTCCTTCAGTGTACCGCGATCTCCCGGCAGCCAGGACGGAGTGAAGCAAGACTCCGGGGGCCATCGGAAGGTAAGTATAGATTTATTTTTTTATTTTTTAACATTCTTACGGTCACACTATATAAATCCATGCCGTTTGCATGGATTTATATAGTGTGACCAAGTTGACAAGCACTTTCCAAGTGATGCTAAAATCGCTTGACAAACCCGCATGCGGAAATGCATGTGAAGAACGCTTCACTTCCGCTTGTTCCTGGCAGGAAAAACGCATGTACAATCCGCATGTACAATCCGCATGCGTTTTTTCTGCCAGGGAGATGCAGAAACGCTCAGGAAAAATCCGGAGCATTTCTGCATCTTGGGCACATAGCCTAAAGCTTGCTTTTTGTGTTCCTGTAATCTATAAGATAAGGGAACAGGGGCAAAACTCCACAGGTAGAAAAAATGCGGGAGCTGTGGGCTACAGCAAATATCACATAATAGTCATATGAGTCTAAATAAGTTAAATAACATCAAAATAGAAGATATGAAGTATAATTAATACATAGAAAAATATATGTAGCGAACCACTGAAAGGTAAACAAAGCAATGGCAAGTATGGAAGTAGAGTCAATAATAGCTACTGGATCACTGATAAGTGGTCACAAAGGGTTGCATACAAAGAGGTGCGGTCTCTTACAAGGCAAAGTTCAGTAAGGGAATAAAGTGACAGTGCACATCTAAAGCCCCCGTCTCACATAGCGATATCGCTGCTGAGTCACGGTTTTGGTGACTCACCAGCGACCTCACCAGCGATGTCGCTGTGTGTGACACTTTGCAACGATCAGGCCCCTGCTGTGAGGTCGCTGATCGCTGCAAAGTGTCCTGGACCATTTTTTGGTCGTTGGCCTCCCGCTGGCCAGCACACATCGCTGTGTGTGACCAGCGGGACCAACGATCTGGCTGGTAACTATGGTAAATATCGGGTTACTAGGGGCACGCGCGCACTTAGTAACCCGCTGTTTACCATGGATACCACTCTGCTACGGTAAGCGGAGGCTCCTGCGCACCGTAGCAGAGTGGTATCCATGGTAAACAGCGGGTTACTAGGGGCACACGCGCACTTAGTAACGCGATGTTTACCATAGTTACCAGCCTGCTCCTGCTTGCAGCAGGCTGGTAACGGGAGCAGGACATCGTGGAACGATCCTTTCCACGATATCGCTGCTCCCCTCATCGCTGGTGAGCCTGCCTGTTTGACAGCTCACCAGCGATGTATTAGCGATGCAGCAACGATCCCTGACAGGTCGTATCGTTGTCGGGATCGCTGCTGCATCGCTTAGTGTGACGGGGCCCTTAGAAGTAGCCAAGATTATAAGCGCACGCACAAGTGGCTAGAGTATAAGCATAAAACTGAGTACAGTAAATGGATTTTAAAGTGCAAGTGCATTTAGCAGGAAAAGTTAATTAACATAGCGACTTATGCTGGAGCCTAACGCACACACGATGCCATCTCCCAACGAGCTTTTCGCCGTCTGGGCTTTTACAAGGGACAAAAAGCTGGAAATGCCTAGAAGTAAGGTGATTTGTAGGCCTCCCGTCCAGAGGTCACAGATTACTGACCTGGCCGATGGACCGGAGTCCTGCAAATCGATTCTCCCATCTCTAGTATTAATGTTAAAACCACTGACAGTTGACATCATTGACATTGATTATCTTGTGACACCTATCACGGAGTTATATTTAGCAGCAACTGAATGAAGTTCATGAATTAATTGGAAGTGTAAGCATCGGAGTGACTTTCATATCCCAAATTGTGATGACTAGTCATGGACTAAGGCTTATTGAAGCATCTGGGCAGTGAAGACTAGCCCACCTTGTTGGATCCTATAGAAGTGCTACTGGAGCACAATTTGCTGTAAAAGTTAATGCTGATAGCCAGCCAGAAAGGAGCTGCGGCTAAGGTCTTAGAGCCAGATACCACATACACCTTCATAGGTCTTCTGGAGTACTACATGCCTTCACAGATAGATCAGAGCTATTTAAGGAAGTCAAAAGGGACCTACACAAACTTTTAGGCAAGTAGTTTTAATGTGTTACCTGATCTGTGTATAAGGGAAGTACACTTCTCATTCATGCATTTGATCTACTTCTTATGCTCTTTGCTGTCCCGTAACTACACCACCTGTGTGACTTCAGAACTGATCAATATCTATGAAGGATAACGGCAGAAATCCTAAAGTATATCAGACTGCATGGATGAAGGAATGGGGCAGAGTTGTAATGCCAAAGTATGGACAACAGTGGCACTTTTTCTAATTCATACCACCCTTTTAGGTCTGTAGCCTCGCTAAGGGAACCTGTAAGCTTAGCATACGTCTAAAATCAATTTTATTACTTGGGTGGTGATATGTTAATTAGTGGGTGACTATTCACAGGGGTGTTGTTTTCTGTGAACTAATCCTCCCACTAATCATGTTATCACACCTCTGTGGGCAGGAGCGTCATGCATTGCAAGAGGGTTGTCACCACCAGCTCCTTGCAAATTTCTCCCTCCCTGACAATGCGCAAAGAAGGGTGTACGCATCCCGGCTTCATTGGTGCATTTAGCATGCCCAGGGAGGCAGCGTGATGTAGGATGCAGCCAACCACAGGACTTGCAGAGCCGGTGGTAACAGCAGGCTGAGTCCTGGGTCACCGCTGCCTCCCTGGGCATGTACAGTGTGTGATGAAGCTGGGGTGCATACACCTGGCTTACTGCGCATTGTCCGGGGGCAAAGAGTCTTTGTTGTTTCTGATCTTGCAAATCGTGTCGCGTCCTCAGGGGTGTGATAACATGATTAGTGGGAAGATTTGTCTGACCAGTTACCCACTAATTAGCGTATTGTGTTACGCTCACGCCCGGACTAACTGGCGTGAGCGTGGTTAGTGATCCCACTGGACCATGAACTGAGGAGTGCCTGGAGGGGCGTGACTAAGTATCAACTTGGTCCGACCAAGGTCGCACGGCGGCTCAGTCGACTCCGTGAACCAGGGAGGAACCGAGCAGAGGGACCAGGTGCTACTCCAGGTCAGACCCCGGTCACAGCTGTTGACCCACACCGGGGAATGCAGGAACGGGCAGGCACAGCTGGTATGCAGACAGGCGGGTACTGACAGGCACGGCTGGTATGCAGACAGGCGGGTACTGACAGGCACGGCTGGTATGCAGACAGGCGGGTACGGACAGGCACGGCTGGTATGCAGATAGGCGGGTACGGGCAGGTACGGCTGGTATGCATACAGGCGGGTACTGGCAGGCACGACTGGTATGCAGACTGGCAGATACTGGCAGGTATGAACGCAGGCTGGATAGGGACCAGTACAGACTGGGATACAGGAACAGAGCCGCGGGTGCGGTGGACTAACAGAGCAGAACCGCAGGTGCGGTGAACAAGCAGAGCAGAAGGTGCAGGCAGACAGGACAGGGCTCTGTTCACATGGAACAGACTGGAAAATACAGGAAGATAGTTAGAACACAGGAGGTAGATACGGAGGCAGGGAAACGGGACAAGCAGAACCAGATACACACAAGGTACTTACAATGAAGTAGCGAGTGAACACAAAACTCACAAACAGAAGTACAGAGACAACGAGTTGGAGTTAGGTGCAGGTTCAGACACTGCAGGAAAAGGGAAGGTTCGGACATAGAGACATCAGGTACCGGGCCAGGACACAGTTCAGACCGGAACTGAACTAGGAACAAGATGCAGGAACGAGCCTGGGAACTCAGCCCCCAGGGTGGCGGAAACAGACAAGATACAGGACAGGACCTGGCAACTCAGTTGCAAGGAACACACTGAAAGAAAGTGTTGTTCAGGCACCCCCTACTGGGTGGAGGGGGGTTAAGTATCCAGTGACTCACAGCAATAGGCTGGGGAGGCATTAGGAGTGCGCACACAGTAACTATAAGAATCAGGCAGTAACCGCACCGCCGCCCTAAGCAATCAGACTAGAGACACAGCAGGTACTGGAGCAAAGTGTGCAGCCTGGACTGATGGGTAAGATGGCGGTCTTGCATGGTGGGAGGTGGTAAGCCATGCCAGCACGCCGCCAGGGATGTTACATATTGCATTAGTAGTTATAAAGTTGATTTTGGGCTAAAGCGGAAATTAAAGGGAATCTGTCACCAGGTTTTTGTCACCTAATCTGAGAGCAGTATAATGTAGAGATAAACCCTGATTCCACTTACTTCTATTGATAAAACCATAATTTTTATCATTGGAGGACTAGTAAACTTGCTGCCAGGTAGTCAGCCATGTTAGTGAGCTCTGTATAATCCCACCCTCATCACTGATTGGCAGCTTTCTGTGTACACTGTTCATAGGCTTGAAAGCTGCCAATCAGTGGTGTGGGCGGGGGTATACAGAGCTCAGCAGTCAAGAGAACTGCTAGGTCTGCAGCAGATAAAACCAGTGATTTTATCAAAATGCTAGCAAGCGGCCTAGTAAGTGACATATTGCTTGAATCAGGGTCTCTGCCGCTGGTGTGGGCGGGGTTATACAGGCTCAGCATTCAGAGAAAACAGTGATTGTGTCAAAATTACAGCAAGCAGCTCTGTAAGTAACACATCACTGGAATCAGTGTCTCTGCCCCTACATCATGCTGCACTCAGATGGGGGAGCAAAAATCTGATGATAGATTCCCTTTAATAAGACACTAAAAGGACCATGTTGGGGTATAAAGGGATCCATAAATACTTGTTGCCTGGGGAAGGTGACCGGCTCCCTTTAACCCTACATATTTCCCACTATTGTATTTTTCTGAAAATGTATACTTCTTTTTTTTTTTTTTTTCTTAGGACCGGCCTCCTCCCTATGCACCTACAGATGACAAGAAGACCAACTAGGATGGCATGTTATTGCTTCTAAACCTCCAGGAACACTGATCAAGTCTGCTCCCTAATTGTCAGTCCCCTGTTATTGGCCAGCCCTCCCTGCCTAGAGATCCTCATGGCAGGTATCAATAAATGACTCCAGTATTAAGGGGTATTGACATATTTATTATTGTAGGGGTAGTAACCTAACATGGAAACTACTATAGTACTAGAGGTTTACCAACTTCACTTAGTCATTGAAGATCCCATACAAAGATGGTAAGAGAAGATAAGACTCCAAAGACTTGAGAACTTGACACCTTTCCTTTTACATCTCATTTTCATAGTTTTCTTTCCCCGCTTTATACCTTCATATTAGTGATGTTAGACTTAAAGTTCGAGGCCACATCTTAGATGTGCACATAAGACTATAAATTGGGATTTTCGACACTGAAATATATTCTTTACACAGAACATGTAATAAAGATCTATCTGTACATATATAGAATAAGTTCATAGGTTAAGAAATATTTTATTCTTTATTTTCCTTTTCAATAAAAATCTATATTTGTCTGGTTGTCACTATCATAGACATAGAATATGATCCCCGTCATGGGGGAAGATAATTACTTTACATTTTGTATTGCACATTAGAATCTTTTCCTGTATATATTTATTTAGACTGTTAACCTGCTGTATAAAATGAAAAGTTCTGTGCAATGACTGGGCTCACATGGGACGGTCTGTGTGCGAAACGTCTGGGGTGGTGCTCAATAAATGGAATCCGGCCCCAGCTGTACTTTACATTTACATCAATGGGTGTTCATAGATTGTGATTTTTGCTATACATAGCAGAGCTGAAGCCCTGCTATATATAGCACAGGCGATGGGACGATCGCAGCTTTAAGGCTATGTGCCCACGTAGCAGATTTGATGCAGAGCGTTTTTGCCTCTCTGGCAGAAAAAAACACGTGCAGATTTGCATTCTTTTTTTCTGCCAGAGAGAAGCGTTTTTACATGCGTTTTCCAAGCGATTTTGAGCATCACTTGGAAAAGTGCTTGACAAGTTGGTCACACAATATAAATCCATGCAACCGGCATGGATTTATAATGTGTGAACAACTGATGCTTTAAATGCAGCATCTATAGTAAAAAAAATAATTAAAACGTTAAAAAAAAAAACCTGTATACTCACCTCTCCGGTCTGCTCCCAGCCGCGTCCTCTCTCATTGGCGTCCTGCGATGTACTGTCAGGACCTGCGGTGACGTCATTTAGTCAGCTGACGGTCACGCGACCATCACCTGACCGCCGACGTCGGCTTTCACGTGACCATCAGGTGACTAAATGACGTCACCGCAGGTCCTGACCGTACACTGCGGGACGGCAAGGAGAGAGGATGTGGCCGGGAGCAGACTGGAGGAGACCGGAGAGCAGACCGGGGGCCGCCGGAGAGGTGAATATACAGGTTTTGTTTATTTTTAACTTTTTTTATTTCTCTTTTCACCGCGTGGTAGCCGGGATAAAGAGGAGTTGTAGTCTCCTCTTCATCCTGGGTACCACACGCCCCGCGATTACGCTGCAAATTCGCAGCCATTGAATTTAATTGAAACGCAGCAAATCCACATATACCTGCAGGTTTGCTGCGTTTCAATGTTCCTCAATAGCAGCGAATTTGCAGCGTAATCGCGGTAGAAATGGTCATGCTGCGTTTTGCAACGCAATGCGAATTCGGCGCGCAAATTAGTGCATCATGTGCAGAGCATATCCGAACTCACATTGCTTTGCATGGCAGACTGTTTTACAAACGTTTTCGCAGCCGTAAAAATGCCGCAAAAACGCTACAAAGATGCTACGTGGGCACTTAACCTAAGACTCCTCAGGGGACTATTAAATACAGTAAAACGTTTTAAATATAAAAAAAAACAAAACACAAGTTCAAATCTCCTCCCTTTTGCCCCATTAAAAATAAATAATAATAAAAAAATACACATGTGGTATCTCCACGTTGAGAAATGTCTGATCTATTCAAATTTAAAGTAAACTAATACAACGGTAAACGGTGTAATGAGAAAAAAAAAAATCAAAACTCCAGAATTTTTTATTTTTTTTTGGTTGCCGCAACATTGCAATAAAAGATGCTCAAAACATCGTATCTACCCCAAAATGGTACCATAAAAAACGTCAGCCCAGGGCACAAAAAATAAGCCCTCACCCAGCCCCAGATCCCGAAAAAAGTTTACGGCTCTTGGAAAATGGCGCCAAACGCAAAAACTTTATTGCATACAAATTTTGGAATTTTTTTTCACCACTTAAATAAAAAAATGAACTATACATGTTTTGATATCTGCGTACTCGTAATGACCTGGGGAATCATAATGGTCAGTATTAGCATTATAGTGAACATGGTAAATAAAAAAAACATTGTGGAGTTGCACTTTTTTTTGCAATTTCACGGCACAATGGTGTAATTCAAAAGTACAACTCGTCCTGCAAAAAAACAAGCCCTCATATGGCCATATTGACGGAAAAATAAAATATGTATGGCTCTTGGAAGAAGGGAGGAAAAAAAACGAAAAATCGTCCTGGGATGAAGGGTTTAAAGGATTTTTCTGGGAAAGAAAAGTTATAATTGGAAAAAAAATACATCATAAATAAACTGATAAGGCTTACAAAGAGCTTGTGCTTTCTGTCTTGCACCCTAGAAAAGACTAGGGTAAATAATTAAAAGTACTTACTTTTATTATTATTATTAAATTGCTATTTTTTCATTTATTACATTTCTGACACATTATGACTAGTTTTTTTGTGACCAAAATATGTGCATTACTGCTTACACTTTGTATTAAAATCCTGCAATAATAACTTTATTACATTCTTCAATAGTCCTCATTCATAAAAATAGTAAATGCAATATACTTTACTGAATTTTTCTCCCCTGCGTTGTTATTGGAGTCTCGGGTGTCTTGCGGCTCTGTGTAAGAACCCTGTTTGCAATCCCTTTTGATGACTTGATAGCCGCAGGGTCGTCACAATATTCTTAAGGTCGTCACATCACATGACCATAGTGGTAATTTCTGCAAGCCACAGTGAAAATGGCCTATGTGGTGATACTGCTCTTATGGTTCAGTGATGATGTAAATTAGTTGTTAGCCTTTTAGAAAGTTTCTAAACAAACTATGGAACCACTTGATAACAATTTTTCTCTGTGAGATCCACGTCCTGAGCTTGCCAGCAGTCTTTTACCAGAAACCTGTCACTTCCAGAAACTCTTATTTCCCTACAGTTATAGTGGTAATCTGCAGGTAAATGGCGTGTAATTCATGTCTGCCTGGCTTACGAGAGCAGCGGCTACAGGGAGAAAATAAGTTCTTGCAGCCGCTTGCTTCCAGCCATTGCTCACTAAACTGTGAGCTCAACTATTCTCACTCTGTGGCATATTGATTGTGTGGGTACACATATCAGAAACGTGCTGTGATACTGCACTCACTGACTGTAAGCCAGCAGCTGGAATGAAATGAAATTGACTAAATATTCATTTTCTCCCTGTAGCTGTGTTTCCAGTAAACCAGCCTAACATGATTCAAACACCATTTGCAAATTACCGCTATATCTACAGGTAACTAGCAATTTTGAGCTAAATCGCTCAGCCTTGAGCAAAAGCAGAGCAATACAAGTGCTCTGTAGGGTCCATACGCTATTCTGCTTACTCTTGAGGATAGGATGAGAGCTTTTGCCTTGTGATCGTTTGATGGGGGGAATTGACGTGAACAGCCCACCCCTGCTGTTCTAACACTTCTAACGTGCTTGAAACATGATTAATGCTTAGTTACTTTAAGCAGACTTTGGCACTATACTTTTCAGCAGAAAATACATGTCAAAAGTAATTAAACATTTGTAATAAAACCGAGATTTTCTGGATGTGACTTTTTTTTTTTTATAAACTGCACTCAACACCTGTCTATATCCAGCTGATAACTGGTTTTAACAGTATAGACAAGTCTTTAAAGGGCTGAATCCATGAGATTAGTAATCTCCTAGGCCATTTCTACATAAATTATGCTTTATATACACTTTTTCCTTCATATGTTTAACAATTATAAACACTTGTATTTAAAGGGAATCTGTCACCCCCTGGCACTTATCTGTTCTTTAATATGAGCACGTATATAATACACGTGATAGAAATGTGAATCTATACCTACCTGTATGCCTCATATTAGAGGTCTAGTTGCTGTGAAATGTGTTTTTATTCAGTCAAGTTTCTGATGCTGTGGAGCCCGAGCCTGTAAGAAATCCCCTCTTCCTGTGTGAATTACAATGTTTCCCCCATCTCCTGCACGTCACAGTGCCCTGTGATGTGCAGCTGCAGCAGCCAAATCCAGGCACTGTGACATGCAGGGGAGTAGGGAAACATTCTAATACACACAGGATGCGGGGGTTTCTTCCAGTCCCCAGGATTGGAACACATCAGAAACTTGTAGGAATAAAAAGACATTTCACAGCAACAAGACCTCTAATATGAGGCATACAGGTAGGTATAGATTTACATTTCTATCACCAGTATGCTCATATTAGAGGTCAGATAAGTGCCAGGGGCTGACAGATTCCCTTTAAAAATTAAACGCACACACCCACCCCTACCACAAAGGACATATGTTTATAGCTACAGGGCAGCAAAGGAGTTAAAGACAATTTGTAATAACATCTCCATTGGGGTAGGGGAAAGATTGAGACTTTTGTTATGTTTAATAAAACCATATTATAAGTTCTGTTTATTGATTATTTCTACTTATGTCCCCAAGTAGCAGTTTGTCTAACTTAACCTAAAAAAGCAAAACAAAATAAATGAACTGGGATATAAGTTGGTGTGTATGTTCACAGTGGCCACAAACTTCGCATTCTTTCTACTATACTAGGTTAAGTTGGCCGTAGATGGTATGCCTTTTATTTAATGGGGTTATCCCATGAATTGGAACAAAACTAAAATCTCTGGAGTAATGCATGTTAAGTATAACCATATAAATGTAAAAAAGTGCACTCCTCCAGTATAGTTTCACCCCTTTTAGCCTCTTTACTCCTGCATTTGGTCTCTTCGTGTTGATGGGAGGCTTGTTGCATGTGACTAGCAAGCTGCAGAAGCTTGTAACATTGTGCCATTACTAACGTCAATGCAGTGGTCTTATTGAGAAGTGGATGCGTTTCAGAGTCACAGCTACTCTGCCACTAAGTTGAGACCACAGAGTTACAGAGCAGAGTCTCTAAGTGCTGTAGCGACTTTTATGCTGGGATCCTCATGACCTGGGTTTCCATAGCTCAGCAGCTGCATTCAAGCCTTACATCACCAAGCACAATGACAGGTCTTGGATGAAGTGGTGTAAAGCACCTCAGCACTGGACTCTGGAGGTTCTGTGGAGTGATGACTCACACTTCTCGATCTGGCATCTAATGGGGGGAGTCTGGGTACGGAGAAAGCCAGGAGATTATTACCTGCCTGCATTGAGCCTTCTGTAAAGTTTGATAGAGAACGGATAATGCTGTGGGCTTGTTTCTCAGGTTGACCTTGGCTTCTTAGTTCCAATCATAGGCGGATTATAATGAGGGCAATTTGGGCTACCGCCCGGGGGCCGTGGCTCCGGGGATCCCATGAATTGTCCCCATTATAATCCGCAATCTCATGTGTGTTATCATTGGAGCGGGCTGCGGCCGCAGGCTGTGATGCTGGGCCCGCCCTGTCGCATGATGTCACACTGAGCAGGACCCAGCATGCACAGCGCGGGCGCTTCTGTTCAAAAGCTGTGACTCACGCGCTGACTGGTCTGCTGAAGAGGAGCCGCTCCACCTCCCTCGCTCCCCTGCCTGAGCTGAGTAGCTGAGCAAGCTGGCTTGTTCTGATCTTCTATAGGCTGGCAGTGCTGCAGTTAGCTCCACCCCATGAGCGCCCTGATTGGTCCACACTGGACCCTGCGTCCTAGTGAGCTGCTGCAGCAGAGATGGTGCCTAGACTGTGCCTGGCCCAGACTAATCATCATCAGGCTCATATGTAAGTGCTGCTGGAGCCAATTTAGTTTTTTTTTTGTTTTTTTTATGAATTGCAACATATAATGTTACTGTGGGAGTGGAGTGGATGTGAGTGGAATAGGGGGAGCTGATTTGGGGTAGTGGGGTGGGGGGCACTAGGGGTCTTTTGTACTGAGATTATGTGCAATCTCATGTCATAGCTGCTGTCTGGGGAGGGGGGAGGTAGGGGCATATTATATTTACAGTTTAGAACTTATAATAAGCCCCTGCCTGATAGTATAACAAGCCCCCATACAGTAACTATGGCATGAGCTGCACTGTGTCTAAAGGGGTTGTCCGGTCTAAATCTACAAGTCTGCCGTGACTCTATGTGTCTACAGACATGTGACTCCTTACATTTCGCACACTGTGAGTATTCACTATTGCCCATATCGGCGAGTATGCGATTTACATGCGCTTGGCCACATTCCAACTGCGTGGCCTCATTCAATACAAAAAACCAAGCAATGTGAACTGAGGTCTAAGATGGTAGACATGCAAGAAATAGGAGCATGTTCACACTAGCAAAAAGAAACAAAACCTACAAAAGACAAAAATATATCTCATACCCTACCATCATTATATATAAATGTAAAGCAAAGTTGCATAATAAATATAGGGTACTTAGTGAACTATTTTTGATCAAAAAAAGTATACAAGCCGTCCCACCAGCGGCAAGGTGACCCTAAATTGGGACGGTACCTATACTGCCTATATTAAAAACCTTACTGTATATCAAAGTTGAAGTAATGCATATAAAAGGGTAGACAAATAGGACCGGGTCCCAACTCCAGACCACCTAGGCCCGTGGTAAGCTACATATATACTAATCAGCTCAACAAAGGGGATGCCACACCCTTAAATTGCACAGAATGCAAACAAGACAAAAAACCAAGCAATGTGAACTGAGGTCTAAGATGGTAGACATGCAAGAAATAGGAGCATGTTCACACTAGCAAAAAGAAGCAAAACCTACAAAAGACAAAAATATATCTCATACCCTACCATCATTATATATAAATGTAAAGCAAAGTTGCATAATAAATATAGGGTACTTAGTGAACTATTTTTGATCAAAAAAAGTATACAAGCCGTCCCACCAGCGGCAAGGTGACCCTAAATTGGGACGGTACCTATACTGCCTATATTAAAAACCTTACTGTATATCAAAGTTGAAGTAATGCATATAAAAGGGTAGACAAATAGGACCGGGTCCCAACTCCAGACCACCTAGGCCCGTGGTAAGCTACATATATACTAATCAGCTCAACAAAGGGGATGCCACACCCTTAAATTGCACAGAATGCAAACAAGACAAAAAACCAAGCAATGTGAACTGAGGTCTAAGATGGTAGACATGCAAGAAATAGGAGCATGTTCACACTAGCAAAAAGAAGCAAAACCTACAAAAGACAAAAATATATCTCATACCCTACCATCATTATATATAAATGTAAAGCAAAGTTGCATAATAAATATAGGGTACTTAGTGAACTATTTTTGATCAAAAAAAGTATACAAGCCGTCCCACCAGCGGCAAATTGGGACGGTACCTATGCTGCCTATATTAAAAACCTTACTGTATATCAAAGTTGAAGTAATGCATATAAAAGGCTATATTTATTATGCAACTTTGCTTTACATTTATATATAATGATGGTAGGGTATGAGATATATTTTTGTCTTTTGTAGGTTTTGCTCATTCAATACAAGTGTATTGAGCGAGACCGGAAACAGTGTAGGTGGAATGTGGCCAGGTGTTTGCATATCACATGCTTGAGGTCACATGACGACCCGCTGCCCACACTGGAGAGTCCTGACAGTGTGCTGTGCGTGCAATGTGAGGATTCACAAGTCTGCGGTCATATAGTCACTGCAGACTTGTATCTGAAGACCAGACAATCCCTCTAATTGTTTCATAATGAGCAGCTTATTATTTGTATAAAGTTTATTAAAGGGGTTGTCTGGGCTTGGGATAAAAGTCTGCATGTCACTCTATGTGACTGCAGACTGGTAAATCATGACCGGGTGCAGTTCAACTGCTGTCATGAGTCCCCAGCAGCGCTTATGTGATCGGGCGGTCATAGACCACACGTTTGCTATTTGCACATGTCGACTAGATTTTTGGCTTCTCTCAATAGAAGAGAATTGAGAAAAGCCGAAAGAGTAGTTAACACATGCAAATAGCAAACGTGGTCACATGACCGGCCGATCACATAAGTGATGCTGGGGACTCATGAGCCATTATTACTATACATGTACACTGTAACTGCGCCCTTGCACTGACTGAAAACCGGCTTTAAGGGCTCTTTCACGCGTAAGTATCTCCAGTATGTGTGGGGACAGATTCCACATGTACTGGAGACACTGAAATGAATGGGTCTGTGCACATGTCAGTGTGTTTCCACAGATCGTGTGTCCATGTGCAAAACATGCTGACATGTTCGTTCTTTGCACACCGCACGGGCCACAAAACATACCACACTGATTACATCCGTGTGTCATCCATGTGACACGTACCGGTGCCTGGGAATCAGTGTAAAGTTAGCGCTGTTCCCAAGAGCCGGGTGCTGAACACTGCCGTCATCATGGTTCCCTGCTGGCGCTGCGATCAGCATGAGCAGGGGATAATGTTGACAGTTGTATCTAGCCCCCGCTGTGTCCAGCAAGTGTAAAAGTAAGAATAAAATAAAAAAAATACTTATACTCACCTATCTGAAGTTGGAAAAATCCAGTGTGCAACACTGTAATCCATCTGACTGGCAGGCGACCACACACACCAAGGAGCAGAGCAGAATGACTCGCTGCAGCGAGCCTGACTCTGACCTGCCCTGAGCTCACTGAGTGACAGCGCAGGTCAGGGGTCCACTCGCTGCAACAAGTCATTCTGCTCTGCTCCTTGTCGTATACAGTCGCCTGTTGGTCAGATGTATTACAGCGTGAGACAGGTGAGTATAAGGATATTTTTATTTTATTGTTATTTTAACACTTGCTGGACACAGCGGTGGCACAATACAACTCTCAACATTGTCCTCTGCTTGTGCTGATAGCAGCGCAAGTAGGGGACAATGATGAGTGACGCCTCCAGCACCCCGTGCTTGGGAACAACACTAATTGTATCTCTAATTTCCAGGCATAAGTACGTGTGATCCTGATGCAGCACATGGTTGCCACACGTATTCCACACAGGTTCACAGTGACTCAGATATCTCCAGTACTGTTTTTTCCAATACCGGTAATATTCGGACATGTGAAAGAGCCCTAATGCTGAGCAGCTGTCAGTGTCGGGGCGCAGTTAGGCTATGTGCCCACGATGCGGAAATGCTGCATATTTTTTACGCTTCTCCCTGGCAGGAAAAACGCATGCGGATTTTACATGCTTCTACCTGGCGGGAAAAACGCGTTTGTCAATCGTTTTTGCATGCATTTCTGCATGCAGGTTATCAAGCGCTTTTCCAAGCGATTTTTAGCATCACTTGGAAAAGTGCTTGACAACTTGTTCACACTATATAAATCCATGAAACCGGCATGGATTTATAGTAGTGTGACCAAGTTAGTTAAAAAAAAAAAAAAAAAAAAGATTGTACTTACTTTCCGATGTCCTCCCGGTGTTATCTCCGTCGCGTCCGGTGTCTTGCACTGCTTGCGGTGGTGTGAAGGACCTGCGGTGACGTCATTCAGTCATTTGTCAGGTCACATGACTCAATGATGACATGGCAGGTCCTTCACAACAGCGCGAGCAATGCAAGCGGACAAAACACCGGGAGGACATCGGAAGGTGAGTATAATATTTATTTTTTATTTGTTACAGTTTCTATGGTACCCAGGTCTGGATGAGAGTCTCCTCCAGACCCGGGTACCATCCGCACATTGAACCATGTGATCTCCGCTTATCCACATGTAGTAATGCGGATGTCACGCGGTCCAATGCAAGTCAATGGCGGCGATTACGCTGCGTGTCCGCAAAATTAATGGACATGCTGCGGATTTTTGAGCACAGCTAAATGCTGCGGAAAAATCCGCAGCATGGGCATTGACATTACGGCTTGTCATTGGGGACCATGGGGGGCGGATTACCAAGCGTTTACGCTTCGGCAATTCCGCAGCATAAACGCTTGTTAAATGCTTCGTGGGCACACAGCCTTACAACCAGGATCTGTCTCTCGCAGTCGTGGGTGGAACTGAGCTCCGCCAGCTGCTGTTAACTCCTTAAAGGGGTTTTCCACTACTCAAACAATACCATTTTAGGCCTATTTCAGACGTCAGTGTGTCCAATACGTGTGGTGACAGTTTCCACACGTACCATAAACACTGACACACGCAGACCCATTCAAATCTATGGGTCTGCGCACATGTCAGTGTGTTTCCACAGACCGTGTGATCCACATGCTGACATGTCTGTATTTGGCCGGCAGCACGGATCACATGGACCCATTCAAGTCAATGATAACATCCGTGTGACATGGACCGGTGCTTGGGAATCAGCAGTACAGTTACCGCTGTTCCTAAGCGCCGGGTGCTGAACACTGCCCTCATCAAATCCATATACTCACCTTTCCTAAGTGTCCCTCGCTGTAATCCATGCGACCTCTCAGCAGACGAGCTGCAGCGAGTGCCCCCGAAGCTGCGCTCAGTGAGAGCAAGTGGCGTCACGTCAGATTTGTAGAGTTATTTGCACTGCTACATGACCGGCCATTTATGATCAGAAGGGTTTGACAATGACTCATATATTTCTTCTTGAATTTTGTTAGTTTTTTTTTTCTTGTCAGATTGTTGAAAAATACTGATGAGAGAATATATAAATATATATATATACAGTACAGACCAAAAGTTTGGACACACCTCATTTAAAGATTTTTCTGTATTTTCATGACTATGAAAATTGTGCATTCACACTGAAGGCATCAAAACTATGAATTAACACATGTGGAATTATATACTTAACAAAAAAGTTAAGAGAATGAAGCAAAAATCAAATCATTGATCATTTCACACAAAACTCCAAAAATGAGCCAGACAAAAGTATTGGCACCCTCAGCCTAATAATTAGTTGCACAACCTTTAGCCAAAATAACTGCCAACAACCGCTTCCGGTAACCATCAATGAGTTTCTTACAATGCTCTGCTGGAATTGTAGACCATTCTTCTTTGGCAAACTGCTCCAGGTCCCTGATATTTGAAGGGTGCCTTCTTCAAACTGCCATTTTGAGATCTCTCCACAGGTGTTCTATGGGATTCAGGTCTGGACTCATTGCTGGCCACCTTAGAAGTCTCCAGTGCTTTCTCTCAAACCATTTTATAGTGCTTTTGGAAGTGTGTTTTGGGTCATTGTCCTGCTGGAAGACCCATGACCTCTGAGGGAGACCCAGCTTTCTCACACTGGGCCCTACATTATGCTGCAAAATTTGTTGATAGTCTTCAGACTTCATAATGCCATGCACACGGTCAAGCAGTCCAGTGCCAGAGGCAGCAAAGCAACCCCAAAACATCAGGGAGCCTCCGCCATGTTTGACTGTAGGGACCGTGTTCTTTTCTTTGAATGCCAAAAAGCTCTACTTTTGTCTCATCTGACCAGAGAACATTCTTCCAAAACGTTTTAGGCTTTCTCAGGTAAGTTTTGGCAAACTCCAGCCTGGCTTTTTTATGTCTCGGGGTGAGAAGTGGGGGCTTCCTGGGTATCCTACCATACAGTCCCTTTTCATTCAGACGCCGACGGATAGTACGGGTTGACACTGTTGTACCCTCAGACTGCAGGGCGGCTTGAACTTGTTTGGATGTTAGTCGAGGTTCTTTATCCACCATCCGCACAATCTTGCGTTGAAGTCTCTCGTCAATTTTTCTTTTCCGTCCACATCTAGGGAGGTTAGCCACAGTGCCATGGGCTTTAAACTTCTTGATGACACTGCGCACGGAAGACACAGGAACATTCAGGTCTTTGGAGATGGACTTGTAGCCTTGAGATTGCTCATGCTTCCTCACAATTTGGTTTCTCAAGTCCTCAGACAGTTCTTTGGTCTTCTTTCTTTTCTCCATGCTCAATGTGCTACACAAGGACACAGGACAGAGGTTGAGTCAACTTTAATCCATATTAACTGGCTGCAAGTGTGATTTAGTTATTGCCAACACCTGTTAGGTGCCACAGGTAAGTTACAGATGCTGTTAATTACACGAATTAGAGAAGCATCACATGATTTTTCACAGTGCCAATACTTTTCTCCACCCCCTTTTTTAGGTTTGGTTTGGAATTATATCCAATTTGACTTTAGGACAATTGTTTTTGTGTTTTTTCCTTGAAGACAAATTAAATGAAGAAAATAATACCAAAGAATTTGTGATTGCAATCATTTTCAGGAAGAAACTGAGTATTATCTGACAGAATTGCAGGGATGCCAATACTTTTGGCCACCACTGTATATATATAATTAGCTATTGAACCCGTTCTACGCCCGAGTGGCGAGCATTTATATGGTCTCCATCCTGGTATGTGCTGCTGCCATCCTGCGCCCCCATCCTGTCATGTGCAGCCCCCATCCTGCGCCCTCATCCTGTTTTCTGCGCCTCCAACCTGCACCTCCATCTTGTCATGTGCTGCTCCTATCCTGGCCCTGCATTCTGGTATGTGCTGACCCCATCCTGGTATGTGCTGCTCCAATTCTGTGCCCCCATCCTGTCAAATGCTGCTCTCATCCTGCGCCCCCATCCTGTCAAATGCTGCTCCCATCCTGCGCCTCCACCCTGTCATGTGCTGCTCTCATCCTGCGCCCCCATCCTGTCAAATGCTCCCATCCTGCGCCCCCATCCTGTCAAATGCTCCCATCCTGCGCCCCCATCCTGTCAAATGCTGCTCCCATCCTGCGCCCCCATAGTGTCATGTGCTGCTCCCATCCTGCGCCCCCATCCTGTCATGTGCTGCTCCCATCCTGCGCCCCCATCCTGTCAAATGCTGCTCCCATCCTGCGCCCCCATAGTGTCATGTGCTGCTCCCATCCTGCGCCCCCATCCTGTCATGTGTTGCTTCCATCCTGCGGCCCCATCCTGTCATGTGCTGCCCCCATCCTGAGCCCCCATCCTGTCAAGTGCTGCTCCCATCCTGCGCCCCCATCCTGTCAAGTGCTGCTCCCATCCTGCGCCCCCATAGTGTCATGTGCTGCTCCCATCCTGCGCCCCCATCCTGTCATATGTTGCTTCCATCCTGCGGCCCCATCCTGTCATGTGCTGCCCCCATCCTGTCATGTGCTGCCCCCATCCTGTCATGTGCTGCCCCCATCCTGCGCCCCCATCCTGTCAAATGCTGCTCCCATCCTGCGCCCCCATAGTGTCATGTGCTGCTCCCATCCTGCGCCCCTATCCTGTCATGTGCTGCTCCCATCCTGCGCCCCCATCCTCTCATGTGCTGCTCCCATCCTGCACCCCCATCCTGTCATGTGTTGCTTCCATCCTGCGGCCCCATCCTGTCATGAGCCGCCCCCATCCTGCGCCCCCATCCTTCGCCCCCATCCTGTCATGGGCTGCTCCCATCCTACGCCCCCATTCTGTCATGGGCTGCTCCCATCCTGCGCCCCCATCCTGTCATGTGCTGCTCCCATCCTGCGCCCCCATCCTGTCAAATACTGCTCCCACCCTGCGCCCCTATTCTGTCATGTGCCGCTGCGGGACTGTGGTGCCAGAATCAGCGCCTGCGCAGTCTGCGCTTTCCGGCGCCATTTTGTTGAAGACTCGCTGCAAGTGTGTCTTCAATAAAATGGCGCCGAAAGTGCGCTATACGCATGCGCCGTTTCCGATGGCGGATTCATCTCCCAGCCTCCCCGTGGCAATCCCAGATAGGTAAGTTGTTATGCCGGAGATTGCGGTCTGCGTTCAGTGCTTACGATCGCGCTTGCTATAAAGGCTTTGGACAGAGGCACGCTCCCAGGATTATATATATACAGTTATATGAAAAAGTTTGGGCACCCCTATTAATCTTAAGCTTAATGTTTTATAAAAATTGGTGTTTTTGCAACAGCTATTTCAGTTTGATATATGTAATAGCTGTTGGACACAGTAATGTTTCTGCCTTGAAATGAGGTTTATTGTACTAACAGAAAATGTGCAATCTGCATTCAAACAAAATTTGACAGGTGCATAAGTATGGGCACCTCACCAGAAAAGTGACATTAATATTTAGTAGATCCTCCTTTTGCAAAAATAACAGCCTCTAGTCGCTTCCTGTAGCTTTTAATGAGTTCCTGGATCCTGGATGAAGGTATTTTTGACCATTCCTCTTTACCAAACAATTCCAGTTCAGTTAAGTTTGATGGTCGCCGAGCATGGACAGCCCTCTTCAAATGATCCCACAGATGTTCAATGATATTCAGGTCTGGGGACTGGGATGGCCATTCCAGAACATTGTAATTGTTCCTCTGCATGAATGCCTGAGTGGATTTGGAGCGGTGTTTTGGATCATTGTCTTGCTGAAAGATCCATCCCCTGCGTAACTTCAACTTTATCACTGATTCTTGAACATTATTGTCAAGAATCTGCTGATACTGAGTGGAATCCATGCGTCCCTCAACTTTAACAAGATTCCCGGTGCCGGCATTGGCCACACAGCCTCAAAGCATGATGGAACCTCCACCAAATTTTACTGTGGGTAGCAAGTGTTTTTCTTGGAATGCTGTGTTTTTTTGCCGCCATGCATAACGCCTTTTTGTATGACCAAACAACTCAATTTTGGTTTCATCAGTCCACAGGACCTTCTTCCAAAAAGAAATTGGCTTCTCCAAATGTGCTTTTGCATACCTCAGCCGACTCTGTTTGTGGTGTGCTTGCAGAAACGGCAGCTTTCGCATCACTCTCCCATACAGCTTTCCTTGTGCAAAGTGCGTTGTATAGTTGACCAATGCACAGTGACACCATCTGTAGCAAGTTCATGCTGCAGCTCTCTGGAGGTGGTCTGAGGATTGTCCTTGACTGATCTCACCATTCTTCTTCTCTGCCTTTCTGATGTTTTTCTTGGCCTGCCACTTCTGGCCTTAACAAGAACTGTCCCTGTGTTCTTCCATTTCCTTACTATGTTCCTCACAGTGGAAACTGACAGGTTAAATCTCTGAGACAGCTATCTGTATCCTTCCCCTGAACAACTATGTTGAATAATCTTTGTTTTCAGATCATTTGACAGTTGTTTTGAGCAGCCCATGATGCCACTCTTCAGAGGAGATTCAAACAGGAGAACAACTTGCAAGTGGCCACTTTAAGTAGCTTTTCTCATGATTGCAAACACCTGGCCTTTTCATATAACTGTATATACACACACATACCCCTCAGCCCACTAGTATCCATAGTGTGTGTGTGTGTGTGTGTGTGTGTGTGTGTGTGTGTGTGTGTATATATATATATATATATATATATATATATATATATATATATATATATATATATACACACTATGTGCAGAATTATTAGGCAAGTTGTATTTTAGAGGATTATTTTTATTATTGATCAACAACTATGTTCTCAATCAACCCAAAAGACTCATAAATATTCAAGCTTAATATTTTTGGAAGTTGGAGTGGTTTTTTTTTTTAGATTTGGCTATCTTAGGAGGATATCTGTTTGTGCAGGTAACTATTACTGTGCCGAATTATTAGGCAACTTAATAAAAACCAAATATAATCCCATCTCACTTGTTTATTTTCACCAGGTAAACCAATATCAGTGCACAAAATTTAGAAATAAACATTTCTGACATTCAAAAACAAAAACCCCAAAAATTAGTGATCAATATAGTCACCTTTCTCCATGATGACACTCAACAGCCTTCCATCCATATATTCTGTGTGTTGCTTGATCTGTTTTCGATCAACATTGCGTGCAGCAGCCACCACAGCCTCCCAGACACTGTTCCGAGAGGTGTACTGTTTTCCCTCCCTGTAGATCTCACATTTTATGATGGACCACAGGTTCTCTATGGGGTTCAGATCAGGTGAACAAAGGGGCCATGTCATTATTTTTTCTTCTTTTAGACCTTTACTAGCCAGCCACGCTGTGGAGTAGCTGGATGCATGTGATGGAGCATTGTCCTGCATGAAAATCACGTTTTTCTTGAACGATACGGACTTCTTCCTGTACCACTGCTTGAAGAAGTTGTCTTCCAGAAACTGGCAGTAGGTCTGGGAGTTGAGCTTCACTCCATCCTCAACCCAAAAAGGTCCCACAAGTTCATCTTTGATGATACCAGCCCATACCAGTACTCCACCTCCACCTTGTTGGCGTCTGAGTTGGAGTGGAGCTCTACCCTTTACTGATCCAGCCTCTGGTCCATCCATCTGGCCCATCAAGAGTCACTCTCATTTCATCAGTCCATAAAACCTTTGAAAAATCAGTCTTAAGATATTTCTTGGCCCATTCTTGATGTTTTATCTTATGTTTCTTGTTCAAAGGTGGTCGTTTTTCAGCCTTCCTTACCTTGGCCATGTCCCTGAGTATCGCACATCTTGTGCTATTTAATACTCCAGTAACGTTGCAACTCTGAAATATGGCAAAACTGGTGGCGAATGGCATCTTGGCAGCTTCACGCTTGATTTTCCTCAATTAATGGGCAGTTATTTTGCGCCTTTTTTGGCCAACACGCTTCTTGCGACCCTGTTGGCTATTTGCCATGAAACGCTTGATTGTTCGGTGATCACGCTTCAAAAGTTTGGAAATTTCAAGACTGCTGCATCCCTCTGCAAGACATCTCACAATTTTGGACTTTTCAGAGTCCGTCAAATCTCTCTTCTGACCCATTTTGCCAAAGGAAAGGAAGTTGCCTAATAATTAAGCACACCTTATATAGGGTGTTGATGTCATTAGTCAACACCCCTCCTCATTACAGAGATGCACATCACCAGATTTACTTAATTGGTAGTTGGCTCTCAAGCCTATGCAGCTTGGAGTAGGACAACATGTATAAAAAGTATCATGTGATCAAAATACTCATTTGCCTAATAATTCTGCACACAATGTATACACAGTATATATAATGTTCATTACATATTATCTGCTCACCTATAGAGGATGTGTGGCACCCCTGCGGGGGATTAAGACAGGATCCATAGGTGCAGGGGGAGATGTACGCTTGGGCACACACAACACCTTCCACCCCAGGTCTGAGGGGAGGAGTCAGTTTCCAGGGAGACAGCAAAGCGGCAGTTAGTCTGTAAAACAGGGGTGAAGGAAGGATGAAAAAGAGAGCTGTTGGCTGGGGACCAGTTAAGCCCTGAACTAGGGAATCGGTCTGTGTTGTGAAAGCGCCCTAGAGAGAGGGACGGAGGCTAGAAGGAGAAAGAAAGAGATAAAACTATTATCCCTTTAGCTCACCCTGACACCGGAGTCCGAGATTGCTATTAATTTAGGAATAGCATAAAAAACCCAGACAGATCAGAAGGATCTATTCACCCTGAAGAAGAAGGGGAAAGAGTTGCCAAACTTGACCAAGTATAGGACCAGAGGCTCAAAAAGAGAATTGGTAGCCCCAAGGAAAGGTCCTCATTGTCAGTTGTGGAGAAGGACCCCAAAGAAAGTCAAGGTGACAGGTTCAACTTAAGTCAGGACTGACCCCAAACAACGCACAGTGTTAGAGGAGGCCTCACAAATCCCCAAGGTGAATAACTCTACCTGCACCGAAAACCTGGTTACCCTCCTGAACTGTACTTGTTACCGGACATCAGTAAAAAAAAGGTACTGAAACAAAGACTTAATGTGTGTGTATGTGCCTACTTTGTGATTATTGCCTATAGCATTCGGACAAGCCGTACGCCGATCATCTCAGTAACCATTCACAGCACTGGTAACCGATTTTACCAGTTACCACAGGAGGTGTCATGACACAGTACTCCCATCATCCTAACCCCCATCACTTCACTGAGGGTCCAGGGCACGGAACCGGGAACCGACCAACCGTGATCCCCACCGTAGTAGCCCATCCATCCCGGTATCTGAGTACCCCTACCCTGTCATCCGAATGAGATTGGCGTCATGAACAGGATCCCGGGCCCGGTAGAACCGGGTATTGTGTGCTTAAATTGGACTTTATTGAATGTTTGTGTACTGTAAAAAAAAGGCCGTCATTACTGCGCCATAGAGAAATTAAACTGCGTCACAGAGCGGGGAGAGAGTCGCGGGGGCGCAGCTAAAGGAGCGCAAGGATAGCCCCGCCATTTTTAGAGTCACCGGTTACCGAAGGAGTTGATCGTTGCGGCTGGCAACGGTTAACTAGGGGGGCACCGTCATGAGTGAAGCAAACAATATCCGAGACCTTGAGGGAGGGGATGCCAAAGACGCAGCAGCAGCCGGTTCATCAGCTGGTGAAGGAGCCGCAGCATCTGGAGCGATGGCCCCGATAATGCCAATTGCCTTGCCGTATGTACCGGGGGCCAAATGGTTACTGACGTATGAAGGTAAACCCGGTACCTTAGCAGCTTTCAAACGTAAAATGTTTGCGTTGCTGGACATGTATGCGATGACAGGAAAGCAGCGAGCCTCCGTTGTGCAGGGACAATTAATAGGTGCAGCGGAGCTAGAAGCTGAGACTTGGAGCGATGCTGATAGAGACTCTATAGAAAATGTGTTTGATAAGCTCAAAGCTGCTTTTGAAAAATGCACACAGTCTGAACTAAGGATGCTATTCTACCAATGCAAGCAGAGACCGCAAGATACCATCAGAGACTTTGCCCTACGTTTACAAGCGGCACTCCGGTCCATAAAACAGGTAGATCCAGCAAGTGTGCAAGATGAAGATAAATTGCTTGCTGAACAGTTTATGAATGGGTTGAGATCAGACTTTCACCGTCAGCAGGTGCACATGTGGGTCCTAGATCATCCAGATGTGGATTTTAATACCTTAAAGGACCGTGCTATAACTGTAATACGAGACCCATTACCTGCAAAACCTGCAATTCCATCCTGGCAGGTTAATACCTCTCACATGAACTTAGAGCCTACCCCTAAAAACTCTGTAGAAGCGGTAGGACAAGCTGTCACACCCAAATCTGCTGATGACCTACGTAATCAGGTGTTACAACTAACCAAAAACATGGACTACGTGTTAAAACTCTTGCAAGCCAGACCGGAGGCACAACCACCAAGCAAAATCCAGTTAGCTGAATCCCCTGAGGATGTTCCGTGGATGAGGAGAAAGCTCATGTCGCCCGTGCAGGGGACCAACGCACCATTCCGACGCAGAGCCATGTCGCCCATGGAGGGTATCAACAAGTCGTCCGTTCAGGGGACCGACGCACCATTCCGACGCAGAGCCACCGACCACACGGATTCTTCAGGACAACCCGTTTGCCTTCGTTGCAACAAACCGGGCCACTTTGCAAGAGGATGTCGTTTAAACCAGAGATTCCTGGGTCCCAGGGCCAATCCCCAGGAATAAAACGTCAGGGCCCATATGACTGGCGTAGTCGGTATGTGGGAGGCCGTCCGTACCTCAACATTAGGCTAGAAGGAATCCCCACATTGGCCCTATTGGACACTGGGTCACAAGTCACCACCATCCCACATATCCTTTACAAGCAATTTTGGTCTGATGCTGATCTTAGCCCCCCAGACTCTAGTCTTGTCATTTTAGCAGCTAATGGTTGACCACTGAATCAGGTGGGGTTTAGAGAAGTGACAATAAAGCTGGGGAGGGTGGAGTTGAGGGATCAAGGGTTATGTGTGGTAGAAGATGACCCCAATAACAAATATCCTTACATGGTGCTTGGTACTAATGTGATTGAAAACTGCCTTGAAGAAGTGCTGTTTTTATTCCAACAGATTACAGAGACTGCTGGCATTGGGCGGAGGAGAGTCCTTCAAAGAGAAATCCGTGCCTTAATTCACAAGCAACAAGTAAATCTGTCTGGGGGGGAGATTGGCTGTGCGCGGGTAACAGACCCGTTTCCCATTGTATTACCACCAAACAGTGAAATGATGATATGGTGTCGAGCAGCTATGGGTATCAGAAGAAAGGAATACCAGGCAATTGTAGAACCAATATATTCAGAGCATAGACCTACACTGCTGACAGCTAGACGGGTGGTGGATGTACGCAGGGGAAGAGTACCAATCCGTGTGTTGAATTGCGGGGAGGAAGAAGTGAAACTACCCCGGTATGCCACTGTAGCAAAGCTGTACACTGTCAGTAATAACCACACACAGACACTAGAGCCCTTGCCCCCGTCAAGTCAGGCGGAGGACAATAACCCCAAGGGACAGCTGGAGGAGTGGTGTCAGCAGTTGCACATAGGGACGGATGCCACTCCCTACCACCAGAAACAAGGAGTTTACCGGGTGGTACAAGAGTTTAGCCAGGTATTCAGTAAGCATCTATTAGATTTTGGGAGGATAAAAGGGGTACGCCATCACAAATCCACAGGAGATCATCCCCCGATTAAAGTGAGATATAGACCCATCCCACCAAACCACTACCAGTGTGCTAAAGAGATGCTGCAGGACATGAAGGAGGCCGGGGTTATAAGAGATAGCTGTAGTCCCTGGGCGGCCCCCTTAGTCTTAGTCAGAAAAAAGGATGGCACTATGAGGATGTGTGTGGATTACAGGGAGGTCAATAAGATCACTCACAAAGATGCTTACCCGTTACCCCGAATAGAGGAGTCTCTTGCTGCATTAAAGACTGCTAAGTATTTGTCAACATTAGATCTCACTAGTGGGTATTGGCAGGTCTCCGTTGCAGAAGAAGACCGGGAGAAAACAGCATTCACAACACCAATGGGCCTATGTGAATTCAATAGCATGCCATTTGGGTTATGCAATGCACCGGGGACGTTTCAGAGACTCATGGAGTGCTGCCTGTACTTTTATACCTGGATGACGTCATTGTGTATTCCAAAACCTATGAAGAACATCTGGAACACCTAGTAGAGGTATTCACAGCTCTAACAAAGTATGGAATGAAACTCAAACCATCTAAATGTTGCCTGCTGAAGCCAAAAGTCCAATACGTAGGGCATTTGGTCAGCGCGGATGGCGTAGCGCCAGATCCCGAAAAAGTGACAGCTATCCAGGACTGACAGAGGCCGACCACCGTCAGAGAAGTACGTCAGTTCTTAGGTTTGGTTGGGTGTTACAGAAGATTTATAAAGGGCTACACGAAGATGGCAGCGCCCCTACAAGATCTTCTAGTAAACCAAGCTAAGAAGAGAAGGTCTTCAGAGCCGCCGTTGGATTGGGGAAAGAAACAAGAAGACTCCTTCCAACAAATGAAACAGGCCCTGACCGGTGAGGAAATATTGGCGTACCCAGATTATAACCTACCATTTGTCCTCTACACGGATGCAAGTAATGTAGGCCTGGGAGCAGTACTGTCCCAAATACAAGAAGGCAAGGAAAGAGTAATTGCCTATGCCAGTAGAAGACTTCGACCTACCGAAAGGATCATAGAAAATTACAGTTCTTTTAAGTTGGAGTTTCTGGCCTTGGTCTGGGCAGTCACGGAGAGGTTCAAGCATTACTTAGCAGCTTCAAAATTTACCATCTTTACAGACAACAATCCGCTAACACACTTGGATACTGCAAAACTTGGTGCATTGGAGCAGTGCTGGATGGCCCGGCTATCGAATTACAACTTTACTATCAAGTACTGAGCAGGCCGTGGAAATGCAAATGCTGATGCCCTCTCCAGAAACCCTCAAGTACATTTGCAAGGGCTTGAAGAAGAAGCAGATGACTTGGAGGAAATAGAACTTTCAGCTTTCCATAAAAGTAGAAACTGGAAAATGACAGAAACCCATATCTACCAGAACCGTCAGGATGTTGCACTAAACCCGCTGCCTCATTATGGATGGAAAGAGACCCAAGATAGTGATCCGGCAGTGAGCCCAGTAAAGAGGCTGGTAACCCAACCGGATTCCAAACTTGAGAAGAATGCTCCCCCAGAGGCCCAATACCTGTGGAAAGAAAGAAGCAGGTTATTTATCTCTAAAAACCAATTGTGCAGACGGTATATCAATCCAAGGACACATGAAATGGTATTGCAAGTTGTGGTTCCAAAGACAGACGTCCAAATGGTATAGGAAGCGTACCATAATGGAGCAGGACACTTTGGATGGAGAAAACTGGAAATACTGTTACTTGAGAGGTTTTATTGGATTGGCATGAGGTCTTCCATAGAAAAATGGTGTAAAAATTGTGGCCCATGCTCATTAAGAAGAGGAGATCGTAACAACCAGAAAGCACCACTCCAGCCTATCATAACCAAACAGCCCTTGGAAATAGTAGCCTTGGATCATGTCAAACTCACACCCAGTAGATCAGGCTATACTTATGCTCTTACCATGGTGGACCACTATTCCAGATTCCTAGTGGTAGCTCCTGTGAAGGACTTGACAGCTCAGACAGCAGCAAGAATCTTTCAAGCTTATTTCTGCAGGCCACATGGATATCCAGAACAGGTATTGACAGATCAGGGTCCTGCCTTTGAAGTGGAAATCTTTCAAGAGTTCTGTAGCTTGTATGGATGCAAGAAAATTCGTACCACGCCTTACCATCCCCAAACTAACGGAATGTGCGAAAAAATGAATCACGTGGTAATAGAACTGCTGAAGACTCTACCCTTGGAAGACAGAAACAGATGGCCAGAGAAATTAACAGATCTTATTGACATCGATAACAACATCCCAGTAAGCTCAACTAATTGTACCCCGGCATACTTGATGAAAGCGAGACCAGGAAAATTGCCAGTGGACTTTGAAATGGGCATTGTAGTTCCAGAGGAAGACCCCTCAAGTGCAGATTGGGATACTAGAAGAACAGAACAATACAAGAAAATACAGGAGTGTGTTGAGAAAAGTTTAGCAAAATCCAGAGAAAGACAAGAAACCAATTTCAATAAAAACACACAAGGAATCCCGTTAACCCCCTAAGAATTGGTTTTGAAAAGGAAAAAGAGACTTCATAAGCTAGATAATCAATGGGAAGAAAAACCATACACTGTATTACCATCAGATTTTGACAACCAGAAAACCTGTCTAATCAGCAAGGAAAACGGAAAAACAACAGCAACAGTGTCCCGAGACCACTTAAAGAAGTGTCCACAACCCTTACAACAAAAAGAATATATCCCTTGTACCATACCAGAAGAAGAGACGCCAAGGACAATTAAGACAATCTTAGGAGAGTTACCCGCAGATTGGCCCCAAATAGAAGGAGCATATTTAATTCCCTTGTTGACATTCCCAAAACCAGTAGAAGGATCAAGAGCAGAAGTACCACCTGCTGCAGCCGAGCTAGGGAATCCTGCAATCGATGTACCTGCCATTCCCACTAGGGGAGTGGGAAGACACTCCGGCATACCTGTGCTACGTAGACCAACACATGAGTCAGTAAGTAGTGTTCGCTCCACACCAGGCTTACGCACCAGTGGGATACCAGTTTTACGGAGGTCATCACGTATTAATTTTGGACACCCACCACTCAGATACAGGGAGTCAACCATAACAAGTGGGAAATGTAAATAGGTTAAAAAATGTAAATATGGGGTTAAAGTCAGTATATAGAAGGGTCACAAGTAGACCAAAACAGGTTACACCAGTTACACAACATAAAAAAAGGGGTGAGTAGAGTGGGTGTAAAAAGCTGTCTAGGGAGAGCAAAATTTTGGCCAATAGGTGACCCCAGGGCCAAAAGGCCTGCAGTGCTTATGACCGGAGGCCCCTGCAGTACCTAGGACTCTTGCGCCAAGGCACACATAGTAAATGTTTTATTGAGTATTGTGAATTATTAAATCTATTTGAATCTTTAAGCCTACAGAGACTTTACCTGTTTGGGTGTCTGAAACTTTTTGCAAATTTTTAAGAATGGACTGAAGCCACAGGATTGGTGGTAGCAAAGAGCACATTCCCTTTAAAAGCCTGCAGCAGATCGACTAGCGTTGTATGGACTGGTTATCCATTTTTCCCATTTTCCTTGGTTATTATAAATTTTATTTTTGTGACTCTGTTCAAATTACAAATGTAAATGTTAAAGTTATGTTAACTTTGTTAGAAAAAAAAAAAAAAATGTTCAGTCCCGGAGGACTGAAGTTGACTAGGGAGGAATGTGGCACCCCTGCAGGGATTACCACAGGATCCATAGGTGCAGGGAGAGATGTACACTTGGGCACACACAACACCTTCCACCCCAGGTCTGTGGGGAGGAGTCAGTTTCCAGGGAGACAGCAAAGCGGCAGTTAGTCTGGAAAACGGGGGTGAAGGAAGGATGAAAAAGAGAGCTGTTGGCCGGGGACCAGTTAAGCCCTGAACTAGGAAACCGGTATGTGTTGTGAAAGCGTCCTAGTGAGAGGGACGGAGGCTAGAAGGAGAAAGAAAGAGATAAAACTATTATCCCTTTAGCTCACCCGGACACCGGAGTCTGAGATTAGTGTTGAGCCACCCCCGTAGTGTTCGAGTTCGGTTCGGTTCATCGAACACCCATATGTTCGCCGAACTGTTCGTCGAACACCTTCGAAAACCGTTAAAACCAATGGCAGGCAAACAAAAACAAATAGAAATACATAGAAAACACCTTCAAAGGTGTCCAAAAGCTGACAAACTGCTCATAAGACACAACTAACACATGGAAAAGTGACAAGTACATATAGTCATGCGAAAAGAAAAGAGGTGAAGGAGTAAAAGGAGGGGGAGACACAGATATAGACATGTCATGCCCTTCTAAAACCAAAAAAGTGCGAATCCGACACGGCCAGTCCGTTCCTGATCGTGCGACCTCCGTGTCGCCGGGTTTGTGCCAGAGCTGCGGTGGACCCTGACAGCCAGCCCCTCTCTCCCAATACTGGTGCCTGTCCGCTGGTGGGTCGAGCGAGCCCCCCTGTGGTGGAGGCAGGTCTAAGCTTTTTAATTTAAATTGTCTCTCTAATTTGAATGAATACACTTTAAATCCTTTTACAGGGATCTATTGGAGGGCAAGTCTCATGCCAGCAGCCACGTAATTCCAGCTCCAGTAGCGTCCACTAAAGCTGCTGCAGTTAAAAAGCTTTTATAAGGATCGAGCTCGGCGGTCCACCGCAAGGCGTCCTACCGCCAGTCCCAGCCCCTATGCCTTGGGGTGTCTCCCCGATGCTCTTCACTGAGTGTCCCGGGGGCCCGAACCATTTCCTTTGAAAAAATTAAGTGTACAAACTACAGGTGGTGTAGCTTGCTTAACAGCTGGGATAATCACTGCTACTAGGCACAAAGTATTTCCTGGGCTAGATGCAGTTAAAAATTTGTAATTAGATACTCTCGTTGGATGCTGAGAAAGCACTCCATGGAGTCTCCTGGCACGCCATATATTATTCCCTTAAAAAGCTTGGGGTAGGGGTCTAGGGGACCCTTTTATAGGCAAAATCACGGCCCTGTATCGCAATACGTCATCTAGGCTGAAGATAAATGGAACATTTTCATCACCTTTCATAATCACCAATGGGACAAGGCAGGGACGTCCTCTGTCCCCTCTCTCATACATCCTAGTGACGAAGCACCTGCTCTCATCAATTTGCCATAACCCCAATATTAGGTGGATTGAGGTGGGAGGCACCGAGTACAAGTGCTCTGCATTTGCTGATGATGTCCTAGTATATATCACTCAATCACATATATCCATCCCTGCTGTTATGGCTGAAATAGATCATTTTGTTACATGGTCAAAATTTAAAATCAATGCAGCGAAGTCTGAGGCCCTCGATGTCTCCCTCCCCAAATCCATACAGGATTCCATCCAGTCCAACTTTCCCTTTGCCTGGCCCTCACAGGGTATCAAATACTTAGGAATTCGTATTCATAGAGACCTCTCCCGTCTATGTTATCTTAATTTTGGGCCCTTTATTGAACAACTCCATAAAGATCTTACTTTTTGGACGGTGAAGGATTTTTCCTGGTTCGGCAGAAGAAGTATACTAAAAATGAACGTCCTACCAAAACTCTTATACCTCTTCCAAACCATTCCCGTGGTAATTCCCTCAAATTTTTGGAAAAGACTACGCAGTAGCTTTTAGTCTCCCCAGGATGACACAGGTGGGGCAGGTGGTGGTTGTCCCGGCCCGCTAGGCCGCATTGTAGCACAGTGAGCTTCGCACTGCAACTTATGCTTCATATCCATGTGACGGTTCATGCATGAAGTACTCAAACTATGTATTTTTGGCCTCTACTTAGCTTTTGGTGTCAAATGTTACAGATAACACGAGTTGGGTCATCCTTAGCGATCTGAAAAAATGCACAGGCTATGCAAGGTTTAGAGCCTATGCGACTCTGCTACTAGCAATACTATCAAATGATTGGCTGGGTTAGATGCAGAGTGTCTGGGTTTGGTTGGGGGTGCCCACAGTCTGCCTAGGCTAGAGGCAGTTAAAAATTATTATTAGATACACAGGCGGTGCAGCTTGCTTCGCAGCTGGGCAAATACGCCCAAAGTATTGGTAGACTCTATACTAAATAAGGAAGGATTCACTGACTGTGGTGGCCCCTCCGTGGGTCGTGGCGATTGGTGGAGATTTGGTGGATGATTATAGGAGAAAGCTCCTTAATAGAGAAAGTTGGTGGATTTATACTTTAAATACATGTGTACCAGCGGGTTTAAACATCAGACATGATTTGATGTATCGCTGTAATGCACACGCCCGGGCTGAGTGGCGTGTGCGTGTGTATGTAGTGATTCCACTGGACCTTGCCGGAGAGTGAATACCTGGAGGGGCGTAACTAAGTATCCACCCGATCCGACCAGGGTCGCACGACGGCAAACGACGCAAGTGCACCAAGGAGGAACCGAGCAGAGGGACCAGGTGCTACTCCAGGACAGACCCCGGACACTGCTGTTGACCCACACAGGGGAATACAGGAACTGGCAGGTTAGGCTGGCACACAGACTGCTGGGTATAGGCAGACACAGCTGGTATGCAGACTGGCGGATGTTGGTAAGCACGACTGGTATGCAGGCAGGGAGGTACTGGCAGGTACGACAGGTTGGAGCACCGAGTGGATAGGACCCAGTACAGACTGGGACTCAGGAACAGAACCGCAGATGCAGTGGACAAACAGCAGAGTGAGGCCGCCCAGAGCGGCGAGCAAGAGCAGAACAAGACGAGACCGCCTGGAGCGGTGAGCGAGAGAAGAGCAGGACAAGGCCGCCTGGAGCAGTGAGCGAGAGAGGAGCAGGACGAGACTGCCGAAGCAGCGAGCAAAGGGTCAGAGCAGAGCAAGACTGCCGGAGCAGCGAGCAAAGGGTCAGAGCAGAGCGAGACTGCCGGAGCAGAGAGCAAAGGGTCAGAGCAGAGCGAGACTGCCGGAGCAGCGAGCAAATAGTCAGAGCAGAGCGAGACTGCCGGAGCAGCGAGCAAAGGGTCAGAGGAGAGCGAGACTGCCGGAGCAGCGAGCAAAGGGTGAGAGCAGAGCAAGAACCGCCGGAGCGGTGAGCAAGGCAGAGCAGAGGGGACAGGGCTCTGTTCACACGGAACAGACTGGAAGGGAAAGGCAGAACCAGGAACACACAGGTTACTTGCAATGAAGTAGCGAGTGGACTCTAAACTCACAAACGGGAGTACAGGGACAACGAGTAGGAGTTAGGTACGGGATCAGATTTTGCAGGAAAAGGGAAGGTACGGACATAGAGGAAACAGGTAACAGGCTAGGAGAGTATACAGACAAGAACAGACACAGCAGCAAGATACAGGAGCGGGTCTAAATATGCGGCCCCTAGAAGGCAGAACGAAAAGGCTAGGAGCGGGTTCAGACAGGAACAGGCAAGATACAGGAATGGGTCTAGGTATGCGGCCCCTAGAAGGCTGAAAGAACAAGCTAGGACCGTGTTCACACTGGCCTGGAAATACAGCCTCCAGGATAGGCAGAAGACAACAGACTAGAAGATAGTTCAGACAGGACACAGATCAGACACGGGAACTGATACCGCAAGGCAGGAAGCATAGACAGGACCTGGCACATCAGTGACAGAAAGCCAACTGACAGAACACAATGCCCAGGCATGGATTCCAGGGAGGAGCTGGGTTAAATACCAGGTGACAGACAGCAATAGGCTGAGGACGCACAAGGGGTGTGCCTGCAGCAGCTACAAGAAGCAGGAAGTGATCGGGCGCCACCCTTAAGCAGCAGAAGCAGAGGCAAGCAGACAGCATGGAGGGAAGCCAGGCAGACTGGACTGGAGATCAAGTGCGCGCTCTTGCAGTGGGAGATGGACCACTATGCAAGGACGCCGCCAGGTATGTTACAATCATTATGAGTGATCATTTATACATTATTATTATATATATGTTCCTTTTTTCTTCTTTTTCTTTTTGATTATTTACATTTATATGCATTGTTTCTATGCTATACGATTTTAACATGGTATGTGTTTTTAAATTTCTGATTAACTCAGCCTTGAACAGGTGCATAGCAGGACATGATATATAAATACCACTTCCTTGCTGTTTTTTTGCTATGCAATGATTAAGAACTCGTATATATATTGTGCAGAAAGAAGGGTGAAAGTCCGCCCAGGCGGGAGGAAATTGGAGTTTTCATAAGACATATTTGAACTGGAGAGGTATTAGAGGCCTGCAATGGCCACAGGTACTAATGGAGGTAATCAAGGTAGGGAGAGAGGCAAGAGGTCCGGTCATCTTAGTTATACAGGCCGGGGAAAATGACATAGCTTATCACAAGAGCGCATGGCAATAATGAAACTAGACACTGAGTGCTTCAGAGAATTTTTCACAAAACTAACTATAGTATGGTCAGAGATTGTGCCGAGAACGGTATGGCAAGGTGCGTGAGACATCACGGCCATTGAACGGACAAGGCAGGTAATAAATATTAGGATGGCAAAATTTATAAGAGACAGAGGCTGTGTAGTGATACGACACCGACAACTGGAAGGAGATAAAGCAGGCCTCATACAGCCCGACTGTTAGAACTCTCCTGTTAGTTTTTTTTTAGTTTGCTGGTCACATGACCATTTTTGCCTATTTAATCCGGCTCCGCCCTCCTGGTCTTGCTGGACTTCATTGTATTTACTACTCTTGAGCTAGCTTGGTGCTCTGTTGCCGTTCTCTGTTAGTTTTGCTAGGTCTTCTGACCTCTATGCTTTTTGTTGTGTGTTTGTCTTTGACTGCTACTATTTCTGCTAGGAGGTGTCCAACTTATCCCAGTCCCTAGTTCTTGTAGGGATCCCTCCCTCACAATTATAGGTCTTCGTTCAGACTAGCCGAGGACTTTAGCGGGTCTGATCGCAGGATCAGGTTCCCCGTTACTGTTAGAACCTTGCTCTTAGGTTTTTTCCTTTGCTGGTCACATGACCTTGTTGGCCTATTTAATCCTGCTCCGCCCTTCTGGCTTTGCTGGACTTCATTGTATAACTACTTTCTAGCTAGCCTGTGCTCTGTATCTAACTCTGTTAGTTTGCTTGGTCTACGGACCTCTATGTTCTATATATTTTGTTTGTTCGTCTGTCTGCTACTATTTCTGTTAGGAGGTGTCCCATTTTCCTCCCAGTCCTTAGTACTTGTAGGGATTCCTTCCCCACATCTATAGGTCTCCGTACAGACTAGCTTAGGACTTTAGCAGGTCTGATCGCAGGATCAGGTTCCCTGTTACATCGTAGGGATTCAGCTGAGTTCTATCGTAGGGACAGATCTCCTCTCTTTCCTTAGCTCTGGTAGCAGAACATAACAGTAAGTCCAGCCTGCAAATTCTCTAAGGAAAGATTTTTCTGTTCCATCATGGTGTCGGTTCAGGATTTGGCTCATCGCCTGCAGGGACTCTCTCTGGAGGTGGCCGAGCTCCGTCAGCACGTGAGTAGCTGTCCTGGAGCACATTTCTTGGAGCCTAAGGTATGTTTGCCGGATTTATTTTTGGTGAACACCGAGAATTTTTTTCATTTAAAAATGCTTGCTTATTGTATTTTCGTTTGAGACCCAAGTCCTCTGGGGATGAATCCCAGCGCATAGGGTTCATAATGTCACTTTTGCGCAAAGAGCCTCAGGAGTGGGCCTTTCCTTTGCAACCTAGTGATACATGCTTCAGATCAGTGGATAGTTTTTTTTCTGCTTTGGGGCTATTATATGATGATCCTGACCGTGTCGCATCAGCTGAGACTGAGTTGAGACGTTTGAAACAGGGATCAGGTAATGTGGAAAAATATTGTACTCATTTCCGTCGATGGTCTACTCAAACAGGGTGGAACGATTCTGCTCTGAAAAGTCTATTTTTTGCTGGGCTCAATGAAAGGGTTAAAGACCTGCTAATTGCTTATCCTACACCTGAAGATTTGCAACAGGCTATGCAATTAGCTATACGGGTGGATAGGAGACTGCGTGCAAGGGTTAATGAGAGCAAATCCTCTGCTATGTCAGTTTCTGGTTATGAGAATGTGTGTACTAACAGTGGTGAACCGATGGAGATTGGATCGGTGGCACCTCGCTCTCAAGAAAAAGACCGTCGATTTTCTGAAGGCTTGTGTTTCTATTGCGGAAAATCTGGTCATTTGATTAAAGGCTGTGAGCTTCGTATGAAGAAAGAAAAAAAAAAGGTCAGTCATGCCCGTATTGCCTGTTTAAATTCCAAGGGTGTATTTTTAGCTGCTTCCACGATTGCTCAGGAAAAATTAATGGAATTTCGGGTGTTTGTTGATTGTGGGTCTACTCTGAATGTAATTGATGGGGGATTCTTGGAAAGACTCAATTTAAAACCCGAACCTTTATCATCCCCCATTGCTGTGGTTTCTGTGGATGGTTCCCCTTTGAAGAATATTACTCTCAAGGTCTGTGAATTTCCTCTCACTATTAATGGTGTTCACCATGAGAAATTGGATTTGGTAGTTTTGAATAACTTGCCTTCTCCAGTAATATTGGGATTGCCCTGGTTAAAATTTCACAATCCTGTACTGGATTGGTCTACCAGTGAAATTAAATCCTGGAGCCATAAATGTTATGACAAGTGTTGTAACGGGCGTATTGCAGCTTTGGATAGGGGAGAATTGCCTGTTCCTATTCAGGATTTTTGGAGAGTTTTTTCTGAGAAGGAATCGCAGGTTTTGCCTCCCCATAGAGACTATGATTGTTCTATTGAATTTGTCCCTGGAGCGACTCTTCCTAAAAGTCGTTTATTTAACCTTACTATTCCTGAGAGGAAGGCTTTGGAGGAATACATACAGACAAGTTTGGCCGCCGGTCACATTAGGCCCTCTAAGTCTCCTGTGGCGGTTGGATTTTTTTTTGTAAAAAAAAAGGACGGCGGTTTACGTCCTTGTCTGGATTTTCGTGAGATTAACAAAATTACTGTACGCAATCCTTACCCACTGCCATTGATTCCTGATCTGTTTAACCAGTTAATGGGGGCCAAGTGGTTCTCTAAAATTGACCTTAAGGGGGCATACAATCTGTTGCGCATGAAGGAGGGTGATGAATGGAAGACTGCTTTTAACACTCCTGTGGGTCATTTTGAGAATTTGGTTATGCCTTTTGGTCTTACTAATGCTCCTGCATTTTTTCAGAATCTTATTAATGACATCCTTAGACCTTTGATCGGCAAAAATATGGTTGTGTATTTGGATGACATTTTGATTTATTCGCCGGATCTGGAGTCTCATTGGCGGAGCGTACGTGAGGTATTACAGTTATTAATGGACAATTCGCTTTTTGCTAAGCTGGAGAAATGTGAGTTCGCTGTACAGAGAATTAGTTTTTTGGGTTACATTATCTCCAGCGAAGGTTTTGAGATGGACCCGGTTAAAGTTCAAGCTGTACAGGAATGGCCTAGGCCTATTGGTTTGAAATCGATACAGAGGTTTTTGGGTTTCGCCAATTATTACGGAAAATTAATAAAAAAAATTTCTAGTATTGTCAAACCTCTGACCGATCTCACCAGGAAAGGTGCTGATGTGGTTCAGTGGTCTTCTGATGCCATTGAAGCTTTTGTGTATCTCAAGGAGAGATTCACCTCTGCTTCCATCCTTATGCAGCCTGATGTGACTAAGCCGTTTTTGGTTGAGGTTGATGCTTCCTCTGTGGGGGTTGGCGCAGTATTGTCTCAGGATAACGGGGATGGATTACATCCCTGTGCCTTTTTTTCAAAAAAATTTTCGGAGACTGAACTGAATTACGATATTGGTAATCGGGAATTATTGGCTATTAAACTCGCATTTGAACACTGGCGCCACTTCTTGGAAGGTGCGGAATTTCCCGTTCAGGTTCTTACGGATCATAAAAATCTGATATATCTTGATGCTGCCAAGCGCCTGAATGCCCGTCAGGCTAGGTGGGCACTGTTTTTCTTGCGGTTTAATTTCTCCGTTACTTACATCCCTGGTACTAAGAATGTTAAGGCGGATGCCTTGTCTCGCAGTTTTTCTCCCATAGTCGGTGCTGAGAAAGAGGAGAACATTTTACAAGAAGGTGTTGTGATAGCTGCTTTGGACTCCGTTTTGGAAGATGAGATTCTTAAAGCACAGGAGAATGCCCCATCTAACACTCCTCATGGGAGGTTGTTTGTGCCTGGGACCTTTAGGAGAGATTTGTTTGTTGAGTGTCACGAATCTCGGTTGGCAGGTCATCCCGGAATCTCTGAGACCAAGAGACTGGTGGGTCGCAGTTTTTGGTGGCCTGGATGGCAGAAGGAAGTCATTAAGTGGGTGCGTCAATGTACTATATGTGCTAGATCTAAGTCCTCACATACTCCTGCTGCGGGGTTGCATTGTCCTTTGGAGGTTCCCAGTGCTCCTTGGACACATTTGGCTATGGACTTTATAACTGACCTTCCCCCCTCTGAGGGTTTTACTGTCATCTGGGTGGTCGTGGACCGTTTTAGCAAGATGTGTCACTTGGTTCCCTTCGTCAAACTGCCCTGCGCTAAAACTCTCGCTAAGGCCTTTGTCAAGGAAATTGTCAGACTTCATGGCGTTCCTACTGACATTGTTTCTGATAGGGGTCCTCAGTTCGTGGCTCGTTTTTGGCGTGCCTTTTGTGACAGGTTGGGAGTTCATTTGTCGTTCTCGTCCGGATATCATCCTGAATCTAATGGCCAGACAGAAAGGAAAAACCAGGATGTTGAGCAGTTCTTGAGTTGTTTTGTGGCAGACAATCAAGAGGGGTGGTCTGAGTTTCTGCCACTTGCTGAATTTGCTCTGAACAATCATACATCTTCTTCTGCTGGTTGTTCGCCTTTTTTTTTTGTTGTTCTGGGAGACATCCGTCGTTTGGGTCGTTCTCCAAGTTGTGATCTGCCGTGCCTGAGGAGGAGAATTTTTCCGGTGATTTGGAGAGAGTTTGGACGGATGTGCGTGGTAATCTTCAGGAGGCCAACAGAAAATCTAAAGACTACTTTGATAGGAAACGACAGGAGGTTTTGTTCGCTGTTGGTGACATGGTCTGGTTGTCCTCTAGGAATCTGCGGTTGAGGATTCCTTCTAAGAAATTGGGTCCCAAGTTTGTAGGGCCCTTTAAAGTGCTTCAGGTTGTCAATCAATCTGCTGTTAGGTTGGAGGTTCCTACCTCCTGGAGAATTAATCCGGTATTTCATGTCTCTCTGTTAAAAAAAGCTGTTGTGTCGGATGGTGACGCCTCTGCCTCTGTTCCTCCGGTGGTGGAGGACGGGGAATATGAAATTTCTCGCATCCTTAACTCTAGACGGTATAGAGGTAGTTTGCAGTATCTTGTGGCCTGGAAAGGTTTCGGACCCGAGGATAACTCTTGGGTGAGGTCAGATGATGTTTCCGCGTCCAGACTTATCAGAGCGTTTCACAGGAGATTTCCTGATAAGCCTGGTCCTAGGGGATCCGGAGGATCCTCTTACAAGGGGGGGTACTGTTAGAACCTTGCTCTTAGGTTTTTTCCTTTGCTGGTCACATGAACTTGTTGGCCTATTTAATCCTGCTCCGCCCTTCTGGCTTTGCTGGACTTCATTGTATAACTACTTTCTAGCTAGCCTGTGCTCTGTATCTAACTCTGTTAGTTTGCTTGGTCTACGGACCTCTATGTTCTATATATTTTGTTTGTTCGTCTGTCTGCTACTATTTCTGTTAGGAGGTGTCCCATTTTCCTCCCAGTCCTTAGTACTTGTAGGGATTCCTTCCCCAAATCTATAGGTCTCCGTACAGACTAGCTTAGGACTTTAGCAGGTCTGATCGCAGGATCAGGTTCCCTGTTACATCGTAGGGATTCAGCTGAGTTCTATCGTAGGGACAGATCTCCTCTCTTTCCTTAGCTCTGGTAGCAGAACATAACAGTTACATCGTAGGGATCTAGTTTAGTTCTATTGTAGGGACAGTTCTCCTGTCTTTCCTTAGTCCCTGTAGCAGATCATAACAGTAAGTCCAGCCCTAAAAGAAAAAAAAAAAAAATTTCTCTAAGGAAAGACCTCCAGTTTTCCATCATGGTCTCGGTTCAAGATTTGGCTCAACGCTTGCAGGGACTCTCTCTAGAGGTGGCCAAGTTCCAACAACACGTGAGTAGCTGTTCTGGAGCACATTTTGTGGAACCTAAGGTACGTCTGCCTGATTTATTTTTTGGCGAACAACAAGATTTTTTTTCTTTTAAAAATGCTTGTTTATTGTATTTTTGTTTGAGACCCGGATCCTCTGTTGATGAATCACAGCGCATAGGGTTCATAATGTCACTTTTGCGCAAAGATCCTCAGGGATGGGCCTTCTCTCTCCAACCTAGTGATCCGTGCTTTAGATCAGTGGATAGTTTTTTTTCTGCTTTGGGTTTGTTGTATGATGATCCTGATCGTGTCTCATCTGCTGAGTCTGAATTGAGACGTTTGAGGCAGGGATCAGGTAATGTGGAAAAATATTGTTCTCACTTCCGTCGGTGGTCTGCCCAGGTGGGGTGGAACGATTCAGCTTTGAAAAGCTTGTTTCTTGCAGGGCTAGGTGAAAGGGTTAAGGATTTACTGATTGCTTATCCCACACCTGGAAACTTGCAGGAGGCAATGCAATTAGCTATACGGGTGGACAGGAGACTGCGTGCAAGGGTTAATGAGAGCAAATCCTCTGCTATGTCAGCTCCGAGTCTTGAGAGGGTCTGTGTTGACAATGGAGAGCCGATGGTGATTGGGGCGATGGCACCCCGCTCACAGGAAAAAGATCGCAGGCTTTCTGAAGGCTTGTGCTTCTATTGCGGAAATTCTGGTCATTTTATTAATAACTGTGTGCTTCGTATGAAGAAAGAAAAAAAAAAGGTCAGTTATGCCCGTATTGCCTGTTTAAATTCTAAGGGAGTGTTCCTATCTGCCACTACTGCTGCTCAGGATGAATTAATTGAATTTCGGGTATTTGTGGATTGTGGTTCTACTCTGAATGTGATTGATGGGGGATTCTTGGAAAAACTTAGATTAGAACCTAAAATTTTGTCATCCCATATTGCTGTGGTTTCTGTTGATGGCTCTCCCTTGAAGAGTGTTACTCATAAGGTCTGTGAATTTCCCCTCACTATTAATGGTATTCACCAAGAAAATTTGGATTTGGTGGTATTGGATAATTTGCCTTCTCCAGTAATATTGGGGTTACCCTGGTTAAAATTGCACAATCCTGTACTGGATTGGTCTACCAATGAAATTAAGTCCTGGAGCCCTAAGTGTTATGACAAGTGTTGTAACGGACGTATTGCTGCTGTGGATAAAGGGGAATTGCCTGTACCTATTCAGGATTTTTGGAGAGTTTTTTCTGAGGAGGAGTCACAAATTTTGCCTCCCCATAGAGACTATGATTGTACCATTGAATTTGTCCCTGGAGCGACTCTTCCTAAAAGTCGTTTATTTAATCTTACTATTTCTGAGAGAAAGGCTTTGGAGGAATACATACAGACAAGCTTGGCCGCCGGTCACATTAGGCCTTCCAAGTCTCCTGTGGCTGTTGGATTTTTTTTTGTAAAAAAAAAAGATGGCGGTTTACGTCCTTGTCTGGACTTTCGTGAGATTAATAAAATTACTGTACGCAATCCTTACCCACTGCCATTGATTCCTGATTTATTTAACCAGTTAGTGGGGGCCAAGTGGTTCTCTAAAATTGATCTCGGGGGGCATACAATTGGTTGCGCATGAAGGAGGGTGATGAATGGAAGACTGCTTTTAACACTCCTGTGGGTCATTTTGAGAATCTGGTTATGCCTTTTGGTCTTACCAATGCTCCAGCATTTTTTCAGAATCTTATTAATGACATCCTTAGACCTTTAATCGGCAAAAATGTGGTTGTGTATTTGGATGACATTCTGATTTATTCGCCTGATCTCGAGTATCATTGGCGGAGCGTACGTGAGGTATTACAGTTATTAATGGACAATTCGCTTTTTGCTAAGCTGGAGAAATGTGAGTTCGCTGTACAGAGAATTAGTTTTTTGGGCTACATTATCTCCAGTGAAGGTTTTGAGATGGACCTGGTTAAAGTTCAAGCTGTGCAGGAATGGCCTAGGCCTATTGGTTTGAAATCGATACAGAGGTTTTTGGGTTTCGCCAATTATTACAGAAAATTCATAAAAAAATTTTCTATTATTGTCAAACCGCTGACCGATCTCACCAGGAAAGGTGCTAATGCGGTTCAATGGACTTCTGAGGCCATTGAAGCTTTTGTGTTTCTAAAGGAGAGGTTCACCTCTGCTCCCATCCTTATGCAGCCTGATGTGACTAAGCCGTTTTTGGTTGAGGTTGATGCTTCTTCGGTGGGGGTCGGTGCGGTGTTGTCTCAGGAAAACAAGGATGGAGTACATCCCTGTGCCTTTTTTTCAAAAAAATTTTCTGAGACTGAACTTAATTCCGATATTGGTAATCGGGAATTGCTGGCAATTAAACTCGCATTTGAACACTGGCGTCACCTCTTGGAAGGTGCTGAATTTCCCATTCAGGTTTTCACTGATCATAAAAATCTGATCTATCTTGATGCTGCCAAGCGCTTGAATGCCCGTCAGGCTAGGTGGGCACTTTTTTTCTCGCGGTTTAATTTTTCCGTTACTTACATCCCGGGTACCAAGAATGTTAAAGCGGATGCTTTGTCTCGCAGCTTTTCTCCCATGGTCGGTGTTGAGGAGGAAGAGGAGAGCATTTTACAAGAAGGTGTTGTGATTGCTGCTTTGGACTCCTTTTTGGAGGATGAGATTCTTAAAGCTCAGGAGAATGCCCCATCTAACACTCCCCATGGGAGGTTGTTTGTGCCTAGGACCTTTAGGAGAGATTTGTTTGTTGAGTGTCATGAGACTCGGTTGGCAGGTCATCCAGGAATTTCTGAGACCAAGAGACTTGTGGGTCGCAGTTTTTGGTGGCCTGGATGGCAGAAGGAAGTCATTAAGTTGGTGCGCCAATGTACTGTGTGTGCTAGATCCAAGTCTTCGCATGCTCCTGCTGCGGGGTTGCTTTGCCCTCTGGAGGTTCCTAGTGCACCTTGGACACATCTGGCTATGGACTTTATTACTGACCTTCCCCCCTCTGAAGGTTTCACGGTCATCTGGGTGGTCGTGGACCGTTTTAGCAAGATGTGTCACTTGGTTCCCTTCATCAAACTGCCTTGCGCTAAGACACTCGCTAAGGCCTTTGTCAAGGAAATTGTCAGACTACATGGTGTTCCTACTGACATTGTTTCTGATAGGGGACCTCAGTTCGTGGCTCATTTTTGGTGTGCCTTTTGTGACAGGTTGGGAGTTCATTTGTCGTTTTCATCTGGATATCATCCTGAGTCTAATGGCCAGACAGAAAGGAAGAACCAGGATGTTGAGCAGTTCTTGCGTTGTTTTGTGGCAGACAATCAAGAGGGGTGGTCTGAGTTTCTGCCACTTGCTGAATTTGCTCTTAACAACCATACATCCTCTTCTGCTGGGTGTTCGCCTTTTTTTTGTTCTTCTGGGAGACATCCGTCTTTTGGGTCATTCTCCAAATTGGTTTCGGCTGTGACTGAGGAGGAGAGTTTTTCCGGTGATTTGGAGAGAGTTTGGACGGATGTGCGTGGTAATCTTCAGGAGGCTAACAAAAAATCTAAGAGGTACTTTGATAGGAAACGGCAAGAGGTTTTGTTTGCTGTTGGTGACATGGTTTGGTTGTCCTCTAAGAATCTGCGATTGAGGATTCCTTCTAAAAAATTGGGTCCCAAGTTCGTAGGGCCCTTTAAGGTGCTTCAGATAGTTAACCAATCTGCTGTTAGGTTGGAGGTTCCTACGTCCTGGAAGATTAACCCGGTGTTTCATGTTTCTCTGTTGAAAAAAGCTGATGTGTCTGATTGTGACGCCTCTGCCACTGTTCCTCCGGTGGTGGAGGACGGGGAATATGAAATTTCCCGCATCCTAAATTCTAGACGGTATAGAGGGAGTTTGCAGTATCTCGTCGCTTGGAAGGGTTTCGGACCTGAGGATAACTCATGGGTGAGGGCGGATGATGTTTCTGCTTCCAGACTTGTCAGAGCGTTTCACAGGAGGTTTCCTGGTAAGCCTGGGCCTAGGGGATCCGGAGGATCCTCTTAGAAGAGGGGGTACTGTTAGAACTCTCCTGTTAGGTTTTTTTTAGTTTGCTGGTCACATGACCATTTTTGCCTATTTAATCCGGCTCCGCCCTCCTGGTCTTGCTGGACTTCATTGTATTTACTACTCTTGAGCTAGCTTGGTGCTCTGTTGCCGTTCTCTGTTAGTTTTGCTAGGTCTTCTGACCTCTATGCTTTTTGTTGTGTGTTTGTCTTTGACTGCTACTATTTCTGCTAGGAGGTGTCCAACTTATCCCAGTCCCTAGTTCTTGTAGGGATCCCTCCCTCACATCTATAGGTCTTCGTTCAGACTAGCCGAGGACTTTAGCGGGTCAGATCGCAGGATCAGGTTCCCCGTTACATCGTAGGGATCTAGTTTAGTTCTATTGTAGGGACAGTTCTCCTGTCTTTCCTTAGTCCCTGTAGCAGATCATAACACCGACAGTGTTCACTTAATGGATTTTGGACTGGACATATTACTGTCAGGACTCCAGGACGGAGTGGAACAAGCGTTAAGAGTGATGGATGGGGGTCGGAGTCCTGCATACGAGTAAGCAGGATCCTCCGTGGCCTGGAAATAGAAAGGACATGTTGGAGAGTTGGAGAGTTACACTTGTTGGCCAACTTGCCGTTGAGGAGACTGGAGACACAGGGCATGCTGCAACAAGCTGAATTATTTTAGAAATAAAATGCATTTCTAATGAAATGAATACAAACAGTTAATAAAGCTGTGACCGATCCTCACCCATCCAGTTGTAAGAGTTACATGATTGTATTGTCAATGAAAGGGGGGCGTTAGGGGGCTGAGCTTCTGGGTTTGGTTAGGGGTCCCCACAGTCTGCCTAGGCTAGATGCATTTAAAAATCATTATTAGATAAACAGGCGGTGCAGCTTGCTTCGCAGCTGGGTTACTACGCTGACTAGCAGACACTGAAGCTTTGGAGCAGACCTCTGAGTAAACAGCTCTTCAGACTCAACCATCTGTGTTACCCCAAGCCATAGTATATGTATTTTCTTATGGTTAAAAGGGGGGGGGGATGACCCAACCCACCTCTAATTGACGATGGCAACGTCACGTAAAACAAAGCAAAGGGACTCCAAAAAGAGTCTCCCTTTTTTCCAAAAATTTTTGCCACAGACACCACTTAAGTGGCATCAATTGCCCCAGAGTTGCTTAAAACGGTTGGTTAGAATGAGTACCACACACTGCTACTATGCCCAAAATTATTTTCCAGACAAGATGCAGCTAAAAATTATTAGTAATTTGCAAGCTAGTGGAGCTTAGTATAGATGGCATAATAGAATGAGTACCGCACACTGCTACAGGCCCAAAATTATTTTCCAGACAAGATGCAACTAAAAATTATTAGTAATTTGAAAGCTTAAAATGAAATCCACAAGCTTTTGCTCTCCCCAGGATGACACAGGGGTAGAAAAGTCCTTGCGGATCCATGATTTGTTCATCTTTATGAACGTGAGTCTGTCTACATTCTCAGTGGACAGCCGCGTGCGCTTATCTGTCAGCACACCACCAGCAGCGCTGAACACACGTTCAGAGAGAACTCTGGCTGCGGGGCATGACAAGATCTCCAAGGCGTAAGTGGTGAGCTCCGGCCATTTATCCAGATTGGAAGCCCAAAAAGAGCAAGGGTCCAGTGACACAGTCATGGCTTTGATGTTTACTTGGAGATATTCCTGTACCATCGTCTCTAGGCGTTGACTATGTGTCAGACTTCTTGTCTCCTGTGGCCTTGCAAAGGATGGGCTAAAAAAGCTGTGAAATGATTCCGCAAAATTGCTGTTACCAGCAGATACTGTGTTTCTGTTACGGTTTGAGTGCTGAACACTCGACAGTCCCACGGTTGGCAAGTTAGAACTGTGAGATTCACTACGTGCACCACTGGTGTTTTGTAGAAAAGCACATGTAAGATTCTGCAACAGTCTCTGCTGTTACTCCCGCATGCGTGAATCCCTTTCTATGGCAGGAATTATTTTGGCAAATTTACTTTTGTACCGGGGATCTAAGAGTGTGGCTACCCAGTAGTCGGTACTATTTCGAATTCTGACAATTCGAGGGTCATGTTGCAGGTAGTGCAGCAAGAAGGCACTCTTGTGTCTTGCGCATCCAGGATCACCAAGTCCCTGTTGTGTTGGTGACGAGGTAACAATCATGCTTTCTTCCTCTGCCCTCTCCCCCCAACCTCGCACAACAGAAATGTGATCAAATTCTCCCTCATCTGATAAGTCTTCCATCAGTTCATCCTCCACTTCTTCCTGGGCTCCTGCACCTTCCTCACTAATTTGGCTGCTACCATGAGCCCTGGTAAATCCATCTCCCCCACCCTCACATGCCTGCCGCCTTGGTGCTGCCGACCGTCTGGACCTTCCAGATGTTAGCCCTTCCGCATACAACTCCTCCTCCTCTACTTCCTCCACCTCCTCTTGTCACACCACCTGACTCCGAATTCTGTTTAACATGTGCTCCAGCATATAAATCACCGGAATATTAATGCTGATAATGGCATCGTCAGCACTAAACATCTTCGTCGCCATTTCAAAACTGTGCAGAAGGGTGCATAGGTCCCTGATCTGAGACCACTCCTCCAGCGTGATTTGCCCCACCTCTGGATCCCTTTGGCCCAGGCAATACGTCAGAGCAAATTGCACTAGGGCTTGTCGGTGCTGCCACAGTCGCTGCAACATGTGCAGAGTTGAATTCCACTGGGTAGGCACATCGCATTATAGCCGGTGAAGTGGCAGGCCCAACGACTTCTTTAGAGATGTAAGTCGCTGAGCTGCGGGATACGAACGGCGGAAGTGAGCACACAGCGACCGTGCCCTCTGCAGAAGGCCATCTAGTCCAGGATAGTGGCCTAAAAATTGCTGGACAACCAGGTTCAACACATGAGCCATACAAGGCACGTGTGTGACATTGCCCCGGCGAAGGGCCGCACCCAGGTTTGCAGCATTGTCGCACACGGCCTTCCCTGGTTGCAGGTCCAGTGGAGACAACCATTCATGAAACTGGGTCTCCAGAGCTGACCACAACTCCTCAGCTGTGTGACTCACATTTCCCAGACATTTCAAAGTAAAAACCGCCTGATGCCGCTGAGCCCTGCTGCCAGCATAGTAAGGAGGTGTGCAGGATTCCTTCTGCGCAGTTAGAAAGTGGGTGGCATTACCAGACAGGCTTTGGGTGCAGGTGGAGGACCGAGAGGAGGTTGAGGAGGCAGAAGCAGTGGAGGAACTTCTAGATAAAGAGGATTGATGCACAACTCATGGGGACAGCAAGACTTGGACAGCAGCCCCTTGTCCTGCTGTCACCATAGTTACCCAGTGCCCTGTCAGCGACATGTAACGCCCCTGTCCATGCCTACTCGTCCAAGTGTCTGTGGTAAAATGCACCCTGTCACACACAGAGTTTCTCAAAGAAGCGGTGATGTTGTGTGCGACATGCTGGTGTAGCGCAGGCACACCTTTCTTTGAGAAGTAGTGCCGACTGGGCATCTGGTACTGGGGCACTGCGACGGACATAAGGTCTCGAAAATCCTCTGTGTCCACCAGGCGGAAAGGCTGCATTTCTGTAGCCTTTCTGTAGCCAACAGCTTGCAGATGGTGAAATTCAACCTCTTAGCTTTGTCATGGCTAGGAGGAAATGGTCTTTTACTTGTCCACATCTGAGGCACCGAGGGCTGGCTGTTGTGCTTAGACGGGGTTGAGTAGGGTGTCCCCGGCAAACTGCCGGTCTGTGAGGAAGGTGCAGGCGGAAAAGTTAGGTTGCCTTAATCCAAACGTGGTGCTCTCGATGTTGGAGAGCGCTCAACACCAGCTGGTGTTTCCACTTCCAAATGAAATGATGACCTGCCAATCACACTGGCTGTTGCGGGTAAAGAGGTGGCAGGTCTGCGTCCAAAAACATGTGTGACTGCTGTCCCCCCAGCCACAGAAGATGAAGAGGCCACGGATGCACAAGATGGGACAGACGGTGGTTGGCCCGGCCCGCTAGGCCGCATTGTAGCACAGTGAGCTTCCCACTGCAACTTATGCTTCATTTCCATGTGACGGTTCATGCATGAAGTACTCAAACTATGTATTTTTGGCCTCTACTTAGCTTTTGGTGTCAAATGTTACAGATAACACGAGTTGGGTCATCCTTATCCATCTGAAAAAATGCCCAGGCTATGCAAGGCTTAGAGCCCATGCGACCTGAAGAGCCACCACGACATGTGGTCAGAGGCAGAGTTGTGGTTGAGGATGCAGTTGTTGACGTGCTTCCAGTACTCTGTTTCTGTACAGGAAGGCGCAACCTAACCTCGTCGTCAATAGCATCCTCCTCCACCTCCTCTGCTGACCTCATCGACTGGCTGACTGTGGGTTGACAGTAAGTGGGATCTCCAACCTCGTCATCATCACCCTGTGTGTTCTCACACCCGTCGTCCTCAGAGCCAACCTCTTCCTGCCCTGACCGAAAAGTCAAGTTGTCGCTCCAATCAGGTATTTGAGTCTCATCATCGTCTTCATCATTGTCTCCACCAACAGGAGTTTCCCAGGCTATAGTATGAGTAAACAGCTCTGCAGACTCAACCATCTGTGTTATCCCATACTCAGACCAGCAGCTGGAGACTTGGGAGCTGTGGGGAAGCAAGTGCGATTGGGGTGACACCTCTGAGGACTGGAGTATTTGTGATGTTGAAGTTGAGGTGGAGGAGAGCCCTCTTGAAGGAGCACTTGATATCCGTTGAAGCACCTGCTGTTTTTGTGCCTCATCTGGAATTTGTAGCGATGGGCGTGTCCGTAAGAAAGGGATCGTATCACATTGTCCATGAAAAGAAGTAGACATCTTAGTTTGGCTGAAAGATGGTCTTTCTTCTGCAGATCTCCCCCCCCCCGCCGTGGGGGGGCTCGAGCCACCAGCGGACAGGCACCAGTATTGGAAGCGGGGAGCTGGCCGTCAGGGTCGACCGCAGCTCTGGCACAAACCCGGCGACACAGAGGGCGCACGGGCAGGAACGGACTGGCCGTGTCGGCTTCGCACTCCAGCGTAGTCCCTCTGCCCGCTCGCGCCCCTAACCTCAAAGGGATGCGCAAGCGGCTTTTCTTCCCAGGGCTGTTCCCCACCCAGCAGGAACGTGGGGGAGCTCAGGTCGGCCTTTCACTGTGCTCCCTTACCTCCCTCACCCTCTTTCCTTCTTCCGTTCTCCATCTAACCCCTCGGCTCTGTGGTGTCCTCTCTCCTTCCAGCTCTCTCCTTCTCACAGGTGGACTACCACGTGTATTCACATTGTGGTGAATCTTTTGGGCCCAGGCATAAGAAGTTGTTGAGGTAATGGATAATATGTGCCCCCTTAGAAACGTCCATTACAACCCATTCGAGGAAGCAACTAAACGCCTCAAATAGTGAGCAGGATCTGGACCACCCCATGGGTAAACAGCGATCTATATAGTATGCTCCTTCCCAGAAGCAGCCCAATAGATGGACACTATTCGGAGGCACAGGTAGTAAGTAACCGGAAAGCCGCATCAAAGTCTGTTTTGGCCATTAGGGTGACCCTTCCCAACTTCTTGATCCGCCTGATTGCCTTGTCAAAGGATGTACAGTATATACTACTGTACTTGGTTCCACGTCGATGTTGTCGTTTACTGACCTGCCCCTTGGATATGACAAATGGTGGATTAGTCCGAATGTATTCTGTTCCGTTTTTGGCACAACTCACAACGGGAATACCACTACGTCTTGTAAGGAAAGTGTTCTGAATGGAACCACCATTCTACCTAAAGATATTTCTTTTTTTAATTTTCTTGTCACGACGTCTGGGTGTTGGTAGGCTGATTTTAGATTTTTACTCCAGCCTTTCTTGATTTCAGAAGGGCATGACATGCCTATATCTGTGTCTCCCCCTCCTTTTACTGCTCCACCTCTTTTCTTTTCGCATGACTATATGTACTTGTCACTTTTCCATGTGTTAGTTGTGTCTTCTGAGCAGTTTGTCAGCTTTTGGACACCTTTGAAGGTGTATTCTATGTGTTTCTATGTGTTTTTGTTCGCCTGCCATTGGTTTTAACGGTGTTCGACGGTGTTCGACGAACAGTTCGATGAACAGTTCGGCGAACATACCGTGTTCGAAGAACCGAACCGAACACTACGGGGGTGGCTCAATTCTACTAGCCATCCATTTTTTTCTGCTTTTACCTGTATTTATCCCCGTTTAGTATGTGCTCCATGGACAATGCTACCTAGTGTGCATCTTGTGAGATGGATGCATACCTTTAACAGCTGTTTGAGGATGAATATGTCTGTGCTCGATGACAGCATGTTGGAAGACCAGGTACTGGATCTAAGTGTGCAGCTTGCAACACTCAGGAGCATTGCAAACCTGAAGAGGAGTTTAGAGCTCATTGAGCATGCGCCGGCTGGGGCCAGTAATATGGAGGAGGGTGGAGGTGGGGAAGATCAGGACAGAGAAGTACGTAGCTGGGTAAATGTTACAAGAAGGGGTAGGTTGAAAAGTACCAGGTTCCCCAGTCCTGATTTGGCACAAGATAGTAATTATGCTTGTTTATCTGATATTAGGAATGAAAGCCCAGGACTCGGATGACTCCAGCTGGATGTTTCTTTTAGCAACCAGGAAGATGACTGCTGTAGGAAGGAGAGAAAGAGGAGTGCAGCAAAGGCCAGACTGATGTTGGTGGTAGGGGACTCTATTATTAGGTGGATAGACAGAGTCATCTGCCTCCAAGACTGTGAATGCCAACAGTGAGTTGTCTGCCGGGTGCTCGGGTTTGACATATTGCGTATTGGATAGACATATTGCGTATTGGATAGACGGATTGCTCGGTGGGTCTGGAGAAAACCCAGCAGTCATGGTACACATCGGTAATAATGACAAAGTTAGCGGGAGGTGGAAGGTTCTTAAAAATGATTACAGGGAACTAGGAGATCCGCTGAAGGCCAGGACCTCCGAGGTGGTGTTTTCAGAAATACTGCCGGTGTCACAAGCGTCACTAAAAAGAAAGCGGGAGCTTAGGGAGATAAATAAGTGGCTTAGAAATTGGTGCAGGAAGGAATGGTTTGGGTTCATGGAGAACTGGGCAGCACGATGGCTCAGTGGTTAGCACTGCAGCCTTGCAGCACTGGGGTCCTGGGTTCAAATCCCACCAAGGACAACATCTGCAAGGAGTTGTTTGTATGTTCTCCCCGTGTTTGTGTGGGTTTCCTCTGGGCTCTCTGGTTTCCTCCCACACACCAAAGACATACTGCCCATATGTGGCACCCTGCGTGAGAGGAAACCAGAGAGCCCAGAGGACAGGTACCACAGAACCCAAAAGGGAGCATGGACGGACTTCTCCACCAGAGGCCCCCATTACATAACAGACACCTCCACCCTTCCACCTCATACCACCAGAGGGAGCCCTGTTAGGGATATACAGTGCCTACAAGTAGTATTCAACCCCCTGCAGATTTAGCTGGTTTGATAAGATGCAAATAAGTTAGAGCCTTCAAACTGCAAACGAGAGTAGGTTTTATGAACAGAAGCATAAATCTTACAAACCAAAAAGTTATGTTGCTCAGTTGAATTTTATTAAATTTTAAACATAAAAGTGTGGGTGAATTATTATACAACCCCTATGTTTAATATTTTGTGGAATAACCCTTGTTTGCAATTACAGCTAATAATCGTCTTTTATAAGACCTGATCAGGCCGGCACAGGTCTGTGGAGTTATCTTGGCCCACTCCTCCATGCAGATCTTCTCCAAGTTATCTAGGTTCTTTGGGTGTCTCATGTGGACTTTATTCTTGAGCTCCTTCCACAAGTTTTCAATTGGGTTAAGGTCAGGAGACTGACTAGGCCACTCCAACACCTTGACTTTTTCCCTCTTGAACCAGGCCTTGGTTTTCTTGGCTGTGTGCTTTGGGTCGTTGTCTTGTTGGAAGATGAAATTACGACCCATCTTAAGATCCTTGATGGAGGAGCGGAGGTTCTTGGCCAAAATCTCCAGGTAGGCCGTGCTATCCATCTTCCCATGGATGCGGACCAGATGGCCAGGCCCCTTGGCAGAGAAACAGCCCCACAGCATGATGCTGCCACCACCATGCTTGACTGTAGGGATGGTATTCTTGGGGTCGTATGCAGTGCCATCCAGTCTCCAAACGTCACGTGTGTGGTTGGCACCAAAGATCTCGATCTTGGTCTCATCAGACCATAGAACCTTGAACCAGTCTGTCTCAGAGTCCTCCAACTGATCATGAGCAAACTGTAGACGAGCCTTGACATGACGCTTTGAAAGTAAAGGTACCTTACGGGCTCGTCTGGAACGGAGACCATTGCGGTGGAGTACGTTACTTATGGTATTGACTGAAACCAATGTCCCCACTGCCATGAGATCGTCCCGGAGCTCCTTCCTTGTTGTCCTTGGGTTAGCCTTGACTCTTCGGACAAGCCTGGCCTCGGCACGGGAGGACACTTTCAAAGGCTGTCCTGGCCGTGGAAGGCTAACAGTAGTTCCATAAGCCTTCCACTTACGGATGATGCTCCCAACAGTGGAGACAGGTAGGCCCAACTCCTTGGAAAGGGTTTTGTACCCCTTGCCAGCCTTGTGACCCTCCACGATCTTGTCTCTGATGGCCTTGGAATGCTCCTTTGTCTTTCCCATGTTGACCATGTCTGAGTGCTGTTCACAAGTTTGGGGAGGGTCTTAAATAGTCAGAAAAGGCTGGCAAAAGAGATCTTTAATCCACACATGTGAAGCTCATTATTCTTGGTGCCTGAACTACTTCTTAATACTTTTGGGGGAACAAACAGAATTCTTGTGGTTTGAGGGGTTGAATAATAAATGACACTCTGAATTAACTTTTAACGTTTTTAAAAAAAATACAACAAAAAAAGAAAAACAAAATTTGCTGCAGTGCATTTCCCACTTCCAGGCTGATCTACAGTACAAATGTCACAATGCCAAGTTAATTCCGCATGTGTCAACCAGCTAAATCTGCAGGGGGTTGAATACTACTTCTAGGCACTGTATATACTGGAGGGTGGTAGTGAGAGTGTGCTGACGCTTTAGACCAGTGAAGGAGCAGCATGTCTGCTGCTGTGTTGAGGGCCCCGAGTGTGGCCGAGGCGAGGAGAGAGGAGTTAAGGGGGCAGAGGAGCGTCTGAAGCTCACCCCAATACACAAACCGGACACCGGGTCCGCGCCTACAGGGTTCTCTACACCCAGTAGGAACAACCGGCATACCAGGAGGCTTCCAGAACCCTGGTCATCCTGAAGCTACCATCAATCACAGGACTAGGAACCACAAAGGCCCCGGCGTCCAGGGATAGTGGTAACCAGAGAAAAGTTCTACTACCAAGTAGTCAGGTGAGAGAGCAAAACAACATAGAAGCTATGCCAAGTTCCAGGCTGGTCAAAAGCTTAGCGAGAAGAAGACACGGACCAGGAGGCCTACAACCCGCTCACTGGGGAGAGTTCTGAAGTGCACCCTTCCTATTAAGTACCCTGGACCCTACTTGCCGTTACACCAGTAAAGGTACTGAAGCGAAGAAACGAATCCCCTGTGTGCGTGTCCGTCATTCCCCCTGACCCGACCGAGCCACCTCTCACCCGCATCCCCTCCATCAACCCTGCCTCGGGGGCCCGCTCCACCTGTGGGGAGCAGAAACATCCCAGCTGCCATCCCATCACCCCCGGAGGTCTGCAGCAGCACCGGTATTCATTACGGGGAACCACAGGTGGCGTCACGAGACAAACTGTTAACAAAAACCCCCTTTTAAAGAGTGACCCCAGGGTACTGGCCCGGGATCCAACTGCCGTGACATCCCAAGAAGGTAAAGGCCCGGGTACCGAGTTTCCCCCATATCCCCCTGGGTGAGTCACATAATGTCTGTAAAGCGCTGTGGAATTAATGGCGCTATATAAATGAGTAAAATAAATAGATAAACTGAGCTGACTTCTCTGTTGGCTACAAGCTCTATGGTAGGGACGGACTGCACCTTAATGGGTAGTGTGCAGCTGTGCTTGTGGAAAAAATGGTGAGGATGGGGAGCTTTTAAACTAGGACATGTAGAGAAAGTAGAGAGCTGAGTAGGAGTAACAAATGTGATTATAATATTAAACGTCTACTGGCAAATGCAAGAAGTCTCGCAAACAAAATGAATGAAATGGAGACTATTATGTCAGTCACAGAAGACGATGTGGTGGGAATTATGGAAACTTGGCTGGATGAAAGCCATGACTGGGTGACAAACATAGAGGTTTACACTACATTTAGAAAGGACAGGAAAGACAAAGGTGGAGGGTTCTGTATTTTTGTAAAATCCAACTTAAAACCTGTGCTCAATGAGGAAATTGGGGGGAGTTTTTGTAAGGGGGAAGACCGGGGTGTAAGTACTTTCAGAGCAAGGGACCCGGAACTGCTGGGGCCGTACCTCTTGTTGCAGGGGGAAGACAGACTGCAAGCAGAGGAGTCATGTGACAGGGAAGCAGGGGATTTGTCGAAAGAGAGAGCTGGGAGGTCAGGTGACAGAAGGACTCCTGGTGTGACGAGAGAGAGGGAGAGACAAGGATGTTTACGCAGGAAAATGGAGCTGAGTCCTGCGGAGCAGAGCTGTGTGAGATGGTCCAGGCTCCAGGCTACAGGACTTGGAGCAAGGGATCCGAGTGCAGTGGACCGGAGGAGTCAAGCTGACTGTAGGGAGAAGAGACGCAGGGTCCGTAGAGCTGAGCACGTGAGGTACCGTTTTATGGACTAGGGTCTCAGCGGGTAAAACCGGAGACCGCCCGCTGCCGCCAGAAGACAGAGCATTGTTTGTGCGGGGAAGCCTGAAGACAGCGTCACCAGCATCAGCTGGCAACTGCCTTGTAGAAGATACAAGTCAGCTAAGTGAAAAAACTGTCATTTGTTACCGGTTTGACTCTGCTACAGTGGTGGCCAAAAGTATTGGCACCCCTGCAATTCTGTCAGATAATACTCAGTTTCTTCCTGAAAATGATTGCAATCACAAATTCTTTGGTATTATTATCTTCATTTAATTAGTCTTCAATGAAAAAACACAAAAAAAATTGTCCTAAAGCCAAATTGGATACAATTCCACACCAAACCTAAAAAAGGGGGTGGACAAAAGTATTGGCACTGTTTGAAAAATCATGTGATGCTTCTCTAATTCCTGTAATTAACAGCACCTGTAACTTACCTGTGGCACCTAACAGGTGTTGGCAATAACTAAATCACACTTGCAGCCAGTTAACATGGGTTAAAGTTGACTCAACCTCTGTCCTGTGTCCTTGTGTGTACCACATTGAGCATGGAGAACAGAAAGAAGACCAAAGAACTGTCTGAGGACTTGAGAAACCAAATTGTGAGGAAGCATGAGCAATCTCAAGGCTACAAGTCCATCTCCAAAGACCTGAATGTTCCTTTGTCTTCCATGCGCAGTGTCATCAAGAAGTTTAAAGCCCATGGCACTGTGGCTAACCTCCCTAGATGTGGACGGAAAAGAAAAATTGAGAGATTTCAACGCAAGGTTGTGCGGATGGTGGATAAAGAACCTCGACTAACATCCAAACAAGTTCAATCTGCCCTGCAGTTCGGGGGTACAACAGTGTCAACCCGTACTATCCATCGGCGTCTGAATGAAAAGGGACTGTATGGTAGGATACCCAGGAAGACCCCACTTCTTACCCCGAGACATAAAAAAGCCAGGCTGGAGTTTGCCAAAACTTACCTGAGAAAGCCTAAAACGTTTTGGAAGAATGTTCTCTGGTCAGATGAGACAAAAGTAGAGCTTTTTGGCAAAAAGCATCAACATAGAGTGTACAGGGAAAAAAAAGAGGCATTCAAAGAAAAGAACACGGTCCCTACAGTCAAACATGGCGGAGGCTCCCTGATGTTTTGGGGTTGCTTTGCTGCCTCTGGCACTGGACTGCTTGACCGTGTGCATGGCATTATGAAGTCTGAAGACTATCAACAAATTTTGCAGCATAATGTAGGGCCCAGTGTGAGAAAGCTGGGTCTCCCTCAGAGGTCATGGGTCTTCCAGCAGGACAATGACCCAAAACACACTTCCAAAAGCACTATAAAATGGTTTGAGAGAAAGCACTGGAGACTTCTAAGGTGGCCAGCAATGATTCCAGACCTGAATCCCATAGAACACCTGTGGAGAGATCTCAAAATGGCAGTTTGGAGAAGGCACCCTTCAAATATCAGGGACCTGGAGCAGTTTTGCCAAAGAAGAATGGTCTACAATTCCAGCAGAGCATTGTAAGAAACTCAGTGATGGTTACCGGAAGCGGTTGTTCGCAGTTATTTTGGCTAAAGGTTGTGCAACTAAGTATTAGGCTGAGGGTGCCAATACTTTTGTCTGGCCCATTTTTGGAAATTTGTGTGAAATGATCAATGATTTGATTTTTGCTTCATTCTCTTTTGTTTTTTCCTTGCAAGCAAATTAAATGAAGATAATAATACCAAAGAATTTGTGATTGCAATCATTTTCAGGAAGAAACTGAGTATTATCTGAGAAAATTGCAGGGGTGCCAATACTTTTGGCCACCACTGTACATCTAGTTAAACTGTAAACTGTCAGTTACAGACTAATACCTGCTATTTCCCCATATTTTCCCCTCTTACTCCCTGCGTGGAGATTTATCTTATCATAAACTTTCCCTGTTTATTAACCCTGTATTGGCTGCTCTGTGCTTCTGTGTCACTGCATCTAAAGTACCTGTGTTACATTTGGCGTAGTCGGCAGGATGCAGTTATTAGACACAGATACTGCAGAGCAGTCCATCCTGGGAGCCCCTAAATCTAGCTTGCCACTGGAGGCCATGCTCAGCAATCTCCCAAGGTTCACCGGGGACAATATGATGCTGTGGGACGGGATTGAGAGAGTTAGGAGTATGTTACGTATGCACCCGATGACCCCAGCTATGCAAGCCGAAATAGCCTTACTGGCCCTGGATGGCGAGGCCCGACAGTCCGTGATGTACCGCCCTCCCCATGACCGGGATACTGTAGAAAAAGTTGTGCGGATACTGGAGGAAATGCATAGGGATCCCACCAATGTAGGAGAGCTGAGGATATGACTGTTTCACCAAGTGCAGCAGGAGGGGGAGACTGTGACGCAGTAACATCCATAGTTTTTAAGGTTGAAGGAAGACTAAGTCCATCTAGTCCAACCCTTACCCTAACTCGTTGATCCAGAGGAAGGCAAAAAAAAACCATGTGGCAAACACTAAGCTCCACTTTGGGGAAAAAAATTCCTTCCCGACTCCATACGACAATCAGACTAGTTCCCTGGATCAGCGCCCTATCAAGGAATCTAGTATTTATAACCTGTAATATTATACTTTTCAAGAAAGGCATCCATGCCCTTCTTAAATTTTAACAGTGAATCACTCATTACAACATCATGCGGCAGAGAGTTCCATAGTCTCACTGCTCTTACAGTAAAGAATCCCCGTCTGTGATTATGTTTAAACCTTCTTTCCTCAAGACGTAGAAGATGCCCCCTTGTCCCAGTCTCAGGCCTCAGAGTAAAAAGATCAGTAGAAAGGTCTTTGTACTGTCCCCTCATATACTTGTACATAGTAATAAGATCACCCCTAAGCCTGCGTTTCTCCAACGTAAATAACCCCAAGTGTAATAACCTGTCTTGGTATTGCAGAGCCCCCAGTCCTCTAATAACCTTGGTCGCTCTTCTCTGCACCCGCTCTAGTTCAGCTATGTCTTTCTTATACACCGGAGACCAGAGCTGTACACAGTATTCTAAGTGTGGTCGCACTAATGACTTGTATAGAGGTAAAATTATGTTCTCCTCATGAGCATCTATGCCTCTTTTAATGCATCCCATTATTTTATTTGCCTTTGCAGCAGCAGCCTGACACTGGCCACTAAACGTGAGCTTGTCGTCCACCAATACACCCAGATCTTTTTCAGTTACAGTTTTGCCCAGTGTTTTACAATTAAGCATATAATTATACATTTTATTTCCTCTGCCCAAGTGCATTACTTTACATTTATCCCCATTAAAGCTCATTTGCCATTTATCAGCCCAAGCTTCTAGTTTACATAGATCCTCCTGTAATATAAAATTGTCCTCCTCTGTATTGATTACCCTGCAGAGTTTAGTGTCATCTGCAAATATTGAAATTTTACTCTGTATGCCCCCTACAAGGTCATTAATAAATATGTTAAAAAGAAGGGGGCCCAATACTGACCCCTGTGGTACCCCACTGTTAACTGAGACCCAGTCTGAGTGTTTTCCATTAATAACCTCCCTTTGTTTCCTATCACTGAGCCAATTCTTAACCCACATACATATATTTTCCCCTATCCACAGTGTGTTAATGCCTTACAGAGGGTGCATGCCTATATCACTAGAAAAGACAACATGGGAAATTTGGGAATGGGCCCCCCTGACGTGATCTTAAGGGACCAGTTTGTGGCAGGCCTCAGGGATGTGCAGCTGAAGCAGGCCTTGCGGGAGCGCCTGCGCGCCAACCCACGTATGACTTTTCTAGAAATGGGGGCGGAGGCACGTGTGAGAGAGCAGGAGATGGGGGTGACGGCCATGGCAGGGATGGTCCGGAGTAATGAGGTACCCACCCCGCCTGCAGCTGAACCGGAATGGGCTCGAGAGATGCGGAAGGAGATACAGGAGATGCGGGATGAATGGTCCAGTCTCAAGAAGACCCCTGCCCCGACACCAGAGATACCCAGATCGATTGCCCCAGTTATGGAAAGAATTGAATTCAGGACGCCCCCTGCAGGAGAGTTCCATAGAGGAGGAAGGCAGCTCTACACAAACAGAGACACGACCTGCTGGAAGTGTGGAGGCGCAGGACTTTACACCAGGGGCTGTGCTAGCCGAGGGCGGCCCCTGTCGCGACAGCCATTAAACTAGCGGGCTCCGTATTCGGGGGACACAGCACGGAGCCTGAGGAAGCGGAAAGAAAAAAAGGAAGTCCCAAGGACCTAGTTTCCAGCAGCCCGACTGTCTGGGCCGAAATAAGCGGTTGAGCTGTTCACTGCCTGGTTGACACGGGATCCCAGGTGACTACGATGACAGAAGCCTACTTTCAACAGCGATTTCCAGAGATGGCGCGGCCTGAATGGGGACCGGTAATTAGACTCACGGCAGCTAATCAATTACCCATCCCGGTCGCAGGGGTGGTGTGGATGAAGATATGAGTGTGTGGAAAAGATGTGGGGAAAAAAAGGACTCGCTCTGGTCGCAGGGGGAACCGGAAGTCGACTCCCGGCAAATTCTGCTTAGTGAGCCGAAGGAGATTCCTCTAGACCAGTGGAACCCACGAACTTCCCAAAGGAGGGTCTTTCAACAACTAGTCCGAACTGCCCAGGCTCAGGAGACGTCGAGTGAAGGGAAGATCCTGGGGAAAATAATAGTGCCAGCAGCTACGGCGCTCACCTTACCGCCCGGACAAACTGTACTCACATTACCTGCACGGGCCTGCACACCTCTTGAGGGGGTCGAAGTCCAGATAGAACCAACATCGATGGACAAAGTACCCCCCGGACTCTTGGTGGCTCGGACACTAGCCACCGTCCAGGGTGGCTATGTTATAATGCGGTGTGTTAATCTGGGCGAAGATGATCTCACACTCCCTCCCAGGGTGGAAATAGCCCAGATTCTCGGAATGCCAGTGAAGTAGGTGCGACCAGATGGGGTACAGCTGTTCGCTGTACGAGGAGAACCCTGGACTCTGGCGGTCACCGTGCCACCGGAACCTCACCAGGCTAGTGCGAAGGGGGGACGAAGAATCCTAGAACGAATGCGGGCTGAATTGACGGGACTTACACCTCAACAGGTGCAGCAGGTTGAGGATGTGCTGGAGCGGTACCAGGAAGTCTTTGCTCGCCATGAGGATGATTTTGGCTGCACCGAAGCCATTACCCACGAGATTCCTACTGGGAGCGCTGCCCCAGTGCGGGAGAGATACCGGCAGATACCTCCCCAGATGTATAAAGAGGTTAAGGAGATGCTAGCCCATATGTTACAGAATGGTGTGATACGGGAGAGTCAGAGTCCGTGGGCAGCCCTGATTGTCCTGGTCCAGAAGAAAGATGGGACCCTGTGGTTCTGTGTGGACTATAGACGACTGAATGCCTGTACAGTACGGGACTCTTACCCACTACCCCGAATCGAAGAGTCCCTGTCGGCCTTAGGGAAGGCAAGATACTTCTCCTCCTTGGATCTGGCCAGTGGGTACAGGCAGGTGCCCATGGCCGAACATGACCGTGCGAAGATGGCGTTCATATTACCCATGGGACTGTTCGAGTTCAATCGGATGCCCTTCAGTCTGACTAACGCCCCCGTGACGTTCCAGCGTCTGATGGAGAGGTGCCTGGGCGATTTGAACTTCGAGGCGACACTGATTTACCTTAACGACATAATTGTCTATGCCGCCACCTTCGAGGAGCACCTCCAGTGACTGGAGCAAGTACTGAGTCGCCTACAGGGTCATGGCCTAAAGGTGAAGCCCCAGAAATGCCACCTGTTCCGCAAACAGATCAAATATCTCGGTCATACTGTGTTCGGTGAAGGAGTCAGGCCCACCCTGGAAAAGGTGGCCGCCGTATAGGAGTGGCCTACCCTGAAGACAGTGAAGGACGTTCGGGCCTTCCTGGGACTTGCCGGGTACTACTGAAGATTCGTGAAGAACTTCACCCACATACCAACCCATTGCTGGAGCTACTTAAGGGAGTGCCGGCGGGCTTCAAGAATCAGGCGATTCGGTGGGGAAGCAGCCAGGAAGAGGCCTTGCGTTCCCTAAAAATGGCCCTGACTGAGGCCCCAATACTTGCCTATGCAGATTTCTCCCAACCCTTCATACTCCACACTGATGGGAGCCTACATGGTCTGGGAGCCGTGTTATCCCAAGTACAGGAGGGGAAAGAGCGCGTGATTGCGTACGCCAGCCGCTCCCTTCACGACTCCGAGAGGAACCCAGATAATTATAGCTCTTTCAAATTAGAGTTGCTGGCTCTGGTTTGGGCAATGACCGAGAAGTTTATGGAGTATTTGTCCTGGTCCAAAGTACTGGTGAGAACAGATAACAACCCGCTGGCCCAGCTGGAAAATGCGAAATTGGGGGCCCTGGAGCAGCGGTGGGTGGCCTGCATGGCCAGGTACCGGTATAAGATCGCCTACCGGCCTAAGGCAGAGAATACTCACGCCGACGCCCTCTCCAGAGTGATATATGAACAGCCTGATCATGACCGCGATGAATATTTGGAGGCGGATGAGACCCCTAGCTTTCGAAGTTTCGTGGGACCGCTGGCTGCGGCGCAGGGACAGATCAGAGAGACGTCGGAAGAACAAGTGCTAGGACCGCCAAGAGATGACTGGATCCGACTTCAACAGACTGACAGAGAAGTTGCTCAATTTCGTCAATGGGTGGCTTTGCGGCAAGTCCCCAGTCGAGAAGAGAGGAGTACCCTGTCCTCGGGAGCACTGAAAATGCTGGGACAATGGGAGAGACTGTTTGCGAGACGGGTTGCTGTACCGACGGGTGCAGCTACTGTGAGAGTTCGGGACCACCTGACAAGTGGTGATCCCAGAGAAGTTGGTCGGAGTAGTGGCTAAGGAGACTCATAAACGAGGGGTGCACTTCGGACCAGAGAAGATGTTTCAGTGGTTGCAGAGGCTGATGTGTCATCCCCGACTGCGAGCAACAATAGAAGACACTTGTCGAAGATGTCAGAGATGTGAGCTGGTAAAGCCCCCGGAGCAGCGGGTCCCCATACAAACTATTGTGACTTCTGCCCCCTTGGAGGTGCTGATGATCGACTATTTGACTGTTGGACCGGCGCATCTCGGGTATGAACATTGCTTGGTAATGACAGACCACTTCACCAAGTTTGCTGTAGTGACCCCGACCAGAGACCAGACCGCCGAGTCAGCTGCGCAGGCCATCTGCCGAGACTTCATTTCGGTGTACGGCTGCCCAAAGAGGATTCATTCCGATCAAGGTGCCTGCTTCCAAGGTCGGGTGATGGAAGAGCTGCACCAGTTGTACAAGATTGAGAAGTCACGGACTACTCCTTACCACCCTCAAGGAAATGGGGCCTGTGAACGCTTTAATCGGTCACTGATCCAAATGCTCCGCACGTTGGAGGAAGATCGGAAGGTACGATGGCCTGAGTTTGTGGCCGAGCTAGTGTGGGTCTACAACAACCAAGTGAATAGTACTACGAGATTCACTCCTTATACCTTGCTGTTCGGACGAAAGGGGCGAGAGATCACAGAGATAGAGCTGGACCCTGAGGAGGACTACCCACGGACCGGAGTGTCTTCCTGGGTCCGAGAACATCGGCATCGACTGCAGACTCTCCGACGGTTGGTACAACAAAAGTTTCAGGAGCTCAAACATCATGAGACATTGCCTCTTCGAGGGACAGCTCTGAGGCCCGGGGAGCGGGTGTTGGTTCGGGACAGGCGGCCCCGGGGCAAATTGAGTAGGCAGTGGGAACGGACCCCACACCGAGTGAAGTGCAGGATTGGCGCTGAAGGACCTGTGTATGAAGTTCAACCCGAGGGGGCTGAAGGAGCCCGTACCAGAGTGGTTCATCGTAGTATGCTGCGACCCTGTCTGTCTAAAGATGATGAGGGTGGAGAAGAATCACCTACTTCTAGAGAAGGACCTGTCACAGTTGCCCAAGCCACGATGTGGACGAAGAAGAGTAGTTAATTCTACCTCCGAGCCCCAGCACTCAATTACCTGCAGTCCCCAGTGCAGGCGGCGAGGGAACAACATCGGTTGAAGCCACCGGGCAGGCGGAGATTGGAAATCCGAATGATCCTGCACCCCCTCATCGGTCAAACTGAGTTACGCCGGTCAGAACGGACAACAGCAGGAGTGCCTCCTCACCGTTATGAACAAGATCAATTCATATGGTACCGTATCGTCCAGGAAGTCCAAGAATGTGAACGTTTGATGAAGGAAATCTTGCCCATGGAATGGCGAGTTAAAGGAGAGCGGGAGTGTAAGGGGGAAGACCAGGGTGTAAGTACTTTCAGAGCAAGGGATCCGGAACTGCCGGAGCGCACCTCTTGTTGCAGGGGGAAGACAGACTGCAAGCAGAGGAGTCATGTGACAGGGAAGCAGGGGGTGTGTCGAGAGAGAAAGAGCTGGGAGGTCAGGTGACAGAAGGACTCCTCGTGTGACGAGAGAGAGGGAGAGACGAGAACGTTTGCGCGGGAAAGCGGAGATGAGTCCTGCGGAGCAGAGCAGTGTGAGAGGGTCCAGGCTCCTGGCTACAGGTCTTGGAGCAAGGGATTCGAGTGCAGTGGACCGGAGCAGTCAAGCTGACTGTAGGGAGAAGAGACGCAGGGTCCGTGGAGCTGAGCACGTTAGGTGCTGTGTTATGGACTAGGGGCTCAGTGGGTAAAACCAGAGACCGCCCACTGCCGCCAGAAGACGGAGCATTGTTTGGGCAGGGAAGCCTGAAGACAGGGTCACCAGCACCAGCTGGCAACTGCCTTGTAGAGGATACAAGTCAGCTAAGTGAAAAAACTGTCGTTTGTTACTAGTTTGACTCTGCTACATCTAGTTAAACTGTAAACTGTCAGTTACCGACTAATACCTGCTATTTCCCCATATTTTCCACTCTTACTCCCTGCGTGGAGATTCATCTTGTTATAATAAACTTTCCTTGTTTATCCACCCTGTATTGGCTGCTCTGTGCTTCTGTGTCACTGCATCTAAAGTATCTGTGTTACACTTTGACAATGTAGAGTCCGTACGGGTAAATGTACATGGGGATGGCAACAATGGAAAGCTGCTAATTGGAGTTTGCTACAAGCCACCTAATATAGCTTAACAGGTAGAGGATGTAATGCTGCAATGAATTACAAAGGCAGCAAATAATAATAGGGTCCTTATTATGGGGGATTTTAACTATCCAGACATTCAATGGGACATACTGTAAAATCTTCTGATAGTTCTATAAGCTGCAAGTTCTTATCCGCAGTTCAGAAAAATTACTTCTCTCAGCTCAGCTGGGAGATGAACCAACCAGGAGAGGTAATCTGCTGGATCTGGTTCTGTCAAATAGACCAGATACAATTTCAGATCTACAGGTCAGGAAGCATTTGGGAAGCAGTGACCATAATATGGTAATTTTCAATGTAATTTTCAATCAAACATTCAAAAGGGAAATGCAACAACCTGCTACAATATGAAATCTGATTTCAATAAATTAAGGGAAGAGCTTAATCGTGTAGACTGGGAACATGTCATGGTAACTTAGTATACCGAACATAAATGGGGCGTTTAAGGAAATACTGCTAGCATCCTGTAGAAAACATATACCCTCTGATAATAAAATGTCAAGGAATAAAAAGAAACCATTATGAATAAATAAGACAGTAAAAAGTATAATAAGACAAATACAAAGGGCATTCAAAATCTTCAAGGCCGAGAATACAGAAATGTAAAGAGAGGAGAGAACAAGGCACAATGGGTGACTCAGTATTGCAATTGTTAGAGGGGTGTGGGGATGGCTACTAACCTTGTGAAGTTGTGCACCTCTGCACAACCCCAGTGTAAAGCTCCACAAGCTCCGCTCTGTTGGTGGCTGTCATCTATTTCCAGCGGCGTTCACAGACCTGATCTCTCGGTGGTGGATCACGTGGTCAGGTTAGTAGCATGTAACGCCGAGATGGATGCCCAGCTTAGTCAAATGTATATAAGTATCAATTGTTTGCTGCTTGTCACACCTGATGAAGGTGGCTGTGTCCACCGAAACGCGTTGTGTGTATTAATAAACCAGTCCTTTTAATATTTTGCCCTGTTATTGGCGCTCTGGTATCGCTATTCATATTCACTGAGAATACAGAAATAGCATTTTAGGAGTATAAAGATCTACAACCCCTGGCAAAAATTATGGAATCACCGATCTCGGAGGCTGTTCATTCAGTTGTTTAATGTCGTTGAAAAAAAGAAGATCACAGACATGGCACAAAACTAAAGTCATTTCAAATGGCAATTTTAGGGCTTTAAGAAACACTAAAAGAAATCAAGATAAAAAATGTGGTACTCAGTAAGGGTAATTTTTTTCAGACCAAGCAGAGGGAAAAAATTATGTAATCACTCAATTCTGAGAAAAAAATTATGGAATCACCCTGTAAATTTTCATTTCCAAACCTAACACCTGCATCAAATTAGATCTGCTCGTTAATCTGCATCTAAAAAGGAGTGATCACACCTTGGAGAGCTGTTGCACTAAGTGGACTGACATGAATCATGGCTCCAACACGAGAGATGTCAATTGAAGCAAAGGAGAGGGTTATAAAACTCTTAAAAGAAGGTAAATCATCACGCAATGTTGCAAAAGATGTTGGTTGTTCACAGTCAGCTGTGTCTAAAATCTGGACCAAATACAAACAACATGGGAAGGTTGTTAAAGGCAAACATACTGGTAGACCAAGGAAGACATCAAAGCGTCAAAACCGGAAACTTAAAGCAATATGTCTCCAAAACAGGAAATGCACAACAAAACAAATGAGGAACAAATGGGAGGAAAATGGAGTAATGTCTGTGACCGAACTGTAAGAAACCGCCTAAAGGAATTGGGATTTACATACAAAAAAGCTAAACATAAGCCATCATTAACACCTAAACAGAAAAAAACAAAGTTACAATGGGCTAAGGAAAAGCAATCGTGGACTGTGGATGACTGGATGAAAGTCATATTCAGTGACGAATCACGAATCTGCATTGGGCAAGGTCATGATGCTGGAACTTTTGTTTGGTGCCGTTCCAATGAGATTTATAAAGATGACTGCATGAAGAGAACATGCAAATTTCCACTTGATATGGGGCTGAATGTCAGGTAAATGCACTGGGGAGATGGCTGTCATTACATCTTCAATAAATGCCCAAGATTACATTGATATTTTGGACAGTTTTCTTATCCCATCAATTGAAAGGATGTTTAGGGATGATGACATCATTTTTCAAGATGATAATGCATCCTGCCATAGAGCAAAAACTGTGAAAACATTCCTTGAAAGAAGACACATAAGGTCAATGTCATGGCCTGCAAATAGTCCGGATCTCAATCCAATTGAAAATCTTTGGTGGAAGTTGAAGAAAATGGTCCATGACAAGGCTCCAACCTGCAAAGCTGATCTGGCAACAGCAATCAGAGAAAGTTGGAGCCAGATTGATGAAGAGTACTGTTTGTCACTCATTAAGTCGATGCCTCAGAGACTGCAAGCTGTTATTAAAGCCAGATGTGGTGCAACAAAATAATAGTGATGTATTGGCGTGTTCTTTTGTGTGTTTGTTTTTCATGATTTCATAATTTTTTCCCTCTGCTTCGTCTGAAAAAAAGTACCCTTACTGAGTACCACATTTTTTATCTTGATTTGTTTTAGTGTTTCTTAAAGCCCTAAAGTTGCCATTTGAAATGACTTTAGTTTTGTGCCATGTCTGTGATCTGCTTTTTTCCACAACATTAAACAACTGAATGAACATCCTCCGAGCCCAGTGATTCCATAATTTTTGCCTGCCAGGGGTTGTCAATAAGAAATGTAAAAAAGAAATCAAGCTAGCAAAGTTATCTACAGAGAATTTTATTTGTGAAAAAATCGGAAATTTGGCGAAAATTTAAAAATTTTTGCAATTTTCAAAATTTTAACCTGTTTCTGGCTTGGGGCGTATTAGTACGCCCTAGGCCATCACCCCTGGTTCAGTGAGGGCTCCGGAGCTGAGCCCGCACTGAACCAGGCACATGTCAACTTATTTATACAGCTGACATGTGCCTGCAACAGACGCGGGTGGAATCGCGATCCACCCGCGTCTGTTAACCAGTTAAATGCCGCTGTCAATCTCTGACAGCGACATTTAACATCACTGCGCCGGAAGCGCGCGCATTGATGACCCCGTCACATGATCGCGGGTCACCAAATGCGTGGGCATGACAACTCAGGGTCTGCAACTGACCCCTGTGGTTGTCATGTAAAGATTGCTATGAGCGCCATCTAGTGGTTGGCGCTCATAGCAAGTGAACATTTCTGCTGCACAGAGGCAATCTGCTCATTGCATCTATGTAGCAGAGGCAATCAGACTGCTGCTGCTTCTAGTCTCCTATGAAGACTATAGAAGCATGCAAAAAGTGTAAAAAAAATGTTTTTAAAAATATAAAAAAAATGAAAAAATATAAAAGTTTAAATCACCCCCCTTTTGCCCCATTCAAAATAAAATAATAAAAAAAACACATACACATATTTGGTATCGCCGCGTTCAGAATCGCCTGATCTATCAAAATAAAAAATAATTAATCCGATTGGTAAACGGCGTAACGAGAAAAACATTCTAAATGCCAGAATTAAGTTTTTTTGGTCACCGCAACAGTGCAATAACGGGCAATCAAAACATCGGATCTACCACAAAATGATATAAGTAAAAACGTCAGCTCGTCGCGCAAAAAATAAGTCCTCAACCGGTCCCATATCCCAAAAAATAAAGACGCTATGGGTCGTATAAAATGGCACTTTTTTTTTTATTTTTTTTAGCATACTTTGGATTTTTTTGGACACTTAAATAAAAAAGAACCTATACATGTTTGGTGTCTAAGGACTCGTACTGACCTGGAGAATAAGAATGGCAGGTCAGTTTTAGCATTCAGTGAACGTGGTAAAAAAAAACCAAACAACTGTGGTATTGCACTTTTTTTGCAATTTCATTTGGAATTTTTTTCCCGTTTTCCCAAGATTACATTGATATTTTGGACAGTTTTCTTATCCCATCAATTGAAAGGATGTTTAGGGATGATGACATCATTTTTCAAGATGATAATGCATCCTGCCATAGAGCAAAAACTGTGAAAACATTCCTTGAAAGAAGACACATAAGGTCAATGTCATGGCCTGCAAATAGTCCGGATCTCAATCCAATTGAAAATCTTTGGTGGAAGTTGAAGAAAATGGTCCATGACAAGGCTCCAACCTGCAAAGCTGATCTGGCAACAGCAATCAGAGAAAGTTGGAGCCAGATTGATGAAGAGTACTGTTTGTCACTCATTAAGTCCATGCCTCAGAGACTGCAAGCTGTTATTAAAGCCAGATGTGGTGCAACAAAATAATAGTGATGTATTGGCGTGTTCTTTTGTGTGTTTGTTTTTCATGATTTCATAATTTTTTCCCTCTGCTTCGTCTGAAAAAAAGTACCCTTACTGAGTACCACATTTTTTATCTTGATTTGTTTTAGTGTTTCTTAAAGCCCTAAAGTTGCCATTTGAAATGAGTTCAGTTTTGTGCCATGTCTGTGATCTGCTTTTTTCCACAACATTAAACAACTGAATGAACATCCTCCGAGCCCGGTGATTCCATAATTTTTGCCTGCCAGGGGTTGTCAATAAGAAATGTAAAAAAGAAATCAAGCTAGCAAAGTTATCTACAGAGAATTTTATTTGTGAAAAAATCGGAAATTTGGCGAAAATTTAAAAAATTTTGCAATTTTCAAAATTTTAACCTGTTTCTGGCTTGGGGCGTATTAGTACGCCCTAGGCCATCACCCCTGGTTCAGTGAGGGCTCCGGAGCTGAGCCCGCACTGAACCAGGCACATGTCAACTTATTTATACAGCTGACATGTGCCCGCAACAGACGCGGGTGGAATCGCGATCCACCCGCGTCTGTTAACCAGTTAAATGCCGCTGTCAATCTCTGACAGCGGCATTTAACATCACTGCGCCGGAAGCGCGCGCATTGATGACCCCGTCACATGATCGCGGGTCACCAAATGCGTGGGCATGACAACTCAGGGTCTGCAACTGACCCCTGTGGTTGTCATGTAAAGATTGCTATGAGCGCCATCTAGTGGTTGGCGCTCATAGCAAGTGAACATTTCTGCTGCACAGAGGCAATCTGCTCATTGCATCTATGTAGCAGAGGCAATCAGACTGCTGCTGCTTCTAGTCTCCTATGAAGACTATAGAAGCATGCAAAAAGTGTAAAAAAAATGTTTTTAAAAATATTAAAAAAATGAAAAAATATAAAAGTTTAAATCACCCCCCTTTTGCCCCATTCAAAATAAAATAATAAAAAAAACACATACACATATTTGGTATCATCGCGTTCAGAATCGCCTGATCTATCAAAATAAAAAATAATTAATCCGATTGGTAAACGGTGTAACGAGAAAAACATTCTAAATGCCAGAATTAAGTTTTTTGGTCACCGCAACAGTGCAATAAAATGCAATAACGGGCAATCAAAACATCGGATCTACCACAAAATGATATAAGTAAAAACATCAGCTCACCGCGCAAAAAATAAGTCCTCAACCAGTCCCATATCCCAAAAAATAAAGACGCTATGGGTCGTAGAAAATGGCACTTTTTTTTTTATTTTTTTAGCATACTTTGGATTTTTTTGGACACTTAAATAAAAAAGAACCTATACATGTTTGGTGTCTAAGGACTCGTACTGACCTGGAGAATAAGAATGGCAGGTCAGTTTTAGCATTCAGTGAACGTGGTAAAAAAAAAACAAACAACTGTAGTATTGCACTTTTTTTGCAATTTCATTTGGAATTTTTTTCCCGTTTTCCCATAAACGATATGGTAAAACCAGTAATGTTGTTCAAAAGTACAACTTGTCCCGCAAAAAATAAGCCCCCACACTGCCATATTGACCAAAAAATAAAACGCTATAAAAACGCTATGGCTCTGGGAACAAGGGGAGCAAAAAACGAAAATGCAAAAACGGAAAATCCCAAGGTCCTTAAGGGGTTAATCTTTATGCCCTTAAATCAGAGAGTTATGTCACAAAAAATAGTTCATAAATAACATTTCCCACCTATCTACTTTACATCAGCACAATTTTGGAACCAAAATTTTTTTTTTCGTTAGGAAGTTATAAGGGTTAAAAGTTGACCAGCGATTTCTATTTTTTCCAGCAAAATTGACACCACCATTTGTTTTGGGACCACATCACATTTGAAGTCACTTTGAGGGGTCTAAATGAAAGGAAATACCCAAAAGTGACACCATTCTGTGTTCAAAACCACATTCAAGAAGTTTATTAACCCTTTAGGTGCTTCACAGGAATTTTTGGAATGTGGAAGGAAAAAATAAACATTTAACTTTTTTTCCAAAAATTTTAATTAAGACTCAAGTTTTTTTACTTTCACAAGAGAAACAGGAGAAAATGGACCCCAAAATTAGTTGTGCATCTTCTCCTGAGCACACCGATAGCCCATATTGTGGGAAAATCACTGTTTGGGCGCACAGCAGGGCTTGGAAGGGAATAAGCGCCATTTGACTTTTTAAATGTAAAATTTGCTGGCATCATTAACGGATGCCATGTCGCATTTGGAGGGCCGCTAATGTGCCTAAACAGTGACACCATTTTGGAAACTAGACCCCTCAGGGAACTTATCTAGATGAGTGGTGAGCACCTTGAACCCCCAGGGGCTTCACAGAAGTTTATAACGTTGAGCCGTAAAAACAAAACAAAAAAAAACATTTCTCCCGCAAGAATGTTTTTTAGCACAAAATTTTGCATTTTCACAAGGGTAACAGGAAAAAATGGACCCCAAAATTTGTTGTGCAATTTCTCTTGAGTACACAAATACCCCATATGAGCTCAAATCTACTTTTGAGGCATAGTGAAACGCTCATAAGATAAGAAGTGCCATATTGAAGTTTAGATTTTGCTGGACTGGTTTGAGGGTGCCAGGTCACATTGGTACCGCCCCTGAGATGCCAGATCAACTGAACCCCCATACGTGACCCCATTTTACAAACTACACCTCTCAAGGAATTCATCTATGGGTGCAGTGATCATATTGACACAAACATTTTGTTTTAGCCCCAGATTTTACATTTTCACACTGGGAAATTGGTAAAAATGTCACCAAAATGTGTCCCACAATTTCTGCTGAATGTAGAAATACCCCATATGTGACTTTACAGTACTGCTTAGCCACACTGCGAGATTCAGGAGGGACCGAGCGTTTTTTGCCTCTTGGAGCGCAGATTTTCCTAGAATAGTTTGCAGACTCTGTATGTGCTAGGATAGCTGAATCTCTCTCAAGTGACCACATTTTGGAAATTAAACCCCTTTGTGAATTTATCTACAGGTGTAGTGACGATTTTGACTCCATGGGTGTTTTTTCAGAAATAAGCAGCAATGGATGTTGCTAAGTGAAGATTGCAAACTGCCATTGTGGTGACCAGTATGTTGTAGTGACCAGTACATTATGCCAAGCGCGTTCTTTTGGAGACATGCACCCGTAAATAAGGCAGGCTCTCATCGCTACAAGAATGCCAAACGTGGATGCTAACTACATTTGGATTTGGGAGCGCAGAATGTTCTGGATTTCTTTTGGAGGGCGAGGAGCCATTTAGTTTTTCCAGAGCCTTTGTGCTACCAGTAATGTGGAAGCCTATATATTATTAATAGATAACAGACCTAAGTGGGGACCTGTTTTTTTGTGAATGGAGTTGAAGCTTTTATTGGGAACATTTTACATAACATTTTGAATCACGTTTATCCTGCGCTCTACGCTGAACACTTATATTGGGGTTTCCATCTAAATCTCAGAGTGACGTGATTCAGATGAAATCCCCAAAGGATCCATTCACTATAATGAGGCAGCAGAGTTACTCTGGACTCCATCCGGCTTCTGTTTAGCGATGTCCTTCATTTCAGAAGTGCACAAAACTGTGGCAAACGGCACTTTTATGCACGCCTAATAAAAAGGCGGACACCGCTGAATCAAGTGTTTCACAGATTTACATGGAGACCCCGGCGTAAGCGCTCAGCACAAAGCGCCGGATAAATGTGAGCCGAGCCATCTTTGGGAGGCATAAAGAACCAATCAACAGCATGTGAAGAATTGGTTTTATTTATTTTTTACGGCGTTCCTTGTGCGGTATAATTGTTAGACAACTCTTCGGGTCGGTGCAATTACAGGAATACCAGAATTACATCAGGTTTTTATGTTTGGCAGCTGTCACACACTAAAAGATGCTTTTTATTGTAAAAACAAGTTTTTGAATCGCCTTATTTTGATAACTATAATTTTTCCGCATTGCTGCCGACAGTCATGTGATGGCATTTTTTTTGCGGGACGAGTTGACGTTTTTACTGGTAACATTTTCGAGCACGTGACATTTTTTGATCGCTTTCTAGCCGTTTTTTGGGAGGCAGTTTGAACAAAAACCATCAATTCAGGAATTGTTTTTTTGGGATTTTTTTTATGCCGTTCCACGTGTAGTAAAATTGATAAGGCAGCTTTATTCTTGGGGTCAGTACGATTACAGCGATACCACATTTATATTGTTTTTTTTATGTTTTGCGGATTTTACACAATAAAAACTATTTTATAGAAAAAATAATTATTTTGGCATCGCTTTATTCTGAGAGGTATAACTTTTTTAATTTTCTGCTGAGTGATGGAGCTGTATGGCAGCTTGTTTTTTGCGTGAAAATATGACGTTTTCAGTGGTACCATATTTATTTACAGACGTCTTTTTGATCGCATTTTATTCCACTTTTTGCTCAGCGGTATGATGATGAAGTATCATTTTTTAACTTGTTTTTCATTTATTTTTTTACGGTGCTCATTGAAGGGGTTAACTAGTGGAACAGTGTTATAGGTCGGGTTGTTACGGCGATACCAAATATGTGTATTTTTTTATTTTATTTTTTTTTTACACAGATAAATATTTATTGGATTCATATTTTTTCTTTTTTTTTCTTTCATTTGTGATTTTTTTCAAAAATATTTTTATAATTTTTATTAACGGTTTATTTTTTTTTACTTTTTCATATTGTCCCAGGATGGGACATTATTTTCAAACTGTCAGATCGCTGATCTGATGCTCTCTGAGCAGGCTCTGAGAGGCCACCTTCCTGCAGGACCCTGAAGTAACCAACCAGGCCATCTTGGGACCGGAAGTAACTAAGCAGACCATCAACACAATGCGATCACATCGCGTTGTGTTGATGGAATCACAGAGGGAGCCCACTCCCTCTACAATGCCTCATGATGTCGCTGTCACTATTGACAGCAGCATCAGAGGGGTTAAACACCCACAATCGGTGCTAGCACCGATCGTGGGCATTGCTGTGGAGTGTCAGCTCTCACATACAGCTGACACCCGCATGTGATCGAAGTGGCGCCTGCCCAATCACTGTGCTGTACATATACTGCTTTTTGCGGGACGCAGCTCCCACAGAGCAGTACATGTACGGCACATGTCGGGAAGGGGTTAAAATCTGATCTTGACGTTACAATATTGCAAAACTATCTGGATAAGATGTCTGAATGGGCAAACACTTAGCAGATGAGATTTAATGGACGTAGTAATTCTAATGCTGCATATACAGTACAGACCAAAAGTTTGGACACACCTTCTCATTTAAAGATGTTTCTGTATTTTCATGACTATGAAAATTGTACATTCACACTGAAGGCATCAAAACTATGAATTAACACATGTGGAATTATATACTTAACAAAAAAGTGTGAAACAACTGAAAATATGTCTTATATTCTAGGTTCTTCAAAGTAGCCACCTTTTGCTTTGATGACTGCTTTGCACACTCTTTCATTCTCTTGATGAGCTTCAAGAGGTAGTCACCGGAAATGGTTTTCACTTCACAGGTGTGCCCTGTCAGGTTTAATAAGTGGGATTTCTTGCCTTATAAATGGGGTTGGGACCATCAGTTGTGTTGTGCAGAAGTCTGGTGGATACACAGCTTATAGTCTTACTGAATAGACTGTTTGCTGCTTTTTTCTTGCCATAATACAAATTCTAAGTAAAGAAAAACGAGTGGCCATCATTACTTTAAGTATTGAAGGTCAGTCAGTGCGAAAAATTGGGAAAACTTTGAAAGTGTCCCCAAGTGCAGTTGCAAAAACCATCAAGCGCTACAAAGAAACTGGCTCACATGAGGACCGCCCCAGGAAAGGAAGACCAAGAGTCACCTCTGCTTCTGAGGATAAGTTTATCCGAGTCACCAGCCTCAGAAATCGCAGGTTAACAGCAGCTCAGATTAGAGACCAGGTCAATGCCACACAGAGTTCTAGCAGCAGACACATCTCTTCAACAACTGTTAAGAGGAGACTTTGTGCAGCAGGCCTTCATGGTAAAATAGCTGCTAGGAAACCACTGCTAAGGACAGGAAACAAGCAGAAGAGACTTGTTTGGGCTAAAGAACACAAGGAATGGACATTAGACCAGTGGAAATCTGTGCTTTGGTCTGATGAGTCCAAATTTGAGATCTTTGGTTCCAACCATCGTGTCTTTGTGCAATGCATTAAAGGTGAACAGATGGACTCTACATGCCTGGTTCCCACCATGAAGCATGGAGGAGGAGGTGTGATGGTGCTTTGCTGGTGACACTGTTGGGGATTTATTCAAAATTGAAGGCATACTGAACCAGCATGGCTACCACAGCATCTTGCAGCAGCATGCTATTCCATCCGGTTTGCGTTTAGTTGGACCATCATTTATTTTTCCACAGGACAATGACCCCAATCACACCTCCAGGCTGTGTAATGGCTATTTGACCAAGAAGGAGGGTGATGGGGTGCTACGCCAGATGACCTGGCCTCCACAGTCACCAGACCTGAACCCAATTGAGATGGTTTGGGGTGAGCTGGACCGCAGAGTGAAGGCAAAAGGGCCAACAAGTGCTAAGTGACGCGCCCCCTGGGCCTGTGTTGTGCAGGGAATACCCGGAGCCAGATCGCTGGGGGTTGTAGTCTCCGTGGCGTTGACCCGGTCCGTGCCCAGGGTAGTCAATTCAGTGGCAGTCTTATTAGTGAGATAATAGTCCGACTACGCCACCCGTGGATTGCGGTCAGTGGGGGCCGCCGCTGCAAGGCAGACCGCTGAGGCCGGTGTTATGTGTGCAGCTAAGAATGGGATGACTCCCCACGGGAGAAGTATAGCCTCAGGGCAGTTAGTGTGGATGATGGGAGTGATGGTGCACGAGCGTCCAAGCACTGGTAGTGCTGGTGCGGCGAAAAAGCACAGAGACGTGTGGTTGCAGTTTCCAATGCTTTACTCACAGTTCTTTACTGGTCCTAGTCACCTCGGTACCGGCGGTGACTGCCCAAGCCGTGCTGCGTCCACCAGGCAAGGGGCTCGACCAACTCCCAGGCAATTCCAGAGCGTGGCACAGGGCTCCCTTCTCTTCCCTTCTCTGGCCGTGCCCCACCAGTGACTCTACGCTTGTCCGGCTGCCTCGGGCCTTCTCTTGGTACGCTGATCTCTGCGTCCCTGACCCTATGTGGTGTGCCTTCCTGGTAGGTGTAGTGAGGGGTCGCACCAAGATATAGTCACGACCGCCGGTCTTTGGCTGAGGATTAGTCGCCTCCACCAATTTGGGATCCGGTACCCTGTTCTGCCAACCCATCACCCGCAATCTCCTGGGCCTATGGGGTTCCTTCTTCTCTCGTGTCTCTGGGCCTCTCTTAATGTGCTGTTCCTTGTTTCCTTTCTCTTCTGTTCCTGTTCTCTCTGCTGTTTCTGGCCTCCACTCCAGGTCTGCCTCGTGGAGCTGGGCCCAGACTGAGCCACAGCTCCCTGTCAGCCCTCTCTGGCTGAACTCCTCTCTAAACAGACTCCCCGGACTGAACACTGTTCTAAGATGGTGCCCACCTTATATACCTCCCTCTATGTGTGAGCCCAGGTGACTAGCAACCAATGGGCTCCTACCTTTGCCCAGAGACCCACCCCTATCTGCTCCTACACCACTGGGTTTTCCTTCCCCTCCCCACTCCAGCCAGGGACAGATGCTGTCGTGCCTGCACTTCTGTCTAGTGGGAGCACCGTTGAGCTGTCCCTCGGAAATGGAGTGTGTGTGGTGCATGCTGCCTACCGAGTCCTGGTCCACACTCCATCCTTACCCGGGAGTGGAATATCACACCTCTGGTTTGAGGTGCAATACCCCTGTAGCAGCCGAGCCCTCGGGGTGCTACACTAAGCATCTCTGGGAACTCTTTCAAGATTGTTGGAAGACCATTTCCGGTGACTACCTCTTGAAGCTCATCAAGAGAATGCCAAGAGTGTGCAAAGCAGTCATCAAAGCAAAAGGTGGCTACTTTGAAGAACCTAGAATATAAGACATATTTTCAGTTGTTTCACACTTTTTTGCTAAGTATATAATTCCACATGTGTTAATTCATAGTTTTGATGCCTTCAGTGTGAATGTACAATTTTCATAGTCATGAAAATACAGAAAAATCTTTAAATGAGAAGGTGTGTCCAAACTTTTGGTCTGTACTGTACATTAAATGGGAGTATACTCGGGACTACAGAACAGGAGAAGTACTTGCGTATTCTGGTTACAAGTAAGCTGAGCAGCAGTACTCAATGAGTACACAGTGAAGTGAATTTAGATTAGATGGCTTCCACCTCCCGCTTTGCTAGGAACTGCACACATAGCAATGTACAATTCTATACAGTACTTTGATGTGGGCCCTGATTGTGAGTGTAGCCACTGTCTGCTACACTAGTGAGTGGCTGGCAGGGAATCCTTCTCTCTCAACCCTTACCCAGAATACTCAGGTCTCAAGTCCCTCTTTATTGACCTACATCTATAAATGCCTTAGCATGTCATGTGGTCATCCACCCACATGGTGGCAGTATTTTGGCAACAATTTGACACAGAGATGTGTCCTGGTTCATACAAGCTACAAATTGACGCAGGAAACATTAAGGCAATATACACATATTAGATTATGTGATATTATATTTGTTTTCGTGATAAGGCATAAAAAATAATTCACTCTAGTCTTTAAAAACATAATTAGTGGGTTTAGTACTCTATTCTTAAAGCTAATTATTTAGTGCAAAAATAAACAGCTTAAAATTATTAGGAGATGGATGAGTCGTCATCTGTAAATAGCTATTAAAATCAGCAAAGATTTCTAGTGTTAGTGATGAGAATCCAATACATACTGTAAGTACAAGGAAATAAAGAAGCAGGTGCAGTAATTTTAAATAAATCAGATCTCGGGATTCGAGAGTTACACCCTAGCTACAACACAAATATTGTAGGGATGTGGACTTTGTGCAAGTGCATAGATAGAATCTTCTCTTGGGCGAGGTTGGTCATTTGGAATCTCAAATGTAAGTTGCTGTAGAAAGGTGGTAAAAAACAGGAAGAGTTCCATCTTGGCAAGTTGTTCTCCCAAGCAAGCCCTTCGACCTACAAGAGAAAAATATGTTTTGCATATTAGCACATATTGCAGTTTTGTCAAAGTGGATGGACATAAAAGGAGATACAGGTTAGGTATCCTTAAGTGTAACTGTCATTATATATGCAATCGGTATGGTTCCGGGACCTGAGACCCCCACTGCTCAGTCAAAATACTGCTCTGAAGTCTGTAGCTCCTGTGTAAGAGGGTGACCAGGACAGTCATGCGCCTTCTCCTTCTGTATGCACATAATGTTATACCCTGTTTTATATATGAGTATGTGTTATGACAAACTGTCTGATGTGTCAGTTACAGGGTCAGTATAGCTTAGTGCAGGTAGAGTATTAGATTAGTAGAAGAGTAGTGCAAAAGTGGGTACTATAGCTTAGAGAAGATGTAGTTGTAAGTTAGGAAAGAGTTAAGGGGTTTAGGAGCTGCTCCAATGTGGGAGGAGCAGGTTCAGTGAAGAACTGAGACACTTCCTGATTGCAGGCAGTTCTATTGAGAGAGATGTGACAACATAGTAGTTGATGGTCCAGGGGCAACGAGGGGCACGGTCTGTCCAGTAGCAAAAAAGCCTCAGTCAAAAACTCTGAAGTAGATATTTCCTTAACGTTCGGGGCCTACGGTCCACAGAAGCCACAGAGAAGTGTGTGTTCAGAAATCTTCCCAGAAGGGGAAGTCGAATGGGAAATAGTACAAAGACAGTACGGGATTCTTAGAGCTGCGAGTGTCTCATAGGCCAAGAAGGTCAACTATGGAAGGGACAGCTCAGGACAAACGGACAGTGAACATCATTACGTGTGGTGCATCGGACGGTAACCCTGGAAAAGTATGTGATCAATGCTGCATGCTGTATGAACTTGATTTCAAGTGTTCAAGTAAAGTTCTTTTTTATAAAATGGAATGGAAGTTCCTAAATGTGTGTGCAGCAGTTCCTGAGGTGGAAGAACCGAAGACAGCAGAGATCTGCGACCAAAACGTGAGTGTTCTGCACCACACACACAGCACAGGAGAATTGGGACATTTGTCTTTGTCAGGGAGCCAGGGTGTGGGAACACAGTAGCCCCTCGCTACAACTACCGCCCTGAGCCCCTTACAAAATTGGCGTAATCGGCAGGACGAAATCATGCATCATAATAACGAGACAGATGCGGGGAAGATGTTAGTGAAAGTAAAGATGGCGGATGATGCTGCAGAGGCTGGCGATAGCTCCGCCCATCATGGGCATCCTGGGCGCAATGCTGCGCAAAGAACGACGAGGTATGGACACCAAGCTGGGTGGAGACTGCGGCTGCTTGTAATAAGTGCCCGCCTGTGGTGGGTGCGGCAAAGGAAGAAGAAACCCGCTCACCCATGAAGATCCCAGACACAGAGGCCGAGTGGGAGGAGTTTTCAGAAGCAGCTCCACCCTGGGATGGGTGGAGCCTGGAGGGAGGGTCCCTTGTGCTAAGCAGTGCGGCGCCATTGCTGGAAGAGACAGTAAAGCTGCAGCAGCACAGCAACATGTCTCACCGTGGTGGCCTCGGGAGGATGGAGTGGGACCAGCGCAGGCAGCACCAGGAAGAAGACAGTCATCCCGGCGGCTGCTGGGGGGGTCTTTGACCTGGATGAATATCCAATGGAAGGTGGCTTTCCTTTTATACCTGTCTGGTTTCCGTTTGAGCACCTGCGGAAGGATACAATACCTCTGGCAGTTGCAGTGAAAAAGCCTGTGGAGTCATCCTGTGGACTTTATGCAGTTGTGGCATCTGAGACCAGCAGAGAGCTGATCCCGGTGGTCGTGACGGCTGCGGTGAGTGCTTCCCCGGACCCTGCCCCCAGCTCCCTTCCTCCTACGTATCAAGAAGCAGTATGCACCCTTGGTGCAGAGAAGGTCCGGTTGATCGCTGGAGTCATTGTTGAAAAGAAGCGGCGGGAGCACCAAATCCGGGAAGAGCTGCAGTGCTTGGGGGAAGGAGCCATGTCCGGCTGGATGACGTGCGGCCTGGTAAGACACTTTGACTTCTCCCACGACTATGGTTTTTTCCAGGAGTCTGGAACCGATGAAAAAGTATACGAAAATTCCGGGTCCATTCACGGCTGCGGTCCCCCGCTAGCAGGCGACAGAGTGTCGTTCGTTAAGGAGTACGAGTTTCGAGGCCCACATGCAGTGGCTGTCACCATCTTGCCCGAAGCACAACATCCAAACCCCGCCCTCTCTGAGCAGCCGGAAACTGCAGCTGTGGTGCAGCAACTGGCTGCGACTCGGGCCAGTCTGGGACAAGTGGGCCTGCTGAGCGGAAATCCTGACATCCCCCTGGATCTTTACCAGACCCCAGTGATATGTCCCCGCCGTCGGTTGAGGCACCTTCACAGCCGCTGCAGCCCCTGCCTGTGATTCCAGCACCGCAAGAGCCAGTGGCAACAGCAGCGGCGGTTGTCTCCGCCTCTGAAGCACCTTGGGTCCTGTTGGGCCCGATACCTAGTTCGACTGTACGAGAGAGATACCGGAGAGGGAGTTGAGAGTCCTCTTCATCTGCTGGATCGGCAGGGCAGACGGTCCTAATTTTTAAAGACAACGGCATTGTCAACTACAGCCGTCATCCAGATGCCGCTGACTAAATGGGCGGTGTGTGAACTGCCACCAAAGTTGTGCTAGTTGCACAGTGAAGCCTACAAAAAGGAACTGTTCCGCGTTCCTAAGGGCAGGAGCCATGTTCAGCCCGGAAGTGAACGGAGGTGGCCAAGGATGTGGTCACCAATAGAGACTGTTCTGCGTCTCTTAAAGGGCAAGCAGTCCTGATAGTACCAGGAAGAATTGGTGCTGGCCGGACGGCCAGAAGATTACTTCATGTTTGTGTGTTTCCCCCCTCCAAGTTTATTTGCGCCTGTTTGCACATTCCCCTGCTGGATTACAGGACTGATACCCTGATAGGGTTAAAGTGTCCCTCACCAAAGGACTGTGTGTGTATACTCTATGGACTGTGCACTTTTATCCCAGAACTGTCCTTGTGTTTTCCTGAACTTTCCTTACAGCAACAATGAGTAACACATTTACCTAAAGAGACAGTTCCAGCAAAAAGGAGGGAGAGCGAAAAACTGGCAGGACGACCCGAGGATCGTGTCGGATCACTGCTCCACGACTGTCGGAGCTGATGTAAGTTGGCCAGTGGGCCATTGTGTTCTTAACAAAGACTTCCTGTGTTTGGTAAACCCGGAGCAGGATTTGTTGGCCAATTGGCATGTGATGGACATTTTTTTGTGGGTCCCAGGAGTAAGGGGACTGGGGCCAGATGGACCTCTGTTTAAAGGAACTTGAACATTTGTGGTTAGTCCCTTACAGCGGAGGGACTAGGGTCAGGCAGACCTGCCTGGTTCTTCGGATGACCCGATGTGCGAGCCGGGTCGAAGGACTCTGCTTTTGCATGTGGGCAACTAAAGTGGGCCAAAATGGCCGGTCTTAAGAAACAGACTTGAACTCTCTGTTCCAGGGTCCCAACCGAGTGGGACCAAGGTCAAGGTTGACCAACAGAAGAATTGATAGAAATGTGTTAATCTTTTGTGCATTTTATATAAAACTGTGTGTTGAAGGTTTTAAATGTGCATTGGTGTCTTTACAGGTGCTCTCATGGTCGGGACGACCATGTTTTAGGAGGGAGGAATGTAAGAGGGTGACCAGGACGGTCATGCGCCTTCTCCCTCTGTATGCACATAATGTTATACCCTGTTTTATATATGAGTATGTGTTAACGCCAACTGTGTGATGTGTCAGTTACAGCATCATTATAGCTTAGTGCAGGTAGAGTATTAGATTAGTAGAAGAGTAGTGCAGAAGTGGGTACTATAGCTTAGAGAAGAAGAAGTTGATTTCAATTGTTCAACTAAAGTTCTTTTTTATAAAATGGAATGGAAGTCCATAAACGTGTGCGCGGCGGTTCCTGAGGTGGAAGAACCGAAGACAGCAGCGATCTGCGACCAAAACGTGAGTGTTCTGCACCACAGGCACAGCACAGGAGAATTGGTACATTTGTCTTTGTCAGGGAGCGAGGGTGTGGGAACTACCACCCTGAGCCCCTACACTTGCATTAGCTATGCGCATAGAGATGTCTACTGGTTCAATAACTAGTCAACGAGTCCGTAGATTCACTCTCACAAAGCTGTGATCCATAGACTTACTATTGAGCCCATTGTCAGGTCTGTGCGTGCAGCTCATGCAAGAGCTGAGGACTTCAGAGCGGTATTTTGACTGATCAGCAACAATGTGCACCACCTGTCATATATAAAGCCTTTATATATAATGACACACTTTAAACTAGGTTTAATTAACTTCCTTTATCTAAATGTCACAAGAGACTGGCAGAGTCCAGACTTATGAGAAACATGCCATTATAATCAGGTATTCCGATGAATGACTGTGAATGAAGACAGCTTCAGAGGCGCACTGCGCATGACCGGTAGCCATCTTCTAAGCTTCTGGACATGTGCAGTGCGCGCCTCTGAAGCCGGGAACCACACACCGGACTTCAGAGACACCATGACGCTGCCGGAATGAGCTGCGCGCCGCTAGTGCAAAATATGTTATCACACCCATAGAGGCATGATAACATGGAAAGAGGGCTGACTAGTCTGGGGCAACTAACTCGCAGTCGACTAGTCAAAGCCCCCATTAACATAGGAAACGATAACAATACAACTGCTTTTTTATACCTTGTTTTCACTCAATAATGTTACACAGGGCTAGTTAGGTAGGGAATTTGTTAATACATAGGTGATTGCTGCTGGTTTTGAGAGCATGGGGGACTTGACAGGTTCCCTTAAGTTGCTGACCAGAAGGCCCATCAGCAACGCTATGTGATTAGTGGTCAAACAACCACTGTGTATGAAGCTAATGTATACACAGTGGTTTAGCTGTGTATGAAGCTAATAAAGCAGATTGTGGCCTGTATAGAAGCTAACCCCCTCACTTATTTGAGTGTCTACATCTATCCAGTAGAAAACCATTCCAGGAGCCAACTGATCCCTAAGTTATCACAGTAGCTATACTGTGCCAATAATGTATAACCCTTGCATAAAAGAGATGATCATTAATACAAAGAAGACTTTCCTTACCTATAGAAAATGGGATAAATGCCTCTCGTTTTACAAACTTTCCATTCTCATCAAGGAAATGTTTTGGGTAAAATTGTAAAGGTTTCTCCCAGACTTCATGATCTTTGAGCACAGTGGACAGGTTGGTGATGATAGTGGTGCCCTGTGGAAAAAGGATGAAAACACTTAAAACTGAAATAGAACATAAAAAGGTTTGCAGACATCATATCTATACATATACACCAGCTGCTGTGCTACTATGTAAAGTATAGTATTGTTACAGCACCGCTATACTTGTAAGAACAGCTTTTGTCATGTGCTCAGCAACAGAATAGTTTGTGTTCATGCTGCTTGCTGAAATAATGCCATAATTATCAGTGTAGACCATGGATATTTCCATATTTCTGATAGTACAAAAATCTAAGACATTACTGATTGGATTTTACCTTTGGAATCCGGAAACCTTTTATCTCCATGTCTCGATAGGTCATATGAGGCAAAGACAAGGGAAGAATATCTCCACATCGTTGCACTTCATGGATCACAGCATTAGTGTATGGCATTTGTAGCAGATCCCCCATTGTCGGTTTCCGTGCCCTCCCAATTACGTGATCAATTTCTTCCTGTACTTTTACTGAAAACAAATGGAATATTTATCCATACCTTACTATATGGTGAATATACCTTACTGTGCAATTACTACACCTTACTATATGTTTTACTCACATTGTACATCTGGGTAGAGGAGCATAAACAGCACTGCCCACCTCAGAGTGGTACTTGTAGTTTCTGACCCCGCGATAAATAAATCATATGTTGTCAAGAACAGGTTTGTTTCATTAAAACTACTGGAACCATCTCCTTTCACCTACAAGAAATCAGTTTTAGTAATGGGTGCTTGGGTTATATGTTATACAGTATCTACCAGGAATTATTTGTCCCATACTATCCTGCCAGAGGAGACATTGGCTAATGAGACCACAGAGTTTGGTGACATAGTTTAACAGTGTTTTCTGTGGTATTGTATGGTTAACAGAGGAATATGAGCCAGCGAGTTCTGCCTCCCTCACAAGCCCCACATACTGATCTCTTACCTTTTGTCCACACTCACACAGAGAAAGCTGTCAATCGCTTTATTTGACCAAGGGGTTGAAGAGACAGACGCAGACACTAGCCAAATTGTCTCTGCTTTTTACGATAAAACATACGTCACTTTTCTCTTGCCGGTTGCAGTAGATCTGTTAAATCTCACTTACAGGACACTTGAAAAAACACTGAATTTTACATGTTGACCACTGTTAACACTATTACAACCGATACAATCTAATGAAAATTGTTATATATACTATATATATATATATATATATATATATATATATATACACAGTACATATATATATATATACAGTACAGACCAAAAGTTTGGACACACCTTCTCATTTAAAGATTTTTCTGTATTTTCATGACTATGAAAATTGTACATTCACACTGAAGGCATCAAAACTATGAATTAACACATGTGGAATTATATACTTAACAAAAAAGTGTGAAACAACTGAAAATATGTCTTATATTCTTGGTTCTTTAAAGTAGCCACCTTTTGCTTTGATGACTGCTTGCACACTCTTGGCATTCTCTTGATGAGCTTCAAGAGGTAGTCACCGGAAATGGTCTTCCAACAATCTTGAAAGAGTTCCCAGAGATGCTTAGCACTTGTTGGCCCTTTTGCCTTCACTCTGCGGTCCAGCTCACCCCAAACCATCTCGATTGGGTTCAGGTCTGGTGACTGTGGAGGCCAGGTCATCTGGCGTAGCACCCCATCACTCTCCTTCTTGGTCAAATAGCCCTTACACAGCCTGGAGGTGTGTTTGGGGTCATTGTCCAGTTGAAAAATAAATGATGGTCCAACTAAACGCTATCGGATGGAATAGCATGCCGCTGCAAGATGCTGTGGTAGCCATGCTGGTTCAGTATGCCTTCAATTTTGAATAAATCCCCAACAGTGTCACCAGCAAAGCACCCCCACACCATCACACCTCCTCCTCCATGCTTCACGATGGGAACCAGGCATGTAGAGTCCATCTGTTCACCTTTTCTGCATCGCACAAAGACACGGTGGTTGGAACCAAAGATCTCAAATTTGGACTCATCAGACGAAAGCACAGATTTCCACTGGTCTAATGTCCATCCCTTGTGTTCTTTAGCCCAAACAAGTCTCTTCTGCTTGTTGCCTGTCTTTAGCAGTGGTTTCCTAGCAGCTATTTTACCATGAAGGCCTGCTGCACAAAGTCTCCTCTTAACAGTTGTTGTAGAGATGTGTCTGCTGCTAGAACTCTGTGTGGCATTGACCTGGTCTCTAATCTGAGCTGCTGTTAACCTGAGATTTCTGAGGCTGGTGACTCGGATAAACTTATCCTCAGAAGCAGAGGTGACTCTTGGTCTTCCTTTCCTGGGGCGGTCCTCCTGTGAACCAGTTTCTTTGTAGCGCTTGATGGTTTTTGCAACTGCACTTGGGGACACTTTCAAAGTTTTCCCAATTTTTCGCACTGACTGACCTTCATTTCTTAAAGTAATGATGGCCACTCGTTTTTCTTTACTTAGCTGCTTTTTTCTTGCCATAATACAAATTCTAACAGTCTATTTAGTAGGACTATCAGCTGTGTATCCACCAGACTTCTGCACAACACAACTGATGGTCCCAACCCCGTTTATAAGGCATGAAATCCCACTTATTAAACCTGACAGGGCACACCTGTGAAGTGAAAACCATTTCCGGTGACTACCTCTTGAAGCTCATCAAGAGAATGCCAAGAGTGTGCAAAGCAGTCATCAAAGCAAATGGTGGCTACTATGAAGAACCTAGAATATAAGACATATTTTCAGTTGTTTCACACTTTTTTGTTAAGTATATAATTCCACATGTGTTAATTCATAGTTTTGATGCCTTCAGTGTGAATGTACAATTTTCATAGTCATGAAAATACAGAAAAATCTTTAAATGAGAAGGTGTGTCCAAACTTTTGGTCTGTACTGTATATATATATATATATATATATATATATATATATATATATACTGTATATATATACATATATATGCACAGTGGTTTTAAAAAGTGTTTGTCCCCTTCCCGATTTCTTATTCTTTTGCATGTTTGTAACACTTAAATGTTTCAGATCACAAAACAAATTTAAATATTACACAGATATAACACAAGTAAGCACAAAATGCAGTTTTTAAATGAATGTATTTATTATTAAGGGAAAAATAAATCCAAACTTACAGGACCCTGTGTGAAAAAGTTATTGCTGCCCCTCATCCTTAAAACATAAATTATTTGTGGTTTATCACATCTTTGGGAAGCTGAGTTAAATTTCCCTAGCCACACACAGGACTGATTACTGCCACCCTTGTTATTAATCAAGAGATCACTTAAATAGAGCCTGCCTGACAAGGTGAAGTAGCCCAAAAGATCCTCAAAAGCTAGACATGATGCTGCGATCCAATGCTTAAGTAACAGACATTCCTCACATGTATTAAAGCTGTCAAACATTCGCATATCATGCACACGGGAGTGATTCAAACATATCACCGAGCAAGCTGAAGATACTCGGTGCTCGCCTGAGCATGCTCGTCGAAAGGGTTAACAGAACATACTAGCTCATTACTATTCAAAAGCTCACAAAAGACCCCACAACAACATCCAAAGGACTGCAGGCCTCACTTGCCTCAGTTAAGGTCAGTGTTCATCTCTCCACCATAAGAAAGAGACACGGCAAAAATGGCATGCATGGCAGAGTTCCAAGACGAAAACCACTGCTGAGCAAAAAGAACATATAGGCTCATCTCAGTTTTGCCAGAAACATCTTGATGATCGTTAAGACTTTTGGAAGATTAGTTTTTGGACTGACATGACAAAAGTTGAACTTTTCGGAAGGTGTATGTCCCATTTCATCTGACGTAGAAGTAACACAGAATATACGAAAAGGAACATCATACCAACAGTAAAATATAGTGGTGGTAGTGTGATGGTCTGGGGCTGTTTTGCTGCTTGATGACCTGGAAGACTTGCTGTGGTAAATGGAACCATGAATTCTGCAATCTACCAAAAAATCCTAAAGGAGAATGTCTGGCCATCTGTTTGTGACCTCATGCTGAAGCGCAGTTGGGTTATGCAGCAGGACAATGATCCAAAACACACCAGCAAGTCTACCTCTGAGTGGCTTAAGAAAGACAAAATTGAGACTTCAGAGTGGCCTAGTCAAACTCCTGACCTTAATCTGATTAAGATGCTGTGGCATGAACTTCATGCCCAGAAACCCTCCAATGTGTCTGAATTACAACAATTTTGCAAAGCTGAGTGGGACAAAATTCTTCCAGAGCATTGTAAAAGACTCATTGCCAGTTATCGCAAATGCTTGATTGCAGTTGTTGCTGCTAAGGGTAGCCCAACCAGTTATTAGGTTTAGGGGGCGATCACTTTTTCACAGAGGACCCTGTAGGTTTTGGATTTCTTTTTCCCTGAATAATAAAGCCCTTCATTTAAAAACTGCATTTTGTCTTTACTTGTGTTATATTTGTCTAATTTTTAAATTTGTTTTGTGATCTGAAAACATTTAAGTGTGACAATACATGTTATATAATATGTGAATATATTTCCAAGTCTTTTTGGTAGACTCTCACCAGAGCACAGATGCTAACATTTTCTGTGAGAACATATAGTAACGTCTGAAACTGTTGACACCCTTGAAATTGTTCCAGAGAATGAAGCATTTTTCAAAGAAAATTATTGCTATTACAAAAGTTTTGTTATACACATGTTTATTTCCTTTGTGTGTATTTTGTTTTTGTGTAACAACACAAAAAAAGCAGAGAAAAAAAGGCATAGTGGACATAATTTAACACAAAACCCCAAAAAAGGGCTGGACAAAATTGTTGGCACTCTCAACTTAATATTTGGTTGCATATCATTTAGAATAAATAAAAGCAATAAATCGCCTCCTATACCCATCAAAAAGCTTCTTAGACCTCTCAACTTGAATTTTGGACCATTCTTCTCTTGCTAACTGCTCCAGGTCTTTCAGATTTAAAGGGGGCCTTCTCCCAACCACAATTTTAAGATCTCTCCACAGGTTTTGAATAGGATTTAGGTCTGGACTTATTGCTGGCCACTTCAGAACTCTCCAATAAAGATGAGTGAGTGTGCGAGATGCTCGGCGCTCGCCGAGTATTTCCAGGGTTGCTCGGCGGGAGCTCAGGTCCCCTCCCTGCATGTTTGGTGCTCTTTAGAGCGCCATTCAACATGCAGGGATTGCAGAATGCATGTTGGTTGTGGCATTACAGTGATTGGCTGGCCGCACAGCGTCATCAATTCTATATCAGACCTGGCGCTGCCATGCTCGTCACAGTCACTCCGGAATCAGACAGTGTAGGGAGAGCTGCTGCTGAGCTAGGGAGATATTTGCTTGTTTCTAGTTAGTGTAGGTATACCAGACTATATTAGAGACACATATCCATCTCAACTAACAGTCCTTCTGAAGACTAATCCAGCTGCAGAGATATCAGTGCTAGGCAGGCAGGGTATATAGCAGACTGCAGTGCACATAGCAAGAGGGTCCATTCCAGTTCTGTCTGCTGGTGCTTTTACAGATATTTGTAGAAATAGGCCCATGTATCAGGGGCCAGGTATTTTTTTTTTATCTTAATCCTGACTATTTGCTTAAAAAGCAATCCAGAGAACACAGTTTATGTGCGCCATTTGCTTGTTGGCACTGCAGAATACAGCGCTAAAAATCCAGCTATTTAAAGCTGTGGTTTGTCCGTCACACGGATCACATATGAGTTTGCTCCAAATTCAGACATTTATAGTGAGCGTGGAAGATATTGTCCTCCATTTAAAATGGGCAAGGCACGTGGCAAGGGACAGGGAACTGAACGTGATGGTGATGGTGATGATGCATGCAGAGGCCGAGGCTGTGGGCAAGCTGAAATTGTGCCACAAAAAACACCCACATCTTTTCGCTCGACCTTCCTGTCCCAATTAGGGGACTGCAGAACACCACTATTGAACACAGAGCAGTGTGAAAAGGTTATTGGTTGGATAGCAGATAATGCTTCCAGTCACTTAGCCACTACAACTACCCTGTCTTCCACACGGTCAAGTCTCAGTAGCCTTGAGCCTGTACCGCATATTCCTCACCCTGATCCACCTTCCTCCCACCATGCCGAGTGCCCAGAGACAACTGATCCCACACTTGAACACTCCGAAGAGCTGTTCACTCTTCCATTTATAAATTCGGGCTTCTCGTCTGGTCCACTTGAAGGGGCAAGAGGAAATCGCATGTAGCGATGCCCAAATATTCGAGCAGCCACGGTCATATGAAGGCGACGGTGGGAAAGTGTCACAAGAGGTGGACGATGATGAGACACAATTGCCAGAAAGTCAAGAGGAGGACCAGGGTGCGGAAGTGGAAGACGAGGTGGTGGATGGTATAGTAACTGACTCAACCTGGCAGGAGGACATGCAGAGCGAGGACAGCAGCACACAGGGGGAGGGAGGCAGAGCATCCCAACAGGCAGGAAGAAGCAGTGTGGTGGCCGCTGACAGAAGACGGGCAACCGTTCCCCGTAACACCAACACGACAGACGTTGCTAGTACAACTGTTAGGTCTCCCCGAGTCTGGTTGTTTTTTGTAGACTCTGCCAATAACCTCAAAAAGGCCATTTGCACCACCTGCCAGGCCTGCATCAGCAGGGGTAGCAAAACTACCAGCCTGACCACCAACAGCATGATCAGGCACATGGCAGCAAAACACCCGATTTTGTGGGCCGAACCCCAGGGTCCAGGAACAGTGTCTGCGGGTGACACCATTGCTTCTTCCGCTGTTGTGCATGCAAGCCAATCCCCTGTCCATAGTGCATGTGAAGATGCCTCCTGCCCTGCACCTGTCATTGCACACTCAGCTAACACTATCAGCAAGCATGTCCTTGTTCCAGCGCAGTGTTTATTGGTCCATACCCCATTCCATGGAACGCAAGCGCAAATACGCAGCCAACGCCCCACAGGCCACACTACTAAATTCCCACATTTCGCGACTGCTGGCACTCGAAATGTCACCTTTTAGGCTCATTGAGACGGAAGCTTTATGCAACCTGATGTCGGCGGCCGTCCCTTGGACAATCTTTTTAACTACTGGGGGAAAATATATAGTTCACTGGGGGAAAATATATATAAGATAAAACCACCTGTTGGCTAATAGAAGAGTTGACAGATCGAAAATCTGCACTGGAGTATGACAAAGATGAATAAAAGCCTCACACTCAACAGATCAAGTACCACGATCCATGTCCAAAAGGCAGTAGGTCCATATCGTCCTCCCGCAACTATGTGGATCGATCAAAGAATGGCGTAATGCAGCGAGCGGCATGCGTGTCACGCTGAGCCGCACCACGCATCTTATTTTATATACAGTGCATTGTGAAAGTATTTGGCCCCCTTGAACTTTTCTACCTTTTGCCACATTTCTGGCTTCAAACATAAAGATATAAAATTCTAATTTTTTTGGGAAGAATCAACAAGTGGGACACAATCGTGAAGTGGAACAAAATTTATTGGATATTTTAAACTTTTTTAACAAATTAAAAACTGAAAAGTGGGGCATGCAATATTATTCAGCCCCCTTGAGTTAATACTTTGTAGCGCCACCTTTTGCTGCAATTACAGCTGCAAGTCGCTTGGGGTATGTCTCTATCAGTTTTTCACATCGAGAGGCTGAAATTCTTGCCCATTCTTCCTTGCAAAACAGCTCGAGCTCATTGAGGTTGGATGGAGGGCGTTTGTGAACAGCAGTTTTCAGCTCTTTCCACAGATTCTCGATTGGATTCAGGTCTGGACTTTGACTTGGCCATTTTAACACCTGGATACGTTTATTTTTGAACCATTCCATTGTAGATTTTGCTTTATGTTTGGGATGATTGTATTGTTGGAAGATAAATCTCCGTCCCAGTCTCAGGTCTTTTGCAGACTCCAACAGGTTTTCTTCCAGAATGGTCCTGTATTTGGCTCCGTCCATCTTCCCATCAATTTTAACCATCTTCCCTGTCCATGCTGAAGAAAATCAGGCCCAAACAATGATGCTGCCACCACCATGTTTGACAGTGGGGATGGTGTTTTGAGGGTGCTGAGCTGTGTTGCTTTTACGCCAAACATATCGTTTTGCATTGTGGCCAAAAAGTTCGATTTTGGTTTCATCTGACCAGAGAACCTTATTCCACATGTTTGGTGTGTCTCGCAGGTGGCTTGTGGCAAACTTTAAACGAGACTTTTTATGGATATCTTTGAGAAATGGCTTTCTTCTTGCCACTCTTCCATAAAGGCCAGATTTGTGCAGTGTACGACTGATTGTAGTCCTATGGACAGACTTTCCCACCTCAGCTGTAGATCTCTGCAGTTCATCCAGAGTGATCATGGGCCTTTTGGCTGCATCTCTGAACAGTCTTCTCCTTGTTCGAGATGAAAGTTTAGCAGGACGGCCAGGTCTTGGTAGATTTGCAGTGGTCTGATACTCCTTCCATTTCAATATGATCGGTTGCTCAGTACTTCTTGAGATGTTTAAAACTTGGGAAATCTTTTTGTATCCAAATCCAGCTTTAAACTTCGCCACAACAGTATCTCGGACCTGCCTGGTGTGTTCCTTGGTCTTCATGATGCTCTCTGCACTTGAAACAGAACCCTGAGACTATCACAGAGCAGGTGCATTTATATGGAGACTTGATTACACACAGGTGGATTCTATTTATCATTACCAGTCATTTAGGACAACATTGGATCATTCAGAGATCCTCACTGAACTTCTGGAGTGAGTTTGCTGCACTGAAAGTAAAGGGGCCGAATGATATTGCACGTCCCACTTTTCAGTTTTTAATTTGTTAAAAAAGTTTAAAATATCCAATAAATTTCGTTCCACTTCACGATTGTGTCCCACTTGATGTTGATTCTTCCTAATTAGAATTTTATATCTTTATGTTTGAAGCCAGAAATGTGGCAAAAGGTAGAAAAGTTCAACGGGGACAAATACTTTCACAATGCACTGTATATTTTCCCCCAGTGAACACCAACACTATACCCCTGAAGAATCCATGGTAGTGGCGTAACACGTGTGGCTTCTGTTTTGCACTGTCTTCCCGCTATCCGCCTGTCTCCCTGTTGGTGCATTCTTTCCGTGGTGGGTATAGTATTTGCTGTATACCTTCTATTGAATGCATACATTGTGCTATGATAGCAATATGCCAACATATGCATTGTTTGAATGGGAGTAATTTCATTCTCTCATTTAACTAATGCAATTACGTATACCTTTATATAGTTGTTTTACAAGGGAGCATCTATAATTGCAGATACTCATTAGATCGCTTTATTCCTGAGCGGATTTTGGGGAATAATATGTATTGCCTCTCTATTATTATACGTATTGCACTTACATTTTGAATTGATATATTATACACCTTTACGGATATTTGCTACATTTTTAAGTATGTTTTAATTGGAGTGTGTTTAGTGTTCCAAATAAAATTCATATATAATTTTTCAGTCCTTGTGGTTTGATCTTTACTGTTTATTTATAATACTTGGTGCCTATCATATGTACCCCTTGTTCTCTCTGTAGTTTCCAGTCTCTCTTTGGGAGTTTACCGGCACAGTATTCTTTTATTAAATATGTGGTGCTAGGATATTTTGTTTGTTCTATCTTCTGTTGTTAGGTGCCACCAGGGGCGTTACGATCGCGGTCGTAGAGGTCGCAACCATGAACGGGCCCGTGCGGGTGAAGGGCCTGTTGATGTCAGAGCAAACTTCATCTCGATATGTGTCCTCGGACGCATATTCAGCTGAAGTGTTTTGCGGTGCAGAGACCCGCCAGAGCAGTGATGTCATGCTCTCCAGTCGCTTGCACTCTAAAGTCAGCTATCTGCTTCAGAAGAGGACGCCGCGTGGCGGGGAGCAGAAGAAAAGTGAGTAGAATCATTTTTTTTCTATGCATTAAAAAACAACGGCAGAATGGGTAACATATACCAGGATGGAAAATATATATACTAGGATGGGGCCCAGGATAAGGGACATATACAGTGAAGGAAATAATTATTTGATTCCTTGCTGTTTTTGTAAGTTTGCTCATTGAAAAGGACATGAACAGTCTATAATTTTAAGGGTAGGTTAATTTTAACATTGATAGATAGAATATAAAAAAAAAAAAAATCAAGAAAATCACATTGTATACATTAGATACATTTATTTGCATTTTGCAGTGAGAAATAAGTATTTGATCCCCTACAAACCATTATGAGTTCTGGCTCCTACAGACCAGTTAGACGCTCCTAATCAACTCGTTACCTGCATTAAAGACAGCTGTCTTACATAGTCACCTGTATAAAAGACTCCTGTCCACAGACTCAATTAATCAGTCAGACTCTAACCTCTACAATATGGGCAAGACCAAAGAGCTTTCTAAGGATGCCAGGGACAAGGTCATAGACCTGCAGAAGCTACCTCCAGCATGATCAGGCACATGACAGCAAAGCATCCGACTTTGTGGGCCGAACCCCAGGGTCCAGGAACAGTGTCTGCGGGTGACACCATTGCTTCTTCCACTGTTGTGCGTGCAAACCAATCCCCTGTCCATAGTGCATACGAAGATGCCTCCTGCCCTGCACCTGTCGTTGCACACTCTCAACTAGCACTATAACTAGCACTATCAGCAAGCATGTCCTTGTCCCAGCACAGCGTTCAGTTGTCCATATCCCAGTCCTTGGAACACAAGCGCAAATACGCAGCCAACGCCCCACTACTAAATTCCCACATTTCACGACTGCTTGCGCTCGAAATGTTGTCTTTTAGGCTTGTTGAGACGGAAGCTATCTGCAACCTGATGGCGGCCATCCCTCGGTACTCGGTCCCCAGCCGCCACTATTTCTCCCAGTGTACCGTCCCCGCATTACATAAGCACGTGTCCCACAACATTAGCCGTGCTCTCAACAATGCAGTTACAGGGAAAGTCCACCTAACCACGGACCCGTGGACAAGTGCTTGTGGGCAGGGACGGTAAATCTCGCTGATGGCACACTGGGTTAATATAGTGGAAGCCGGGACCCAGTCGGACCTTGGGACGGAACACATCCTCCCGACGCAAAGGATTGCGGGCCCTAGGTCAATCAGGGTTGCCCCCACAGTCTACAGCTCCTGCACCTCATCCTCCTCTTCAGCCTCCATCTTTGAAATGACCACATCAGTCACAAGCTGGAAGCACTGCAGCACTGCATCGGCCAAGCGGCAATAGGCTGTGCTGAAGCTAATTTGCTTAAATGACAAACCGCAAAATGCTGAAGAGCTGTGGACAGCTCTGAAAGAGCAGGCAGATCTGTGGCTGACACCGCTGAACCTACAGACAGGCATGGTCGTGTGTGACAATGGTCGGAACCTGGTGGCGGCTTTGAACCATGCCTGGCCCATGTGCTTAACCTCATGGTTCAGCGGTTTCTCAAAAGCTACCCATAGCTGCCAGGTCTGCTTGTCAAAGTACGCCTCCTGTGTGCCCATTTTAGAAAGTCAGCTACAGTTTCCACTGCCCTTGTTGTGCTTCAGCAGCATTTGCAGCTTCTGGCTCACTGACTGGTGTGTGATGTCCCCACGCATTGGAACTCTAAACTGCAGATGTTGGGAAGGATTTGTGAGCAGAAGAGGGCAGTTGTTGACTACCAGCATCAACAAGGCCATCGGTGTTCAGTTCAGACTCCACACATAAGACCTCAGGAGTGGACATGGATGTCAGACATCTGTATCATCCTCCAAAACTTTGAGGAGTCCACCAAGAGGTTGAGTGGCGATGACACCATAATTAGCATCACCATCCCGCTTCTCTGTCTTCTGAAACACTCTCTGCTCACAATCAAAGAGGGTACATTGCAGGCGGAGCACGATGAGATGGAGCAAGAAATCATACAGGGTGATTACACATAGCCCAGCTTCATCTCATCCCAACATGGATTGGGTGACAATGAGGAAGAGGAGGAGGAGTCAGAACCGGAGCTAGTTTTATGCGCTATAGACGGTACTACCGGCACAACTGTCATACCTTCTGTTCAGCGTGGATGGCCTGAGGAGAGGGAGGAGATGGAGAGCATGGTCAGTCGTCCTCTTGGTGAGGACACGGAAGTCTTGCCTGTTACGAGACTAGCACACATGGCTGAGTTTGTTACGCTGCCTTTCCTGTGACCCTCGTGTTCTCAAAATTTTGGGTGATAGTCATTACTGGTTGGTGAAACTTCTAGAACCACGCTACAAGGAGAACTTTATTTCTCTTATTCCTGAGGCGGACAGGTCTACAAAAATGGGGCAGTACTAAAAGGCCCTTGTTGCGGAACTATTAAAAAAATTCCCATCTGAAAACGCTGGCGGCAGAGGTCACAGTTCATTGGACAATGAAGGAGTACAGGCAAGAGAGACACAACTCCAATCCAGCAGAGGCAGCAGAACACTGTCAAAGTTCTGGAAAAGTTTTCTCAGTCACTCCCATTGCACAGGCCCTGAGGCATGGGGTACTCTCACAAGGAGTGCAAAGTTTGGGAAGATGATGAGGGAGTACCTTGCCGACCGTACCAATGTCCTCTGTGATTCCTCTGTGCCTTATAATTATTGGGTATCCAAGCTGGACACGTGGAATAAACGGGCTCTCTACACCTTGGAGGTCCAGGCCTGCCCTGCTGCCAGCATTTTATCAGAGTGGGTTTTTTGTGCCGCTAGTGGAATTATAACTGATAAGTGCATCCGCCTGTCAACTGAAAATGCTGACAGACTAACTCTTATAAAAATGAACAAGGGCTGGATTGGGCCAGACTTCTCAACACCACCGAATGATAGCAGCGTAACATATACTCAAATCCAGTGTCTTTTTTGGGAGGTGTATTCCCATGCACCTTTTCACACCCACACATGGGTATACGCTTCCTGATTTTGGCTATTTGCTCTTGTCCTCCTCCTTCTCCTCATCCTCATCTTCCACCACCATATCACCATGGTGACCGTGGTCCATGATGCAACACCCACAACATTTTTTTAAAGGGTGTGTATGATGCCCGAAAATTTTTTTTTATACAGTATGTTCATGTATACCCCCCAGGGGTAGTGCAGGGACATTACAAGTATAGGAGACCCGCTCCTTTCTAATGGGAACATATTTTTATAAGGCCCTCCTCCACGTATTTTACAAGGTGCATTAGAGTGCCTCCCAATTTTTGGCAGCCCTTGCATTCACTGAATAGGCAAACACAATGGGAGATACACTTCCTAATAATGGGAACATTTTTTCATGAGTCCCTCTACATCTCTGCTAAGGGGCATTATAGTGCCTCCCAATTTTTGGCAGCCCTTGTATTCACTGCATAGGCCAACACTATGGGAGACCCACTTCCTAATAATGGGAAGTTTGTTTTCAGGAGGCCCTCTGACCTCCACATTTCTTCCAAAGGGCATTGGAGTGCCTCCAAATTTGTGGAAACCCTTGCATTCACTGCATAGGCAAACACAATGGGAGACCCACTTCCTAATAATGGGAACATTTTTTTTCAGGAGGCCCTCCTCTACGTCTCTTCCAAGGGGCATTGGAGTAGGTCCAAATTTTTGTCAGCCCTTGCATTCACTGCATAGGCAAACATTATGGGAGACCCACTTCCTAATAATGGGAACATTGTTTTCAGGAGGCTCTCCTGTAAGTCTCTTCAAAGGGGTATTGGGGTGCGTCCAAATTTTTGGCAGACCTGCCACTCACTGCATACACAATAACGGTATAGGAGACCCAATATTTAGTAATGGGAACAACAAAGCATAGCCGGCTGATGGCTCTTTAAGAATAGCGAGGGCTGACTGCTGGCCCTTTAAGAATAGTAAAGGCCGCCTGATGGCCCTATAAAAACAGGCTTTGTGACTTTCAGAGTCCCTCCATCATAAATGAAACATGATGTGTCTGATCATGTCTCACACACCACATGGCCAGATAAGGTTTTAAAATGTTAAAATGACATTTCCCAGTGAATGCATTTGTCATGGTTCAAAGCAATGAAAAAGTGTAAAACCGCATCAAAAACGCTACGTGTGAACATAGCCCAAGGAGTGGAGGAGTATTTTTGTTTTTGGTTATTTATTGTGCCTTATACACAAGTCATTACCCTGGAAAGGATATTCCTTAACATATTCCCAGGAAAATCCATTTTGGTTTAGTTTTTGTATGTTTTATTGTGAGTCTGTAAAAGTGGCTTAATACCTCTGGCAATGTTGTTGACAGCAGTGACCTGGGAGTCAGAGATACTTCCAGGGGTCTTCCACATGCTGTTTCCATGTTATTTGAGCACTGTTCCCATCAGTTTGGGCAATTTTTAGGCCCTCTGCAGACCGTCGGGGGGAGCCGCCTGAAAAATGCTCGAGTTTCCCATAGATTTACATTGGGCTCGTTGTTCGGGTCGAGCACCCGAGCATTCCAATTTGCTCGACCTGAGCATCGAGCACCTGAGCATTTTAGTGCTCCAATGATATATTTCCATCCATTTCTGGGTGTTTCTTAAAGTATATTTGGGGTCATTGTCCTGCAGGAAGACCCATGACCTAGGACGCAAACCCAGCTTTCTGACACTGGGAACTACATTGCGGTCCAAAATCCTTTGGTAATCTTCAGATGTCATGATGCCTTACACAGAGGCAAGGCACCAAATGACAGAGGCAGCAAAGCAACCCCAAGATGTCTCAGAAGCGCCACAATATTTTACTGTAGGTACTGTGCTCTTTTCTTCATAGGCCTCATTCTGTTTTCGGTAAACAATAGAATGATGTGCTTTACCCAAAAGCCCTGTCTTGGTTGCATTTGTCCCCAAGACACTTTCCCAAAAGGATTTTGGCTTACTCACATAAAAAAAACTAAACTTCAGTTTGCCAAATTGTATGTCTTTGTGTCAGCATTAGGGTCCTTCTGGGTCTCCTGCCATAGCGTTTCATTTCATTCAAATGTAGACGGTTTGTTCGTACTGACACTGATGCACCCTGAGCCTGCAGGACCGCTTGAATTTCTTTGGAATTTGATTGGGGCTGCTTATTCACCATCAGGGCTAACCTGCGTTGCAACCTTTCATTAATTTTTTGCTCTGCTGCCTATGTCCAGGGAGATTAGCTACAGTGCTATGGGTTGTAAACTTCCTGATTATGTGGCGCACCGTGGACAAAGGAACTTCAAGATCTCCTAAGATGGACTTGTAACTGTGAAATTATTGATGTTTTTCAACAATTTTGGTTCTCAGACAGTTCTCTTCTCTTTCTAGTCTCGTTGCTTAGTGTGGCACACACAGACACACAATACAAGGAGTGAGTCAATTTCTCCCTTTTTTACAATTGTGCTCAAAAGTTTACATACCCTGGCAGAATTTTTGCTTTCTTGGCCTTGTTTCAGAGAATATGAATGATAACAAAAAACTTTTTCTCCACTCATGGTTATTGGTTGAGTGAAGCCATTTATTGTCAAACCTCTGTGTTTTCTCTTTTTAAATCTTAATGACAACCAAAAACATTCAAATGACCCTGATCAAAAGTTCACAAACCTTGGTGATTTTGGCCTGATAACATGCTCAGAATTTGACACAAATGGGTTTGAATGGCTACTAAAGGTAACATCCTCACCTTGACCTGTTTGCTTGTAATCAGTGTGTGTGCATAAAAGCTGAGTGAGTTTCTGGGATCCAGACAGACTCTTGCATCTTTCATCCAGCCACTGATGTTTCTGGATTGTGAGTCATGGGGAAAGCAAAAGAATTGTCAACGGATTTCCGGGAAAAGGTAGTTGAACTGAATAACACAGAAAAGGGATACAAAAAGATATCCAAGAATTTAATAATGCCAATCAGCAGCGTTGTGATTAAACTGTGATTAACAAATGGAAAACCAGGGGCTCTGTAAAAACCAAACCACGGTCAGGTAGACCAACAAAAATTTCGGCCACAACTGCCAGGAAAATTGTTTGGGATGCAAAGAAAAACCCACAGATAACATCAGCTGAAATTCAGAGCTCTCTAAAAACTAGCGGTGTGGCTGTTTCAAGATGCACAATAAGGAGGCACTTGAAGAAAAATGGGCTGCATGGTTGAGTCGCCAGAAGAAAGCCATTACTGTGCAAATGCCACAAAGTATTTCGCCTACAATACGCCAACAGCACAGAGACAAGCCTCAAAACTTCTGGAACAAGGTAATTTGGAGTGATGAGACCAAAATTAAACTTTTGACCACAACCATAAGCGTTACATTTGGAGAGAGGTCAGCAAGGCCTATGATGAAAGGAACACCATTCCTACTGTAAAGCACGGATGTGGATCGCTGATGTTTTGGGGATATGTGAGCTACAAAGGCACAGGAAACTTGGTGAAAATTGAAGGAAAGATGAATGCAGCATGTTATCAGCAAATACTGGAGGCAAATTTGCACTCATTAGCCTGGAAATTGCGCATGGGACGTACTTGAACATTCCAACATGACAACGATCCAAAACACAAGGCCAAGTCGACCTGTCATTGGCTACAGCAGAACAAAGTGAAGGTTCTGGAGTGGCCATCTCAGTCTCCTGACCTCAATATCATTGAGCCACTCTGGGGAGATCTCAAACACACAGTTCATGCTAGACAGCCCAGGAATTTACAGGAACTGGAGGCTTTTTGCCAAGAAGAATGGACAGCTTTACCATCTAAGAAAATAAAGAACCTCATCCACAACTACCACAAAAGACTTCAAGCTGTCATTGATGTTAAAGGGGGCAATACACTCTCTTTAAAAACTTCGGGATGGTTTATTATAATGCAGCATAAACCAACACTGAGTTCATAACAGAAAACACAGCCCGCTTGGGCAAAACAGGAAAACAGAGCAAAAATGGTAACACAAAGAACACAGTCCTTGGAGTAGCAGGTATTCGCCTGCTGAGAGTTCAGCAGCTCCACATGGTTCAAACACAAGCTCCCTTCTGGAGCTTACTTCTCCAGACATTGAACCATGAATGCCTCAGCTGGCCAAGTATTTAAACCTTTAGACCATTTTTGGCATTTTGTGTGAAATCATGTCCAGTTTACCTTTTCTTCTCTACTTTTTTGTGTTGCTCCAATACACACAAAGGAAATAAACGTGTATAACAAAACATGTGTAATGGCTAAAATTTTCTGGGAGACATACTTCATTTCCTGGAACAATTTCAAGGATGCCAACACTTTTGGTCATGACTGTATGTGCAAATACTTATGAAGGAAAAGAAAGTTCATAAACCCTATTTTATAAGGCTTTGTTCATATTAACTGTATAAAATTGACAACTTATATACTGAATGCCAGCAGAGCTCAATGATTCCAATTGACTGTAGTGGGACTCATCAGATTTTCATCATGTTTTCGGCATTTTATCTGCATTTGTACTCCACATGCTGCACTATTTTGGATAGGACTCTGAAAGCCTCTGACGCAATCAAAACTGATTATAATTATAAAAGTTCTCCTACCTTTTCCATCTCCATTAGGTAAGCATCAATAAAATCACGGGTGTAGCTTGGATCCCAAGTTTTTTGATGCTCTAAAATCAGTTCTTTTAGGAAAGCAATCATTTCATACTGTGGTTGCATCACTCGGTCAATAAGCCACGGGATGCGGGTGAGAATAGGAATTTCATTTAGAATCTAAAAAATAAATAAATAAATTCTATAATGTAATAATGAATACCCATATATGAATGACTGACTGATTGTTTAGTGTGTTCATGACAACATTAATTTTACATCATTTGCTAATGCTAGGCAAATAAAGTGATCCTTTGCTATATAGTAAATTTAAAGGGGTTGTCCAGGCTTGGGACAAAAGTTTACCGTCAGATAATTATTATCATGCAATACCATCAGTGAGGCATGTGGTTTAGTGGTGAGCGAGCACTAAAATGCTCAGATTACTCGTTGCTCGAGTCGAGCAAATTGGAATGCTTGAGTGCTCGATCCAAGCAACGAACCCAATGTAAGTCTATGGGAAACTTCCCCAATTCACATCAGGACTATACAGTGCCTACAAGTAGTATTCAACCCCCTGCAGATTTAGCTGGTTGACACATGCGGAATTAACTTGGCATTGTGACATTTGTACTGTAGATCAGCCTGGAAGTGGGAAATGCACTGCAGCAAATTTTTTTTTTTTTTTTTTTAAAAACGTTAAAAGTTAATTCAGAGTGTCATTTATTATTCAACCCCTCAAACCACAAGAATTCTGTTTGGTCCCCCAAAAGTATTAAGAAGTAGTTCAGGCACCAAGAATAATGAGCTTCACATGTGTGGATTAAAGATCTCTTTTGCCAGCCTTTTCTGACTATTTAAGACCCTCCCCAAACTTGTGAACAGCACTCAGACATGGTCAACATGGGAAAGACAAAGGAGCATTCCAAGGCCATCAGAGACAAGATCGTGGAGGGTCACAAGGCTGGCAAGGGCTACAAAACCCTTTCCACGGAGTTGGGCCTACCTGTCTCCACTGTTGGGAGCATCATCCGTAAGTGGAAGGCTTATGGAACTACTGTTAGCCTTCCACGGCCAGGACAGCCTTTGAAAGTGTCCTCCCGTGCCGAGGCCAGGCTTGTCCGAAGAGTCAAGGCTAACCCAAGGACAACAAGGAAGGAGCTCCGGGAAGATCTCATGGCAGTGGGGACATTGGTTTCAGTCAATACCATAAGTAACGTACTCCACCGCAATGGTCTCCGTTCCAGACGAGCCCGTAAGGTACCTTTACTTTCAAAGCGTCATGTCAAGGCTCGTCTACAGTTTGCTCATGATCACTTGGAGGACTCTGAGACAGACTGGTTCAAGGTTCTATGGTCTGATGAGACCAAGATCGAGATCTTTGGTGCCAACCACACACGTGACGTTTGGAGACTGGATGGCACTGCATACGACCCCAAGAATACCATCCCTACAGTCAAGCATGGTGGTGGCAGCATCATGCTGTGGGGCTGTTTCTCTGCCAAGGGGCCTGACCATCTGGTCCGCATCCATGGGAAGATGGATAGCACGGCCTACCGGGAGATTTTGGCCAAGAACCTCTGCTCCTCCATCAAGGATCTTAAGATGGGTCGTAATTTCATCTTCCAACAAGACAACGACCCAAAGCACACAGCCAAGAAAACCAAGGCCTGGTTCAAGAGGGAAAAAGTCAAGGTGTTGGAGTGGCCTAGTCAGTCTCCTGACCTTAACCCAATTGAAAACTTGTGGAAGGAGCTCAAGAATAAAGTCCACATGAGACACCCAAAGAACCTAGATAACTTGGAGAAGATCTGCATGGAGGAGTGGGCCAAGATAACTCCACAGACCTGTGCCGGCCTGATCAGGTCTTATAAAAGACGATTATTAGCTGTAATTGCAAACAAGGGTTATTCCACAAAATATTAAACATAGGGGTTGTATAATAATTGACCCACACTTTTATGTTTAAAATTTAATAAAATTCAACTGAGCAACATAACTTTTTGGTTTGTAAGATTTATGCTTCTGTTCATAAAACCTACTCTCGTTTGCAGTTTGAAGGCTCTAACTTATTTGCATCTTATCAAACCAGCTAAATCTGCAGGGGGTTGAATACTACTTGTAGGCACTGTAAGATCCCATGTACTTTCAGCTGTATCACATCTAATGTAGTGTACTTAATCATATGTACCAAATGTCCAGCTGGGGGTCTTTATGTAGGGGAGACAGGGCAAAAACTTAGAACAAGGATGAGCCATCATCGCCACACAATAAAAGAAAAAAGAATAGATCTACCTGTAGCCAAGCATTTTTGTTCCCCTGATCACAGCATAAAAGACATGAAATTACTGGTATTAAAAGGTAGCTTCAATTCTCAAAGAGAAAGAAGAATCTCAGAATATAAACTGATGGTGACCTTTAACACTTTCAGAGCAGGAATGAATGTGTTGCATGGATTTATGTCATTCTACATCAACTAAGGAATGTGCCCCTCAGACTTGTGAGGCCATCATAACCCTGGACCTAGTCACAGGACAATAAAACCTTCACACTCCTTATCTATTAACTGCTGAAATATTTATAGCCAGAACTGTTTATCTCTTCCATAATAACTCTGCTTTCCATCACCTGTCTTACCTATTACCTATTGCATTTTTTGTGTGTCTTATTGTGTATAAATATGTGACTCTTCAGATTTTGTGGTATACTATGCCTGATGAAGAGACCTGCGTAGTCTCAAAAGCTTGCAATTTGTTACCATCTTTTCAGTTAGCCATTAAAAGGTATCAACCACTGAGGACTCTCAAATCTAAATATTTTTCTATGGGAAACATGAGCATTTTTCCGACGACTTCCCCGGTGGTCTGCAGAGGGCCTACAAATTGCTCAAATCGATGGGAACAGTGCTCAAATTATATGGGAACAGCATGGCGAAGACCCCTGGAAGCATCTCTGACTTCCAGGTCACTGCTGTCAACAATGTTGTCAGAGTATTATGCCACTTTTATGGACTCACAATAAGGCATATAAAAACAAAGCCAAAATGGATTTTTCTGGGAAAAATGTTGAGGAACATCCTTTCCAGGGTAATGACTGGTATATAACACAAAATAAATAACCAAAAACAAAAATGCTCCTCCACACCTTGGGCTATGTTCACACGTAGCGTTTTTGATGTGTTTTTGCACTTTTGCATTGCTTTCAACAGTGAAAAATACATTCACCGGTAAATGTCATTTTAACATTGTACAACCTTATCTGGTCATGTGGTGTATGAGACATGATCAGACACATCCTGTTTCATTTATGAAAGAGGGACTCTAAAAGTTACAAAAACTATTTTTATAGGGCCTTCAGGCGGCCCTTACTATTCTTAAAGGGCCCGCAGTCAGCCCTCACTATAGTTGGAGGGCCATCAGCCAGTTTTGCTTTGTTGTTCCCATTATTAAAAAATGGGTCTCCTATACTGTTATTGCATATGCAGTGATTGCAAGGGCTGCCAAAAATTTGGACGCACCCCAATACCCCTTTGAAAAGACATAGAGGAGGGCCTCAGTAAAAAAAAAATTCCCATTATAACGGAGTGGGTCTCTTATAGTGGTAATGCCCATGTAGTGACTGCAAGGGCTGCCAAAATTTGGGAAAAACCCCAATAACAATTTAAAGACCCATAGAGGTGGGCCTCAGTAATGACATGTTCCTATTAGAAAGGAGTGGGTCTGCTATACAGTTATAGTGTATGCAGTGAGTACAATGACTGCCAAAATTTGGGAAAAACCCCAATAGCAATTTAAAGACACATAGAGGTGGGCCTCAGTAACGACATGTTCCCATTAGAAAGGAGTGAGTCTGCTATACAGTTATAGGCTATTAAGTGAGTACAATGGCTGCCAAAATTTGCAAAAAACCCCAATAACAATTTAAAGACAAATAGAGGTGGGCACCAGTAACGACATGTTCCCATTATAAAGGATCAGGTATCCCATACTGTTCTGCCGTATGCAGTGACTGCAATGGCTGCCAAAAATTTGGAGGCACTCCAATGCCCCTTGCAAGAGACATAGATGAGAGCCTCCTGAAAAAAAGTTCCCATTATTGGGAAGTAGGTTTCCCATACTGTTTGCCTATGCAGTGAGTGCAACGACTACCAAAAATTTGGAGGCACTCCAATGCCCCTTGCAAAAGACGTAGAGGAAGAGATATGGTAGATATGGTGGTGAATGATATGGTGATGAAGGATGAGGAAAAGGAGGAGGACAAGAGCAAATAGACAAAATCAGGAAGCGTATACCCATGTCTAGGTTTGAAGAGGTGCGACTGGATTTGAGTTTATGTTACGCTGCTATCATTCGGTGGTGTTGAGAAGTCTGGCCCAATCCAGCCCTTAATCATTTTTATAAGAGTCAGCCTTTTCAGTTGACAGGCGGATGCGCCTATCAGTTATAATTCCACCAGCGGCACTTAAAACCCGCTCTGACAAAACATTAGCGGCAGGGCAGGCCAGGACCTCCAAGGTGTAGAGAGCCAGTTCATGCCACGTATTCAGTTTGGATACCCAATAATTATAAGGCACAGGGGAATCATGGAGGACGTTGGTATTGTCGGCAAGGTACTCCTTCAGTATCTTCCCAAACTTTTCCCTCCTTGTGAGAGTCCCCTCGCCTCAGGGCCTGTGCAATGGGAGGGTCTGAGAAAACTGTCCCAGAACTTTGACAGTGTTCCCCTGCCTCTGCTGGATTACAGTTGTCTCTCTCGCCTGTACTCATTGGTTGTCCAATGAACTGTGACCTCTGCGGTCAGCATTTTCAGATAGGATTTTTTTTAATAATTCCACAACAAAGGCCTTCTGGTACTTCCTCATTTTTGTCCGCCTGTCCGCCGTGGGAATAAAAGATAGAAAGTTCTCCTTGTAGCATGGGTCTAGAAGTTTCACCTACCAGTAATGACTGGCACCCAAAATTTGAACAACGCTAGAGTCACGGGAAAGGCAGTGAAACATAAACTCAGCCACATGTGCCAGACTGCTAGCAGGCAAGACTTCCGTGTCCTCACCAAAAGGACGACTGACCATGCTCTCCTTCTCATCCTCCTCCTCCTCCCTGTCCTCGGCCATCCACGCTGAAAAGACGGTATGACAGTTGTGCAGGTATTACCGTCTATAGCGCATGAAACTAGCTCCTGTTCTTCCTCCTCCTCTTCCTCTAACTCATTGTCACCCAATCCACGTTCAGATGAGATGAGGCTGGGCTGTATGAAATCAACTTGTATGGTTCCTTGCTCCATCTCATCGTACTCCGCCTGCAATGCATCCTCTTTAATTGTGAGCAGAGACTGTTTCAGAAGACAGAGAAGTGGTATGGTGACACTAATTATGGTGTCATCACCGCTCACCATCTTGGTGGAGACCTCAAAGTTTTGGAGGATGGTACAGATGTCTGACATCCATGTCCATTCCTGAGGTCTTATGTGTGGATTCTGACCTGAATACCGATGGCCGTATTGATGCTGGCAGTCACCAACTGCCCTCTTCTGCACACAAATCCTTCCCAACATCTGCAATGTAGAGTTTCAATGCGTGGGGACATTGCACACCAGTCATTGAGCTGGAAGCTGCAAACGCTGCTGAAGCACGGCAAGGGCGGTGGAAGCTCTAGCTGCCTTTCTAAAATGGGCATACATGCGGCATACTTTGACAAGGTGATCCAGCAGATCTGGGTTGGTTTTGAGAAACCGCTGAATCACGAGGTTAAGCACATGGGTCAGGAATGGCACGTGTGTGAGCTTGCCTCACTTCAGAGCCGCCACCAGGCTCTGGCAATTGATACACACGACCATGCCTGGCTGTAGGTTCAGTGGTGTCAGCCACAAATCTGCCTGCTCTTTCAGAACTGTCAATAACTCTTCAGCATTGTGCGGTTTGTCACCTAAGCATACACTGTGTGTGGAATTATTAGGCAAATGAGTATTTTGATCACATGATACTTTTTATTTATGTTGTCCTACTCCAAGCTGCATAGGCTTGAGAGCCAACTACCAATTAAGTAAACCTGGTGATGTGCATCTCTGTAATGAGGAGGGGTGTTGACTAATGACATCAACACCCTATATCAGGTGTGCTTAATTATTAGGCAACTTCCTTTCCTTTGGCAAAATGGGTCAGAAGAGAGATTTGACGGGCTTTGAAAAGTCCAAAATTGTGAGATGTCTTGCAGAGGGATGCAGCAGTCTTGAAATTTCAAAACTTTTGAAGCGTGATCACCGAACAATCAAGCGTTTCATGGCAAATAGCCAACAGGGTCGCAAGAAGCGTGTTGGCCAAAAAAGGCGCAAAATAACTGCCCATGAATTGAGGAAAATCAAGCGTGAAGCTGCCAAGATGCCATTTGCCACCAGTTTTGCCATATTTCAGAGCTGGAGTATCAAAAAGCACAAGGTGTGCGATACTCAGGGACATGGCCAAGGTAAGGAAGGCTGAAAAACGACCACCTTTGAACAAGAAACATAAGATAAAACGTCAAGAACGGGCCAAGAAATATCTTAAGACTGATTTTTCAAAGGTTTTATGGACTGATGAAATGAGAGTGACTCTTGATGGGCCAGATGGATGGGCCAGAGACTGGATCAGTAAAGGGCAGAGAGCTCCACTCCGACTCAGACGCCAGCAAGGTGGAGGTGGGGTACTGGTATGAGCTGGTATCATCAAAGATGAACTTGTGGTACCTTTTTGGGTTGAGGATGGAGTGAAGCTCAACTCCCTGACCTACTGCCAGTCTCTGGAAGACAACTTCTTCAAGTAGTTGTACAGGAAGTCGGTATCGTTCAAGAAAAACATGATTTTCATGCAGGACAATGCGCCATCACATGCATCCAACTACTCCGTAGCGTGGCTGGCCAGTAAAGGTGTAAAAGAAGAAAAAATAATGACATGGCCCCCTTGTTCACCTGATCTGAGCCCCATAAAGAACCTGTGGTCCATCATAAAATGTGAGATCTACATGGAGGGAAAACAGTACACCTCTCAGATCAGTGTCTGGGAGGCTGTGGTGGCTGCTGCACGCAATGTTGATCGAAAACTGATCAAGCAACTGACAGAATCTATGGATGGAAGGCTGTTGAGTGTCATCATAAAGAAAGGTGGCTATATTGATCACTATTTTTTGTTTTTGCATGTCTGAAATGTTTATTTCTTAATTTTGTGCACTGATATTGGTTTACCTGGTGAAAATAAACAAGTGAGATGGGATTATATTTGTTTTTTATTAAGTTGCCTAATAATTCTGCACAGTAATAGTTACCTGCACAAACAGATATCCTCCTAAGATAGCCAAATCTAAAAAACCCCCACTCCAACTTCCAAAAATATTAAGCTTGGATAATTTATGAGTCTTTGGGTTGATTGAGAACATAGTTGTTGATCAATAATAAAAATATTCCTCTAAAATACAACTTGCCTAATAATTCTGCACACAGTGTATTAGCTTCAGCACAGCCTGTTGCCGCTTGGCCGAGGCATTGCTGCAGTGCTTCCAGTTTGTGACTGATGTGGTCATTTTGGAAAATGGAGGCTGGAGAGGAAGAGCTGTAGAATGTGGGGGCAACCCTGATTGACCCAGGGCCCGCAATCCTTGGCGTCGGGAGGATGTGTTACATCCCAAGGTCCGACTATATTAACCCAGTGTGCAATCAGCGAGATGTACCGTCCCTGCCCACAAGCACTTGTCCACGTGTCCGTGGTTAGGTGGACTTTCCCTGTAACTACGTTGTTGGGGGCCCGGCTAATGTTGTGGGCCACGTGCTTGTGTAATGCGGGGACTGCACACTGTGAGAAATAGCGGTGGCTGGGGACTGAGTACCGAGGGACGGTCGCCGTCATCAGGTTGCAGAAAGCTTCTGTCTCCACAAGCCTAAAAGGCAACATTTCAAGCACAAGCATTTACGAAATGTGTGAATTTAGTAGTGTGGCCTGTGGGGCGTTGGCTCAGTATTTGCGCTTGCGTTCCAAGGACAGGGGTAGGGACAACTGAACTCTGTCCGCGCTGGGACAAGGACATGGACGTGTTAGCTGATGGTGCTACTTCAGAGGGCAACGACAGGTGCAGGGCGGGAGGCATCTTCGCATGCTCCATGGACAGGGGATTGGTGTTCATGCACAACAGCAGGAGAAGCAGTGGTGTCACCCTCAGACACTGTTTCTGGACCCTGGAGTTCGACCCACTTAGTTGGGTGCTTTGCTGCCATGTGCCTGATCATGCTGGTGGTGGTCAGGCTGCTAGTTTTGCTACCTCTGCTGATGCTTGCCTGGCAGGTGGTGCAAATGGCATTTTTGACGTTATCTGCAGAGTCTTTAAAAAAGAACCAGACCCTGGAAGACCTAACAGTTGTACTGGCAACTTCCGTCATGTTGATGTTACGGGGAACGCTTTCACGACTTGTGTCTGCAGCGACCACACTCCTTCCTGCCTGTTGTGATGCTACACCTCCCTCCCCCTGTGTGCTGCTGTCCTCACTCTGCATATCCCCCTGCCAGATTAGGTCAGTTACTATTTCATTCACCACCTTGTCTTCCGCTTCCGCACCCTGATCCTCCTCCTGACTTTCTGGCAATTGTGTCTCATCATCATCATCCTCCTCTTGCGACAGTAATTGCACTTTACCACCATCGCTTTTGTGTGACCGTGATTGCTCCAATATTTGGGCATCGCTACACGCATTCTCCTCTTGACTCGCTTGAATCTGGCCGGGTGAGAGGCCCGAATCCATAAATGGAAAAGTGAACAGCTCTTCGGATTGTCTAAGTGTGGGATCAGTTGCCTCTGGGCACTCGGCATGGTGGGCGGAAGGAGTATCAGGGTGAGGAATATGCGGTCCAGACTCACGGCTACTGAGACTTGATCGTGTGGAAGACAGGGTGCTGGTGGCAAAATGATTGGAAGCATTATCTGCTATCCAACCAACAACCTTTTGACACTGCTCTGTGTTCAATAGTGGTATTCTGCGGTCCCCAACTAATTGGGACAGGAAAGTCGAGTGACAAGATATGGGTGTTTGCTGTGGCACAATATCAGCTTGCCCACGGTCTCATCCTCTGCATGCACCATCACTATCACGTTCTCTTCCCCGTCCCTTGCCACGCACCTTGCCCGTTTTAAATGGAAGACAATATTTTCCACGTTCACTACAAATGGCTGTATTTGAACCGCAGTTATATGTGATACGTCTGATGGAAAACCACAGTTTTAAATAGCGGGCCTGTAGGTTACTATTCTTCACAGCGACCTCATGTGAATAGCTTTACTGACACACTGCAACAAAATGTAAATGGAGGCCAGAAATGGCTGAATTTTGAACGTAGTTATATGTAATACATCTAACAGAGAACCACGGTTTTATATAGTGGGCCTGTAGTTTACTAATACTATTCTTCACAGCGACCTCATGTGAATAGCTTCACTGACACACTGCAACAAAATGTAAATAGAGGCCAATATTTTCCACGTTCACTTCAAATTTCTGGATTTTTATCACTGTAATATGGAAAAGATCTGGCTGTATTCTGCAGTGCCAACAAGCAAATGGAGCAGAAAAATGGTGTACTCTGGATTGCTTTTTAAGCAAATAATCAGGATTAAGATAAAAAAAAATTATCCCTGGCCCCTGATATCTGGGGCTATGTCCACAAATATCTGTAATAACAGCAGCAGCAGACAGAACGTGCAATGAACCCTCTTGTGCTATATGCACTGCAGTCTGCCACAAACCCTGCCTGTCTGCCTAACTCCTGCTATCACCACTGAATATATGCAGCTGGATTAGTCCTCAGAAGAACTGTTAGTTCAGATGGATATATAGATATGCTGTGGAATACTTTTACTAACTATAAATAAGCAAATCTCTCCCTGACTCAGCAGCAGCTCTCCCTGTTTCCAGGGTAGACTGTGACAAGCCTAACATCACCGGGTCTTAAATAGACCCGATGACGCTATGCGGCCAGCCAATCACTGTAATGTCACAACCAACATGACTACTGCATTACAGTGTGTGGCAAGCAATCCATGCATGTTCATTGGCTCTCTAAAGAGTGCCAAACATGCAGGGCGAGGACCCAAGCTCCCTCCTGAGCAACCCAGAAATACTCGCTGAGCTCCGAGCTTGTCGAGCACTGTGATGCTCTGGCGAAAACAGAGTAGTGGCGAGCATGTTCGCTCATCACCAGTACTAATCTATGTGATCGGTGTAGAGCAAGAAAGGAAGCTTACCGATGGGAATGGAGGATGCAGGAGCTGAGCAGCAGAAGGATCTTCTACAACAATAATTTCAGGACCTTTCAGGTCATGTGACTGACCACATGACCTGAAAGGTGCTTGGTTTGATCAAGTGGAAGGTCCTGCAGATGCTCTTCTGCTGCAGCCTCAGTACAGGTCTTGATCAGGAACTGCAGAATGTGGTAATGTATAGTGTGTATGTGTTTATGTCTGTATGTGCACATAGCAGAGCTGTTTGTGTGTATATACCGTGTGTGCATGTAGCAAAGCTGTTTGTTTGTGTATGTGCATGTAGTAGAGCTATGTGTGCATATGTGTGTGTGTATATGTGAATGTAGCAGAGCTGTGTGTGTGTCTATATGTGCATGTAGCAGAGCTATGTGTGTGTATATGTGCATTTAGCAAAGCTGTGTGAGTATATGTGCATGTGGCAGAGCTATGTGTATGCTGTGTGTATAACACTGCAGAGAGACACTACCAATAGATTTATTACCTTGGGTGCGTCTTATGGTAAGGTGCGTCTTATAGTCAGAAAAAAACAGTACTTTGGCTATATAGTCGGAAGGGGTGAAATCAAACCGCAAGTGAATAAGGTAGAGGTGATTAAGAATTGGCTGCAACCAATCTCCAAAAAATATGTTAGGGTGTTTCTGGGAATTGTGGGATGCTTTCGACGATTTATCCTGAATTTCACCATGATAGCCGCCCCCCCCCGAATGATCTTCTTAAGGGCACAAAGACATCGATGTCCAAGTGGTCCTCTAAAACGGAGATGGCATTCTAGGAGTTGAAGCTCTCCCTTTGTAAACAAACGGTCTTGGTCGCACCTGACTTCAGTAAGGAGTTCGTGGTCCAGATAGAAGCCGAGGTTGGCTTGGGGGCCTTGTTGTCCCAGGAATTAGATGAGGATGAACATCAAGTCATATATCTGAGTAGGAAACTTTCCTCCTGTGAAAAGAACTATGCCATTATTGAGCGACTAAAGGTGCCAAAACCCCCGGCTTTGGGCAAAGAGGGGGGAGTATGTGACAAGACAAAGTTACTGGTAAAATACTCGCTGGGAGATATGTATCACTGAAGTTGTTAGCTTCAGTGATGTGAACCTAGGAAAAATACACTAAGTGCTGAGGGGGGATTATCAGCCATTTTAAGGACTAAGTTTTTATTTGAACAGCTGAAGAGCGGGTGGGGTTTAGAAGATAAATAGTCAGCCTTCAGAGTCATGGAGGCGAGAACTCCAGAGCTCTGTTTATAGTATAGACTAATTACTGAATCCCGTTGTTTTTCCTGAGCGGGCGGATACCCGCAGCCATATGGACTGTCCTATATGTTATCATTTGTTTTCCCATTAGGCCACAAAGGCCATGCTTATTCATTTTGAAGAGTCAGCATACAGTTATATGAAAAAGTTTGGGCACCCCTATTAATCTTAAGCTTAATGTTTTATAAAAATTCGTGTTTTTGCAACAGCTATTTCAGTTTGATATATGTAATAACTGTTGGACACAGTAATGTTCCTGCCTTGAAATGGGGTTTATTATACTAACAGAAAATGTGCAATCTGCATTCAAACAAAATTTGACAGGTGCATAAGTATGGGCACCCTTATCATTTTCTTGTTTTAAATACTCCTACCTACTTTTTACTGACTTACTAAAGCACTTTTTTGGTTTTGTAACCTCATTGAGCTTTGAACTTCATAGCCAGGTGTATGCAATCATGAGAAAAGCTACTTAAAGTGGCCACTTGCAAGTTGTTCTCCTGTTTGAATCTCCTCTGAAGAGTGGCATCATGGGCTCCTCAAAACAACTGTCTGAAAACAAAGATTATTCAACACAGTTGTTCAGGGGAAGGATACAAAAAGCTGTCTCAGAGATTAAACCTGTCAGTTTCCACTGTGAGGAACATAGTAAGGAAATGGAAGAACACAGGGACAGTTCTTGTTAAGGCCAAAAGTGGCAGGCCAATAAAAACATCAGAAAGGCAGAGAAGAAGATGGTGAGATCAGTCAAGGACAATCCTCAGACCACCTCCAGAGAGCTGCAGCATCAACGTGCTGCAGATGGTGTCACTGTACATCGGTCAACTATACAACGCACTTTGCACAAGGAGAAGCTGTATGGGAGAGTGATGCGAAAGAAGCCGTTTCTGCAAGCACGCCACAAACAGTCGGCTGAGGTATGCAAAAGCACATTTGGAGAAGCCAATTTCTTTTTGTAAGAAGGTCCTGTGGACTGATGAAACCAAGATTGAGTTGTTTGGTCATACAAAAAGACTTTATGCATGGCGGCAAAAAAACACAGCATTCCAAGAAAAACACTTGCTACCCACAGTAAAATTTGGTGGAGGTTCCATCATGCTTTGGGGCTGTGTGGCCAATGCCGGCACCGGGAATCTTGTTAAAGTTGAGGGACGCATGGATTCCACTCAGTATCAGCAGATTCTTGACAATATTGTTCAAGAATCAGTGATAAAGTTGAAGTTACGCAGGGGATGGATCTTTCAGCAAGACAATGATCCAAAACACCGCTCCAAATCTACTCAGGCATTCATGCAGAGGAACAATTACAATGTTCTGGAATGGCCATCCCAGTCCCCAGACCTGAATATCATTGAACATCTGTGGGATCATTTGAAGAGTGCTGTCCATGCTCGGCGACCATCAAACTTAACTGAACTAGAATTGTTTTGTAAAGAGGAATGGTCAAAAATACCTTCATCCAGGATCCAGGAAATCATTAAAAGCTACAGGAAGCAACCAGAGGCTGTTATTTTTGAAAAAGGAGGATCTACTAAATATTAATGTCACTTTTCTGGTGAGGTGCCCATACTTATGCACCTGTCAAATTTTGTTTGAATGCAGATTGCACATTTTCTGTTAGTGCAATAAACCTCATTTCTAGGCAGAAACATTACTGTGTCCAACAGTTATTACATATATCAAACTGAAATAGCTGTTGCAAAAACACCAATTTTTATAAAACAATAAGCTTAAGATTAATAGGGGTGCCCAAACTTTTTCATATAACTGTATTTAGTTGACAGGCGGATGCGCCTATCATTTATTATGTGGTACTAAAACCCCTCTCTGATAAAACGCTAAAGGCAGGGCAGACTAGCACCTCCAAGGTGTAGAGGGAAAGTTCATGACACGTTTTCAGCTTGGATACCCAATAGTTGTAGGGCACAGAGGAATCATTGAGGATGCTGGTATGGTCAGCTAGGTAGTCCTTCACCATCTTCCAAAACTTTTCCCTCCTTGTCAGACTACCCCGCACATCATGACTTGGGAACTAAGAGGGTCTAATGAAGCTGTCCCATACCTTTGAAAGAGTTCCCCTGTCTCCGTTGGTCCTGGTGTGTGCTTCCCTCATCTCTCCTCCTTGGTTGCCCGAGGAACTATGTCCTCTGCTGCCAGTGTTGTCAGATGGGAATTTTTGTACAATTGTTCCATTAGGGCCTTTTGGTATTGCACCATTTTACTAGCCCTCTCTACCACAGGAAGGAGAGATGAAAGTCTCAGCCTCAGTGTCCATACGCCTAAACGGCAACATTTCCAGGGCAAGCAGTCAGGATATGCAAGCACATATCACCCTGTGTACTTTCTTGCTCCATCTCCACCTGGTGCACATGCAAAGCTCTTTAATTTTGAGCAACAAGCGTTTGAGTAGACACAGAAGCGGAATGGTTATTCTGATTATGGCATCATCACCGCTCATCATCTTGCTTGATTCTTCAAAGTTTTGTAGATCCTCACAGATGTTAGACATCCATGCCCAATCATTCGTTGTTATGTGGGGAGGCTGACCGAAATACCGACGGGCATGTTGTAGCTGAAATTTAATGAAGTTGTCCACTACTATATAAAATGCCCCCTATGTATTTAAACTGTGGAGAGAAGTTTTTTTGTTAATACCTTGGTTGTACTTTATTGCCTGTGAGCGGTGCGATCGCTGACCGCTCACAGGCATCACGTGACCCCCGGCTGCAGCCGGCTCTTTCATCCGCTGATGTCACATCAAGTCAAGTGTAACATAATGACGCGCTCCCCGCTGATTCATGGGATGTGGGTGGGGTTTCAATCACATCCACTGCACTTTCCCAATGAATGCAGGAGAGTGAAAGTACGTGGTGAATGCTGGACTGTGACACGCGGGGGAACCATGCCCACAGCCCATCAATCAGCGGAGAATACGTAACTGAGTCACGCCTGACTTGACATGACATCAGTGGATGCAAGAGCCGGCTGCAGCCGGGGGTCACGTGATGCCTGTGAGCGGTCAGCGATAGCACCGCTCACAGGCAATAAAGTACAACCAAGGTATTTACAAAAAAACTTCTCTCCACAGTTTAAATACAATGGTAGCATTTTATATGGTAGTGGAAAACCTCTTTAACTACTGCCCTCTATTGCTCACAAAGTCTTGCCAACATGTGTAATGTGAATTTCCAGCTTGTGGTCTAGTCGTACAACAGTCTGTAAGCTGGCACTTGCAAGCACTGTTTCAGCACTGCCAGACCAGCAGCAGCTGTGGATGACTTGCAGAAATGGACACACACACTGAGTACCTTCACAAGTAGCTCAGACTAATCTGGGTAGGTTTTCAGAAACTGCCGAGCTACTAAGTTGAGCATGTAGGCCAGGCATGGTACGTGTGCAAGCTTGCCAAGCTTCAGAGCTGCCACCAGGTTACGGCCATTATCACACAAGACCATGCCTGACTGTAGTTAACCTATAAAACAATTCACAGACTGTGAAGAGCAATCTTCGAATAACGAAATAGTCATACAAAAAGGGTCTATCCCCTTAGTGACCAATAGATGTCTTTTTACTGACCTGCGATATAACAGACTAGCGTTCTCTGACAGGTGACAATTAGTGTTGAGCCACCCCCGTAGTGTTCGGGTTCGGTTCGGTTCGTCGAACACCGGGATGTTCGAGGAACTGTTCGTCGAACTGTTCGTCGAAAACCTTAGAACACCGTCGAACACCGTTAAAACCAATGGCAGGCAAACAAAAACACATAGAAACACATAGAAAACACCTTCAAAGGTGTCCAAAAGCTGACAAACTGCTCAGAAGACGCTTTCTTTAAAAAAGCCAGCCGGCAATTCAGCAGCGGCATACACCGGTACCCGACAATTTAGACAAGAAGGAATAGAGCATCACACATAGATTAGATAGATAGAAACATGTCAGTCACATATATATGAAGTACAGTGACAGTGTTGCTTACTGTACTTGTCATTTAGTGTAAAGGATTTATTAAAAAAAATAATAGTGTTTTCATGCACCGTCTCTTTAAAAAAGCCGGCCGGCAATTCAGCATCTGTACCCGACAATTTATAACAGACAGAATAGAGCTTCACACATAGATTAGATAGATAGAAACATGTCAGTCACATATATATGAAGTACAGTGATAGTGTTGGTTACTGTACTTGTCATTTAGTATTAAAATAAAGGATTTATTATTAAAAAAAATTGGCGTGGGGTTCCCCTTAATTTTAGGCTCTAGCGGAGGTTAAGCAGACAGCTGGGGCAGATGTTTGAAGCCTGTGAAGGGGGTAATACCCACGGAGCTTCCCAGGCTACTAATATGAGCCCCCAGCTGAATACATAGCCTTTACTAGCTATTAAAATGGGGGACCCCCCCAAAAAAATGACGTGGGGTCCCCCCTAATTTAATAGCTAGCAAAGGCTAGGCAGACAGCTGGGGGCTGATATTAATAGCCCAGGAAGGGAGCCATGAATATTGGCCCCCTCCCAGGCTAGAAACACCAGCCGTCAGCCGCCCCAGAAATGGCGCATTCATAGGATGCGCCAATTCTGGCACTTAGCCTCGCTCTTCCACGCTGCCCTGTAGCGGTGGCAGGGGGTAATAGGGCTGGGGTTGATGTCAGCTTATAATGCCAGCTGACATCAAGCCCAGGTTAGTAATGGAGAGGCGTCTATAAGACACCCCCATTACTAACCCCATAGTCAAAGTTAAAAGAAAACACAAACACCCAGAATAAAGTCCTTTAATTGAAATAAAGACACAATCCTTTATTGTTCTAAATTAAACCATACTTACCATCACGCCCATTCCAGCTGAAGCCAACGATCTCCTGCAATAAAAGAAAAATAATAAAGCAACATCATCCTTACCTTTCCATGGTTCCCACGACAGCTTCAGCTCTGCTACATCGAGATGACAGGCTGGACCGCAGCAGAACGCTGCCATCCAGCCTGTCATCCCGCAGACACTGAGAAGCGCAGGCATGCTTGCGCTCTGCAGTGTCTGGCTGTGACGGCATAAAGATGAGACGAGTTCATGTCCAATGAACTCGGCGCACCTCATGCACGTCACTGACAGCGTGGGAAAATTCTCACGCTGAAGCGCTGAGTGCAGGAGAATTCTCCCACGCTGTCAGTGACGTGCATAAGGTGAGCTCATGTCCAATGAACTCAGCTCACCTCCTGCACGTCACTGACAGCGTGGGGGAATTCTCCTGCACTCAGCGCATCAGCGTGAGAATTCTCCCACGCTGAAGCGCTGAGTGCAGGAGAATTTTCCCACGCTGTCAGTGACGTGCATAAGGTGAGCTCATGTCCAATGAACTCAGCTCACCTCCTGCACGTCACTGACAGCGTGGGAGAATTCCCCTGCACTCAGCGCTTCAGTGTGAGAATTCTCCCACGCTGAAGCGCTGAGTGCAGGAGAATTTTCCCACGCTGTCAGTGACGTGCATGAGGTGAGCCGAGTTCATTGGACATTAACTCGGCTCATCTGGATGCCCTCACAGAGAGACACTGTGGAGCGCAAGCAAGCCTGCGCTTCTCAGTGTCTGCGGGATGACAGGCTGGATGGCAGCGTTCTGCTGCGGTCCAGCCTGTCATCTCGATGTAGCAGAGCTGAAGCTGTCATGGGAACCATGGAAAGGTAAGGATGATGTTGCTTTATTATTTTTCTTTTATTTCAGGAGATCGTTGGCTTCAGCTGGAATGGGCGTGACTGTAAGTATGGTTTAATTTAGAACAATAAAGAATTGTGTGTTTATTTCAATTAAAGGACTTTTTTCTGGGTGTTGTGTTTTTTTTAAATACTTTACTAGAAATTTATGGTGGTCATGTCTAATATTGGCGTGACCCCATGAATTTTGGGCTTAGGGCCAGCTGATAATGCCAAGCTGGCCCTAACCCCTTTATTACCCAGTGAGCCACCGCATCAGGGCCCTGGATGAGTTGGGTACAGCGCCAGAAGATGGCGCTTCTATGAACGCGCCATTTTCCGGGGTGGCTGCGGACTGCAATTTGCAGCGGGGGTGGCCCAGAAAGCTTGGGCCTCCCTGCGCTGCGGATTCCAGCCCCCAGCTGCCTAGTTGTACCTGGCTGGACACAAAAACAGGGCGAAGCCCCACGTCAATTTTCTTTAAATTATTTCATGAAATAATTAAGAAAAAAAGGGCTTCCCTATATTGTTGTGTCCGGCCAGGTACAAATAGGCAGCTGGTGGTTGGGGGCAGCCCGTTCCTGCCTGCTGCACCTGACTGGACACAAATATAGTGCGAAGCCCCACGTCAATTTTTTTTTAATTATTTCATGAATTTCCTGAAATAATTTAAAAAAATTGAAGTGGGGCTTCGCACTATATTTGTGTCCAGCCAGGTACAGCAGGCAGGAACGGGCTGCCCCCAACCACCAGCTGCCTATTTGTACCTGGCCGGACACAGCAATATAGAGAAGGCCTTTTTTTCTTAATTATTCCATGAATTTCATGAAATAATTAAAAAAAATTGAAGTGGGGCTTCGCACTATATTTGTGTCCAGCCAGGTACAGCAGGCAGGAACGGGCTGCCCCCAACCACCAGCTGACTATTTGTACCTGGCCGGACACAACAATATAGGGAAGGCCTTTTTTTCTTAATTATTCCATGAATTTCATGAAATAATTAAAAAAAATTGAAGTGGGGCTTCGCACTATATTTGTGTCCAGCCAGGTACAACAGGCAGGAACGAGCTGCCCCCAACCACCAGCTGACTATTTGTACCTGGCCGGACACAACAATATAGGGAAGGCCTTTTTTTCTTAATTATTTCATGAATTTCATGAAATAATTAAAAAAAAAATACGTGGGGCTTCGCCCTATTTTTGTGTCCAGCCAGGTACAACTAGGCAGCTGGGGGCTGGAATCTGCAGCGCAGGGAGGCCCAAGCTTTCTGGGCCCCCCCCGCTGCAAATTGCAGTCCGCAGCCACCCCGGAAAATGGCGCGTTCATAGAAGCGCCATCTTCTGGCGCTGTACCCAACTCATCCAGGGCCCTGGTGCGGTGGCTCACTGGGTAATAAAGGGGTTAGGGCCAGCTTGGTATTATCAGCTGGCCCCAAGCCCAAAATTCATGGGGTCAAGCCAGTATTAGACATGACCGCCATGAATTTCTAGTAAAGTATTTAAAAAAAACACAACACCCAGAATAAAGTCCTTTAATTGAAATAAACACACAATTCTTTATTGTTCTAAATTAAACTATACTTACAGTCACGCCCATTCCAGCTGAAGCCAACGATCTCCTGCAATAAAAGAAAAATAATAAACCAACCTCATCCTTACCTTTCCATGGTTCCCAGGACAGCTTCAGCTCTGCTACATCGAGATGACAGGCTGGACCGCAGCAGAACGCTGCCATCCAGCCTGTCATGCCGCAGACACTGAGAAGAGCAGGCATGCTTGCGCTCCTCAGTGTCTCGCTGTGACGGCATCCAGATGAGCCGAGGTCATGTCCAATGAACTCGGCTCACCTCATGCACGTCACTGACAGCGTGGGAAAATTCTCACGCTGAAGTGCTGAGTGCAGGAAAATTCTACCACGCTGTCAGTGACGTGCATGAGGTGAGCTCATGTCCAATGAACTCAGCTCACCTCATGCACCTCACTGACAGCGTGGGAAACAGGGCTAGTGCCATGTCTATCTCCTGTAATTAAGCATAAACTCTTGTCCTGCAGATGTGCTTAAGTATACGTAGCATTTCCTGGTAAGTAAATGTGCACATTATATATACTGGCAGAGCTATACCTGGCTGTAGATTGTTATGGTAAATATTTATACTTTGCTTTATTATTTAGACAATTCATATATCTTTAATAATTTTGTATTTTAATATTAGCTTTATAAGTGTTATTCTTAAATAACAGGGTGTATTAAACCCTTCCTTTGTTCTGAAAGTGGAGTAAAACTAGATATAACCAGCCTCCTAAGGAATGCAGCAGATGACATGATTTACGACCTTGTTTTTCTCAACTTATCTCCCTTTTTAGGTAACGTAATGTAAGCCACTCCTAATTTCCTTCTCTTTGTGGTTTGTAATAAAAACTTGTGACTAGGTATCTGAGACTCAGACGAGTCTGGGACACAGAATTTCTTGTGTGTTCTCTTGTCTCCGATCTATCGACTCCCTGATTTGATCAAAACTGGCAAACGTGTGAAGCCTCTTGCGCTTCTCCTAAAACTTTGCATATAGGTTTCCACATCAAGGTTTAGCATTGAGAGCCACAGATCTGACTGATCTGTTATACCTTTGAACAACTCTGCGGCAGTGTGCTGTTTGTCACCTGAACAAATTAGTTTCAGCAGAGCCTGTTGCCGTTTCACCGAGGCTGTTCTTCCAGCTTGTGACTGATATGGACCGATGAGATCTGAGATGACAATTTGGAGGATGATTAGGAGGATAATGGCTTGCAGGAACTGGTATACGAGGTAGATAAAACCCTGATGGAACTAAGGATTGCAATCCTCAGAGTCAGTAGGATGTGTGTCGTCCCAGGGTCCGACTCGTTCCCAGCCTCTACACGGTAAATCCAATGTGCCATCAGGGAAATTGTTATGCTAGCTTTGGAAAGAACCCAGCGTCCAATGACTGGAAAAGGGGGGAAGCCCTGCAACTAGAGAAAGGGGGAGTGGAGACCCCTAAGCAGATCTAATGACACCCTGACTCCCCTGTCATCCCTAATTAGGTTTCCCACCTATCGCCGAGCATGATATCAAGCCCTGGCTGAACCTAAAAATAGGCCATAGGTAGGGCAGGGGAGGGATGAGCACTAGTCAGCCCCACTGCAACTAAAGACAAACAAGAGACACAGACAAACAGATACACTTAGCTTTGAGAAGACATCAGAGAGATCATGACTACAATCCACAAAGGAACTCCAAGGAGAATCTAGCCAACTGTTAGAGTAAATTCCTCTGTTCAGGTCTGAATTCTATCACCAGCACCTCTCTGGAGAAACTGAGTGTATTTAAGGATCCAGCAAGGGTGTGTTAATTAACAGCAGAAGGTGGAGACCACATTAACAGCAGAAGGTGGAGATCACCGCTGGGTCCTAAAGGGAGAGGTATGATGAAAGGATCAAGAAGGTGTTTGCAAGGCCAAATGCGGTGACCTCCTACAGCCTGATCCAGTATGACTGTCTGTCAAACCTGACACACCTGTGACAGTACCCCCCCTTCTACAAGTGGCCTCCGGACACTCAGGACCAGGTTTCTCTGGATGAGAGGCATGGAAATAAACCAACCTAGGGGCATTCACCTCTGATGCTGAAACCACATCCTTTCCTCTGGACCATAACCCCTCTAGTGCACCAAGTACTGAACTGCAGACGAGAATCCACAATCTTCAAAATTTGGAACTCCAAATTGCCATCAACCATGATTGGGGGCGGTGGCAGGGGGGAGGACTCAAGAGGTACCACATACTTCTTGAACAGAGACCTGTGAAGCACATTGTGGAGCCTAAGAGCCTGAGGTAACTCCAGACGAAACGCTGCTGTGTTAATGACAGCAGTTATTTTATAGGGACCAATAAATCTAGGTCGCAGCTTCCAGGAAGGAACCTTCAACTTGATATTCCTGGTAGATAACCACACAAAGTCCTTTACACTTAGATCCGGACCTGGCAAGTGTTTAAGGTCAGCCATATGTTTGTATCTGTCTCCCATGATTTTCAAATTACTCTGAACGGCCCATCACACAGAAGATAGCAATGAAGCAAAATGTTTCTCCTCAGGAACTCCCGAAGCCCCTCCCCAACTAAAGGTACCAAGCTGTGGATGAAAACCATATGCACCAAAGAAAGGTGATCTGCCAGTATACTCTTGGTGATGATTATTTATAGCAAACTCAGTCAACTGTAAGTAACATGCCCAATCCTCCTGGTTCTTAAACCTAAACACCTAAGGTAAGTCTACCCAGTCAAGTACAGAATACTTCCAGAATTTAGAAACAAACTGGGTCCCCTGATCTGACACCACATTGGAATGAACCCTGTGAATCTTCACAATCTCATTAGTGAAGACCTGAGCCAGAGTCTTGGCATTCGGAAGTGCCGGTAATGTGATGAAATTAACCATCTTACGGAACCTATCTACAACCACTTTGACCACAGTCTTGCCTGCAGATACCGGTAGGTCAGTTATAAAATCCATGGACAAGTATTTCCATGGTCTGCTAGGAATAGGCATCGGCAGAAGAGAATGAGACAGATGGGTATGCGATACTTTAGAACACGCGCAAATACTGCAAGCAGACACATGTTCGACCACATCTTGATGCAACCCCGGCCACCAAAAATGACGACAAAGGAGGTCCAAAGTAGCCTTACCATCTGGATGACCAGCAAGCTCAGAGTGTGATGTTCCCTAATTACTTTATGGAGCAGATTAGATGGTACAAATAACCTCCCCGAAGGGCAGGAGGCAGGGGCGCCCCCCTGAGCCTGCAACACCTCTCCCTCCAGGTCAGGGTACAAGGCCGAAATGACTACCCCCTTCTGCAAAATAGGGTCAGGGTTCTCATGGTCACCACCACCAGGGAAGCTCCGGGACAACGCATCAGCCTTGATGGTTTTTAACTAGAGATTGTAGCGTCGGCATCTCTGCCTTCTGCCGGGCAGAGACGCCGATCACCTCACCGCCGTGGTCCCGGTCCGGCGTCCTCCGGCTCTCCTGCTGCATCTGCTCGGGGTGCGCACACCACGCGCAGTTCCCCAGACACTGTACTTAGGGCGCACGCGCGCGTGCGCTCCCTCCCTCTTGAAGGGGCCGCACGCGCCGTCCTAAAGAATCCCCGGCGAATGGCCGGAGGACTGCTCCTATATAAGGCACCTCCTCCAAAAAGGAGGTGCCTGTGCAAGGTTGTTGTTTGTGTGCTAACACTCTCCTCAGCCCTCAGGTTCCAGTGCCTGACAGCCTGTCTATCCGCCGTGCCCACCAGCCTGTCTATCAGCCGTGCCCACCAGCCTGTCTCGCCTGCTCTCACACAAGAGTGCCACCTGATTCACCTTCCCAGTCCCTCCTTGGCTCACGGAGTTGACTAATCCGCCGTGTGGCCAGGGTCAGTCTGGGTAGGCACTTAGTTATGCCCCTCTGGTCCCTCCTTATATCACAGCACAGAGGTTCCCCCACCCGGATCCGTAACAGTTTTCACAGGCCATGGAATCCGGTGGCTCCCAGGCTTCTTCACTCTCAGACCTGTACCAAGAGGTCTCTCGCCAGAGATCCCAACAGGATACTATCCTGTCCTATCTGCGGACAGTCAACTCTCGCTTAGATGCGCTGTCCACCCCGACTAGGTCTGCCTCTAACCAAGCGGTACCCGCTTCGGCGGCACCTCAACCCAGTGGCACTGTGGCATCCGGCTTAGGACCCTGGATATCTGCTCCTCCACATTTCATTGGTGACCCTGCCCTGCTTCATTAATCAGTGCATGCTGCACTTTTAGTTCCTGGCACACCAGTTCGCCTCCGACCGGGCCAAGGTGGCATTCATCATGTCTCATCTCACCGGAGAGGCATTGGCGTGGCTTAACCCTCTGTCCGAGAGAGGGGATCCTCTGGTGTCCAACCTCCAGGCCTTCCTCGCGGCTTTCCAGAAGGTGTCCGATGAGCCTGGACGAAAATCTTCGACTGCCTCCTCTCTTCTCCGACTCCGCCAAGGGAGTCTCTCTGTGGGACAGTATGCCATGCGTTTCCACACCCTTGCATCTGAACTTGCCTGGAACAATGAGGCTCTGGTGTCCACCTTTTGGGAGGGCCTTCCCGGACGCATCAAGGATGAGGTAGCCAGTCGTGACATACCTCCCTCTTTGGACGATCTGGTGTCATTAGGTACACGGATCGACATCCGTTTTCAGGAGCGTTCTAAGGAGGTGACCCGTGAGAGAAGGCCCCTGCGCCTCGCACCAACCTTCCAAAGGCTAGTCTCGCAACCAGTATCCCCTCCGGTGTCTTCTCCAGAGTCTATGCAAATAGACCAAGTTAACATGGTCAAGTCTCGTCAGTAGATCCACCGTGCCGAGGGGAGTTGCTTCTACTGTGGCAGTATAGAGCATCTAATCCACTCCTGTCCAGTGATGAGACCCGCTTCTTCGAGACTGCCTATCTTGATTCCAGAGCCGCTGGGAATCTCATTCAACAGGCCGTTGTGGAGCATTATCAGATTCCTAACATACGTCTGGCTGATCCTTTACCGGTTTCCTCTGTGGATGGAAAGCTTCTCTCTGAGACCATCTTGTTTGTCACTGAGCCTGTAACTCTTCAGGTGGGAATGCTACATTCGGAAAGGATCTCCTTTTACGTGCTGTCTGGTCTCTCTCATCCCCTCTTGCTTGGCCTGCCTTGGTTACAGAGACATGAGCCCGTCCTGAATTGGAGCTCGGGTGAGGTGTTGTCTCAGGAAAACAAGGATGGAGTACATCCCTGTGCCTTTTTTTCAAAAAAATTTTCTGAGACTGAACTTAAATTACGATATTGGTAATCGGGAATTGCTGGCGATTAAACTCGCATTTGAACACTGGCGTCACCTCTTGGAAGGTGCTGAATTTCCCATTCAGGTTTGCACTGATCATAAAAATCTGATCTATCTTGATGCTGCCAAGCGCTTGAATGCCCGTCAGGCTAGGTGGGCACTTTTTTTCTCGCGGTTTAATTTTTCCGTTACTTACATCCCGGGTACCAAGAATGTTAAAGTGGATGCTTTGTCTCGCAGCTTTTCTCCCATGGTCGATGTTGAGGAGGAAGAGGAGAGCATTTTACAAGAAGGTGTTGTGATTGCTGCTTTGGACTCCGTTTTGGAGGATGAGATTCTTAAAGCTCAGGAGAATGCCCCATCTAACACTCCCCATGGGAGGTTGTTTGTGCCTAGGACCTTTAGGAGAGATTTGTTTGTTGAGTGTCATGAGTCTCGGTTGGCAGGTCATCCAGGAATTTCTGAGACCAAGAGACTTGTGGGTCGCAGTTTTTGGTGGCCTGGATGGCAGAAGGAAGTCATTAAGTGGGTGCGCCAATGTACTGTGTGTGCTAGATCCAAGTCTTCGCATGCTCCTGCTGCGGGGTTGCTTTGCCCTCTGGAGGTTCCTAGTGCACCTTGGACACATCTGGCTATGGACTTTATTACTGACCTTCCCCCCTCTGAAGGTTTCACGGTCATCTGGGTGGTCGTGGACCGTTTTAGCAAGATGTGTCACTTGGTTCCCTTCATCAAACTGCCTTGCGCTAAGATACTCGCTAAGGCCTTTGTCAAGGAAATTGTCAGACTACATGGTGTTCCTACTGACATTGTTTCTGATAGGGGACCTCAGTTCGTGGCTCGTTTTTGGCGTGCCTTTTGTGACAGGTTGGGAGTTCATTTGTCGTTTTCATCCGGATATCATCCGGAGTCTAATGGCCAGACAGAAAGGAAGAACCAGGATGTTGAGCAGTTCTTGCGTTGTTTTGTGGCAGACAATCAAGAGGGGTGGTCTGAGTTTCTGCCACTTGCTGAATTTGCTCTTAACAACCATACATCCTCTTCTGCTGGGTGTTCGCCTTTTTTTTGTTGTTCTGGGAGACATCCGTTTTTTTGGGTCATTCTCCAAATTGGTTTCAGCTGTGCCTGAGGAGGAGAGTTTTTCCGGTGATTTGGAGAGAGTTTGGACGGATGTGCGTGGTAATCTTCAGGAGGCTAACAAAAAATCTAAGAGGTACCTTGATAGGAAACGGCAAGAGGTTTTGTTTGCTGTTGGTGACATGGTTTGGTTGTCCTCTAAGAATCTGCGATTGAGGATTCCTTCTAAAAAATTGGGTCCCAAGTTCGTAGGGCCCTTTAAGGTGCTTCAGATAGTTAACCAATCTGCTGTTAGGTTGGAGGTTCCTACGTCCTGGAAGATTAACCCGGTGTTTCATGTTTCTCTGTTGAAAAAAGCTGATGTGTCGGTTGGTGACGCCTCTGCCACTGTTCCTCCGGTGGTGGAGGACGGGGAATATGAAATTTCCCGCATCCTAAATTTTAGACAGTATAGAGGGAGTTTGCAGTATCTCGTTGCTTGGAAGGGTTTCGGACCCGAGGATAACTCATGGGTGAGGGCGGATGATGTTTCTGCTTCCAGACTTGTCAGAGCGTTTCACAGGAGGTTTCCTGATAAGCCCGGCCCTAGGGGATCCGGAGGATCCTCTTAGAAGAGGGGGTACTGTTGGAACTCTCCTGTTAGGTTTTTTCTAGTTTGCTGGTCACATGACCATTTTTGTCTATTTAATCCGGCTCCGCCCTCCTGGCCTTGCTGGACTTCATTGTATTTTCTACTCTTGAGCTAGCTTGGTACTCTGTTACCTTTCTCTGTTAGTTTTGCTAGGTCTTCTGACCTCTATGTTCTATGTTGTGTGTTTGTCTTTTACTGCTACAATTTCTGCTAGGAGGTGTCCAACTTTATCCCAGTCCCTAGTTCTTGTAGGGATCCCTCCCTTGCATCTATAGGTCTCCGTACAGACTAGCCGAGGACTTTAGCGGGTCTGATCGCAGGATCAGGTTCCCCGTTACATCGTAGGGATCCAGTTTAGTTCTATTGTAGGGACAGATCTCCTGTCTTTCCTTAGTGCTTGTAGCAGATCATAACAGTAGCAGTGCTCATCCAGAAATCCTCGTCTGGACGAATGGTGACCTGCGGCTTCTTCTCCAATCTCTTTTCTTCGTCCGAGTGCAATTACTCCATAGGAGATCGAGAACTGCTGGCCATCAAATTAGCACTGGAGGAGTGGCGCTACTTGCTTGAGGGGGCTCTGCACTCGGTGGTCATCTACACTGACCATAAAAACCTCGCTTACTTGCAGACCGCCCAAAGACTAAATCCGCATCAGGTCAGATGGTCTTTCTTTTTTGCTCGTTTCAGCTTCACTCTCCATTACCGCCCGGGACACAAGAATATTCAAGCTGACGTTCTGTCACGCTCTTTTCTGTCTACCGACCAAGAGGAGGAGCCTCTACACATCATTGACCCCTCCAGAATAATGACTGTTGCTCCATTGGACCTGTCTCATCTACCTCCTGGTAAGACCTTTGTAGCGGCTCAGGATTGGAAGAGGGCCTTACTCTGGGGTCATTTGTCCAAACTGGCTTGTCATGCCGGCCAGAGGAAGACGCTTCTGCTCATTGCCCGACATTATTGGTGGCCCTCCCTGTGCAAGGATGTTGCGGATTTTGTCACGGCTTGTTCCTCCTGTGCCCGTAACAAGATACCTAGGCACCTCCCAGCTGGTCATCTTCTTCCTCTCCCCGTGCCTTCTGCTCCTTGGCAACACATTGCTATGGACTTCATCACTGATCTTCCGGCATCTGCCGGTTCTACCGTCATATGGGTGGTCACTTACCGCTTCTCCAAGATGGCTCACTTAATTCCTCTGCCTGGTCTTCCGCCCGCACCTGTGCTGGCTAAGGACTTCATCCATCACATCTTTCGTCTCCACGGCTTACCCCTCAACATTGTCTCGGACAGAGGAGTTCAGTTCACTTCTCGCTTCTGGAGAGCCACATATGCAAGCTGCTGGATGTCTCTTTGGACTTTTCTTTGGCCTATCATCCTCAGTCCAATGGTCAAGTGGAACGTATTAATCAGATCCTTACCAGTTTTTTTCGGCACTTTGTCAACGCTCACCATAGCGATTGGGTAGAACTTGGGCCTTGGGCTGAGTTTTCTTATAACAACCATGTGAGTGAGTCCTCTGCTAAGTTTCTGTTTTTTGTGGTTTACGGTTGACACCCCCAAATTCCGTTTCCTGTCTCTTCTTCAGTGGACAATCCTGCTGCGGAGTCTCTCATCATTGAATTTTCGGTGATTTGGGAAGACACTAGATCTGCGCTTCTTCAGTCTTCCAAGCGGATGAAGAAGCATGCTGATAAGAGATATCTGGATCCGCCTCTATTTCGTCCGGGAGACAAGGTCTGGCTTTCCTCCAAATATGTCCGTCTCAAGATACCATCATACAAGTTGGGCCCCTAGTTCATCGGTCCTTTCGAGAGTCTGAACCAAATAAATCCAGTGGCGTACAAGCTGAAACTCCCTGTTTCCTTATGGATTCCCAATTCCTTTCATGTGTCTGTCCTCAAGCCTGTTATCCTTAATCCTTTCTCTGATGATCCAGGTACCACTCCAGCTCCATTCTCCGCTGATGACATCTTTACGGTAAAGAATATTTTGTCCATCAAGAGGGTAAGAGGAAAGACTTTCTTTATTGTGGATTGGAAGGGGTTTGGTCCTGAGGAGAGGTCTTGGGAGCTCAGGGAGAACATTCATGCTCCTCGTCTTCTAGAAAAATTTCTTGTGGGCCTAAAGAAGAAGGGGCGTAAAAAAGGGGGGGTACTGTAGCGTCGGCGTCTCTGCCTACTTACATCACCTGCCTGTCTACCAGACGTGCTTATCTGCTGTGCCTGTCGGCTTCAGCCATCAGTCCCGTGGGAGTCGCCTGCTCTCACACAAGGTGGGTCCCAGAGTGGCACCTGGTTCACCTTCCCGGTCCCTCCTTGGTTAACGGAGTCGACTAAGCTGTCGTGTGTCATGTGGCCAGTCAGTGTCGGTCCGGGTAGGCACTTAGTTACGCCCCTCTGGTCCCTCCTTGTATCACAGCACAGAGGTTCCACCACCGGATCCGTAACAGAGATGAGCTAACGTTTCAATATTCAATTCGGATTATGATCGCCGAATTTGCAGTATTCGCTGATTTATTCGTCATATGTTCGTCAAACGTTTCCAAATACCATAGGATTCAATTGGGTAAAAAAAAAACGCATACACAACACCTTCAACTCGCTCAAAAGCTACCAAAACACATCAAATTAGGGTCAGACACCAGGAAAGTCTCATCAATTGACCCAGAGTACAAGTAGTATAATTATTATTATTTTTTATTATTATAGCAACATTTATTCCGTGGCACATTACATGTGAAAAGGGGTCACTGACTGGTACAAAAGTAGAGAGGTCCCTGCCTGCGAGGATGCACAAACAATATACAAGGGATGGGTGAGGATACAGTAGATCGGTTACAGCTGGTCGTGCAGCGGTATGCTGGAGCGATGGTCACTGCAGATTGTACGCTTGTCAGAAGAAGTGGGTCTTCAGCTTTCTTTTCAAGGTTTCCACAGTAGGCCAGAGTCTGATGTGTTGGGGAACAGAGATACACAGTAGGGAAGATGCACGGGAAAAATCTTGTATGCGACTGTGGCAAGAAGAGATAAGAGGGATGTAGAGAACGAGATCTTGGAAGGATGGGAGGTTGTGTGCAGGTAAGTAAAAGGAGACTAGGTACTAGGGATTGACAGAGGGGAAAAGCCAGGGAATTGTGGGGTGAAAGGTTGATTAGTAGGCCAGCACAGTTTAGGATAGATTGAAGGGGTGCGAGAGAGGTAGAAGGGAGGCCACAGAGCAGGTGTTTGCAGTAGTGGAGGCGGGAGATGATGAGGGCAGCCATTGACTTTGATGTATGGGTTAGTTGGGGAGGTGAATGAGATGGTGAAAAGATGATGAATTCGGTTTTATCCATGTTAAGTTTTACAAATGTAGCAGAGAAGAAAGATGAAATAGCGGACACACATTGTGGGATTCTGGTTAGAATGGAGATGATATCATGTCCAGAGAGGTATATCTGTGTGTCATCAGCATAGAGGTGATAGTGATAGCCGTGAGACTCTATGAGCTATCCCAGCCTGAAGGTGTAGATGAAGAAGTGCAGGGGTCCTAAAACTGAATCTTGGAGGACACCGACACATAGGGGGCGAGATGAGGAGGTGGTGTGTGAGTGGGAACACAATGTCCGGTTGGTTAGGTATGAAGAGAACCAAGATAGGGCCAAGTCTGTGATGCCAAGACAGCGGTACGCTTTGTAGATGAGGGCCAGAAAGAACATGTGCTCCAGTAGATGACAAGCGCTAAATCAAGTGGCCTCTCCTCCTCTTCCTCCACCTTAACATCACATACAGTACAGTCCTCAGAGGTGGCACCGCAATTATCCTTTTATTACCCCGCATCACAACTCTCCAACCGCCCAACTGACTGTGGGGAACCACAGATGGGTGAGTCTGCAGAGCTGTTCACACATTCTATTCTGGGGAATCAGAGGTCTGATACAAAGCTTCACAGATTCAAAAGGGGGAAAGTATGTGTAGCGATAGCCCAAATTTTTTTTTCAGTTGATCCGGGGCCGGACGAAGTAGGGTCTGAGCAGAATCCAAAGCCTTGTCACCATAAGTTAACCCCTGGGAGTGGGCATGGATGGGGTGGAGAACGAAACAAATACACACCAGAACTAAACTAATATACAACAGAGGTTGGAACACTAAACTGCTAAACACTTAGAGTTGGAGAACTAACTACTACACACCAGGGGATGGAGAACTAAACCACTAGACACCAGAAAATGGAGAACCAAACTAATACACAACAGGGGTTGGAGAACTAAACTACTAAACAGCTTGGGTTGGAGAACTAAACTGCTACACACCAGGGCATGGAGAACTAAACCACTAGACACCAAGGTGTCACTAGACAGCACTTGTTGGAGTCCCCAAGTCTTGTTGGACAAACCTCTGTGCCTAACACTTCCTCCAGTGCTTCTGCCTCCTTCACCTCCTATAGGGCCTCCACCTGCGCCCTCAACCTCTGCCTTAATGAGACTCACGTTCCAACAGTGCAGATAGAATCCCCCCACCTCCGTACTGTGCAGTCAGGGCTCACCGCAATCAGGCAGTGTTAAAATTAATATGCCTTGGAGATCGCAGTCATACAGCTGAAGAGTTGTGGACAGATCTGCAGGCCGAGTTTGAGCAATGGCTGTCTCCACTGAACCTGGAGCAAGGGAAGGCTGTGTTCGATAATAGTGCAAACTTTATGGCAGCCTTACGCAGGGGGAACCTCACACACATGCCTTGCATGGCTCCCAACCTCAACCTCATGGTACAGCAATTTCTCCGCCACTATCCTGGCCTGGATGTGCTCCTGCAGAAACCAACATCTGTGTGCTCACTTAAAACTATAAAAATGAGCAGGATCTTTAGTATAAAAAACAGACTACTAGAGAATGAGCTAACTCCTTCATGATAATAGAGGCCACCATCTCCTTAGCTTGTTGCTGGTACTTTTCTGTGGGAATGATCTGGTATCCAACCAGCCTGGAATATTTCCAGTGAATTATGGCATGCCATGGTATTAGCAGTGCACCCAGTACCAGAAGCAAAGCCACCCACAATTTCCTTCTCTGTACTTGGTTGCATTCATGTATCCTTCAATTGCAACCAGTCGTCCTGTCCCTGCAGCTGAAAAACACCCCCATAGCATGATGCTGCCACCACCATGTTTCACTGTTGGGATTGTATTGGGCAGGTGATGAGCAGTGTCTGGTTTTCTCCACACATACCACTTAGAATTATCACCAAAAAGTTCTATCTTCGTCTCATCAGACCAGAGAATCTTATTTCTCATAGTCTGGGAGTCCGTCATATGTTTTTGAGCAAACTCTATGTGGGCTTTCATATGTCTTACACTGAGGAGAGGCTTCCATCAGGCCACTCTGCCATAAAGGCCCGACTGGTGGAGAGCTGCAGTGATAGTTGACTTTGTGGAACTTTCTCACATCTCCCTACTGCATCTCTGGAGCTTAGCCACAGTGATCTTGGGGTTCTTCTTTACCTCTCTCACCAAGGCTCTTCTCCCATGATTGCTCAGTTTGGATGGACAGCCAGGTCTAGGAAGACTTCTGGTGGTCCCAAAGTTCTTCCATTTAAGGATTATGGAGGCCACTGTGCTCTTAGGAACCTTGAGAAATACAGAAATTCTTTTGTAACCTTGGCCAGATCTGTGCCTTGCCATGATTCTGTCTCTGAGCTCCTTGGGCAGTTCCTTTGAGCTCATGATTCTCATTTGGTCTGACATGCAATGTGATCTGTGAGGTCTTATAGACAGGTGTGTGCCTTTCCAAATCAAGTCCTATCAGTTTAATTAAACACAGCTGGACTTCAATGAAGCAGTAGAACCATCTCAAGGAGGATCACAAGGAAATGGACAGTATGTGACTTAAATATGAGTGTCTGAGCAAAGGGTCTGAATACTTATGACCATGTGATATTTCAGTTTTTCTTTTTTAATAAATTTGCAAAAATTTATACATTTCTGTTTGTTTTTCTTGGGCCCTAATTTTTTTAAATGTGAACAGTTCTGATTGTGTCTCCTGTTATGTTCTGCTACCAGAGCTAAGGAAAGAGAGGAGAGCTGTCCCTACGATAGAACTCAGCTTGATCCCTACGATGTAACAGGGAACCTGATCCTGCGATCAGACCTGCTAAAGTCCTAAGCTAGTCTGTACGGAGACCTATAGATGTGGGGAAGGAATCCCTACAAGTACTAGGGACTGGGAGCAAAATGGACACCTCCTAACAGAAATAGTAGCAGACAGACGAACAAACAAAATATATAGAACACAGAGGTCCGAAGACCAAGCAAACTAACAGAGTTAGATACAGAGCACAGGCTAGCTAAAGAGTAGTAATACAATGAAGTCCAGCAAAGCCAGAAGGGCGGAGCAGGACTAAATAGGCCAACAAGGTCATGTGACCAGCAATAGAAAAAACCTAAGAGCAAGGTTCTAACAGTACCCCCCCTTCTAAGAGGATCCTCCGGATCCCCTAGGACCAGGCTTATCAGGAAATCTCCTGTGAAACGCTCTGATAAGTCTGGACGCGGAAACATCATCCGACCTCACCCATGAGTTATCCTCGGGTCCGAAACCTTTCCAGGCCACGAGATACTGCAAACTACCTCTATACCGTCTAGAATTAAGGATGCGAGAAATTTCATATTCCCCGTCCTCCACCACCGGAGGAACAGAGGCAGAGGCGTCACAATCCGACACAACAGCTTTTTTTAACAGAGAGACATGAAACACCAGATTAATTCTCCAGGAGGTAGGAACTAGAGATGAGCGTTGTTCTACTCGAACTGTTCGCCAATCTCAAATTCGAGCTGTTTTGGGCGGTGTTCGAGCCGTTCGGCGAACACGAACAATTTGAGAAAAATTCGGCTGTTCGAGGTTATGTTCGATAACTGTTCGTGCACCAAAATCATAACTGGATTTTTTCTCAGTAATGATGAAAATTAATGTTAATACGCAGTTTGAGTGTACAGCGGGGTGGGGGGAGGGGCAGGGGATGGATCTCTGCAGGAACAATGAAGATCTCCATTTTTTTTTCTCTTTCCCGCATTTGCAGTGGGGAGGTGCAATCTGTCAGCCTATCAGCAGCGCACACACGGAGCGAAGTGCTTTTTTTCACACAAGCAAGGGCATGTGTCATTGGCAGTCTATGTCACATGTCCTTGCCCTATAAGACCAAGCCATTTTCCCCGTCGCCACCATTTTCTCACTGCTGCAGCTGCGTGTTAGACGGCACCGCTGTTGCTGTGTGCGCTATACCTTGTTAATTTCAAGCCAATTTTCGCACAAATATACAGATAGCTTGGGAGTAGGGAATAGTTGTGATTGCAGTCCTTTTTAGGACTAGGTTACAGCATTTCCTACGACTTTTATCAGGGAGGTCTGTGCTCTTAAATAGATAGGTTGTGGGAGTAAAGACTAATTGTAATTGGAGTCCTTTTCAGGACTAGGTTACATGAGTTCCTATCAGTTTTTGCCAGGCAGGTCTGTGCCAGTGCTGTGCAAGTTTTTTTCACAGCATTTGGCTGAATTTAGCAAAGCTAATCCTTTTTGGCCTATTGCAGAGTGTGTTAGTCAGTGGAGTAGCCTATCTGTGTTGCAAGATATAACACCTGTGTATAGAATACCAATTTTTTTACTGCACCTAGTGAAGTAAAATCTTTTGGGCATAGCATCATTCTATTAGTCCATCTATACTGACCTCCATCAGGTTGCAAACTGAATATAATTTTTTTCTGCATCTAGCTCTGAAAAAATATTTGGGCTTCTAGCAGTGTGTGGGACTTGGTCTATTAGTCCATCTATACTGACCTCCATCAGGTTGCAAATTAAAAATAATTTTTTTCTTCATTTAGCTCTGAAAAAATATTTGGGCTTCTAGCAGTGTGTGGGACTTGGTCTATTAGTCCATCTATACTGACCTCCATCAGGTTGCAAATTAAAAATAATTTTTTTCTTCATTTAGCTCTGAAAAAATGTTTGGGCTTCTAGCAGTGTGTGGGACTTGTTCTATTAGTCCTTCTATACTGACCTCCAGCAGGTTGCAAATTGAATATAATTTTTTTCTGCATCTAGCTCTGAAAAAATAGTTGGGCTTCTAGCGGTGTGTGGGACTTGGTCTATTAGTCCATCTATACTGACCTCCATCAGGTTGCAAATTAAAAATAATTTTTTTCTGCATCTAGCTCTGAAAAAATATTTGGGCTTCTAGCAGTGTGTGGGACTTGGTCTATTAGTCCATCTATACTGACCTCCATCAGGTTGCAAATTAAAAATAATTTTTATCTGCATCTACAGTACCTCTGAAAAAATATTTGGGCTTCTAGCAGTGTGTGGGACTATTTGTATTAGTCCATCTATACTGACCTCCATCAGGTTGCAAATTCAAAATAATTTTTTTCTGCATCTAACCCAGCCAATAGTTTTGGCCTAATACCACAGTTTGGCCACTCAGCTCTGCTCGGTTACCATCCATTGTTTTTTTGTGCAAACAACTCCAGAGTTGTGAATTAGTTAACCACCAAAATGAGTGGAAAAAGGCCTGCTGCTGGTGGAAAGGGGAATAGGCGTGTTGGGAAGGGGAAAAAAGGTTGTGTCCGTGGGGTAGGTGTTAAAGCAACAGTAACATCTGCAGAAGAAAGACCATCTTCCAGCCAAACTAAAATGTCTACTTCTTTTAGCGGACAATGTGATAAGATCCCTTTCTTACGGCCACGCCAATCGCTACAAATTCCAGATGAGGCACAAAAACAGCAGGTGCTTCAACGGATATCAAGTGCTCCTTTAAGTGGGCTCTCCTCCACATCAACTTCAACATCACAAATACTCCAGTCCTCAAAGGTGTCACCCAAATCGCACTTGCTTCCTCACAGCTCCCAAAACTCCAGCTGCCCGTCTGAGTATGAGGTAGAACAGATGGTTGAGTCTGCAGAGCTGTTTACTCATACTATAGCCTGGGAATCAGAGGTCGACTCCAGCGCTTCTGTGAATCCAGACGAGGAAATGATCTGCACTGATGCCCAGAATCTTTATGAGTCGGATCCAGGACCAGACGCAGAAGGTTCTGACCATAATGTAGACCCTCATTCCCAAACTGTAACTCCTGTTGGTGGAGACAATGAGGAAGACGATGATAAGACTCAAATACCTGATTGGAGCGACAACTTTAGTTTTTTGTCAGGGCAGGAACAGGTTGGCTCTGAGGACGACGGGTGTGATAACGCACAGGGTGATGATGATGAGGTTGGAGATCCCACTTACTGTCAACCCACAGTCAGCCAAGAGATGAGGTCAGCAGAGGAGGTGGAGGAAGATGCTAGTGACGACGAGGTCAGGTTGCGCCTTCCTGGACAGAGACGTAGTACTGGAAGCACGTCAACAACTGCATCCTCAAACACAACTCTGCCTCTCACCACAAGTCGTGGTGGCTCTTCAGGTCGCATGGGCTCTAAGCCTTGCATAGCCTGGGCATTTTTTCAGATGGATAAGGATGACCCAACTCGTGTTATCTGTAACATTTGACACCAAAAGCTAAGTAGAGGCCAAAAAATACATAGTTTGAGTACTTCATGCATGAACCGGCACATGGACATGAAGCATAAGTTGCAGTGGGAAGCTCAGTGTGCTACAATGCGGCCTAGCCGGCCGGGCCAATCACCGTCTGCCATATCTTGTGCATCCGCGGCCTCTTCATCCTCTGTGACTGGGGGGACAGCAGTCACACCTGTTTTGGGGCGCAGACCTGCCACCTCTTTACCCGCAACAGCCAGCGTGATTGGCAGGTCATCATTTTCTTTGGAGGTGGTAACACCAGCTGGTGTTGAGCGCTGTCCGACATCGATAGCACCACCTTTGGATCAAGGCAACCTAACATGTCCGCCTGCATCTTCCTCACAGACCGGCAGTTTGCCGGGGACACCCTTATCAACCCCGTCTAAGCACAATAGCCAGCCCTCGGTCCCTCAGATGTGGACAAGTAAAAGACCATTTCCTCCTAGCCATGAGAAAGCTAAGAGGTTGAATTTCACCATCTGCAAGCTCTTGGCTACAGAAATGCTGCCTTTCCGCCTGGTGGACACAGAGGATTTTCGAGACCTTATGTCCGTCGCAGTGCCCCAGTACCAGATGCCCAGTCGGCACTACTTCTCAAAGAAAGGTGTGCCTGCGCTCCACCAGCATGTCGCACACAACATCACCGCTTCTTTGAGAAACTCTGTGTGTGACAGGGTGCATTTCACCACAGACACTTGGACGAGTAGGCATGGACAGGGGCGTTACATGTCGCTGACTGGGCACTGGGTAACTATGGTGACAGCAGGACAAGGGGCTGCTGTCCAAGTCTTGCCGTCCCCACGAGTTGTGCGTCAATCCTCTTTATGTCAAAGTTCCTCCACTGCTTCTGCCTCCTCAACCTCCTCTCGGTCTTCCACCTGCACCCAAAGCCTGTCTGGTCATGCCACAAGCTTTCTAACTGCGCAGAAGGGATCCTGCACACCTCCTTACTATGCTGGCAGTAGGGCTCAACGTCATCAGGCGGTTTTTACATTGAAATGTCTGGGAAATGTGAGTCACACAGCTGAGGAGTTGTGGTCAGCTCTGGAGAACCAATTTCATGAATGGTTGTCTCCACTGGACCTGAAACCAGGGAAGGCCGTGTGCGACAATGCTGAAAACCTGGGTGCGGCCCTTCGCCAGGGCAATGTCACACACGTGCCTTGTATGGCTCACGTGTTGAACCTGGTTGTCCAGCAATTTTTAGCCCACTATCCCAGACTAGATGGCCTTCTGCAGAGGGCACGGTCGCTGTGTGCTCACTTCCGCCGTTCGCATCCCGCAGCTCAGCGACTTACATCTCTACAGAAGTCGTTGGGCCTGCCACTTCACCGGCTAAAATGCGATGTGCCTACCCGGTGGAATTCAACTCTGCACATGTTGCAGCGACTGTGGCAGCACCGACAAGCCCTGGTGCAATACGTTCTGACGTATAGCCTGGGCCAACGAGATTCAGAGGTGGGGCAAATCACGCTGGAGGAGTGGTCTCAGATCAGGGACCTATGCACCCTTCTGCACAGTTTTGAAATGGCGACGATGCCATTATCAGCATGACTATTCCGGTGATTTACATGCTGGAGCACATGTTAAACAGAATTCGGAGTCAGGTGGTGGCACAAGAGGAGGTGGAGGAAGTAGAGGAGGAGGAGTTGTATGCGGAAGGGCTAACATCTGCAAGGTCCAGACGGTCGGCAGCACCAAGGCGGCAGGCATGTGAGGGTGGGGGAGATGGTTTTACCAGGGCGCATGGTAGCAGCCAAACTAGTGAGGAAGGTGCAGGAGCCCAGGAAGAAGTGGAGGACGAACTGATGGAAGACTCATCAGATGAGGGAGACCTTGATCACATTTCTGTTGTGCGAGGTTGGGGGGAGAGGACAGAGGAAGGAAGCATGATTGTTACCTCGCCACCAACACAACAGGGACTTGGTGCTCCTGGATGCGCAACACACATGAGTGCCTTCTTGCTGCACTACCTGCAACATGACCCTCGAATTGTGAGAATTAGAAATAATCCTGACTACTGGGTTGCCACACTGTTAGATCCCCGGTACAAAAGTAAATTTGCAGAAATTATTCCTGCCATAGAAAGTGATGCACGCATGCAGGAGTATCAGCAGAGACTGTTGCAGAATCTTACATGTGCTTTTCCACAAAATACCAGTGGTGCACGTAGTGAATCTCACAGTTCCAACTTGCCAACCGTGGGACCGTCAAGTGTTCAGCACTCAAACCGTAACAGAACCACAGTATCTGCTGGTAACATCAATTTTGCGGAATCATTTCACCACTTTTTTAGCCCATCCTTTGCAAGGCCACAGGAGACAAGAAGTCTGACACATAGTCAACGCCTAGAGACGATGGTACAGGAGTATCTCCAAGTAAACATTGAAGCCACGACTGTGTCACTGGACCCTTGCTCTTTTTGGGCTTCCAATCTGGATAAATGGCCGGAGCTAGCCACTTACGCCTTGGAGATCTTGTCATGCCCCGCAGCCAGCGTTCTGTCTGAACGTGTGTTCAGCGCTGCTGGTGGTGTGCTGACAGATAAGCGCACGCGGCTCTCCACTGATAATGTAGACAGACTCACGTTCATAAAGATGAACAAATCATGGATCCGAAACGACTTTTCTACCCCTGTGTCATCCTGGGGAGAGTAAAAGCTTGATGATTGGTTAAAATCACCCTACCAACCGTTTTAAGCTTTCAAATTACTAATCATGTTTATCTGTATCTTGACTGGAAAATAATTTGGGCTTTGTAGCAGTGTGCAGCACTGATCCTATTAGGCCATCTATACTAAAGCTTCAGCAGATTTAAAATTAAAAATAATTTTTAGCTGCATCTAGCCCGGAAAATAATTTTGGGGCTCCGAGATGCGCAAGGCACATAAGTGCCTTCTTGCTGCACTACCTGCAGCATGACCCTCATATTGTCAGAATTCGAAGTAATCATGACTACTGGGTTGCCACACTCTTAGATCCCCCAAACTTTTCGATCAACCTTTTCATTTTAATAAAGACCAAAAAAATGGTCATTTTTGAAATTATAAGCATTAGCAGGTTGTTAGAAACTGAAATCAAACAGTTTTCAACTCAAAACTTTATTCTAGGTGATGTTACATTTTCACATAGGACCCCTTGTTCGAAAGGAGTTTCTGAACTCTCTCGTCCATTGAATTTGTCAGGTTTTGGATGGTTTCTGCTTCAATTGTTTTGCATGAGGACAGAATACCCTCCCAGAGCTGTTGCTTAGATGTGAACTGCCTCCCGCCATCATAGACACTCCTTTTAATGATGCTCCAAAGGTTCTGAATGGGGTAGAGGTCAGGGGAGCATGGGGGTCACACCATAAGTTTGTCCCCTTTTATGCCCATATCAGCCAGAGATGCAGATGTTTTATGTGCAGCATGAGATGGTGCATTATCATGCAGAAAAATGATCTTGCTGTGAAATACACGGTTCTTCTTCTTGAACCATGGCAGGAAGTGCTGTTTGAGAAAATCCACATACATTATGGAGTTCATCTTTAGCGCCTTCAGGGATCCTAAAGGGGCCGACAATCTCTCTCCCCATGATTCCAGCCCAAAACATTACTCCACCTCCTCCTTGTTGGCGCTGTAGCCGTGTTTGCGTGGGGTGTCCATCAACCAGCCATCCTCCACTCCATCCATCTGGACCATCGAGCGCTGCACGGCACTCATCCGTGAACAAAACAGTTTTGAAATCAGTCTTCATGTAATGTTTGGCCCACTGGAGCCGTTTCTGCTTGTGTGAAGTGGATAGAGGAGGTCGACAGGATGGCGCATGCACAGCTGCAAACCTCTGAAGGACCCTGCATCTTGTTGTTCGGGGGACGTTGGAGGCACAAGCAGCTTCAAAAACTTGTCTGCTGCTATGACAAGGCTTTTTTGCCGCTGCTCTTTCAACCTGACGTAATTGCCTGTAGGAAAGAGTCCTCAATTTGCCCTTATCAGCACGCACACGTGTGTACTGTGAATCAGCTACATACTTCTTGATTGCCAAGACACTTCATCCTGATCATCGCACAATGTTGATTGTAGTCATGCCTTGACCTAAACACTCCACAATTTGTTGCTTCTCAGCAGCCGACACATCCTTTTTCTTTCCCATTTTGGCAGAAAATGTAGGCTGCTTAATAATGTGAGAGAGCCTTCTTAAGTAGTCTTGCCTTTCATTGGACACACCTGCCAAACTAATTAGCACAGGTGTCTGCAATTGCTTACAGTGATATAAAGAGCCCTGACACACATCACCATCAATGAGTTTAACTGACAAACAAACAAATTCTTCCCTTATCACTCCTAAACACTTTTTGCATAATAATTTGGAACGCAGTGTACATGTGCTTTTCCACAAAACACCAGTGGTTCACGTAGTGAATCTTACAGTTCTAACTTGCCAACCGTGGTCTGTATGGAATTGTTCAATAAAGGGCCCAAAATTAAGATAACATAGATGGGAGAGGTCTCTATGAATAGGAATTCCTAAGTATTTGATACCCTGTGAGGGCCAGGCAAAGGGAAAGTTGGACTGGATGGAATCCTACATGGATTTGGGGAGGGAGACATCGAGGGCCTCAGACTTCGCTGCATTGATTTTAAAATTTTACCATGTAACAAAGTGATCTATTTCAGCCATAACAGCAGGGATGGATATATGTGATTGAGTGATATATACTAGGACATCATCAGCAAATAGAGAGCACTTGTACTCGGTGCTTCCCACCTCAATCCACCTAATATTGGGGTTATGGCGAATTGATGAGAGCAGGTGCTCCGTCACTAGGATGTATAAGAGAGGGGACAGAGGACATCCCTGCCTTGTCCCATTGGTGATTGTGAAAGGTGATGAAAATGTTCTGACGCACCCCCTGGGCCTTGGGACACCCGGAGCCGGACCCTTTTTGGTGGATGCTGGTGGTTGTAGTCTTCGTGGCGGCGACCCGGTTCCGTGGCTCAGGGCGGTCAAACCAGTGGCGGAACTATTTATGTGGTTTTGATGTTTAAATGTCCGACTACGCCACCCGTGGATTGCGGTCAGAGTGAACCGCCGCTACAGGGCAGACCGCTGAGGCTGGTGTTGTGGGTGCAGCAGAGCGTAGCATAACTCCCCACGGGAGGAGTATAGCCTCAGGGCAGTGTATGCGGAGGATGGGGGTGATGGTGCAGGGCAGCAGCAGTAACGACACGGAGTCAGTGATGCAGTCCAGGGCCTTTACTCACAGTTCTTATTATCCAGACCACGTCTGCAGGTAACGGCTGCCCACGTCGTACTGTGCTCACCAGGTGAGGGGCTCAGACAACTCCCAGATAACTTTGGAGCACTTCACAGGACCCCCTTTGTGTGTCCTTTGTCTGGCCTTTCTTACCAACACTTCTGTCCGGCTGCCTCGGGCCTCCTCTTGGTAAACTTGGCGCCAGTTTCCCTGACCCTATGTGGTGCCTTCCTAGCGGGTGTAGCGAGGGGCTGCGCCACATAAAATGTCAGAGCCTCCGGTTTCTAGCTGAGGCTCGTTTCCTGCCTCCACTAGTTCGGGGACCGGTCTCCCCCTTTGGCCTGACCCCTCCACGCAGGTGGATTCGGGCGTGCGGTGGCGACTCGCCCGTCCGCACCCCTGGGATCCCTTCATTCCTCGTTCCTGGAGCCTTCTCCGCTCCTCTTCCTTCCTTCTCCCTCTTCCAGGCCTGGGCCTCTGTTACTAGGCCCGCCTGCGGAGCAGAGCTCATGCAGAGCCCCTGCTCCCTGCCACTTCTGCTCAGACTTCTCTGCACTGAACTAAGATGGTGCCCACCTTTTATACTCCCTTCTCAATGCACCCAGGAACTGCTTCCTCCCTGCTCCTGCACTACAGGGTTCCCCTTCCTCAGTGTTCCCTCCCCCCACTCCAGCCAGTGACAGGGACTGTCGTGCCCATCTCAGGGGCATATTGGTCGCCCTGCCCCACGGCAATGTGGTGTAATGCATGCAGGTGTCGGGTCCTGATCCACACTCCATCCTTACCTGAGAGTGAGATATCACACCTCTGGGTGAGGTGCAATACGTCTGTAGCAACCGAGCCCTCAGGGTGCTACAGTTCCATTTATCTTCAGCCTAGGTGACGTATTGCGATACAGGGCCGTGATTTTGGCTATAAAAGGGTCCCCTAGACCCCTACCCCAAGCTTTTTAAGAGAATCATATATGGCGTGCCAGGAGACTCTATGGAATGCTTTCTCAGCATCCAACGAGAGTATCTACTTACAAATTTTTAACTGCATCTAGCCCAGGAAATACTTTGTGCCTAGTAGCAGTGTCTGCTAGTCAGCGGATTATCCCGACTGTTAAGCAAGCTACACCACCTGTAGTTTAGACACTTAATTTTTTCAAAGGAAATGCTCCGGGACCATGGGATACTTCGTGAAGAGCATCAGGAGGCACCCCAAGGCATAGGGGCTGGGACTGGCAGTAGGATGCCTTGCGGTGGACAGCCGAGCTCGATCCTTATAAAAGCTTTTTAACTGCAGCAGCTTTAGTGGACGCTACTGGAGCTGGAATTACCGCGGCTGCTGGCATGAGACTTGCCCTCCAATAGATCCTTGTAAATGGATTTAAAGTGTATTCATTCAAATTAGAGAGACAATTTAAATTAAAAAGCTTAGAGCTGCCTCCACCACAGGGGGGCTCGCTCGACCCACCAGCGGACAGGCACCAGTATTGGGAGAGGGGGGCTGGCCGTCAGGGTTCACCGCGGCTCTGGCACAAACCCGGCGACACGGAGGTGGCACGGGCAGGAGCGGACTGGCCGTGTCGGCTTCTCACTTTTTGGATTTTAGAAGGGCATGACATGCCTATATCTGTGTCTCCCCCTCCTTTTACTCCTCCACCTCTTTTATTTTCGCATGACTATATGTACTTGTCACTTTTCCATGTGTTAGTTATGTCTTCTGAGCAGTTTGTCAGCTTTTGGACACCTTTGAAGGTGTTTTCTATGTGTTTCTATGTGTTTTTGTTTGCCTGCCATTGGTTTTAACGGTGTTCAAAGGTGTTCGACGAACAGTTCGACGAACAGTTCGGCGAACACACGGGTGTTCGACGAACCGAACCGAACTCGAACACTACGGGGGTGGCTCAACACTAGTAGGAACCTCCAACCTAACAGCAGATTGGTTGACAACCTGAAGCACCTTAAAGGGCCCTACAAACTTGGGACCCAATTTCTTAGAAGGAATCCTCAACCGCAGATTCCTAGAGGACAACCAAACCATGTCACCAACAGCGAACAAAACCTCCTGTCGTTTCCTATCAAAGTAGTCTTTAGATTTTCTGTTAGCCACCTGAAGATTACCACGCACATCCGTCCAAACTCTCTCCAAATCGCCGGAAAAATTCTCCTCCTCAGGCACGGCAGATACCAACTTGGAGAACGACCCAAACGATGGATGTCTCCCAGAACAACAAAAAAAAGGCGAACAACCAGCAGAAGAAGATGTATGATTGTTCAGAGCAAATTCAGCAAGTGGCAGAAACTCAGACCACCCCTCTTGATTGTCTGCCACAAAACAACGCAAGAACTGCTCAACATCCTGGTTTTTCCTTTCTGCCTGGCCATTATATTCAGGATGATATCCGGATGAGAACGACAAATGAACTCCCAACCTGTCACAAAAGGCACGCCAAAAACGAGCCACGAACTGAGGTCCCCTATCAGAAACAATGTCAGTAGGAACGCCATGAAGTCTGACAATTTCCTTGACAAAGGCCTTAGCGAGAGTCTTAGCGCAGGGCAGTTTGACGAAGGGAACCAAGTGACACATCTTGCTAAAACGGTCCACGACCACCCAGATGACAGTAAAACCCTCAGAGGGGGGAAGGTCAGTTATAAAGTCCATAGCCAAATGTGTCCAAGGAGCACTGGGAACCTCCAGAGGGCAAAGCAACCCCGCAGCAGGAGTATGTGAGGACTTAGATCTAGCACATATAGTACATTGACGCACCCACTTAATGACTTCCTTCTGCCATCCAGGCCACCAAAAACTGCGACCCACCAGTCTCTTGGTCTCAGAGATTCCGGGATGACCTGCCAACCGAGATTCGTGACACTCAACAAACAAATCTCTCCTAAAGGTCCCAGGCACAAACAACCTCCCATGGGGAGTGTTAGATGGGGCATTCTCCTGTGCTTTAAGAATCTCATCTTCCAAAACGGAGTCCAAAGCAGCTATCACAACACCTTCTTGTAAAATGTTCTCCTCTTTCTCAGCACCGACTATGGGAGAAAAACTGCGAGACAAGGCATCCGCCTTAACATTCTTAGTACCTGGGATGTAAGTAACGGAAAAATTAAACCGCGAGAAAAACAGTGCCCACCTAGCCTGACGGGCATTCAGGCGCTTGGCAGCATCAAGATATATCAAATTTTTATGATCCGTAAAAACCTGAACGGGAAATTCAGCACCTTCCAAGAGGTGGCGCCAGTGTTCAAATGCGAGTTTAATAATTCCCGATTACCAATATCGTAATTCAGTTCAGTCTCCAAAAAATTTTTTGAAAAAAAGGCACAGGGATGTACTCCATCCCCGTTATCCTGAGACAATACTGCGCCAACCCCCACAGAGGAAGCATCAACCTCAACCAAAAACGGCTTAGTCACATCAGGCTGCATAAGGATGGGAGCAGAGGTGAACCTCTCCTTGAGATACACAAAAGCTTCAATGGCCTCAGCAGTCCACTGAACCGCATCAGCACCTTTCCTGGTGAGATCGGTCAGAGGTTTGACAATAATAGAAAAATTTTTAATGAATTTTCTATAATAATTGGCGAAACCCAAAAACCTCTGTATCGATTTCAAACCAATAGGCCTAGGCCATTCCTGCACAGCTTGAACTTTCACCGGGTCCATCTCAAAACCTTCGCTGGAGATAATGTAGCCCAAAAAACTAATTCTCTGTACAGCGAACTCACATTTCTCCAGCTTAGCAAAAAGCGAATTGTCAATTAATAACTGTAATACTTCACGTACGCTCCGCCAATGAGATTCCAGATCCGGCAAATAAATCAAAATGTCATCCAAATACACAACCACATTTTTGCCGATCAAAGGTCTAAGGATGTCATTAATAAGATTCTGAAAAAATGCTGGAGCATTGGTGAGACCAAAAGGCATAACCAGATTCTCAAAATGACCCACAGGAGTGTTAAAAGCAGTCTTCCATTCGTCACCCTCCTTCATGCGCAACAGATTGTATGCCCCCCGAAGGTCAATTTTAGAGAACCACTTGGCCCCCACTAACTGGTTAAACAGATCAGGAATCAATGGCAGTGGGTAAGGATTGCGTACAGTAATTTTGTTAATCTCACGAAAATCCAGACAAGGACGTAAACCGCCGTCCTTTTTTTTTACAAAAAATAATCCAACCGCCACAGGAGACTTAGAGGGCCTAATGTGACCGGCGGCCAAACTTGTCTGTATGTATTCCTCCAAAGCCTTTCTCTCAGGAATAGTAAGATTAAATAAACGACTCTTAGGAAGAGTCGCTCCAGGGACAAATTCAATGGTACAATCATAGTCTCTATGGGGAGGCAAAACCTGCGATTCCTTCTCAGAAAAAACTCTCCAGAAATCCTGAATAGGAACAGGCAATTCCCCCCTATCCACAGCTGCAATACGCCCGTTACAACACTTGTCATAACATTTATGGCTCCAGGATTTAATTTCATTGGTAGACAAATCCAGTACAGGATTGTGCAATTTTAACCAGGGCAATCCCAACACCACCGGAGAAGGCAAGTTATTCAAAACTACCAAATCCAATTTCTCATGGTGAACACCATTAATAGTGAGGGGAAATTCACAGACCTTGAGAGTAACATTCTTCAAAGGGGAGCCATCCACAGAAACCACAGCAATGGGGGATGACAAAGGTTCGGGTTTTAAATTGAGTTTTTCCAAGAATCCCCCATCAATTACATTCAGAGTAGACCCACAATCGACAAACACCCGAAATTCCATTAATTTTTCCTGAGCAATAGTGGAAGCAGCTAAAAATACACCCTTGGAATTTAAACAGGCAATACGGGCATGACTGACCATTTTTTTTTTCTTTCTTCATACGAAGCACACAGCTTTTAATGAAATGACCAGAATTTCCGCAATAGAAACACAAACCTTCAGAAAATCTGTGGTCCTTTTCTTGAGAGCGAGGTGCCATCGCTCCAATCTCCATCGGCTCTCCACTGTCAGTACACACATTCTCATGACCAGAAACTGACATAGCAGAGGATTTGCTCTCATTAACCCTTGCACGCAGTCTCCTATCCACCCGTATAGCTAATTGCATAGCCTGTTGCAAATCTTCAGGTGTGGGATAAGCAATTAGCAGGTCTAACCCTTTCACTAAGCCTAGCAAGAAACAGACTCTTCAGAGCAGAATCGTTCCACCCTATTTGAGTAGACCACCGACGGAAATGAGTACAATATTTTTCCACATTACCTGATCCCTGTCTCAAACGTCTCAACTCAGTCTCAGCAGATGAGACACGGTCAGGATCATCATATAATAGCCCCAAAGCAGAAAAAAAACTATCCACTGATCTAAAGCATGTATCACTAGGTTGCAAAGAAAAGGCCCACTCCTGAGGCTCTTTGCGCAAAAGTGACATTATGAACCCTATGCGCTGGGATTCATCCCCAGAGGACCTGGGTCTCAAACGAAAATACAATAAGCAAGCATTTTTAAATGAAAAAAATTCTTGGTGTTCATCAAAAAATAAATCAGGCAAACGTACCTTAGGCTCCAAGAAATGTGCTCCAGGACAGTTACTCACGTGCTGATGGAGCTCGGCCACCTCCAGAGAGAGTCCCTGCAGGCGTTTAGCCAAATCCAGAACCGACACCATGATGGAACAGAAAAATCTTTCCTTAGAGAATTTGCAGGCTGGACTTACTGTTATGTTCTGCTACCAGAGCTAAGGAAAGAGAGGAGAGCTGTCCCTACGATAGAACTCAGCTTGATCCCTACGATGTAACAGGGAACCTGATCCTGCGATCAGACCTGCTAAAGTCCTAAGCTAGTCTGTACGGAGACCTATAGATGTGGGGAAGGAATCCCTACAAGTACTAGGGACTGGGAGCAAAATGGACACCTCCTAACAGAAATAGTAGCAGACAGACGAACAAACAAAATATATAGAACACAGAGGTCCGAAGACCAAGCAAACTAACAGAGTTAGATACAGAGCACAGGCTAGCTAAAGAGTAGTAATACAATGAAGTCCAGCAAAGCCAGAAGGGCGGAGTAGGACTAAATAGGCCAACAAGGTCATGTGACCAGCAATAGAAAAAACCTAAGAGCAAGGTTCTAACATCTCCATCTGCTGGGTTGGCTGTAGTGGAAGCAGTGTCAGTCCACATTATACTACTTTAAACGCTAGTGGAATTGATGCCACTTTGGTGGTTTTAGGCCCTAATTTAATAAAATTTGAACAGCCTGATTGGGTCTCCATCTATTAGGTTGGCTGTAGTGGAAAAGGTGTGGTTCCTAATTCTACAATTTCTACTGTACTGAAATTGATGCCACTTTGCTGGTGTCTGCCACTATATTATGGAAATGTGGGGAATCCTGATAGGGTCTCCATCTGCTGGGTTGGCTGTAGGGGAAGAAGTGTCGTTCCAAATTCTACAATTTATACTGTAGTGAAATTAATGCCTCTTTGCTGGTGTCTGCTAAGTAGCCTTGTTTAGTTCTTCTTGCTTTGGACTATTGTTCTACTGGGACTTCTTGTTCCACCAGTTTTGTTTCCTTTAATTTTTGTTTCTGCAACTAACTTTTCTGTTAGGAGGTCTCCTGCTTTTGCTCCCAGTCCTTAGATCTTTTAGGGACCCCTTTCCCTGTCCTACAGGTCTTTGTTTGAGTTCAGTGCATGAGTTTCGGTGGGGCTATTCATAAGGAATAGGGCACCCACCCCAGCATAGGGTTAAGCTGAGTCTCAGTGCAGGGACAGCTTTTCCTTCCTATTCCTTAGTTCTAAGTTGCAGTACATAACATATACTAGTTCTACTCTACAGAAATTAATTCTTTGGTGCAGATATTTTGTCACAGGGGTACACAAGATATAATCAAAATTTGTTTTCTTAGTACCGTGGTATATAAAGCAGGCTATATTTCATCTTTTAATTTTTCGGTGCTAATATTGTTCTCCATACAGGGGTACACATTAGTAATGAGAGCAGTAAATGTGCTTAACTTAGTGGTTCAGCGGTTTCTCAAAACCTACCCAGATGTGCCAGAGCTGCTTGTGAAAGTACAACGTGTGTGTGCCCATTTCAGAAAGTCAGCTATAGCTTCCACCACCCTGGCAGTGCTTCAGCAGCGCTTGCAGCTTCGAGCTCACTGACTGTTGTGTGATGTCACCACAAGTTGTAAATGAACGTTGCAAAGGTTGGGAAGGATTTGTGAGCAGCAGAGGGCAGTTGTTGAGTACCAGCTTCAACACGCCCTTCAGCATTCAGGTCAGCCTCCGCACATAAGAGCTGATGACTGGGCATGAATCTGTGCCGTCCTCCAAAACTTTGAGGACTCCACCAAGATGGTGAGCGGCGATGATGCCATAATTAGCGTCACCATCCTGCTTCTCTGTCTACTGAAACACTTGCTGCTCACAATTAAATAGGAGGCATTGCAGGCGGAGCAAGGAACTATGCAGCCCAGCCTCATCTCAATGCGTATTGGGTGATAATGGAAAGGAGGGTGAGGAGGAGAACATGGACAGTCATCCTCTTGGTGAGGACAGGAAACTGTTGGCTGTTTTGGAAGTCTTGCTACCCCTCTTTCAGTCAGTGGGAAAGCTGTATTAGTTTTGCTTAATGACCTTCAGTGGCCTAAACCGTAGCTTTGCTTATGCACGTTATTTCTCAAAACGCATTACAGATCAGGCCATTGTCCAACTTTATAGTGAGTAAATTCAAGGCGTAAAGAAAGATCTTTGTCTGTGACTAAGCAACACCGAGAAGTGTGAGCTGATTTTGGACGGGCTGCCATTGCTTATGGAACAAGCTGCATTAGAGGACTTCCTGAGAGAAATGACAGATGGAGTAAATACGGTTTCCCTCTTTGCCAGTCTTTTCACTGAGCTAAAGAATATGGCTGTGGTGAAATACAACGCTCACCAAGAAGCAATGTCAGACAGAAGAACATTGGGCCCACCAGAGGATTTGATTCTGAGGGACCAACTTTCTCCCCCACTAAAGAGCCTCATAGCAGCTGCAAGGTTTGCGCTATGAACTCTCCTGAAGGAGAAGCCACAACCCACCGGTGGATTCTCCAGTTCTCTGGTGGGCACGTCCAACCCTGCCGAGAAGCAGTCCTGGCTAAGAAAAGTCTGTGTGAAGTTTCCTGGACACTTTATGGCTGCTTTTTTTTACTGAGGGGGAAACCCACGCAAACACGGGGAGAAAATACAAAATCCTTGCAGATGCTGTCCTTGTTGGGATTTGAAAACAGGATCCCAGCGCTGTAAGGCTTCAGTGCTAACCTCTGAGCCACTGTGCTGCTGTTCTCCCTCTGATGCTAACGTACTGGAGAAACTTGCACCTACTGCCACTCTGTATCTTTAGCTCTTTTGTGAGAAACGAATGTATTTGGGAAGCCACTCAGTCTACCAAATAAAATTCCTGAGAAGAAAATTGTGGATGTCTTCGTTACTGGTACTGTTAATACCATGGCGTCATGCCATAGTTCACTGTAAATATTCCAGGCTGGTAGAAGCCCAGCAGATTCCCACAGAAAAGTACCAGCAGTAATATTCTGGGACACTTGCTTGTGGAAGGTGGGGACGACACCGAGAGACATAGTGGTGGCTGGGGACTGAGTATGGAGACCCGGCCGCCGCCATGAGGTTGTGAAAAGCTTCCGCCTCCACTAGCCTAAAAGGCAACATTTCAAGTGCAAGCAGCAAATGTGCCAGTTTAGAATTGCAGCCTTTGGATAGGTGAGTGGCTGGCTGCATACTTGCCCTTGCATTCCAAGTAGCAGAAAACTAAGGAGATGGATGGCCTCATCATCATCACAACCTGTAAGTTTTGTGCTATGAACTCTCCTGAAGGAGAAGCCAGGACCCACCAGAGGATTCTCTGGTTCTCTGGTGGGCCTGTCCAACCCTTCCGAGAAGCAGGCCTGGCTAAGAAAAGTCTGTGTGAAGGTTCCCGGACACTCTATGGCTGCTTTTTTCTGTGGACTGGCTACAGCAATCTATAAGATTGCAATCTATAAGATCCCTTTACTGGCTTCCAATTGCTGAATGTATCCAGTTCAAACTACTAACAGTGACCTACAAAGCCTTCCATAACCTTTCTCCTTCATACATCTCTGAACTAATATCCAGATATTTTCCCTTATGTAATCTCCCGTCCTCCCAAGACCTCCTTCTCTCCTCTACACTTATTTGTTCCTCACTCAATTGCCTCCAAGACTTCTCCCGAATATCCCCCATTCGCCGGAATTCTGTGCCTCAACACATCCGATTAGCCACCACATGAAGATCCTTCAGACGGAACTCGCAAACCCATCTTTTCAAGACAGCCCACAGCCTGCCATTGCCTCGCTGCCACCTCAACACCACCTGAGCTAATGCAACTCCACAACCTACTGTCTCCTTCCCCACCATCCTGTAGAATGTAAGGCCGCAAGTGCAGGGTCTATAAGACTTAAGATGCAATATGTCACCTTGGCAAAGCCCAGTTATGTTCTGCCCCTGATATCTAACAATAACAAACAGGTCATGCTGAAGAAACTTGCACCTACTGCCACTCAGTGTCTTCAGCTCCTTTGTGAGAAACTAATTTACCCCCCCAACTGACCTATCTATCAATGTCGATGGCTGTCCACTCTCCCCAGTCCCCCAAGCTCGCTGCCTTGGGATAACCCTGGACTCTGAACTCTCCTTCAAACCGCATAAACCAAGCCCTTTCCACTTCCTGCCGACTCCAACTCAAAAATATCTCCCGGATGCACACATTCCTCAACCATGAATCTGCAAAAACACTAGTGCATGCCCTCATCATCTCCCGCCTCGACTACTGCAACCTCCTGCTCTGTGGCTTCCCTTCTACCACTCTTGCACGCCTCCAATCTATCCTAAACTCTGCTGCCTGACTAATCCACCTGTCCCCCCGCTATTCCCCGGCCTCTCCTCTCTGTCAATCTCTTCACTGGCTCCCCATTGCTCAGAGACTCCAGTTCAAAACCCTAACCATGGCATACAAAGCCATTCACAACCTGTCTCCTTACATATATCTCTGACCTAGTCTCCCGCTACATACCCGCACGCAACCTCCGATCCTCACAAGATCTCCTTCTCTACTCCCCACTTATTTCCTCCTCCCACAATCGCATACAAGATTTCTCCCGTGCTTTCCCTCTACTATGGAACTTTCTACCCCAACACATCAGACTCTCGTCGACCGTGGAAACCTTCAAAAGGAGCCTGAAGACCCACCTCTTCCGACAAGCCTACAACCTGCAGTAACCACCGCTGCATGACCAGCTCTAACCTCACCTAATGTATCCTCACCCATCCCTAATAGATTGTGAGCCCTCGCGGGCAGGGTCCTCGCTCCTCCTGTACCAGTCGCTGTCACATTGTGTTCAAGATTATTGTACTTGTTTTTGCTATGAATACCCCTTTTCACATGTAAAGCGCCATGGAATAAATGGCGCTATAACAATAAATAAATAATAATAATAATAATAATAATGTTTGCTCAGCCAGTCTACCAAATAAAATTCCTGAGGTACAGAATTTGCGGATGGCTTTGCTTCTGGTACTTGGTGCTAACACAAAACCGTGGTGTGCCATTCACTGGTTATTCCTTTCTGGTTGGAGACAAGCTCATTCCCACAGAAAAGTACCAGCAAGCTAAGGAGATGGTGTCTTCTATCATCATGAAGGAGTTAGCTTGTTGTCTAGTAGTCTGTTTTTTATACTAAAGATCCTGCTCATTTTTATAGTTTTAAGTGAGCACGCAAAGACAGTGGTTTCTGCAGCAGCGTATCCAGGCTGGGATAGTGTCGGAGAAATTGCTGTACCATCAGGTTGAGGATGCGAGCCATGCAAGGCATGTGTGTGAGGTTGCCCCTGCGTAGGTCCGCCACCGGGTTTGCACTGTTATCGCACACGGCCTTCCCTTGCTCCAGTTTCAGTGGAGACAGCCATTGCTCAAACTCAGCCTGGAGAGCTGTCCACAACTCTTCAGCTATATGACTGTGTGACGCCCAGCTGCGCTTGGTATCACAAATCCTAGAAGGGTGTATTGAAGGATTCCTCCACAGGAGGACCCATAACCATTCACACATCTCCACCTTCCACCTCAGACCACCAGAGGGAGCCCGTTATAGAAGGTGGGGCCAGGCAGCAGTTAGTCTAGACTGGAGTTGACAGAAAGCAAACCTGTTGAGAGAGTTCCTGCAGTACAAAAGCCTGGGAGAGGCCAGTCTGCAGTGGAGCACGTTCTAGACTCAGTTGTAGCTCAGAGAAGTGAGCTTTAGGTGTGCCGGCGCCATAAGATCGGTGAAGGACGGCAAGCTGCCGTTAGTGTGAGCAGCCTAGTGAGGGCCCGAGTAGGCCGAAGGCGAGAGGAGAGTTAGTACATAGGGGGCAGAGGAGCTTAACTGGCTCACCCCGAAGCAGTTACCGGACACCGGGTCCGAAGTTTACCGGGATCTCTATGACCCAGTAAGATATAACCAGAATCACTGGAGAACTACAAGTCCCAGGATCGCTAAAGTGCTGATACGTAACAGAGCCAGGAGACACATAGGCCCGCAGTTAAGGAGCGTATACTCCAAGAAAAGGCCCTACCACAAGGTCAGCCAGCGCAAGACAGAGACAAAGTTAGGCCTAGCTCCAGGCAGGTCAGAAACTTACTACGCAGAGGCAAGAAACAGGAGGCCCAAAACCCGCTCATTGGGGAGGATCCTGACATGCACCCTTCACCCTACAGTGCTCCGGGATGTGCCTGAATTTCCACCAGTAAAAGGTACTGAAGTGACTTTCTTGTCTGTCCCTGTTCTTGCTCAGACCCGGGTGGGTCTCGCCTGTCCTGCATTCCCCGTCATACACTGCCCTGAGGCCTAGCTCCACCTGTGGGGAGCTATACCATCGAGCTGCCTTATCATCGGCCTCAGTGGACTGCCGCAGCAAAAGTCTGCAAATTACTTTTCCACCCTTGACCTCACTAGTGGGTACTGGCAAGTAGCTGTGGCTGAGGAGGATCAGGAGAAGACGGCCTTTACCACCCCGATGGGACTTTGCGAGTTCAACAGTATGCCGTTTGGACTCTGCAATGCCCCCGAAACGTTCCAGAGATTGATGGAGTACTGCCTGGGACACCGCAACTTCGAGACTGTGTTACTTTACCTGGACGATGTAATTGTGTACTCCAGAACATACGAGGACCACTTGAAACACCTGGCAGAGGTGTTTGAGTCACTGTCCCGGTACAGGATGAAGTTGAAGCCCTCAAAGTGCCACCTGCTCAAGAGAAAGGTACAGTACCTGGGGCATATTGTCAGTCCGGAAGGGGTAGCACCAGACCCGGAGAAGGTCACTGCCATCCAGAAGTGGCCGGAGCCAAAGAACCTCAAGGAGGTGCGTCAGTACTTGGGACTAGTAGGATACTACCGGAGGTTCGTAAAGGACTACACCAAGAAAGCAGCTCCTCTGCCAGATCTCCTGGTAGGGCAGTCCCCCAAAGGCAGAAACCCTCCATTCCACTGGGGTAAGGAGCAAGCCGAGTATTTTCAGGAGATGAAGGAGATCCTGACAGGTGATGAGATCCTAGCCTACCCTGACTACAGTCAACCGTTCCTGCTGTATACAGATGCCAGCAATGAAGGCCTGGGAGCTGTGCTGAGTCAGAAGCAGAATGGCCAGGAGAAGGTAATCGCATACGCAAGCAGGAAGCTCTGCCCGACTGAGAGGAACCCAGAGAACTATAGCAGTTTTAAGTTGGAGTTCCTGGCCTTGGTCTGGGCCATCACTGAAAGATTTAAGCACTACTTGGCCTCCAGCAAGTTCACTGCCTACACTGACAATAACCCCTTGACCCATCTTGAAACAGCTAAGTTGGGAGCACTGGAACAACGATGGATGGCTCGGCTGTCGAACTACCAATTTACAATTAAATACCGGGCGGGCCGCAAGAACGCCAACGCCGATGCCCTGTGTAGGATGCCTCACCAGTCAGACACAGAAGAAGAAGTGGATGACCTGGAAGAGATAGAGCTACCTACCTTTCATCGGAGTGGGATGATCCATGAGCAATGAGCTTCCAGGAAGCAACGTGGAAAGACGTTAAACCCCCTGCAGCTGGAAAGAGACTCAGGACAGCGACCCGGTTGTCAGCTGCATCAAACAGCTAATAACCCAAGAAGGTACCTTCCTGGAGAAGGATGCGTCTCTCCAAGCCAAGCAGCTGTGAAACGAGAGAAGCCGGCTGTTTATCTACCGTGAGAAGCTGTGCCGGAGGTACGTCAATCCAAAAACCCATGAGCTGGTATGGCAGATAGTGGTCCCGAAGACAGACATCCAGATGGTATTAGAGGCTTACCACGATCAGGCGGGGCACTTTGGCTGGTAAAAGCTAGAGACCCTGCTGAAGTGTCGATTCTATTGGGTAGGAATGCGCAGCTCCATTGAGAGGTGGTGCCGAGACTGTGGACCCTGTGGCCTATGAAGAAAAGACTTCAGCAGCCAGAAGGCACCCCTGCAACCTATCAAGACGACTCGGCCCCTGGAGATCGTGGCCCTGGACCATGTCAAGCTCTCCCACAGCAGGTCAGGGTACTCCTATGCTCTGACCATGGTGGATCACTACTCACGTTTCCTGGTGGTCGCCCCCGTCAAATACCTGACGGCAGAGACAGCAGCAAAGACATTCCAAGCGTACTTATGCAGACCCCACGGATATCCTGAGCAGGTGCTGACTGACCAATGCCTGGCCTTTGAGGCTGAGTTGTTCAAGGAGTTCTGCCATTTGTATGGTTGTAAAAAGATCAGAACTACACCGTACCACCCACAAACAAACAGTCTTTGCGAAAAGATGAACAACATCATCATCGACCTGCTAAAGACCATACCACTTGAGGAGAGAAACCAGTGGCCAGACCTACTACCTGACTTAGTGGATCTGTATAATCATATACCAGTGAGTTCCACCAATTGCACTCCGGCATATCTCATGCGGGCAAGGCCAGGAAAAGCTGCCCATGGATCTGGAGCTTGGTGTTGTTGAGCCTGAAGCTGATATGACCACTGAAGATTGGGACAAGACCAGACAAGAGCAGTACAGAAGGGTACAAGCTTGTGTTGAGGACAGTCTTACTCGGGTGAGAGAAAAGCAGGAGAGTCAATATAACAAAAATGCACCCACAGAACCTTTCACACCAGGTGAAACAGTACTAAAAAGGAAAAGACGTAACCACAAACTTGATGACCAGTGGGAAAAAGACCCCTACACTGTGTTACCATCAAGGTTTGACAATAAGAAGACTTGCATAATCAGTCGAGACGGAGGAAAAACATCTACAACAGTGTCCAGGGACCACCTAAAGTTGTGTCCAGATTTACTGAAACCCCAAGAAAAAGTGCCTCTCACAATCCAGGAAGAACCTGAAGAATCAGTGATACACAATGTCCTAGGAGACTTCCCAGCAGATTGGCCTCAGATAGGAGGAGCAGTAATCATCCCAGTACTCCAATTCTATGAACAGCCAGAAAACCCTCCACCGCAAATTGATCCTGTAAGTGCTGCAGAAGAGCCAGCTCAAGAAGTATCCCCGGATGAAGGATTCCCGGTAGGAGCAGAGCAAGAGGGCCCAGCCAATGGTAGACTTGCCAGTCCAAGAGAGAGGTTAAGGCAGTTTTACAACATGGTCACACGTAGAACTGGTAGAGTAACTGAGAATACAGACACTGACTCCCCACAAACCACCGCACTACGCAGATCAATACGTAGCACAAGAGGTAAACCCCCTGTCAGGTACACTGAATAAAATAGTAAAATTTCTGAAAATGTAGATAGTTACCCCTGGGGTATTGTGTATTTTCATGCATGTTTCTATTAATTTGTGCTTTGCCTATTTACTTTCTTATTTGCCTAAGAACTTCGTGGCTGAGGACTGTGTGCAGCCCAAAAACTCTTATTGTATATAATTGCGCTCCATGGAGTGCCCTTTAGGTGACCTCAGAAGAAAAACCTGTCTGGAGTGGCTCTGTTGGAGGTCCAACTCTGGATCTGCATGCCCTGCAGCCACCCCAGGGCCTACGTAGGGGGTTTAGGACAGGTCCCTCCAAATCACCAAAGTACTCTACCCTGTGAGATGGACATCCTGTATGGGAACCTCACCATAGGAGACTTGGATTCTGAGGACGCTTTGCATTTGTAATTGTTATGTAACGTTTAAGATTGGTGCCTCCCATAAAGGGAAGATTGTTCATGTATTGCTTATATTTCCTATTTTTAATGTTATATAAAATGTACTTCAGCCCGGGAGTGCTGAGTTTAACTAGGGGTGAATGTGATGGCCAGCTGCGCTTGGTATCACAAATCCTAGAAGGGTATATTGAAGGATTCCTCCACAAGAGGCCCCCATAACCATTCACACATCTCCACCTTCCACCTCAGACCACCAGAGGGAGCCTGTTAGAGAAGGTGGGGCCAGGCAGCAGTTAGTCTAGACTGGAGTTGACAGAAAGCAAACCTGTTGAGAGAGTTCCTGCAGTGCAAAAGCCAGTCTGCAGTGGAGCACGTTCTAGACTCAGTTGTAGCTCAGGGAGGTGAGCTTTAGGTGTGCCGGCGCCATAAGATCGGTGAAGCATGGCAAGCTGCCGTTAGTGTGAGTAGCCTAGTGAGGGCCCGAGTAGTACATAGGGGGCAGAGGAGCTTAACTGGCTCACCCCGAAGCAGTTACCAGACACCGGGTCCAAAGTTTACCGGGATCTCTATGACCCAGTAAGATATAACCGGAATCCCTTTAGAACTACAAGTCCCAGGATCGCTAAAGTGCTGATACGTAACAGAGCCAGGAGACACATAGGCCCGCAGTTAAGGAGCGTGTACTCCAAGAAAAGGCCCTACCACAAGGTCAGCCAGCGCAGGACAGAGACAAAGTTAGGCCTAGCTCCAGGCAGGTCAGAAACTTACTACGCAGAGGCAAGAAACAGGAGGCCCAAAACCCGCACCCTTCACCCTACAGTGCTCCGGGATGTGCCTGAATTTCCACCAGTAAAAGGTACTGAAGTGACTTTCGTGTCTGTCCCTGTTCTTGCTCAGACCCGGCTGGGTCTCGCCTGTCCTGCATTCCCCGTCATACACTGCCCTGAGGCCTAGCTCTACCTGTGGGGAGCTATACCATCGAGCTGCCTTATCATCGGCCTCAGTGGACTGCCGCAGCGCTGGTAATTCTCACCAGAAGCCACAGGTGGCGTCACAAACCTTTATAAATTTCACAGATCACCAACCCTTTTAAAGGAGCGAACCCTGGGTACGGGCCAGGGAGCCGACCACCGCGATATCCCTACAAGGCCAGGCTAAAGGCCCGGATACTGAGTCATCCTCATTCCCCTGGGTGAGTCAACTGCGATCTGCAAGCCAAATTAATTTTAAGTAAGAGGAACAACGGTGATCCAGGTCCACGGACGCCAGGTTGTATTAAAAATAAATAATCTCTTTATTATAGATTTATAAAAAAAGAACTGATTGAAAGTCTGAAATAGACTGGCAAAAAAAGAAATTACAATCAGTCCAAAAGGGGGAATGGGGGGGAGGGGGGGGGACGGGGTAGAGGTGAAGTCTACCAGACGCATTTTGAGCGCAGGTGCATTCTTAAACTTGGTATGAATTAATTTTATTAATTTTAACACTGTCTGATTGCGGTGAGCCCTGGCTACGCAGTATGGAGGTGGGGGTGATTCTCTCTGCACTGTTGGAACATGTGTCTCATTAAGGCAGAGGTTGAGGGCGCAGGTGGAGGATGCAGAAAACCTGCAGGAACTGTTAGATACAGAGGTTTGTCCCATAAGCCTTGGGGATTCCAACACTCGTCTAGTGACACCTTGGTGTCTAGTGGTTTAGGTCTCCAACCCTAGCTTATTTAGTAGGTTATATTAACAACCGCTGTTGTCTTATTAGTTTACTTCTCCAACCCCTGTTTTCTATTAGCTTAGTTCTCCATGTTCTGGTGTGTATTTGTTTCATTCTCCAACCTTAGCTGTTTATTAGTTTATTTTCTAACCCCTGTTGTATATTAGTTTAGTTCTCCATGTTCTGCTGTGTATTAATTTCTTTCTCCAACCCATCCATGCCCACCCCCAGGGGTTATCATCTGGTGACGAGGGTTTGGATTCTTCTCGGACCCTACTTCGTTCAGGCCCAGATCAACTGAAAAAAAATTTGGGCCTCACTACAAATGCTTTCCCCCTCTTGAGTCTGTGAAGCTTTGGATCAGACCTCTGATGCACCAGAATAGAATTTGTGAACTGCTCTGCAGACTCGCCCATCTGTGCTTCCCCACAGTCAGTTGGCCGGTTGGAGAGTTGTGATGTGGGTGAAAACAAGGATAATTGGGGTGCCACCTCTGAAGACTATACTGTGTGTGATGTTAAGGTGGAGGAAGAGGAGCAGAGGCAACTTGATGTAGGGCTTGTCATCTACTGGAGCACTTGTTCTTCCTGCCCCTTATCTACAAAGTGTATCACTGTGCGACTGCCAAAGAAAGGGAGTGGAGTACAGTAACAGAAATTTTCAAAATGCTGCACAATTGCTCACTGCAGCAAAACAAACCTACTTCTTATCTCTCATATCATATGTGTCTCACAACCCTACATGTCAAGTCCCTCCTCTGTCCACCAGCTCCCCCTGCCTTTCCCCTCCTCTCATCTTAGCCGAAGACTTAGCCTCATTCTTCAAGCAGAAGATTGACAACATAGGGCAAAGCTTTTGCTTAAATTCCCAACAGCCCCTACTCATAACGACTCAACTCTCCTCCTCCAAAACCAGCTTCTCTGCCATCAGGAAGATCATCTTTATTCTCCAAATCACATCTCACCACCTGTGAACTTGACCTAATACCATCCCACCTCATTCCAAACCGTACCACAGTCTTCTTCCCAAGCCTAAACCTCTTCTTCAACCTGTCACTAACAACTGGCGTCTTCCCCTCATGATTCAAACATACCTCGATCACACCCATCCTCCAAAAGCCCTCCCTTGACCGTTCCTATGTTTAGCTATCGCCCACTCTCACTTACATAGTTACATAGTTACATAGTTTATAAGGCCGAAAAAAGACAAGCATCCATCCAGTTCAGCCTATTTCTTGTGCACTGCAGCTATTCCGCAGCATTTATCCAGGGGAAGGCAAAAAAAAAAAACCATGCGGTATAGACCAATTTACATCATTGAGGAAAAATTCACTTCCCGACTCCAATCTGGCAGTCAGATTAAATCCCTGGATTAATTAACTATCACTAAGCATAAGATGTAATTTTATTGTTCTCAAAAAAGGCGTCCAGGCCTCTCTTGAACTCATTAAGTGAGTTGGACATCCCCTATGCCTCCAAACCACTGGATCAACAGGTCTATTTTGAACTGTCCTTCCACCTCTCCTCCTGCTCCCTCTTTGACCGCTTACAATCTGGCTTTCGACCTCTCTATTCCAGTGAAACTGCCCTGACTAAAGTCACCAATGACTTACTAACTGCCAAATCCAAGCAAGAATACTCTGTCCTCCTTCTCCTCCTAGACCTGTCATCTGCCTTCAACACAGTAGACCATACCCTCTTACTACAGACTCTCATCTCTCGGTATCACAGACTTGGCCCTGTCTTAGATCTTTTCATACCTAACCAACACCACATTTAGTGTCTCCCACTCACACACCACTTCCTCATCTCACCCCCTATGTGTCGGTGTCTCCCAAGGTTCAATTCTAGGACCCAGGCTCTTCTCCATCTACACCTTCGGACTGGGACAGCTCATAGTATCATGGCTTTCAGTATCACCTCTATGCTGATGACAGATATAGTTTTCTGGACCTGATATCACCTCCTTACTAACCAAAATCCCACAATGTGTGTCTTGTATTTCATCTTTCTTCTCTGTTGGATTTGTAAAAATTAACATGGAAAAACAGAATGCATCATCTTTCCATCATCTCATTCACCCCCCCAACTGACCTATCAAAGTAACATACAGTGAATTAAATAAGTATTTGATCCTGTGCTGTTATTGTAAGTTTGTCCACTGACAAAGACATGATCAGTCTATAATTTAAGGGTAGGTTAATTTTAACATTGACAGATAGGATGTCCAAAAAAAATCAAGAAAATCACATTGTATAAATTAGATAAATTTATTTGCATTTTGCAGTGAGAAATAAGTATTTGATCCCCTACAAAACCATTATGAGTTCTGGCTCCTACAGAGCAGTTAGACGCTCCTAATCAACTCGCTACCTGCATTAAAGACAGCTGTCTTACATTGTCACCTGTATAAAGAGCTGAAAATGAGGGCGCAATAGTGCTGTTACCCAGGCAAACAAATTTAAAGAGTGAAAATATACTTACCTTGCGGGGTTGTGTCATTCTCTAAAAACACTGATATGGAGGCTCAGTATTCCCATTTACCTGCTGGGGTGTTGCATCGCAGCGCCTTCCGTCACCACTTGTCTCACATCCAATTCTTCTCTAGCTTGCTCCCATCCTGCACACTCTAAAAGGATATCCGATGAGTCTATATAATAAGTGGTTCTCCTACATCAATCACAACACACCAATGCAGGCACAGGCTTTTCTCCTGCTTAGGACCACAACATACCAGCGCGGTCCCCGACAATCAAAAGCATGGAATATATCAGCCTTTGTCAATTAATTTCTTCACTTGCTCGGTCATTCCCCTCTGACTGATTAAAACTTCTTAAGATTATATTATATCGCACGATGTACAGGAGGTTATACATTCATCTATCCTATTAACTCACATGATCAATTGATGATCTATTACCTGGGGAAATATGCTATGTAAATTTAGTTCTCAGGAGTGGCATAAAATACAAACATGCTCTATCTCCATGATGCGGGCATGAACCATGGTCAGAGTAAAATCATTGGTACACCGCATAGGCTTTATTGGTGGCATGGAGTATATTTATATTCTATGTCAGTGATAAGGATATGGGCAATGGTGGATGCATATGCATACACTTGTCAGTGTTTTACTAAAAATATACATTGTTCTACAATCATGTCTTTCTTGTTAGTACCATCACATAATTATATCCCTCTTAAATGGCGGCTTAACAATGTCTACCAACTATCAGATACTTCCACGGTCTAGAGGTACTGACCATGGATGTTGTCTTTGTATGGTATAGGGCACCAACAGCTAAAGGGTTCGGATCATCATACATAAAAAAATTCTTTTATTTTTACATCATGGAACTCATGTAAAAGACGTTTCAATTTTTATTTCAATTTTATAAAATTTTGATTACTTTTTTATAATTCTTCTCTTAATGACGCTAATAGACACACTTTTTTAAGGAATTTGTAAAGGTTTAATTTTTAAATGTAAACGGTTGCTGGTGCTTTGGCGACAGTTTTTTTTCACTTTCCATGTGTATACACATTCTCTGCTGTTAACATATCTTAAGCTATGCACTTGATGAAGTGGACGGGACCTCCACGAAACACGTTTGTTTTTAGCTTGTCAAAAGAATAAATCCACAACACAGGTACTGGAATCTGTATCATCTCTACTAACGGAGGAGCGCGGAACTACCGACACCTTTCATCTTTCCTTCACATAATCACCTGTATAAAAGACTCCTGTCCACAGACTCAATTAATCAGTAAGACTCTAACCTCTACAACATGGTCATGACCCTAGAGATTTCTAAGGATGTCAGGGACAAGATCATAGACTTGCACAAAGCTGGAATGGACTACAAAACCGTAAGTAAGACGCTGGGTGAGAAGGAGACAACTGTTGGTGCAATAGTAAGAAAATGGAAGAAATACAAAATGACTTTCAATCAACATCGATCTGAGGCACCATGCAAAATCTCACCTCGTGGGGTATCCTTGATCATGAGGAAGGTGAGAGATCAGCCTAAAACAACATGGGAGAACTTGTTAATGATCTCAAGGCAGCTGGGACCACAGTCACTAAGAAAACCATTACGCCTTAAAGGTTTAAAATCCTGCAGTGCCCGCAAGGTCCCCCTGCTCAAGAAGGCACATGTGCCGGCCCATCTGAAGTTTGCCAATGAACACCTGGATGATTCTGTGAGTTATTGGGAGAAGGTGCTGTGGTCAGATGAGACAAAATTTGAGCTCTTTGGCATCAACTCAACTCGCCGTGTTTGGAGGAAAAAGAAGGATGAGTACAACCCTAAGAACATCGCCCCAACCGTGAAGCATGGTGGGGGGAAACATTATACTTTGGGTTTGCTTTTCTGCAAAGGGGACATGACGACTGCACCGCACTGAAGGGAAGATGGATAGGATCATGTATCGCAAGATTTTGGCCAGCAACCTCCTTCCGTCAGTAAGAGCATTGAAGATGGGTCGTGGCTCGGTCTTCCAGCAAGACAATGACCCAAAACATACAGCCAAGGCAACAATGGAGTGGCTCAAAAAGAAGCGCAGTAGGTTCATGGAGTGGCCTAGCCAGTCTCCAGACCTTAATCCTATAGAAAACTTATGGAGGGAGTTGAAGCTCCGAGTTGCAAAGTGACAGCCTCAAAATCTTAATGATTTAGAGATGATCTGCAAAGAGGAGTGGACCAAAATTCCTCCTGACATGTGCGCAACCCTTATCATCAACTACAAAAAAAGTCTGACTGCTGTGCTTGCCAACAAGGGTTTTGCCACCAAGTATTAAGTGTTGTTTGCCAGAGGGATCAAATACTTATTTCTCACTGCAAAATGCTAATAAATTTATCTAATTTATACAATGTGATTTTCTTGATTTTTTTGGGGATATTCTATCTCTTAATGTTAAAATTAACCTACCCTTAAAATTATAGACTATTCATGTCTTTGTCAGTGGGCAAACTTACAAAAACAGCAAGGGATCAAATACTTATTTCCCCCACTGTATGTTACTTTGATTGATAGGTCAGCTGGGAGGGGGGGTGAATGAGATGGTGGAAAGATGATGCATTCTACAAAAACAGCAAGGGATTAAATATTTATTTCCTTCACTGTAGTAACATATCGTAGATTGAATAAACACCTAGGTCCATCAAGTTCAACCTTTCTCCCTCTATTGTACTCCCTACACTAACACTACACTAACTTAGTAACTCAAACTAGGCCTTACAAATGTATTTCCATTTTTACTATTACTGCACTATTACAATTACAAATTAACCAGTTTATAATTTTTTTAATTAGTTTCATTTTTTTGTATTACTCTTATGGTATTACTAAAATCCCGTACCTAATTCTGTTGATCCAGAAAAAGGCAAAAAAAACAGGACACAATCAGCCAATTTGCATCACGGGGAAAAATTCCTTCTTGACCCCGAGAAAAGGCGATCAGTCCTAGAACCCTGGATCAAATGTACTACTATAAGTGTAACATTTTGTCTAATTTAACTGTAACCCACAATGTTACCTGTATCAAGGAAATCATCCAGCTCTTTTTTGAAAGTTGTCATAGTGTCTGCCATTATTACCTCTTGTGGTCGGCATTCCACAGCCCGACTGTTCTGACTGTAAAGAACCCTTTCCTGTTTATGTGCTGGTATCGCCTTTCTTCCACCCGTAATGAGTGCCCCCTGGTCCTTAGTATAGTCTATGGAAGGAATAAGTCATGTGCTAGACCTTTGTACTGACCACACATATATTTATACATGTAAATGAGATCCCCTCTGAGGCTTCGTTTTTCTAAGCTAAACAAGTTCAACTTTTTCAACCTCTCATCATAGGAGAGGCCTTCCATCCCTTGTAATAATCGAGTTGAGCGCCTTTGAACTGACTCTAACTTCTGAATATCCTTTTTAAAATGTGGAGCCGAAAACTGGATCCCATATTCCAGATGTGGCCTCACCAGTGGTTTATAAAGGGGTAACAATACGTTGTGATCGTGAGATTTTATTTCTCTTTTTATACACCCTAAAATCTTGTTTGCTTTTGCAGCTGCTGCTTGACATTGAGTACTGCTGCTCAGCTTACTTGTAACCAGAATACCCAAATCCTTCTACTGTTCTGTAGTCCCGAGTATACTCCCATTTAATGTATATGTGGCAATAGGATTACTCCGTCCTAGGTGCATTACTCTACATTTATCTACATTAAACTTTATCTGCCAAGTGTTTGCTCATTCTGTCATCTTATCCAGATCGTTCTGCAATATCATGTCAACATCATATTTTAATATCCTACATAGTTTGGTATCATCAGCAAAAATTGACACTTTACTCACAATCCCATCCCCAAGTTCATTAATACAGAGGTTAAAAAGAATCGGTCCTAGCACAGATCCCTGTGGCACCCCGCTGCTGACTGTTTCCCATTTAGAGAATGTACCATTTATCACAACCCTTTGTTTCCTATTATTTAGCCAATTCCTTACTCATCTACATATAGTTCCCCCAAGTCCTTGCTTCTGTAGCTTCAGTATAAGACTGCTATGTGGTACAGTATCAAATGCCTTTGCAAAGTCCAGATAAATCACATCATCCGCATTACCAACATCCAGATTTGCACTTACCTCCTCATAGAACCTCAACATGTTGGTTAAACACAACTAGTGTTGAGCGAGCATGCTCGACACTGCTCGGTACTCGCCCGAGCATCTCACTACTCGGGATGTTCGGCGAGAACCGAGCATTTCCGGGTTATTGTCGCAAGAGGTGGATGATGCTGATGAGACACAATTGCCAGAAAGTCAGGAGGCGGACCAGGGTGCGGAAGTGGAAGACGCGGTGATGGATGATATAGTAACTGAACCAACCTGGCTGGGAGACATACAGAGCGAGGACATCAGTACACAGGGGGAGGGAGGTGTAGCACTACAACAGGCAGGAAGAAGCAGTGTGATGACCACAGACACAAGGCGGGAAAGCGTTCCTCGTAATGCCAGCATGATGGAAGTTGCCAGTACAACTGTTATGTCTAGTGTTGAGCCAGCATTGTCGACACTGCTCGGTACTCGCACGAGCATCTCACTACTCGGGATGTTCGGCGAGCACCGAGCATTTCCGGGTTACTCGGGCGGGAGCTCGGGTCTCCGCCCTGCACGTTTGGCGCTCTTTACAGAGCCAATGAACATACAGGGATTGCCAGCCAGTCACTGTAATGCCGCAGCCATGTTGTTTGTGGGCATTACAGTGATTGACTGGCCGCACAGTGTCACCTCGAGTATTTAAAACCGGGCGCTGCCATCTTGGACACAGTCGCCCGGGATCAGACAGTGTAGGGTCAGTGCTGCTGAGTTAGGGAGAGATATATAGTGCAACATAGGTAGTGTAGGGTCTCTAAAGCCTGCCAAATCAAACAAACAGTCCTTCTCAGGACTAATATCCATCCCAGATATCAGGCAGGCTGTATAGGTCCTATACTATAGGAGACGCAGTGGTTATACCAACAAACACTGCATTACAGTCCAGTGTGCTCCTGCTGGTCAAATTGCTAGATTTATCCCTCGGTCTCAGGGGCCAGCAAAAATCCTTTTTTTTTCATCTAAATCCTGAATTTTTTTTTCCTAAGTAAAAATGTACAAATATGCATCGTATTAACCTTTTGGTATCCCCCCCCACCCCCCAAAAAAAATTGAGTTTGTCTGTGACTGTTCAGACACCAATATATCTGTTTAAAAGGGTCTGGTGTAGGCCAGATAACTAGAACTGTGGTTTTGCAGTTCCATGGTTCAAATCTCTGTATTATCCTGCTTTTGCCATTTTTTCCGTAAAAAAAACAGTAATAGTGTCTCCCTGACTGTTCAGACACAAATATATCTGTTTAAAAGAGTCTGGTGTAGGCCAGAAAACTAGAACTGTGGTTTTGCAGTTCCACGGTTCAAATCTCAGTATTGTTCAGCTTTTGGCTTTTTTTCCGTAAAAAAAAACAGTAATAGTGTCTCCCTGACTGTTCAGATACAAATATATCTGTTTAAAAGATTCTGGTGTAGGCCAGATAACTAGAACTGTGGTTTTGCAGTTCCACGGTTTAAATCTCTGTATTATCCTGCTTTTGGCATTTTTTCCGTAAAAAAACCCCAGTAATAGTGTCTCCCTGACTGTTCAGACACAAATATATCTGTTTAAAAGATTCTGGTGTAGGCCAGATAACTAGAACTGTGGTTTTGCAGTTCCACGGTTCAAATCCCTGTATTATGCAGCATTTGGCCTTTTTTACGTTAAAAAAACCCCAGGAATAGTGTCTCGCTGACTGTTCAGACACAAATATATCTGTTTAAAAGAGTCTGGTGTAGGCCAGAGAAATAGAACTGTGGTATTCCTCTTCCACTGTTCTAATCTCCATTTTATTTCCCTTTTTCCATTGATAGTGCGAGTGTAAGCTATTTTACTTCATTTACAATGGGCAAGGCACGTGGCAAGGGACGTGGAACTGGACTTTCTGGTGATGGTGCGTGTAGAGGACGGGGCTGTGGCCAAGGTGAAAATGTGCCACAACCAACAGCCACATCTTCTCGCTCCCACTTCTTGACCGAATTACTAGGGAAGCACACTACAACACCAGTATTGCGAACTGATCAGTGTGAACAGGTTATTAATTGGATAGGAGATAATACTTCCAGTTACCTGGGCACCACCACCTCCGGTCTGTCTTCCACACGGTCAAGTTTTAGTAGCCATGAGTCTCGACCGCATATTTCTCCTCACCCTGATGCTCCTTCCTCCCACCATGCCGAGTGTCGTCAGACAGCAACTGATACCACAGTTGGACACTCTGAAGCGCTGTTCACTGGTCCATTTCCATATTTGTGCCCCTCGCCTGCTCCGCTTGAAGTGGTGGAAGAGGAGATCCCATGTAGCGATGCCCAAATATTTGAACAGCCACGGCCACAGGAAGTCGACGCTGGCAATTTGTCACAAGAGGTGGTCGATGACTAGACACAATTGTCACGAAGTGAGGAGGAGGATCGTGGTGCGCAAGTGGAAGAGGAGGAGGTGGTGGATGATCTAGTAACTGACCCAACGTGGCAGGAGGACACGCAGAGCGAGGCCAGCAGCACACAGGGGGAGGGAGGCAGAGTACCCCAACAGGCAGGAAGAAGCAGTGTGGTGGCCGCACACAGAAGGCGGGCAACAGTTCTCCGTAACACCAACACGAGGGACGGTGCCAGTACAACCGGTAGGTCTTCAGAGTCTGAAATTTTTTTAAAGACTCTGCTCATAACCCCAAAAAGGCCATTTGTACCACCTGCCATGCCAGCATCAGCAGGTGTGACAAAACTACCAGCCTGACCACCACCAGCATGATCAGGCACATGTCAGCAAAGCACCAGACTTTGTGGGCAGAACCCCATGGTCCACGATCAGTGTCAGCGGGTGTCACCACTGCTTCTTCTGCTGTTGTGTGTGTAAGAGAACCCCCTGTTGTGCGTGCAAGGCAATCCCCTGTCCATACTGCATGCAAAGATGCCCCTTTCTCTCAGTCTTCACTTGTTATGGCAGTTTCTCAAGAAACAGCATCAACGTCTTTGTCCCACCGCAGCGTTCAATTGTCCATATCCCAGAACTTTGAACGAAAGCGCAAATTCACAGCCAACGCCCCACAGTCCTAAATTCGCACATTTCACGACTGCTTGCATTGGAAATGCTGCCTTTTAGGCTAGTGGAGAATGAATCCTTCCGCAACCTTATGGTGGTGGCCATCCCTCGGTACTCGGTCACCAGCCGACACTATTTTCCCCGGTGTGCCATCCCCAAACTACACAAGCACGTGTCCCAAAACATCTGCCGTGCCCTCAACAACGCAGTTACTGGAAGAGTCCACCTGACAACGGACATGTGGACAAGTGCTTGTGGCCAGGGACTGTACATCTCCCTGATGGCACACTGGGTAAACATAGTGGAAGCCGGGACCCAGTCGGACCTTGGGACGGAACACATCCTCCCCAAACCAAGGATTGCAGGCCCTATGTCAGTCAGAGTTGCCCCCACAGTGTACAGCTCCTGTGCATCATCCTCCTCCTCATGTTCAGCCTCCATCTCAGATATCACCACATCAGTTACAAGCTGGAAGCACTGCAGTACTGCCTCAACCAAGCGGCAACAGGCTGTGCTGATACTCATAAGCTTAGGTGATAAACCTCACACTGCTTGTGAGTTGTGGACAGCTGTGAAAGAGCAGGCAGATCTGTGGCTGACACCACTGAACCTACATCCAGGCATGGTCGTGTGTGACAATGGCCGTAACCTGGTGGCGGCTCTGAGGCGAGGCGAGATCACACACGTACCATGCCTGGCTCATGTGCTTAACCTCATGGTTCAGCGATTTCTTAAATCGTACCCCGAGTTGCCAGATCTGCTCGTCAAAGTACGCTGCCTGTCAGCTCATTTTCGGAAGTCGGCTACAGCTTCCGCCGCCCTTGCTGTGTTGCAGCAGCGTTTGCAGCTTCCGGCACACCGACTGGTGTGTGATGTCCCAACAGGTTGGAACTCTACCCTCCACATGTTGCTAAGGATTTGTGAGCAGAAGAGAGCAGTTGTGGAGTACCAGCTGCAACAAGGCTGTCGATATTCAGGTCAGACTCCACACATAAGACGTCAGGAGTGGACCTGGATGTCTGACATATGTATCATCCTGACAAACTTTGAGGAGTCCACCAAGATGGTGAGTGGCGATGACGCCATCATTAGCGTCAGCATTCCACTTGTCTGTCTTTTGCAACGCTCTCTGCAGAGAATTAAAGAGGAGGCATTGCAGCCAGTGTATGATGAGATGGATCAAGAACCCGTAATGGGAGATTACACACAGCCCAGCCTCATCTCATCCCAACGTGCATTGGGGGACAATGAGGGAGAGAAGGAGGAGGAGAAGGAGGAGGAGGAAGAACAGGAGCTTGCGTCATGCGCTGTAGACGGTAGTACCTGTACAACTGTCATACCTTCGGTTCAGCGTGGGTGGCCTGAGGACAGGGGGGAGGAGGAGGAGGGGGAGGAGGAGAGCATGGTCAGTCATCATCTTGGTGAGGACACGGACGTCTTGCCCGTTACCAGTCTGGCACGCATGGCTGACTTTATGTTACGCTGCCTTAACAGTGACCCTCGCATTGTCAAAATGTTGGGTGACAGTCATTACTGGTTGGTGACACTTTTAGACCCCCGCTACAAGGAGAACTTTTACTCTCTTCGTCCTGAGGTGGAGAAGTCTACAAAAAAGTGGCAGTACCAGAAGGCCCTTGCTGCAGAACTGTTAAAAAAAATTCCCATCTGAACACGCTAGCGGCAGAGGTCACAGTTCGTTGACCAACCAAGGCGTACAGGCAAGAGAGACGCAACTCCAATCCAGCAGAGGCAGGGGAACACTGTGAACATTCTGGGACAGTTTTCTGAGACCTGCCCAGCTTACAGGCCCTGAGGCGCGGGGTACTCTCACAAGGAGTGGAAAGTTTCAAAAGATGGTGAGGGAGTACCTTGCCGACCGTACCAGCGTCCTCCGTGATTCTTCTGTGCCTTTTAATTATTGGGTATCCAATCTAGACACTTGGAAAGAACTCGCTCTGTATGCCTTGGAGGTCCTGGCCTGCCCTGCCACTAGCGTGTTATCGGAGCGTGTTTTTAGTGCCACTGGGGGAATTATAACTGATAAGCGCACTCACCTATCAACTGACAATGCTGACAAGCAGACCCTTATGAAAATGAATAAGGGCTGGATTGGGTCAGACTTCTCATCAACACCAAATGACAGCAGAGTAACATAAAGTCAAATCCACTGTGTTGTTTCGGGAGGTGTATTCCCATGCACCGCTTCAAACCCACACATGGGTATACGCTACCTCATTTCGGCTGTATTTTGCTCTTCTCCTTATCCTCAGCCTCCACCACCACTATACCACCAGGGTGACCGTGGTCCTTGTTGCCAGTTCCTCCGCCCTAATATTTGGCAGCTTTTGCTTGGAAGGCATAGGCAAAGACTATGGGAGACCCACTCCCCAATAATGGGAATAATGTTTTTAATATGCTGTACTGCATGGCTCTTGTTTGCCAGCATTGCAAGTTCCTCCGTCCTAATTTTTGGCAGCTTTTGCTTGGAAGGCATAGGAAAGACTATGGGAGACCCACTCCCCAATAATTGGAATAATGTTTTTAATATGCTATACTGCATGGCTCTTGTTTGCCAGCACTACAAGTTCCTCCGTCCTAATTTTTGGCAGCTTTTGCTTGGAAGGCATAGGCAAAGACTATGGGAGACCCACTCCCCAATAATGGGAATAATGTATTTAATATGCTGTGCTGCATGGCTCTTGTTTGCCAGAATTGCAAGTTCTTCCGTCCTAATTTTTGGCAGCTTTTGCTTGGAAGGCATAGGCAAAGACTATGGGAGACCCACTCCCCAATAATGGCAATAATGTTTTTAATATGCTGTACTGCATAGCTCTTGTAAGGGGCATTAAAACCATCTAGTTAAGCTACTGCGACCTCCATGTCTCTTCCAAGGGGCATTAAAACCGTCTTGTTAAACCACTCTGAACTCCACATCTCTTCCAAGGGGCATTAAAACCGTCTTGTTAAACCACTCTGAACTTCACGTCTCTTCCAATGGGCATTAAAACCGTCTTGTTAAACCACTCTGAACTCCAAGTCTCTTCCAAGGGGCATTAAAACCGTCTTGTTAAGCTACTGTGACCTCCACCACTCTTCCAAGGGGCATTGATATTGTCTTTTTATTCCAATATGATCTCCACCACTCTTTCAAGGGGCATTAAAACTGTCTTGTTAAGCTACTGTGACCTCCACCACTCTTCCAAGGGGCATTAAAACCATCTTGTTAAGCTACTGTGACCTCCACCACTCTTCCAAGGGGCATTGATATTGTCTTTTTATTCCATTGCGACGTCCACCACTCTTCCATGGGGCATTAAAACTGTCTTGTTAAATTACTGTGACCTCCACCACTCTTCCAAGGGGCATTAAAACCATCTTGTTAAGCGACTGTGACCTCCACCACTCTTCCAAGGGGCATTAAAACTGTCTTGTTAAGCTACTGTGACCTCCACCACTCTTCCAAGGGGCAATAAAACCGTCTTGTTAAGCTACTGTGACCTCCACCACTTTTCCAAGGGGCATTAAAACTGTCTTGTTAAGCTACTGTGACCTCCACCACTCTTCCAAGGGGCATTAAAACTGTCTTGTTAAGCTACTGTGACCTCCACCTCTCTTCCAAGGGGCATTAAAACCATCTTGTCAAGCTACTGTGACCTCCACCACTCTTCCAAGGGGCATTGATATTGTCTTTTTATTCCACTGCGACCTCCACCACTCTTCAAAGGGGCATTAAAACTGTCTTGTTAAGCTACTGTGACCTCCACCACTCTTCCAAGGGGCATTAAAACCGTCTTGTTAAGCTACTGTGACCTCCACGTCTCTTCCAAGGGGCATTAAAACTGTCTTGCTAAACCACTCTGAACTCCACGTCTCTTCCAAGGGGCATTAAAACCGTCTTGTTAACCTACTGTGACCTCCACCACTCTTCCAAGGGGCATTGATATTGTCTTTTAATTCCACTGCGACCTCCACCACTCTTCAAAGGGGCATTAAAACTGTCTTGTTAAGCTACTGTGACCTCTACCACACTTCCAAGGGAATTAAAACCGTCTTGTTAAGCTACTGTGACCTCCACGTCTCTTCCAAGGGGCATTAAAACCGTCTTGTTAAACCACTCTGAACTCCACGTCTCTTCCAAGGGGCATTAAAACCGTCTTGTTAAGCTACTGTGACCTCCATGTCTCTTCAAAGGAGCATTAAAACCATCTTGTTAAACCACCCTGAACTCCACGTTTCTTCCAAGGGGCATTAAAACTGTCTTGTCAAGCTACTGTGACCTCCACCACTCTTCCAAGGGGCATTAAAACTGTCTTGTTAAGCTACTGTGACCTCCACCACTCTTCCAAGGGGCATTGATATTGTCTTTTTATTCCACTGCGACCTCCACCACTCTTCCATGGGGCATTAAAACTGTCTTGTTAATTTACTGTGACCTCCACCACTCTTCCAAGGGGCATTAAAACCGTCTTGTTAAGCTACTGTGACCTCCATCACTCTTCCAAGGGGCATTAAAACCGTCTTGTTAAGCTACTGTGACCTCCACGTCTCTTCCAAGGGGCATTAAAACCATCTTGTTAAACCACCCTCAACTCCACGTCTCTTCCAAGGGGCATTAAAACCGTCTTGTTAAGCTACTGTGACCTCCACCACTCTTCCAAGGGGAATTGATATTGTCTTTTTATTCCACTGTGACCTCCACCACTCTTCCAAGGGGCATTAAAACTGTCTTTTTAAGCTACTGTGACCTCCACCACTTTTCCAAGGGGCATTAAAACCATTTTGTTAAGCTACTGTGACCTCCACCACTCTTCCAAGGGGCATTGATATTGTCATTTTATTCCACTGTGACCTCCACCACTCTTCCAAGGGGCATTAAAACTGTCTTGTTAAGCTACTGTGACCTCCACCACTCGTCCAAGGGGCATTAAAACTGTCTTGTTAAGCTACTGTGACCTCCACCACTCTTCCAAGGGGCATTAAAACCATCTTTTTAAGCTACTGTGACCTCCACAGCTCTTCCAAGGGGCATTAAAACCGTCTTGTTAAGCTACTGTGACCTCCACCACTCTTCCAAAGGGCATTAAAACCGTCTTGTTAAACCACTCTGAACTCCACGTTGTTAGAACCCTCCTGTTAGTTTTTTTTCTATCTTGTGATCACGTGACCTGCTGCCTATTTATTCCAGCTCCACCCTACTGGCTTTGCTGGACTTCAGTGTTTCTTTGACTCTTAATCTAGCCAGGTGCTTTGTACCTATCTCTATAGTTTGCTTGGTCCTTGGACCTCTAAGTATTTTTGTCTGTTTGTCTTTTTGCTCCGCTACAATTACTGCTAGGAGGTGTCCAATTTTGTCCCAGTCCTTAGTACTTTTAGGGACCCCTCCCTTATATCTATAGGTCTGCGTTCAGACTAGCTGAGGATGAAGGCGGGTCTGTTCACAAGGAACAGGTTGCCCGCTGCATCGTAGGGAATCAGCTTGGTCCTATTGTAGGGGCAGTTTTCCTATCTCTCCTTAGTTCTTGTGGCAGATCATAACACACGTCTCTTCCAAGGGGCATTAAAACCATCTTGTTAAACCACTCTGAACTCCACGTCTCTTCCAAGGGGCATTAAAACCGTCTTGTTAAGCTACTGTGACCTCCATGTCTCTTCCAAGGGGCATTAAAACCGTCTTGTTAAACCACTCTGAACTCCACGTCTCTTCCAAGGGGCATTAAGACCGTCTTGTTAAGCTACTGTGACCTCCACCACTCTTCCAAGGGGCATTGATATTGTCTTTTTATTCCACTGTGACCTCCACCACTCTTCCAATGGGCATTAAAACTGTCTTGTTAAGCTACTGTGACCTCCACCACTCTTCCAAGGGGCATTAAAACCATCTTGTTAAGCTACTGTGACCTCCACCACTCTTCCAAGGTGCATTGATATTGTCTTTTTATTCCACTGCGACCTCCACCACTCTTCCAAGGGGCATTAAAACTGTCTTGTTAAGCTACTGTGACCTCCATTACTCTTCCAAGGGGCATTAAAACCATCTTGTTAAGCTACTGTGACCTCCACGTCTCTTCCAAGCGGCATTAAAACTGTCTTGTTAAGCTACTGTGACCTCCACGTCTCTTCCAAGGGGCATTAAAACCGTCTTGCTAAAACACTCTGAACACCACCTCTCTTCCAAGGGGCATTAAAACTGTCTTGTTAAGCTACTGTGACCTCCACGTCTCTTCCAAGGGGCATTAAAACCGTCTTGTTAAACCACTCTGAACTCCACGTCTCTTCCAATGAGCATTAAAACCGTCTTGTTAAGCTACTGTGACCTCCACTACTATTCCAAGGGGCATTGATATTGTCTTTTTATTCCACTGTGACCTCCACCACTTTTCCAATGGGCATTAAAACTGTCTTGTTAAGCTACTGTGACCTCCACCACTCTTTCAAGGGGCATTAAAACAGTCTTGTTAAGCTACTGTGACCTCCACCACTCTTCCAAGGGGCATTGATATTGTATTTTTATTCCACTGTGACGTCCACCACTCTTCCAAGGGGCATTAAAACTGTCTTGTTAAGTTACTGTGACCTCCACCACTCTTCCAAGGGGCATTAAAACCATCTTGTTAAGCTACTGTGACCTCCACCACTCTTCCAAGGGGCATTAAAACTGTCTTGTTAAGCTACTGTGACCTCCACCACTCTTCCAAGGGGCATTAAAACCATCTGGTTAAGCTACTGTGACCTCCACAGCTCTTCCAAGGGGCATTAAAACCGTCTTGTTAAGCTACTGTGACCTCCACCATTCTTCCAAGGGGCATTAAAACCGTCTTGTTAAACCACTCTGAACTCCATGTCTCTTCCAAGGGGCATTAAAACCGTCTTGTTAAGCTACTGTGACCTCCACCACTCTTTCAAGGGGCATTAAAACCGTCTTGTTAAGCTACTGTGACCTCCACCACTCTTCCAAGGGGCATTGATATTGTATTTTTATTCCACTGTGACGTCCACCACTCTTCCATGGGGCATTAAAACTGTCTTGTTAAGTTACTGTGACCTCCACCACTCTTCCAAGGGGCATTAAAACCATCTTGTTAAGCTACTGTGACCTCCACCACTCTTCCAAGGGGCATTAAAACCATCTTGTTAAGCTACTGTGACCTCCACCACTCTTCCAAGGGGCATTAAAACTGTCTTGTTAAGCTACTGTGACCTCCACCACTCTTCCAAGGGGCATTAAAACCATCTTGTTAAGCTACTGTGACCTCCACAGCTCTTCCAAGGGGCATTAAAACCGTCTTGTTAAACTACTGTGACCTCCACCATTCTTCCAAGGGGCATTAAAACCGTCTTGTTAAACCACTCTGAACTCCACGTCTCTTCCAAGGGGCATTAAAACTGTCTTGTTAAGCTACTGTGACCTCCACCACTCTTCCAAGGGGCATTAAAACTGTCTTGTTAAGCTACTGTGACCTCCACCACTCTTCCAAGGGGCATTAAAACCATCTGGTTAAGCTACTGTGACCTCCACAGCTCTTCCAAGGGGCATTAAAACCGTCTTGTTAAGCTACTGTGACCTCCACCATTCTTCCAAGGGGCATTAAAACCGTCTTGTTAAACCACTCTGAACTCCATGTCTCTTCCAAGGGGCATTAAAACCGTCTTGTTAAGCTACTGTGACCTCCACCACTCTTTCAAGGGGCATTAAAACCGTCTTGTTAAGCTACTGTGACCTCCACCACTCTTCCAAGGGGCATTGATATTGTATTTTTATTCCACTGTGACGTCCACCACTCTTCCATGGGGCATTAAAACTGTCTTGTTAAGTTACTGTGACCTCCACCACTCTTCCAAGGGGCATTAAAACCATCTTGTTAAGCTACTGTGACCTCCACCACTCTTCCAAGGGGCATTAAAACCATCTTGTTAAGCTACTGTGACCTCCACCACTCTTCCAAGGGGCATTAAAACTGTCTTGTTAAGCTACTGTGACCTCCACCACTCTTCCAAGGGGCATTAAAACCATCTTGTTAAGCTACTGTGACCTCCACAGCTCTTCCAAGGGGCATTAAAACCGTCTTGTTAAACTACTGTGACCTCCACCATTCTTCCAAGGGGCATTAAAACCGTCTTGTTAAACCACTCTGAACTCCACGTCTCTTCCAAGGGGCATTAAAACTGTCTTGTTAAGCTACTGTGACCTCCACGTCTCTTCCAAGGGACATTAAAACTGTCTTGTTAAACCCCTCTGAACTCCACGTCTCTTCCAAGGGGCATTAAAGCCGTCTTGTTAAGCTACTGTGACCTCCACGTCTCTTCCAAGGGGCATTAAAACCGTCTTGTTAAACCTCTCTGAACTCCACGTCTCTTCCAAGCGGCATTAAAATCGTCTTGTTAAACCACTCTGAACTCCACAGCTCTTCCAAGGGGCATTGAAATGTTGTTTTTAATTAACTCTTCCAACGGGCATTGCATTGCCTCCTAATTTCAGTCAGCTTTTGCTTTTCAATGCATAGGCAAACACTAAGTGAGACCCACTCCCCAATAATGGTTAGAAGGTTTTCAGTACGCTGTAATCCACGTCTGTTTCAAGGGGCATTGCAGTTCCTCATAATTTTTGGAAAGCCTTCCATTCACTGCTTAGGCCAACAGTGTACAGGAGACCCAGTTGCTATAAATGGAAAAAACGGTTTAGTTAAGGCCCTCTGACCTCCATGTCACTTCCAATGGGCATTGGAGTGCCTCGAAATTTTTGGTAGGCATTGCACTCACTGTATGCCCTATAACTGTGTATCCGAACCGCTCCTTTTGGTACAGAAACATATCCTACAAGACATGTGTGGTTGACTGGCCTGATATTGATGTGAATGGTCCCTGTTCCTCCTGCTCTTTTTCCTTTGCCACCACCTCATCCATCATTCATCACCTGAAGCTTTGTTTTAACGGGAGTCATAGAACTGGGATAGTAGCAGGAAAACATCCAGCAATCCTCGGAGGAGGTAGGATATGCGCCAAAACGCTGACCACCTCAGGCCTAGCCGCTACTACATACATGCGCTTGCATTCCAAGGAATAGAAAGCTAAGGAGATGGATGGCCTCATGATCATGAATAATTTACTCGTTGTGTAGGAGGCCGACCACTGCTGCTGTCTACCTTCTGAACTTTGTGTTGAAGCCTGATTGACCCAGGACCCGCAATCCTCTATGTCTGGAGGACGTGTTGCATCCCAGTGTCCAACTGTGTCCCGCATTCCACAATATTAACCCAGTGTGACGGCGTCAGTCAGATGGACCATCCCTGGCCACATTCACTTGTCCACGTGTTTGTGGTTAGGCTGTCCTTCAAATAGGGGTGGCTGGGGACCGTTTATGGACACCCGGCCGCCCCCAGGCGGCTGGGGACCGTGTATGGGCACCCGGCCGCGGGGCGGCTGGGGACCGAGTATGGACACCCGGCCTCCCCCTGGCGGCTGGGAACCAAGCGTGGACACCCAGCGACCGGGCGGCTGGGGACTGAGTATGGATACCAGGCTGCCGACGCAGCCATGACGTGGTGGCCAGATTCCGCCTCCACATGCCTAAAAGGCCCAATTTGAAGTGCAAGCAAGCTAGCAGTATGGTGTTGCAGCCTGGGGGTGGGTGGGTGGCAGGTTGAATATTTGCGCTTGCATTGCAAGGAATGGGGGAGGTACAATTGAACACTGCCCTGGGACAAGGACTTGCACGGGGATAGTTGCAAGTCTTTATCTTCTCATGTGGCAAGGATCACTTCTGATGGGCACACTTTTAGGCAGTGACCTGGGTGTCAGAGATGCTTCCAGGGGTCTTCCCCATGCTGTTCCCATGTCTTTTCAGGACTATATGCATGTGTCACACAGCACATGGCCAGCTAAGGTTGTAAAATGTTAAAATGACATTTCCCTGTGAATGCATTTGTCACGGTTGAAAGCAATACAAAAGTGCAAAAACACATAAAAAATGCTACTTGTGAAGATAGCCCAAGGTGTGGAGGAGTATTTTTGCTTTTGGTAATTTATTTTACCTTATACAGAAGTCTTTACCATGGAAAGGATGTTCCTTAACATATTTCACAGGAAAGCAGTTTCAGTTTCGTTTTTGAACGTTTTATTGTGAGCCCGTAAAAGTGGCTTAATACCGCTGACCACGTTGTTGACAGCAGTGACCTGGAGGTCAGAAATGCTTCCTGGGGCGATCCCCATGCTGTCCCCATGTCATTTGAGCACTGTCACTATCGTTTTGGGCACTTTTTAAGCTTTCTACAGACTGCCGGGGGTGCCGCCGCAAAAATGCTCGGGTCTCCCATAGAATAACATTGGGCTCGTTGCTCGGGTCGAGCACCCGAGTATCACGGTGAGCTCGGCCCGAGCTTCGAGCATTTTAGTGCTCGCTCAACACTAAGCACAACCTATTTTTCATGAATCCGTACTGATTATCATTCATTGTATTATTCTCTGCAATATAACTTTGCAGGTCATCTCTTATGATGCCCTCAAAAATTTTGCACACTACTGATGTCAGACTTTCCGGACGCTAGTTACCTGGATCCACCTTCTTACCCTTCTTAAATATCGGTACCACATTTGCTATCCTCCAATCCTGTGGCACTACCCCTGTTACCACAGAGTCTGAGAATATGAGATACAGCGGTTTGTCAGTTACTGATCTCAATTCCCTCAGTATCCGTGGATGAATATCATCTGGGCCAGGGGATTTTTCAGTGTTTAATTTTCTCAGGCGTACTTCTCTTTGTGTTAAACTAGTTATATTAGGAGATGAACTTTGATTTTTGCCCTGTTGAAAGATTCCTGGAATAGACTGTTGGTGATCACAGATGAAAAGTGTCTGTTTAATATCTCAGCCTTTTCTTTGTCCTCTATAATTATCTTGTTATTATCATCTTTTAAAGGGCCGATACCATCTGATTTACTCTTTTTGGCATGGATGTATGTATAAAAATTTTTGGGATTTAAATTTAATGTCTCTAGCGATTTGTTGCTCTGTAGATAATTTTGCTAGCTTGATTTCTTTTTTACATTTCTTATTTAGGTCTTTATACTCCTGAAATGCTATTTCCGTATTCTCGGCCTTCAAGATTTTTAATGCCCTTTGTTTTGTCTTATTAAACTTTGTACTGTCTTATTTATCCATAATGGCTTCTTTTTATTCCTAGACATTTTATTACCAGAGAGTATAAATTTTCTACAGGATTCTAGTAGTATTTCCTTAAACACACCCCATTTACGTTCGGTATCCCCAGTTACCATGACATCGTCCCAGTCTACACGAGTAAGCTATTCCCTTAATTTGTTGAAATCAGCTTTCCTAAAGTTCCAGGTTTTTGCATTTCCTTTTTTAAATGTTTTATTAAATATTACAATGAAACTTACCATATTATGGTCGCTATTTCCCAGATGCTCCCGGACCTGTAGATCTGAAATTGTATCTGGTCTATTTGACAGTACCAGATCCAGCAGATTACCTCCCCTGTTTGGTTCATCTACCAGCTGAGAGAGGTAATTGTCCTGAACTGTGGATAACAACTTGCAGCTTTTATCTTCAAGATTCCATGTCTCATTGAATATCTGCATAGTTAAAATCCCCCATAATAAGGACCCTATTATTATTTGCTTCATTTTTAATTTGTTCCAGCATTTCGTCCTCTACCAGTTCAGCTATATTAGGAGGCTTGTAACAAATTCCAGTTAGCAGCTCTCCATTATTGCTATCCCCATGTACATTTACCCAAACTGACTCTACGTTGTCGCAGCTCCCCCCAATGTTGTCATTGAGCACAGGTTTTAAGTTGGATTTAACAAAAATACACACCCCTCCACCTTTTTTGTCTTTCCTGCCCTTTCTAAATGTAGTGTATCCCTCCATGTTTCTAAGCCCAGTCATGGCTTTCATCCAGCCAGGTTTCCGTAATAATCAAGACATCGTATTCTGTGACCGACTTGGGAGTCTCCAGTTCAGCCATTCTTTTTGCGAGACTTCTTGCATTTGCTAACAGACATTTAATACAATAAACAGATTTGCTCTTCCTAATCAGCTCCCTACTTTCCTTGCGTATCTCAGCCCCCCCACATCCTCTATAACCCCTGCTGTCCCACTCTGTCAACTCTATCTATCCCCTTATAAGCACGAATACCCTCCCTCCCCCAGATCCTAGTTTAAATGCTCCTCCATCCGTCTGACCACTTTTTCCCCCAGCATAGCTGCACCCTCCCCATTCAGATGCAGCCTGTCCCTACTGTAGAGTCTGTAGCCGACAGCAAAGTCAGCCCAGTTCTCTATGAACCCAAATCATACCTTCCTGCACCAATTGCTAAGCCACTTATTTATCTCCCTAAGCTCCCGCTGTCTTTCTAGTGATGTACGTGGCAATGGCAGTATTTCTGAAAACACCACCTTGGAGGTCCTGGCCTTCAGCTTCTCTCCTAGTTCCCTGTACTCATTTTTAAGGACCTTCCACCTACCTCTAACTTTGTCATTAGTATCGATGTCTACCATGACTGCTGGGTTTTCTCCAGCCCCACCCAGAAATCTGTCTATCCGATCCGCAATATGTTGAACCCGAGCACCCGGCAGACAACACACTGTTCGGCATTCACGGTCTCGGCGGCAGATGACCCAGTCTATCCACCTAATTATAGAGACCCCTACCACCAACATCTGTCTTGTCTTTGGTGCACTCTTCTTTCCCTCCTTCCTACAGCAGTCGTCTTCCTGGTTGCTAGGAGCAACGTCCTGCTGCAGTGATTCCAGTCCTGGGCTTGCATTCCTAATATCAGCCAAGCAGGCATATTTACTAGGTTGTGCTAGATCAGGACTGGACTCCCTGGCACTTTTCCCCCTACCCCTTCTTCTAACTGTTACCCAGGTACCTACTTCTGGGTCCTGATCTTCCCCACCTCCACCCTCCTCCATATCACTGGCCCCAGCCAGCGCATGCTCAGTGAGCTTTAAACTCCTTTCCAGGTTTGCAATGCTCCTGAGTGTTGCTAGCTACACATTTAGATCCAGTATCTACGCTTCCAAACATGTAACACGCTGACATTGAGCGCAGACATATTCACCCACAAACGGCGGTTCAAGGCATGTATATGTAGCACCCCGAGGGTTCGGTTGCTACAGAGGTATTGCATCTCACCCAGATGTGCGATATCTCACTTCCAGGTAAGGATGGAGTGTGGCTCAGGACCCTAACACCCACATGCACTACACCACATTTCCGGGGGACAGCTCGACGGTGCTCCCATTAGTTATGCAGGCACGAGTGAGCATGTCCCTGGCTGGAGTGGGGGGAGGGAACACCTAGAGAAGGGAACCCGGTAGTGTGTGCGTGGGGGAAGTAGATCCTGGGTGCACTCTGTACAGGAGTATAAAGGGAGGCACCATCTTGGAAAGGGAGGGAGTTGAGAGAGGAGAAGACAGGGAGCAGAGCTGCTTTATGGGCTCTGCTCCACAGGCAGGCCCTGTCAGGAGGCCTGAGCCTGGAGGAGGGAAGAAGGAGGAAGAGGAGCAGACTAGGCTCCAGGAAGGACAGAGGGGACCCCAGGGGTGTGGACTGGCTGGTAGCCACCACACGCCCGCCGCTACCTGAGTAGGGGGGTCAGGTCAAGAAGATGGGAACCGGATCCCAAATTAGTGGAGGAGAGAAACTACCCTCAACTAAGAACCGGAGGCTGCGACATTACATGTGGAGCAGCCCCTCGCCACACCCGCTAGAAAGGCACCACATAGGACCTGGGAAACGCAGGCCAATGTTTGCCCACCAAGAAGGTCCGAGGCAGCTGGACATAAGCGTGGTCACTAGTGGGGTTGAAGACCAGAAACAGGGGACATAAAGGGGGTCCTGCAAAGCACTCCAGAAAGACCTGGGAGTTAACCAAGCCCCTCACCTGGTGAGCACAGCGCGACGCAGGCGGCCACCTCTGCAGCGGTGGCCTGGAGCAGTAACCAAGTAACCGTGAGTAAAGACCCTGAACTGCACCACCAAGACTCCGAGTTGTCTTTGTTGCGCTCGTGTACCACCATCACCCCCATCATCTATCCCTGCTGCCCTGAGGCCATACCCCTCCCGTTGGGGGTTATACCACCACGCTGCACATCCTTATACACCTGGCCTCAGTGGACTGTTCTGCAGCGGCGGCTTCAAAGCCGCACTCAACGGGTGGCGTAGTCGATCAAGTTAACATCTACTGCCATAGACTGCCACTTAGTTTGACACCCTGGGCACGGACCGGGTCACCGCCACAAGGACTACTACCCCTATCCAGATCCGGCTCCGGGTATCCCCTGAATATGGCCCAGGGGGCGCGTCATATACATCTCACAAGATGCACACCTTGTAGCATTGGCCTTGAAGCATATATTATATGGGGATAAACAATACAGATCATATGGATAAAAGCAGAAAAAAACAAATAGAAGGCTAGTAAGGAAAACAGCAAACTATGCTCTGGAGTTAAACTATGTTATTGTGTTTAACTATGTACTTTACTGCCGCCTTTGAACTTAACTGCAGCCTCTGGGACACTCAATCCAGCCTTTCACGCTCGGTAGCCTCGCTGGTTGTTTTTTGACTTGTACTTCTTGCAATCCGCCTCACACAGGTGATCCTCCTGGAAAGTGCTCCTTCAGGAAGATTCTAGAACAAATAGCCCTGCATACACAGCTAGTCACATGGACCAGTCAAACTACCCCCAGTGAATGGCTGCCCACTCTCCACAGTCCCGCAAGCTTGACTCTCATCTGTCCTTCAAACGTCAAATCCAAGCACTTTCCCCTTGCTGCTGACTCCAACTTCAAAGTATTTCAGGGATCCACACATTCCTCAACCATGAAACTAGCAAAACACCAGTGCATGCCCTCATCATCTCCCGCCTTGACTCCTGCTCTGTGGCCTCCCTTCTACCACTCTCACACCCCTCTAATCTATCCTAAACTGTGCTGGCTGATTAATTCACCTGTCACCCCGCTATTCCCAGGATTCTCCCCCTCTTGCAATCCCTGCACTGGCTCCTTGTTGCCCAGAGACTCTGGTTGAAAAGCCTAACTTTGGCATAACAAGCCATCAAAAACCTGTCTCCACCATACATGTGTGGCCTAGTCTACCTGTACTAGTTACCTGCACGCAACTTCCCATCCTTCCAAGATCTCCTTCTCTACTTCCCTTTTATCTCTTCTTGTCACAATCGCATACAAGATTTGTCCTGTGCATCTCACCTACTGTGTAACGCTGTATCCCAACACATCAGACTGTTGTCTACTGTGGAAACCTTAAAAAGGAAGCTGATGATCCACTTCTTGTGACAAGTGTACAATCTGCAGTAACCCTCGCTCCAGCATACCGCTGCACGACTAGCTGTATCCTGACCTACTGTACCCTCACTCACACCTTGTAGATTGTTTGTGTTCCCTCGCAAGCAGGGTCCTCTATCCTCTTGTACCAGTCGGTGACCCCTTTTCACGTGTAACGCGCCACGGAATAAATGATGCTGTAATAGTAATAATAATTATAGTACTTGTGCTCTGGTTCAATTGATGGCACTTTCCTGATGTCTACCCCTAATTTGATGTGTTATGGCAGCTTTTGGGCCCATTTGAAGGTGTTGTATATGCTTTTTTTGGACGTGTTGAGGCACAGAATTCCAGAGGATGAGGCATATTCAGGAGAAGTCTGGGAGGCGATTGGGTGAGGAACGAGTAAGTGTGGAGGAGAGAAGGAGGTTTTGGAAGGACCAGAGATTACGTAAGGGAATACATCGGGAGATTAGTTCAGAGATGTACGTATGAGAAAGGTTATAGATGGCTTTGTATGTCAGTGTTAGTTTGAACTGGATACGCTGGGCAATTGGAAGCCAGTGAAGGGATCTTATAGATTGCAATCTTATAGATTGCTGGAGCCAGTACACAGTAAAAAAAGCTGCCACAGATTGTCTGGGAACCTTCACACAGAATTTTCTTAGCCACGGCTGCTTTTCGTCAGGGTTGGACGAGCCCACCAGAGAACCGGAGACTCCTCAGGTGAGCCCTGGCTTCTCCTTCAGCAGAGTTCATAGTGCAAACCTTGCAGCTGCTATGGGGCTCTTGAGTGGGGGAGAAAGGAGGGCCCTGAGAATCAAATCGTCTGGTGATCCCAATGTTCTTCAGTCAGAAACCGCTTCTCGGTGACAGTTGTATTTCACCACAGCCATATTCTTTAGCTCAGTGAAAGGACTTGCATAGAGGGAAACCGTATCTACTTCGGCTGTCATTTCTCCCAGGAAGTTTTCTAATGCAGCTAGTTCCATAAGCAATGGCAGCCCGTCCAACATCAGCTCATACTTCTCAGTGTTGCTTAGTCACACACAAACATCTTTCTTTACGCCTTGAATTTCATGATTACACAGTTGGGCAATGGCCTAATCTGCAATTCGTTTTGAGAAATAACGTGTATAAGCAAAGATACGGTTTAGGCCACTGAAGGTCATCATTAAGCGAAACTCATACAGCTTTCCCACAGTCTAAAAGAGGAGTATCAAGACTTCCAAGACAGCCAAGACTTCCCTGTCCTCACAAAGAAAATGACTGTCCATGTTCTCCTCCTCCTCCTCATTATAATCCAATCCATGTTCAGATGAGGTGGGGCTGGGCTGTGTAGCATCACCCTGTATAGTTCCTTGCTCTGCCTGCAAAGCCTCCTTTTTAATTGTGAGCAGCGAGTGTTTCAGTAGATAGAGAAGCGGGATGGTGACGCTAATTATGGTGTCGTTGCCGCTCACCATCTTGGTGGAGTCCTCAAAGTTTTGGAGGATGCTCTAGATGTCAGACATCCATGCCCACTCATCAGCTGTTATGTGCGAAGACTGACCTGAATTACAACGGGCGTGTTGAGGCTGGTACTCTGCTGCTCACAAATCCTTCCCAACATCTGCAACGTTGATTTCCAACATGTGGTCACAAGGAACAACAGTCAGTGAGCTGGAAGCTGCAAACACTGCTGAAGTACTGCAAGGATGGCGGAAGCTGTAGCTGACTTTCTGAAATGGGCACACACGCGGTGTACTTTCACAAGCAGCTCTGGCAGATCTGGATAGGTTTTGAGAAACCGCTGAACCACTAAGTTGAGAACATTTAGTGCTCGCTCATCACTAATGTGTACCCCTGTAGGGAGAACAATATCAGCACCAGAGAATTAAAAGATGACATGTAGCCTGCTTTTTATACCACTGTGGTAAGATAGCCAATTTTGATTTTATCATGTGCACTCCTGTGTGGAAAACAATATATGCACCAAAAAATTAATTTAACTAGAGTATACATATTATAATGGAGACCAAAACATCTTCCCCTACAGCCAACCCAGCAGATGAAGATAAAAAAATTAGGGCCTAAAACCACATAAGTGGCATCAATTTCACTAGAGTAGAAGTAATATAATTGAGACCAAAACCTCTTCCACTACAGCCAACCCAGCAGATGGAGACCCAATCAGGAGTGTTCACATTTAAAAACATAGGGCCGAAACCTACCAGAGTGGCATCAATTTCATTAGAGTAGAAGTAGTATAATGGAGACGGACACTTTTTCCACTACAGCCAACCGAGCAGATGGAGAACCAATCGTAGTGTTCACATTTAAAAAATTTAGGGCCGTACACCACCAAAAGTGGCATCAATTTCATTAAAGTAGAAGTAGTATAATGGAGACCAAAACCTCTACCACTACAGCCAACCCAGCACATGGAGACCCAACCAGGAGTGTTCACATTTCCCTAAATTAGGGCCTAACACCAATGAAGAGGCATCAATTTCACTAGAGTAGAAGTTTTATAATGGGGAACGACACTTCTTCCACTACAGCCAAGCCAGCAAATTGCGACTAAATCAGGAGTGTTCACATTTAAAAAAATTAGGGCCTAAAACCACCAAAGTGGCATCAATTTCACCAGAGTAAAAACAGTATAATGGAGACCAAAACCTCTTCCACTACATCCAATCCAGCAAATGGAGACACAATCAGGAGTGTTCACATAAAATAAAAAAGATGTTAACACATGCCGCAGCAGCAAGAGCCGGCACAGAAGCTACGCTAAAGATATTACAGACTGCAATTATGTAAGTGTGGCACCCCCAGGGGTCTGGTTGCCACAGTGGTAGAAATATCATGTCTGAGAGTAAGCATGGGTTTTCCTGGTCAGGAGCAATATTGCATGCCACACCTCTTGCCCCAGTCCAGGGAGGGGAGGAACCTGCCCTTTATAAACTGGATCTGGGGCGGGGTTAGAGCAGAGTCTAGTTCCAGAGGAAGGGACAGAGCAGCAGCAAGGAGCTCTGTAGGAGCCAGGAGCTGAAGACCAGGGACTGGAGCAGCAGAGCTCGTCCTGGCAGAAACACGCAGAGAACCGGACACCGGAGTCCGAGGCTGTGGGGATATCTACATCCAGCAGCAGAAACCACCTGGCAGGGGATTTCAGGTCCTTTGGCCATAGAAAGCCCGGAGGCTCAGTCACACGCAAGGGACCGGCACCGCCATCGAGGAGCGGAAGGAACCAAAGGCCCCAAGTCACCAGCCATACGGGTGAGCACTACACGGTACACTCAGGGACGTGGGCTACTACATGACTACAGCAGGGTAGCCAGGAAGGGTGCAGTCAGACGGGAAGGCCTACACCTCCACCTGGCCAGGTGGACTCTTGTTCGCTCACAGACTGACCAGGCCTCTAATGTTAGCCAGTACTCCCAGCAGGGCCTTCTTCATTACCAACAGTAAAGACCCTGAACTGCACTGCACGGACTCTGAGTCATTTTTGTTGCGCCCACGCACCACAAGCCTCACCATCTACAGACGCTGCCCTGAGGCTATACTCCTCCCGTGGGGAGTTATACTACCCTCTGCTGCGCACACAACATCAGCCTCAGTGGTCTGCCCCGCAGCAGCGGTTCTCAGTGACCGCAATCCACTGGTGGCGTAGTCGGACATTTAAACATTACAAAACCATAGAAACAGATCCGCCACTGGTTTGACCAAGCTGAGCCACGGGAATGGGTCTCTGCCACGGAGATTACAACCCCCAGCGTTACACAGAGACCCGGCTCCGGGTATTCCCCTACACACACGGCCCAGGGGGCGCGTCAACTTTGGGGTAGTCGGCAGGATTTCGTACCCGCAACCACCGGGTACTTCGTGCCTGAAGAAAGACTGTGATATTTACCGTGGTGAAGTTTCCCGCCATCCGCAGCCGTTTTCCCACCATCCGCCGCCATTTTCCCGCCATTGGGCGTCATTTCTTGGACGCCGCGCGGGAAGAAGAGGGGGCGTGGACGCCAAAAGCGAGCGAGAGCTGAAGCCTCGCCTTACACACTGACGCTGCGCAAGGTCCTGGAAGGAGCCCAGCGGACGCCGACGTCACCAGCGTGCGACGCAAGATCCTCGACCCCGACGATCGCCTGCGGAGCCGCGGCCTACGGAGAAGAAGCAACGGAAGGTAGGCCACGGTTAACTAAGGGGGAGGTAGACACCAGGAATGGAGGGAGCTCCCACCGCCAGCGCGGCTGCTGCCGCAGTGATGCCGTTCACGATGCAGTATATCCCTAGAGCGGCATGGTTACCCCAGTACTCAGGGGAGTCGCATACCCTGAGCGACTTTAAAGAAAGACTGTATAGCCTATTCAAAGTATACCCCCTGTCCGAGGAACAAAAAGTGAGCATCCTGACAGGGGCAGCGCAAAGAGAAGTGAAGTCCTGGTCAGCCAGGGAAAAGGAGACTGTAAAGGAAATACTGGCCCGTCTAAAGGACACTTTTTATACCCGCACCTCAGCAGAGATCAAACTAAAATTTTATGGATGCAAGCAGCGGGCACAAGACAGTATACAGGACTATGCTTTGAATTTGCAGGAAGCCCTGAGAGCCATTAAGCAGGCAGACCCTGACAGCGTGATGAATGAGGATAAGCTGTTGACTGAACAGTTCATTGAGGGTCTACAGTCCAGCGCCCACCGAACCCAGTTGTGTGTGATGGCCTTGCAGAACCCTGATTTGAACTTTGCGCAGTTCAAAGACAGGGCCATCCGGGTGCTCCGAGAACCGGCACCAGGTGGGGCTGTAACCCACAGGCGCCCTGCTATCACCTATCACCAGGAGACGGCGCCCTTGTCTGCAGAGCATGTGGGAGCTGATGCACAGGCTTTGGACAAAGGCCCGGCTGCAGACCTGCACCATCAGGTCCAAGAACTGACCAAAAGCGTTGCCGCGCTAACCAGAACTGTGCAGTCTTTACAGGTGTCTTCCCCAGGAAAGATCCAGCTGGCTTCCAGTTCGGAGGACATCCCTTGGAGCCGACGGAGGAGGATCCCATCATCCAGAGGAAGGCCCAGCGACCACTATGACCAGGACGGACAACCCATCTGCCGCCGCTGCAACCAACCAGGACATATGGCAAGGTACTGTCATTTAAACGGGCCCAACCTGGGGCAGAGGGCCGACACCCAGGTATAAGATCATCAGGCCCATCGAGCTGGCGTGATAAGTACGTAGGGGGACGACCGGTCTTGCCTGTGGTGCCGGATGGCATTCCTATGAGTGCACTACTGGACACCGGGTCACAGGTAACCACCATCCCCTATGTGCTTTTTAAGCGGTACTGGAATGACTCAGATATTACCCGCTACCCAGATGACGATTTGAGCATCATCGCCAGCAATGGTCAGCCCGTACCGCAGGTAGGATTCAAGGAGGTGACCATCAAAATTGGTAAAGTTGAACTGCCAGCGCAAGGACTGATTATAGTGGACATTGACCGTCGTGAAAGCCACCCTAAGATAACCTTGGGTACTAATGTTATTGAAAATTGTCTTGCAGAGATAATTGTCATATTACAGCAGGTTGCGGTGAATGCCAGCTCCAGCCAGCAGCGTGTCCTACAAAAAGAGATCAGAGCCCTGATGAAAAGGCAACAGGTAGAACTGTCTGGTGGTGATATTGGTAGCGTTAGGATGAGTGACCCGTTCCCTATCGCCATGCCCCCAAAAAGTGAGATGATGATCTGGTGCCGGACTGCAATCGGGTTAAGAGGAAGGGACTACCAAGCCATGGTAGAACCCGTCTACTCAGACAGTAGGCCCACCATTTTGATAGCACGGGGGGTGGTCGATGTACGCCATGGGAGGGTACCCATCCGCATCCTAAACATTGGGGAAAGAAAAGTATACTTGCCCCGGTATGCCACTCTAGCCAAATTGTTCACCGTTAACCAGAACTCTGTAAAGGCCGTGGAACCCTTGCCTCCATCTCAACCAGAGGAGGGTAGCGGCTCCAAGAAACAAATGGAGGACTGGTGTCAGAAACTGCATGTGGGCACGGACTCCACTCCCTCACACCAAAAACAGGCAGTCTACCGGGTGGTGCAGGAGTACGAAAGAGTCTTTAGCAAACACCCGCTAGACTTTGGGCAAGTAAAGGGGGTAGAACACCACATCCCCACAGGAGACCATCCACCCATAAAGGAAAGATACCGACCTGTACCCCCTGCACACTATCAGAATGCCAAGGGAATGTTGCGAGAAATGAAGGAGGCTGGGGTAATCAGGGACATCTGTAGCCCCTGGGCAGCTCTACTAGTTCTTGTGAAAAAGAAAGATGGCACTATGAGAATGTGTGTAGATTACAGGAAGGTCAACCGTATCACACACAAAGATGCGTACCCGTTACCTAGGATAGAGGAATCTTTAGCTGCATTAAAGTCTGCTAACTTCTTCTCCACTTTGGATCTTACTAGCGCGTACTGGCAGGTTCCTGTAGCAGAGGCCGACAAGGAGAAGACCGCGTTCACCACCCCGATGGGTCTCAGCGAATTCAACTGTATGCCGCTCGGGCTCTGCAACGTGCCAGGAACCTTCCAGCGGTTGATGGAGTGCTGTCTGGGCACAGTAATTTCGAGATGGTCCTGCTATACCTGGACGATGTCATCGTGTATTCCAAAATATACGAGGACCATCTGAAACACCTGGCAGAGGTGTTTGACGCCCTGGCAGGCTACGGCCTAAAGGTGAAACCCTCCAAGTGTCATCTACTGAAACCAAAGGTACAGTACCTGGGACACGTGGTGAGTGCTGACGGAGTAGCTCCAGACCCTGATAAGATCACAGTGATTAAGGACTGGCCAAGATCCTCTAGCGTAAAGGAAGTGCGGCAGTTCCTCGGGTTGGTAGGCTACTACCGAAGATTCATCTCCGGGTTCACCAAAATGGCAGCCCCTATGCAAGATCTCCTATTGGGTCAGTCAAAGACCAAGAATCAGAAGCCGCCCTTCAGGTGGGACAAGCTGGAAGAGGAGTCTTTCCGCCAGCTGAAGATGGCCCTCATGGGGGATGAGATCCTGGCTTACCCTGATTACAGCCAGCCTTTCATCCTCCACACAGATGCCAGTAACGTGGGGCTGGGAGCCGTACTATCCCAGATCCAACAGGACAGAGAACGGGTAATCGCTTATGCCAGCAGGAAGCTCCGGCCCACAGAAAGGAATCCTGAAAATTACAGCTCCTTCAAGCTAGAGTTCCTCGCGGTGGTATGGGCAGTGACGGAGTGCTTTAAACATTACCTTGCCTCTTCCAAGTTCACCGTGTACACGGACAACAACCCGTTGACACACCTGGACACTGCAAAACTTGGTGCCCTGGAGCAGAGATGGATGGCCCGCCTATCCAACTATGAGTTCACCATCAAATACCGGGTGGGACGCGCAAATGCCAATGCAGACGCCCTGTCCAGGATGCCGAACTTGCCAGACGGACGGGAAGATCCAGAAGAACTGGAAGAGATTGAACTCCCTGCGTTCCACCGTCGTGGGATTACCCAGTGTTCCCACCGTGTAAGGGACAGGTACTCTGCCATGTTCAATCCCTTACCCCAGCACAGCTGGGCGGAGACGCAAGACAGTGACCCAGCCGTCCACCTGGTAAAAGAGATGCTGACACAGGCTGATGCCCGCCTTGACCCAGACGCTCCGGAAGAAACTAAACAGCTGTGGAAAGAGAAGAGTAAACTGTTTCTCTACAAGGGGAACCTGTGCCGGAGAATTGTCAACTCCCGGACACATGAGCTGACCTGGCAGGTAGTGGTCCCGAGACGAGACGAGACGCGGCTATGATCCTGGAGGCATACCACAAGGGAGCAGGGCACTTTGGATGGAAGAAGTTGGAGTTCCTGTTGCGTTAATGGTTCTTCTGGGTAGGCATGAGAGGGGCCATTGAGAGATGGTGCAGAGACTGTGGCCCGTGCAACCTGAGAAGAAACGACCGTGCCAGCCAGAAGACTCCCCTGCAGCCCATCATCACTAAGCAGCCACTAGAACTGGTAGCCCTGGACCATGTGAAGCTGGCTCCAAGTAGGTCTGGGTACGTCTACGCCCTCACCATCGTAGACCACTACTCCCGGTTCCTGGTGGTGGTCCCTGTCAAGGACTTAACAGCTCAGACAGCAGCTAGAGTCTTCCAGCAGCACTTCTGCCGTCCACAAGGGTATCCGGAGCAAGTGTTGACTGACCAAGGTCCAGTCTTCGAAGCGGAGGTCTTCCAGGAGTTCTGCAACCTGTATGGCTGCAGGAAGATAAGGACAATGCCCTATCACCCTCAAACCAATGGATTGCATGAGAAGATGAACCAGGTGGTGATAGACTTGCTGAAAACGTTGCCCCTTGAAGAACGTAGTCTGTGGCCTGAAAAACTGCCTGATCTGGTGGATTTGTATAACCACATCCCAGTAAATTCCACCAACTGCACCCTGGCTTACCTAATGAGAGCAAGACCTGGTAAGCTGCCTATTGACCTGGATATGGGAGTCCTGACACCCGAGGACACCTCGCCAGAGGCAAACTGGGATACAGAACGGCAGCAGCAGTACCGGAAAGTGCAGGACAGTGTTGAGAGAAGTCTGTCTCAAGCAAGAGAAAGGCAAGAGAGGACTTACAACCAGCATGCTCCAGCAGTTCCCCTGGCACCTGGAGAGCAGGTCTTGAAGAGGAAGAGGCGGCTCCATAAGTTGGATGACCAGTACACAAACCCGTACACAGTACTGCCCTCAAGTCATGATAATCCGAAAATATGTATTATCAGTAAGGATGGAGGAGAGACCACAGCCACTGTCTCCAGAGACCACCTGAAGAAGTGCCCCGAGCAGCTGAAAAACACGGATGAAGACCAAGATAGCCCTCAACCCGCAGAGGAAAGGGAAGAAATGGTCAGTACAGTACTCGGAGAATTTCCCCGGTCCTGGACACAAATTAACAACGCTATTGTGATACCCGTCCTTACCTTTCTCCAGCCATTCCCTCATGGGCCTACAGAAGAGCAAGTAGTGTTGGGAGAGCAACCGGCCCCGGAGGCAGAAGATTCCATACCAGCAGCCCAGGAGAATCAACCCTCTGCTAGTAGTGAGCCTGCTGTGCCCGTGGTAAGCCAAAGAGTACGCAGAAAGCTGCCCAGCCTGGGCGTAACAGCTCCAAACACCTGTAGTACAGACACTAGTGAGCAAACTACACAAGGGGTAGAAACAGGGGACCCAGAAAGAACACCACGAGATAGTGTGTTACGTGGGTCCACCAGGAGCACTAGGGGTCAAATGCCCGCTTGCTGGAAAATTTGAAATGTGATATAAATACCTGTATATTGCCAATGTTAAAATGTTTGTTGCCTGCATACTAATTGTGTTTTTCTAGTTACCCGACAGGGTTTATGGACTGACAGGTTATGGACAATGAATAACCGGAACTGTACCTTGTATATAGTTGCACCTGTAAAGTGCCCCTTTTTGTCCCAGACCACAGAACAAAAACCCGTGGAGGTGGCTGAAGACGTGGTCCAACGCCGGATCATCGATGCCCTGTAGCCACCCCAGGGCCTACGTGGAGGGTTTGGGACGGGTCCCTCAAAATGCATCTTGGGTGACATGGACACCTGGTTACGGAAGCGCCGTGACCTATAAAGACTAAACTTCTTGTACATATGTTGTTGTGTTATTGTTTATACCCTGTTATGTTATGTTTTCATAAAATGTGTTTAGTCCCGGAGTACTAAAATTTACTAGGGGGGAATGTGACACCCCCAGGGGTCTGGTTGCCACAGTGGTAGAAATACCATGCCTGAGAGCGAGCATGGGTTTTCCTGGTCAGGAGCAATATTGCATGCCACACCTCCTGCCCCAGTCCAGGGAGGGGAGGAACCTGCCCTTTATAAACTGGATCTCGTGCGGGGTTATAGCAGAGTCTAGTTCCAGAAGAAGGGACAGAGCAGCAGCAAGGAGCTCTGTAGGAGCCAGGAGCTGAAGACCAGGGACTGGAGCAGCAGAGCTCGTCCTGGCAGAAACACGCAGAGAACCGGACACCGGAGTCCGAGGCTGTGGGGATATCTACATCCAGCAGCAGAAACCACCTGGCAGGGGATTTCAGGTCCTCTGGCCATAGAAAGCCCAAAGGCTCAGTCACACGCAAGGGACCGGCACCGCCATCGAGGAGCGGAAGGAACCAAAGGCCCCAAGTCACCAGCCATACGGGTGAGCACCACACGGTACACTCAGGGACATGGGCTACTGTGGCAGGGTAGCCAGGAAGAGTGCAGTCAGACGGGAAGGCCTACACCTCCACCTGGCCAGGGGGACTCTTGTTTGCTCACAGACTGACCAGGCCTCTAATGTTAGCCAGTACTCCCAGCAGGGCCTTCTTCATTACCAACAGTAAAGACCCTGAACTGCACTGCACGGACTCTGAGTCATTTCTGCTGCGCCCACGCACCACAAGCCTCACCATCTACAGACGCTGCCCTGAGGCTATACTCCTCCTGTGGGGAGTTATACTACCCTCTGCTGCGCACACAACATCAGCCTCAGCGGTCTGCCCCGCAGCGGCGGTTCTCAGTGACCGCAATCCACTGGTGGCGTAGTCGGACATTTAGACATTACAAAACCAAAGAAACAGATCCGCCACTGGTTTGACCACCCTGAGCCACGGGACCGGGTCGCCGCCACGGAGACTACAACCCCCAGCGTTACACAGAGAACCGGCTCCGGGTATTCCCCTACATACACGGCCCAGGGGGCGCGTCATAAGATCAATGTAGCACACTCAAAACGACAACATCGCCTAGTCTGTACAGTCTGCAATTGGGGTGCAAAAGTCCTTGGAGATCCATGACTTGTTCATCTTGATGAAAGTTAGACGGTCTACACTTTCAGAGGACAGCTAGCTGGGCTTATCCGTCAGGACACTACCAGCAGCGCTGAAGACACGTTCTGAGAGAACGCTAGCTGCTAGCAATGATAAAACCTCCAAGGCAAGACAGGCGAGCTCAGGCCACTCATCCATTTTTGAAGACAAAAATATCAAAGAGTCCAAAACCTCCCTAATAGTATTAATATTGAGTTCTAGATACTCCTGCACCATCTTCTCCAGTCGTTCACCACATGTCAGACTTGTACTCTGTTGTGCTGGTACACAAACTGGTCTAAAAAAAAGTGTGAAAGGACTCACAGAAATTGCTTCTGCCACTTACACTACTGCTGCTGCTGCTAATACTTTGGCATTGACGAATTGATGTACCGGAGGTTGGAAGTGTAGAGCTGCGATGCACACTTTGTGCCTCACTGGTGTCTTGGGGAAAACCTCTCTTAAGGTTGTGTAAAAGCGTGTTTCGATACTCCAGGCGGGTAGCATCTGGCAAAATTTACTCTTATACTGTGAATCTAACAGAGTGGCAACCCAGTAGTCAGCACTATTTAGAATCAAAACTATACGGGGATCATGTTGCAGATAATGAAGCAACAAGGCACTCAAATGTCAGGCTCTTCCATGAGGTCCAAGCCCATGCTGTGTTGGTGGCTGGGTAATTCTGATGCTTGTTTCCTCCATCCCCTCCCGCCAACCACGAACAACAGAGAGGGGATCATTATCCTCTTCATCTTCTGACTGTTGCTCGCCTATCACCTCTTCCTCCTCCATTTGGTCCTCGCCTCTTGCACCTTCACTGACAGTTTGTCTAATATCACTAACCCTCTTGATTGCAGTGAACCACCCTCCCTTGGCACCCTGAGATGTCCCCTACTGTATCACATTAGTAACAGAAGAAAGTATTTTTTTTAGTGTGGATGAGGCCTGTATAACATAGAATATATGCTCCAAGATATTTCAAACTGAGATCTAGCCTGCTGTATCGCATTAGTCACAGAAAAAAAATATTTTTTTACTCTGCATGAGCTCTGCATACAGCTGAATTTCACCGCCACAAAATGACAAGGTATAATATGATGTACTGTATCACGTTTGTCACAGAAAAAAATATATTTTACTCTTGGTAGCAACAGCAAAAAAAATGTTTTGTTTACTGAGTCTACACACAGCTTAATTTCACCCCCACAAAAGAACTAGTTGGCTTATGGCGGACTGTATCACAATTGTCACAAAAAAACATTTTTTATTCTTCTTAGCAAACAGATTAAAATGGTTTGTTTACTCAGTCTACATACATCTTAATTTCACCGCCACAAAAGGACTAGTTGGCTTATGGTGGACTGTATCACGTTTGTCACAGGAAAAAATATTTTTTTTACTCTTGTTAGCAACAGAAAAAAATGATTTCTTTACTCAGTCTACACACAGCTTATTTTCTCCGCCACAAAATGACTAGTTAGCTTATGGCGGACTGTATTGCATTGTTAGCAAGAGAAAAAAATAGATTGTTTTATTCTGAAAACAGCTGAAATTCAACACCACAAAATGACAAGGTGGCTTATGGCATGCAGTGTCATGTTACTCACAGAAAAATCGCGTTTGTCACAGAAAAAATTTTTTTTTTTACTCTTGGTAGCAACAGAAAAAAAAAATTGTTTACTCAGTCTACACACAGCTTAGTTCCACATTAGCAACAGAAAATATAGATTTTTTTACTGGTCATACAGCCGAATTTCAACAGAACGAAATGACAAGGTGGGCTAGTAGGGCTTGCTGTATCACATTAGCAAGTGAAAAAATAGATTTTTTAAGGGATACTCATGCATGGGGCACAATAGAAGCAGTGCACAACAGAGTTCTATGACATGGGCCCTGCTGTCTTTGTGTAGACCTCAGTAATGGCACAAAAAAAAAATCTACTGGAAGGTCGATTTCACAGATACACAGACACAGGACACTAGTTATCTAAACTATTTGACTTAGAAGCAACCGCCTATCTAACTAGCTAAAATCTCTCAGTATGGAGGATCAGCATCCAGCAGCAGCATCTATGACCAGTTATAAGAAGAAAATGACGCTCTCACAACATGTCCGCTCTTTATATAGAGAGCAGAGATGAGCGAATGTTTCAATATTCGGTTCGGATTACGATCGCCGAATTTGCAATATTTACCGATTTATTCATCAAATGTTTGTCAAATGTTACCGAACACCATAGGATTCAATGGGGGGGGGGGGGCAAAAAAAAATTGCATACACAACACCTTCAAGCGGGCCCAAAAGCTGCCAAAACACATCAAATTAGGGGCAAACACCAGGAAAGTGCCATCAATTGATCCAGAGTACAAGTGCTATAATTATTATTACTATTATAGCAACATTAATTCCGTGGCTCTTCACATGTGAAAAGGAGTCACCATAGGTGACTCACCGCGTGGTACAAGAGGAGAGAGGACCCTGCCAGCGAGGGTGCACAAACAATGTATAAAGGGATGGGTGAGGATACAGTAGATCAGGTTGCAGCTTGTCATGCAGCGGTATGCTGAAGCGAGGGTTACCACAGATTGTACGCTTGTCACAAGCAGTGGGTCTTCAGCTTCCTCTTCAAGGTTTCCCCAGTAGGCGAGAGTCTGATGTGTTGGGGTACAGAGTTACAGAGTAGGTGAGGAGCATGGGAAAATCTTGTATGCGATTGTGACAAGAAGAGATAAGAGGGAAGTACAGAAGGAGATCTTGGAAGGATGGGAAGTTGTGTGCAGGAAACTAGTACAGGGAGACTAGGTCACACATGTATGGAGGAGACAGTTTTTCTATGGCTTGGTGGCATCAAAGTAGCATCAATTGCACTACAGAAGAAATAGTGTAATTAGGACACCTCTTCCAGTACAATCCACCCAATAGATGAAGACACAATCAGGAATGTTCAGATTTAAAAAAATGAGGGCCTAAAACCACCAAAGTGGCATCAATGTCAATAGAGTTTAAGTAGTATAAAAGGGACTGACATCGCTTCCACTACAGCCAACCCAATAGATGGAGACCCAATCAGGATTCCCAACATTTCCAAACATTAGTGGCAGACACCAGCAAAGTGGCATCAATTTCAGTACAGTAGAAATAGTAGAATTAGGAACGACACCTCTTCCCCTATAGCCAACCTAGTAGATGGAGACCCAATCAGGAATGTTCACATTTTAATAAATCAAAACCACCAAAGTGGTAGAGTGGAAGTAGTTTAATGGAGACAGAAACCTCTTCCACTACAGCCAACCCAATAGATAGAGACACAATCAGGAGTGTTAACCCTTAAAAAAATGAGGGCCTAAAACCACCAAAGTGGCATCAATTTCACCAGAGTAGAAGTAGTTTAATGGAGACAGAAACCTCTTCCACTACAGCCAACCCAGCAGATGGAGACTCAATCAGGAGTGAACCATCCTCTACAGTCGTTCACCACGTGTCAGACTTGAACTCTGTTTTGCAGGTGCATGAGCTGGTGTAAAAAATGTGTGAAAGGGCTCACAGAAATTGCTTCTGCCACTTACACTACTAGTAAATAAAAAAAAGTGTTTTGTGCTCTGCACTCAGAATCTCTGCACTGACAAGCTCTGCAGATAGCTGAATTTCAACCCCACAAAATCAAAAAGTGGCCTACAAAGGCTTGCTTGCTCGCTTTATCACATTAGCAAGTGCAAAAATAGATTGAAGGTATACTCCTGCATGGAGCACAAACACTACAACCGATGCACAACACTGTTCTATGCCATAGGCCCTGCTCTTTCTGTCAGAATCTCAGTAATTGCACAAAAACAAAAAATCGTGCTACAAGGTCGATTGAACAGGTACACAGCACAGGACTTATCTACACTATCTGACTTCCACAGAAGCGCCCATCTATCTAGCTAATATCTCTCATTACACAGGAGGTGAGTGCAGGAGCAGCACCTATCACGAGTGACATGCATAAAATGGCGCTGAGGGAACATTGCCACTTTTAATATAGAGACGACATGTGATTTCAGCAGCCAATTCCAGAAGCCCTTGTGTTTGGGACACTGTGGATGCTTCCTACACTCTGATTGGCTAGCCGCTCTTTCCTGACTTAAACTTACCGCCTACAGGAAAAAAAAAAACACAGCGCGCCGCTGATCTGACATGTTCTGAGCCATCACCAGCCCCCCACTCATATACCACGTCCCCTCGCTCATCATACACAAGCACTATGCTAGCAAAACTATTAAAAACGCTGTAGTTGCCCCGCAATCACAAATTCGCCAAACATTGCCGAATTTCTCAAATTTAACAAATTTTGCTCGCCTTTCCTGATCATGAATCTGAATATGCCACATTCGTGTCGAACTTAAGTTCGGAGATCGGATTTCGAAAATATTCGCTCATCAATAGTGATAAGCGAACGTGCTCGCCACTGCTCGAGATGTTCAGCGCTCTGCGAGTATTTCCTGGTTGCTCGGGCGGGAGCTCAGGTCCCCTCCCTGCATGTTTGGTGCTCTTTAGAGAGCCAATGAACATGCAGGGATTGCCTGCCACACACTGTAATTCCGTAGCCATGTTGGTTGTGGCATTACAGTGATTGGCTGGCCACACAGAATCATCAGGTGTATATAAGACCGGGCGCCGCCATGCTCATCACATTCTACCCTGGAATCAGGCAGAGTAGGGAGAGGTGCTGCTGCGTCAGGGAGAAATTTGCTTGTTTAGAGTTAGTATAGGTATTCCACAACATATATCTATAATATCCATCTGAACTAATAGTCCTTCTGAGGACTAATCCAGCTTGGTTATATCAGGAATTAGGCAAGCAGGCAGTGTATGTGGCAGACTGCAGTGCAAATAGCAAGAGGGTCCATTGAACATCCTGTTAGTCTAGGTATTTCACACACTTATAGAATATAACTCCAAGTAAATCAAACTTTTGTGAAATCAAACTGTCCACTTAGGAAGCAACACTGATTGACAATCAATTTCACATCAATTTCACATGCTGTGTGCAAATGGAATAGACAATAGATGGAAATTATTGGCAATTATCAAGATACACTCAATAAAGGAGTGGTTCTGCAGGTGGGGACCACAGACCACATCTCAGTACCAATGCTTTCTGGCTGATGTTTTGGTCACTTTTGAATGTTGGTTGTGCTTTCACACACGTGGTAGCAGGAGAAGGACTCTACAACCCACAGAAGTTGCTCAGGTAGTGCAGCTCACCCAGGATGGCACATCAATGCGAGCTGTGGCAAGAAGGTTTGCTGTGTCTGTCAGCATAGTGTCCAGAGACTGGAGGCGCTACCAGGAGACAGGCCAGTACACCAGGAGACGTGAAAGGGGCCGTAGGAGGGCAATAACCCAGCAGCAGGACCGCTACCTCTGCCTTTGTGCAAGGAGGAACACGTTAGGAGCACTGCCAGAGCCAAGCAAAATGACCTCCAGCAGGCCACAAATGTGCATGTGTCTGCATAAACGGTTAGAAACCGACTCCATGAGGGTGGTATGAGGGCCCAACGTCCACAGATGGGGGTTGTGCATTTGCCACAGAACACCAGGATTGGCAAAGTCACCACTGGCGCCCTGTGCCCTTCACAGATGAAAGCAGGTTCACACTGAGCACATGTGACAGACATGTCAGAGTCTGGAGACGCCGTGGAGAGCGATCTGCTGCCTGCAACATTCTTCAGCATGACAGGTTTGGCAGTGGGTCAGTAATGGTGTGGGGTGGCATTTCTTTGGAGGGCTGCACAGCGCTGCTTGTGCTCGCCAGAGGTAGCCTGACTGCCATTAGGTACCGAGATGAGATACTCAGACCCCTTGTGAGACCATATGCTGGTGCGCTTGGCCCTGGGTTCCTCCTAATGCAGGACAATGCCAGACCTCATGTGGCTGGAGTGTGTTAGCAGTTCCTGCAAGATGAAGGCATTGAAGCTATGGACTTGGCCGTCCATTCCCCAGACCTAAATCCGATTGAGCACATCTGGGACATCATGTCTTGCTCCATCCACCAATATCACGTTGCACCACTGACTGTCCAGGAGTTGGCGGATGCTTTAGTCCAGGTCTGGGAGGAGATCCCACAGGAGACCATCCGCAACCTCATCAGGAGCATGCCCAGGCATTATAGGGAGGTCATACAGGCACGTGGAGGCCACACACAATACTGAGCCTCATTTTGACTTGTTTTAAGGACATTACATCAAAGTTGGATCAGCCTGTAGTGTGTTTTTCCACTTTAACTTTGAGGGTGACTCCAAATCCAGGCCTCCATTGGTTAATAAATTTGATTTCCATTGATGATTTTTGTGTGATTTTGTTGTCAGCACATTCAGCTTTGTACAAAACAAAGTCTTCAATGAGAATATTTCATTCATTTAGATCTAAGATGTGTTATTTGAGTGTTCCCTTTATTTTTTTGAGCAGTGTAATAATAAATATATATCAGGAAGGCAGTGTATATAGCAGACTGCAGTGTATAATACAGCACAAGAGGCTCCATTCCAGTTCTGTCTGCTGCTTCTGTTACAGATATTTCTACAAATAGCCTCAGGTATCAGGGGGCCATGGATAATTATTTTTTTTATCTTAATCCTGATTATTTGGTTAAAAAGCCACCCAGAGAACACCGTTTTTCTACTCCATTTGCTTGTTGCCACAGCAGAATACAGCCAGATTCTTTCCATATTACAGCGATAAAAATCCAGAAATTTGTAGTGAACGTGGAAAATATTGGCCTCCATTTAAATTTTGTTGCAGTGTGTCAGTGAAGTTATTGACACGAGGTCGCTGTGAAAAATAGTAACCTACAGGCCAGTTATTTAAAACTGTGGTTTTCCGTCACATGTATCACATATAAGTGTGCTCCAAATTCAGGCATTTCTGGCCTCCATTTAAATTTTGTTGCAGTGTGTCAGTGAAGTTATTGACATGAGGTCGCTGTGAAAAATAGTAATCTACAGGCCAGCTACTTAAAACTGTGGTTTTCCATCACACGTATCACATATCACTGCGGTTCACATCCAGCCATTTGTAGCGAACGTAGAAAATATTGTCCTCCATTTAAAATGGGCAAGGCGCGTGGCAAGGGACGGGGAAGTGGACGTGATGGTGCTGATGGTGCATGCAGAGGCCGAGGCCGTGGGCAAGCTGAAATTGTGCCACAACAAACACCTACATCTTCTCGCTCGACCATCCTGTCCTAATTAATAGGGGACCGCAGAACACCACACAATTGCCATAAAGTCAGGAGGAGGACCAGGGTGCGGAAGTGGAAGATGAGGTGGTGGACAATGAAGTCACTGACCCAACTTGGCAAGGTGACATGCAGAGCGAGAACAGCAGCACCCAGGGGAGGGAGGTGTAGCACCACAACAGGCAAGAACAAGCAGTGTGGTGGCCGCAGAAAGAAGGCGGAAAACTGTTCCCCGTAACATCAACACGACGGAAGTTGCAAGTACAACTGTTATGTCTTCTCGAATCTGGTTGTTTTTTAAAGACTCTGCCGATAACCCCAAAAAGGGCATTTGCACCACCTGCCAGGCCAGCATCAGCAGGGGAAGCAAAACTAGCAGCCTGACCACCACCAGCATGATCAGGCACATGGCAGCAAAGCACCCGACTAAGTAGGTCGAACCCTAGGGTCCAGCAACAGTGTCTGAGGGTGACACCACTGCTTGTTCCACTGTTGTGTGTGCATGCCAATCCCCTGTCCATGGCGCATGCGAAGATGCTTTCTGCCCTGCACCTGTCGTTGCACACTCTCAACTAGCACCATCAGCAAGCACGTCCACGCCCTTGTCCCAGCGCAGCGTTCAGTTGTCCCTACCCCAGTCCTTGGAACGCAAGTGCAAATACGTAGCTAACTCTCCACAGGCTACAGTACTAAATTCCCACATTTCGCGAATGCTTGCGCTCTAAATGTTGCCTTTTAGGCTCGTGGAGATGGAAGCTTTCCGCAACCTCATGGCGGAGGCCGTCCCTTGGTACTCGGTCTCCAGCCGCCACTATTTCTCCCGGTGTGCCATCCCCGCATTACACAAGCACATGTCCCACAACATTAGCCGTGCCCTCAACCGCTCAGTTACTGGGAAAGTCAACCTAAACAAGGACACATGGACAAGTGCTTGTGGGCTGACAGCACACTGGGTTAACATAGTGGAAGACTGGACCCAGTCGGACCTTGGAATGGAACACGTCCTCCCGCCACTGAGCATTGTGGGCCCTAAGTCAATCAGGGTTGTCCCCACATTCTACAGCTCCTGCACGTCATCCTCCTCTTCAGCATCCATCTCTGAAATGACCACATCAGTTGCTAGCTAGAAGCACTGCAGCACTGCCTCGGCCAAGCGGCAACAGGCTGTGCTGAGGCTAATATCCTTAGGTGACAATCCACGCAACGCTGAAGAGTTGTGGGCAGATCTATGGCTAACACTGCTGAACCTACAGCCAGGCATTGTCGTGTGTGACAATGGCCGGAACCTGGTGGCGGCTCTGAGGCGAGGCAAGCTCACACATCATGCCTGGCCTGCCTTAACCTCGTGGTTCAGCGGTTTCTCAAAATCTACGTGGATCTGTCAGATCTGCTTGTCAAAGTACGCCGACTGTGTGCCCATTTTAGAAAGTCAGCTACAGCTTCCGCCGCTCTTAACATGCTTCAGCAGTGTTTGCAGCTTCTGGCTCACTGACTGGTGTGTGATGTCCCCACACCTTGAAACTCTACATTGCAGATGTTGGGAAGGATTTGTGAGCAGAAAAGGGCAGTTGTTGACTACCTGCATCAACAAGGCCATCGGTATTCAGGTCAGACTCCACACATAAAACCTCAGGAGTAGACATGGATGTCAGACATCTGTACCATCCTCCAAAACTTTGAGGACTCCACCAAGATGGTGAGCGGTGATGACGCCATAATTAGCGTCACTATCCCGCTTCTCTGTCTTCTGAAACGCGCTCTGCTCTCAATTAGAGGATGCATTACTGGCGGAGCACAATGAGATGGAGCAAGGAACCATACAGGGCGATTACACACAGCCCAGCCTCATCTCATCCCAACATGGATTGGGTGACAATGAGGAGGAAGAGGAGGAAGAACAGGTGCGAGTTTCCTGTGCAGGAGACGGTACTACCTGCTCAACTGCCATACTGTCTGTTCAGCGTGGATGGCCTGAGGACAGGGAGGAGGAGGAAGAGGAGGAGGATGAGGAGGAGAGCATGATCAGTCATTCTCTTGGTGAGGACACGGAAGTCTTGCCTCTGTAGTCTGGCACACATGACTGAGTTTATGTTACGCTGCCTTTCCAGTGACCCTCGCATTGTCCAAATTTGGGTGACAGTCATTACTGGTTGGTGATGCTTCTAGACCCACACTACAGTGAGAACTTTATGTGTCTTATTCCTTTGCAGGACAAGCCTAATAAAATAGGGCAATACAAGAAGGCCCTTGTTGCGGAATTAGTGAAAAAATTCCCATCCAAAAACGCTGGCGGCAGAGCTCACAGTTTGTTGGACAACCAATGAGTACAGGCGAGAGAGCCACAAATGCAGTCCTGCAGAGGCAGGAGAGCACTGTCAAAGTTCTGGGACAGTTTTTACAGACCCTCCCATCGTACAGGCCCTGAGTCGGAGGGTAGTCTCACAAGGAGTGTAAAGTTTCGGAAGATGGTGAGGGAGAACCTTGCCGACCGTACCAACATCCTCTGTGATTCCTCTGTGCATAATAATTATTGGGTATCCAAGCTGGACACGTGGCATGAGCTGGCTCTCTACGCCTTGGAGGTCCTGGCCTGCCCTGCCTCTAGCGTTTTGTCAGAGCGGGGTTTTAGTACCGCCGATGGAATTATAGCCGACAGGCACATGATAGCAGTGTAACATAAACTCAAATACAGTGTCTTTTTTTGGGGAGGTTTAACGCTATTGCCATGCACCTCTGTCTTCACACTCAGACATGGGTATACGCTTCCTGATTTTGTCTATTTGCTCTTGTCCTTTTCCTTCTCCACATCCTCATCCTCCAACACCATATCACCACCATATGTACCATATCAACATATCTACGTCTCTTGCAAGGGTCATTGGAGTTCCTCCAAATTTTTTCAGGCGTTGCTTCACTGCATAGGCAGACACTATGGGAGACCCACTTCCTAATAATGAGAACATTGTTTTTAGGAGGCTGTCTGTTCTCTACGTCTCTTGCAAGGGGCATTGGAGTTCCTCCAAATTTTTGGCAGCCGTTGCTTCACTGCATAGGCAAACACTATGGGAGACCCACTTCCTAATAATGAGAACATTGTTTTTAGGAGGCTCTCTGACCTCTACGTCTCTTACAAGGAGCATTGAAGTGCCTCCAAATTTTTGGCAACCCTTGCAGTCACTGCATATGCAATAACGGTATAGGAGACCCACTCGTTAATAATGGGAACAACAAAGCTTAGCCGGCTGAAGGCTCTCTAACGATAATGAGGGACGATGGCTGGCCCTTTAAGAATAGTAAGGGTCGCCTGATGGCCCTATAAAAATAAGTTTGTGACTTTCAGAGTCCCTCCATCCTAAGTGAAACAGGATGTGTCTGATGATGTGTCACACACTACATGGCCAGATAAGGTTGTAAAATGTTAAAATTACATTTCCTGGTGAATGCATTTGTCTTAAAAAAATAATGTAAAAAAAACCACAGTAGGATCTTTCTTTAGTGTAAAAACCAGAGTCGCCAATGTAACCTCAAGGTAATCACATTGTTCAGCTCCTGCACCTCCTCCTCCATTTCGGCATCCATCTCCGAAAGACAATAATAACAAATTGAGGAGGGCACCACTATTATAATGTAGAAGGATCAACTCGGCACATACAGTTTGTAAGTAATGACCAAAAAAGAAAAAATGACTGTGTGCATAGGCAGGGATCACTGTAAATCAATATTTACTGGACAAAGACCATGTAAACAACAGCACAATGTATTTAAAAACACTTAAAACATGAATGCTTCAATATATATCAAAAACCATAGCAAATCATGATATGGTAAACCCTCACATATGCAAGCCAAAGACAATTTATATAATAGTCTATTATGACAACGACACCCTGTAGTTTCATATATGAAAAAAGATGAACACAGCACAGATTTAACTAAATAAAGGTATTAGTAAAACATATGTAAATATGCTGCTGACACAAAAAAATTAAAGAATTGGTGCCATCATATAATAAGTATAGCAAGCACTACTGATAAGATGAAGCATCAGTAGGAGGTCAGAAAATGGTGTAATTGAACCAGAAGGTGAGCCATGAGCTATACCTGGGGGGTAAGCAAGCAACCAAGAGCCCCAGGCGTATCGCCACTACATGAGTAGCTTCATCAGGGGAGGTGATTGTTGTTAGTTTGCCTACTGGCCTTATATTTGTCTTAACTTAATTTTACCTTAATTCACGTCAGCTGTGGAAAGCATGTTATTGTGTACCGGTCACCCAGTCGAGGAACAGACCAGAGGTCCATATTCATATCCGGGGTCAGCTGTCAAGATGTGAGAGCGCGAGCACGCTCGTACCCCAGAAGCGGAAATTAAGACTTCCAGCGTGGAACCCACATAAAGATAGTACGCATGCGCATATCTAAGATCGGCTGAGATGTCGTAAGCGCGCAGGCGCATCACATTCTCCAAGGCAGAGTACACTGAAATCAGTGTGGGTCGCACGTTATGGCGGTGCGCATGCGCATGTTGGGAATGCCCACTGTAATGGTACATTTGCACCCATAGAGGAGTAGGAAAGAAGCAACAGTGGCAATTTTAGGAAGAACCCAAAAGCAACATGTCTCAAATAAAGAGAGCCCATGAGAGTGAAAAAAGGCTAATGCTAATAAAATAATATGAGCGGCCAACTCCAAAATCGGGATAAATAAGGTTATAGCAAAATGAATCCAGAATAAATTCAGAATAACCCAGAATAACCCGTGAGGGATCTCATATAGGGATTCTACATAATCCCTGTATAGGTGTCGAAAATAGATAAATATTTATCGGGTATAGGTAAAGGTTTAATAAACCCATGATAACATGAGGGGTACAGTTATTATACGACCAGAACCCATAACAAGGATACCCACAGACATAGAGTCCCATATGCTAAATGAAATGAGGCAGTGAGAGGAATAATAAAGCACATATGTAGTATGTGCTCCAACACCACAAATTCACACGCGTGTCCTCAATCATACATGGAGATGCGGCCGCATCAATCAGAGCATGCTTGTACCAACAAACAAAGTATTAGTGTGCATATGGTATTAATTTGCAAAAGAATTCTTTATTAGATTAAAATGATTTTAGTACACATCTAATTTAGCAACACAAAATGTCAAATAATTAAGTACCCAGTATTTTGTGATTGGAAGAATGGCCTCCATTTCCGAAAGACCACATCAGTCTCAAACTGCAGCACTGCCTTGGCCAAGTGGCAACAGGCCATGCTAAAGATAACATACTTATTGCTTAGGTGACAAACCGCTCACTGCTGCAGAGTTGTTGAAAGTTGTAACACCGCAGCCTGAACTGTGGTTCTCACCACTGAACATACTACCAGGAATGGTCGTGTGTGGCAATGGGCAGGACCTGGCGATGGAGAAAAGATAGCTGGAGTAGATACGATTTCCCAAATCAGTCCTTTCACCGAGCTAAAAAATATGGCTGTGGTGAAATACCACTCACCGACCAGCTGTGGACTGGCTCTGTACCGTCCCTGGCCACATTCACTTGTCCATGTGTTTGCGGTTAGGCGGTCCTTCCCAGTAAGTGCACTGGGCAGGAAATGGGTAAATGTTGTGGGACCCTTGTTTGTGGAAGGCGGGGACGACACCGGGAGAAATAGTGGCGGTATGGACACCCAGCCGCCACCATGAGGTTGTGGAAAGCTTCCGCCTCCACGAGCCTAAAAGGCAACATTTCAAGTGCAAGCAGCTGTCAAAAATTTGGCAGTATAGTTTTGCAGCCTGGGGGTGGGTGGCTGGCTGGCTGCATACTTGCGCTTGCATTCCAAGTAACAGAAAACTAAGCAAATGGTGGCCTCTATCATCATCATGGCCTCACCTCAGCACTATGAACTCTCCTGAAAAAGAAGCCAGGGCCCACCGGAGGAGTCTCCGGTGGGCCCTGGCTAAGAAAAGTGTGTGGGAATATTCCCGGACACTCTATGGCTGCATTTTTAAAGTGAACTGGCTCTGTACCATCCCTGGCCACATTCACCTCTCCACGTGTTTGTGGGTAGACGGTCTTTCCCAGTATGTGCACTGGAGAGGGCACGGGTAATGTTGTGGGACCCGTATTTGTGGAAGGCGGTGACGATACCAGGAGAAATAGTTGCTACAGGGGACAGAGTATGGACACCTGGCGGCCGCCACCATGAGGTTGTGGATAGCTTCTGCCTCCACGAGCCTAAAAGGCCACATTCCAAGTGCAAGCAGCTGTCAAAAATTTGGCAGTATAGTATTGCAGCCTGTGGGTGGGTGGCTGGCTGGCTGCATACTTGCGCTTGCATTCCAAGGAATGGGGTAGTGACAACTGAACGGTGCACTGGACCAAGGACGTGGACGGTGATTGTTGCAAGTCTGCAATGACAGGTGCATGGCAGGAGCCATCTTCACATACACCAAGGATCACTTATGATGGGCACACTTAGACAGTGACCTGGGAGTCAGAGATGCTTCCAGGGGTCTTCTCCATGCTGTTCCTATGTCTTTTCAGCACTGTATGCATGTGTCTGATCATGTGTCACAAACCACATGGCTAGATAAAGTTGTAAAATGTTAAAATGACATTTCCTGGTGAATGCATTTGACATGGTTGAAAGCAATGCAAAAGTGCAAAAACACATCAAAAACGCTACGTGTGAACATAGCCCAAGATGTGGAGGAGCATTTTTGTTTTTGGTTATTTATTTTGCCTTATATACAAGTCATTACCCTGGAAAGGATGTTCCTTAAAGGGAATCTGTCACCCCCTGGGAGATTTGAGACCTCTAATATGGGCAAACAGGTCATAGAAAAGTAAATATATACATACCTATACGGCCCATAGTAGAGGTCTGCTTACAGAGAAATGTAGCTTTATAAAATCAGTTTTCACATGCTTGGCATCCACCAGACGCTTTAAACGGTGAAAAATACATTCACTGGTAAATGTCATTTTAACATTTTACTATCGTATCTGCTTATGTGTGGTGTGTGTGACATGATCAGACACATCCTGTTTCATTTATGAAGAAGGGACTCTGAAAGTCACAAAGCCTATCTCTATAGGGCCATCAGGCGGCCCTTACTATTCTTAAAGGGCCAGCAGTCGGCCCTCACTATTGTTAGATAGCCATCAGCCGGCTATGCTTTGTTGTTCCCATTATTAACGAGTGGGTCTCCTATACTGTTATTGCGTATGCAGTGACTCTAATGGCTGGCAAAATTTTGTAAAAACCCCAATACCAATTTACAGACACACAGGTGGGCCTCAGTAACAAAATGTTTCTAGAAAGGAGTGGTTCTGCTATACAGTTATAGGGTATGAAGTAAGTACAATGGCTGCCAAAATTTAGGAAAAACCCCAATATCAATTTAAAGACACATAGATGTGGGCCTCAGTAATGACATGTTCCTAGAAAGGAGCGGTTCTGCTATACAGTTATAGGGTATGCAGTGAGTACAATGGCTGCCAAGATTTAGGAAAAACTCCAATACCAATTTACATTCACAGAAGTGGGCCTCAGTAACGACATGTTCCTACAAAGGAGCAGTTCTGCTATAAAGTTATAGGCTATGCAGTGACTGCAACGACTGCCAAAAATTTGGACGCACTCCAATGCCCCTTGGAAGAAACGTAGAGGAGGGCCTCGTGAAAAAAATGTTCCCATTATTAGGAAGTGGGTCGCCGATACTGTTTGCCTATGCAGTGAATGCAAGGGCTGCCAAAAATTTGGAGGCACTCCAATGCCCCTTGCAAGAGACATAGATATGGTGATATGGTAGATATGGTGGTGGAGGATGAGGATGAGGAGAAGGAGAAGGAGGAGGACAAGAGCAAATAGACAAAATCAGAAAGCGTATACCCATGTCTGGGTGTGAAGACAGAGGTGCATGGGAATAGAGTTAGACCTCCCAAGAAAAATACACTGTATTTGAGTTTTTACGCTGCTATCATTCAGTGGTGTTGAGAAGTCTGTCCCATTCCTTGTTCATTTTTGTAACAGTCAGCCTGTCAGCATTTTCAGTTGACAGGCGGAGGTGCCTATCAGTTATAATTCCACCAGCACTAAAAACTCGCTCTGACAAAACGCTAATGGCAGGGCAGGCCAGGAGCTCCTAGGCGTAGAGAGCCAGTTCATGCCACGTGTTCAGCTTGGATACCCAATAATTATAAGGCACAGAGAAATCACGGAGGATGTTGGTATGGTCCGAAAGGTACTCCTTCAGCATGTTCTCAAACTTTTCTCTCCTTGTAAGACTACCCCGCGCATTAGGGCTTGTACAATGGTAGGGTCTGAGAAAACTGTCCCAGAACTTTCACAATGTTCCCCGGCCTCTGCTGGATTGAATATGTGTCTCTCTCCCCTGTACTCCTTGGTTATCCAACGAACTGTGACCTCTGCCACCAGCGATTTCAGATGGGAATTTTTTTAATAATTCCGCAACAAGGGCTTTCTGGTACTGTCCCATTTTAGAATACCTGTTTGCTGTGGGAATAAGAGATAGAAAGTTCTTCTTGTAGTGTGGGTCTAAAAGTATCACCAATCAGTAATGACAATCACCTAAAATTTGGAGAATGCGAGGGTCATGGGAAAGGCAGAGTAACAAACTCAGCCATGTGTGCCAGACTGCTAACAGGCAAGACTTCCGTGTCCTCACCAAGAGGATGATTGACAATGATCTCCTCCTCATCCTCCTCCTCCTCTTCCCTCTTTTCAGGCCATCCACGCTGAACAGACAATATGACAGTTGTGCAGTTAGTCTTTCTATAGCGCAGGAAGGTAGCTCCTGTTCTTCCTCCACCTCCTCTTCCTCATTGTCACCCAATTCACGTTGGGATGAGATGAGGCTTGGCTGTATGTAATCACCCTGTTTGGTTACTTGCTCCATCTCATCATGCTTCGCCTGCAATGCCTTCTCTTAAATTGTGAGCAGCGAGCGTTGTAGAAAACAGAGAAGCGGGATGGTGACGGTAATTATGACGTCATCGCCGCTTACCATCTTGGTGGAGTCCTCAAAGTTTTGGAGGATGGCACAGATGTCTGACATCCATGCCCACTCCTGAGGTCTCAATTGTGGAGGCTGACCTGAATTTCGATGGCCATATTGATGCTGGTAGTGAATAACTGCCCTCTGCTGCTCACAAAGCTTTCCCAACATCTGCAACATTGAGTTTCAACACGTGGGGACATCGCACACTAGTCGGTGAGCTGGAAGCTGCAAACACTGCTGAAGCACGGCAAGGGCAGCAGAAGCTTTAGCTGACTTTCTAAAATGGGCACACATGCGGTGTACTTTGTCATGCAGATCCGGTTAGGTTTTGAGAAACCGCTGAACCACAAGGTTAAGCACATTGGCAAGGCATGGTACGTGTGTGAGCTTGTCTCACTTCAGAGCCGCCACCAGGTTCCGGCCATTGTCACACACGATCATGCCTGATTGTAGGGTCAGCAGTATCAGCTACAGATCTGCCTGCTCTTTCAGAGCTGTCCACAGCTCTTCAGCGGTGTGCGGTTTGTCACTTAACCATATTAGCTTCAGCACATTCTGTTGCAGCTTGGCCGAGGCAGTGCTTCCAGCTTGTGACTGATGTGGTCATTTCGGAGATGGAGGCAGAAGAGTAGGAGGAGGAGGTGCAGGAGCTATAGAATGTGGGGGCAACCCTGATTGACCAAAGGCCCGCAATCTTCAGCGTCGGGAAGGTCCGACTGGGTCCCGGCTTCTACTATATTAACGCCGGTGTTCCGTCAGCGACATGTACCCTCCTTGACCACAAGCACTTGTCCACATGTCCATGGTTAGGTGGACTTTCCCAGTAACTGCGTTTTTGACGGCATGGCTAATGATGTGGGGCATGTGCTTGTGTAATGTGGAGACGGCACACTGGGAGAATACTGGCGGCTGGGACCGGGTACCAAGGGACGGCCACCACCATCCGGTTGTGGAAAGCTTACATCTCCACGAGCCTAAAAGGCAACATTTCAAGCACAAGCATTTGCGAAACGTGTAAATTTACTAGTTTGGCTTGTGGGGTGATGGCTGCGTATTTGCGCTTGCGCTTGTGTTCCAAGGAAGGGACAACTGAATGCTGCGCTGGTACAAGTACATGGACGTGGTTGCTGATGGTGTTAGTTGAGAGTGTGCAACGACAGGTGCAGGGCAGGAGGTATCTTGGCATGCACGCACAACAGCTGAAGAAGCAGTGGTGTCACTAGCAGACACTGTTTCTGGACCCTGGTGTTTGGCCCACCTAGTCGGGTGCTTTGATGTCATGTGCCTGATCATGTTGGTGGTTGTCAGACTGGTAGTTTTGCTACCCCCTCTGATGCTGGCCTGGCAGATGGTGCAAATGGCCTTGTTGCGGTTATCTGCAGAGTCTTTAAAAAACAACCAGACTCGGGAAGACCCAACAATTGTACTGGCAACTCCCGTCGTGTTGATGTTACGGGGAATACTTTCCCCCTTCTTTCTGCGGCCACCACACTGCTTCTTCCTGCTTGTTGTGGTGCTATGCCTCCCTCCCCCTGTGTGCTGCTGTCCTCGCTCTGCATGTCACCTTGCCAGGTTGGCGTGCAGTGACTTCATTGTTCACCACCTAGCCGTCCACTTCCGCACCTTGGTCCTCCTTCTGACTTTCTGGTAATTCTGTCTCATCATCCACCCCTTGTGACAGTAATTGCATTTTCCCACCATCGCCTTCGTGTGACTGTTGCGGCTCAAATATTTGGGCATCGCTACATGCGTTCTCCTTTTGCCCCGCTTGAAGCTGGCTGGGCGAGAGGCCCGAATCTATAAATGGAAAAGTGAATAGCTCTTCGGATTGTCCAAGTGTGGGATCAGTTGTCTCCAGGCACTCAGAATGGTGGGAGGAAGGAGGATCAGGGTTAGGAATATGCGGTCCAGACTCACAGCTACTGAGACTTTGTAACATACCTGGCGGCGTCCTTGCATAGTGGTCCATCTCCCACTGTGCAAGAGCGCGCACTTGATCTCCTGTCCAGAATGTCTCTCTGGCTTCCCTCCATGCTGTCTGTTTGTGTCTGTTTCTGCTGCTTAAGGGCGGCGCCCGATCACTTCCTGCTTTTTGTACCTGCTGTGGGTCACACCCCTTGTGCGTCCTCAGCCTATTGCTGTCTGTCACCTGGTATATAGCTCAGCTGCTCCCATCTATTCCTGCCTGAGCATAGTGTTTCATTCAGTGTGTGCTTGCACTCTGAAGGTGCCAGGTCCCGTTCTGTGTTCTCTTGTCTGCCTTTCCTGGAGGCTGTATTTCCAGGGCTGTCTGAACACGCTCCTAGCCTGTTCCTCCCGCCTTCTAGGGGCCGATTACCTAGACCCGCTCCTGTATCTTGTCTGTCCTGTCTGAACACGCTCCTAGCCTGTTCCTCCCGCCTTCTAGGGGCCGATTACCTAGACCCGCTCCTGTATCTTGTCTGTCCTGTCTGAACACGCTCCTTGCCTGTTCGTTCCGCCGCTCTGGGGGCCGTATTCCCAGACCCGCTCCTGTATCCCTCTGCAGTGTCGGTCTCCTCCGTACACTCAGTTCCAGTCTGAACTCTCTCCTATCCTTTACCTGTTTTGCCTCTATGTCCGATGTCCGTTCCCTTCCTTTTTCTGCAGAGTCTGAACTCGTACCTAACTCCTGCTTGTTGTCTCTGTACTCCCGTTTGTGAGTTTGTGGTCCACTCGCTACTTCACTGCAAGTACCCTGTTGGTATCTGGCTCTGCCTTTCTCTTCCTGTCTGTTCCGTGTGAACAGAGCCCTGTCCCCCCTGCTCTGCCTTGCTCACCGCTCCGGCGGTTCTAGCCTGCTCTGACTCCTTGGCCCACTGCTCGGCAGTCCTGTCCTGCCCTGCTTCTGCCCGCTGCTCCGGCAGTCCTGTCCTGCCCTGCTTCTGCCCGCTGCTCCGGCAGTCCTGTCCTGCCCTGCTTCTGCCCGCTGCTCCGGCAGTCCTGTCCTGCCCTGCTTCTGCCCGCTGCTCCGGCAGTCCTGTCCTGCCCTGCTTCTGCCCGCTGCTCCGGCAGTCCTGTCCTGCCCTGCTTCTGCCCGCTGCTCCGGCAGTCCTGTCCTGCCCTGCTTCTGCCCGCTGCTCCGGCAGTCCTGTCCTGCCCTGCTTCTGCCCGCTGCTCCGGCAGTCCTGTCCTGCCCTGCTTCTGCCCGCTGCTCCGGCAGTCCTGTCCTGCCCTGCTTCTGCCCGCTGCTCCGGCAGTCCCGTCCTGCTCTGTTCTTGCCCACCGCTTCGGGCGTTCCCTCTCTGCTGTGGTTGTCTACCGCATCTGCGGTTCTGTGACCCAGTCTGTACTGGGTCTTAACCTTTCTGTGCTCCAGCCCGTCCTTTCGGCCAGTACCTCCCTGCCTGCATACTCGCCTGTATCCACCCATCTGCATACCTGCCGTGTTTGCTTATATCCACCAGTCTGTGCCAGCCTAACCTGCCTGTTCCTGAGTCCCAGTGTGTACTGGGTCCTATCCCGCCTGTGTTTCTACCTGCTAGTGCCTCCCTGTCTGCACTCTAGCTGTGCTTGCCTGTACCCCTCTACCTGTATTGTTCCTGAGTCCCAGTGTGTACTGGGTCCTATCCCGCCTGTGTTCCTACCTGCTAGTGCCTCCCTGTCTGCACTCTAGCTGCGCTTGCCTTTACCCGCCTGCCTGCATACCAGTCGTGCCTGCCTATACCCTCCAGTCTGTGCGCCAGCCTAACCAGCCTGATCCAGTAATCCCTGTGTGGGTCAACCCCCGTGTCCGGAGTTTGACCTGGAGTAGCACCTGGTTCCTCTGCCCGGTTTCTCCCTGGTGCACTGGCATCGTATGCCGTCGTGCCATCTTGGTCGGATCGGCCAGATACTTAGTCACGCCCCTCCAGGCACTCTCCGGTTCATGGTCCAGTGGAATCACTACAATCACACGCACACGCCGCTCAGCCTGGGCGTGTGCATAACAGACTTGACTGTGTGGAAGACAGGGTGGTGGTGGTGATGGTGGCAAAGTGACTGGAAGCATTATCTGCTATCCATCCAACAACCTTTTGACTCTGCTCTGGGTTCAATAGTGGTGCTCTGCGGTCCCCTAGTAATTGGAACAGGAAGGTCGAGTGACTAGACGTGGGTGTTTGTTGTGGCACAATATCAGCTTGCCCACGGCCTTGGCCTCTGCATGCACCATCACCATCATGTCCACTTCCCCTTCTCTTTTCACGCGCCTTGCCCATTTTAAATGGAGGACAATACTTTCCACGTTCACTGCAAAGGGCTGAATTTGAACCGCAGTTATATGTGATACGTCTGACGGACATCCACGGTTTTAAATAGCGGGCCTGTAGTTTAGTAGTCTTCACAGTGAGCAAGTGTGAATAGCTTCACTGACACACTGCAACATACTGTAAATGCAGGACAGAAATGTCTGAGTTTGGACCTCAGCTATATGTGATACGTCTGACGGAAAACCACGATTTTAAATAGCGGGCCTGCAGTTTACTATTCTTCACAGCGATCACGTGTGAATAGCTTCACTGACACACTGCAACAAACTGTAAATGGGGGCCAATATTTTCCACGTTCATTACATATTTCTGGATTTTTATCACTGTAATATGGAACTGATCTGGCTGTATTCTGCAGTGCTAACAAGCAAATGGAGAAGAAAAATGTTGTACTCTGGATTGCTTTTAAAGCAAATAATCAGGATTAGGATAAAAAACATTATCCCTGGCCCCTGATATGTGGGACAATGGCTACAAATATCTGTAACTGCAGCAGCAGACAGAAAGTGCAATGAACCCTCTTGTGCTGTATACATTGTCTGCCACAAACTCTGCCTACCTGCCTAACTCCTACTATCACCACTGAATATATGCAGCTGGATTAGTCATCAGAAGGACATTTAGTTCAGATGGATATATAGATACACTAACACTACACTAACCAATAAACAAGCAAATCTCTCCCTGATTTAGCAGCAGCTCTCCCTACTCTGCCTGTTTCCGGGGTAGACTGTGATGGGCCTAGCGTCACCGGGTCTTAAATAGACCCGATGATGCTATGCGGCCAGCCAATCACTGTAATGCCACAACCAACATGGCTACGGCATTACAGTACGTGGCAAGCAATCCCTGCATGTTCATTGGTGCTCTAAAGAGCGCCAAACATGCAGGGTGGGGCACCGAGCTCCCACCTGAGCAAGCCGGAAATACTCGCCGAGCGCCAAGCTTGTCGAGCACAGTGATGCTCTGCCAAGTACCGAGTAGTGGTGAACACTTTTGCTCATCACTACTGCCAAGGCATCCTTCAACCTTTCTTATAGGCCCTGACAAAATTGGCTTCTCAGAGCCGGATCATTCCATCTGGTATCTGTTGTCCATCTACGGAATTCAGAAAAATAAGTCTCCACTGACCAATTCCCCTGCTGAAAGCGATGCAACCTGGATTCAACCAAGGAGACTTGGTTAGGATCATCATCGATAAGGGCCAGAGCCTCGAAAAATCCTTCAACCGATGGGAGACAAATAGAGCCCTGTGGCAACGAGAAAGCCCAGGATTGAGGATCTCCTTGCAACAGTGAGATCACAATCCCCACTTGCTGCTCCTCATCTCCAGAGGAGTAACGTCGAAGCTTAAAATACAACTTACAAGCTTCTTTAAATACAAAAAACTTGTCTCTACCTCCTGAAACCCTGTCCGAGAGGGCAACCTTGGGTTCAACCCAGACTGGCGTGCCCGCAGAGTCCCCAACATTAGGAGTCAGCAGCCGCTGCAGTTGCTGCCGAACTGCTAAACAAAGGTCAGTCAACTCCAGTGACAAACTCTGAAGCTGCTCTGCCAACACTGAAACTGGATCCATAATAACCTGGGAAGAAAAAAAAAACAGAAAAAAAACACTAAGGCTAAGTGCTCACGAAGCAGAAATGCTCCGGATTTTTTCTGCATCTCCCTGGCAGGAAAAATGCATGCGGATTTTACATGTGTTTTTCCTGCCAGGTAGCAGCGTTTGTGAAGCGCTTTTTACATGCATTTCCGCATGTGAGTTGTAAAGCGCTTTTCCAAGCGATTTTAGCATCACTTGGAAAAGTGCTTGACAACTTGGTCACACTATATAAATCCATGCGACGGGCAAATGCAGCATCAATAGTAAAGAAAAGATTAAAATGATGAAAAATAAAAATAAAACATTATATTCACCTTCCGATGGACCCCCGGTCTCCTTATCCAGTGTCTTTGATGGCTTGCTGTGGTATAAAAGGTCCTTCAATAACTTAATTTAGTCATGTGACAGGTCATGCGACCGCTGACGTCTGAGGTCGCGTGACCTGTCACATGACTAAATGACGTCATGGAAGGTCCTTTTACACCACCACGAGCCGCCAAAGACACCGGACGCACCGTACAGGAGACCGGGGGCCATCAGAAGGTGAGTATAATTTTTTTTTATTTTAATTCTTTTTTAACTAAAACTACTACTTCTCCAGACCCGGGTACTATCCGCGCATTGAATCGCTTAATATCCACATGAGTACATGTACTCATGCGGATATTATGTGATTCAATGCAAGTCATTGGCGGCAATTACGCCGCGTTTCCGCAAAATTAATGGACCTGTTAGGAGGGCGGTTGCAGACAACTTTATTTTAATGGAACGCAACCGACCCCGGGGTCCGCAATGCAGCCTAATGGACTGCTGCCGAACACTTTCCGGGTGGAAAGGAAAGCGACAACTAAACTGATAACCCGTCCGTGTTAACAGCACACCGGACCGGGTATAGCGATACGCTCTATCTCCGTAAACTGCACGGAGGGAGAGCGACCGGCGACGCACCTATCAACTATCTTAGCCCTTCGTGTTAATGCACACGGAAGGGTAAGACGGATCGCACAATCTCCAAGAAACGCAGGGAGACGTGCGACCGTGGGAGAAGCAGTAGCCCTGTCTTTGATACAGGCGCTACGCTATGGGGAATGGCGCTAAAGCGGTTCACACAATCTCCAAGAACCGCAGGGAGACGTATGACCGGAGAAGAAGCAGTAGCCCTGTCTTCGGTACAGGCGCTACGCTATAGCAGTCGGCGCTAGTATGTGGGTGTGATACCCGCCGGGTATTCGTGCACACAGCCGGCGTGCTACCGGACTGAGTAGACCCGCTCTATATGGCTCAAGCTACCTGCCTGCATAAAGCTATGGCTCTTCGAGGAGCCCAAGAGTTTAAGCGTGCACACCACAAACAACCAGCTCAAATGATCTGAGCGTGTTGCCATGTTTGTGGGCGGGCCTTTTAAAGATTAAGCCCTGCCCACCGACGCACCATTGGTGACGTTACCCGTGGACCAATCAGGCGGTGCCAGGTCACCGGGTCAGGTGGGTGCCAACCCACCAATCATGATCCGCCAGGTCACGGACATGCTCAGTGCGGCAAATCCTGGACTTAGATTCCACAAGCCCTGTCTCCCTCTGCAACCCAGGCTTAACATTGCTAGGCACAACTACCTGGTAGACAAACAGTGCTTGTGGCCCAGCTAGGCATTGGGGCTGATGGTGATGCTGAGCTGCATCAGCCCTGGCTGGACTGAAATGGGAGACCACAGAAGGTCCTGGACCCATTTCAAATCCAGCACCAGACTGACACCTAACAGAATGTACTGTTGATTTTTCCATAATGATAATCTGCAGTGGAATTTTCCACAGCATGTGCATATCACATGCAGATTATCATTGGGGAACATATTACCAAGTGTTTTCACTGTGGAAATTCCACTGCGAAAACGCTTGAAAAAGACATAGTGGGCACGCAGCCTTGAAAAACAAACAGAAGTCCATTTTTTCTTTTCATTTAAAGGTGATAATGTTATGCTAGGTATGGGAAGAATCCAGCGTACAACGAGGGGAAAAAGGGGGAAGCCCTGCAACTAGAGAAAGGGAGAGTTGAGACCCCTAAGCAGATGTAACGACACCCTGACTCCCCTATCGTCCATAAATAGGTTCCGTCCTTATCGCCGAGCCGGATACCTTAGCTCTTGCTGACCCTAGAGCTAGGCCCTTGTCACGGAGGGGGAGAGGTAAGCACTAGTCAGCCCCATTGCAACTAAAAGCAAACAAGGGAAACAGACAAGGGGATACACTTAGCTTTGAGAAGACACCAGAGAGATCACGACTACAATCCACAAAGGAACTCTGAGGAGAATCTAGCCGACTGCTAGAATTCAGACCGGAACAGAGGAATTTATTCTATCACCAGCACCTCTCTGGAGAAACTGAGTGTATTTAAGGATCCAGCAAGGTTGTGTTAATTAACAGCAGAAGGTGGAGATCACCACTGGATCTTAAAGGGAGAGGGATGATGAAAGGATCAAGAAGGTGTTTGCAAGGCCAAATGACCTTCTACAGCCAGATCCAGTATGACTGTCTGTCAAACATGACACACCCATGACAGAAATGTAGCATCCCTGGCCACAGGCAATTATTCACGTTTCAGTCATTAAGTGGACCTTCCCAGTAACTGTGTTGGTCAGGGCATGGGTGATGTTATGGGACACATGCTGGTGTGAAGTGGAGACGGCTTTCTGGGAAAAACAGTAGCGACTGGGGAACGAGTACCAAGGGACGGCCGCTGTTATGAGGTTGGGAAAAGCCTCAGTGTCCACAAGCCTAAACAGCAATATTTCCAAGGCATTCAGTCTGGAAATGTGGCCGATTTAGTGTTTGGGTCTGTAGTTGGCTGGCTGGGTATTGCCGTTTGCATTCAAAGGCATGGATGGGGTAGGGACAGCTGAACACTGAGCTGGGACAAAGATTTGGATGTGATTATTTTATGGAGCTTGTGAATGTGCAATGACAGGTACAGGGCAGGAGGCATCTGCGCCTGCGTCTTGGACAGGGAATTGGCAAGTATGTAGAACAGGGGAAAAGGCAGTGATGTCACCCGCAGACACTGATTGTGGACCAAGGTGTTCGACCACCTTGTCAGGTATTTGATGACAATTGCCTGAGAATGCTGGTAGTGGTCAGGCTGGTTGTGGTCAGGCCCCTGCTCATCTTGGTTCAGCACAGGTTGCAAATGAGCGCTTTTTTTTTGTCCGCACTTTCTTTATAAATGCTCCAAACTGGGGGAACATCTAATCTTTGGCCTGTCAATTTGCCGAGTGTGGGTAATCTGGGGAACAGTTGCCCACCTTCTCTCTCTGGCCACCCCACTGTATATTCCTATTGTGGTGCTGCGGATCCCTCCCCCTTTGTGCTTGTGTCCTCACTAAACATGGCACCTTCCCAGGTTGGGTGAGTAGCTTCATTGTCCACCACCTCGTCTTCCACTACCGCACTCTGGACCGCCTGACTTGTTGACTTAACAACATCACTTGTTTGCAATTGTGTCTCATAATCATCTACCTCTTGAGACACTAATTGCCGTTCCCTACTGTTATCTTCTTCTGACCATGGCTATTCAAATATTTGGGCATCACTACACAAGATCTCCCCATGGCCCTCTTGAAACGAGCAGGGTGAGAGGCCATAATCAATAAATGGAAATTTAAAGAGCTTTTCGGAGTGTCTGAGTTTGAGATCACTTGTCTCCTGGGAGGAAGGAGGATCAGGGTGAGGATTATTTGGTCCAGACTTTTGGCTAGTAAAACTGGACCATATGGAAGATAGGGTGGTGGTGGGATAACATGCTTGAAGCATTATCTGCCATCCAACCACCCACCTGTTTGCACTGTTCTGGCCTCAAGAGTGGCGCACCCATGCAAAATGGGACAGGAAGACAGGTCTCATGGATGAGAGTATTTGTTGTGCTCCCTCAGCAGGCATAGTTTCACCGGGCCCACGGCCTCTGCGTGCACCGTCAGCAGCATGTCCACTTCCCTGTTCCTTACTGCATGCCTTGCGCATTTTAAATTAGGAATAGAACATATGCGTGCAAACTTTACGTTATTACTAGGGAAAATAAAATATGTAGCCCTGAAAAGAACTTTTCTTTTAATGGTGCATAATCGGTATATAAGTATTGCAATAGCAATATTAAACCCTGCCTATATGCATGCTATAAAATAATATCTCCCTCCTATAACAACTTTCCCTGAACTGCTTCCAGAGGACAGTGTTCTGAGAATCACGTCACAGAGTCTAATATAAGACCCGATAACACGATGTGGCCGGCCAATCAGAGTAATACCAGTAACCAAATAGCTATAACACTACCACATACAGTAGTGTTAAAAAAGTGTTTGCCCCCTTCCTGATTTCTTTTTCTTTTGCATGTTTGTCACATTTAAATATTTCAGATCACAAAACAAATTTAAATATTAGACAAAGATAATACATGTAAAAACAAAATGCAGTTTTTAAATGAAGGTCTTTATTATTAAGGGAAAAATAAATCCAAACCTATAGGGCCCTGTGTGAAAAAGTGATTGCCCCCGCCCACCTTAAACCATAAATAAACTGGGATTTATCACATCTTTGGGAAGCTGAGTTCAATTTGCCTAGCCTCACACAGGCCTGATTACTGCCACGCCTGTTCTCAATCAAGAAATCACTTAAATAGGACCTGCCTGACAAAGTGAAGTAAACCAAAAGATCCCCAAAAGCTAGACACCATGCTGCGATCCTAAGAAATTCAGGAACAAATTAGAAACAAAGTAATTGAGATCTATCAGTCTGGAAAAGGTTATAAAGCTATTTCTGAAGCTTTGGGACTCCAGCAAATCACAGTGAAAGCAATTATCCACAAATGGCGAAAACATGGAACGGTAGTGAGCCTTCCCAGAAGTGGCCGGCCTACCAATATTACCAGAAGAGCGCAGGGGTGACTCGTCCAAGAGGTCACAAAAGACCCCACAACAACATCCAAAGAACTGCAGGATGCAGTTAAGGTCGGTGTTCATGATGCCACCATAAGAAAGAGATTGAGCAAAAATGGCATGCATGTGAGAGTTCCAAGATGAAAACCACTGCTGAGCAAAAAGAACATAAAGACTTGTCTCAGTGTTGCCAGAAAACATCTTGATGATCCCCAAGACTTTTGGGAGCATACTCTGAGGACTGACAAGACAAAAGTTGAACTTTTTGGAAGGTGTATGTCCCTTTACATCTGGCATAGAAGTAACACAGCATTTCAGAAAATGAACTTCATTCCAAGAGTAAGATATGGTGGTGGTTGTACGATGGTCTGGGGCTATTTTACTGCTTTAGGACTTGGAAGACTTGCTGTGGTTAATGGAACCATGAATTCTGCTGCCTACCAAAAAGTCCTGAAGGAGAATGTTTGGCCATCTGTTCGTGACCTCAAGCTGAAGCGCACTTAGGTTATACAGCAAGACAATGATCAAAACACTCCAGCAAGTCCACCTCTCAATGACTTAAGAAAAACAAAATTAAGACTTTAGAGTGGCCTAGTCAAAGTCCTGCCTTAATCCGATTGAGTTGCCGTGGCATGACCTTAAAAAGAGGGTTCATGCTTGGAAACCCTCAAATGTGGATGTGACTCGCCCCCTGGGCCGTGGGGCACTCGGAGCCGGGCAACAGGGAAACGATGGGGGTAGTGGTGGCGATCCGGTTCCGTGGCTCAGGGTGGTCAGACCAGTGGTAGTCTGCTATGTGCTGTAGGTAATGTCCGACTACGCCACCCGTGGATTGCGGCTAGTATGAACCGCCGCTGCCAGGCAGACCGCTGAGGCTGATGGTGTTTGCAGCTGAGGTAGTGTAACTCCCCACGGGAAGAGTGCAGCCCCAGGGCAGTGTAGTGGATGGTGGGGGTGATGGTGCAGGGAGTCCCAGTACCGTTAGTGCTGGCGAAGCAAAAAGCACAAAGACAACGTGTTGCAGTCCAGGGTCCTTTACTCACAGTTCATATATTCCCAGTCACTTCTGTCAGCAATGACCGCCCGATCCGTGCTGCGTCCACCAGATGAGGGGCTCGGTCAACCCCCAGGCAGTTCAGGAATATGGCACAGGACCCCCTTCCATCCTTCCTCTGGCTTGCCCCACCAGTGACCAACTTTTGTCCAGCTACCGCGGATCTGCGCGGGTAAACGTGGGCCCCGTTCCCCGCTGTCCTATATGGTGCCTTCCTAGCAGGTTTGGTGAGGTGTCGCACCAATAAATGATCACGACCTCCGGTCTTTGGCTGAGGGTAGTTTCTCCTCCACCAACTTGGGATCCGGTACCCTTAATCTGCCTGACCCTTCACCCGGTATTCTCATGGGCTCTTAGGGTCCCTTCTGCCTTCTTGTTTCTGAGCCCTTCTACACTTTGGGTACTTCTCTTTTCTTTGCTGTTCCTTTCTGTTTCTGTTCCTTCCTTCTGGCTCCGGCCTTCACCCTCGTGGAGTGGGCCCAGACTGAGCCACAGCCTCCTGTCAGCCCTCTCTGGCTGAACTCCTTCTCTTACTTCCCTGACTGACCTTCTCCTAAAACTAAGATGGTGCCCACCTTATATACCTTCCCCTAGTGTGTGAGCTCGGGTGACCAGCAACCAATGAGCTCCTATCTATGCTCAGAAACTGTCCCCTTCTGCTCCTACATCACTGGGTTTTCCTCCCCCCTCCCCACTCCAGCCAGGGACATGGTCTGTCGTGCCTGCATTACTGTATAAATGGGAGCACCGTTGAGCTGTCCCCCGGAAATGGGGTGTGTGTGATGCATGCAGCTAACTGGGCCCTGGTCCATACTCCATCCTTACCCGGGAGTGGAATATCACACCTCTGGCAGAGGTGCAATACCCCTGTAGCGACCGAACCCTCGGGGCGCTACAGATGAATTACAACAATTTTGCAAAGATGAGTGAGTCAAAATTTCTCCAGAGCATTGTAAAATACTCATTGCCAGTTATTGCAAATGCAGTTGTTGCTAATAAGGGTGGCCCGACCAGTTATTAGGTTTAGGTGGCAATCACTTTTTCACACAGGGCCCTGTAGGTTTGGATTTTTTTTTCCCTTAATAATAAAGACTTTCATTTTAAAACTGCATTTTGTGTTTACTTCTGTTATCTTTGTCTAATATTTAAATTTGTTTTGTGGTCTGAAACCTTCAAATGTGTGACAAGCATGTAAAAGAATAAGAAATTAGGAAGGGGGCAAACAATTTTTCACAACACTGTATGTGTCACAGGTTTACCACAACAGAGAGGAGCCACAAGACCGCACCGTCTGATTTCCCCTACTCCTGCACTGATTAGAAGCACTTCACCTTCATGTTAAACAGTGCAGATTTAATCTAGAAGTGCAAGGGTTAATCTGTTCAGTTGAGCACTCCTGGAAGCTTTCCTGGGTGATGCTGACAGCTGTTCAGTATTAACCATTCAACCTCTCCTATATATACTGGCAAGCAGTCATTGCCAGACTTAGTTTCATGCTGAATGGTTCAAGGAGTTGGTGGAGATTTGTTGTTTGAGAAGGTGTTTGGTGGATTTAGTTAAAGACTGTTGCTTGGTTTCTGTTGTGTGCAAATCCTCTCCTTCTAATTTGGTTTTCCCCTTCCTTCACTCCTGGTGTTTCCCTCTGTTGTTTGTGTGAGCATGTTTGTGACGCGCCCCCTGGGCCAGTGTTGTTTGGGGGATACCCGGAGCCGGATCAGATGGGGGTTGTAGTCTCCGAGTGGCGGTGACCCGGTCCGTGCCCAGGGTGTCAAGCTCAGTGTGTGGCAGTCCTACAGATGTTGCTGGATGTTCTTTAGTGTCGACTACGCCACCCGTTGATTTGCGGTCAATACGGCCGCCGCTGCAGCAGGGTCCGCTGAGGCTGGTGGTGTGTGTGCAGCTTCTGGTAGTATAACCCCCAACGGGAGGGGTATAGCCTCAGGGGGTCAGTTGTAGAGGGTGGTGGTTGTGGTGGTGCAGTGAGGATGGTAATAAGACTCAGAGTCGGGCTGTGCAGTTCAGGGTTTTTACTTACTGCTGTTGTGCTGGTCACTCCGGCCTTGAGTGACCGCCCGAGCCGTGCTGCGTCCACCAGGTCCTGGACTCGGTCAACCCCCAGGTAATTCTGGAGCGTGATCCTGAGCTCCCTTTCTGACGTTCCTTTTCTCTGGCCTTCCCCACCAGGGATCCACTTATGTCCGGCTCCCTCGGGCCTCTTGTTGGTAAAACCCTTCTCTCTGGGTTCCCTGACCCTATACTCAGTGTGCCTTCGCGGTGGATTTAGTGGGGGGTCGTGGCAGATCCTGCCCACAACCTCCGGTCTCTGGCTGAGGATTAGTGCCCTCCACCAGCTTGGGATCCGGTACCCTTGTGCCAACCCTTCACCCTTCTGGTTGTATTTGGGCTCTTGGGGTTCCCTCTTCTTCCCCTCTGGGTCCTTTTCTTCTCCTCTCTCTCTTCTTTCAGGACTGCTTGACTCTCTACAAAAGACTGACTGGTAACTGTCTGCCTGTCTGACCCTGATCTAAGATGGTTCCCACCTTATATACTCCCTCTATGTGTGAGCTCAGGTGACCAGCACCCAATGAGCTCCTAGCATTACCCAGACTGCTCCCCCTATCTGCCCCTACACTACTGGGATGTTCCACCCCCCTCCCACTCCAGCCAGGGACAGACACTGTCGTACCTGCACATATACCTAGTGGGAGTACCATTGATCTGTCCCCCGGAAATGGGATGTATGTAGTGCATGCAGCCTACTGAGCTCAGTTCCACACTCCATCCTTACCCGGGAGTGGAATATCACACCTCTGGCTTGAGGTGCAATACCCCTGTAGCAGCCGAATCCTCAGGGTGCTACATTCCCCCCTGGTAAATCACAGCACGTCCTCGGGCTGTAAGAGAATAAAAACATCAAACATACAAATTTTCATAACAACAATAACATATAAAACATTTTATATATATTAACACTCTTGCTCCTCCGGCCACGGTGCGACTTGTGACCGGGTAAAGTGCGACAGTCTCTTGTAGAAAAATGGTTTCCTTATAAAACCAGTAGGGGGCGCCTTAGAAAGCGCAACTATATACAGGGGGAAAGTGGCCGCTCTCAGTCCTCGGCCAGGTATAAGGAAGGAATGACCGCTCTCAGTCCTCGGTCAGTGGGATTAAGGGACACACGGGTTAACAGTTCACACTTGTCCCAACGGGGACATATTTAAAGCAGCAACAGTTCACTGTACCCCGACGGGTAACTATTTACAGTCTCTTTACCGTACTTTAACGACGGCGTCCTCCTGCTCCTTCTTTGTCTTCAGACCCGTCCGGGTCCTCTTGCTCCTCCTCACACCGCAGCTCCTCCTCCGTCAGGAGATGCACATGGAGGGCGTAGGGTCCTTTGGCACACTTGTGCCGGGTGAACGTGACCTCGTCCCCTACGTACAGGTCACGACCTCTGTGTCCCTCCGGCAGATGGCTTTCTACGTCTCTGCGGGTTACAAAGACGTCGCCGGGGGTATGATGGTCTCTTATGAAGCCCCACCCATGCTGCAGGTTGAATTTAATCACAGTCCCGGTGGTACGGGGACCATGAGCTGCACGGGGGTTCCTCCTGGTCCGGCTCTTCTGCCCTGCGCTCTGTTCCTGCAGCCGCTGCTCACGGACCCGCCTCTCTTTCCGCTCTTGCTCGAAGGCTGCCAACTGCTGGCGGCAGCACTCCACTCGCTCTGCTGCGGCTGCCCGCGTTTCTTGAGTGAACCCCATGAGGTCTCCTCCGGTGGGGTCCCACTCGAATTGTGCTTCTTCTAGCGGGAGCGGGGTTCTCCTGACGGGCTTCGGAGCCGGAATCAGGGGCTCGCACAGGGGCCTTGCTCTTTGGAGTTCCAGTTGGTAGTACTCCTGGGGCCATACAAAGGGCTGCCCATCCGGGCACGTGTGCTGGGCAAATAGATCTTCGCCCAGGTGCGGCACTCGAGATGTTGAGGGCGCGTTGATGGTAGCGGCGCCCGGGTTGACCAGGCCTTGCGACCAGGCTTGGGGCACCCTAAAGGTAAAGGGCACCGTAAGGACGGCGGCGCCCGGGGGTACTCGGCCCTGCGACCAGGCCGGTGGCTCCGCGGAGGTAGGGGGCGCTGTTGGAATTGCGGCGCCCGCGGAGGTAGGGGGCGCTGTTGGAATTGCGGCGCCCGGAGGTACTAGACCTTGCGACCAGGCCGATGGTATTTCCTGTTTGGTCGCGCTCAGGGTCGAGGCGTGTGACGTCACAGGGGTCGCGGCCGCGGCTTCTACTTGAGGCCTAGTCCGGCACGGTGACGATGCAGCGACGGGCACGGCAGGGGGAATTTCGGGCTCTGCGACGGGGAGCTGGGACAGGTACACGGTTTCTCGGCTCGGGGTAGAGACGTCCCCTTTACCTGCCTCCGTCCGTTCAGCTCCCTCCTCGGCGCCGTCTCCGGCCTTCACTCCTCCTGCACCATCCTCAGAGGCGGTCTGTCTCCTCGTCTCGGGTGGCGTGCTCCGCTGACGGGTTCCGGTCTGCTGGGCCATCTCACGGCTCCACTCCGTCAGTGTGTCTTGCTGCACCTGGGCCATCCTCCGTGCGAGGCCCTCCAGCGCGGTCTGTGCACACTCCCGGTCTCGGGGGAGCTGTGCTAGGATCTCCACTAAGCCTAGTGGGGTTGTTGCTTGCAGCAGGCTCCTGACCACTGGGTCGGTGCTGCCTGTCTCTCCCTCCATCTCCGGGTACGCTTTCTCTGGACTCCTCTCCAGACTTCTTGTCTCCGGGTGCGCTCTCTCCAGACTCCTCCAGGCTGCACCCATCTTCTCTCTTTTGTTCTGTCTCCGCCCACATTGAAGGTGGTCCCGGGGCAACTTTGTGATTGTCAGTTCCAGGGGCAGTTCTCTCACGCTGATGGACACTTCCAGCATCACAGTCTCTGTTGGTGGGCGCGGTTTCCGCTTTTGGCGCCATTCTTCGACCTGGCCCACGATGGGAGGTGGCCTTTTGCCACCCTCTGGCACGCCCATAATGGCGTCCGCTCTTCCAAGGCGGGAAATCTTTGGAAATGGCGGGAAAAAGCTGCAAATGGCGGACAACCGGCGGGAAACGACCTGTGATGGGGTCCGTTGGCGGGGACCCTCCGGAACCGGCGGGAGACTTCTTTTTGAGGTAACGGTGAACTTTTCTTCAGGCACGCAGTACCCGGTTGTTGCGGGCACGTAATCCTGCCGACTACGCCAAAGTTGACGCGCCCCCTGGGCCAGTGTTGTTTGGGGGATACCCGAAGCCGGATCAGATGGGGGTTGTAGTCTCCGAGTGGCGGTGACCCGGTCCGTGCCCAGGGTGTCAAGCTCAGTGTGTGGCAGTCCTACAGATGTTGCTGGATGTTCTTTAGTGTCGACTACGCCACCCGTTGATTTGCGGTCAATACGGCCGCCGCTGCAGCAGGGTCCGCTGAGGCTGGTGGTGTGTGTGCAGCTTCTGGTAGTATAACCCCCAACGGGAGGGGTATAGCCTCAGGGGGTCAGTTGTAGAGGGTGGTGGTTGTGGTGGTGCAGTGTGGATGGTAATAAGACTCAGAGTCGGGCTGTGCAGTTCAGGGTTTTTACTTACTGCTGTTGTGCTGGTCACTCCGGCCTTGAGTGACCGCCCGAGCCGTGCTGCGTCCACCAGGTCCTGGACTCGGTCAACCCCCAGGTAATTCTGGAGCGTGATCCTGAGCTCCCTTTCTGACGTTCCTTTTCTCTGGCCTTCCCCACCAGGGATCCACTTATGTCCGGCTCCCTCGGGCCTCTTGTTGGTAAAACCCTTGTCTCTGGGTTCCCTGACCCTATACTCGGTGTGCCTTCGCAGTGGATTTAGTGGGGGGTCGTGGCAGATCCTGCCCACAACCTCCGGTCTCTGGCTGAGGATTAGTGCCCTCCACCAGCTTGGGATCCGGTACCCTTGTGCCAACCCTTCACCCTTCTGGTTGTATTTGGGCTCTTGGGGTTCCCTCTTCTTCCCCTCTGGGTCCTTTTCTTCTCCTCTCTCTCTTCTTTCAGGACTGCTTGACCCTCTACAAAAGACTGACTGGTAACTGTCTGCCTGTCTGACCCTGATCTAAGATGGTTCCCACCTTATATACTCCCTCTATGTGTGAGCTCAGGTGACCAGCACCCAATGAGCTCCTAGCATTACCAAGACTGCTCCCCCTATCTGCCCCTACACTACTGGGATGTTCCACCCCCCTCCCACTCCAGCCAGGGACAGACACTGTCGTACCTGCACATATACCTAGTGGGAGTACCATTGATCTGTCCCCCGGAAATGGGATGTATGTAGTGCATGCAGCCTACTGAGCTCAGTTCCACACTCCATCCTTACCCGGGAGTGGAATATCACACCTCTGGCTTGAGGTGCAATACCCCTGTAGCAGCCGAATCCTCAGGGTGCTACATTTGTATGATTGGTATTTTCCTTTATCCCTGTACGTATTACCTTGTTAGTCTGATTGGTGCATTACCATACACCTCTAATCTCTTCTTCCTTGGGTGGGGGGAGGGAACAGACTAAGGGTGGATTTAGGAGCTCAGCAAGGTACGTGGCCAAGACGTCTTCACCATTAGAAGTAATCCTGGGAACATGGATAGCTAGTGTGCCCCAGCGTTAGGGACAGGAAAAGAGCCCCGGGATACCCGATAACAGTCGTGACAGTATGGCAGCAAATCCTTGTATGTTCATGGCTTTCAAAAAGCAGCGAAACATGCGGGGCAGGGACTGAAGCATGACGTGATACTCGATAGAGTAACGAGTGCTCCCGAGAGTGATTTTATGGGATTTAAACAGCATTACTGCTATATAGAATAAACCTAAAAAATTAAGGTACCTACAAGCCATGAGACCTCAGCTTAAGGCAACGGCCCCAATTATCAGTATTTTTTCTCAGCAGTGGGAGACAAAACCAGGAGTGGGTGATAAATAAAGAAATTGGTGCACTTTTTATATTATACTTTTTCACTGATTGTTCCTCACCTGGTTTTGGATCCCACTCCTGAAAAAAAATACTGACTGAATACTGATAGTGGGGCTGTGGCCTAAGGCTGTTTATTAGTGCTGGATCCTAACTGCCCTTTAAATTTGTAGGCTTTTACATGAGATAATTATTAGTGCCATATAATTTTAAAACTTTAACTTACCTGACCTAGGAGTCCAGATTTTGCCTTACATGCTATATTAAAGAGAAGTAAAAGTCGTTGAAATTTTTCATCCTTGTACTCAAACCGATCTCCAAATGCAAAGGAGCAGATCACATTACTGACAGCATTGTTTATGAGGAGAATTGGATTAAACTGATCTGTAGAAAACATAATATTGATAAAGATTGAGGTGAAATCTCAGATACATGGTCAGGAGTTTGTACAATAAGGTAATGTGGTATTGATTATTTATTTGCCTACAAAACTGGGAACTATAGGTTTACATATTTTTTCAGTAAATCTGTTTTTTTCGGAAGATATTGAGTCCTGTCAGACATTCTTGCCCAGGTCTCTTCCACCTGCACCATGATACATTCACTTTGAGTTCATGACCAGAACAATCAGAGAATAGCTGCTTGGTGCAAGTTAAAAATATTGGTCTCCATTCATCAAAGCTTTTATGCCAGAAAACTGTTGCAAAAAGCTTTGAAAAGTCACATTTTTTCACTCCAGTTTTATCAAGTTCTGCCAAAATAGTATTCCTTACACCAGAAATCTTACTCCAATGTCTGACTGTAGTAGGATTTGTGCTGAGGTACATGGAGGAACACGCCACATGTCAGGTGCTCCTGATTAATTAAGTGGTATATGCCTCTAAGTGAATCAGGAGTGTTTGAATCCAACACGCCACCTGATTAATACTGGTGTACTCTTAGGTGTTTGACAATTAGAGATCAGCAAATCTATGAAAATGTCTTGTATCTGTGTTTCACCATTATCAAATTTTTAATTACAAAGCAATATTTATAGAGAACCTGTTAGCATGAATTAATGTGAAATAAAGACATTGATGTAATGGCGCTGTAATGCTGATTAAATTGATACCTTTGGTGATGAAATCTGCTTTGTTGCTCTTTTTTAATCACCATTTGAAGTTTTCTGCTAATTAGAGGGGGCCGGACTGTACACTGGGTCTTCCCCTCCCTGTGATTCCAGAGTCCCTTCATCTGCCTCTAGTCTTTGAAATCTCAGCAGTGACCTGTCATTCAAACAGAGGAGGCAGTTCATTCACAGAGCAGAGGTAGGCAGATGGGCTGATTAATCACTGCCAGGGAGGAGAAGACCCAGTGTACAGTCTTGTCCGTGTGCACCAAAATCTAATTAGAATAAAAGTTCACTTGGTGATTAAAGAAGAAGAAAAAAGTGCATTTCTTTACCAAAGGTATTAATATAATCAGTACTATAGCGGCATTACAGCCATGTTTTTACTTTACATTACAAAATTGTGCTGACAGGTTCTTTTTAACTCATATGAGGCTATTGAGATTGTACTGCTGTAATACAGATTCCATTTTAAACTCCACATTCTCTAAATGAAAAAATTCTCCAGTGAGCAAGAATAATGTTTATATATTTGCACATATCAGCTGTAGATTTTTTATTTACAGTTGTGCTCAAAAGTTTACATACCCCGGCAGAATTTTTCCTTTCTTGGCCTTGTTTCAGAGAATATAATAACAAAAAAAAACTTTTTCTCCATTCATGGTTATTGGTTGGGTAAAGCCATTTATTGTCAAACTACTGTGTTTTCTCTTTTTAAATCTTAATGACAACCAAAAACATCCAAATGACCCTGATCAAAAGTTCACATACCCTGGTGATTTTGGCCTGATAACATGCACAGAATTTGACACAAATGGGTTTTAATGGCTACTAAAGGTAACAACCTCGCCTGTGACCTGTTTGCTTGTAATCAGTGTGTGTGAATAAAAGCTGAGTGAGTTTCTGGGATCCAGAGAGACTCTTGCATATTTCATCCAGCCACTGATATTTCTGGATTGTGAGTCATGGGGAAAGCAAAAGAATTGTCAACGGATCTTCCGGAAAAGGTAGTTCAACTGAATAACACAGGAAAAGGATACAAAAAGATATCCAAGGAATTGATAATGTCAGTCAGCAGCGCTCAAACTGTGATTAACAAATGGAAAATCAGGGGTTCTGTAAAAACCAAACCACGGTCAGGTAGACCAACAAAAATTTCGGCCACAACTGTCAGGAAAATTGATCGGGATGCAAAGAAAAACACACAAATAACATCAGCTGAAATTCAGGACTCTCTGAAAACTAGTGGTGTGACTGTTTCAACATGCACAATAAGGAGGCACTTGAAGAAAAATGGACTGCATGATCAAGTCGCCAGACGAAAACCATCACTGCGCAAATGCCACAAAGTATCTCGCCTACAATACGCCAAACAGTTCAGAGACAAGCCTCAAAACTTCTGGAACAAGGTAATGTGGAGTGATGACATAAACGTTACATTTGGAGAGAGGTCAACAAGGCCTATGATGAAAGGAACACCATTCCTACTGTAAAGCATGGAGGTGGATCGCTGATATTTTGGAGATGTGTGTCTTACAGAGGCACAGGAAACTTGGTAAAAGTTGAAGAAAAGATGAATGCAGCACGTTATAAACAAATACTGGTAGCAAATTCGCACTCATCAGCCCAGAAGCTGCGCATGGGACGTACTTGGATGTTCCAACATGACAACGATCCAAAACACAAGGCCAAGTCGACCTGTCATTGGCTGCAGCAGAACAAAGTGAAGGTTCTGGAGTGGCCATCTCAGTCTCCTGACCTGAATATCATTGAGCCACTCTGGGGAGATCTCAAGCACGCAGTTCATGCTAGACAGCCCAGGAATTTACAGGAACTGGAGGCTTTTTGCCGAGAAGAATGGGCAACTTTACCATCTAAGAAAATAAAGAACCTCATCCACAACTACCACAGAAGACTTCAATCTGTCATTGATGTTAGAGGGGGCTATACACGGTTTAAGAACTGGGGTATGTGAACTTTTGATCAGGGTCATTTGGATGTTTTTGGTTGTCATTAAGATTTAAAAAGAGAAAACACAGTAGTTTGACAATAAATGGTTTCACCCAAACAATAACATAAGTGGGGAAAATGTTTTTTTTGTTATCATTCATATTCTCTCAAACAATGCCAAGAAAGGAAAAATTCTACTAGGGCATGTAAACTTTTGAGCACAACTGTAAGTAACAGGTAATATAAACCTATTACAGTGTCAACATAAACTTCTGTAACTCACCTTTTTGAGATTTAAATTCTGAACAAAGGAACATTGCTTCTTCTGTCACTCTCTCCTCCAGGGATTTCTTGCCCATCCCAAAGTTTCTAAGTGCTGTCAGTGTAAACCTTCTTTGTTCTTTCCATGATCTCCCATAATGGGCCAATACTATGCCTAACATATAAAATGTTTATTATCAAAGCAATAAGTATAATTTTTAATTATTTCGCATATCGACCAACTTGATTTATTCCAGAATAAAAGTTAAATGTTTTTAGAGAACGTAATTGATGATCATTCTGGTGTGATAATATTGGCACTAAGCTTTCACCAACACCAACTGATGTTAGGGAATTATTATGTGGATACATGCACTGTAAACATGTAAATGTGATTAGGAAAATATTTGTAGACTCGGGCAGTCACTGTGTACATGTGTTTACAGAAATCATTTTATTTTCTGAATATTTTTCCTAATTTCTGACAATTTAACCCCTTCACGACCTTGGACGTATGGATACGTTATATCTTTAATGCGGCAACGCGACCGCAGTCATGGTGATCGCATTAAGGTGCCTGCTGATTATTACAGCAGACACATGGAGTCGTCATCCTGTCGTCATCTCCCCCAATAACTACGATAGCTGTGATTGGTTGTTCAATTCTGAACAGCCAATCATAGTATTTCTCAGTGTTTAAGGCAATCAGATTGCCTGAAACAGTGAAGTCCAGCCTATGATTGGTGCTGTAAGAGCACCGATCATAGGCTTGAGTCTAGCAACCACGGCGTCACCAGGGCCAACTCTGGTTGGTGCAATCAGACGATGACATCGATTGCACCAATCAGAGTGCAGAGACGCGGTCTGACAACATAATAAGGGCATGTGCCCACGTAGCGTTTTACAAGCGTATATGCTGCGGAATTTCCGCAGCATAAATGCTTGCGAAACGCTTGGTAATCCGCCCCCCATGGTCCCCAATGAGAATCCGCAATTTCTATGCCCATGCTGTGGATTTTTCCGCAGCGTTTTTGATGCGCTCAAAAATCTGCAGCATGTCCATTAATTTTGCGTTTACGCATGCGGAATTGCCTTGTCAATGCAATAAAAAACGCAAGGCAATTCCGCATGTCCTAAACGCATCATAAACGCGCGAAAAACACTTGCCAAATTCCGCAAGCGTTTTTCCGGGAAAGGACATGCAGAAATGAAGCAGAAATTTTCTGCCTCATTTCTGCAACGTGGGCACATAGCCTAAGCGTCAAGACTTCCTCATTCCAGCTTGGAGACATTGCAGAGCGGTCATTGTGCTGATCTGCCATGCTGTGCTGGGCCCTGTGGTGCCACAGACTTTTTCAAGCCTGTGTCATCACTGCTGGTGTTCCTGCTGCTGAAAAAAGAAAATATTCCTGAGCCCTCCTCCTGATGCATTCCTGATCTTTCCTAATCCACCCCAATCCCTCTCTCCCTTTTTCCCCCCTTTTTACCCCTTTCTACTCCTCCACACCCCCTCTCTGCTGCCGAGCACTGATTAGTACTTGATCGTGTGATTTTTGGCAGTTTTTTCTTTTCGTGCGTCCTGCAGCCGCTGAGCACTGATCAGTGATGCAAATCACTGATCTGCACTTGTGCTCACTGTTTTTCTGGATTTTTTACTGAATTGAGTTAGGGTTAGTGTCAGATAGCATGGAAAAAACAATCACATCCATGCATCCATCTTACAGCTGTCGAGCGCTAATCATTGACGCTTTTTAGTGATCAATCTCCGGTTGTTGGTTTGGTTTATTTTTGTGTGAAAAGAGAATAAAACAATAATTTAGATTAGTTGATAGGCCTAAATTAGGAACAATAAAATTATATTGTAGTAATTGTTGCCTACTAAAGTATTTTTTACTGAATTGAGTTAGGGTTAGTGTCAGATAGCGTGGAAAAAAAATCACATCCATGCGTCCATCCTACAGCCATCGAGCGCCGATCAGTGATGCACATCAGTGATCAACCGACGGTTGTTGACTTTTTTGGTGTGTGAATAAAAGAATAAAAAAAATAGTTTAGTTGATAAGACTAGATTAGAGACAGTAAAAATATATTTCATAGTAATAGGTGTCTACTACAGTATTTTTTACTGAATATAGTCAGGGTTAGTGTCAGTGGCAGGTGCTCAGTATTTTTTTTTAAACTGATGTCCGTGTATTAAGTTTGTTTTTTATTTTACCAAATGTTTGTATTCTTTTTTTTTTTTTAACTTTTTCTTTTCAGATTCCTTTCTTCATTTTTTTCCATCTAAATAAAAAAAGGTTTACACCAAGAACTCACACACACCTGAATAAAATTTGGTACACACACAAACACTGCATATGTCAAAAAATTTTGTCCTGCTCCTCCCAAACCCAGAATTCAGCGGAGGAGGAATGCGCCTTCCTTGCCTCTGACACTGACAGTGACAGAGAGGATTCCACCACCCTTTATTTTTCCTCCTGAACTTCCTCAAGTGATACTGAACCTCCACGCAGACATCCCAGGACAGTAAATTAACCAGCACCCCCCGTTACTGACCCAATATAGACCCCCCCTCCCCCAAAGATTATGAGCCTCTGATTTTGTGGAGCAATCAGGAATCAAATTTGACACCACTGGCCTCACAGAAATGGACTTTTTCAAAGTCTTTTTCTATGAGGATTTTGTAAGCCTCATAATGGACCAAACAAATTTGCATGCACTGCAATTTTATGCACAAAACCAGCATTTTTTAACTTGACTCCTGTAGTCGCAGTAGAAATGATGATGTTTTGAGGTCTGGTCCTTCACATGCGGTTAGTGAAGGAGCCAGAACTTTAGCAATATTGGAGTATTGACGTTTTATACAACAGTCCAGTGTTCCACATGGCTATGACCTGTAAACGATTGGAGGCAATCCAAAAATGTTTGCATTACAACTATAATGCATAATGTCCTGCCCAAGATGACCCTAACCTAGACCGTCTGCTGGTCTTTGATCATTTCAGCAACAAGTTTGCTGAGGTGTACGCTCCCCAAAGGGACATCTGCGTGAATGAGTCCCTAATACATTTCAAGGGGAGGCTCAAATTCCAACAATACCTGCCCACTAAGAGGGCCAGGTAAAGAATTAAGCTCTACAAACTGTGTGAGAGTACCTCAGGGTACACCCATAGATTTGGAATTTATGAAGGGAAGGACACCCAGATTGAACCCCCTGAATTTCCTCCTGACCTCACAGGGAGTGGGAAAATTGGGTGGGATTTGGTGCACCACTGCTGGATCAAGGTTATCACCTCCTACGTAGATAACTTTTATACCAGCATCCCACTCTTCAAGTCCTTATCTGCGCGAGCTACCACAGCATGCGGTACTATCCGCAAAAATCAGAGAGGCCTCCTTAAGATGCTAATTGGGCAGCTTCTCAGAAAGGTTAAGAGCAGAGCTCAATGTAGCGACAACACGCTGGTGGTCAAGAAGAAGAGGGATGTCCTTTTCTTAACCACCATATGGGTGATGGAAGCACCCCCACCACTGTACAAATTACCTCTACACAGGTCCACAAACCACGCTGTGTACTGGGGTAAAACAAGAACATGGGGGAGTTGATCTCTCTGATCAAGTCCTGTAGCCATACAGTGCCATGAGAAAGGCCAATGTGTGGTAGAAGAAGCAGGCCGTGCACATCATACAAATGGCAATGTACAATGCTTATGTGCTATCACGATATGCAGGCCAGACTGGTACATCGTACCTATAGTTACAGGAGGAAGTGATCAACGCCCTAATCTTTGGAGATCAGGATGGAGTGGGCCCCATTACTTCCTTTATCTATTCTGTCCATTATGTAAACGAAGTGCAGTGGGTCCTAGACGCTTCATTTATGGAAATCACACTATTTTATGAACTATGCCCAATGTGTGTTAGATTGTGTAATTTACTTTTACATTACATAATTTAATACTTTGGATTCCTGAAACTTTGGCCTGAACACCAATGTTTATCACATAACATTCATTTTTTATTCAATTTACAAGTTGCACTAAACTTTTCCCACTCTATTTTTCATTAATAATATATATAATATACACATCAGGGGTTTAAGTTGAATCCATAGAGCCCCGCAGCAACATCAAGAATGAGCTGTGGTGATGGTAAACCGATTTGAAGTCATGCAAACAGCACATCATAACTGTCATACAGCACAAACTTTATAAAAACAGTAGCACATTACCTTTGGTGTCTCCAACATATCCTACTGTTTCATATATGGGAAATCGAGGATGATCTGCTGAGTCTTCAGACCTGTTCATCAGAGCTTCCTTCACCAGTTCAAATCCATTGAGTACAACCATTTTCTTCCAAAAGTACTGCAGACTAAATACATTCCCAAACTCTTTTCTCACCTGTTAAAAATATGTTTTTGGAAGGAAATACCGAATGTTTTTCATCAAATAAATCCAAGAAATAATGCGGAGGTGTCAGCTAGGTCATTCATATTTTAAAATATATCTACAATCTGTTAATCATTACAATCAGTATTACCTATTTTATATAACAGATTCTCTGCTTACTGATTTTTCCTTTTTCTTTTTGTCTTTATTTTCTCTATAATATATTATTAAGCATATAAAAATGCAAAATCTTTTACAATAGGCTTCCATATCAGAGAAAAGAAGAGTGGTCCATAGACATCTCTGTGCCCCCCATAAATATTAGGACAATTGGTCTTTCAAAAAAGTGTATAGAAGTTCCAGCTGGTCATCAGTGTATGTAGTTGGCAGTTTATGGCATTTGAAGCGTGCAGCGGGGGAGCAAAGGAAATGAGCGTATTTATTTTTTTAAAAATCAGTGGTCATAGTACTACGGATGACTATGGGGTGCATAATACTTTATGGGATGACTATGGGGTGCATTATACTTTATAGATGACTATGGGATGTGCATTGTACTACATGGATGATTATGGGGTGCATTATTCTGTATGGATGACTACGGGATGTGCATTATACTAAAAGGATGACTATGAGCTGTTCAGCACATTATATAAAGGACTATGGGATGCATTATACTATATGGAGGACTATGGGGATGCGTTATACTTTTTTAACAGAGCCTCACGACTTCTATGTACACCCCTGGCGAGTATAATGGTTCCTCGTCAAAGCCAGCGGCGAAACGCGCGTCGGACCTGGTCAGCACACAGGGGTGAGCTCAAATTATCATTATACATCCTTATTGCATGCCTTGATTGGACTTCTTATTACTGTGCAAGGTTTTTTCACTTTGATAGGTGGGATGTCAGAGACATTTACCAATAATCTCCCATAAGATAACATGCATACTGTTGCTTTGAGAGTATAATCAGTATGGAGCATTGGCACGTAGCACTTTATATAGATATTGTCTGATATTTTCTCTCTCTGCGCTAAGCAGTAATTCCATATAACTAACTGCACTTTGAGGTATAGATTTGCTGATATTAAGCTATCCATAGCACTTTTGCAATAGGGCAGTGCAGGGATGTTGTATTGATTCACATACTGCTTGTATTCCCCTGAGTCTGACCTTTCTATGTATGTTCTTTTTCCTTTGTCCAGATATGTATTTTGTATATGTATTTTATCCAATTCTTTAATAAATGCTATATTTTACGTTACCATAGTTCATATGTCATGTGTATAAGGTTTCTTCTTCTATACAATGAAGAACAGCGGCAGAATGGGGGACATATACCAAGATGGGATACAGATAGATATATATATATATATATATATATATATATATATATATATATATATATATACTGCTAAAAAAAATAAAGGGAACACTCAAATAACACATCCTAGATCTGAATGAATGAAATATTGTCATTGAAGACTTTGTTCTGTACAAAGCTGAATGTGCTGACAACAAAATCACACAAAAATCATCAATGGAAATCAAATTTATTAACCAATGGGGGACTGGATTTGGAGTCACCCCCAAAATTAAAGTGGAAAAACACACTACAGGCTGATCCAACTTTGTTGTAATGTCCTTAAAACAAGTCAAAATGAGGCTCAGTATTGTGTGTGGCCACCACGTGCTTGTATGACCTCCCTACAACGCCTGGGCATGCTCCTGATGAGGTTGCAGGTGGTCTCCTGTGGGATCTCCTCCCAGAGCTGGACTAAAGCATCCGCCAACTCCTGGACAGTCTGTGGTGCAACATGACGTTGGGGAAAGAGCAGGCCAGTCCATAGCTTCAATGCCTTCATCTTGCAGGAACTGCTGACACTCTCCAGCCACATAAGGTCTGGCATTGTCCTGAATTAAGAGGAACCAACCCAGAGCCAACCGCACCAACGTATGGTCTCACAAGGGGTCTGAGGATATCATCTTGGTACCTAACGGCAGTCAGGCTACCTCTGGCGAGCACATGGAGGGCTGTGCGGCCCTCCAAAGAAATGCCACCCCACACCATTACTGACCCACTACCAAAGCAGTCATGCTGAGGGATGTTGCAGGCAGCAGATCGCTCTCCACAGCGTCTCTAGACTCTGTCACGTCTGTCACATGTGCTCAGTGTGAACCTGCTTTCATCTGTGAAGAGCACAGGGCGCCAGTGGTGACTTTGCCAATCCTGGTGTTCTGTGGCAAATGCCAAGCGTCCTGCACGGTGTTTGGCTGTGAGCACAGCCCCCATCTGTGGACATCGGGCCCTCATACCGCCCTCATGGAGTTGGTTTCTAACCATTTGTGCAGACACATGCACATTTGTGGCCTGCTGGAGATCATTTTGCAGGGCTCTGGCAGTGCTCCTCCTGTTCCTCCTTGCACAAAAGCGGAGGTAGCGGTCCTGCTGCTGGGTTGTTGCCTTCCTATGGCGCCCTCCACGTCTCTTGGTGTACTGGCACGTCTCCTGGTAGCGTCTCCAGCCTCTGGACACTACGCTGACAGACACAGCAAACGTTCTTGCCACAGCTATCATTGATGTGCCATCCAGGATGAGCTGCACTACCTGAGCAACTTCTGTGGATTGTAGAGCCCGTCTCATGCTACCACGAGTGTGAAAGCACAACCAACATTCAAAAGTGACCAAAACATCAGCCAGAAAGCATTGGTACTGAGATGTGGTCTGTAATCCCCACCTGCAGAACCACTCCTTTATTGAGTGTGTCTTGATAATTGCCAATAATTTCCATCTATTGTCTATTCCACTTGCACAACAGCATGTGAAATTGATTGTCAATCAGTGTTGCTTCCTAAGTGGACAGTTTGATTTCACAGAAGTTTGATTTACTTTAAGTTATATTCTGTTGTTTGAGCAGTGTATATATATCTATAATATAATTGGCTAAGCGTGTCTCTGTCTGAAGCCTTTATAGACTGCGTATGCATGACGCGCAGTCTGGCTCCAGGCAGAAGACCGCATCCAGCCGTTACAGGTAAGAGGAGTGTATGGCACCGGAGATCGCGGTATGCGTAGTCACTGAACGCATACCGCGATCTCCGGCGCCATACTTACATACCTGACCGGGAGGAGCGTTGCCGCAGCGCCTCTCTCCTCGCCGGAGACCGGAGCAGGAGTGAGGTGTCGGATCGGCGCATGCGCATACTGCTATCCGGCGGCATTTTACTGAAGACACAATTGCAGCAAAATGGCGCCGGACAGCGCAGTGTTCCGGCACCGCACTCCTCCCCCGGCCTCCGGCAGAACAGGGCGCAGAAGCGCTGGAGCACAGAGAAGAAAGGTGAGGATAAGTGTTTATTTTTTTGTATGTGTATACAGCGTGAAAGGGATTAGGGGGCCACACATACCAGGATTGTGGGGTGAGGGGACCATGCATACCAGGATTGAGGTGTGAGGGGGCCACACATACCAGGATTGGGGGGTGAGGGGACAACGCATAGCAGGATTGGGGGGTGAGGGGACCATGCATACCAGGATTGGGGGGTGAGGGGACCATGCATACCAGGATTGGGGGGGTGAGGGGACCATGCATACCAGGATTGGGGGGTGAGGGGTGCCATGCATACCAGGATTGGAGATGAGGGAGCCATGCATACCAGGATTGGGGAGCCATGTATACCAGGATTGGGGATGAGGGAGCCATGCATACCAGGATTGGGGATGAGGGGTGCCATGCATACCAGGATTGGAGATGAGGGGTGCCATGCATACCAGGATTGGGGATGAGGGGTGCCATGCATACCAGGATTGGGGATGAGGGGTGTCATGCATACCAGGATTGGGGATGAGGGGTGCCATGCATACCAGGATTGGAGATGAGGGGTGCCATGCATACCAGGATTGGGGATGAGGGGTGCCATGCATACCAGGATTGGGGATGAGGGGTGCCATGCATACCAGGATTGGAGATGAGGGGTGCCATGCATACCAGGATTGGGGATGAGGGAGCCATGCATACCAGGATTGGGGATGAGGGAGCCATGCATACCAGGATTGGGGATGAGGGAGCCATGTATACCAGGATTAGGGATGAGGGAGCCATATATACCAGGATTGGGGATGAGAGAGCCATGCATACCAGGATGGGGGTGAGGGATACAATGCATACCAGGATGTGGATGAGGGGCCCATGCATGCCAGGATGAGGGATACCATACAAATCAGGATAGGGATGAGTGATGGGGTACCATTCATACCAGGATAGGGATGAGGAAAACCACACATACCAGGATTGGGGATGAGGGAGCCATGCATAGCAGGATTGGGGATGAGGGAGGCATGCATACCAGGATTGGGGATGAGGGAGCCATGCATACCAGGATGGGGGTGAGGGGTGCCATGCCTACCAGCATGTGGGTGAGGGGCCCATGCATAACAGGATGAGGGATACCATACATACCAGGAAAGGGATGAGGGATGATGGGTACCATGCATACCAGGATAGGGATGAGGAGTACCACACATACCAGGATTGGGGATGAGGGGTGCCACGCATACCAGGATTGGGGATGAGGGGTACCATGCCTTCCAGCATTGGGATTGAGGTGTGCCATGCATACCAGGATTGGGGATGAGAGATGCCATGCATATCAGAATTGGGGGTGAGGGGTGCCATACATACCAGGATTGGGGGTGAGGGGTGCCATGCATTCCTGGATAGGGAGGAGGGGTGCCATGCATACCAGGATGGGGATAAGGGAGGGGTGCCATGCATACCGGGATAGGATGGTGGGGACAGGATGAGAGCAACACAAATACCAGGATGGGGGCAGCACATACCAGCATCGGAGACCATATACCAATAAAAATGCTCGCCACCCGGGCGTAGAGCAGGTTCAATAGCTAGTGTATATATATATATACAGTACAGACCAAAAGTTTGGACACACCTTCTCATTTAAAGATTTTTCTGTATTTTCATGACTATGAAAATTGTACATTCACACTGAAGGCATCAAAACTATGAATTAACACATGTGGAATTATATACTTAACAAAAAAGTGTGAAACAACTGAAAATATGTCTTATATTCTTGGTTCTTTAAAGTAGCCACCTTTTGCTTTGATGACTGCTTTGCACACTCTTGGCATTCTCTTGATGAGCTTCAAGAGGTAGTCACCGGAAATGGTTTTCACTTCACAGGTGTGCCCTGTCAGGTTTAATAACTGGGATTTCTTGCCTTATAAATGGGGTTGGGACCATCAGTTGTGTTGTGCAGAAGTCAGGTGGATGCACAGCTGATAATCCTACTAAATAGACTGTTAGAATTTGTATTATGGCAAGAAAAAAGCAGCTAAGTAAAGAAAAACGAGTAGCCATCATTACTTAAAGAAATTAAGGTCAGTCAGTCTGAAAAATTGGGCAAACTCAGAAAGTATCCCCAAGAGCAGTTGCAAAAACAATCAAGCACTACAAAGAAACTGGCTCACTTGAGGACCGCCCCAGGAAAGGAAGACCAAGAGTCACCTCTGGTTCTGAGGATAAGTTTATCCGAGTCATCAGCCTCAGAAATTGTAGGTTAACAGCAGCTCAGATTAGAGACCAGGTCAATGCCACACAGAGTTCTAGCAGCAGACACATCTCTACAACAACTGTTAAGAGGAGACTTTGTGCAGCAGGCCTTCATGGTAAAATAGCTGCTAGGAAACCACTGCTAAGGTCAGGCAACAAGTAGAAGAGACTTGTTTGGGCTAAATAACCCAAGGAATGGACATTAGACCAGTGGAAATCTGTGCTTTGGTCTGATGAGTCCAAATTTGAGATCTTTGGTTCCAACCACCGTGTCTTTGTGCGACGCAGAAAAGGTGAACGGATGGACTCTACATGCCTGGTTCCCACTGTGAAGCATGGAGGAGGAGGTGTGATGGTGTGGGGGTGCTTTTCTGGTGACACTGTTGGGGATTTATTCAAAATTGAAGGCATACTGAACCAGCATGGCTACCACAACATCTTGCAGTGGCATGCAATTCCATCCGGTTTGCATTTAGTTGTACCATCAATTATTTTTCAACAGGACAATGACCCCAAACACACCTCCAGGCTGTGTAAGGGCTATTTGACCAAGAAGGAGAGTGATGGGGTGCTACGCCAGATGACCTGGCCTCCATAGTCACCAGACCTGAACCCAATCGAGATGGTTTGGGGTGAGCCGGACCGCAGAGTGAAGGTAAAAGGGCTAACAAGTGCTAAGCATCTCTGGGAACTCCTTCAAGATTGTTGGAAGATCATTTCCAGTGACTACCTCTTGAAGCTCATTAAGAGAATGCCAAGAGTGTGCAAAGCAGTCATCAAAGCAAAAGGTGGCTACTTTAAAGAACCTAGAATATAAGACATATTTACAGTTGTTTCACACTTTTTTGTTAAGTATATAATTCCACATGTGTTAATTCATAGTTTTGATGCCTTCAGTGTGAATGTACAATTTTCATATATACACCTGATGATGCTGTGCGGCCAGCCAATCACTGTAATGCCCACAACCAACATGGCTACAGCATTACAGTGCATGGCAGGCAATCCCTGCATGTTCATTGCCTCTCTAAAGAGAGCCAAACATGCAGGGAGGGGACCCAAGTTCCCGCCCGAGCAACCCGGAAATACTTGTCGAGCGCTGAGCTCATCGAGCACAGTGATACTCGGGCGACTACCGCGCAGTGATGAGCGTGTTTGCTCATCACTAATAAAGAACACTAAAACAAGGGGCAACAATGCTGAATTAACTCCATCAACTGGCAGTACCAGACTATTCCACAAGAGGGAGCCTAAGTTCCATAGGCTTAAAGTAATGTTGGCACAGAGAAATTCATTAAATATCAGCAGCTACCATGGAAGTTAGCATAGATAGGTAATCCAAGAAAGGGGCTTCAACATGAATTAAGTTTGTAAATGTTTTTCCCAGCAATATGCGCTCCTAAAGGATGATGATGGAACTTGATATTCGGATTCAAAGATAATTTTTATTTCAAACTAAAATACAACCGGTTTCGACTTCTTTGAGCCTTCCTCAGGTATAATATCATGCATATAAACAGATCTATCTACACACATTTTATAGCAGATATCCCTGCTTGTCATTTTGGGTGGGGACTGAAAGATCTGTTTTTCAGACACACACAGATACTGTACTCAGATATGAAGGATTTTGCACTCTGAGGAATCTAACAAAACCCATATACTAAATGACTTTCATACAGATGTCTGTAGATAGATCTGTTTATATGCATGATGTTATACCTGAGGAAGACTCAAAGAAGTCGAAACCGGTTGTATTTTAGTTTGAAATAAAAATTATCTTTGAATCCGAATATCAAGTTCCATCATCATCCTTCAGGAGCGCATATTGCTGGGAAAAATATTTACAAAGTGGTATCGCCCATGAAAGCACTGTCCAGTGCTCTCATCACCTCCCAGATTTCTGCAGCAAACTGGATGGAAAGAGGAATGTAGTAATCCACTGATTGGATTTACATGCAGTACCTCAAGACACCAAATAGGTCATCCCCAATTCTAGTATGCATGGCACTCCTCATCCCTATCCTGGTATGCATGGCACTCCTCAACCCCAATCCTGGTATGCATGGGCCCCTCATCCCCAATCCTGGTATACATGGTACCCCTCATCCTGGTATGCATGGCACCCCATCTCCCATCCTGGTATGCATGGTACCCCGCATTCATATCCTGGTATGTATGGTACCCCTCATCCCTATTCTGGTATGCATGGTACCCCTCATCCCTATCCTGGTATGTATGGTACCCCTCATCCTGGTATGCATGGCACCCCTCATCCCAATTCTGGTATGTATGGCCTCCTCATTCCAGAAACCTGGTATGCATGGCACATAATCCCTCATCCTAGTATGCATGGCACCCCTCATCCCTATTCTAGTATGCATGGTTCCCCTCATCTTGGTATGCAAGGCACCCCTTCCCTCACCCTGGTATGCATGGTACTCAGCATTCCTATCCTGGTATGTATGGTACCCCTCATCCCTATTCTGGTATGCATGGCACCCCTCACCCCCCAATCCTGGTTTGTGTGGTACCTCTCATCCTGGTATGCATAATCCCCTCACCCCCAAATCCTGGTATGCATGGTAACCTCACCCCGCAATCCTGGTATGTGTGGTACCCCTCACCCTCCAATCCTGGTATGCATTTTTCACCTCACCCCCCAATACTGGTATGTGTGGTACCCCTCATCCTGGTATGCATGGTTCCCTCACCCCCCAATCCTGGTATGTGTGGTACCACTCACCCCCAATCCTGGTATGCATGGTCACCTCACCCCCCAATCCTGGTATGTGTGGTAACCCTCATCCTGGTATGCATGGTCCCCTCACCCCCGAATCCTGGTATGTGTGGTACCCCTCACCCCCCAATCCTGGTATGCATGGTCCCCTCACCCTCCAATCCTGGTATCCATGGTCCCCTCACCCCCCAATCCTGGTATGCATGGTCCCCTCAGCCTCCAATCCTGGTATCCATGGTCCCCTCACCCCCCAATCCTGGTATGTGTGGTACCCCTCATCCTGGTATGCATGGTCCTCTCACCCCCCCCAAATCCTGTGGTACTCCTCATCCCTATCCTGGTATGCATGGTACCCCATCCCTCATCCCTATTCTGGTATGTATAGTATCCCTCATCCTGGTATGCATGGCACCCCTGATCCCAATCCTGGTATGCATGGTCCCCTCAACCCCAATCATGGCATTTGTGGTACCCCTCATCCTGGTATGCATGATCCCCTCACCCTGCAATCTTGGTATGCGTGGTACCCCTCACCCCCAATCCTGGTATGTATGGTCACCTAACCCCGCAATTCTGATATATGAGGTAGCCCTCACCCCCCAATCCTGGTATGCATGGTTCCCTCACCCCCCAATCCTGGTATGCATGGTCCCCTCACCCCCCAATCCTGATATGTGTTGTACCCCTCATCCTGGTATGCATGGTCCCCTTACCCCTCAATCCTGGTATGTGTGGTACTCCTCAACCTGGTATGCATGGTCACCTCACCCCGCAATCCTAGTATGCGTGGTACCCCTCATCCTGGTATGCATGGTACCCCATCCCTCATCCCTATCCTGGTATGTATGGTATCCCTCATCCTGGTATGCATGGCACCCTTCATCCCTATTCTGGTATGTATGGCCTCCTCATCCCAGAAACCTAGTATGCATGGCACCCCTCATCCCAATCCTGGTATGCATGGTCCCCTCACCCCGCAATCATGGTATGTGTGGTACCCCTCATCCTGGTATGCATGATCCCCTCACCCCGCAATCCTGATATGCGTGGTACCCCTCATCCTGGTATGCATGGTCCTCTCACCCCCCAATCCTGGTATGTATGGTACTCCTAATCCCTATCCTGGTATGCATGGTACCCCATCCCTCATCCCTATCCTGGTATGTATGGTATCCCTCATCCTGGTATGCATGGCTCCCCTCATCCAAATTCAGGTATGTATGGCCTCCTCATCCCAGAAACCTAGTATGTATGGCACCCAATCCCTCGTCCTAGTATGCATGGCACCCCTCATCCTTATTCTGGTATGCATGGTACCCTTCATCCTGGTATACATGGCACCCCATCCCTCATCCTGGTATGCATGGTGCCCCGCATTTCTATCCTGGTATGTATGGTATCCCTCATCCCTATTCTGGTATGCATGGTCCCTTCACCCTCCAAATCCCGGTATGCATTGTCCCCTCAACCCCCAATCCTGGTATGCATGGTCCCCTCACCCTCCAATCCTGGTATGCATGGCCCCTCATCCCCCAATCCTGGTATGTGTGGTACCCCTCATCCTGGTATGCATGGTCCTCTCACCCCACAATCCTGGTATGTATGGTACCCTCACCCCCCAATCCTGGTATGTTTGGTACCCTTCATCCCCCCAATCCTGGTATGTGTGGCCCCCTCACCTCAAAATCCTTGTATGTGTGGCCCCCTCAGCCCCCAATCCTGGTATGTATGGCATCCCTCATCCCTTTCACGCTGCACTCACATATAAAAAAATAAACACTTATACTCACCTTTCTTCCCTGTGCTCCAGCGCTGCGGTGTCCTGCTCTGCCAGAGGCCGGGGGAGGAGTATTGCGACGGAGTACGCGCGTGCCCATACCGCACTGTCTGGTGCCATTTGGCTGAAGACACACTGCAAATATATCTTCAGTAAAATTGTGCCGGATAGCGCTATGCGCATGCGCCGATCCGACGCCTCACTCCTTGCCCCCTGATGAAGAGAGGCGCCACGGCAACGCTCCTCCCGGTCAGGTAAGTATGTAAGTATGGCGCCGGAGATTGCGGTATGCGTTCAGTGTCTACGCATACCGCGATCTCCGGCACCATACACTCCTCTTATCTGTAACGGCTGGATGCGGTCTTCTGTCTTGAGTCAGACTGTGCAGGCGTGTCGCGCTTGCGGAGTCTATAAAGGCTTCAGACAGAGACATGCATCTCCCGTTATATTATAGATATGTATGTAATATATATATATATATATATATATATATATATATATATATATATATATATATATATATATATATATATATATATATATATATATATATATATATACACATTAAGAGATGATATATGGAGATAGATAGACGGTCTAGAGAGCTTGATAGAGATATAGATAGATATACATTTCTATCTATAAATATCTGTCTAAGTCATATCTGTCTCCAATATTAGCAGGGTGTATAATGAGCCAGCAGCTGACAGAACACTGAGAGGTGCCACTGTCACTGAGCAGGAGGAGCCAGCTGACAGGGCAGGAGAACTGCTGATATTACTGAGCTCCTTCTGCCCTGTCAGCTGAATGTCCTGTGTGCCTGTGCTATACACTGAGGAAAACTGCAGATATCACTGGGCACATAGGACAACCAGCTGACAGGCAGAGGAGCTGGATGCGGACAATCAACAGCTGACAGAACTAAGGACTGTGCCGAAGACTGAGGTAACCTGCCATTGCACTGAGATTTTCTGAGATTTTTTTCATGAAGCTGGAGGAACCTGGACAGAATATTATAACCATCATTTTACAGTTAATAATTTTGAGAAGCTGGCCTTGTTCTAAGACTATTGGACCAAAGGATGTAGAGCAGATTCCGCGGCTTTAAGAGAAGCAGACTTTTTCCAGCACGGAGCACCGGTTAAGTCAATCTTATTGTTGTGTTTTAGAGATTTGCATGCTCTGTTTTATCAGAGATTTGCTTGCTCATCAGTTCAGCCTCAGGAATCAATGTTTCCATTCAGTGACAGAAAGCAAAGGAAGACGTACTGGTTGGATCTTAAATATACATAAGGCCAGATAGGAAATTGCTAAAGGTAAATATAAAGCAATCATTCCATTAATCTCATTAGTATCTCAGGGGCCTCAATCCATTGTTCTCCCAGCCACTAGTCCCATTGTGTGGATGGGGATGGTGGATGCAATGGAGCGGTCACCACAAGGGGTTTCATATGCAGTCCCAGGTAATGGGTTCCACCTGATAACAAATGCATACACCAATGCACAGTTAGCTTTGGGGTAGGGTGTGAACACTTCTGCCCATTCAGGGGGCTGATCCCTGGGAGGATGATATGTCATCTGGATTTGATGAACTTTCGTAAGGACTGTTGCTACTGGACACCTGTGCTTCTATCATTTATCCGTCGTCTGGAGGAGTGTGGACTGTGACTACAGACTATACTGGCTGGAGATACAAAATCTGTGAGCCAACCAAAAGTTGGGAAACAGTGAGTATCGCCTGGTACAAAAGCAGTGGAACCACCGGCCCATGGAGGGGATCTTGTGGACTGGGGGCAATGTATTTTGGCCATATACCTAGAGTTGTTGTAAAACCATGGATGTAAGGAATAAAAAATAGTTGCATTGTTAACCTGCCTAGGTGATTATTACAACCCACAACCTCAGATCTTCATAATAATAACTCCTGATAGTTGTATTCTAAACTCTAGACATACTGTATTACACTTACAATCTTTATGATTCATTTTGGTTTTCCAATGTGTTCATAGTAAAGTTAGGGCTACACAGTGACTTTGCCTGTGACAAAAGTCGCGCCCCAAAACATTGCTATGTATAGCTGCTGTATTGCAACGCATTACCACTGAACAGGGTCACATTTCGACCCCTAGGGTATTGCAAGCATGACAAGAAAATTGCAAAATTCCAACAGGTTAAGGTTTTTTTTTCAACTTGCTTGTTGAAGTTACACTCGAAGTAACAATACAAGCCCTGTTCTGTCTACTCATGAGCAGCTAAGGGAATGTTAATAGAGTTATTCTAGTTGCGACCTGTAAAGGTCACCAGTTGTCTGTTTAAGTTGTTTAGAAGCTGCCCATCATCTAGTAATACTCTTATAGTCACAAGAGTCTGTCCCCTTTAAGAATAATGTGTGCAGAGTGACCGCCCCCCTCCTTCCTCAGGAAGAAAGAGTTCCTGTAATCAGTCTTCCAGGGCTTTCAGGGAAGCAGATAAGATGTTTATCTGGCTCTACAACTTTCCTCTTGTCAGATGATTCCGGTAAGAGCAAATACAGTTACATGTTTTGTGTGAAATACTGTAAAGTGAAGTGTATTGTGCTCTGAGATACACCATTTAGTTAATGCCTCTTGCACTGTACTCAGGTTGATGCATTCTGTATAGAATAGAGCCAGTGGCAGTGATCTTTATGCCAGTTACTCCAGTTTACTGTAACCTGTATTATCACTATGTTAGTGCTAGTTTCTTTAATGCACCCAGTACTGACTGTCATCATTCTGTATTGTGTTATAGTTTTACAACTATCAAGTTCATACCATCACCATTAAATCAAGATTACAGAATGCTACAGTCTATTTAATTGGGTATGAATGAGGGTTAAGCTGTATGCTAAATCCCCCACAGCATCAAACGTGGAGGAAGGCAGAACAGTAAAAATGGACCCTGGCCACAGGCGGTGGTTGAACAGACTGTACGGGACCGCTAACGCCCACACTGCACCACATACGGGCATTACAGCAGCCGCCATACAGCCACAGAAAACAAGAGCCCAGCTCCCCCCACAGGAAGCATGACGCCATTCCCGCCACGTGGAAGCCCGTCCGCATATAGACTCAATTTCCCGCCAAAGTATTCAGCAGTCTACAGTTAAGCGCGCCATGTCTCGAAGCGCTACATCCTCGCTCAAAATGAGGTCACGAGCAGGCTCTAGCAAGTCATCAATAGCAGAGCTTACTGCAGTCGCTCACGCCGAAGCCGAGGCAGCCAAAGCGAGATCCTCCTTCGCCGCGCAAGAGATGGAATTAATGTTGAGACAAGCAGAGCAAGAAGCAGAGAGTGCACGTCTGCGAGTGTCTCTGGAAAGCCCTGCCATCGACAGAGAGGCAGCGGCCGCAATAGCCAAGGCAGAGTACTTGGAAGCAATGGAGTATCCTGATTATGAGATATGCAGCAATGTTCTGGGACTAGATCTAGATCAGCAGGATCCAATACAGCGCGTCTCAGAGTACGTCAACCGACATCACGGAAAAGATGTCAGCCCTCACTCATTACATCAACCAGTCTATGCAGATTACCAACGATCCAACCCCGAACGTTGCTACTACAAACGAGAAGACGTCCAGCACGGAAATGTCGGCCACAGCCACAGTTCCGCTGAGCAGAAGGTACAGCCCCGTCCCGCCTCAAAGAGACACCTTCCTCTCCAGAGAGGTATCATACAGACTATCCGAAGCCAGAAACGCCCGACAGTTATGGTGATACACCACACACTAGACGTGACTATAACACACCAGCTCGTATCAGCAATAACCAAGCCACCATAGACTTTGTAAAGCTGCTTGCTTGCCGGGAGCTGATCACACAGGGACTTGTAAAGTTCACTGATCGAGCTGAGAACTATGGGTCATGGCGAGCCTTGTTCCAGAATACCATCAGAGGTTTGGACCTTTCTTACAGCGAGGAGTTAGACCTCCTAGTAAAGTGCCTTGGAAGCGAGTCCGCTGAACACGCCAAAAGAATCAGAGACATTAATATAAAGCATCCACACACAGGTCTACGCAAGGTGTGGGAAAGACTTGATTAGTGTTATGGGTCAATAGAAGGAATAGAAAATGCTTTATATAAGAGAATTGATTATTTTCCCAAAATAGTGTCTAAGGGTTACCAAAGGTTCAGGGAACTAAGCGATTTGTTAGCGGAGCTACAGGTGGCTCAGGCGGAAGGAGATTTACCTGTATTGACATTGCTGGACACCCCCAGGGGTGTCAATCCAATTGTTCAGAAATTTCCTGACAATCTACGATATAAGTGGGTCACATATGGTTCGCGTTATAAACAGACTCATAACGAACCGTTCCCCCCCTTTACAGTGTTTGTGGATTTTGCCACCCAACAAGCTAAAATCGGAAATGACCCTAGCTTCAACTTCACTTTGTCATGTCCCACTGCCCCCAGTGTCAAAGTTAGTAGAACACCAGTGGCAGTCCACAAAACTAACATTACCTCCACAGGTCCTCCTCACAAGACGAATAGGTCCCCTCCAGATGAGGATTGCAAAGAGTTCCTCAAAGAAAATAACATCTGCTTCAAATGTTGTGCCACAACCTCTCACCTTGCCAGGAACTGTGAAGCTAGCGTGAAATGTGCAGAATGCAGCAGCACGGACCACAATACAACCTTGCACCCTGGACCACCCCCTTGAGTGTTGTTGCAGCCAGAGAAGCATCATGGAAGACAGAACACTGACGAAGGCACCTCCGAGGTCACCTCTAAATGTACAGAGATCTGTGGAGGGATCGTGGGAGGAAGATCCTGTTCAAAAATCTGCCTTGTCCGAATCTATCCAGCAGGCCGCAGGGACAAAGCAATCAAGATATATGCGATCCTGGACGACCAAAGTAACAGGTCTCTTGCCAAGTCAATATTCTTCAACAACTTCAGCGTTGTAGGCCCTGGTTCTCCCTACTCCCTGAAGACGTGTTCAGGTACCGTTGAGACGGCGGGGAGGAAAGCTACCGGATACAAAGTGGAGTCCATGGATGGCCAGACCTGCCTATCACTACCGACCATCCTGGAGTGCAACCAAATTCCCAACAACAGGTCTGAGATACCTTCACCGGAGGTGGTGATACATTACCCCCATCTGAAGCGTATAGCTCACCTGATACCTGAGTTGGACCCAGAAGCTCCTATAGCTTTACTCCTGGGGAGAGATATACTAAGAGTCTACAAGTCTTGAAAGTCTATCAATGGCTTCCAGAATGCTCTGTACGCACAGAGGCTTGACCTTGGTTGGGTCATAATTGGAGACATCTGTCTAGAAGTAGCACACAAGCCGACATCAGTCAACAGTATGCTCACCAGCGCGCTAGAAAATAGACGTCCATCTCTCTTCCAACCATGTCCAAATAGTCTGCTGGTAAAGGAGTTACCGAGCAGCACTCCCCTGCATTACCCTTTCTCATCTCCTTCCAACGAAGACCACGCCTGTGAAGGTGAACAAGACCACATAGGATGTGCAGTTTTCCGCAGGACAATGGAAGACAACAAGACAGCAATGTCCATAGAATACAGGATGTTCTTGGACGTCATGGATCGAGAGATAGTCAAAGACAATTCAAACAGTTGGGTCGCACATCTACGATTCCGACCAAGGAGAAGACGTCTACCCAACAACAGGGAACTGGTCTACAGTCGATTCATCTCCCTCGGACACAAGCTTCGGAAGTCGCCTGAGACGAAGGAACATTTCTTTACCTTCCTGGGGAAGATATTGCAGAACATCCTAAGAAGCCAAGTCAGATAAGAGTGGTATTCGACTCAAGCGCAAAATGTGAAGACGTCTCGTTGAACAATGTCCTACTGTCAGGCCCAGACCTCAACAACAGGCTCCTAGAGGTGCTACTTTGTTTCCGCAGAGATATGGTAGCATTTATGGCTGACATACAATAGATATTCCACTGTTTCCTCGTCAAGGAGGAAAACAGAAACTACTTGAGGTTCTTCTGGTACTGCGATAACGACCCCGATAAGGACATCACAGAGTACCAGATGAGGGTCCACATCTTCGGGAACAGTCCCTCCCCAGCAGTCGCAATTTAGGCCTCCGAAATTCTGCCAAAGCGGGCGAAGAAAGGTACGGATCAGATGTCAGATCCTTCATAGAAAAGGACTTCTACGTTGACGACTGTCTGAAGTCCACACCAACAAACGAGGTTGCAATCAGCCTCCTGAAGAGGGCTCAAGAAATGCTCACTCTGTCTAACCTGAAGCTACATAAGATCGCCTCCAACAGCAGAGAATTGATGGAAGTCTTTCCTTCTCAAGACTATTCCAGTGATCTGAAGGACTTAGACCTAAGCATCGACTCCCTTCCCATGCAGCGGTGCCTAGGATTGCTTTGGGATTTGAAGACGGATGCCTTCACCTTTCAGATCAACAAAAACGAAAAACCCTTCAAGCGCAGAGGAGTTCTTCCCTTTGTGAATAGCCTGTTCGACCCCTTGGGGTTCGTAACTCCAGTAACCATCCAAGGCAAAATGATGCTGAGAGACTTCACCCAAGGGAAGTTTGATTGGGAGGATCCACTCCCAGCAGAAAAGGCAGACTTGTGGACCGAGTGGAGGAAGTCTCTTAAAGCCTTGACCGACCTTCATATGAAATGGCCCTATGCTCTCGTGCCATCCACAGAAATCAAGACTCAAAGACTTTGTATCTTCTGTGGTGCATCAGTCAAACCGATCGCAGCAGAAGCGTATCTCAAGATCACAGACGTGAACGAACAAAGCCATATCGAGTTCGTCATGAGTCGGAAAAAGCTAGCGCCACTCCGTGAACACACGATACCCAGACTGGAACTCTGTGCTGCCATCCTTGCAGTTGAGTTGGCCGAACTTATCTCGGATGGGTTGAATCTGCAGATCAAAAATACCAAATTCTACATGGATAGCAAGGTGGTACTGGGTTACATCTGCAACGAGACACAACGTCTACGTTAGCCATCGGGTACTGAGGATAAAAAGATCCACTTGCCCTAATCAATGGCACTACGTGTCTACTCACCACAATCCTGCAGACTATGCGACTAGATCCATCACAAACAGTCATCTTAAGGACACTACATGGTTCACAGGCCCTTCCTCTTTGTACTATTCGATGCCACATAGCAGCAAGCCTGATACATTTGAACTAGTGGATCCAAATGCCGACGAAGAGCTTCGTCCTCAAGTGTCTGCCCTACATACAATGATTTCAGGTCATCGCCTTGAATCTCATCGGTTCAGCAGGTTCTCATCCTGGAAGTCACTCATTCGAGCCATCGCTTGCCTGCTTCACGTGGCTCAGTCCTACAAGTCTGCAATACCTATGAGTCAGAGACCTTGTAAAGGTTGGCATCACTGCAAACATGCGTTCACCGCCCCCAACCTAGAAAAGGCCAAGATTACGATACCTTGTGTAGTACAAAGGGAAGTATACGACAGAAATAGACAATCTCAACAAGGGACAACCTGTTCTTAGAGACAGCGCGTTGAAGAAGCTCGACCCGATAGTCGACCAAAACAGACTGTTGAGAATAGGTGGCCGCCTTCAAGAAGCCGAGGTAAAAGTTTCAGCAAAACACCCGGTAATAGTTCTGGGACGTCATCATGTCACAACCCTTCTTATTCAACATCATCATGTCCTAGTGAGACACCAAGGACATTTGTTTACCAAAGGGAACCTATGCACAGCCGGACTATGGATAATTGGAGCGAAGAGAAGAGTAAGCAAACTCATCTGTAACTGCGTTACGTGCTGCAAACTTCGTGGCATGTTTCAAAAGCAGAAGATGGCAACTCTTCCACCCGACAGACTAAGTACTGAACCCCCCTTCACTAACGTTGGACTAGACGTGTTCGGCCCTTGGTTCGTGGCTACACGACGCACTGGGAAAATCCATGCCGAAGCAATGTGTTGGGCAGTTCTATTCACATGTCTGTCCATCAGAGCTGTCCATATTGAAGTAATCGAATCTATGGACACATGGAGCTTCATAAATGCATTTTGACGCTTCATCGTGATCACAGGTCCTGTGAAGCATATTCGCTCTGACAGAGGCACGAACTTCGTCGGAGCAGCCAGAGAACTCCAAATCCCTTCCAATCTAGACGTTGCTAATGTAGAAAGGTACTTAGGTGAGCAAGGATGCACTTGGACTTTCAACCTACCACATTCTTCGCACATGGGAGGTGCCTGGGAAATGATGATAGGGATAGCACGCAAAATTCTAGACTCTATCTTCTTGCAAGTGAACACCAGACTCACACATGAGAGTTTGATTACGTTCTTGGCTGAGGTCTCAGCTATCATAAATGCCAGGCCGCTGACAGCACTTTCCAGCGATTCCGGAGACCCGATAGTCCTAACTCCTGCAGTATTGCTCACACAGAAAACCTGTGTCCCAAGTGCTCCACTTGGAGAGTTCAATGACAAAGACCTCTACAGAAGACAATGGAGGCAAGTACAAAGCATGTCTAATACCTTTTGGGACAGATGGAGAAAACGGTATCTCTCCACTCTACAAACCACAACGAAGTGGCAGAAAGACCATCCCAACATCAAACCCGGCGATGTTGTACTCGTGAAAGACAGTCAATCGCATCGAAACAAGTGGCCACTCGGCCTAGTTACCAAACCCTTTCCCAGCAAGGATGGGAAAGTACGCAAAGTGGAGGTTAAAGTGGGTAAGCTTGGAGAAAATAAACTGTTCCTCAGGCCAGTTACTGAACTCGTGCTGCTGCTTTCCCCGAAAGAGTCAAATGGTGGCATTCGTTGATGCCAAGCGGGGAGTGTTCTGTCTACTCATGAGCAGCTAAGGGAATGTTCATAGAGTTATTCTAGTTGCGACCTGTAGAGGTCACCAGTTGTCTGTTTATGTTGTTTAGAAGCTGCACATCATCTAGTAATACTCTTATAGTCAAAAGAGTCTGTCCCCTTTAAAAATGTGTGCAGAGGGACCGCCCCCTCCTTCCTCAGGGAGAAAGTGTTGATGTAATCAGTTTTCCCAGGCTTTCAGGGAAGCAGATAAGACGTTTGTCTGGCTCTACACTCTCTACAACTTTTCCCTTGTCAGATGATTCCGGTAAGAGCAAATACAGTTACATGTTTTGTGTGAAATACTGTAAAGTGAAGTGTATTGTGCACTAAGATACACCATTTAGTTAATGCCTCTTGCACTGTACTCAGGTTGATGCATTCTGTATAGAATAGAGCCAGTGGCAGTGATCTTTATGCCAGTTACTCCAGTTTACTGTAACCTGTATTATCACTATGTTAGTGCTAGTTTCTTTAATGTACCCAGTACTGACTGTCATCATTCTGTATTGTATTATAGTTTTTACCACTATCAAGTTCATACCATCACCATTAAATCAAGATTACAGAACGCTACAGTCTATTTAATTGAGTATGAATGAAGGTTACTGTATACTGCGAAATAGTTAGTTAGTGTAGGGTCTGTAAAGGCTGCCAGATCAAACAAACAGTCCTTCTCAGGACTAATATCCATCCCAGATATCAGGCAGGCAGGCAGGCTGTATAGGAGACACAGTGGTTATACCAGCAAATGCTGCATTACAGTTCTGTGTGCTCCTGTTGCTGAAATTGCTGGACTTAGCTCCAAGTCTCAGGGGCCAGGAAAAAATCCTTTTTTTCCCATCTAAATCCTCTTTTTTTTTCCTCCTTCACACTGTACAAATACCCGTCTTATTAACCTTATGGTGCCCCCCCCCCCACCCAAAAAAAAGAAAAAAAAAGTGTGTCTGTGACAGTTCAGACACAAATATATCTGTTGAGAATAGTCTGGTGTAGGCCAGAGAAACAGAAGTGTGGTTTTGCAGTTCCATGGTTCAAACCTCTGTATTATCCACTTTTGGGCCATTTGTATCTAAAAAAAAACAGTTTGAGTGTGTCGCTCACTGTTCAGCCGCAAATATATATATTGAAAAAAGTCTGGTATACACCAGTAAATTATAACTGTGGTGTTGTAGTTCCACGGTAAAAAAATCTCTATTATCCAGCTTTTGTTATTTTTTCCGTAAAGAAAAACCGTAATAGTTTCTCCCTGATTGTTCAGATTGTTTAAAAGAGTCGAGTGTAGGCCAGAGAAATAGAACTGTGGTTTTCCTCTTCCACGGTTCTAATCTACTTTTTTAACCCTTTTCCATTGATAGTGCGAGTGTAAGCTATTTTACTTTCTTTACAATGGGCAAGTGCGTGGCAAGGGGCGTGGAACTGGACGTTCTGGTGATGGTGCGCGCAGAGGACGGGGCCGTGGCCAAGGTGAAAATGTGCCACAGCCAACAGCCACATCTTCTCGCTCCCACTTCTTGACCGAATTACTAGGGAAGCACAGAATAACACCAGTATTGCGAACTGATAAGTGTGAACAGGTTATTAATTGGATAGCAGATAATACTTCCAGTTACCTGGGCACCACCACCTCCGGTCTGTCTTCCACACGGTCAAATCTTAGTAGCCGTGAGTCTCGACCGCATACTCCTCCTCACCCTGATGCTCCTTCCTCCCACCATGCCGAGTGTCGTCAGAAAGCAACTGATCCCACAGTTGGACACTCTGAAGAGCTGTTCACTGGTCCATTTCCAGATTTGTGCCCCTTGCCTGCTCCGCTTGAAGTGGTGGAAGAGGAGATCCCATGTAGTGATGCCCAAATATTTGAACAGCCACGGCCACAGGAAGTCGACGCTGGCAATTTGTCACAAGAGGTGGACGATGACGATACACAATTGCCAGGAAGTGAGGAGGAGGATCGTGGTGCGCAAGTGGAAGAGGAGGAGGTGGTGGATGATCTAGTAACTGACCAAACATGGCAGGAGGACATGCAGAGCGAGGCCAGCAGCACACAGGATAAGGGAGGCAGAGTACCCCAACAGGCAGGAAGAAGCAGTGTGGTGGTAGCACACAGAAGGCAGGCAACAGTTCCCCGTAACACCAACACGAGGGACATTGCCAGTACAACTGGTAGGTCTTCCAGAGTCTGGAATTTTTTTAAAGACTTTGCTGATAACCCCAAAAAGGCCAATTGTACCACCTGCCATGCCAGCATCAGCAGGGGTGACAAATCTACCAGCCTGACCACTACCAGCATTATCAGGCACATGGCAGCAAAGCACCCGACTTTGTGGGGCGAACCCCAGGGTCCACGACCAGTATCAGCGGGTGTCACCACTGCTTCTTCCGCTGTTGTGCGTGCAATAGAACCCCCTGTTGTGTGTGCAAGGCAATCCCCTGTCCATACTGCATGCAAAGATGCCCCCTCCTCTCAGTCTTCACTTGTTATGGCAGTTTCTCAAGAAACAGCATCAACGTCCACGTCCACGTCCCACCGCAGTGTTCAATTGTCCATATCCCAGACCTTTGAACGAAAGCGGAAATTCGCAGCTAACGCCCCACAGGCCACAGTCCTAAATTCACACATTTCACGACTGCTTGCGTTGGAAATGCTGCCTTTTAGGCTGGTAGAGACAGAATCCTTCCGCAACCTTATGGCGGTGGCCGTCCCTCGGTACTTGGTCCCCAGCCAACACTATTTTGCCCGGTGTGCCATCCCCGCACTACACAAGCACGTGTCCCAAAACATCTGCCGTGCCCTCAACAACGCAGTTACTGGGAGAGTCCACCTGACAACGGAAACGTGGACAAGTGCTTGTGGCCAGGGATGGTACATCTCCCTGACGGCACACTGGATAAACATAGTGGAAGCCGGGACCCAGTCGGACCTTGGGACGGAAGGTCCCCACATCGAGGATTGCGGGCCCTATGTCAGTCAGAGTTGCCCCCACAGTGCACAGCTCCTGCGCATCCTCCTCCTCCTCATGTTCAGCCTCCATCTCAGATATCACATCAGTTACAAGCTAGAAACACTGCAGTACTGCCTCCGCCAAGCGGCAACAGGCTGTGCTGAAACTCATAAGCTTAGGTGAGAAACCTCACACTGCTTGTGAGTTGTGGATAGCTGTGAAAGAGCAGGCAGATCTGTGGCTGAGACCGCTGAACCTACATCCAGGCATGGTCGTGTGTGACAATGGCCGTAACCTGGTGGCGGCTCTGAGGCGAGATCACACATGTACCATGCCTGGCTCATGTTTTTTACCTCGTGGTTCAGCGGTTTCTTAAATCGTACCCCGAGTTGCCAGATCTGCTCGTCAAAGTACGCCGCCTGTCAGCTCATTTTCGGAAGTCGGCTACAGCTTCCGCCGCCCTTTCTGTGTTGCAGCAGCGTTTGCAGCTTCCGTAACACAAAAGGTGTGTGATGTCCCCACACGTTGGAACTCTACCCTCCACATGTTGCAAAGGATTTGTGAGCAGAAGAGAGCAGTTGTGGAGTACCAGCTGCAAAAAGGCCGTCGATATTCAGGTCAGACTCCACACATAAAACCTCAGGAGTGGAACTGGATGTCTGACATACAGTGCAGACCAAAAGTTAGGACACACCTTCTCATTTTAAGATTTTTCTGTATTTTCATGACTTTGAAAATTGTACATTCACACTGAAGGCATCAAAACTATGAATTAACACATGTGGAATTATATACTTAACAAAAAAGTGTGAAACAACTGAAAATATGTCTTATATTCTAGGTTCTTCAAAGTAGCAACCTTTTGCTTTGATGACTGCTTTGCACACTCTTGGCATTCTCTTGATGAGCTTCAAGAGGTAGTCACCGGAAATGGTCTTCCAACAATCTTGAAGGAGTTCCCAGAGATGCTTAGCACTTGTTGGCCCTTTTGCCTTTACTCTGCGGTCCGGCTCACCCCAAACCGTCTCGATTGGGTTCAGGTCTGGTGACTGTCGAGGCCAGGTCATCTGGCGTAGCACCCCATCACTCTCCTGCTTGGTCAAATAGCCCTTACACAGCCTGGAGGTGTGTTTGGGGTCATTGTCCTGTTGAAAAATAAATGATCGTCCAACTAAACGCAAACCGGATGGAATAGCATGCTGCTGCAAGATGCTGTTGTAGCCATGCTGGTTCAGTATGCCTTCAATTTTGAATAAATCCCCAACAGTGTCACCAGGAAAGCACCCCCACACCATCACACCTCCTCCTCCATGCTTCACGGTGGGAACCAGGCATGTAGAGTCCATCCGTTCACCTTTGCTGCGTCGCACAAAGACACGGTGGTTGGAACCAATGATCTCAAATTTGGACTCATCAGACCAAAGCACAGATTTCCACTGATCTAATGACCATCCCTTGTGTTCTTTAGCCCAAACAAGTCTCTTCTGCTTGTTGCCTGTCCTTAGCAGTGATTTCCTAGCAGCTATTTTACCATGAAGGCCTGCTGCACAAAGTCTCCTCTTAACAGTTGTTGAAGAGATGTGTCTGCTGCTAGAACTCTGTGTGGCATTGACCTGATCTCTAATCTCAGCTGCTATTAACCTGCGATTTCTGAGGCTGGTGACTCGGATAAATTTATCCTCAGAAGCAGAGGTGACTCTTGATCTTCCTTTACTGGGGCGGTCCTCATGTGAGCCAGTTTCTTTGTAGCGCTTGATGTTTTTTGCAACTGCACTTGAGGACAATTTCAAAGTTTTCCCAATTTTTCGGACTGACTGACCTTCATTTCTTAAAGTAATGATGGCCACTCGTTTTTCTTTACTTAGAATTTGTATTATGGCAAGAAAAAAGCAGCTAACAGTCTATTCAGTAGGACTATCAGCTGTGTATCCACCAGACTTCTGCACAACACAACTGATGGTCCCAACTCCATTTATAAGGCAAGAAATCCCACTTATTAAACCTGACAGGGCACACCTGTGAAGTGAAAACCATTTCCGGTGACTACCTCTTGAAGCTCATCAAGAGAATGCCAAGAGTGTGCAAAGCAGTCATCAAAGCAAAAGGTGGCTACTTTGAAGAACCTAGAATATAAGACATATTTTCAGTTGTTTCACAATTTTTTGTTAAGTATGTAATTCCACATTTGTTAATTCATAGTGTTGATGCCTTCAGTGTGAATGTACAATTTTCATAGTCATGAAAATACAGAAATATCATAAAATGAGGTGTGTCCAAACTTTTGGTCTGTACTGTATGTACCATCTTGACAAACTTTGAGGAGTCCACGAATATGGTGAGTGGCGATGGCGTCAGCATTCCACTTGTCTGCCTTTTGCAACGCTCTCTGCAGAGAATTAAAGAGGAGGCATTGCAGCCAGAGTATGATGAGATGGATCAAGAAGCCGTAGAGGTCGATTACACACAGCCCAGCCTCATCTCGTCCCAGCGTGCACTGGGGGACAATGAGGGAGAGGAGGAGGAGAAGGAGGAAGAACAGGAGCTTGTATCATGCGCTGTAGACGGTAGTACCTGTACAACTGTCATACCGTCGGTTCAGCGTGGGTGGCCTGAGGACAGGGGGGAGGAGGAGGAGGAGAGCATGGTCAGTCGTCATCTTGGTGAGGACACGGAAATCTTGCCCGTTACCAGTCTGGCACGCATGGCTGACTTTATGTTACGCTGCCTTAACCGTGACCCTCTCGTCAAAATGTTGGTTGACAGTCATTACTGGTTGGTGACACTTTTAGACCCCCGCTACAAGGAGAACTTTCACTCTCTTATTCCTGAGTTGGAGAGGTCTACAAAAATGGGGCAGTACCAGAAGGCCCTTGCTGCAGAACTCTTAAAAAAATTCCCATCTGAACAGGCTAGCGGTAGAGGTCACAGTTCGTTGCCCAATCAAGGCGTACATGCGAGAGAGACGCAACTCCAATCCAGCAGAGGCAGGAGAACACTGTCAATATTATGGGACAGTTTTTTGAGACCCGCCCAGCTTACAGGCCCTGAGGCGCAGGGTACTCTCACAAGGAGTGGAAAGTTTCAAAAGATGGTGAGGGAGTACCTTGCCGACCGTATCAGCGTCCTCCGTGATTCCTCTGTGCCTTTTAATTATTGGGTATCCAAGCTGGATGCTTGGAATGAACTCGCTCTGTACGCCTTGGAGATCCTGGCCTGCCCTGCCGCTAGCGTTTTATCGGAGCGTGTTTTTAGTGCTGCTGGGGGAATTATAACTGATAAGCGCACTCGCCTGTCAACTGACAATGCTGACAAGCTGACCCTTATCAAAATGAACAAGGGCTGGATTGTGCCAGACTTCTCATCACCACCAAATGACAGCAGAGTAACATAAATTCAAATCCACTGTGTTATTTCGGGAGGTGTATTCACATGCACCGCTTCACACCCACACATGGGTATACGCTTCCTCATTTCCGCTGTTTTATGTTCTTCTCCTTATCCTCAGCCTCCACCCCCACTATACCACCAGGGTGACCGTGGTCCGTGTTGCCATTATTGAAAGTTTCTCCGTCCTTATTTTTGTCAGCTTTTGCTTGGAAGGCATAAGCAAAGACTGTGGGAGACCCACTCCCCAATAATGGGAATAATGTTTTTAAGATGCTGTACTGTATGGCTCTTGTAAGGGGCATTAAAACCGTCTTGTTAAGCTACTGCGACCTCCACGTCTCTTACGAGGGGCATTAAAACCGTCTTGTTAAGCTACTGTGACCTCCACGTCTCTTCCGAGGGGCATTAAAACCATCATTTTAAGCTACTGTGACCTCCACCACTATTCCAAGGGGCATTAAAACCGTCTTGTTAAGCTACTGCGACCTCCACCACTTTTTCAAGGGGCATTAAAACTGCCTTGTTAATCTACTGGGACCTCCACGTCTCTTCCAAGGGGCATTAAAACCGTCTTGTTAAGCTACTGGGACCTCCACATCTCTTCCGAGGGGCATTAAAACCATCTTGTTAAGCTACTGTGACCTCCAAGTCTCTTCCGAGGGGCATTAAAACCATCTTGTTAAGCTACTGGGACCTCCACGTCTCTTCCGAGGGGCATTAAAACCGTCTTGTTAAGCTACTGTGACCTCCATGTCTCTTCTGAGGGGCATTAAAACCATCTTGTTAAGCTACTGTGACCTCCACCACTTTTCCAAGGTGCATTAAAACCGTCTTATTAAGCTACTGGGACCTCCACGTCTCTTCCGAGGGGCATTAAAAGCATCTTGTTAAACCACTCTGAACTCCACAGCTCTTCCAGGGAGCATTGAAATGTTGTTTTAATTAACTCTAACCTCCACGACTCTTCGAACGGGCATTGCATTTCCTCCTAATTTTTGGCAGCTTTTGCTTGGAAGGCATAAGCAAAGACTATGGGAGACCCACTCCCCAATAATGGGAATAATGTTTGTAATATGCTGTACTGCATGGCTCTTGTAAGGGGCATTGCAAGTTCCTCCGCCCTAATTTTTGGCAGCTTTTGCTTGGAAGGCATAAGCAAAAACTATGGAAGGCCCACTCCCCAATAATGGGAATAATGTTTGTAATATGCTGTACTGCATGGCTCTTGTAAGGGGCATTGCAAGTTCCTCCGTCCTAATTTTTGGCAGCTTTTTCTTGGAAGGCATAAGCAAAGACTATGGGAGGCCCACTCCCCAATAATGGGAATAATGTTTTTAATATGCTGTACTGCATGGCTCTTGTTTGCCAGCATTGCAAGTTCCTCCGTCCTAAGTTTTGGCAGTGTGTGCTTGGAAGGCATAGGCAAAGACTGTGGGAGACCCACTCCCCAATAATGGGAATATTGTTTTTAAGATGCTGTACTGTATGGCTCTTGTAAGGGGCATTAAAACCATCTTGTTAAACTACTGGGACCTCCACGTCTATTCCGAGGGGCATTCAAACGGTCTTGTTAAGCTACTGTGACCTCCACGTCTCTTCAAAGGGGCATTAAAAACATCTTCTTAAACCACTCTGAACTCCACAGCTCTTCCAAGGGGCATTGAAATGTTGTTTTTAATTACCTCTAACCTCCACGACTCTTCCAACAGTCATTGCATTTCCTCCTAATTTTAGTCAGCTTTTGCTTTTCAATGCAAAGGCAAAAAGTAAGGGAGACCCACTCCCCAATAATGGGTAGAAGGTTTTTAGTACGCTGTAATCCACGTCTGTTTCAAGGGGCATTGCAGTTCCTCATAATTTTTGGAAAGCCTTCCATTCACTGCTTAGGCCAACAGTGTACAGGAGACCCAGTTGCTATAAATGGAAAAAATGGTTTAGTTAAGGCACTCTGACCTCCATGTCATTTCCAAGGGGCATTGGAGTGCCTCGAAATTTTTGGTAGGCATTGCACTCACTGTATGCTCTCTAACTGTGTAGCCGAACCGCTCCTTTTATTACAGAAACATATCCTACAAGACATATGTGGTTGACTGGACTGATTTTGATGTGAATGGTCCCTGTTCCTCCTGCTCTTTCTCCTTTGCCACCACCTCATCCATCATTTATCACCTGAAGCTTTGTTTTAAAGGGAGTCATAGAACTGGGATAATAGCAGGAAAACATCCAGCAATCCTCAGAGGAGATAGGATATGCGCCAAAACGCTGACCACCTCAGGCCTAGTGCTCCTCACCTTGGCACTCTCAACTCCCCTGATGGAGAAGCCAGAGCCCACCGGAGGAGTCTGGTTCTCTGGTGGGCTCATCCAATACTGCCCTAAAGCAGGCCAGGCTAAGAAAAGTGTGTGGGAAGGTGACAGGAGAAATAGGGGTGGCTGGGGAGCGTTTATGGACACCCGGCCGCCCCCAGGTGGCTGGGGACCATGTGTGGACACCCGGCCACGGGGCAGCTGGGGACTGAGTATAGACACCCGGCCGCCCCCTGGTGGCTGGGGACCGTGCGTGGACACTCGGCCGCCGGGCAGCTGGGGACTGAGTATGGATACCTCGCTGCGAAAGCAGCCATGAGGTAGTGGACAGCTTCAGCCTCCTCCAAACTAAAAGGCCCCATTTCAAGTGCAAGCTAGCAGTATGGTATTGCAGCCTGGGAGTGGGTGGGTGGCAGGCTGCACACTTACGTTTGCAATAAAAGAAAACAAAACAGATGCTAACTTCTATCATCATCATCATTCTCCTCACCTTGGCACTCTCAACTCCCCTGATGGACAAGCCAGGGCCCACCGGAGGAGTCTGGTTCTCTGGTGGGCATGTCCAATGCTGCCCTAAAGCAGGCCAGGCTAAGAAAAGTGTGTGGGAAGGTGACAGGAGAAATAGGGGCGGCTGGGGACCGTTTATGGACACCCGGCCGCCCCCAGGTGGCTAGGGACCGTGTGTAGACCCTCGGCCGCTGGGCGGCTGGGGACTGAGTATGGATACCTCGCTGCCGAAGCAGCCATGAGGTAGTGGACAGCTTCAGCCTCCTCCAAACTAAAAGGCCCCATTTGAAGTGCAAGCTAGCAGTATAGCAATGCAGCCTGCGAGTGGTGGGTGGGTGGGTGGTTGGCTGCATATTTGCGCTTGCATTGCAAGGAATGGGGGAGGTACAATTGAACACTGCCCTGGGACAAGGACTTGCACGGGGATAGTTGCAAGTCTGCATCTTCTGATGCGGCAAGGATCGCATCTGATGGGCACACTTTTAGGCAGTGACCTGGGTGTCAGAGATGCTTCCAGGGGTCTTCCGCATGCTGTTCCCATGTTTTTTCAGCACTGTATGCATGTGTCACACAGCACATGGCCAGATAAGGTTGTAAAATGTTAAAATGACATTTCCCAGTGAATGCATTTGTCACAGTTGAAAGCAATACAAAAGTGCAAAAACGCATAAAAAATGCTACTTGTGAACATAGCCCAAGGTGTGGAGGAGTATTTTTTTTTTTGGTTATTTATTTTACCTTATACACAAGTCTTTACCCTGGAAAGGAACTTCCTTAACATATTTCACAGGAAAGCAGTTTCAGTTTCGTTTTTGAACGTTTTATTGTGAGCCCTTAAAAGTGGTTTAATACCTCTGACCACGTTGTTGACAGCAGTGACCTGGGGGTCATAAATGCTTCCTGGGGCGATCCCCGTGCTGTCCCCATGTCATTTGAGCACTGTCACTATTGTTTTGGGCACTTGTTAGCCTTTTAAAAGACTGCCGGGGGTGCCGCCGCAAAAATGCTCGGGTCTCCCATAGACTAACATTGGGCTCGTTGCTCGGGTCGAGCACCCGAGTATCACGGCGAGCTCAGCCCGAGCTTCGAGCACCCGAGCATTTTAGTGCTCGCTCAACACTATTCAGGACAGATGTATCCATATAAAATTATATTGAAGACTGCAATTTTTTATGATAGACATTCAACACTTTATTTCAACATCTTAGCAAAACTCGATGGAGGCTTAACTTTTTATGTTCTGTAGATATAGGATGCATAGAGTGAATATGATCTCACACAGCTGATCCTGTTTTTTTCCCCAGTAAACTTCCAAATAGGGTTCCAGGATCAACACATGAATAAGTAAGATGCTAAGTACAGGCACTCCAGGCTCCTCAGATCGTATTTCAGCGTATCCAAACTCCCACATTATAGAAAAGAAAACCCATTAACTTCATTAAAAGTTTATTGATAACACATATAATGTGATTTGGCAGGCATAGATGAAACTAATTTGATCTGCTGAGTCAGCAGTGCCAGTACTAAGAATTTCATTCACATTAGTATTTTTGTCTTTTTTGCCATTGTATACTTTTTTGCATGTACAGAAGTCTGTAGGATAAATGTGTCTGTCCAGTAATAGCACATACAGTACTATGCACATACTGTACCTGATTAAATGTTACTGTAGGATTTCTGTTGTTTACTTGCAGAAGGTTACCAAGAAATGGAAGACCTCTAGGACCCGGAGGAAAGTGTGATCCATTCTTCCTGCTCTTCACAAAGTCCAAGATGAAAAGGCAAACAATGAATGTAAGCCCCAATAAAAATACATTGGAAAACAAAAAGGGGAAAAACTCCGCCATCCCCTCTCTGTGCTACCTACTCGCTCACAGATCTTGCTGTACAAGTGTATAAATCACTTCTCTGTATGGAATCTAATTAGAAGTCTATAAAAACTGTATTAAGCAATAATCAGCTTTGCTTGGATACACCCATAATACATCCAAGTTTTTTAAGGTCTTGGGGTTTTTTATGTGGGCGTTTCAGGGGAAGGAAAGGAACATTTTAGGGTGAGATGTAACGATTGTCACTCAAGAAATGTTGGCATTTATGCCTTAGCTATGTTCTAAACTCCCAAAGGTCCATTAAGTACATTCCACACACCCAAAATATGTCCTCTCAGGAGCAGCACTACACAGTGCAAGCACTAACAAGCCCTATGCATGCAGACCATCTAATCTCTGCAGGTAAATGAGCAAGAAAGGGACTTGTCATTAGAGATGAGCGTTGTTCTACTCGAACTGTTCGCCAATCTCAAATTCGAGCTGTTTTGGGCGGTGTTCAAGCCGTTCGGCGAACACGAACAATTTGAGAAAAATTCGGCTGTTCGAGGTTATGTTCGATAACTGTTCGTGCACCAAAATCATAACTGGATTTTTTCTCAGTAATGATGAAAATTAATGTTAATACGCAGTTTGAGTGTACAGCGGGGTGGGGGGAGGGGCAGGGGATGGATCTCTGCAGGAACAATGAAGATCTCCATTTTTTTTTCTCTTTCCCGCATTTACAGTGGGGAGGTGCAATCTGTCAGCCTATCAGCAGCGCACACACGGAGCGAAGTGCTTTTTTTCACACAAGCAAGGGCATGTGTCATTGGCAGTGTATGTCACATGTCCTTGCCCTATAAGACCAAGCCATTTTCCCCGTCGCCACCATTTTCTCACTGCTGCAGCTGCGTGTTAGACGGCACCGCTGTTGCTGTGTGCGCTATACCTTGTTAATTTCAAGCCAATTTTCGCACAAATATACAGATAGCTTGGGAGTAGGGAATAGTTGTGATTGCAGTCCTTTTAAGGACTAGGTTACAGCATTTCCTACGACTTTTATCAGGGAGGTCTGTGCTCTTAAATAGATAGGTTGTGGGAGTAAAGACTAATTGTAATTGGAGTCCTTTTCAGGACTAGGTTACATGAGTTCCTATCAGTTTTTGCCAGGCAGGTCTGTGCCAGTGCTGTGCAAGTTTTTTTCACAGCATTTGGCTGAATCTAGCAAAGCTAATCCTTTTTGGCCTATTGCAGAGTGTGTTAGTCAGTGGAGTAGCCTATCTGTGTTGCAAGATATACCACCTGTGTATAGAATACCAATTTTTTTACTGCACCTAGTGAAGTAAAATCTTTTGGGCATAGCATCATTCTATTAGTCCATCTATACTGACCTCCATCAGGTTGCAAATTAAAACTAATTTTTATCTGCATCTACAGTACCTCTGAAAAAATATTTGGGCTTCTAGCAGTGTGTGGGACTTGTTCTATTAGTCCATCTATACTGACCTCCATCAGGTTGCAAACTGAATATAGTTTTTTCTGCATCTACCTCTGAAAAAATATTGGGCTTCTAGCTGTGTGTGGGTCTTGTTCTATTAATCCATCTATACTGACCTCAATCAGGTTGCAAACTGAATATATTTTTTTCTGCATCTACCTCTGAAAAAATATTGGGCTTCTAGCTGTGTGTGGGTCTTGTTCTATTAATCCATCTATACTGACCTCCATCAGGTTGCAAACTGAATATATTTTTTTCTGCATCTACCTCTGAAAAAATATTTGGCCTTCTAGTAGTGTGTCGGACTTTCTCTATTAGTCCATCTATACTGACCTCCATCAGGTTGCAAATTAAAACTAATTTTTATCTGCATCTACAGTACCTCTGAAAAAATATTTGGGCTTCTAGCAGTGTGTGGGACTTCTTCTATTAGTCCATCTATACTGACCTCCATCAGGTTGCAAACTGAATATATTTTTTTCTGCATCTACCTCTGAAAAAATATTTGGCCTTCTAGTAGTGTGTCGGACTTTCTCTATTAGTCCATCTATACTGACCTCCATCAGGTTGCAAACTGAATATAATTTTTTTCTGCATCTAGCTCTGAAAAAATATTTGGCCTTCTAGTAGTGTGTCGGACTTTCTCTATTAGTCCATCTATACTGACCTCCATCAGGTTGCAAATTAAAACTAATTTTTATCTGCATCTACAGTACCTCTGAAAAAATATTTGGGCTTCTAGCAGTGTGTGGTACTTGTTCTATTAGTCCATCTATACTGACCTCCATCAGGTTGCAAACTGAATATAGTTTTTTCTGCATCTACCTCTGAAAAAATATTGGGCTTCTAGCTGTGTGTGGGTCTTGTTCTATTAATCCATCTATACTGACCTCCATCAGGTTGCAAACTGAATATATTTTTTTCTGCATCTACCTCTGAAAAAATATTTGGCCTTCTAGTAGTGTGTCGGACTTTCTCTATTAGTCCATCTATACTGACCTCCATCAGGTTGCAAACTGAATATAATTTTTTTCTGCATCTAGCTCTGAAAAAATATTTGGCCTTCTAGTAGTGTGTCGGACTTTCTCTATTAGTCCATCTATACTGACCTCCATCAGGTTGCAAATTAAAACTAATTGTTATCTGCATCTACAGTACCTCTGAAAAAATATTTGGGCTTCTAGCTGTGTGTGGGACTTGTTGTATTAGTCCATCTATACTGACCTCCATCAGGTTGCAAATTCAAAATAATTTTTTTCTGCATCTAACCCAGCCAATAGTTTTGGCCTAATACCACAGTTTGGCCACTCAGCTCTGCTCGGTTACCATCCATTGTTTTTTTGTGCAAACAACTCCAGAGTTGTGAATTAGTTAACCACCAAAATGAGTGGAAAAAGGCCTGCTGCTGGTGGAAAGGGGAATAGGCGTGTTGGGAAGGGGAAAAAAGGTTGTGTCCGTGGGGTAGGTGTTAAAGCAACAGTAACATCTGCAGAAGAAAGACCATCTTCCAGCCAAACTAAAATGTCTACTTCTTTTAGCGGACAATGTGATAAGATCCCTTTCTTACGGCCACGCCAATCGCTACAAATTCCAGATGAGGCACAAAAACAGCAGGTGCTTCAACGGATATCAAGTGCTCCTTTAAGTGGGCTCTCCTCCACATCAACTTCAACATCACAAATACTCCAGTCCTCAAAGGTGTCACCCAAATCGCACTTGCTTCCTCACAGCTCCCAAATCTCCAGCTGCCCGTCTGAGTATGAGGTAGAACAGATGGTTGAGTCTGCAGAGCTGTTTACTCATACTATAGCCTGGGAATCAGAGGTCGACTCCAGCGCTTCTGTGAATCCAGACGAGGAAATGATCTGCACTGATGCCCAGAATCTTTATGAGTCGGATCCAGGACCAGACGCAGAAGGTTCTGACCATAATATAGACCCTCATTCCCAAACTGTAACTCCTGTTGGTGGAGACAATGAGGAAGACGATGATAAGACTCAAATACCTGATTGGAGCGACAACTTTAGTTTTTTGTCAGGGCAGGAACAGGTTGGCTCTGAGGACGACGGGTGTGATAACGCACAGGGTGATGATGACGAGGTCGGAGATCCCACGTACTGTCAACCCACAGTCAGCCAAGAGATGAGGTCAGCAGAGGAGGTGGAGGAAGATGCTAGTGACGACGAGGTCAGGTTGCGCCTTCCTGGACAGAGACGTAGTACTGGAAGCACGTCAACAACTGCATCCTCAAACACAACTCTGCCTCTCACCACAAGTCGTGGTGGCTCTTCAGGTCGCATGGGTGCTAAGCCTTGCATAGCCTGGGCATTTTTTCAGATCGATAAAGATGACCCAACTCGTGTTATCTGTAACATTTGTCAGCAAAAGCTAAGTAGAGGCCAAAAAATACATAGTTTGAGTACTTCATGCATGAACCGGCACATGGACATGAAGCATAAGTTGCAGTGGGAAGCTCAGTGTGCTACAATGCGGCCTAGCCGGCCGGGCCAACCACCGTCTGCCATATCTTGTGCATCCGCGGCCTCTTCATCCTCTGTGACTGGGGGGACAGCAGTCACACCTGTTTTGGGGCGCAGACCTGCCACCTCTTTACCCGCAACAGCCAGCGTGATTGGCAGGTCATCATTTTCTTTGGAGGTGGTAACACCAGCTGGTGTTGAACGCTGTCCGACATCGATAGCACCACCTTTGGATGAAGGCAACCTAACATGTCCGCCTGCATCTTCCTCACAGACCGGCAGTTTGCCGGGGACACCCTTATCAACCCCGTCTAAGCACAATAGCCAGCCCTCGGTCCCTCAGATGTGGACAAGTAAAAGACCATTTCCTCCTAGCCATGAGAAAGCTAAGAGGTTGAATTTCACCATCTGCAAGCTCTTGGCTACAGAAATGCTGCCTTTCCGCCTGGTGGACACAGAGGATTTTCGAGACCTTATGTCCGTCGCAGTGCCCCAGTACCAGATGCCCAGTCGGCACTACTTCTCAAAGAAAGGTGTGCCTGCGCTCCACCAGCATGTCGCACACAACATCACCGCTTCTTTGAGAAACTCTGTGTGTGACAGGGTGCATTTCACCACAGACACTTGGACGAGTAGGCATGGACAGGGGCGTTACATGTCGCTGACTGGGCACTGGGTAACTATGGTGACAGCAGGACAAGGGGCTGCTGTCCAAGTCTTGCCGTCCCCACGAGTTGTGCGTCAATCCTCTTTATGTCAAAGTTTCTCCACTGCTTCTGCCTCCTCAACCTCCTCTCGGTCTTCCACCTGCACCCAAAGCCTGTCTGGTCATGCCACAAGCTTTCTAACTGCGCAGAAGGGATCCTGCACACCTCCTTACTATGCTGGCAGTAGGGCTCAACGTCATCAGGCGGTTTTTACATTGAAATGTCTGGGAAATGTGAGTCACACAGCTGAGGAGTTGTGGTCAGCTCTGGAGAACCAATTTCATGAATGGTTGTCTCCACTGGACCTGAAACCAGGGAAGGCCGTGTGCGACAATGCTGCAAACCTGGGTGCGGCCCTTCGCCGGGGCAATGTCACACACGTGCCTTGTATGGCTCACGTGTTGAACCTGGTTGTCCAGCAATTTTTAGCCCACTATCCCAGACTAGATGGCCTTCTGCAGAGGGCACGGTCGCTGTGTGCTCACTTCCGCCGTTCGCATCCCGCAGCTCAGCGACTTACATCTCTACAGAAGTCGTTGGGCCTGCCACTTTACCGGCTAAAATGCGATGTGCCTACCCGGTGGAATTCAACTCTGCACATGTTGCAGCGACTGTGGCAGCACCGACAAGCCCTGGTGCAATACGTTCTGACGTATAGCCTGGGCCAACGAGATTCAGAGGTGGGGCAAATCACGCTGGAGGAGTGGTCTCAGATCAGGGACCTATGCACCCTTCTGCACAGTTTTGAAATGGCGACGAAGATGTTTAGTGCTGACGATGCCATTATCAGCATGACTATTCCGGTGATTTACATGCTGGAGCACATGTTAAACAGAATTCGGAGTCAGGTGGTGGCACAAGAGGAGGTGGAGGAAGTAGAGGAGGAGGAGTTGTATGCGGAAGGGCTAACATCTGCAAGGTCCAGAAGGTCGGCAGCACCAAGGCGGCAGGCATGTGAGGGTGGGGGAGATGGTTTTACCAGGGCGCATGGTAGCAGCCAAACTAGTGAGGAAGGTGCAGGAGCCCAGGAAGAAGTGGAGGACGAACTGATGGAAGACTCATCAGATGAGGGAGACCTTGATCACATTTCTGTTGTGCGAGGTTGGGGGGAGAGGACAGAGGAAGGAAGCATGATTGTTACCTCGCCACCAACACAACAGGGACTTGGTGCTCCTGGATGCGCAACACACATGAGTGCCTTCTTGCTGCACTACCTGCAACATGACCCTCGAATTGTGAGAATTAGAAATAATCCTGACTACTGGGTTGCCACACTGTTAGATCCCCGGTACAAAAGTAAATTTGCAGAAATTATTCCTGCCATAGAAAGGGATGCACGCATGCAGGAGTATCAGCAGAGACTGTTGCAGAATCTTACATGTGCTTTTCCACAAAATACCAGTGGTGCACGTAGTGAATCTCACAGTTCCAACTTGCCAACCGTGGGACCGTCAAGTGTTCAGCACTCAAACCGTAACAGAACCACAGTATCTGCTGGTAACATCAATTTTGCGGAATCATTTCACCACTTTTTTAGCCCATCCTTTGCAAGGCCACAGGAGACAAGAAGTCTGACACATAGTCAACGCCTAGAGACGATGGTACAGGAGTATCTCCAAGTAAACATTGAAGCCACGACTGTGTCACTGGACCCTTGCTCTTTTTGGGCTTCCAATCTGGATAAATGGCCGGAGCTAGCCACTTACGCCTTGGAGATCTTGTCATGCCCCGCAGCCAGCGTTCTGTCTGAACGTGTGTTCAGCGCTGCTGGTGGTGTGCTGACAGATAAGCGCACGCGGCTCTCCACTGATAATGTAGACAGACTCACGTTCATAAAGATGAACAAATCATGGATCCGAAACGACTTTTCTACCCCTGTGTCATCCTGGGGAGAGTAAAAGCTTGATGATTGGTTAAAATCACCCTACCAAACGTTTTAAGCTTTCAAATTACTAATCATGTTTATCTGCATCTTGACTGGAAAATAATTTGGGCTTTGTAGCAGTGTGCAGCACTGATCCTATTAGGCCATCTATAATAAGCTCCACCAGATTTAAAATTAAAAATAATTTTTAGCTGCATCTAGCCCGGAAAATAATTTTGGGGCTCCGAGATGCGCAAGACACATAAGTGCCTTCTTGCTGCACTACCTGCAGCATGACCCTCATATTGTCAGAATTCGAAGTAATCATGACTACTGGGTTGCCACACTCTTAGATCCCCCAAACTTTTCGATCAACCTTTTCATTTTAATAAAGACCAAAAAAATGGTCATTTTTGAAATTATAAGCATTAGCAGGTTGTTAGAGACTGAAATCAAACAGTTTTCAACTCAAAACTTTATTCTAGGTGATGTTACATTTTCACATAGGACCCCTTGTTCGAAAGGAGCTTCTGAACTCTCTCGTCCATTGAATTTGTCAGGTTTTGGATGGTTTCTGCTTCAATTGTTTTGCATGAGGACAGAATACCCTCCCAGAGCTGTTGCTTAGATGTGAACTGCCTCCCGCCATCATAGACACTCCTTTTAATGATGCTCCAAAGGTTCTGAATGGGGTAGAGGTCAGGGGAGCATGGGGGTCACACCATAAGTTTGTCCCCTTTTATGCCCATATCAGCCAGAGATGCAGATGTTTTATGTGCAGCATGAGATGGTGCATTATCATGCAGAAAAATGATCTTGCTGTGAAATACACGGTTCTTCTTCTTGAACCATGGTAGGAAGTGCTGTTTGAGAAAATCCACATACATTATGGAGTTCATCTTTAGCGCCTTCAGGGATCCTAAAGGGGCCGACAATCTCTCTCCCCATGATTCCAGCCCAAAACATTAATCCACCTCCTCCTTGTTGGCGCTGTAGCCGTGTTTGCGTGGGGTGTCCATCAACCAGCCATCCTCCACTCCATCCATCTGGACCATCGAGCGCTGCACGGCACTCATCCGTGAACAAAACTGTTTTGAAATCAGTCTTCATGTAATGTTTGGCCCACTGGAGCCGTTTCTGCTTGTGTGAAGTGGATAGAGGAGGTCGACAGGATGGCGTATGCACAGCTGCAAACCTCTGAAGGACCCTGCATCTTGTTGTTCGGGGGACGTTGGAGGCACAAGCAGCTTCAAAAACTTGTCTGCTGCTATGACAAGGCTTTTTTGCCGCTGCTCTTTCAACCTGACGTAATTGCCTGTAGGAAAGAGTCCTCAATTTGCCCTTATCAGCACGCACACGTGTGTACTGTGAATCAGCTACATACTTCTTGATTGCCAAGACACTTCATCCTGATCATCGCACAATGTTGATTGTAGTCATGCCTTGACCTAAACACTCCACAATTTGTTGCTTCTCAGCAGCCGACACATCCTTTTTCTTTCCCATTTTGGCAGAAAATGTAGGCTGCTTAATAATGTGAGAGAGCCTTCTTAAGTAGTCTTGCCTTTCATTGGACACACCTGCCAAACTAATTAGCACAGGTGTCTGCAATTGCTTACAGTGATATAAAGAGCCCTGACACACATCACCATCAATGAGTTTAACTGACAAACAAACAAATTCTTCCCTTATCACTCCTAAACACTTTTTGCATAATAATTTGGAACGTGGTGTACATGTGCTTTTCCACAAAACACCAGCGGTTCACGTAGTGAATCTTACAGTTCTAACTTGCCAACCGTGGTCTGTATGGAATTGTTCAATAAAGGGCCCAAAATTAAGATAACATAGATGGGAGAGGTCTCTATGAATAGGAATTCCTAAGTATTTGATACCCTGTGAGGGCCAGGCAAAGGGAAAGTTGGACTGGATGGAATCCTATATGGATTTGGGGAGGGAGACATCGAGGGCCTCAGACTTCGCTGCATTGATTTTAAAATTTTACCATGTAACAAAGTGATCTATTTCAGCCATAACAGCATGGATGGATATATGTGATTGAGTGATATATACTAGGACATCATCAGCAAATAGAGAGCACTTGTACTCGGTGCCTCCCACCTCAATCCACCTAATATTGGGGTTATGGCGAATTGATGAGAGCAGGTGCTCCGTCACTAGGATGTATAAGAGAGGGGACAGAGGACATCCCTGCCTTGTCCCATTGGTGATTGTGAAAGGTGATGAAAATGTTCTGACGCACCCCCTGGGCCTTGGGACACCCGGAGCCGGACCCTTTTTGGTGGATGCTGGTGGTTGTAGTCTTCGTGGCGGCGACCCGGTTCCGTGGCTCAGGGCGGTCAAACCAGTGGCGGAACTATTTATGTGGTTTTGATGTTTAAATGTCCGACTATGCCACCCGCTACAGAGTGAAACGCCGCTACAGGGCAGACCGCTGAGGCTGGTGTTGTGGGTGCAGCAGAGCGTAGCATAACTCCCCACGGGAGGAGTATAGCCTCAGGGCAGTGTATGCGGAGGATGGGGGTGATGGTGCAGGGCAGCAGCAGTAACGACACGGAGTCAGTGATGCAGTCCAGGGCCTTTACTCACAGTTCTTATTATCCAGACCACGTCTGCAGGTAACGGCTGCCCACGTCGTACTGTGCTCACCAGGTGAGGGGCTCAGACAACTCCCAGATAACTTTGGAGCACTTCACAGGACCCCCTTTGTGTGTCCTTTGTCTGGCCTTTCTTACCAACACTTCTGTCCGGCTGCCTCGGGCCTCCTCTTGGTAAACTTGGCGCCAGTTTCCCTGACCCTATGTGGTGCCTTCCTAGCGGGTGTAGCGAGGGGCTGCGCCACATAAAATGTCAGAGCCTCCGGTTTCTAGCTGAGGGTCGTTTCCTGCCTCCACTAGTTCGGGGACCGGTCTCCCCCTTTGGCCTGACCCCTCCACGCAGGTGGATTCGGGCGTGCGGTGGCGACTCGCCCGTCCGCACCCCTGGGATCCCTTCATTCCTCGTTCCTGGAGCCTTCTCCGCTCCTCTTCCTTCCTTCTCCCTCTTCCAGGCCTGGGCCTCTGTTACTAGGCCCGCCTCCGGAGCAGAGCTCATGCAGAGCCCCTGCTCCCTGCCACTTCTGCTCAGACTTCTCTGCACTGAACTAAGATGGTGCCCACCTTTTATACTCCCTTCTCAATGCACCCAGGAACTGCTTCCTCCCTGCTCCTGCACTACAGGGTTCCCCTTCCTCAGTGTTCCCTCCCCCCACTCCAGCCAGGGACAGGGACTGTCGTGCCCATCTCAGGGGCATATTGGTCGCCCTGCCCCACGCAATGTGGTGTAATGCATGCAGGTGTCGGGTCCTGATCCACACTCCATCCTTACCTGAGAGTGAGATATCACACCTCTGGGTGAGGTGCAATACCTCTGTAGCAACCGAGCCCTCAGGGTGCTACAGTTCCATTTATCTTCAGCCTAGGTGACGTATTGCGATACAGGGCCGTGATTTTGGCTATAAAAGGGTCCCCTAGACCCCTACCCCAAGCTTTTTAAGAGAATCATATATGGCGTGCCAGGAGACTCTATGGAATGCTTTCTCAGCATCCAACGAGAGTATCTAATTACAAATTTTTAACTGCATCTAGCCCAGGAAATACTTTGTGCCTAGTAGCAGTGTCTGCTAGTCAGCGGATTATCCCGGCTGTTAAGCAAGCTACACCACCTGTAGTTTAGACACTTAATTTTTTCAAAGGAAATGCTTCGGGACCATGGGATACTCAGTGAAGAGCATCAGGAGGCACCCCAAGGCATAGGGGCTGGGACTGGCAGTAGGATGCCTTGCGGTGGACAGCCGAGCTCGATCCTTATAAAAGCTTTTTAACTGCAGCAGCTTTAGTGGACGCTACTGGAGCTGGAATTACGCGGCTGCTGGCATGAGACTTGCCCTCCAATAGATCCTTGTAAATGGATTTAAAGTGTATTCATTCAAATTAGAGAGACAATTTAAATTAAAAAGCTTAGAGCTGCCTCCACCACAGGGGGGCTCGCTCGACCCACCAGCGGACTGGCACCAGTATTGGGAGAGGGGGGCTGGCCATCAGGGTTCACCGCGGCTCTGGCACAAACCCGGCGACACGGAGGTGGCACGGGCAGGAGCGGACTGGCCGTGTCGGCTTCTCACTTTTTGATTTTAGAAGGGCATGACATGCCTATATCTGTGTCTCCCCCTCCTTTTACTCCTCCACCTCTTTTATTTTCGCATGACTATATGTACTTGTCACTTTTCCATGTGTTAGTTGTGTCTTCTGAGCAGTTTGTCAGCTTTTGGACACCTTTGAAGGTGTTTTCTATGTGTTTCTATGTGTTTTTGTTTGCCTGCCATTGGTTTTAACGGTGTTCGAAGGTGTTCGACGAACAGTTCGACGAACAGTTCGGCGAACACACGGGTGTTCGACGAACCGAACCGAACTCGAACACTACGGGGGTGGCTCAACACTACTTGTCATCCCATCAGTTATTAGTGCAAAAAATGTTATGCAGGACTTAAAATAAAAAAAACAAATGGTGAACAAAACTCTATCTATTTGATAGATTTATGCTAAGCTGCAGATGGGAGGGGCCCCTCATGACACCCTCCAAATCAGATCCTACGTTACATAAAAATGATTATTTCTTACCACTCCTTGCTTATGACTTTTTTTCTTGATGCCCTGGCAAGAAATGTCCTGTTGATTGATATTGGAGGCAAGCAGAGTTCTCTAGGGCACCCTAGCAGATTGTGGATTTGCTATTATGCAAAGTCACAGTGAGGTGCTAAGGGACCAACAGTGGAATTGATTCTGGGTGCCTATGACGCGCCCCCTGGGCCGTGTGGGGGAATACCCGGAGCCGGGTCTCTGTGTGATGCTGGGGGTTGTAGTCTCTGTGGCGGCGACCCGGTCCCGTGGCTCAGGGTGGTCAAACCAGTGGCAGATCTGTTTATTGGGGTTGTAACGTTAAATGTCCGACTATGCCACCTGTGGATTGCGGTCACTGTGATCTGCTGCTGCGGGGCAGACCGCTGAGTCTGATGTTGTGTGCGCAGCAGAGGGTAGTATAACTCCCCACGGGAGGAGTATAGCCTCAGGGCAGCGAGTCCGTGCAGTGCAGTTCAGGGTCTTTACTGTTGGTAATGAAGAAGGCCCTGCTGGGAGTACTGGCTAACATTAGAGGCCTGGTCAGTCTGTGAGCAAACAAGAGTCCCCCTGGCCAGGTGGAGGTATAGGCCTTCCCGTCTGACTGCACTCTTCCTGGCTACCCTGCTGTAGTCATGTAGTAGCCCACGTCCCTGAGTGTACCGTGTGGTGCTCACCTGTATGGCTGGTGATTTGGGGCCTGTAGTGCCTTCCGCTCCTCGCTGACGGTGCCGGTCTCTTGCGTGTGACTGAGCCTCCGGGCTTTCTATGGCCAGAGGACTTGAAATCCCCTGCCAGGTGATTTCTGCTGCTGGATGTAGATATCCCCACAGCCTCGGACTCTGGTGTCCGGTTCTCTAAGTCTTCTGCCAGGACGAGCTCTGCTCCAGTCCCTGGTCTTCAGCTCCTGGCTCCTACAGAGCTCCTTGCTGCTGCTCTGTCCCTTCTCTGGAACTAGCTCTTTCTGACTAATCCCACCCCAGATCCAGTTTATAAAGTGCAGGTTCCTCCCCTCCCTGGACTGGGGCAGGAGGTGTGGCATGCAATAATGCTCCTGACCAGGAAAACCCATGCTCGCTCTCAGACATGGTATTTCTACCACTGTGGCAACCAGACCCCCTGGGGTGCCACATTCTCCCCTAGTAAACTTTAGTACTCTGGGACTAAACACATTTTTTAACAACATATGTACAAGGAGTTCAGTTTTTAAAGGTCACGGCGCTTCCACAACCAGGTGTTCATGTCACCTTAGACGTATTTTGAGGGACCCGTCCCAAACCCTCCACGCAGGCCCTGGGGTGGCTACAGGGCATAGATGATCCAGCTTTGGACCACGTCTTCAGCCACCTCCACGGGTTTTTGTTCTGTAGTCTGTCGCAAAGGGGCACTTTCCAGGTGCAACTATTTACAAGGTACAGTTCCTGTTATTCATTGTTCATAACCTGCCAGTCCATAAACCCTGTCGGGTAACTTGAAAAACATAATCATTATTTATGCAACAAACATTAAACAGTTCAACATTTGCAATATACAGGCATATATATCACATTTAAATTCTAGATTCTCCAGCGAGCGGGCTTCTGACCTCTAGTGCTCCTGGTGGACCTACGTAACACACTATCTGGTGGTGTTCTTTCTGGGTCCCCTGTTTCCACCCCTTGTGTAGTGGGCTCGCTAGTGTCTGCATTACAGGTGTTTGTAGATGTTACGGGTAAGCTGGGCAGCTTTCTGCGCACTCTTTGGCTTACCACGGGCAGGGCAAGCTCACTACTAGCAGAGAGTGGATTCTCCTGGGCTGCTGGTATGGAATCTTCTGCCTCCTGGGCCGGTTGCTCTCTCAACACTACTTGCTCTTCTGTAGGCCCTTGAATGGCTGGCTGGAGAAAGGTAAGGACAGGTACCACAATAGCGTTGTTAATTTGTGTCCAGGACCGGGGAAACTCTCCGAATACTGTACTGACCATTTCTTCCCTTTCCTCTGCGGGTTGAGGGCTATCTTGGTCTTCATCAGCATTTTGCAGCTGCTCGGGACACTTCTTCAGGTGGTCTCTGGAGACAGTGGCTGTGGTCTCTCCTCCATCCTTACTGATAATGCACACCTTCGGATTTTCATGACTTGAGGGCAGTGCTGTGTACGGGTCTTTCTCCCGCTGGTCATCCAACTTATGGAGCCGCCTCTTCCTCTTCAAGACTTGCTCTCCAGGTGCCAGGGGAGCAGCGGGAGCATGCTGGTTGTAAGTCCTCTCTTGCTTGAGACAGACTTCGCTCAACACTCTCCTACACTTTCCGGTACTGCTGCTGCCGTTCTGTATCCCAGTCTGCCTCTGGCGAGGTGTCCTCAGGTGTCAGGACTCCCATATCCAGGTCAATAGGCAGCTTACCAGGTCTTGCTCTCATTAGGTAAGCCGGGGTGCAGTTGGTGGAATTTACTGGGATGTGGTTATACAAGTCCACCAAATCAGGCAGTTTTTCAGGCCACAGACTGCGTTCTTCCAGGGGCAACGTTTTCAGCAAGTCTATCACCACCTTGTTAATTTTCTCGCACAATCCGTTGGTTTGGGGGTGATAGGGCGTTGTCCTTATCTTCTTGCAGCCATAGAGGTTGCAGAACTCCTGGAAGACCTCCGCTTCGAAGGCTGGACCTTGGTCAGTCAACACTTGCTCCGGATACCCGTGTGGACGGCAGAAGTGCTGCTGGAAGGCTCTGGCTGCTGTCTGAGCTGTTAAGTCCTTGACAGGGACCACCACCAGGAACCGGGAGTAGTGGTCTATGATGGTGAGGGCGTAGATGTACCCGGACCTACTTGGAGCCAGCTTCACATGGTCCAGGGCTACCAGTTCTAGTGGCTGCTTGGTGATGATGGACTGCAGGGGAGTCTTCTGGCTGGCACGGTCCTTTCTTCTCAGGTTGCACGGGCCGCAGTCTGTGCACCACCTCTCAATGGCCCCTCTCATGCCTACACAGAAGAACTGTTCACGCAACAGGAACTCCAACTTCTTCCATCCAAAGTGCCCTGCTCCGTCGTGTTATGCCTCCGCGTCTCGTCTTGCGACCACTACCTGCCAGGTCAGCTCATGTGTCCGGGAGTTGACAATCCTCCGGCACAGCTTCCCCTTGTAGAGAAACAGTTTACTCTTCTCCTTCCACAGCTGTTTGGTTTCTTCCGGAGCGTCTGGGTCAAGGTGGGCATCAGCCTGTGTCAGCATCTCTTTTACCAGGTGGATGGCTGGGTCACTGTCTTGCGTCTCCGCCCAGCTGTAGTGCGGTAAGGGATTGAACGTGGCAGAGTGCCTGTCCCTCACATGGTGGGAACACTGGGTAATCCCACGATGGAGGAACGCAGGGAGTTCAATCTCTTCCAGTTCTTCTGGATCTTCCCCTCCGTCCGGCAAGTTCGGCATCCTGGACAGGGCATCTGCGTTGGCATTTGTGCGTCCCGCTCGGTATTTGGTGGTGAAACTCATAGTTGGATAGGCGGGCCATCCATCTTTGCTCCAGGACACCAAGTCTTGCAGTGTCCAGGTGTGTCAATGGGTTGTTGTCCGTGTACACGGTGAACTTGGAAGAGCCAAGGTAATGTTTAAAGCACTCTGTTACTGCCCATACCACCGCAAGGAGCTCTAGCTTGAAGGAGCTGTAGTTTTCAGGATTCCTTTCGGTGGGCCGGAGCTTCCTGCTGGTGACGCGCCCCCTGGGCCATATTCTTTAAGGGAATACCCGGAGCCGGATCAGATGGGGGTTGTAGTCTCCGAGTGGCTGTGACCCGGTCCGTGCCCAGGGTGTCAAGCTCAGTGTGTGGCAGTCCTTACTGATGTTACTAAAGTTCTTTATGTCGACTACGCCACCCGTTGAATTGCGGTCACTACGGCCGCCGCTGCAGCAGGGTCCGCTGAGGCTGATGGTGTTGGTGCAGCTTAGGTAGTATAACCCCCAACGGGAGGGGTATAGCCTCAGGGGGGTCAGGTGCAGAGGATGGTGGTTGTGGAGGTGCAGGGATGATGGTAATGAGAGTCAGAGTCGGGTTGTGCAGTTCAGGGTTCTTTACTTACTGCAGATGTTCCGGTCACTCCGGCCTTGAGTGACCACCCGAGCCGTGCTGCGTCCACCAGGTCCTGGACTCGGCCAACCCCCAAGTAGTTCTGGAGCGTGGTTCTGAGCTCCCTTTCTGTCCTGTCCTCGTCTCTGGCCTTCCCCACCAGGGATCCACCTATGTCCGGCTCCCTCGGGCCTCTTGTTGGCGAACCCTTGCCTCTGGGTTCCCTGACCCTATGCGTGGTCTGCCTTCCGGGTGGATATGGTGGGTGGCCGTGGCAGATGCTGCCCACGGCCTCCGGTCTCTGGCTGAGGTATGCTGTAGCCCCCACCTGTTTGGGATCCGGTACCCTGTTGCCAACTCTTCACCCTGTGGTTGTATTTGGGGTCTCAGAATTCCTTCTTTCTCCCCCTCTGGGTCTTTCTTGCTCTCCTCTCTCACTCTTGGGCTGGGGCTGCTCTGCTCTTCTGCTCTCTTCCACTGCTCTGCAAAGTCTGACGTCTCACTGACTGACTGTGGCTGACTGACTGTGGCTGACTGACCCTGATCTTAGATGGTGCCCACCTTATATACTCCCTCTATGTGTGAGCTCAGGTGACCAGCACCCAATGAGCTCCTACCTTTACCCAGGCTGCTCCCCCTATCTGCCCCTACACTACTGGGATGTACCACCCCCCTCCCACTCCAGCCAAGGACAGACTCGGTCGTACCTGCACATTATTAAGTGGGAGTACCATTGGTCCGTCCTCCGGAAATGGGATGTGTGTAGTGCATGCAGCTAACTGAGCTCAGTTCCACACTCCATCCTTACCCGGGAGTGGAATATCACACCTCTGGGTTGAGGTGCAATACCCCTGTAGCAGCCGAATCCTCAGGGTGCTACATTCCCCCCTGGTAAATCACAGCACGTCCTCGGGCTGTAAGATATAAACAACATCCAAAACATACAATTTTTGCATAAACAACATAATAAAACATCATATAAAACTTTTCATAAAAACTTTTCATAAAAACATTCTTGTCTTCTGGTACCTCCGGTCACGGTGCAACTTGTGACCGGGTAAAGTGCGACAGTCTCTTGAAGAAAAATGGTTTTCCCTATAAAACCGGTAGGGGGCGCTTTAGGAAGCGCAACTATATACAAGGGGATATGGCCGCTCTCAGTCCTCGGCCAGGTATTAGGAAAGGGATGACCGCTCTCAGTCCTCGGTCAGTGGGAATAGGGACACACGGGTTAACAGTTCAGTTCTCTGGTCCCAACGGGGACTATATTAGCAGCAACGGTTCACTGTGCCCCGACGGGCAACTATATACAGTCTCTATACTACCGTACTCAACGACGGCGTCCTCCTGCTCTTTCTTTAGATTCTTCAGACCCGTCCGGGTCCTCTTGCTCCTCCTCACACCGCAGCTCCTCCTCCGTCAGGCGATGCACATGGAGGGCGTAGGGTCCTTTGGCACACTTGTGCCGGGTGAAGGTGACCTCGTCCCCTATATAAAGGTCACGACCTCTGTGTCCCTCCGGTAGGTGGGACTCAACGTCTCTTCTTGTCACGAAGACGTCGCCTGGGGTGCGGTGATCTCGGATGAAGCCCCACCCGTGCTGCATATTAAACTTGATCACAGTCCCGGTGGAAGGGGGACCATGAGCTGCACGGGGACTCCTCCTGGCCCGGCTCTTCTGCTCCGCACTCTTTATTTGGGCTTGTTGTTCCCGGACCCGCCTCTCTCTCCGCTCCCTCTCGAAGACCTCGAGCTGTTGCCGGCAGCACTCTGCACGCTCCGCTGCAGCTGCCCGAGTCTCCTGAGTGAACCCCATGAGGTCTTCTCCGGTGGGATCCCACTCAAACTGGGTCTCTTCTAGCGGGGGCGAGATCCTCTTTATGGGCTTTGGAGCCGGGATCAGGGGTTCGCACATGGGCCTTGCCCTCTTTTGGAGCTCTTGTTCGTAGTACTCCCTGGGCCAGACAAAGGGCTGCCCGTCCGGCCATGTGTGTTGGGCGAACAGATCTTCTCCCAGATGCGGCACTCTTGGTTTTATGGGCGCGGTGGTGGTGGCGGCGCCCGGGTTGCCCAGGCCTTGCGGCCAGGCCTGGGGCACCTGGAAAGTGAAGGGCACCGTAAGGACGGCGGCGCCCTGGGCTACTTGGCCCTGCGACCAGGCCGGTGGCTCCGCGGAGGTAGGGGGCGCTGTTGGTATTGCGGCGCCCGGGGGTACTAGGCCTTGCGACCAGGCTGGTGGTACTTCCTGCTTGGTCACGCTCGGGGTCAAGGCGTGTGACGTCACAGGGGTCGCGGCTGCGGCTTCCGGTTGAGGCCTAGTCTGTGGCGGTGACGTTGCAGTTACGGGCACGGCAGGGGGTACTTCGGGCTCTGCGACGGGGAGCTGGGGCAGGTACGCGGTTTCCCGGTTTGGGGTAGAGAAGTCCCCTTTACCTGCCTCCTTTCGTTCGGCTCCCTTCTCGGCGCCGTCTCCGGCCTTCAGTCCTCCTGCTCCATCCTCAGAGGCGGTCTGTCTCCTCGTCTCGGGTGGCGTGCTCCGCTGACGGGTCTCGGTCTGCTGGGCCATCTCTCGGCTCCACTCCGCCAACGTCTCTCGCTGCACCCGGGCCATCCTCCGTGCGAGGCCCTCCAGCGCAGTCTGTGCACACTCCCGATCTCGGGGGAGCTGTGCCAGGACCTCCACTAAGCCTAGTGGGGTCGTTACTTCTAGCAGGCTCCTGACCAACGGGTCGGTGCTGCTCTGCTCTCCTTCCGTTGTCTCCAGCAGGCCTTCTGGAATGGCGGCCCGCATCAGGCTCCTGACCACTGGGTCGGTGCTGCCTGGCTCTCCCTCCATCTCCGGGTAGGCTCTTTCTGGACTCTGCTCCAGGCTTCTTGTCTCCGGGTGCGCTCTCTCCAGACTGCTCCAGGCGACACCCATCTTTGCTCTCTTCTTCTCAGTCCTCCCACCTCGAGGGCGGTCCCGGGGCCACTTGGTGATTGTCAGCTCCAGGGGCAGTTCTTTCACGCTGACAGACACCTCTAGCATCACAGTCTCTGTTGGTGGGGGCGGTTTCCACTTTTGGCGCCATTTTCGGTCCTGGCCCACGATGGGAGGCGGCCTCTTGCCACCCTCTGGCACGCCCATAATGGCGTCCGCTCCCCCAAGGCGGGAAATCTTTGGAAATGGCGGGAATCGTCTCCCAGTGGCGGGAAACTCTGCTGATGGCGGGAAAAAGCTGTTAATGGCGGACAACCGGCGGGAATCGATCTGTGATGGAGTCCGATGGCGGGGACCCTCCGGAACCGGCAGGAGACTTCTTTTTGAGGTAAACTTGTTCTTTTCTTCAGGCACGCAGTACCCGGTTGTTGCGGGCACGAGATCCTGCCGACTACGCCAAAGTTGACGCGCCCCCTGGGCCATATTCTTTAAGGGAATACCCGGAGCCGGATCAGATGGGGGTTGTAGTCTCCGAGTGGCTGTGACCCGGTCCGTGCCCAGGGTGTCAAGCTCAGTGTGTGGCAGTCCTTACTGATGTTACTAAAGTTCTTTATGTCGACTACGCCACCCGTTGAATTGCGGTCACTACGGCCGCCGCTGCAGCAGGGTCCGCTGAGGCTGATGGTGTTGGTGCAGCTTAGGTAGTATAACCCCCAACGGGAGGGGTATAGCCTCAGGGGGGTCAGGTGCAGAGGATGGTGGTTGTGGAGGTGCAGGGATGATGGTAATGAGAGTCAGAGTCGGGTTGTGCAGTTCAGGGTTCTTTACTTACTGCAGATGTTCCGGTCACTCCGGCCTTGAGTGACCACCCGAGCCGTGCTGCGTCCACCAGGTCCTGGACTCGGCCAACCCCCAAGTAGTTCTGGAGCGTGGTTCTGAGCTCCCTTTCTGTCCTGTCCTCGTCTCTGGCCTTCCCCACCAGGGATCCACCTATGTCCGGCTCCCTCGGGCCTCTTGCTGGCGAACCCTTGCCTCTGGGTTCCCTGACCCTATGCGTGGTCTGCCTTCCGGGTGGATATGGTGGGTGGCCGTGGCAGATGCTGCCCACGGCCTCCGGTCTCTGGCTGAGGTATGCTGTAGCCCCCACCAGTTTGGGATCCGGTACCCTGTTGCCAACTCTTCACCCTGTGGTTGTATTTGGGGTCTCAGAGTTCCTTCTTTCTCCCCTTCTGGGTCTTTCTTGCTCTCCTCTCTCACTCTTGGGCTGGGGCTGCTCTGCTCTTCTGCTCTCTTCCACTGCTCTGCAAAGTCTGACGTCTCACTGACTGACTGTGGCTGACTGACTGTGGCTGACTGACCCTGATCTTAGATGGTGCCCACCTTATATACTCCCTCTATGTGTGAGCTCAGGTGACCAGCACCCAATGAGCTCCTACCTTTACCCAGGCTGCTCCCCCTATCTGCCCCTACACTACTGGGATGTACCACCCCCCTCCCACTCCAGCCAAGGACAGACTCGGTCGTACCTGCACATTATTAAGTGGGAGTACCATTGGTCCGTCCTCCGGAAATGGGATGTGTGTAGTGCATGCAGCTAACTGAGCTCAGTTCCACACTCCATCCTTACCCGGGAGTGGAATATCACACCTCTGGGTTGAGGTGCAATACCCCTGTAGCAGCCGAATCCTCAGGGTGCTACACTGGCATAAGCGATTACCCGTTCTCTGCCCTGTTGGATCTGGGATAGTACGGCTCCCAGCCCCACGTTACTGGCGTCTGTGTAGAGGATGAAAGGCTGGCCGTAATCAGGGCAAGCCAGGATCTCATCCCCCGTGAGGGCCATCTTCAGCTGGCAGAAAGACTCCTCTTCCAGCTTGTCCCACTTGAAGGGCGGCTTCTGATTCTTGGTTTTTGACTGACCTAACAGGAGATTTTGCATAGGGGCTGCCATTTTGGTGAACCCAGAGATGAATCTTCGGTAGTAGCCTACCAACCCGAGGAACTGCCGCACTTCCTTTATGCTGGAGGGTCTTGGCCAGTCCTTAATCACTGTGATCTTATCAGGGTCTGGAGCTACTCCGTCAGCACTCACCATGTGTCCCAGGTACTGTACCTTTGGTTTCAGTAGATGACATTTGGAAGGTTTCACCATTAGGCCGTAACCTGCCAGGGCGTCAAACACCTCTGCCAGGTGTTTCAGATGGTCCTCATATGTTTTGGAATACATGATGACATCGTCCAGGTAGAGCAGGACCATCTCGAAATTCCTGTGCCCTAGGCAGCACTCCATCAACCGCTGGAAGGTTCCTGGTGCGTTGCAGAGCCCGATCGGCATACAGTTGAATTCGCTGAGACCCATCGGGGTGGTGAACGCGGTCTTCTCCTTGTCAGACTCTGCTACAGGAACCTGCCAGTACCCGCTAGTAAGATCCAAAGTGGAGAAGAAGTTAGCAGACTTTAATGCAGCTAAAGATTCCTCTATCCTAGGTAACGAGTATGCATCTTTGTGTGTGATACGGTTGACCTTTCTGTAATCTACACACATTCTCATAGTGCCATCTTTCTTTTTCACAAGAACTAGTGGAGCTGCCCAGGGGCTACAGCTGTCCCTGATTACCCCAGCCTCCTTCATTTCTCGCAACATTCCCTTGGCATTCTGATAGTGTGCAGGGGGTACAGGTCGGTATCTTTCCTTTATGGGTGGATGGTCTCCTGTGGGGATGTGGTGTTCTACCCCCTTTACTTGCCCAAAGTCTAGCGGGTGTTTGCTAAAGACTCTTTCGTACTCCTGCACCACCCGGTAGACTCCCTGTTTTTGGTGTGAGGGAGTGGAGTCGGTGCCCACATGCAGCTTCTGACACCAGTCCTCCATTTGTTTCTTGGAGCCATTACCCTCCTCTAGTTGAGATGGAGGCAAGGGTTCCACGGCCTTTACAGAGTTTTGGTTAACGGTGAACAATTTGGCTAGAGTGGCATACCGGGGCAAGTATACTTCTCTTTCCCCAATGTTTAGGATGCGGACGGGTGCCCTCCCATGGCGTACATCGACCACCCCCCGTGCTGTCAAAATGGTGGGCCTACTGTCTGAGTAGACGGGTTCTACCATGGCTTGGTAGTCCCTTCCTCTTAACCCGATTGCAGTCCGGCACCAGATCATCTCACTTTTTGGGGGCATGGTGATAGGGAACGGGTCACTCCTCCTAACACTACCAATCTCACCACCAGACAGTTCTACCTGTTGCCTTTTCATCAGGGCTCTCATCTCTTTTTGTAGGACACGCTGCTGGCTGGAGCTGGCGTTCATCGCAACCTGCTGTAATATGCCAATTATCTCTGCAAGACAATTTTCAATAACATTAGTACCCAAGGTTATCTTAGGGTGGCTTTCACGACGGTCAAGGTCCACAATAATCAGTCCTTGCGCTGGCAGTTCAACTTTACCAATTTTTATGGTCACCTCCTTGAATCCCGCCTGCGGTAAGGGCTGACCATTGCTTGCGATGATGCTCAGATCGTCATCTGGGTAGCGGGTAATATCTGAGTCATTCCAGTACCGCTTAAAGAGCACATAGAGGATGGTGGTTACCTGCGACCCGGTGTCCAGTAGTGCACTCATAGGAATGCCATCCAGCACCACAGGCAAGACCGGTCGTCCCCCTACGTACTTATCACGCCAGCTCGATGGGCTTGATGGTCTTATGCCTGGGGGGGCGGCCCTCTGCCCCAGGTTGGGCCCGTTTAAATGACAGTACTTTGCCATATGTCCTGGTTGGTTGCAGCGGCGGCAGATGGGTTGTCCGTCCTGGTCATAGCGTTCGCTGGGCCTTCCTCTGGACAATGGGATCCTCCTTCGTCGGCTCCAAGGGACGTCCTCCGGACCGGAAGCCAGCTGGATCTTTCCTGTCGGGGACACCTGTAAAGACTGCACAGTTCTGGTTAGCGCGGCAACGCTTTTGGTCAGCTCTTGGACCTGATGGTGCAGGTCTGCAGCCGGGGCTTTTTCTCCAAAGCATGTGCATCAGCTCCCACAGGCTCTGCAGACAAGGGCGCCGCCTCCTGGTGATAGGTGATAGCAGGGCGCATGTGGGTTACAGCGCCACCTGGTGCCGGTTTTCGGAGCACCCGGATGGCCCTGTCTTTAAACTGTGCAAAGTCCAAATCAGGGTTCTGCAAGGCCGTTACACGCAACTGGGTTTGGTGGGTGCTGGACTATAGGCCCTCAATGAACTGTTCAGTCAATAGCTTATCCTCATTCCGTACGCTGTCAGGGTCTGCCTGCTTAATGGCTCTCAGGGCCTCCTGCAAATTCAAAGCATAGTCCCGTATACTGTCTTGTGCCCGCTGTTTGCATCCATAAAATCTTAGTTTGATCTCTGCCGAGGTGCGGGTATCAAAAGTGTCCTTTAGACGGGCCAGTATTTCCTTTAAAGTCCCCTTTTCCCTGGCTGACCAGGACTTCACTTCTCTTTGGGCTGCCCCGATTAACTGGCCTGTCAGGATGCTCACTTTTTGTTCCTCGGACCGGGGGTATACTTTGAATAAACTATACAGTCTTGCTTTAAAGTCGCTCAGGGTATGCGACTCCCCTGAGTACTGGGGTAACCATGCCGCTCCGGGGATATACGGCATCGTGAACGGCATCACTGCGGCAGCAGCCGTGCTGGCGGTGGGAGCTCCCTCCATTCCTGGTGTCTTCCTTCCCCCTAGTTAACCGTGGCCTACCTTCCGTTGCCTCTTCTCCGTAGGCCGCGGCTCCACAGGTGACCGTCGGGGTCGAGGACCTTGCGTCGCACCCTGGTGACGTCGGCGTCCGCTGGATTCCTTCCAGGACCTTGCGCATCGTCAGTGCGTAAGGCAGGGCTTAAGCTCTCGCGCGCTTTTGGCGTCCACGCCCCTCTTCTTCCGGCGCGGCATCCCAGAAATGGCGCCCAGTGGCGGGAAAATGGCGGGAAAACAGCTGCGGTTGGCGGGAAACTTCACCACGGTAAATATCACAGACTTTCTTCAGGCACGCAGTACCCGGTGGTTGCGGGCACGAAATCCTGCCGACTACATCAAAGTTGACGCGCCCCCTGGGCCGTGTGTGGGGGAGTACCCGGAGCCGGGTCTCTGTGTGATGCTGGGGGTTGTAGTCCCTGTGACGGCGACCCGGTCCCGTGGCTCAGGGTGCTCAAACCAGTGGCAGATCTGTTTATTGGGTTTGTAATGTTAAATGTCATACTACGCCACCCGTGGATTGCGGTCACTGTGAACTGCCGCTGCGGGGCAGACCACTGAGTCTGATGTTGTGTGCGCAGCAGAGGGTAGTATAACTCCCCACGGGAGGAGTATAGCCTCAGGGCAGCGAGTGCAGATGGTGAGGGTTGTGGTGCGTGGGCGCAACAGAAATGACTCAGAGTCCGTGCAGTGCAGTTCAGGGTCTTTACTGTTGGTAATGAAGAAGGCCCTGCTGGGAGTACTGGCTAACATTAGAGGCCTGGTCAGTCTGTGAGCGAACAAGAGTCCCCCTGGCCAGGTGGAGGTATAGGCCTTCCCGTCTGACTGCACTCTTCCTGGCTACCCTGCTGAAGTCGTGTAGTAGCCCACGTCCCTGAGTGTACCGTGTGGTGCTCACCCGTATGGCTGGTGACTTGGGGCCTGTGGTGCCTTCCGCTCCTCGCTGGCGGTGCCGGTCTCTTGCGTGTGACTGAGCCTCCGGGCTTTCTATGGCCAGAGGACTTGAAATCCCCTGCCAGGTGGTTTCTGCTGCTGGATGTAGATATCCCCACAGCCTCGTACTCCGGTGTCCATTCTCTGCGTCTTCTGCCAGGACGAGCTCTGCTCCAGTCCCTGGTCTTCAGCTCCTGGCTCCTACAGAGCTCCTTGCTGCTGCTCTGTCCCTTCTCTGGAACTAGCTCTTTCTGACTAACTCCACCCCAGATCCAGTTTATAAAGGGCAGGTTCCTCCCCTCCCTGGACTGGGGCAGGATGTGTGGAATGCAATAATGCTCCTGACCAGGAAAACCCATGCTCTCTCTCAGTCATGGTATTTCTACCACTGTGGTAACCAGACCCCCTGGGGTGCCACACCTACATAACAGTTTCATAGAAACCAATCCACAGAACCACCATGCTGACCAGGCAATATGATTACTCCTCATTAGCAGTTTATACTTCATTCATCATACCGATAGGCCTCTACAGTATTTTGTCACCATCAAAATATGACTTTACAAGTCTTTTCTAATAGAGTGCAATACAAGGTGAGGAGAGTCATCCCCATTAATTTAGATTGCCATGTCAGAACTGAAAATATAACTATCTTTTACTTCTATTGTGGAGCTACACATGGCATTCTGAGTACTGTAGTTCTGCAACTAAAGACAAACTGGATGACATGTGGCATAAATTGCTTTGAAAAGTCTCAAAATGTTTGCACAATTTTTTTGGGCTAAAATGTATCTAATTCATGACGAGCTGTGGTGTTCCCTGTGCAAGAAATCTTACTCCAGTCAGGGACAGGAATAAGATTAATGTGGTAGCACACATTAATCAGGTCACTCATCATATGTTCCTGATTCATTAAAAAAGAAAGCCCTCACAGAAAGATTTAAAAAAAAAATAAATCTGTGTATATGTGTGTGTAGTATAGTGTGTTTGTGTTAATATACTCACCTACCGCCTTCTCTGGGATCCAGCACTGTTCTTCTCTTCTTCTCAGTGACATCACCTCTCTTCAGACTCTCCGGTTTGCACTGCACTCAGCGTGACCTGGAAGTGTCTTTTACAATGTAAGTCTATGGAGAGTCAGAACAAGGCTCAGAACAAGGCTCCATAGACTTACTTTGTAAAATCGACCTCCGGATCACACGTAGAGCATAGAGTGAGACTGAGAGTCTTTAGAGCGGTGATGTCACTGAGAAGAGAAACAGAACGACGATGGATCCCAGGATATTACACACAAACACTACACTACATACACATATACACAGATTTATTAAAAAATATCTTCATGGAAGAGCTTATTAATCAGGAATCTCACTGTTACATGGCCCCTTAACAAAACTTGATTAATCAAGGTCAAGAACATAACTTTATCGGAATATTCTTACACATTGATGCAGGGGTAGACACTGACAGCTTGGGGCCCCTGTGCAAGAAATGTGTTTGGGCTCCCCTCCTCTTATGGGAAGTAGTTATGTGGGTTGACCTTTAGTTGATTTAAAGGGTTATTCCCATCTCCAAGATCCTATCCCACTATGTAGTAGGTGTAATAATAATAATATTATCAAACGCCTCCAATTAGAAATGCAGTATAGTTTTTCTGATTTGCTATGTTTCTTTCCTCATGTGCAGGCATTGCAGGACCTCAGGTGTCCGTGCTTATGACCACTAGCAACTAGCTAACTAACTGTGACTATATCAGAGGTCATAACCATGGTCTTGCAATGCCTGCACATGAGGAAAGACATGGAGAATCAGAAAAACTATACTACATTTCTAATTGGAGGCATTTGCTAATAATATTATTATTTCACCTACTACATATTGGGATAGGATCTTAGAGATGGGAATATCCCTTGTAAGGCAGCGCTAGTCATCATACTGGGGGTAACTCGCTTCGCTGCGTCAATCAATGCACACGTGCAATGTCTTTACGTTTTTCACCACAATGCAGTTTATTACTTCGGCATAAACCACAAGTCCACACAGTTCATCGGGTCCAACTCCGTGGCACGCCGACACACATATCTACATTATTCATGAGCCAAGTGGCACACCGGCCCACTTGCTCCAGGTTACAGCTTACTGCAAGGTACTAATAGCAATGTTCATATCACAATGTCCATATAGCACAGGGTATTACCTTTGCCGGGTATAGCTGTCTCAGTCCGTTACTCTGCCACCATTGTGGCTCTGCGGCTTCCCAGGTGGGGGTCTCCAGCCGTCGTTCCCTCAAAGGCCACTGACATCCACACAGGATCCAGGCTCTGCCTTTCAGGACTCTTACTCAAGCCGGCTCTCCCTCAAAGGCCACTGACATCCACACAGGATCCAGGCTCGACCCTTCAGGTACCAGGCTTCACTCCAAAGCCGCTGCCTTCCAAGGCCACTAGCACCCGCACAGGATCCAGTCTTTGCCTTCAGGCTGCCAGGCTTCACGGTATCACGGTATCCCACACACATGGGGAACAGGCCTCACGCCTCTCACACCGAACACACCTGTCTCAAATTAAGCAGGGTTTTTATATGCTGTGCACAGACAGCCACATACTGACAGGACCTTGCTGATGTCACAATCATGTGATCAGTCAGCTGTGTGTATAGGTCCTGTGTGCTGTCCCAGTCATGTGTGCAGAGCTTTACTGTGCACACAGGACCTGTGTGATGTCACAGTCATGTGACCAGTCAGTTAAAGGGGAAGGTACATGGTCCGGTAAACACATCCTGGACCATTTACAGTAATGCTAGCAAGCTGCTGCATTACACCCTTTAAAGCTATCTGTCATCAATGCCAAAGGATGTGCAACCAAGTATTAATTAGGGATGCCTTTATTGCTGTACATGCTGTTTATTGTGTTTCTTCTTTGAAATTGCACACAGAAGGTGAAAAACATGTTTGTTTGTTTTTAAATGTTTTATTGTTGTATTACTTTGGACCACTAATTAAAAAATCCTGAGGCTATACGTAACTTTGGTACATTTCCATTTATTTCTTAAGATATTGTACAGTCTATGAAAAAAATGAAGGGGTGCCAATTATGGTAACCAGCACTGTACATATTTATACATTATCTTTTTGAGTGTAACAAAGAAATAAGATACAAAAATGTAAGCATCTTATTGGTTGATATTAACATCTTACTACTGATTGGTTATAATTAGTGTTGAGCATTCCGATACTGAAATATCGGGTATCGGCCGATATTCGTGGTATCGGAATTCCGATATTTAATTCCGATACTTTTGCAATATCGTATACCGGAATCGGAAGTTCCCATAATGCAATGAGCCAGTTTCATTTTATACAGCCAATGAGGATCCTAAGAAGTGTGGGCACATCCTGTTAGGCATGTAGGCATGTTAACTAATGGCATGGCTGTGATTGGCTGCTGAAATGATGTCATGATGCACTATAAAAGCCGCGGCCGCCATTTTCAGCTCACTCTGCTGTGAATTCAGTTAGGGATAGGACGCTGTTGTTCTGAGGGACAGTTTTAGCCACCTATTTGGTCTATTCTGCTTTACCCAAGCTACTTTATAAATCGCTGTGCCTTGCGGCGCTAGTGCACAGTTCTCTGTGCTGTTCACTGCTGTCTGCAAGGTCTTTGTGTGTGAGTGCAGCTCACCCTGTAGTGTGTGCTTCAGCCATGTCCGGTTGTAGTGCACTCAGTGTGTGTCACTGCCTCATACATTGTCCTTTTTTGCCAATTCAGAATTTTTCCTGATATCTCCTATTAGTGTGGTGGTTACATCCGTATTCAGCTAAATTGGTTCCAAACACACTATATAGCAGTAGATAGAGATTTTTTTTTGGTCTTGCAGCGCTAGTGCACAGTGCTCTGCATCTGCACTGTTCACCGCTGTCTGCAAGGTCTGTGTGTGTGAGTGCAGCTCACCCTGTAGTGTGTGCTTCATCCACGTCTAGTTGTAGTGCACTCAGTGTGTGTCACTGCCTCATACATTGTCCTTTTTTGCCAATTCATAATTTTTCCTGATTTCTCCTATTAGTGTGGTGGTTCCATCCGTATTCAGCTAAATTGGTTCCAAACACACTATATAGGAGTAGTTAGAGGAGCCTTTCTGCAGCATTGTGCCCTGTAGCCCCAGCCAGGTTAGTATTAGCCTATTTTTTGTAGCCTCATCTATTGCATTGTAGGTTACCTTCCTACATTGTAATAGCTACAAAAAGTTTGTGATACTATCGGTATTACATCTTTGGGCACATCCAGTGTCTTTTTGTGACAAAAAAAACCTAAATAAAGTTCACCAAACACTCCACTTTACAGTTGTGTAGGCCACATTAGCTCATATTAAAGTCTAGTCCACACTTTATAAAATTAGTGTTTCTTATACCTGTTAGCAGCTGTTCAGGAATAAGCACACTAAGCCCTTAGTACTTTTCTGCCTATCTTTATCAGTCTACCAAGATGAAGAAGGCAGGGAGTAAGGCATGTGGTCGTGGTCGTGGGCGTGGAGTTTCTGCAGGGAGAGGACGTGAGGATTCTGTGCCTGCAGGGAGAGGACGTGGGGATTCTGTGCCTGCTGCGGGCACCAGTGACTCAGCATCCCCCAGTTTTACCACGGAACAGTCCTTTATGCACAGCTTTGTAGGAGCTAGCCGTACCCCACTGCTGCGGGAGGACCAAATTGAAGCCGTTGTCGGATGGATGGCAGCTAACGCATCGACTTCAATTAGTTCCAGATCCTCTCAGGTCCTGAGCACTGAAGAGCACCCATCTGTCTCTTCACCACCTGCCAAATTGCCCAGGCAGTCAGAGAGCCCTGGACAGGAGCCATCTCTACTTCTGTTCTCTGAATCTCTTGGCTTGGAAAGAGGGGGCCAGCCAAGCAGAATTCGAGAATTTGAAGAAGAGGTAGTATGCAGTGATGCGCAACCGTTTTGTCTCTCTGAATCTGAAGGGGCGGGTGGGCCAGTGCCTATGGTCAGCAGCACACCTCAGTACGCATCTGATGATGAGACTCAGGTGCCACTTTCTGGTGCGTACTATGCTGTCGGGACTACCCAGGAGAAGCAGTTGTTTGAAGAGGGTGGTGTAGATGATGAGGTCCTTGACCCATCATGGCGTGAGGGACAGGAAGGTGGTGGGAGCAGCTCTGAGGAAGAGATTCCCCGAACGGCCCAAAAAGGAGGGAGAGGGAGGGGGCAGACTTGGTTGCCTGTAGCCTCCACTTCGGCACCCATTAGGAGCATGGCTCTTTCAAAATCCAAAGCGGGCGCTCCCAAGACTTGCAGTGCCTGGTCCTTTTTTGACACAGTTGCAGATGACATTTGCTTTGTCAAATGCAAGCTGTGTAATCAGAAGGTGAAAAGAGGGAAAAGTGTCAGCAACCTCAATACCACAAATATGTGGAAACATGTGCGGACCAAGCACGTGGTGGAGTTACAAAAACACACTGAAGACCTAGGCCAACCTACAGCGCCACCTACCACCTCTTCAGCTCGTGTTGTAGCCTCTTCCTCCAGCTCACACACAGCTGGTTTGGCTTCCTCACAGGATCGCCATGGAAGAATCTCTGGCACTGTTGTACAGAGACACAGTGTAATTCCACCCACAGCACCACTTTCCCTGTCATCCTCACGCTCCCAGGCCAGTCAACAGCCATCGTTAGCACAGGCATGGGAGAAAAGGCGCCCATACTCGGCAAACCACCTGCGAGCACAGGCTCTGAATGCTGGCATTGCTAAACTACTGGCCCATGAAATGCTGTCATTCAGGCTGGTGGAGACTGACACCTTCCGTAACTTTATGGCATTGGCAGTCCCACAATACAATGTGCCCAGCCGCTTTTATTTCAGCAGGCAAGCCGTCACTGCCCTGCAACAGCATGTGGAGGGAAAAATTAAACATGCGCTACAAAACGCCGTCAGTAGCAAGGTCCACCTGACCACCGATGCGTGGACCAGTAAGCATGGACAGGGACGATACCTTTCCCTCACTGCCCATTGGGTAAATGTTGTGGAGCGGGGTACAGATCTTGAGAGTGGCGCTGTACTTGTTCTGCCAACTCCAAGGATTGCAGGAATCCAGTCTGTACACATTGACTCCTCCTCATACTCCAGTTCCTCTGAATCAGCGCTGCAGGAGCCATCACGGTCTACCTCCACATCGACCCGTGAATGGTTAACCTGTTATGATGACCGATATGAGCACAGCCGTGGCCAAACGTCAACAGGAAGTATTAAAATTAATTTATTTGGGGAATCGAAGCCACACAGCGCAGGAGCTCTGGAATGCCATCAAGCAGCAGAGCGATGTGTGGTTTGTGCCAGCGAATCTCCAGCCAGGCATGGTAGTGTGTGACAATGGCCGAAATCTGGTGGCAGCTCTGGGCCTAGGCAACCTCACTCACATCCCATGTCTGGCACATGTGCTCAACTTGGTCGTGCAGAGTTTTTTGAGGGACTATCCGGATCTTGATGCACTGCTTCACAAGGTCCGCATAGAGTGCGCTCACTTGTGGCGTTCCAGCAACGCAAGATCACGCATTGCAGCTCTGCAGCGCCGATTACGTCTTCCGGAACATCGCATCATATGTGACCTACCCACCAGGTGGAATTCAACGTTACATATGTTGGAGAGGTTGTGTGAGCAGCAGGCAGCAGTAATGGAGTACCAGCTGCAGCAGGCGCAAACAAGTCGCAGTGCGCGCCGTTCACACTTCACCACCACTGAGTGGGCCTCTATGAAGGACATTTGCCACGTTTTGCGTGCCTTCGATTATTCCACGCGGATGGCGAGTGCAGATGATGCACTAGTCAGCATGACTATCCCCCTTATCTGCCTGCTTGAAAAAACACTGCAAGCACTAAGGGACGAGGTTTTGGAAGAGGTGGAGGATGAGGAGTCACAAATGCCATCTGCTTCTCTACAGTCTGCGCAACGTGGTTCCTCACAAAGGCCTAGGCAGGGGACACTTTGTGAGGAGGAGTCAATGGATGAGGAAGACATCTGTCCAGAGGAGGGAGGTACACAATGCTCTAGTAGTCAGTATCTAGAGCGAGGGTGGGGTGATGCAGAGCAGGCAGAGATCACGCCTCAAACAGGGGACAGCGTTTCTTGGCCAGTTGGCAGTCTGCAGCACATGGTTGATTTCATGCTGCAGTGCCTGAGAAACGACCGCCGCATCGCCCACATTCTCAACACGGCTGATTATTGGGTGTCCACCCTCCTAGATCCTCGCTACCGGGACAACTTACAAAGCCTCATAACACCATTGAACCGGGAGCGTAAAATGCGGGAGTACCAAAACGCACTGGTGCATTCTATCATGTTCTCCATACCAACCGAGAGCAGTGCTGCTAGTGCTTTACAAAGCAGCTCAGTGCATCGAGGCAGTGGAGGAAGCTCTGCACAAAGAGGGAGCAGAAGCAGCGCCTCAGCACAAGGCAAGACCAGTATGGCCGAAATGTGGCAAAGTTTTGTGTCCCCGCCGCCACAAATGTCTACACCATCACAGACGGCTCCAGTCAGCCGGAGGCAACGTTTCCGTCAGATGGTGACAGACTACATGTCTTGCCCTCTCAGAGTACTCCCAGACGGCTCTTCTCCCTTCAAGTTTTGGGTCTGTAAGATGGATACATGGCCAGAGCTTAGTCAGTATGCATTGGAGGTGCTAGCTTGCCCTGCTGCTAGTGTATTATCAGAACGCATCTTTAGTGCCGCAGGTGGTGTACTAACAGACCGTCACATGCGACTATCCTCCGATAACGTTGACTGGCTTACTTTTCTCAAAATGAACAAGGCCTGGATCTCTCATGAATTTGCCAGTCCTATTCCAGAAAAAATAATTGGTTGGCAACAGTATCCAGGTCTCCTGTTGTGTTCATGTTTCTACCACCTGAACTGTAATTCCTGAGCTCCAACACCGCCAGTTGGCACTCAGAAGTGCTGTCTGCACAGTCAACACTTGCTGTCGTGTTATTGGGGTTCAGTAACGTCAGCTGTTCCCCTACTGTGCGGACGGCAATTTCTCTTGCTCTGTCCACATTCACACAACTACAGATTTTAAAGTTGCTCCAATTACACCTCTGGCTCCTCTGTTTTCAGTATTATCCCTGAGCTCCAACACCGCCAGTTGGCGCTCGGAAGTGCTGTCTGCACAGTCAACACTTGCTGCCGTGTTATTGGGGTTCAGTAACGTCAGCTGATCCCCAGCTGTGTGTCCGGCAAATTCTCCTGCTCTGTCCACATTCACACTACTACAGATTTTAAAGTTGCTCCAATTACACCTCTGGCTCTTCTGTTTTCAGTATTATCCCTGAGCTCCAACACCGCCAGTTGGCGCTCGGAAGTGCCGTTTGCACAGTCAACACTTGCTGCCGTGTTATTGGAGTTCAGTAACCTCAGCTGTTCCCCTGCTGTGCGGACAGCAATTTCTCCTGCTCTGTCCTCATTCACACTACTACAGATTTTAAAGTTGCTCCAATTACACCTCTGGCTCCTCTGTTTTCAGTATTATCCCTGAGCTCCAACACCGCCAGTTGGCGCTCGGAAGTGCTGTCTGCGCAGTCAACACTTGCTGACGTGTTATTGGGGTTCAGTAACGTCAGCTGATCCCCAGCTGTGTGTCCGGCAAATTCTCCTGCTCTGTCCACATTCACACTACTACAGATTTTAAAGTTGCTCTAATTACACCTCTGGCTCCTCTGTTTTCAGTATTATCCCTAAGCTCCAACACCGCCAGTTGGTGCTCGGAAGTGCCATTTGCACAGTCAACACTTGCTGCCGTGTTATTGGGGTTCAGTAACGTCAGCTTTTCCCCTGCTGTGCGGATGGCAATTTCTCCTGCTCTGTCCTCATTCACACTACTACAGATTTTAAAGTTGCTCCAATTACACCTCTGGCTCCTCTGTTTTCAGTATTATCCCTGAGCTCCAACACCGCCAGTTGGCGCTCGGAAGTGCTGTCTGCACAGTCAACACTTGCTGCCATGTTATTGGGGTTCAGTAACGTCAGCTGTTCCCCTGCTGTGCGGATGGCAATTTCTCCTGCTCTGTCCACATTCACACTACTACAGATTTTAAAGTTGCTCCAATTACACCTCTGGCTCCTCTGTTTTTAGTATTTACCCTGGGCTCCAATACCGCTAGTTGCTGCTCAGAAGTGCCGTCTGCACAGTCAACGCTGGCTCCAGTGTTTTTGGGGTTCAGTAACGTCAGCTGATCCCCAGCTGTGTGGCCGGCAATTTCTCCTGCTTTGTCCACATCCATTGTACTACTGATTTAAAACTTGCTCCAATTACACCTCTGGCTCCTCTGTTTTTAGTATTTACCCTGGGCTCCAGCACCGCCAGCTGTTTCCCAGCAGTGTCTTTGGCACGGGTACTCCCTCCTGCCCAGCCATGTTCCAGCACGCCAGCTGTTTCCGGGTAGTGTCAACGTCACTTTGCCTCCAATGCGTTGTCCTGTTGTGTTGCGGTCGGGTTAGCCGACTCTATGGTGCCTGCAGTTTAGGTGACTCCTATGTGGGCTGCGGGATCTGGCAATGAAGGCTGGTTCCATAGTGCCAATAGGACAAGCACCCCCTGTAGGACTGTGGGTATTGGTAACTGCGGCCAGCTCACGGCCTTGCAACTTTTTTTTACATGGGTACCTTCTGCTACCCATCCGGGTTCCAGTACCGTCAGCTGGTTCTCGGCAGTGCCTTTGGCTTATGTGCCTCCTTCTCTGTATCCAAGTTCCACCAATGTTTGCTGGTCCTTGGTAGTGCTTTCTGGCACAGGTACCTCCTGCTTAGTAACCGAGTTCCAGTACCGTCAGCTGGTCTTCGGTAGTTCCATTGGCTCTTGTACCTTCTGCTACCCATCCGGGTTCCAGTACTGTCAGCTGGTCCTCGGTAGTTCCATTTGCTCTTGTACCTTCTACTACCCATCCGGGTTCCAGTACCATCAGCTGGTTCTCGGCAGTGCCTTTGGCTTAGGTGCCTCCTTCTTGGTATCCAAGTTCCACCAACGTCTGCTGGTCCTTGGTAGTGCTTTCTGGCACAGGTACCTCCTGCTTAGTAACCGAGTTCCAGTACCGACAGCTGGTCCTCGGTAGTTCCATTGGCTCTTGTACCGTATGCTACCCATCCGGGTTCCAGTACCATCAGCTGGTTCTCGGCAGTTCCTCAGCCTTCTTGTACCTTCTGCTACATTTCCAAGTTCAAGCTTTTTGAAATGGTTCTTGGTAATCACTCTGGATCTGCCTGACGAGGACCCTGAAGACGAGGACCCTGAAGACCACCTCGAAGAAGACGAGGACCCCGAAGACGAATACCCTGAAGACGAGGACCCTGAAGAGCAACCCGAAGAAGACGAGGACCCCGAAGACGAGGACCCTGAAGACGAGGACCCTGAAGACGACCCTGAAGAAGACGAGGACCCCGAAGACGACGACCCTGAACACGAGGACCCTGGAGACCACCCCGAAGAAGACGAGGACCCCGAAAACGACGACCCTGAAGATGACGACCCTGAAGACCACCCCGAATAAGGCCAAGAAGATGACCCTGAAGAAGTTGACCAAGAGGACAAAGAAGAAGAAGACAACCACAAACATACAGAAGAACAAGAGACAGAAAACCAAGACGCAGAAGTGCAAGAAGCTGCAGAACAAAAAGCGGAAGAACATTAAGCATAAGACTAAAAATCAGAGCAAAAGATAATATCTAAATTATAAGCAGAAGATGACTAAGCAGTGTATGGGGGTGAGTCTGTTCCTCCTCGTGGTGCCCCTGGAAAAGACGTGCTTCTGCAGGCCAAACTGAACGCGGACAAATCCTGTTGTAAATCTTTTGTGACGGGCAGAACAAAAGGTGTAATGTTCAAACTTTTATAGATAACAACTAGAGATGAGCGTTGTTCTACTCGAACTGTTCGCCAATCTCAAATTCGAGCTGTTTTGGGCGGTGTTCGAGCCGGTCGGCGAACACGAACAATTTGAGAAAAATTCGGCTGTTCGAGGTTATGTTCGATAACTGTTCGTGCACCAAAATCATAACTGGATTTTTTCTCAGTAATGATGAAAATTAATGTTAATACGCAGTTTGAGTGTACAGCGGGGCGGGGGGAGGGGCAGGGGATGGATCTCTGCAGGAACAATGAAGATCTCCATTTTTTTTTCTCTTTCCCGCATTTGCAGTGGGGAGGTGCAATCTGTCAGCCTATCAGCAGCGCACACACGAAGCGAAGTGCTTTTTTTCACACAAGCAAGGGCATGTGTGATTGGCAGTGTATGTCACATGTCCTTGCCCTATAAGACCAAGCCATTTTCCCCGTCGCCACCATTTTCTCACTGCTGCAGCTGCGTGTTAGACGGCACCGCTGTTGCTGTGTGCGCTATACCTTGTTAATTTCAAGCCAATTTTCGCACAAATATACAGATAGCTTGGGAGTAGGGAATAGTTGTGATTGCAGTCCTTTTAAGGACTAGGTTACAGCATTTCCTACGACTTTTATCAGGCAGGTCTGTGCTCTTAAATAGATAGATTGTGGGAGTAAAGACTAATTGTAATTGGAGTCCTTTTCAGGACTAGGTTACATCAGTTCCTATCAGTTTTTGCCAGGCAGGTCTGTGCCAGTGCTGTGCAAGTTTTTTTCACAGCATTTGGCTGAATCTAGCAAAGCTAATCCTTTTTGGCCTATTGCAGAGTGTGTTAGTCAGTGGAGTAGCCTATCTGTGTTGCAAGATATACCACCTGTGTATAGAATACCAATTTTTTTACTGCACCTAGTGAAGTAAAATCTTTTGGGCATAGCATCATTCTATTAGTCCATCTATACTGACCTCCATCAGGTTGCAAACTGAATATAATTTTTTTCTGCATCTAGCTCTGAAAAAATATTTGGGCTTCTAGCAGTGTGTGGGACTTGGTCTATTAGTCCATCTATACTGACCTCCATCAGGTTGCAAATTAAAAATAATTTTTTTCTTCATTTAGCTCTGAAAAAATATTTGGGCTTCTAGCAGTGTGTGGGACTTGTTCTATTAGTCCTTCTATACTGACCTCCAGCAGGTTGCAAATTGAATATAATTTTTTTCTGCATCTAGCTCTGAAAAAATATTTGGGCTTCTAGCGGTGTGTGGGACTTGGTCTATTAGTCCATCTATACTGACCTCCATCAGGTTGCAAATTAAAAATAATTTTTTTCTGCATCTAGCTCTGAAAAAATATTTGGGCTTCTAGCAGTGTGTGGGACTTGGTCTATTAGTCCATCTATACTGACCTCCATCAGGTTGCAAATTAAAAATAATTTTTTTCTGCATCTAGCTCTGAAAAAATATTTGGGCTTCTAGCAGTGTGTGGGACTTGGTCTATTAGTCCATCTATACTGACCTCCATCAGGTTGCAAATTGAATAAAAAAAATTTCTGCATCTAGCTCTGAAAAAATATTTGGGCTTCTAGCGGTGTGTGGGACTTGGTCTATTAGTCCATCTATACTGACCTCCATCAGGTTGCAAATTAAAAATAATTTTTTTCTGCATCTAACCCAGCCAATAGTTTTGGCCTAATACCACAGTTTGGCCACTCAGCTCTGCTCGGTTACCATCCATTGTTTTTTTGTGCAAACAACTCCAGAGTTGTGAATTAGTTAACCACCAAAATGAGTGGAAAAAGGCCTGCTGCTGGTGGAAAGGGGAATAGGCGTGTTGGGAAGGGGAAAAAAGGTTGTGTCCGTGGGGTAGGTGCAGAAGAAAGACCATCTTCCAGCCAAACTAAAATGTCTACTTCTTTTAGCGGACAATGTGATAAGATCCCTTTCTTACGGCCACGCCAATCGCTACAAATTCCAGATGAGGCACAAAAACAGCAGGTGCTTCAACGGATATCAAGTGCTCCTTTAAGTGGGCTCTCCTCCACATCAACTTCAACATCACAAATACTCCAGTCCTCAAAGGTGTCACCCAAATCGCACTTGCTTCCTCACAGCTCCCAAATCTCCAGCTGCCCGTCTGAGTATGAGGTAGAACAGATGGTTGAGTCTGCAGAGCTGTTTACTCATACTATAGCCTGGGAATCAGAGGTCGACTCCAGCGCTTCTGTGAATCCAGACGAGGAAATGATCTGCACTGATGCCCAGAATCTTTATGAGTCGGATCCAGGACCAGACGCAGAAGGTTCTGACCATAATGTAGACTCTCATTCCCAAACTGTAACTCCTGTTGGTGGAGACAATGAGGAAGACGATGATAAGACTCAAATACCTGATTGGAGCGACAACTTTAGTTTTTTGTCAGGGCAGGAACAGGTTGGCTCTGAGGACTACGGGTGTGATAACGCACAGGGTGATGATGATGAGGTCGGAGATCCCACTTACTGTCAACCCACAGTCAGCCAAGAGATGAGGTAGGCAGAGGAGGTGGAGGAAGATGCTAGTGACGACGAGGTCAGGTTGCGCCTTCCTGGACAGAGACGTAGTACTGGAAGCACGTCAACAACTGCATCCTCAAACACAACTCTGCCTCTCACCACAAGTCGTGGTGGCTCTTCAGGTCGCATGGGTGCTAAGCCTTGCATAGCCTGGGCATTTTTTCAGATCGATAAAGATGACCCAACTCGTGTTATCTGTAACATTTGTCAGCAAAAGCTAAGTAGAGGCCAAAAAATACATAGTTTGAGTACTTCATGCATGAACCGGCACATGGACATGAAGCATAAGTTGCAGTGGGAAGCTCAGTGTGCTACAATGCGGTCTAGCCGGCCGGGCCAACCACCGTCTGCCATATCTTGTGCATCCGCGGCCTCTTCATCCTCTGTGACTGGGGGGACAGCAGTCACACCTGTTTTGGGGTGCAGACCTGCCACCTCTTTACCCGCAACAGCCAGCGTGATTGGCAGGTCATCATTTTCTTTGGAGGTGGTAACACCAGCTGGTCTTGAGCGCTGTCCGACATCGATAGCACCACCTTTGGATCAAGGCAACCTAACATGTCCGCCTGCATCTTCCTCACAGACCGGCAGTTTGCCGGGGACACCCTTATCAACCCCGTCTAAGCACAATAGCCAGCCCTCGGTCCCTCAGATGTGGACAAGTAAAAGACCATTTCCTCCTAGCCATGAGAAAGCTAAGAGGTTGAATTTCACCATCTGCAAGCTCTTGGCTACAGAAATGCTGCCTTTCCGCCTGGTGGACACAGAGGATTTTCGAGACCTTATGTCCGTCGCAGTGCCCCAGTACCAGATGCCCAGTCGGCACTACTTCTCAAAGAAAGGTGTGCCTGCGCTCCACCAGCATGTCGCACACAACATCACCGCTTCTTTGAGAAACTCTGTGTGTGACAGGGTGCATTTCACCACAGACACTTGGACGAGTAGGCATGGACAGGGGCGTTACATGTCGCTGACTGGGCACTGGGTAACTATGGTGACAGCAGGACAAGGGGCTGCTGTCCAAGTCTTGCCGTCCCCACGAGTTGTGCGTCAATCCTCTTTATGTCATTTTTCCTCCACTGCTTCTGCCTCCTCAACCTCCTCTCGGTCTTCCACCTGCACCCAAAGCCTGTCTGGTCATGCCACAAGCTTTCTAACTGCGCAGAAGGGATCCTGCACACCTCCTTACTATGCTGGCAGTAGGGCTCAACGTCATCAGGCGGTTTTTACATTGAAATGTCTGGGAAATGTGAGTCACACAGCTGAGGAGTTGTGGTCAGCTCTGGAGAACCAATTTCATGAATGGTTGTCTCCACTGGACCTGAAACCAGGGAAGGCCGTGTGCGACAATGCTGCAAACCTGGGTGCGGCCCTTCGCCGGGGCAATGTCACACACGTGCCTTGTATGGCTCACGTGTTGAACCTGGTTGTCCAGCAATTTTTAGCCCACTATCCCAGACTAGATGGCCTTCTGCAGAGGGCACGGTCGCTGTGTGCTCACTTCCGCCGTTCGCATCCCGCAGCTCAGCGACTTACATCTCTACAGAAGTCGTTGGGCCTGCCACTTCACCGGCTAAAATGCGATGTGCCTACCCGGTGGAATTCAACTCTGCACATGTTGCAGCGACTGTGGCAGCACCGACAAGCCCTGGTGCAATACGTTCTGACGTATAGCCTGGGCCAACGAGATTCAGAGGTGGGGCAAATCACGCTGGAGGAGTGGTCTCAGATCAGGGACCTATGCACCCTTCTGCACAGTTTTGAAATGGCGACGAAGATGTTTAGTGCTGACGATGCCATTATCAGCATGACTATTCCGGTGATTTACATGCTGGAGCACATGTTAAACAGAATTCGGAGTCAGGTGGTGGCACAAGAGGAGGTGGAGGAAGTAGAGGAGGAGGAGTTGTATGCGGAAGGGCTAACATCTGCAAGGTCCAGACGGTCGGCAGCACCAGGGCGGCAGGCATGTGAGGGTGGGGGAGATGATTTTACCAGGGCGCATGGTAGCAGCCAAACTAGTGAGGAAGGTGCAGGAGCCCAGGAAGAAGTGGAGGACGAACTGATGGAAGACTCATCAGATGAGGGAGACCTTGATCACATTTCTGTTGTGCGAGGTTGGGGGGAGAGGACAGAGGAAGGAAGCATGATTGTTACCTCGAGACCAACACAACAGGGACTTGGTGCTCCTGGATGCGCAACACACATGAGTGCCTTCTTGCTGCACTACCTGCAACATGACCCTCGAATTGTGAGAATTAGAAATAATCCTGACTACTGGGTTGCCACACTGTTAGATCCCCGGTACAAAAGTAAATTTGCAGAAATTATTCCTGCCATAGAAAGGGATGCACGCATGCAGGAGTATCAGCAGAGACTGTTGCAGAATCTTACATGTGCTTTTCCACAAAATACCAGTGGTGCACGTAGTGAATCTCACAGTTCCAACTTGCCAACCGTGGTCTGTATGGAATTGTTCAATAAAGGGCCCAAAATTAAGATAACATAGATGGGAGAGGTCTCTATGAATAGGAATTCCTAAGTATTTGATACCCTGTGAGGGCCAGGCAAAGGGAAAGTTGGACTGGATGGAATCCTATATGGATTTAGGGAGGGAGACATCGAGGGCCTCAGACTTCGCTGCATTGATTTTAAAATTTTACCATGTAACAAAGTGATCTATTTCAGCCATAACAGCAGGGATGGATATATGTGATTGAGTGATATATACTAGGACATCATCAGCAAATAGAGAGCACTTGTACTCGGTGCCTCCCACCTCAATCCACCTAATATTGGGGTTATGGCGAATTGATGAGAGCAGGTGCTCCGTCACTAGGATGTATAAGAGAGGGGACAGAGGACATCCCTGCCTTGTCCCATTGGTGATTGTGAAAGGTGATGAAAATGTTCTGACGCACCCCCTGGGCCTTGGGACACCCGGAGCCGGACCCTTTTTGGTGGATGCTGGTGGTTATAGTCTTCGTGGCGGCGATCCGGTTCCGTGGCTCAGGGCGGTCAAACCAGTGGCGGAACTATTTATGTGGTTTTGATGTTTAAATGTCCGACTACGCCACCCGTGGATTGCGGTCAGAGTGAACCGCCGCTACAGGGCAGACCGCTAAGGCTGGTGTTGTGGGTGCAGCAGAGCGTAGCATAACTCCCCACGGGAGGAGTATAGCCTCAGGGCAGTGTATGCGGAGGATGGGGGTGATGGTGCAGGGCAGCAGCAGTAACGACACGGAGTCAGTGATGCAGTTCAGGGCCTTTACTCACAGTTCTTATTATCCAGACCACGTCTGCAGGTAACGGCTGCCCACGTCGTACTGTGCTCACCAGGTGAGGGGCTCAGACAACTCCCAGATAACTTTGGAGCGCTTCACAGGACCCCCTTTGTGTGTCCTTTGTCTGGCCTTTCTTACCAACACTTCTGTCCGGCTGCCTCGGGCCTCCTCTTGGTAAACTTGGCGCCAGTTTCCCTGACCCTATGTGGTGCCTTCCTAGCGGGTGGAGCAAGGGGCTGCGCCACATAAAATGTCAGAGCCTCCGGTTTCTAGCTGAGGGTCGTTTCCTGCCTCCACTAGTTCGGGGACCGGTCTCCCCCTTTGGCCTGACCCCTCCACGCAGGTGGATTCGGGCGTGCGGTGGCGACTCGCCCGTCCGCACCCCTGGGATCCCTTCATTCCTCGTTCCTGGAGCCTTCTCCGCTCCTCTTCCTTCCTTCTCCCTCTTGCAGGCCTGGGCCTCTGTTACTAGGCCCGCCTCCGGAGCAGAGCTCATGCAGAGCCCCTGCTCCCTGCCACTTCTGCTCAGACTTCTCTGCACTGAACTAAGATGGTGCCCACCTTTTATACTCCCTTCTCAATGCACCCAGGAACTGCTTCCTCCCTGCTCCTGCACTGCAGGGTTCCCCTTCCTCAGTGTTCCCTCCCCCCACTCCAGCCAGGGACAGGGACTGTCGTGCCCATCTCAGGGGCTTATTGGTCGCCCTGCCCCACGGCAATGTGGTGTAATGCATGCAGGTGTCGGGTCCTGATCCACACTCCATCCTTATCTGAGAGTGAGATATCACACCTCTGGGTGAGGTGCAATACGTCTGTAGCAACCGAGCCCTCGGTGCTACAGTTCCATTTATCTTCAGCCTAGGTGACGTATTGTGATACAGGGCCGTGATTTTGGCTATAAAAGGGTCCCCTAGACCCCTACCCCAAGCTTTTTAAGAGAATCATATATGGCGTGCCAGGAGACTCTATGGAATGCTTTCTCAGCATCCAACGAGAGTATCTACTTACAAATTTTTAACTGCATCTAGCCCAGGAAATACTTTGTGCCTAGTAGCAGTGTCTGCTAGTCAGCGGATTATCCCGGCTGTTAAGCAAGCTACACCACCTGTAGTTTGGACACTTAATTTTTTCAAAGGAAATGCTTCGGGACCACGGGATACTTAGTGAAGAGCATCAGGAGGCACCCCAAGGCATAGGGGCTGGGACTGGCACTAGGATGCCTTGCGGTGGACAGCCGAGCTCGATCCTTATAAAAGCTTTTTAACTGCAGCAGCTTTAGTGGACGCTACTGGAGCTGGAATTATGCGGCTGCTGGCATGAGACTTGCCCTCCAATAGATCCTTGTAAATGGATTTAAAGTGTATTCATTCAAATTAGAGGGACAATTTAAATGAAAAAGCTTAGAGCTGCCTCCACCACTGGGGGGCTCTCTCGACCCACCAGCGGACAGGCACCAGTATTGGGAGAGGGGGGCTGGCCGTCAGGGTTCACCGCGGCTCTGGCACAAACCCGGCGACACGGAGGTGGCACGGGCAGGAGCGGACTGGCCGTCTCGGCTTCTCACTTTTTGGATTTTAGAAGGGCATGACATGCCTATATCTGTGTCTCCCCCTCCTTTTACTCCTCCACCTCTTTTCTTTTCGCATGACTATATGTACTTGTCACTTTTCCATGTGTTAGTTGTGTCTTCTGAGCAGTTTGTCAGCTTTTGGACACCTTTGAAGGTGTTTTCTATGTGTTTCTATGTGTTTTTGTTTGCCTGCCATTGGTTTTAACGGTGTTCGAAGGTGTTCGACGAACAGTTCGACGAACAGTTCGGCGAACACACGGGTGTTCGACGAACCGAACCGAACTCGAACACTACGGGGGTGGCTCAACACTAATAACAACTACTGGAATACCTGTCACAATTAAGAATATGATGAAGAAGAAGAATATGAAGAAGATGAAGTAGAATATGAAGAAGAATAATAGTTGAATAAGAAGAATATGAAGAATGTAAAAAAAAAGAATAATACGAAGAAGGTGAAGAAGAAGAAGCTGAAGAAGGTGAAGAAGAAGTTGATGAAAAAGATGCTGATGCTGAGGATGATGAAGGAGAAAGAGTGGGAGAAGTAAAAAAGAAGATGAAGAGCATGGAAGTAGTGAAACAAATATCTGACAAAATATAAAAATACTTAGCATAGTCAATATTTCCGTAACTCCGAACGTCTTAAAAATAATATTAATTCCTGCTATTCCATTTGATTGGGCTAAACCTCTATGCCTTTATTGTCTCCCCCACCTCCCCCAATACATTCTACATTATTCTTAGTTGTTTTCCTTCATGTAGAATTTACCTACAAGGAAAGAAAGGGTTTATTTTCATTCCGATATTTCTGTCCCATTGACTTGCATTGGTTTCCGGTATCGGAATCGGCGATATCCGATACTTTTTGGGCATCGGTCCGATCCAATCCGATCCGATATTTCCCGATATCGGAAGGTATCGCTCAACACTAGTTATAATTCAATCCTCTACGTAGTTCAATATTCATTTCTAATTAATGTCTTATAGGCTTATATTTTAAGCATCTAATTAACATTGTGTGCTTACTTCCATGAGGGGGTCTGTGTCTGAAACCTTGTCCATGGGAGCAGGACAATGCATGCCTTCTCCATGGAAAACTTCAAGGCTACAAATAGAAACTTTCAGACTAAAACATAATCTTCAGATATACAGTATATAACATATGTTTAGGGATCTGCAGGAGTGGCAAATAGTGTTGAGCGAGCACTAAAATGCTCGGGTGCTCGAAGCTCGGGCCGAGCTCACCGTGATTCTCGGATGCTCGACCGAAGCAACAAGCCCAATGTTAGTCTATGGGAGACCCGAGCATTTTTGCGGCGGCACCCCTGGCAGTCTGTAGAAAGCCTAAAAAGTGCCCAAAACGATAGTGACAGTGCTCAAATGACATGGGGACAGCATGAGGATCGCCCCAGGAAGCATTTCTGACCCCCAGGTCACTGCTGTCAACAATGTGGTCAGAGGTATTAAGCCACTTTTACGGACTCACAATAAAACGTTCAAAAATGAAACTGAAACTGTTTTCCTGTGAAATATGTTAAGGAACATCCTTTCCAGGGTAAAGACTTGTGTATAAGGTAAAATAAATAACCAAAAAGAAAAATACTCCTCCACACCTTGGGCTATGTTCACAAGTAGCATTTTTTATGCGTTTTTGCACTTTTGTATTGCTTTCAACCGTGACAAATGCATTCACCCGGAAATGTCATTTTAACATTTTACAACCTTATCTTGCCATGTGCTGTGTGACACATGCATACAGTGCTGAAAAGACATGGAAACAGCATGGGGAAGACCCCTGGAAGCATCTCTGACACCCAGGTCACTGCCTAAAAGTGTGCCCATCAGAAGTGATCCTTGCCGCATCAGAAGATGCAGACTTGCAACTATCCCCGGGCAAGTCCTTGTCCCAGGGCAGTGTTCAATTGTACCTCCCCCATTCCTTGCAATGCAAGCACAAATATGCAGCCAACCACCCACCACCCGCAGACTGCAATACTATACTGCTAGCTTGCACTTGAAATGGGGCCTTTCAGTTTGGAGGAGGCCGAAGCTGTCCACTACCTCATGGCTGCTTCGGCAGCGAGGTATCCATACTCAGTCCCCAGCTGCCCGGCGGCCGGGTGTCCACACGTGGTCCCCAGCCACCTGGGGGCGGCCGGGTGTCCATAAACGGTCCCCAGCCACCCCTATTTCTCCTGTCACCTTCCCACACACTTTTCTTAGCCTGGCCTGCTTTAGGGCAGCATTGGATGAGCCCACCAGAGAACCAGACTCCTCTGGTGGGCCCTGGCTTCTCCATCAGGGGAGTTGAGAGTGCCAAGGTGAGGAGCATGATGATGATGATAGAAGTTAGCATCTGCTTTGTTTTCTTGGAATGCAAGCGTAAGTGTGCAGCCTGCCACCACCCACCCCCAGGCTGCAATACTATACTGCTAGTGTGGTGCCCCTGAGGGTTCAGTCGCCACAGAGGTACTACACCTCACCCAGAGGTGTGGCATCTCCTTCTTCAGGTAAGGAAGGAGTACTGTCTCGGGACCCCAACACCCGCATTCAACACTACACTACTCCAGGTCGGCTGGAAGGGCATTGTGCACTTCTTCTGTTGCCCTGTCCCTGGCTGCAGTGGGGGGAACCAAAGAGAGGGGGAATCAGTAGTGGGTGCGGGTGGAGGACGTAGAACGGGGAGCACTTAGAGAATAGATATTAAAAGGGAAGCCATCTTAGCGACGGGGGGAAGTTCAGTCCATGAGTAGTAAGGAGAGGAGAGGAGGGGAGCAGAGTCTCTTCAGGAGCTCTGCTCCATAGTGGGGCCTAGTAAGAGAGGCCCAGGAGTGAGAGGGGAGCAAGGGAGGAATGCCCCAGGAACAGAAGGGAGCCCAGGGGGTACGGTGAGTGCAAGACCGCACCCGTACATCCGAATCTGCCAAGTGTCAGAGGGATCAGGCCGCAGGAAAGGAACCGGTCCCTGGACCAGCCGGGTCTCGGCTGGAAAAACCGGAGGCTTCTGCACTTCCATGGTGCAGTTGCCACAACCTCACCCCAGCCGCCGTGAAGGGCACCAAGTAGGTCCGGGAACTCCAGGTTGCCCAGAAGGATCTCAGAGTACCCGATCAGGACTGTGTGTGGGGAGCGCAAGGCAGAAGGGAGAAGACCCAGCGCGGGAAGTCGGCCAAGGAAGGAACATAAAGAAAGGGGGTCCCGTTAAGTGCTTCTGATACACCTGAAGGAGTGCTGAACCCCTGCCTGGCCAATGCAGTGTGACGCAGGAGTCTGACACCTGGACAGTGTACCCGAGGAACCTAAAAAGAGCTGTGAGTAAACTCGGATGACTGCACTCCACTGTCTCTGTCAGTTATTTCCACCACGCTACCGCGCCTGCACTACAATGCCCAGCATCACTATCTGCAACTACACTGCCCCGGGGGCCCGCTCCACCTGTGGGGAGAAGAAACATCCCAGCTGCCATCCCATCACCCCAGGAGGTCTGCAGCAGCGCCTGTACTCAATACCGGGAACCACAGGTGGCGTCACGAGACAAAAACTGTTAACAAACCCCCTTTTAAAGAGTGACCCCAGAGTACGGGCCCGGGAGCCGACTGCCGTGACATCCCACAGAAGGTCAAGGCCCCCTGTACCAAGTAACCCCCGTATCCCCCTGGGCGAGTCACTAGCTTGCTTGCACTTGAAACTAGGCCTTTTAGGCTTGTGGAGGCAGACACCGGCCACCATGTCATGGCTGCCTCGGCGGCCTGGTATCCATACTCAGTCCCCAGCCGACCAGCGGCCGGGTGTCCACACTCGGTCCCCAGCTGCCAGGGGGCAGCTGGGTGTCCATACTCGGTCCCCAGCCGCCCCTTTTTGTCCCGGTGCACCTTATACACAAGAGCGCATACCAGAACATTACCTGTGCCCTCCCCAGTGTATTTAGTGGGAAGAACAGCCTATTCCGCTGTAGTGTGTGCACGCCAACCCCCTGTTCATGGCACATGCGAAGATGCCTCCCGCCCTGTACCTGTCGTTGCAGACTTGCAACTATCCCTGTTCAAGTCCTTGTCCCAGGGCAGTGTTCAATTGTACCTCCCCCATTCCTTGCAATGCAAGCGCAAGTATGCAGCCTGCCACCCACCCACCCCCAGGTTGCAATACAATACTGCTTGCTTGCTTGCACTTAAATTGGGCCTTTTAGGTATGTGAAGGCAGAATCTGGCCACCACATCATAGCTGCATCGGCGGCCTGGTATCCATGCTCAGTCCCCAGCCGCCTGGCGGCCGGGTGTCCACGCTTGGTCCCCAGCTGCCAGGGGGCGGCCGGGTGTCGATACTCGGTCCCCAGCCGCTCTCGGGGCCGGGTGTCCATAAACGGTCCCCAGCCGCCCCTATTTGTCCCGGTGCGCCTTATACACAAGAGCGCATACCAAAACATTACCTGTGCCCTCCCCAGTGTATTTAGTGGGAAGAACAGCCTATTCCGCTGTAGTGTGTGCACGCCAACCCCCTGTTCATGGCACATGCGAAGATGCCTCCCGCCCTGTACCTGTCGTTGCAGACTTGCAACTATCCCTGTTCAAGCCCTTGTCCCAGGGCAGTGTTCAATTGTACCTCCCCCATTCCTTGCAATGCAAGCGCAAGTATGCAGCCTGCCACCCACCCACCCCCAGGCTGCAATACAATACTGCTTGCTTGCTTGCACTTGAAATTGGGCCTTTTAGGTATGTGAAGGCAGAATCTGGCCACCACATCATAGCTGCGTCGGCGGCCTGGTATCCATACTCAGTCCCCAGCCGCCTGGCGGCCGGGTGTCCATGCTTGGTCCCCAGCTGCCAGGGGGCGGCCGGGTGTCCATACTCGGTCCCCAGCTGCCCCTATTTGTCCCGGTGCACCTTATACACAAGCGCACATACCAAAACATTACCTGTGCCCTCCCCAGTGCATTTAGTGGGAAGAACAGCCTAACATGTGGACAAGTGAATGTGGCCAGGGATGGTCCATCTCACTGACGCCTTCACACTGGGTTAATATTGTGGAAGCCGGGACACAGTTGGACACTGGGATGCAACACGTCCTCCAGACATAGAGAATTGCGGGAAAAAATCCTATTAGCCGGCCATACAATATATGGTCCGTAACCCCTGTAAAGCTAACAACACCAACAGAAGTTCACTTTGGGAGAAAGAAGTGAAACAAGAGGGGGACAAAGGACCCCTATACTATAAGTAATTACCTCTATTATCCTGTAGATGTCCTTAGGGATGTTAGTCTCTGAGCAGGGTGCTCTTTTCTTACCCTGCCTTTTCTAGATGTCCTCTCTCTTCCCTATCCGTTTTTATACCTTCTCATCGCTATTGTGTAATTTAATTTATATTGTGTAATAAAATTTATATATTTTTGATTCAAACCCCTTTCGTGTCAGTTTGGGATTATCTACAGGATAATAGAGGTAATTACTTATAGTATAAGGGTCCTTTGTCCCCCTCTTGTTTCACTTCTTTCTCCCAAAGTGAACTTCTGTTGGTGTTGATAGAGAATTGCGGGTCCTGCATCAATCAGGCTTCAACACAAAGTTCAGAAGGTAGACAGCAGCAGTGGTTGGCCTCCTACACAACGAGTAAATTATTCATGATCATGAGACCATCCATCTCCTTAGCTTTCTGTTCCTTGGAATGCAAGCACATGTATGTAGTAGCGGCTAGGCCTGAGGTGGTCAGCGTTTTGGCGCATGTCCTACCTCCTCCGAGGATTGCTGGATGTTTTCCTGCTACTTTCCCAGTTCTATGACTCCCGTTAAAACAAAGCTTCAGGTGATGAATGATGGATGAGGTGGTGGCAAAGGAGAAAGAGCAGGAGGAACAGGGACCATTCACATCAATATCAGGCCAGTCAACCACACATGTCTTGTAGGATATGTTTCTGTACCAAAAGGAGCGGTTCGGCTACACAGTTATGGGGCATACAGTGAGTGCAATGCCTACCAAAATTTTCGAGGCACTCCAATGCCCCTTGGAAGTGACATGGAGGTCAGAGGGCCTTAACTAAACCATTTTTTCCATTTGTAGCAACTGGGTCTCTTGTACACTGTTGGCCTAATCAGTGAATGGAAGGCTTTCCAAAAATTATGAGGAACTGCAAAGCCCCTTGAAAAAACGTGGATTACAGCGTACTAAAAACCTTCTACCCATTATTGGGGAGTGGGTCTCCCTTAGTGTTCGCCTATGCATTGAAAAGCAAAAGCTGACTAAAATTAGGAGGAAATGAAATGCCCGTTGGAAGAGTTGTGGAGGTTAGAGGTAATTAAAACAACATTTCAATACCCCTTGGAAGAGCTGTGGAGTTCAGAGTGGTTTAGCAAGACGTTTTTAATGCCCCTTTGAAGAGACGTGGAGGTCCCAGTGGAATAAAAAGGCAATATCAATGCCCCTTGGAAGAGTGGTGGAGGTCCCAGTGGAATAAAAAGACAATATCAATGCCCCTTGGAAGAGTGGTGGAGGTTACAGTGGAATAAAAAGACAATATCACTGCCCCTTGGAAGAGTGGTGGAGTTCGCAGTGGAATAAAAAGACAATATCAATGACCCTTGGAAGAGACGTGGAGGTCACAGTAGCTTAACAAGACAATTTTAATGCTCATTGGAAGAGACGTGGAGTTCAGAGTGGTTTAAAAAGACGATTTTAATGCCCCTTGGAAGAGACGTGGAGGTCACAGTAGCTTAACATGACGGTTTTAATGCCCCTTGGAAGAGACGTGGAGGTCACAGTGGAATAAAAAGACAATATCAATGCCCCTTGGAAGAGACGTGGAGGTCCCAGTGGAATAAAAAGATAATATCAATGACCCTTGGAAGAGACGTGGAGGTCACACTAGCTTAACAAGACGATTTTAATGCCCCTTACAAGAGCCATGCAGTACAGCATATTAAAAATATTATTCCCATTATTGGGGAGTGGTTCTCCCATATTCTTTGCCTATGCATTCCAAGCAAAAGCTGGCAAAAATTAGGATGGAGGAACTTGCAATGCCCCTTACAAGAGCCATGCAGTACAGCATATTAAAAACATTATTCCCATTATTCGGGAGTGGGTCTCCCATAGTCTTTGCCTATGCCTTCCAAGCAAAAGCTGCCAATAATTAGGATGGAGGAACTTGCAATGCCCCTTACAAGAGCCATGCAGTACAGCATATTAAAAACATTATTCCCATTATTGGGGAGTGGGTCTCCCATAGTCTTTGCCTATGCCTTCCAAGCAAAAGCAGCCAAAAATTAGGACGGAGGAACTTGCAATGCCCCTTACGAGAGCCATGCAGTGCAGCATATTAAAAACATTATTCGCATTATTGGGGAGTGGGTCTCCCATAGTCTTTGCCTTTGCCTTCCAGCAAAAGCTGCCAAAAATTAGGATGGAGGAACTTGCAATGCCCCTTACGAGAGCCATGCAGTACAGCATATTAAAAACATTATTCCCATTATTGGGGAGTGGGTCTCCCATAGTCTTTGCCTATGCCTTCCAAGCAAAAGCAGCCAAAAATTAGGACGGAGGAACTTGCAATGCCCCTTACAAGAGCCATGCAGTACAGCATATTAAAAACATTATTCTCATTATTGGGGAGTGGGTCTCCCATAGTCTTTGCCTATGCCTTCCAAGCAAAAGCTGCCAAAAATTAGGACGGAGGAGCTTGCAATGCCCCTTACAAGAGCCATGCAGTACAGCATATTAAAAACATTATTCCCATTATTGGGGAGTGGGTCTCCCATAGTCTTTGCCTATGCCTTCCAAGCAAAAGCTGCCAAAAATTAGGATGGAGGAACTTGCAATGCCCCTTAAAAGAGCCATCCAGTACAGCATATTAAAAACATTATTCTCATTATTGGGGAGTGGGTCTCCCATAGTCTTTGCCTATGCCTTCCAAGCAAAAGCTGCCAAAAATTAGGACGGAGGAGCTTGCAATGCCTCTTACAAGAGCCATGCAGTACAGCATATTAAAAACATTATTCCCATTATTGGGGAGTGGGTCTCCCATAGTCTTTGCCTATGCCTTCCAAGCAAAACTGCCAAAAATTAGGATGGAGGAGCTTACAATGCTTCTTACAAGAGCCATGCAGTACAGCATATTAAAAATATTATTCCCATTATTGGGGAGTGGGTCTCCCATAGTCTTTGCCTATGCCTTCCAAGCAAAAGCTGCCAAAAATTAGGACGGAGGAACTTGCAATGCTTGCAACACGACCACGGTCACCCTGGTGATATAGTGGTGGTGGAGGCTGAGGATAAGGAGAGGAGCAAAAAACAGCCGAAATGAGGAAGTTTATACCCATGTGTGGGTGTGAAGCGGTGCATGGGAATACACCTCCCGAAATAACACAGTGGTTTTGACTTTATGTTACTCTGCTGTCATTTGGTGGTGATGAGAAGTCTTGCCCAATCTAGCTCTTGTTCATTTTGATAAGGGTCATCTAGTCAGCATTGTCAGTTGACAGGCGAGTGCGCTTATCAGTTATAATTCCCCCAGCGGCACTAAAAACATGCTCCGATAACACGCTAGTGGCAGGGCAGGCCAGGACCTCCAAGGCGTACAGAGCGAGTTCATTCCAAGCATCCAGCTTGGATACCCAATAATTAAAAGGCACAGAGGAATCACGGAGGATGCTGATACGGTCGACAAGGTACTCCCTCACCATCTTTTGAAACTTTCCACTCCTTGTGAGAGTACCCCGTGCCTCAGGGCCTGTAAGCTGGGCAGGTCTCAGAAAATTGTCCCAGAACGTTGACAGTGTTCCCCTGCCTCTGCTGGATTGGAGTTGTGTCTCTCTCGCCTGTACTGTGACCTCTGCCGCTAGCGTGAATTTTTTTTAACAGTTCTGCAGCAAGGGCCTTCTGGTACTGCCCCATTTTTGTAGACCTCTCCACCTCAGGAATAAGAGAGTGAAAGTTCTCCTTGTAGCGGGGGTCTAAAAGTGTCACCAATAGAGTTGAGCCACCCCCGTAGTGTTCGAGTTCGGTTCGGTTCTTCGAACACCCGTATGTTCGCCGAACTGTTCGTCGAACTGTTCGTCGAACACCGTCGAATACCGTTAAAACCAATGGCAGGCAAACAAAAACACATAGAAACTAGAGATGAGCGTTGTTCTACTCGAACTGTTCGCCAGTCTCAAATTCGAGCTGTTTTGGGCGGTGTTCGAGCCGTTCGGCGAACACGAACAATTTGAGAAAAATTCGGCTGTTCGAGGTTATGTTCGATAACTGTTCGTGCACCAAAATCATAACTGGATTTTTTCTCAGTAATGATGAAAATTAATGTTAATACGCAGTTTGAGTGTACAGCGGGGTGGGGGGAGGGGCAGGGGATGGATCTCTGCAGGAACAATGAAGATCTCCATTTTTTTTTCTCTTTCCCGCATTTACAGTGGGGAGGTGCAATCTGTCAGCCTATCAGCAGCGCACACACGGAGCGAAGTGCTTTTTTTCACACAAGCAAGGGCATGTGTCATTGGCAGTGTATGTCACATGTCCTTGCCCTATAAGACAAAGCCATTTTCCCCGTCGCCACCATTTTCTCACTGCTGCAGCTGCGTGTTAGACGGCACCGCTGTTGCTGTGTGCGCTATACCTTGTTAATTTCAAGCCAATTTTCGCACAAATATACAGATAGCTTGGGAGTAGGGAATAGTTGTGATTGCAGTCCTTTTAAGGACTAGGTTACAGCATTTCCTACGACTTTTATCAGGCAGGTCTGTGCTCTTAAATAGATAGGTTGTGGGAGTAAAGACTAATTGTAATTGGAGTCCTTTTCAGGACTAGATTACATCAGTTCCTATCAGTTTTTGCCAGGCAGGTCTGTGCCAGTGCTGTGCAAGTTTTTTTCACAGCATTTGGCTGAATCTAGCAAAGCTAATCCTTTTTGGCCTATTGCAGAGTGTGTTAGTCAGTGGAGTAGCCTATCTGTGTTGCAAGATATACCACCTGTGTATAGAATACCAATTTTTTTACTGCACCTAGTGAAGTAAAATATTTTGGGCATAGCATCATTCTATTAGTCCATCTATACTGACCTCCATCAGGTTGCAAACTGAATCTAATTTTTTTCTGCATCTAGCTCTGAAAAAATATTTGGCCTTCTAGCAGTGTGTGGGACTTGTTCTATTAGTCCACCTATACTGACCTCCATCAGGTTGCAAACTGAATATATTTTTTTCTGCATCTACCTCTGAAAAAATATTGGGCTTCTAGCTGTGTGTGGGACTTGTTGTATTAGTCCATCTATACTGACCTCCATCAGGTTGCAAACTGAATATATTTTTTTCTGCATCTACCTCTGAAAAAATATTGGGCTTCTAGCTGTGTGTGGGTCTTGTTCTATTAATCCATCTATACAGACCTCCATCAGGTTGCAAACTGAATATAATTTTTTTCTGCATCTAGCTCTGAAAAAATATTTGGCCTTCTAGTAGTGTGTGGGACTTTCTCTGTTAGTCCATCTATACTGACCTCCATCAGGTTGCAAACTGAATATATTTTTTTCTGCATCTACCTCTGAAAAAATATTGGGCTTCTAGCTGTGTGTGGGTCTTGTTCTATTAATCCATCTATACTGACCTCCATCAGGTTGCAAACTGAATATAATTTTTTTCTGCATCTAGCTCTGAAAAAATATTTGGCCTTCTAGTAGTGTGTCGGACTTTCTCTATTAGTCCATCTATACTGACCTCCATCAGGTTGCAAATTAAAAATAATTTTTATCTGCATCTACAGTACCTCTGAAAAAATATTTGGGCTTCTAGCTGTGTGTGGGACTTGTTGTATTAGTCCATCTATACTGACCTCCATCAGGTTGCAAACTGAATATATTTTTTTCTGCATCTACCTCTGAAAAAATATTGGGCTTCTAGCTGTGTGGGACTTGTTGTATTAGTCCATCTATACTGACCTCCATCAGGTTGCAAACTGAATATATTTTTTTCTGCATCTACCTCTGAAAAAATATTGGGCTTCTAGCTGTGTGTGGGTCTTGTTCTATTAATCCATCTATACAGACCTCCATCAGGTTGCAAACTGAATATATTTTTTTTCTGCATCTAGCTTTGAAAAAATATTTGGCCTTCTAGCAGTGTGTGGGACTTGTTCTATTAGTCCACCTATACTGACCTCCACCAGGTTGCAAATTCAAAATAATTTTTTGTATGCATCTAGCTCTGAAAAAATATTTGGCCTTCTAGCAGTGTGTGGGACTTTCTCTGTTAGTCCATCTATACTGACCTCCATCAGGTTGCAAACTGAATCTAATTTTTTTCTGCATCTAGCTCTGAAAAAATATTTGGCCTTCTAGCAGTGTGTCGGACTTTCTCTATTAGTCCATCTATACTGACCTCCATCAGGTTGCAAATTAAAAATAATTTTTATCTGCATCTACAGTACCTTTGAAAAAATATTTGGGCTTCTAGCTGTGTGTGGGACTTGTTGTATTAGTCCATCTATACTGACCTCCATCAGGTTGCAAACTTAATATATTTTTTTCTGCATCTACCTCTGAAAAAATATTGGGCTTCTAGCTGTGTGTGGGTCTTGTTCTATTAATCCATCTATACAGACCTCCATCAGGTTGCAAACTGAATATAATTTTTTTCTGCATCTACCTCTGAAAAAATATTGGGCTTCTAGCTGTGTGTGGGACTTGTTGTATTAGTCCATCTATACTGACCTCCATCAGGTTGCAAACTGAATATATTTTTTTTTGCATCTACCTCTGAAAAAATATTGGGCTTCTAGCTGTGTGTGGGACTTGTTCTATTAATCCATCTATACAGACCTCCATCAGGTTGCAAACTGAATATATTTTTTCTGCATCTACCTCTGAAAAAATATTTGGCTTCTAGCTGTGTGTGGGACTTGTTGTATTAGTCCATCTATACTGACCTCCATCAGGTTGCAAACTGAATATATTTTTTTCTGCATCTACCTCTGAAAAAATATTGCGCTTCTAGCTGTGTGTGGGACTTGTTGTATTAGTCCATCTATACTGACCTCCATCAGGTTGCAAATTGAATATAATTTTTTTCTGCATCTAACCCAGCCAATAGTTTTGGCCTAATACCACAGTTTGGCCACTCAGCTCTGCTCGGTTACCATCCATTGTTTTTTTGTGCAAACAACTCCAGAGTTGTGAATTAGTTAACCACCAAAATGAGTGGAAAAAGGCCTGCTGCTGGTTGAAAGGGGAATAGGCGTGTTGGGAAGGGGAAAAAAGGTTGTGTCCGTGGGGTAGGTGTTAAAGCAACAGTAACATCTGCAGAAGAAAGACCATCTTCCAGCCAAACTAAAATGTCTACTTCTTTTAGCGGACAATGTGATAAGATCCCTTTCTTACGGCCACGCCAATCGCTACAAATTCCAGATGAGGCACAAAAACAGCAGGTGCTTCAACGGATATCAAGTGCTCCTTTAAGTGGGCTCTCCTCCACATCAACTTCAACATCACAAATACTCCAGTCCTCAAAGGTGTCACCCAAATCGCACTTGCTTCCTCACAGCTCCCAAATCTCCAGCTGCCCGTCTGAGTATGAGGTAGAACAGATGGTTGAGTCTGCAGAGCTGTTTACTCATACTATAGCCTGGGAATCAGAGGTCGACTCCAGCGCTTCTGTGAATCCAGACGAGGAAATGATCTGCACTGATGCCCAGAATCTTTATGAGTCGGATCCAGGACCAGACGCAGAAGGTTCTGACCATAATGTAGACCCTCATTCCCAAACTGTAACTCCTGTTGGTGGAGACAATGAGGAAGACGATGATAAGACTCAAATACCTGATTGGAGCGACAACTTTAGTTTTTTGTCAGGGCAGGAACAGGTTGGCTCTGAGGACGACGGGTGTGATAACACACAGGGTGATGATGATGAGGTTGGAGATCCCACTTACTGTCAACCCACAGTCAGCCAAGAGATGAGGTCAGCAGAGGAGGTGGAGGAAGATGCTAGTGACGACGAGGTCAGGTTGCGCCTTCCTGGACAGAGACGTAGTACTGGAAGCACGTCAACAACTGCATCCTCAAACACAACTCTGCCTCTCACCACAAGTCGTGGTGGCTCTTCAGGTCGCATGGGTGCTAAGCCTTGCATAGCCTGGGCATTTTTTCAGATCGATAAAGATGACCCAACTCGTGTTATCTGTAACATTTGTCAGCAAAAGGTAAGTAGAGGCCAAAAAATACATAGTTTGAGTACTTCATGCATGAACCGGCACATGGACATGAAGCATAAGTTGCAGTGGGAAGCTCAGTGTGCTACAATGCGGCCTAGCCGGCCGGGCCAACCACCGTCTACCATATCTTGTGCATCCGCGACCTCTTCATCCTCTGTGACTGGGGGGACAGCAGTCACACCTGTTTTGGGGCGCAGACCTGCCACCTCTTTACCCGCAACAGCCAGCGTGATTGGCAGGTCATCATTTTCTTTGGAGGTGGTAACACCAGCTGGTGTTGAGCGCTGTCCGACATCGATAGCACCACCTTTGGATCAAGGCAACCTAACATGTCCGCCTGCATCTTCCTCACAGACCGGCAGTTTGCCGGGGACACCCTTATCAACCCCGTCTAAGCACAATAGCCAGCCCTCGGTCCCTCAGATGTGGACAAGTAAAAGACCATTTCCTCCTAGCCATGAGAAAGCTAAGAGGTTGAATTTCACCATCTGCAAGCTCTTGGCTACAGAAATGCTGCCTTTCCGCCTGGTGGACACAGAGGATTTTCGAGACCTTATGTCCGTCGCAGTGCCCCAGTACCAGATGCCCAGTCGGCACTACTTCTCAAAGAAAGGTGTGCCTGCGCTCCACCAGCATGTCGCACACAACATCACCGCTTCTTTGAGAAACTCTGTGTGTGACAGGGTGCATTTCACCACAGACACTTGGACTAGTAGGCATGGACAGGGGCGTTACATGTCGCTGACTGGGCACTGGGTAACTATGGTGACAGCAGGACAAGGGGCTGCTGTCCAAGTCTTGCCGTCCCCACGAGTTGTGTGTCAATCCTCTTTATGTCAAAGTTCCTCCACTGCTTCTGCCTCCTCAACCTCCTCTCGGTCTTCCACCTGCACCCAAAGCCTGTCTGGTCATGCCACAAGCTTTCTAACTGCGCAGAAGGGATCCTGCACACCTCCTTACTATGCTGGCAGTAGGGCTCAACGTCATCAGGCGGTTTTTACTTTGAAATGTCTGGGAAATGTGAGTCACACAGCTGAGGAGTTGTGGTCAGCTCTGGAGAACCAATTTCATGAATGGCTGTCTCCACTGGACCTGAAACCAGGGAAGGCCGTGTGCGACAATGCTGCAAACCTGGGTGCGGCCCTTCGCCGGGGCAATGTCACACACGTGCCTTGTATGGCTCACGTGTTGAACCTGGTTGTCCAGCAATTTTTAGCCCACTATCCCAGACTAGATGGCCTTCTGCAGAGGGCACGGTCGCTGTGTGCTCACTTCCGCCGTTCGCATCCCGCAGCTCAGCGACTTACATCTCTACAGAAGTCTTTGGGCCTGCCACTTCACCGGCTAAAATGCGATGTGCCTACCCGGTGGAATTCAACTCTGCACATGTTGCAGCGACTGTGGCAGCACCGACAAGCCCTGGTGCAATACGTTCTGACGTATAGCCTGGGCCAACGAGATCCAGAGGTGGGGCAAATCACGCTGGAGGAGTGGTCTCAGATCAGGGACCTATGCACCCTTCTGCACAGTTTTGAAATGGCGACGAAGATGTTTAGTGCTGATGATGCCATTATCAGCATGACTATTCCGGTGACTTACATGCTGGAGCACATGTTAAACAGAATTCGGAGTCAGGTGGTGGCACAAGAGGAGGTGGAGGAAGTAGAGGAGGAGGAGTTGTATGCGGAAGGGCTAACATCTGCAAGGTCCAGACGGTCGGCAGCACCAAGGCGGCAGGCATGTGAGGGTGGGGGAGATGGTTTTACCAGGGTGCATGGTAGCAGCCAAACTAGTGAGGAAGGTGCAGGAGCCCAGGAAGAAGTGGAGGACGAACTGATGGAAGACTCATCAGATGAGGGAGACCTTGATCACATTTCTGTTGTGCGAGGTTGGGGGGAGAGGACAGAGGAAGGAAGCATGATTGTTACCTCGCCACCAACACAACAGGGACTTGGTGCTCCTGGATGCGCAACACACATGAGTGCCTTCTTGCTGCACTACCTGCAACATGACCCTCGAATTGTGAGAATTAGAAATAATCCTGACTACTGGGTTGCCACACTGTTAGATCCCCGGTACAAAAGTAAATTTGCAGAAATTATTCCTGCCATAGAAAGGGATGCACGCATGCAGGAGTATCAGCAGAGACTGTTGCAGAATCTTACATGTGCTTTTCCACAAAACACCAGTGGTGCACGTAGTGAATCTCACAGTTCCAACTTGCCAACCGTCGGACCGTCAAGTGTTCAGCACTCAAACCGTAACAGAACCACAGTATCTGCTGGTAACATCAATTTTGCGGAATCATTTCACCACCTTTTTAGCCCATCCTTTGCAAGGCCACAGGAGACAAGAAGTCTGACACATAGTCAACGCCTAGAGACGATGGTACAGGAGTATCTCCAAGTAAACATTGAAGCCACGACTGTGTCACTGGACCCTTGCTCTTTTTGGGCTTCCAATCTGGATAAATGGCCGGAGCTAGCCACTTACGCCTTGGAGATCTTGTCATGCCCCGCAGCCAGCGTTCTGTCTGAACGTGTGTTCAGCGCTGCTGGTGGTGTGCTGACAGATAAGCGCACGCGGCTCTCCACTGATAATGTAGACAGACTCACGTTCATAAAGATGAACAAATCATGGATCCGAAACGACTTTTCTACCCCTGTGTCATCCTGGGGAGAGTAAAAGCTTGATGATTGGTTAAAATCACCCTACCAACCGTTTTAAGCTTTCAAATTACTAATCATGTTTATCTGTATCTTGACTGGAAAATAATTTGGGCTTTGTAGCAGTGTGCAGCACTGATCCTATTAGGCCATCTATAATAAGCTCCACCAGATTTAAAATTAAAAATAATTTTTAGCTGCATCTAGCCCGGAAAATAATTTTGGGGCTCCGAGATGCGCAAGACACATAAGTGCCTTCTTGCTGCACTACCTGCAGCATGACCCTCATATTGTCAGAATTCGAAGTAATCATGACTACTGGGTTGCCACACTCTTAGATCCCCCAAACTTTTCGATCAACCTTTTCATTTTAATAAAGACCAAAAAAATGGTCATTTTTGAAATTATAAGCATTAGCAGGTTGTTAGAAACTGAAATCAAACAGTTTTCAACTCAAAACTTTATTCTAGGTGATGTTACATTTTCACATAGGACCCCTTGTTCGAAAGGAGCTTCTGAACTCTCTCGTCCATTGAATTTGTCAGGTTTTGGATGGTTTCTGCTTCAATTGTTTTGCATGAGGACAGAATACCCTCCCAGAGCTGTTGCTTAGATGTGAACTGCCTCCCGCCATCATAGACACTCCTTTTAATGATGCTCCAAAGGTTCTGAATGGGGTAGAGGTCAGGGGAGCATGGGGGTCACACCATAAGTTTGTCCCCTTTTATGCCCATATCAGCCAGAGATGCAGATGTTTTATGTGCAGCATGAGATGGTGCATTATCATGCAGAAAAATGATCTTGCTGTGAAATACACGGTTCTTCTTCTTGAACCATGGCAGGAAGTGCTGTTTGAGAAAATCCACATACATTATGGAGTTCATCTTTAGCGCCTTCAGGGATCCTAAAGGGGCCGACAATCTCTCTCCCTATGATTCCAGCCCAAAACATTACTCCACCTCCTCCTTGTTGGCGCTGTAGCCGTGTTTGCGTGGGGTGTCCATCAACCAGCCATCCTCCACTCCATCCATCTGGACCATCGAGCGCTGCACGGCACTCATCCGTGAACAAAACAGTTTTGAAATCAGTCTTCATGTAATGTTTGGCCCACTGGAGCCGTTTCTGCTTGTGTGAAGTGGATAGAGGAGGTCGACAGGATGGCGTATGCACAGCTGCAAACCTCTGAAGGACCCTGCATCTTGTTGTTCGGGGGACGTTGGAGGCACAAGCAGCTTCAAAAACTTGTCTGCTGCTATGACAAGGCTTTTTTGCCGCTGCTCTTTCAACCTGACGTAATTGCCTGTAGGAAAGAGTCCTCAATTTGCCCTTATCAGCACACACACGTGTGTACTGTGAATCAGCTACATACTTCTTGATTGCCAAGACACTTCATCCTGATCATCGCACAATGTTGATTGTAGTTATGCCTTGACCTAAACACTCCACAATTTGTTGCTTCTCAGCAGCCGACACATCCTTTTTCTTTCCCATTTTGGCAGAAAATGTAGGCTGCTTAATAATGTGAGAGAGCCTTCTTAAGTAGTCTTGCCTTTCATTGGACACACCTGCCAAACTAATTAGCACAGGTGTCTGCAATTGCTTACAGTGATATAAAGAGCCCTAACACACATCACCATCAATGAGTTTAACTGACAAACAAACAAATTCTTCCCTTATCACTCCTAAACACTTTTTGCATAATAATTTGGAACGCAGTGTACATGTGCTTTTCCACAAAACACCAGCGGTTCACGTAGTGAATCTTACAGTTCTAACTTGCCAACCGTGGTCTGTATGGAATTGTTCAATAAAGGGCCCAAAATTAAGATAACATAGATGGGAGAGGTCTCTATGAATAGGAATTCCTAAGTATTTGATACCCTGTGAGGGCCAGGCAAAGGGACAGTTGGACTGGATGGAATCCTATATGGATTTGGGGAGGGAGACATCGAGGGCCTCAGACTTCGCTGCATTGATTTTAAAATTTTACCATGTAACAAAGTGATCTATTTCAGCCATAACAGCAGGGATGGATATATGTGATTGAGTGATATATACTAGGACATCATCAGCAAATAGAGAGCACTTGTACTCGGTGCCTCCCACCTCAATCCACCTAATATTGGGGTTATGGCGAATTGATGAGAGCAGGTGCTCCGTCACTAGGATGTATAAGAGAGGGGACAGAGGACATCCCTGCCTTGTCCCATTGGTGATTGTGAAAGGTGATGAAAATGTTCTGACGCACCCCCTGGGCCTTGGGACACCCGGAGCCGGACCCTTTTTGGTGGATGCTGGTGGTTGTAGTCTTCGTGGCGGCGACCCGGTTCCGTGGCTCAGGGCGGTCAAACCAGTGGCGGAACTATTTATGTGGTTTTGATGTTTAAATGTCTGACTACGCCACCCGTGGATTGCGGTCAGAGTGAACCGCCGCTACAGGGCAGACCGCTGAGGCTGGTGTTGTGGGTGCAGCAGAGCGTAGCATAACTCCCCACGGGAGGAGTATAGCCTCAGGGCAGTGTATGCGGAGGATGGGGGTGATGGTGCAGGGCAGCAGCAGTAACGACACGGAGTCAGTGATGCAGTCCAGGGCCTTTACTCACAGTTCTTATTATCCAGACCACGTCTGCAGGTAACGGCTGCCCACGTCGTACTGTGCTCACCAGGTGAGGGGCTCAGACAACTCCCAGATAACTTTGGAGCACTTCACAGGACCCCCTTTGTGTGTCCTTTGTCTGGCCTTTCTTACCAACACTTCTGTCCGGCTGCCTCGGGCCTCCTCTTGGTAAACTTGGCGCCAGTTTCCATGACCCTATGTGGTGCCTTCCTAGCGGGTGTAGCGAGGGGCTGCGCCACATAAAATGTCAGAGCCTCCGGTTTCTAGCTGAGGGTCGTTTCCTGCCTCCACTAGTTCGGGGACCGGTCTCCCCCTTTGGCCTGACCTCTCCACGCAGGAGGATTCGGGCGTGCGGTGGCGACTCGCCCGTCCGCACCCCTGGGATCCCTTCATTCCTCGTTCCTGGAGCCTTCTCCGCTCCTCTTCCTTCCTTCTCCCTCTTCCAGGCCTGGGCCTCTGTTACTAGGCCCGCCTCCGGAGCAGAGCTCATGCAGAGCCCCTGCTCCCTGCCACTTCTGCTCAGACTTCTCTGCACTGAACTAAGATGGTGCCCACCTTTTATACTCCCTTCTCAATGCACCCAGGAACTGCTTCCTCCCTGCTCCTGCACTACAGGGTTCCCCTTCCTCAGTGTTCCCTCCCCCCACTCCAGCCAGGGACAGGGACTGTCGTGCCCATCTCAGGGGCATATTGGTCGCCCTGCCCCACGGCAATGTGGTGTAATGCATGCAGGTGTCGGGTCCTGATCCACACTCCATCCTTACCTGAGAGTGAGATATCACACCTCTGGGTGAGGTGCAATACGTCTGTAACAACCGAGCCCTCAGGGTGCTACAGTTCCATTTATCTTCAGCCTAGGTGACGTATTGCGATACAGGGCCGTGATTTTGGCTATAAAAGGGTCCCCTAGACCCCTACCCCAAGCTTTTTAAGAGAATCATATATGGCGTGCCAGGAGACTCTATGGAATGCTTTCTCAGCATCCAACGAGAGTATCTAATTACAAATTTTTAACTGCATCTAGCCCAGGAAATACTTTGTGCCTAGTAGCAGTGTCTGCTAGTCAGCGGATTATCCTGGCTGTTAAGCAAGCTACACCACCTGTAGTTTAGACACTTAATTTTTTCAAAGGAAATGCTTCGGGACCATGGGATACTTAGTGAAGAGCATCAGGAGGCACCCCAAGGCATAGGGGCTGGGACTGGCAGTAGGATGCCTTGCGGTGGACAGCCGAGCTCGATCCTTATAAAAGCTTTTTAACTGCAGCAGCTTTAGTGGACGCTACTGGATCTGGAATTACCGCGGCTGCTGGCATGAGACTTGCCCTCCAATAGATCCTTGTAAATGGATTTAAAGTGTATTCATTCAAATTAGAGAGACAATTTAAATTAAAAAGCTTAGAGCTGCCTCCACCACAGGGGGGCTCGCTCGACCCACCAGCGGACAGGCACCAGTATTGGGAGAGGGGGGCTGGCCGTCAGGGTTCACCGCGGCTCTGGCACAAACCCGGCGACACGGAGGTGGCACGGGCAGGAGCGGACTGGCCGTGTCGGCTTCTCACTTTTTGGATTTTAGAAGGGCATGACATGCCTATATCTGTGTCTCCCCCTCCTTTTACTCCTCCACCTCTTTTATTTTCGCATGACTATATGTACTTGTCACTTTTCCATGTGTTAGTTATGTCTTCTGAGCAGTTTGTCAGCTTTTGGACACCTTTGAAGGTGTTTTCTATGTGTTTCTATGTGTTTTTGTTTGCCTGCCATTGGTTTTAACGGTGTTCGAAGGTGTTCGACGAACAGTTCGACGAACAGTTCGACGAACAGTTCGGCGAACACACGGGTGTTCGACGAACCGAACCGAACTCGAACACTACGGGGGTGGCTCAACACTAATAGAAACACATAGAAAACACCTTCAAAGGTGTCCAAAACCTGGCAAACTGCTCAGAAGACACATCTAACACATGGAAAAGTGACAAGTACATATAGTCATGCGAAAAGAAAAGAGGTGGAGGAGTAAAAGGAGGGTGAGACACAGATATAGGCATGTCATGCCCTTCTAAAATCAAGAAAGGCTGGAGTAAAAATCTAAAATCAGCCTACCAACACCCAGACGTCGTGACAAGAAAATTAAAAAAAGAAATATCTTTAGGTAGAATGGCGGTTCCATTCAGAGCACTTTCCTTACAAGATGTAGTGGTATCCCCGTTGTGAGTTGTGCCAAAAACGGAACCCAATACATTCGGACTAATCCACCATTTGTCATATCCAAGGGGCTAGTCAGTAAACGACAACATCGATGCGGAACCAAGTACAGTAGTATATACTGTACATCCTTTGACAAGGCAATCAGGCGGATCAAGAAGTTGGGAAGGGTCACCCTAATGGCCAAAACAGACATTGATGCAGCGTTCCGGTTACTTACTACCTGTGCCTCCGAATAGTGTCCACCTATTGGGCTGCTTCTGGGAAGGAGCATACTATATAGATCGCTGTTTGCCCATGGGGTGCTCCAGATCCTGCTCACTATTTGAGGCGTTTAGTTGCTTCCTCGAATGGGTTGTAATGGACATTTCTAAGGGGGCACATATTATCCATTACCTCGAAGACTTCTTATGCCTGGGCCCAAAGGATTCGCCACAGTGTGAATACACGCGGTAGTCCACCTGTGAGAAGGAGAGAGCTGGAGGGAGAGTGGACACCACAGAGCAGAAGGGTTAGATGGAGAACGGAAGAAAGAAAGAGGGCGAGGGAGGTAAGGGAGTACAGTGGAAGGCCGACTTGAGCTCCCCCACGTTCCTGCTGGGCAGGGAACAGCCCTGGGAAGAAAAGCCGCTTGCGCATCCCTTTGAGGTTACGGGCGCGAGCGGGCAGAGGGACTACGCTGGAGTGCGAAGCCGACACAACCAGTCCGTTCCTGCCCGTGCGACCTCCGTGTCGCCGGGTTTGTGCCAGAGCCGCGGTGGACCCTGACGGCCAGCCCCCCTCTCCCAATACTGGTGCGGTGGGGGGGAGTAACATCTGCAGAAGAAAGACTATCTTCCAGCCAAACTAAGATGTCTACTTCTTTTCGTGGACAATGTGATACGATCCCTTTCTTACGGACACGCCCATCACTACTAATTCCAGATGAGGCACAAAAACAGCATGTGCTTCAACGGATATCAAGTGCTCCTTCAAGTGGGCTCTCCTCCACCTCAACTTCAACATCACAATACTCCAGTCCTCAGAGGTGTCACCCCAATCACACTTGCTTCGTCACAGCTCCCAAGTCTCCAGCTGCCCGTCTGAGTATGGGGTAACACAGATGGTTGAGTCTGCATAGATGTTTACTCATACTATAGCCTGGGAAATGGAGGTCTGCTCCAGAGCTTCTGTTAATCCAGACGAGGAAAGATCTGCACTGATGCCCAGAATCTTTATGAGTCACATCCAGGACCAGATGAAGAAGGTTCTGAGCATAATGTAGACCCTCGTTACCAAACTGTAACTCCTGTTGGTGGAGACAATGATGAAGACGATGATGAGACTCAAATACCTGATTGGAGCGACAACTTGACTTTTCGGTCAGGGCAGGAAGAGGTTGGCTCTGAGGACGACGGGTGTGAGAACACACAGGGTGATGATGACGAGGTTGGAGTTCCCACTTACTGTCAACCCACAGTCAGCCAGTCGATGAGGTCAGCAGAGGAGGTGGAGGAGGATGTGACTTGCCCAGGGGATGGGGATGACTCGGTACCCGGGTCTTTGCCTGACCTTTGGGATGTCACGGTGGTCGGCCCCTGGGCCCGTACCCTGGGGTCACTCTTTAAAAGGGTGGATAATTGGTAATTTTATAAGAGTTTGTGACGCCACCTGTGGTATCTGGTGAGAAGCACCAGCACTACAGCAGTCCACTGAGGCCGGTGATAAGGCAGCTCGATGGTGTAACTCCCCACAGGTGGAGCTAGGCCTCAGGGCAGCGTATGCAGGAGGAATGCAGGACAGGCGAGACCCAGCTGGGTCAGACCAAGAACGGGAACAGACAGGGTAGTCACTTCAATACCTTTTACTGGTGGAAATGTGAAGGGTACATATCAGGATCCTCTCCAATGAGCGGGTGTAGGGCCTCCTGTTTCTTGCCTCTGTATAGTAAGTTTCTGACCTGCCTGGAGCTAGGCCTAACTTTGTCTCTGTCCTGCGCTGGCTGACCTTGTGATAGGGCCTTGTCTTGGAGTTCACGCTCCCAGTATGCGGGGTCTAAGCGTCTCCGGGCTCTGTTACATATCAGCACCTTAGCGATCCTGGGACTTGTAGTTCTCCAGGGATTCCGGTTATGCCTTACTGGGTCATAGAGATCTCGGTAAGCTCGGATCCGGTGTCCGGTAAATGCTTTGGGCGAGCTGGTTAAGCTCCTCTGCCCCCTATGTACTAACTCTCCACTCGCCTATACACACTAACGGCAGCTTGCCGCGCTTCACCGATCTTATGGCGCTGGCACACCTTAAGCTCTAACTGGGCTCCCTGAATCTAGCTAGCAGCTCCACTGCTGAACTATTAACTGAGTTCTCTAGACTAGACTGAGCTCCACTGCAGACTGACCTCTCTTAGGCTTCTCTACTGCAGGAACTCTTCAGAGGAACTGAACTGCCTAGCTCCACCTTCCCTATTTATATCCCTAACGGGCTCCCTCTGCTGGTCTGAGGTGGAAGGTGGAGATGTGTGAATGTTTATGGGGGCCTCTTGTGGAGGATTCCTTCAATGCACTCTTCTAGGATCTGTGATACCAAGCGCAGCTGGGCGTCACAGATGCTATTGACGACGAGGTCAGGTTGCGCCTTCCTGGACAGAGACGGAGTACTGGAAGCACGTCAACAACTACATCCTCAACCACAACTCTGCCTCTGACCACAAGTCGTGGTGGCTCTTCAGGTCGCATGGGCTCTAAGCCTTGCATAGCCTGGGCATTTTTTCAGATCGATAAGTATGACCCAACTCGTGTTATCTGTAATATTTGTCTCCAAAAGCTAAGTAGAGGCCAAAAAATCCATAGTTTGAGTACTTCATGCATGAACCGTCACATGGATATGAAGCATAAGTTGCAATGGGAAGCTCACTGTGCTACAATGCGGCCTAGCGGGCCGGGCCAACCACCGTCTGCCATATCTTGTGCATCCGCGGCCTCTTCATCCTCTGTGACTGGGGGGACAGCAGTCACACCTGTTTTGGGGCGCAGACCTGCCACCTCTTTACCCGCAACAGCCAGCGTGATTGGCAGGTCATCATTTTCTTTGGAGGTGGTAACACCAGCTGGTGTTGAGCGCTCTCCAACATCGAGAGCACCACCTTTGGATCAAGGCAACCTAACTTTTCCACCTGCATCTTCCTCACAGACCGGCAGTTTGCCGGGGACACTTTATTCAACCCCGTCTAAGCACAACAGCCAGCCCTCGGTCCCTCAGATGTGGACAAGTAAAAGACCATTTCCTCCTAGCCATGACAAAGCTAAGAGGTTGAATTTCACCATCTGCAAGCTGTTGGCTACAGAAATGCTGCCTTTCCGCCTGGTGGACACAGAGGATTTTTGAGACCTTATGTCCGTTGCAGTGCCCCAGTACCAGATGCCCAGTCGGCACTACTTTTCAAAGAAAGGTGTGCCTGCGCTACACTAGCATGTCGCACACAACATCACCGCTTCTTTGAGAAACTCTGTGTGTGACAGGGTGCATTTCACCACAGACACTTGGACGAGTAGGCATGGACAGGGGCGTTACATGTCGCTGACTGGGCACTGGGTAACTATGGTGACAGCAGGACAAGGGGCTGCTGTCCCGGTCTTGCCGTCCCCACGAGTTGTGCATTAATCCTCTTTATCTAGAAGTTCCTCCACTGCTTCTGCCTCCTCAACCTCCTCTCGGTCCTCCACCTGCACCCAAAGCCTGTCTGGTAATGCCACCCATTTTCTAACTGTGCAGAAGGAATCCTGCACACCTCCTTACTATGCTGGCAGCAGGGCTCAACGGCATCAGGCAGTGTTTACTTTGAAATGTCTGGGAAATGTGAGTCACACAGCTGAGGAGTTGTGGTCAGCTCTGGAGACCCAGTTTCATGAATGGTTGTCTCCACTGGACCTGAAACCAGGGAAGGCCGTGTGCGACAATGCTGCAAACCTGGGTGTGGCCCTTCGCCGGGGCAATGTCACACACGTGCCTTGCATGGCTCACGTGTTGAACCTGGTTGTCCAGCAATTTTTAGCCCACTATCCCGGACTAGATGACCTTCTGCAGAGGGCACTGTCGCTGTGTGCTCACTTCCGCCGTTCGCATCCCGCAGCTCAACGACTTACATCTCTACAGAAGTCGTTTTGCCTGCCAGTTCACCGGCTGAAATTCGATGTGCCGACACGGTGGAATTCAGCTCTGCACATGTTGCAGTGACTGTGGCAGCACCGACAAGCCCTGGTTCAATACGTTCTGACGTATAGCCTGGGCCAACGAGATCCAGAGGTGGGGCAAATCACGCTGCAGGAGTGGTCTCAGATCAGGGACCTATGAAGTTGATGCGCCCCATGGACCGTGGGGTACCCGGAGCCGGGCCGGTAGACGCTGGGGGTTGTAGTCACTGTGGCGGTGACCCGGTCCGTGACCCAGGGTGGTCAATCCAAGGGTAATTTGTATATATGGGTTTTATAATGTCCGACTACGCCACCTGTGGAATGCGGCCAAAGGGGCCGCCGCTGCGGAACAGTCCTCTGAAGCAGGTGGTTTTGCAGCAATGGTATTATTACTCCCCACAGGAAGAGTGTAGCTTCAGGGCAGTGAGGGTGGATGATGGTGGCTGTAGTGCAGGGAGTCAGTAATGAACACAGAGTCCGTGTGATGCAGTCCCAAGATCTTTACTCACAATTGTTGCAGTCCAGATTACAGGTACCAGAGCAATCTCCCCCGTCATGCTGTGGTACTCAGTGAGGGGCTCAGTCCACCCCCAGATAGCTCCGGGGTAATTAGCAGGACCCCCTTCTGTGTGTCCTTTCTTTGGCCTTCTCCCTGCACCTCACACCCAGTGACACTTCTATCCGGTATCCTCGGGCCTTGGCGGGCAACGTGTGTTCTGTTCCCTGGGTCCTATGTGGCTACCTTCTTAGTGAGACTGGTGTGGACTTTGGCCTGCAGTACATGAAATGCTGCAGCCTCTGGTTTCTAGTTGAGCCTTGCTGTTTCTCCGCTAGTTGAGGGACCAGTTCCCCTTATCTGGCCTGACCCCTCTACCTCATGGTAGCAGCGGGCATACGGGTGGCCTTCTGCACGGCCCGTACCCCTAGGGTCCCTTCGGTTCCTGGAGCCTTCCTGCTCCCACTCCTCTCTTCTCTCCTTCAGTCATGGGCCTCCCAGGCTAGGCCCTCCTCCGGAGCAGAGCTCATGCAGAGCCTCTGCTCCTGTCACTTATCCTTCTCTGACTGGCTTGCTCTTTATAAGATGGCTTCCTATTTATTCTCTCCCTGTCATGTGCTCCCCTAAGCTGCTTTCTCCACCCACACCCACTACATAGGACCCTCCCGCCAGCTAGGGACCTGGGACTGTGCTCTCCCTTAGGAGCAATCTCGCCCTACCCCCATTGCGGGTATGTGTTGGATGCAGGTGTTAATGTCCCAAGCCATACTCCTTCCTTACCTGAGGGTGAGATACCACACTTCTGGGTGAGATGCAGTACCTCTATGTCGACTGAACCCTCAGGGTCGCCACACACCCTTCTGCACAGTTTTGAAATGGCGACGAAGATGTTTAGTGCTGACGATACCATTATCAGCATGACTATTCCGGTGATCTACATGCTGGAGCACACGTTAAACAGAATTCAGAGTCAGGTGGTGGGACAAGAGGAGGTGGAGGAAGTAGAGGAGGAGTCGTATGCGGAAGGGATAACATCTCCAAGGTCCAGACGGTCGGCAGCACCAAGGCGGCAGGCATGGGAGGGTTGGGGAGAGGGATTAACCAGGGCGCATGGTAGCAGCCAAACTGTTGAGGAAGGTGCACGAGCCGAGGAAGAAGTGGAAGACGAACTGGCGATGGGCACGTAAGACTCATTAGATGAGGGAGACCTTGATCATATTTCTGTTGTGTGAGGTTGGGGGGAGAGGGCAGAGGAAGGAAGCATGATTCTTACCTCGCTACCAACACAACAAGGACTTGGTCCTCCTGGATGCGCAAGACACATGAGTGCCTTCTTGCTGCACTACCTGCAACATGACCCTTGGATTGTCAGAATTCGAAGTAATCCCGACTACTGGGTTGCCACACTCTTAGATCCCCGGTACAAAAGTAAATTTGCCGAAATAATTCCTGCCATAGAAAGGGATTCACGCATGCAGGAGTATCAGCAGAGGCTGTTGCAGAATCTTACATGTGCTTTTCCACAAAACACAGTGGTGCACGTAGTGAATCTCACAGTTCTAACTTATGAGAGGAGAAAAGAAGCCGGGCTGATCCCCCGCGCTGGTCCAGAGACGCACAAGGATTAATGATAAACCAAAACCTTCTTTATTACTTGGCCTACGCGTTTCGTGGCTACACTGCCACTTCCTCAGGGAAGCCCCCGGCTTCTTAGCTCCTCTCATTTGTTTACTGATCAGCGGGGTCTCCTGCAGCGGCCATCTGACAGGTGCTTCACAGTTGGTTGTGACTCACACAACCTCAGAAGGTGACTCAGACTGATTGTGGGACCTGGTATTTACTTTTATACGGATAAAGCCCTATGTGCTCTGTCTTTCCTATCTTTTGCTACAGTTCTAACTTGCAAACCGTGGGACTGTCGAGTCTTCATCACTCAAACCGTAACAGTAACACAGTATCTGCTGGTAACAGCAATTTTGTGGAATCGTTTCACCACTTTTTTAGACCATCCTTTGCAAGGCCACAGGAGACAAGAAGTCTGACACATAGTCAACGCCTAGAGAGGATGGTACAGGAGTATCTCCAAGTGAACATCGAAGCCATGACTGTGTCACTGGACCCTTGCTCATTTTGGGATTCCAATCTGGAAAAATGTCTGGAGCTCACCACTCACGCCTTGGAGATCTTGTCATGCCCTGCAGCCAGCGTTCTCTCTGAATGTGTGTTCAGTGCTGCTGGTTGTGTGCTGACAGATAAGCGCACGCGGCTGTCCACTGAGAATGTAGACAGACTCACGTTCATAAAGATGAACAAATCATGGATCCGCAAGGACTTTTCTACCCCTGTGTCATCCTGGGGAGACTAAAAGCTTGAGGATTTGGTAAAATCACCTCACCAACCGTTTTAAGCAACTCTGGGGCAATTGATGCCACTTAAGTGGTGTCTGTGCCACAATTTTTGGAAAAAATAGAGACTCTTTTTGGAGTCCCCTTGCTGTGTTTTACGTGACGTTGGCATCGTCAATTCCAGGTGGGTTGGGTCGCTCCCCCCCCTTTTACCTGTAAGAAACTACATACACTATGGCTTGGGGTAACATAGATGGTTGAGTCTGAAGAGCTGTTTACTCAGAGGTCTGCTCCAAAGCTTCAGTGTCTACTAGTCAGCGTAGAATTTTTAACTGCATCTAGCCTAGACAATACTTTAGGTGTAGTAGCCCAGCTGCGAAGCAAGCTGCACCGCCTGTGTATCTAATAAGAATTTTTAAATGCATCTAGCCTAGGCAGACTGTGGGGACCCCCAACCAAACCCAGACGCTCAGCCCCCCTACCGCCCCCTTTCCTTGACAATACAATAATGTAACTCTTACAACTGGATGGGTGAGGATCGGTCACAGCTTTATTAACTCTTTATACTCATTCCATTAGAAAGGCATTTTATTTCTAAAATAATTCAGCTTGTTGCAGCATTCCCTGGGTCTCCACACTGGCAAGTTGGCCAACAAGTGTAACTCTCCAACATGTCCATTCTATTTCCAGGCCACGGAGGATCCTGCGTACTCATATGCAGGACTCTGACCCCCATCCATCACTCTTAACGCTTGTTCCACTCCGTCCTGGAGTCCTGACAGGAATATGTCCAGTCCAATATTCATTAAGTGAACACCGTCGGGCCGTATGAGGCCTGCTTTATCTCCTTCCAGTTGTCGGTGTGGTATCATTACATCTCCTCTGTCTCTTCTAAATTTTGCCATCCGAATATTTATTACCCGCCTTGTCCGTTCGATGGCCGTGATGTCACGCGCAACTTGCCATACCGCTATCGGCACAATCTCTGACCATACTATAGTTAGTTTTGTGAAAAATTCTCTGAAGCGCTCAGTGTCTAGTTTCATTATTTCCATTAGTTATGCGCTCTTGTGATGACCTAGGTCGTTTCCCCCGACCTGTATAACTAAGATGACCGGACCTCTTGCCTCTCTCCCGACCTTGATTACCTACATTAGTACCTGTGGCCATAGCAGGCCTCTAATACCTCTCCAGTTGAAATATGTGTTATGAAACTCTAATTTACTCCCGCCTGGGCGGACTTTCGCCCTTTTTTCTGCCCAATATATATACGAGTGGCCTATCACCCACACTGTTGGCTTAGCGTCACCTGTAAAAGAAACAAACCACGTTAGGATAACAAGTCCGGTCTTATGTATCTCGCCAAACACGTGGATCGCCATCTCCCTATGCTCTGAACTTCCATTTCTGACAGTCCTGCTCTTGCTGCTTCCGTGGCAGCGCCTATGCGGAATGAGTGTGTCCCGTAATCTTTGGGGTGGTTCCCTGCCGATGTTATGCATTTATTAAATATAGCTTGGAACTGGTATCTTGATAATGGCATTCCATCAATGTGTGGTAGGAAGAAATTACTTTGTGATCTGATGGTTATATATGTTTTTACTATTGTTACCTGACTCAGTGTACCGTTTGTGGGTTGTAGAAGTACCCAAGTGCCCCTGCCCACTGGAACCGTTTTCGATTGGCGTATGTGTAGACGTATTGCATTATTGGTTATGACTACGTCCTAGTGTAATAAGCCTCCACTGGTGGTAATTTTGGATTGAGGGACTAATTCGCTTATGCATAGCGCCCAGAAGAAGGCGATCGCAAATGCAGTAGACAGTAGTGTTGCTTCAAATTGTGAGTGTCATGTTAATGGTGTTAGGGATATGATGTGAGAAATCAGTTTTAGTGACACGGGACGGGACGTCTACACTCCTGACTTGGCTGACCCCTTTTCCACCCTTTTATGGATTGTCTGATGATGAATCTCTTTGTCACATGTCCCCAATTCAGTAGTTGGAAGTGAAATGCTACTCCGGTCAGACACCGTTGCGCTGACGCCCCTGATATGCCCCTCATCATTAGCTGGTGGAGAAATTCTATAGTGACTTGTAATCTGGCTTGTTCACATTGGTCAACCCGTCTGCCTGCTACTAGTCGTGTCCACTCTTCCCATGCCTTACCGTATGCTTGCCACGTCGACGGGGCAACTGATGCTCTGATTAATGGCATCAACTATTCGCCACTAGATCCCATAGGGAGGGTGGGCAACTATTGCCCGATGGATGGACGTTGGGGAGGAGCTCTGTGAAAATCTGCCAATTGAATTGTGATAAAGCGTTAGCAGCAGCTTTAGACCCCTCAGCATCGTGGCTAGCGCGGACCCATACATTGCGTTTTAGGCACAGGAATGCTATCCGGCGTAGTAGGCCTAGCACTGGGAGAGATGATGATGCCATCTTATTAATGCAGTGTGCTAGGCTGGTGTTTTTTGTTATGAAGCATACATTTTTGTTAGCCAGGCGCGCACCCCATATTTCTATTGCTACCACTATTGGGAAGAAAAATTATTTTCCGGGCTAGATGCAGCTAAAAATTATTAGTAATTTGAAAGCTGGTGGAGCTTAGTATAGATGGCCTAATAGAATGAGTACCACACACTGCTAATATGCCCAAAATGATTTTACAGGCAAGATGCAGCTAAAAATTATTATTAATTTCAAAGCTGGTGGAGCTTGGTATAGATAGCCTAATACAATGAGTACCACACACTGCTAATATGCCCAAAATTATTTTACAGGCAAGATGCAGCTAAAAATTATTATTAATTTCAAAAAGCTGGTGGAGCTTGGTATAGATGGCCTAATACAATGAGTACCACACAACTACTAGGCCCAAAATTATTTTCCAGGCAAGATGCAGCTAAAAATTATTAGTAATTTGAAAGCTGGTGGAACTTAGTATAGATGGCCTAATAGAAGGAGTACCATACACTGCTAATATGCCCAAAATTATTTTCCAGGAAAGATGCAGCTAAAAATTATTAGTAATTTGAAAGCTGGCGGAGCTTAGTATAGATGGCCTAATAGAAAGAGTACCACACACTGCTAATATGCCCAAAATTATTTTCCAGGAAAGATGCAGCTAAAAATTATTAGTAATTTGAAAGCTGGTGGAGCTTAGTATAAATGGCCTAATAGAATGAGTACCACACACTGCTAATATGCCCAAAGTTATTTTACAGGCAAGATGCAGCTAAAAATTATTATTAATTTCAAAGATGGTGGAGCTTGGTATAGATGGCCTAATACAATGAGTACCACACACTACTACTAGGCCCAAAATTATTTTCCAGGCAAGATGCAGCTAAAAATTATTAGTAATTTGAAAGCTGGTGGAGCTTAGTATAGATGGCCTAATAGAAGGAGTACCACACACTGCTACTATGCCCAAAATTATTTTACAGGCATGATGCAGGTAAAAATTATTAGTAATTTGAAAGCTGGTGGAGCTTAGTATAAATGGCCTAATAGAATGAGTACCACACACTGCTAATATGCCCAAAGTTATTTTACAGGCAAGATGCAGCTAAAAATTATTATTAATTTCAAAGATGGTGGAGCTTGGTATAGATGGCCTAATGCAATGAGTACCACACACTACTACTAGGCCCAAAATTATTTTCCAGGCAAGATGCAGCTAAAAATTATTAGTAATTTGAAAGCTGGTGGAGCTTAGTATAGATGGCCTAATAGAAGGAGTACCACACACTGCTAATATGTCCAATATTATCTTACAGGCATGATGCAGCTAAAAATTATTAGTAATTTGAAAGCTGGTGGAGCTTAGTAGAGATGGCCTAATAGAAGGAGTACCACACACTGCTACTATGCCCAAAATTATTTTCCGAGCTAGATGCAGCTAAAAATTATTTGTGCTTTGCAAGCTGGTGGAGCTTAGTATAGATGGACTATTAGAATAAGTCCCACACACTGCTACAAGCCCAAAATTATTTTCCGAGCTAGATGCAGCTAAAAATTATTTGTAATTTGCAAGCTGGTGGAGCTTAGTATAGATGGACTAATAGAATAAGTCCCACACACTGCTACAAGCCCAAAATTATTTTCCGAGCTAGATGTAGCTAAAATTTTTTTGTAATTTGCAAGCTGGAGTAGCTTAGTATAGATGACCTAATAGAATGAGTACCACACACTGCTACTATGCCCAAAATTATTTTCCAGACAAGATGCAGCTAAAAATTATTTGTAATTTGCATGCTGGTGGAGCTTAGTATAGATGGCCTAATAGAATGAGTACCACACACTCCTACTATGCCCAAAATTATTTTCCAGACAAGATGCAGCTAAAAATTATTAGTAATTTGCAAGCTGGTGGAGCTTAGTATAGATGGCCTAATAGAATGAGTACCACACACTGCTACTATGCCCAAAATTATTTTCCGAGCTAGATGCAGCTAAAAATTATTTGTAATTTACAAGCTGGTGGAGCTTAGTATAGATGGACTAATAGAATATTTCCCACACACTGCTACGAGCCCAAAATTATTTTCAAGCTGGATGCAGATAAAAATTATTTGTAATTTGCAAGCTGGTGGAGCTTAGTATAGATGGCCTAATAGAATGAGTACCACACACTGCTACTATGCCCAAAATTATTTTCCAGACAAGATGCAGCTAAAAATTATCTGTAATTTGCAAGCTGGTGGAGCTTAGTATAGATGGCCTAATAGAATGAGTACCACACACTGCTACTATGCCCAAAATTATTTTCCAGACAAGATGCAGCTAAAAATTATTTGTAATTTGCAAGCTGGTGGAGCTTAGTATAGATGGCCTAATAGAATGAGTACCACACACTGCTACCTAGCCTAAAATTATCTTCCAGACAAGATGCAGCTAAAAATTATTTGTAATTTGCAAGCTGGTGAGGCTTAGTGTAGATGGACTAATAGAATAAGTCCCACACACTGCTACAAGCCCAAAATTATTTTCGAGCTAGATGGAGATAAAAATTATTTGTAATTTGCAAGCTGGTGGAGCTTAGTAAAGATGGCCTAATAGAATGAGTACCACACACTGCTACTATGCCCAAAATTATTTTCCGAGCTAGATGCAGCTAAAAATTATTTGTAATTTGCAAGCTGGTGGAGCTTAGTATAGATGGACTAATAGAATAAGTCCCACACACTGCTACAAGCCCAAAATTATTTTCTGAGCTAGATGCTGATAAAATTATTTGTAATTTGCAAACTGGTGGAGCTTAGTATAGATGGACTAATAGAATAAGTCCCACACACTGCTACAAGCCCAAAATTATTTTACGAGCTAGATGCAGCTAAAAATTATTTGTAATTTGCAAGCTGGTGGAGCTTAGTATAGATGGCCTATTAGAATGAGTACCACACACTGCTACTATGCCCAAAATTATTTTCCGAGCTAGATGCAGCTAAAAATTAGTTGTAAATTGCAAGCTGGTGGAGCTTAGTATAGATGGACTAATAGAATAAGTCCCACACACTGCTACAAGCCCAAAATTATTTTCCGAGCTAGATACAGAAAAAAATTATTTGTAATTTGCAAGCTGGTGGAGCTTAGTATAGATGGACTAATAGAATAAGTTCCACACACTGCTACAAGCCCAAAATTATTTTCCGAGCTAGATGCAGCTAAAATTTATTAGTAATTTGCAAGCTGGTGGAGCTTAGTATACATGGCCTAATAGAATGATGCTATGCCCAAAAGGTTTTACTTGGCTAGGAGCAGTAAAAAAATTGTATTCTATACACAGGTGGTGTAGCTTGCTACACAGATACGCTACTCCACTGACTAACACACACTGCAAGAGGCCAAAAAGGATTTGCTTAGCTAGATTTAGCCAAATGCTGTGAAAAACACTTGCACAGCACTGGCACAGACCTGCTGGCAAAAAGTCCTAGGAAATGCTGTAACCTAGTCCTCAAAAGGACTGCAATTACAACTAGTCCCTACTCCCAAGCTGTCTATTTAAGAGCACAGACCTGCCTGCTAAAAGTCGTAGGAAATGCTGTAACCTAGTCCTCAAAAGGACTGCAATCACAACTATTCCCTACTCCCAACCTATCTGTATATTTCTGAGAAAATTTTTCTTGAAATTAACACTGAAAGTATAGCGCACACAGCAACAGCGGTGCCGTCTAACATGCAGCTGCATCAGTGAGAAAATGGCTGGGTCTTATAGGGCAAGGCCATGTGACATAAACAGCCAATGACACATGCCCTTGCTTGTGTGAAAAAAAGCAGTTTGCTCCGTGTGTGTGCTGCTGATAGGCTGACAGATTGCACCTCCCCACTGTAAATGTGGGAAAGAGAAAAAAAAATTATTTATGCAGAGATCCATCCCCTGCCCCTCCCCCCGCCCCGCAGTACACTCAAACTGCGTATTAACATTGATTATCAGCATTACTGTGAAAAAATCCAGTTTTGGTGCACGAACAGTTATCGAACATAACCTCGAACAGCCGGATTTTTTTCAAATCGTTCGTTTTCGCCGAATGGTTCGAACACCGCTCAAAACAGCTCGAATTTGAGATTGGCGAACAGTTCGAGTCGAACACTGCTCATCTCTAGTCACCAACCAGTAATGACTGTCACCCAACATTTTGACAACGCGAGGGTCACGGTTAAGGCAGCGTAACATAAAGTCAGCCATGCGTGCCAGACTGGTAGCGGGCAAGACTTCCGTGTCCTCACCAAGATGACGACTGACCATGCTCTCCTCCTCCTCCTCTTCCCCCCTGTCCTCAGGCCACCCACCCTGAACAGACGGTATGACAGTTGTACAGGTACTACCGTCTACAGCGAATGATACCAGCTCCTGTTCTTCCTCCTCCTCCTCCTCCTCTCCCTCATTGTCCCCCAATGCACGTTGGAATGAGATGAGGCTGGACTGTGTGTAATCGCCCGCTACGGCTTCTAGATCCATCTCATCATACTCTGGCTGCAATGCCTCCTCTTTAATTCTCTGCAGAGAGCGTTGCAAAAGACAGACAAGTGGGATGATGACGCTAATGATGGCGTCATCGCCACTCACCATCTTGGTGGACTCCTCAAAGTTTGTCAGGATGGTACATATGTCAGACATCCAGGTCCACTCCTGAGGTCTTACATGTGGAGTCTGACCTGAATATCGAAGGTCTTGTTGCAGCTGGTGCTCCACAACTGCTCTCTTCTGCTCACAAATCCTTTGCAACATGTCGAGGGTAGAGTTCCAACGTGTGGGGACATCACACACCAATCGGTGTGCCGGAAGCTCCAAATGCTGCTTCAAAACAGCAAGGGCGGCGGAAGCTGTAACCGACTTCCGAAAATGAGCTGACAGGCGGCCTACTTTGACGAGCAGATCTGGCAACTCGGGGTACGATTTAAGAAACCGCTGAACCAAGAGTTTAAGCACATGAGACAGGCATGGTACGTGTGTGATCTCGCCTCAGAGCCGCCACCAGGTTACAGCCACTGTCACACACGACCATGCCTGGATGTAGGCTTAGCGGTCTCAGCCACAGATCTGCCTGCTCTTTCACAGCTGTCCACAACTCACAAGCAGTGTGAGGTTTATCACCTAAGCTTATGGGTTTCAGCACAGCCTGTTGCCGCTTGGTGGAGGCAGCACTGCAGTGCTTCCAGCTTGTAACTGATGTGGTGATATCTGAGATGGAGGCTGAACATGAGGAGGACGAGAAGGAGGATGATGCGCAGGAGCTGTACACTGTGGGGGCAACCCTGACTGACATAGGGCACGCAATCCTCGGTGTTGGGAGGATGTGTTCTGTCCCAAGGTCCGACTGGGTCCAGGCTTCCACTATGTTTACCAAGTATACCGTCAGGGAGATGTACTGTCCCTGGCCACAAGTACTTGTCCACGTGTCCGTTGTCAGGTGGACTCTCCCAGTAACTGCGTTGTTGAGGGCACGGCAGATGTTTTGGGACACGTGCTTGTGTAGGGCGTGGATGGCATACTGGGCAAAATAGTGTCGGCTGGGGACCGAGTACCGAGGGATGGCCACCGCCATAAGATTGCGGAAGGATTCCGTCTCCACCAGCCTAAAAGGCAGCATTTCCAACGCCAGCAGTCATGAATAGAGATGAGCGTTGTTCTACTCGAACTGTTCGCCAATCTCAAATTCGAGCTGTTTTGGACGGTGTTCGAGCCGGTCGGCGAACACGAACAATTTGAGAAAAATTCGGCTGTTCGAGGTTATGTTCGATAACTGTTCGTGCACCAAAATCATAACTGGATTTTTTCTCAGTAATGATGAAAATTAATGTTAATACGCAGTTTGAGTGTACAGCGGGGCGGGGGTAGGGGCAGGGGATGGATCTCTGCAGGAACAATGAAGATCTCCATTTTTTTTTCTCTTTCCCGCATTTGCAGTGGGGAGGTGCAATCTGTCAGCCTATCAGCAGCGCACACACGGAGCGAAGTGCTTTTTTTCACACAAGCAAGGGCATGTGTGATTGGCAGTGTATGTCACATGTCCTTGCCCTATAAGACCAAGCCATTTTCCCCGTCGCCACCATTTTCTCACTGCTGCAGCTGCGTGTTAGACGGCACCGCTGTTGCTGTGTGCGCTATACCTTGTTAATTTCAAGCCAATTTTCGCACAAATATACAGATAGCTTGGGAGTAGGGAATAGTTGTGATTGCAGTCCTTTTAAGGACTAGGTTACAGCATTTCCTACGACTTTTATCAGGCAGGTCTGTGCTCTTAAATAGATAGATTGTGGGAGTAAAGACTAATTGTAATTGGAGTCCTTTTCAGGACTAGGTTACATCAGTTCCTATCAGTTTTTGCCAGGCAGGTCTGTGCCAGTGCTGTGCAAGTTTTTTTCACAGCATTTGGCTGAATCTAGCAAAGCTAATCCTTTTTGGCCTATTGCAGAGTGTGTTAGTCAGTGGAGTAGCCTATCTGTGTTGCAAGATATACCACCTGTGTATAGAATACCAATTTTTTTACTGCACCTAGTGAAGTAAAATCTTTTGGGCATAGCATCATTCTATTAGTCCATCTATACTGACCTCCATCAGGTTGCAAACTGAATATAATTTTTTTCTGCATCTAGCTCTGAAAAAATATTTGGGCTTCTAGCAGTGTGTGGGACTTGGTCTATTAGTCCATCTATACTGACCTCCATCAGGTTGCAAATTAAAAATAATTTTTTTCTTCATTTAGCTCTGAAAAAATATTTGGGCTTCTAGCAGTGTGTGGGACTTGTTCTATTAGTCCTTCTATACTGACCTCCAGCAGGTTGCAAATTGAATATAATTTTTTTCTGCATCTAGCTCTGAAAAAATATTTGGGCTTCTAGCGGTGTGTGGGACTTGGTCTATTAGTCCATCTATACTGACCTCCATCAGGTTGCAAATTAAAAATAATTTTTTTCTGCATCTAGCTCTGAAAAAATATTTGGGCTTCTAGCAGTGTGTGGGACTTGGTCTATTAGTCCATCTATACTGACCTCCATCAGGTTGCAAATTAAAAATAATTTTTTTCTTCATTTATCTCTGAAAAAATATTTGGGCTTCTAGCAGCGTGTGGGACTTGTTCTATTAGTCCATCTATACTGACCTCCATCAGGTTGCAAATTAAAAATAATTTTTTTCTGCATCTAGCTCTGAAAAAATATTTGGGCTTCTAGCAGTGTGTGGGACTTGGTCTATTAGTCCATCTATACTGACCTCCATCAGGTTGCAAATTAAAAATAATTTTTTTCTGCATCTAGCTCTGAAAAAATATTTGGGCTTCTAGCAGTGTGTGGGACTTGGTCTATTAGTCCATCTATACTGACCTCCATCAGGTTGCAAATTGAATAAAAAAATTTTCTGCATCTAGCTCTGAAAAAATATTTGGGCTTCTAGCGGTGTGTGGGACTTGGTCTATTAGTCCATCTATACTGACCTCCATCAGGTTGCAAATTAAAAATAATTTTTTTCTGCATCTAACCCAGCCAATAGTTTTGGCCTAATACCACAGTTTGGCCACTCAGCTCTGCTCGGTTACCATCCATTGTTTTTTTGTGCAAACAACTCCAGAGTTGTGAATTAGTTAACCACCAAAATGAGTGGAAAAAGGCCTGCTGCTGGTGGAAAGGGGAATAGGCGTGTTGGGAAGGGGAAAAAAGGTTGTGTCCGTGGGGTAGGTGCAGAAGAAAGACCATCTTCCAGCCAAACTAAAATGTCTACTTCTTTTAGCGGACAATGTGATAAGATCCCTTTCTTACGGCCACGCCAATCGCTACAAATTCCAGATGAGGCACAAAAACAGCAGGTGCTTCAACGGATATCAAGTGCTCCTTTAAGTGGGCTCTCCTCCACATCAACTTCAACATCACAAATACTCCAGTCCTCAAAGGTGTCACCCAAATCGCACTTGCTTCCTCACAGCTCCCAAATCTCCAGCTGCCCGTCTGAGTATGAGGTAGAACAGATGGTTGAGTCTGCAGAGCTGTTTACTCATACTATAGCCTGGGAATCAGAGGTCGACTCCAGCGCTTCTGTGAATCCAGACGAGGAAATGATCTGCACTGATGCCCAGAATCTTTATGAGTCGGATCCAGGACCAGACGCAGAAGGTTCTGACCATAATGTAGACCCTCATTCCCAAACTGTAACTCCTGTTGGTGGAGACAATGAGGAAGACGATGATAAGACTCAAATACCTGATTGGAGCGACAACTTTAGTTTTTTGTCAGGGCAGGAACAGGTTGGCTCTGAGGACGACGGGTGTGATAACGCACAGGGTGATGATGATGAGGTCGGAGATCCCACTTACTGTCAACCCACAGTCAGCCAAGAGATGAGGTCAGCAGAGGAGGTGGAGGAAGATGCTAGTGACGACGAGGTCAGGTTGCGCCTTCCTGGACAGAGACGTAGTACTGGAAGCACGTCAACAACTGCATCCTCAAACACAACTCTGCCTCTCACCACAAGTCGTGGTGGCTCTTCAGGTCGCATGGGTGCTAAGCCTTGCATAGCCTGGGCATTTTTTCAGATCGATAAAGATGACCCAACTCGTGTTATCTGTAACATTTGTCAGCAAAAGCTAAGTAGAGGCCAAAAAATACATAGTTTGAGTACTTCATGCATGAACCGGCACATGGACATGAAGCATAAGTTGCAGTGGGAAGCTCAGTGTGCTACAATGCGGTCTAGCCGGCCGGGCCAACCACCGTCTGCCATATCTTGTGCATCCGCGGCCTCTTCATCCTCTGTGACTGGGGGGACAGCAGTCACACCTGTTTTGGGGCGCAGACCTGCCACCTCTTTACCCGCAACAGCCAGCGTGATTGGCAGGTCATCATTTTCTTTGGAGGTGGTAACACCAGCTGGTCTTGAGCGCTGTCCGACATCGATAGCACCACCTTTGGATCAAGGCAACCTAACATGTCCGCCTGCATCTTCCTCACAGACCGGCAGTTTGCCGGGGACACCCTTATCAACCCCGTCTAAGCACAATAGCCAGCCCTCGGTCCCTCAGATGTGGACAAGTAAAAGACCATTTCCTCCTAGCCATGAGAAAGCTAAGAGGTTGAATTTCACCATCTGCAAGCTCTTGGCTACAGAAATGCTGCCTTTCCGCCTGGTGGACACAGAGGATTTTCGAGACCTTATGTCCGTCGCAGTGCCCCAGTACCAGATGCCCAGTCGGCACTACTTCTCAAAGAAAGGTGTGCCTGCGCTCCACCAGCATGTCGCACACAACATCACCGCTTCTTTGAGAAACTCTGTGTGTGACAGGGTGCATTTCACCACAGACACTTGGACGAGTAGGCATGGACAGGGGCGTTACATGTCGCTGACTGGGCACTGGGTAACTATGGTGACAGCAGGACAAGGGGCTGCTGTCCAAGTCTTGCCGTCCCCACGAGTTGTGCGTCAATCCTCTTTATGTCATTTTTCCTCCACTGCTTCTGCCTCCTCAACCTCCTCTCGGTCTTCCACCTGCACCCAAAGCCTGTCTGGTCATGCCACAAGCTTTCTAACTGCGCAGAAGGGATCCTGCACACCTCCTTACTATGCTGGCAGTAGGGCTCAACGTCATCAGGCGGTTTTTACATTGAAATGTCTGGGAAATGTGAGTCACACAGCTGAGGAGTTGTGGTCAGCTCTGGAGAACCAATTTCATGAATGGTTGTCTCCACTGGACCTGAAACCAGGGAAGGCCGTGTGCGACAATGCTGCAAACCTGGGTGCGGCCCTTCGCCGGGGCAATGTCACACACGTGCCTTGTATGGCTCACGTTTTGAACCTGGTTGTCCAGCAATTTTTAGCCCACTATCCCAGACTAGATGGCCTTCTGCAGAGGGCACGGTCGCTGTGTGCTCACTTCCGCCGTTCGCATCCCGCAGCTCAGCGACTTACATCTCTACAGAAGTCGTTGGGCCTGCCATTTCACCGGCTAAAATGCGATGTGCCTACCCGGTGGAATTCAACTCTGCACATGTTGCAGCGACTGTGGCAGCACCGACAAGCCCTGGTGCAATACGTTCTGACGTATAGCCTGGGCCAACGAGATTCAGAGGTGGGGCAAATCACGCTGGAGGAGTGGTCTCAGATCAGGGACCTATGCACCCTTCTGCACAGTTTTGAAATGGCGACGAAGATGTTTAGTGCTGACGATGCCATTATCAGCATGACTATTCCGGTGATTTACATGCTGGAGCACATGTTAAACAGAATTCGGAGTCAGGTGGTGGCACAAGAGGAGGTGGAGGAAGTAGAGGAGGAGGAGTTGTATGCGGAAGGGCTAACATCTGCAAGGTCCAGACGGTCGGCAGCACCAGGGCGGCAGGCATGTGAGGGTGGGGGAGATGATTTTACCAGGGCGCATGGTAGCAGCCAAACTAGTGAGGAAGGTGCAGGAGCCCAGGAAGAAGTGGAGGACGAACTGATGGAAGACTCATCAGATGAGGGAGACCTTGATCACATTTCTGTTGTGCGAGGTTGGGGGGAGAGGACAGAGGAAGGAAGCATGATTGTTACCTCGCCACCAACACAACAGGGATTTGGTGCTCCTGGATGCGCAACACACATGAGTGCCTTCTTGCTGCACTACCTGCAACATGACCCTCGAATTGTGAGAATTAGAAATAATCCTGACTACTGGGTTGCCACACTGTTAGATCCCCGGTACAAAAGTAAATTTGCAGAAATTATTCCTGCCATAGAAAGGGATGCACGCATGCAGGAGTATCAGCAGAGACTGTTGCAGAATCTTACATGTGCTTTTCCACAAAATACCAGTGGTGCACGTAGTGAATCTCACAGTTCCAACTTGCCAACCGTGGTCTGTATGGAATTGTTCAATAAAGGGCCCAAAATTAAGATAACATAGATGGGAGAGGTCTCTATGAATAGGAATTCCTAAGTATTTGATACCCTGTGAGGGCCAGGCAAAGGGAAAGTTGGACTGGATGGAATCCTATATGGATTTAGGGAGGGAGACATCGAGGGCCTCAGACTTCGCTTCATTGATTTTAAAATTTTACCATGTAACAAAGTGATCTATTTCAGCCATAACAGCAGGGATGGATATATGTGATTGAGTGATATATACTAGGACATCATCAGCAAATAGAGAGCACTTGTACTCGGTGCCTCCCACCTCAATCCACCTAATATTGGGGTTATGGCGAATTGATGAGAGCAGGTGCTCCGTCACTAGGATGTATAAGAGAGGGGACAGAGGACATCCCTGCCTTGTCCCATTGGTGATTGTGAAAGGTGATGAAAATGTTCTGACGCACCCCCTGGGCCTTGGGACACCCGGAGCCGGACCCTTTTTGGTGGATGCTGGTGGTTGTAGTCTTCGTGGCGGCGATCCGGTTCCGTGGCTCAGGGCGGTCAAACCAGTGGCGGAACTATTTATGTGGTTTTGATGTTTAAATGTCCGACTACGCCACCCGTGGATTGCGGTCAGAGTGAACCGCCGCTACAGGGCAGACCGCTAAGGCTGGTGTTGTGGGTGCAGCAGAGCGTAGCATAACTCCCCACGGGAGGAGTATAGCCTCAGGGCAGTGTATGCGGAGGATGGGGGTGATGGTGCAGGGCAGCAGCAGTAACGACACGGAGTCAGTGATGCAGTTCAGGGCCTTTACTCACAGTTCTTATTATCCAGACCACGTCTGCAGGTAACGGCTGCCCACGTCGTACTGTGCTCACCAGGTGAGGGGCTCAGACAACTCCCAGATAACTTTGGAGCGCTTCACAGGACCCCCTTTGTGTGTCCTTTGTCTGGCCTTTCTTACCAACACTTCTGTCCGGCTGCCTCGGGCCTCCTCTTGGTAAACTTGGCGCCAGTTTCCCTGACCCTATGTGGTGCCTTCCTAGCGGGTGGAGCAAGGGGCTGCGCCACATAAAATGTCAGAGCCTCCGGTTTCTAGCTGAGGGTCGTTTCCTGCCTCCACTAGTTCGGGGACCGGTCTCCCCCTTTGGCCTGACCCCTCTACGCAGGTGGATTCGGGCGTGCGGTGGCGACTCGCCCGTCCGCACCCCTGGGATCCCTTCATTCCTCGTTCCTGGAGCCTTCTCCGCTCCTCTTCCTTCCTTCCCCTCTTGCAGGCCTGGGCCTCTGTTACTAGTCCCGCCTCCGGAGCAGAGCTCATGCAGAGCCCCTGCTCCCTGCCACTTCTGCTCAGACTTCTCTGCACTGAACTAAGATGGTGCCCACCTTTTATACTCCCTTCTCAATGCACCCAGGAACTGCTTCCTCCCTGCTCCTGCACTGCAGGGTTCCCCTTCCTCAGTGTTCCCTCCCCCCACTCCAGCCAGGGACAGGGACTGTCGTGCCCATCTCAGGGGCATATTGGTCGCCCTGCCCCACGGCAATGTGGTGTAATGCATGCAGGTGTCGGGTCCTGATCCACACTCCATCCTTATCTGAGAGTGAGATATCACACCTCTGGGTGAGGTGCAATACGTCTGTAGCAACCGAGCCCTCGGTGCTACAGTTCCATTTATCTTCAGCCTAGGTGACGTATTGTGATACAGGGCCGTGATTTTGGCTATAAAAGGGTCCCCTAGACCCCTACCCCAAGCTTTTTAAGAGAATCATATATGGCGTGCCAGGAGACTCTATGGAATGCTTTCTCAGCATCCAACGAGAGTATCTACTTACAAATTTTTAACTGCATCTAGCCCAGGAAATACTTTGTGCCTAGTAGCAGTGTCTGCTAGTCAGCGGATTATCCCGGCTGTTAAGCAAGCTACACCACCTGTAGTTTGGACACTTAATTTTTTCAAAGGAAATGCTTCGGGACCACGGGATACTTAGTGAAGAGCATCAGGAGGCACCCCAAGGCATAGGGGCTGGGACTGGCACTAGGATGCCTTGCGTTGGACAGCCGAGCTCGATCCTTATAAAAGCTTTTTAACTGCAGCAGCTTTAGTGGACGCTACTGGAGCTGGAATTACGCGGCTGCTGGCATGAGACTTGCCCTCCAATAGATCCTTGTAAATGGATTTAAAGTGTATTCATTCAAATTAGAGGGACAATTTAAATTAAAAAGCTTAGAGCTGCCTCCACCACAGGGGGGCTCTCTCGACCCACCAGCGGACAGGCACCAGTATTGGGAGAGGGGGGCTGGCCGTCAGGGTTCACCGCGGCTCTGGCACAAACCCGGCGACACGGAGGTGGCACGGGCAGGAGCGGACTGGCCGTCTCGGCTTCTCACTTTTTGGATTTTAGAAGGGCATGACATGCCTATATCTGTGTCTCCCCCTCCTTTTACTCCTCCACCTCTTTTCTTTTCGCATGACTTTCATATGTATTTGTCACTTTTCCATGTGTTAGTTGTGTCTTCTGAGCAGTTTGTCAGCTTTTGGACACCTTTGAAGGTGTTTTCTATGTGTTTCTATGTGTTTTTGTTTGCCTGCCATTGGTTTTAACGGTGTTCGAAGGTGTTCGACGAACAGTTCGACGAACAGTTCGGCGAACACAATGGTGTTCGACGAACCGAACCGAACTCGAACACTACGGGGGTGGCTCAACACTAGTCATGAAGTGTGCGAATTTAGGACTGTGGCCTGTGGGGCGTTGGCTGCAAATTTGCGCTTTCATTCAAAGGTCTGGGATATGGACAATTGAATGCTGCGGTGGGACGTGGAAGTGGACGTTGATGTTGTTTCTTGAGAAACTGCCATAACAAGTGAAGACTGAGAGGAGGGGGCATCTTTGCATGCAGTATGGTCAGGGGATTGCCTTGCACGCACAACAGAGTGTTCTCTTACATGCACAACAGCAGAAGAAGCAGTGGTGACACCCGCTGACACTGGTCGTGGACCCTGGGGTTCGCCCCACAAAGTCGGGTGCTTTGCTGACATGTGCCTGATAATGCTGGTGGTGGTCAGGCTGGTAGTTTTGTCACCCTTGCTGATGCTGGCATGGCAGGTGGTACAAATGGCCTTTTTGGGGTTATCAGCAGAGTCTTTAAAAAAATTCCAGACTCTGGAAGACCTACCAGTTGCACTGGCAACGTCCCTCGTGTTGGTGTTACGGGGAAATGTTGCTCTCCTTCTGTCTGCGGCCACCACACTGCTTCTTCCTGCCTGTTGGGGTACTCTGCCTCCCTCCCCCTGTGTGCTGCTGGCCTCGCTCTGCATGTCCTCCTGCCACGTTGGATCAGTTACTAGATCATCCACCACCTCCTCCTCTTCCACTTCCGCACCACGGTCCTCCTCACTTCGTGGCAATTGCGTCTCGTCATCGTCTCTTGTGACAAATTGCCAGCGTCGCCTTCCTGTGGTCTTGGCTGTTCAAATATTTGGCCATCGCTACATGGAATCTACTCTTCCACCACTTCAAGCGGAGCAGGCGAGGGGCCCAAATATGGAAATGGACCAGTGAACAGCTCTTCAGAGTGTCCAACTGTGGGATCAGTTGCTGTCTGACGACACTCGGCATGGTGGGAGGAAGGAGCATCAGGGTGAGGAGGAGTATGAGGTCAAGACTCACGGCTACTATGACACGGCTACTATGACAGACCTGAGGTGGAGGTGGTGGTGCCCAGGTGACTGGAAGTATTATCTGCTATCCAATTAATAACCTGTTCACACTGATCAGTTGGCAATAGTGGTGTTGTTGTGTGCTTACCTAGTAATTCGGTCAAAAACTGGAAGCAAGAAGATGTGGCTGTTGGTTGTGGCACATTTTCACCTTGGCCACGGCTCCGTCCTCTGCCCGCACCATCACCAGAACATCCAGTTCCACGTCCCTTGCCACGCGCCTTGCCCATTGTAAATAAAGTAAAATAGCTTACACTCGCACTATGAATGGCAAAAGGGTAATAAAAAGGAGATTAGAACCGTGGAAGAGGAAAACCACAGTTCTATTTCTCTGGCCTACACCAGAATCTTTTAAACAGATATATTTGTGTCTGAACAGTCAGCGAGACACGCAAACTGTTTTTTTTTATGTAAAAAAGGCAAAAAGGTGGATTACACCCAGATTTGAACCGTGGAAGAGGAAAACCACAGTTCTAGTTCTCTGAACTACACCAGAATCTTTTAAACAGATATATTTCTTTCTGAACAGTCAGCGAGACACTCTAACTGTTTTTTATTATGTAAAAAAGGCAAAAAGGTGGACTACACCCAGATATGAACCATGGAAGAGGAAAACCACAGTTCTATTTCTCTGGCCTACACCAGAATCTTTTAAACAGATATATTTGCGTCTGAACAGTCAGCGAGACACTCAAACTGTTTTTTTTTAATGGAAAAAAGACAAAAAGGTGGATAAAACCCAGATTTGAACCGTGGAAGCGGAAAACCACACTTTTAGTTCTCTGGCCTACACCAGAATCTATTAAACAGATATATTTGTGTCTGAACAGTCAGCAAGACACTCACCCTGTTTTTTTTTATCTAAAAATGGCAAAAAGGTGGATTACACCCAGATTTGAACCGTGAAAAAGGAAAACCACAGTTCTAGTTCTCTGGCCTACACCAGAATCTTTTAAACAGATATATTTGTGTCTAAACAGTCAGCAAGACACTCACCCTGTTTTTTTTATATAAAAAAGGCAAAAAGGTGGATTACACCCAGATTTAAACCGTGGAAGAGGATAACCACAGTTCTATTTCTCTGGCCTACACCAGAATCTTTTAACCAGATATATTTGTGTCTGAACAGTCAGCGAGACACTCAAACTGTTTTTTTTATGTAAAAAAGGCAAAAAGGTGGATTACACCCAGATTTGAACCGTGGAAGAGGAAAACCACAGTTGTAATTCCTAGGCCTACCCCAGAATCTTTTAAACAGATATATTTGTGTCTGAACAGTCAGCCAGACACTCAAACTGTTTTTTTTTATGTAAAAAGGCAAAAAGGTGGATTACACCCAGATTTGAACCGTGGAAGAGGAAAACCACAGTTCTAGTTCTCTGGCCTACACCAGAATCTTTTAAACAGATATATTTGTGTCGGAACAGTCAGCGAGACACTCAAACTGTTTTTTTTATGTAAAAAAGGTGTAGCACCCTGAGGGCTCGGCTGCTACAGGGGTATTGCACCTCAAACCAGAGGTGTGATATTCCACTCCCGGGTAAGGATGGAGTGTGGACTAGGGCTCGTTAGGCTGCATGCACCACACACACCCCATTTCCGAGGGACAGGTCAACGGTGCTCCCACGAGACAGGAGTGCAGGCACGACAGCATCTGTCCCTGTCTGGAGTGGGGAGGGTGTAGGAGCAGATAGGGGTGGGTCTTTGGGCATAGGTAGGAGCCCATTGGTTGCTAGTCACCAGGGCTCACACATAGAGGGAGGTATTTAAGGTGGGTACCATCTTAGGACAGAGTTCAGTTCAGTCAGGAGTTCAGCCAGAGAGGGTTGACAGGGAGCTGTGGCTCAGTCTGGGCCCAGCTCCAGAGGCAGGCCTGGAGTGGAGGCCAGAAACAGCAGAAAGAGAGAGGAGAAGGAACGGAAAGGAAAGTAAGAAAGGAACTGGAACAGAGGAGAAAGGAAGCAAGGAACACAGAGAAAGGCCCAGAGACGCGAGTAAAGAAGGAACCCCATATGCCCAGGAGATGCAGGGTGAAGGGTTGGCAGAGCAGGGTACCGGAGCCCAAATTGGTGGAGGCAACAAATTCCTCAGCCAAAGACCGGAGGTTGTGACCACATCTTGGTGCGACCCCTCACTACATCCACCAGGAAGGCATACCATATAGGGTCAGGGAGACCGGAGATAGGTTTCGCCAATAGAAGGCCCGAGGGAGCTGGACAAAGGTGGGTCACTGGTGGGGACGGCCAGAGAAAGGAAAGAAAGGGAGCCCTGTGCCACGCTCTGGAATTGCCTGGGAGTTGGTCGAGTCCCGTGCCTGGTGGACGCAGCACAGCTTGGGCAGTCATCGCCTGCAGGATTGACACGAATAACAACTGTGAGTAAAGCATTGGAAACTGCAACCGCACGTCTCTGTGTTTCATCGCCGTACCAGCACCATTAGTACTGGGACGCTCACACCATCACTCCCACCATCTTCCACACTAGCTGCCCTGAGGCAATACTTCTCCCGTGGGGAGTTATTCCATACTCGGCTGCGCAAACTACATCAGCCTCAGCGGTCTGCAGCGCAGCGGCGGTCCCCACTGACCGCAATCCACGGGTGGCGTAGTCGGACACTTGTTACAACATTAAGACTGTCACTGAATTGACCGCCCTGGGCACGGACCGGGTCAGCGCCACGGAGACTACAAACCCCAGCGATCCGGCTCCGGGTATCCCCTGCACAGCACAGGCCCAGGTGGCGCGTCAAAGGCAAAAAGGTGGATTACACCCAGAATTGAACCGTGGAAGAGGAAAACCACAGTTCTAGTTCTCTGGCCTACACCAGAATCTTTTAAACAGATATATTTGTGTCTGAACCGTCAGCGAGACACTCAAACTGTTTTTTTTTATGTAAAAAAGGCAAAAAGGTGGATTATACCCAGATTTGAACCGTGGAAGAGGAAAACCACAGTTATAGTTCTCTGGCCCACCCCAGAATCTTTTAAACAGATATATTTGTGTCTGAACAGTCAGCGAGACACTCAACCTGTTTCTTTTTATGGAGAAAAGGCAAAAAGGTGGATAACATCCAGATTTGAACCGTGGAAGAGTAAAACCACAGTTGTAGTTATCTGGCCGAAGTCAGACTCTTTTAAACTGATATATTTGTGTCTGAACACTCACAGACACACTCAATTTATTTTTTTTTGGGGGGGGGGGATACTAAAAGGTTAATAAGACGGGTATTTGTACAGTCTGACTGAGGGAAAAAAAAGAAAGAGGATTTAGATGAAAAAAAAAAGGATTTTTCCTGGCCCCTGAGACCAGGGGCTAAGTCTAGCAATTTGAGCAGCAGAAGCACACAGGACTGTAATGCAGTGTTTGCTAGTATAACCACTGCATCTCCTATACATCCTGCCTGCCTGCCTGATATATGGGATGGATATTAGTCCTCAGAAGGACTGTTTGTTTGATTTTGCAGGCTTTAGAGACGCTACCCTACCTATTTCGCAGTATAAATCTCTACCTAGCTCAGCAGCACTCTCCCTACATTGTCTGATCCGGAGCGACTGTGTCCAAGATGGCGGCGCCCGGTTTTAAATACTCGAGGTGACGCTGTGCGGCCAGCCAATCACTGTAATGCCCACAACCAACATGGCTGCGGCGTTACAGTGACTGGCTGGCAATCCCTGCATGTTCATTGGCTCTGTAAAGAGCGCCAAACATGCAGGGCGGAGATCCAAGCTCCCACTCGAGTAACCCGAAAATGCTCGGTGCTTGCCGAACATCCCGAGTAGTGAGATGCTCAGGCGAGTACCGAGCAGTGTCGAGCATGCTCGGTCAACACTAGTGGCAAACCCCTCTCTTCTTAGGCCCAGGTGGCAGTTTGCACTCTGGCTAAGGTCCATATGCCTGGTCTGCCAACAAGTTCCCATCTGTATGCATTCGATCCACACACTATGAATTCACCTGTAGGCAGACTATTGCCTAGGTATATAAGTAATTAGCTTATTAAAATTACAATATTTGTAACATCTTTGTGAGCACAGAAGGCACATGGATGGGTCCAAACAGAGGATTATATCGGGAACAATGCAATAATCAAATGATGCAATAATGATGATGTCCAATTTTTGGCTCTGACTCCTAGCTGGACTAAGTAATGATCTGTGTTGGGGAAAATTAATAATTAAACTGTATGGACAGTCTTTCATCAAGCATTATGATGTGCTCCAGTATATATGGGCACACTTGGGGTGATTTTGGTTAGAGCATATTTAAGTAACCTATTTGAAATATTCATTTTTTTCCTGACATTTGCTTATATCAAAGCAAGGAAAAATATTTTGATAGTGCACAAATGCAGAAGAATTGTTGAGGTGATTTTTTAATGATCTTTTTTTTAATTTAAATTAATTATTTATTATTCGATCACATATATTGCACATAATTTATTGCATATGTGGTTTTTATACTTCATGCACTTAATAGCGCAATTCTTCAACGCATGCAACTGCCTGAAACTGTGGCCATCAGACGTGATCCCGTATGATTGCCGTAATAATACAGAATTTTTTGGGAACGTGTCAGATATCACATTACATTTAAAGTATGGCAGTTGTGTGTTCAAACCTATTATCAGTTGGTCTCTGACAAATACCATACTATTAGGCGACTGCCTGAAGCCGTGGCCATCAGACGTGATCCCATATGACTGCCGTAATAAAATAGAAATTTTTGGGCATTTTTCAGATATCACACTGCATTTAAATTATGGCAGTTGTGTGTTCAAATCTATTATCAGTTGGTCTCTGACAAATACCATATTATTAGGCGACTGCCTGAAACCGTGGCCATCAGACATGATCCCATATGGCTGTCGTAATAATGCAGAAATTTTTAGGAACCTGTCAGATATCACAGTACATTTAAAGTAGGGCAGTTGTGTGTTAAAACCTATTCACAGTTGGTCGCTGACAAATAGCATATCTTTGAACAATGTTGTCAGAGTATTATGCCACTTTTACTGACTGATAATAAAACATACAAAAAAACAAGCTAAAATGGGAAAATGTTAAGAAACATTCTTTATATGGTAATGACTTGTATATAAGGGCAAAGAGTTAATTAAAAAAAAGTTATGGACTGTGGAAGAGATTTATGCAACCAGAATGAACACACATCTGGAGCTGATGATACCACCTAGCACCTGTCCCTATTGTATACCCCTTTTTCACATGTAAAGCGCCATGGAATAAATGACGTTAAAGTATTAATAATAATGTGGTCCAGACTCACTGCTACTGAAACTGGACCATGTGGAAGACAGGGTGGTGGTGGTGGCAAACTGACTAGAAGCATTTTCTGCTATCCAACTAACAACCTTTTCACACTGCTCTGCCTTCAATAGTGGTGTTCCATGGCCCCCTACAAATTGGGACAGGAAGGTAGTTCGACATGATGTGGGTGTTTGTTGTGCTCCCTCAGCAGGCACAGTTTCACCTTGCCCACGGCCTCGTCCTCTGCGTGCACTATCACCATCACCATAACATCCACTTCACCATCCCTTGCCATACACCTTACTTATTTTAAATGGAGTTTAGTATTTGTCACGTTGCAAAAAATGTCAGTATTATTACCGCAGTAATACAGGATCACGTCTGATGACCACAGTTTTAGGCAGTGACCTGGGAGTCAGAAATGCTTCCAGGTGTCTTCCCCATGCTATTGCCATGTCTTTTCAGCACTGTATGGATGTGTCTGTTCATGTCTCACACACCACATGGCCAGATAAGGTAGTAAAATTTTAAAAAGACATTTACCGGTGAATACTTTTTGTTGAAAGCAATGCAAAAGTGCAAAAAAGCGTTCAAAAACGAAACGCTACATTTTAAACATAGCCCAGTGTGTGGAGGATCATTTTTGTTTTTAGCAAAAAAAACAAGAAAATCCTCCAGTGTGTAGCCAAAAACATAAAAAGTTAAATTTATTGATCACATTAAAAACTGTAGTAGCAGGTCAAATGAGATTCATTAGACAGACTAACTAGCATAACGCCTTAATCATGGTATACCTGTAGCTACTAAGGAAGGAAAATTCACATATAAAGATTATGTGGACAACATTAACTATACTGGAGTTAATGTTGTTCCCATGATGTAATATTTATTCTATTTTTTGCTTTGTTTTATTTTTTATAATATTGGTTTAAATTGTTTTCCATTTATTCTATGGGACTTATACTGATTAACCTTGTATTTCCCTCATATATTTAATACCCAGCTGCACCTTTAATTAACATGCTCTGCCTGCTGGTTTTCCCTTCAGTAGCTTTATATGTGAATTTTCCTTCCTTAGTAGCTATACCATGATTAAAGTGTTAAGCTGAAACTAGTTAGTCTCTCTAATGGATCTCATTTGGTAACCTGCTACTACAGTTTTTAATGTGATCAATAAATTTCACTTTTTATATTTTTGGCTACAGCTGAAGGATTTACTTGTCTTTTTTGCTATTTGTCTCCATGTCCGAGACTGGGACGGACAGATGAAGACAGCTAATCAACGTTTGGTGAGTTGACTATTCATTTACCCCACATTTCCCCGTATTCACTGTTCCCATCGATTTGGGTAATTTTTAGGCCCCCTGCAGACCTCCGGGCGGAACCGCCGGAAAAATGCTCGAGTTTCCCATTGACTTGCATTGAACTCGTTGCTCGGACAGAGCACTAAAGCATTCCAATTTGCTCAACCCGAACAATGAGCACCCAAGCATTTTAGTGCTCGCTCATCACTATTTATGATGAACCTGACAGGATACCGGTTGAGGAGGCTAAGATCATGAACCTGACACAGGGGGGCCGTACCGTTGAGTATTATTGTTCCGAGTTACGGCAATTGTCAGCTGAGGTTGTGTGGAATGATCCTGTTCTCAGTTATCAATATTGACGTGGCCTTACTGATACTTTTAAGGATGCTCTGGCTTTGCATACTCCACCCTGTTATTTGGGGGAGGCCATGACTCAGGCCATTCGTATGGATTGTAGGATTCGAGAAAGACATGATGAACGGTCATTCTTCCTGAGTCTCCTTCCTTGTGACGCGCCCCCGGGGCCATGGGGTACTCGGTAGCCGGGCCGGTCGGCGCTTGGGGTGTCATGGTAGCAGTGAACCGGTCCGTGACCCGGGGCGGTCAATTAAAGGGAAAGGTAGAAGGGGAATAAAGTTTTTATATATATTGTTCGTGACGCCACCTGTGGTATGCGGCTATATGGAGCTGCTGCTGCGGTGCAGATCCTCTGGGGCTGATGGTGACGCAGCAGAGCTGGTTCAGCTCTCCACAGGCAGAGCTTGGCTCCAGGCAGGATGTAGTGATACTATATGGTAGATGTGGTTGGTGCGGTGTAATGCAGGTGATGGCACAGATAATGACTAGTGTTGAGCGAACATGCTTGACACTGCTCGGTACTCGCCTGAGCGTCAAGCTACTTGGGATGTTCGGCGAGCACCGAGCATTTCCAGGTTACTCGGGCGGGAGCTCGGGTCTCAGCCCTGCATGTATGGCGCTCTTTACAGAGCCAATGAACATGCAGGGATTGCCAGCCAGTCACTGTAATGCCTCAGCCATGTTGGTTGTGGGCATTACATTAATTGGCTGGCCGCACAGCGTCACCTCGAGTATTTAAAACCGGGCGCCGCCATCTTGGACACAGTCGCTCTGGATCAGCTAGTGTAGGGAAAGCGCTGCTGAGCTAGGGAGGGATTTATACTGCAAAATAGTTAGTGTAGGGTCTGTAAAGGCTGCCAAATCAAACAAACAGTCCTTCTCAGGACTAATATCCATCCCAAATATCAGGCAGGCAGGCAGGCTGTATAGGAGACGCAGTGGTTATACCAGCAAACGCTGCATTACAGTCCTGTGTGCTCCTGTTACTGAAATTTCTGGACTTAGCTCCAGGTCCTGGGGGTCCAGGAAAAATCCTTTTTTTTCATCTAAATCCTCTTTTTTTTTCCTCCTTCACACTGTACAAATACCCATTTTATTAACCTTTTGGTGTCACCCCCCCCCCCAAAAAAAAAAAAAAAGAAGTGTGTCTGTGACAGTTCAGGCACAAATATATCTGTTGAAAATAGCCTGGTGTAGGACAGAGAAACAGAAGTGTGGTTTTGCAGCTCCACAGTTCAAACCTCTGCATTATCCACTTTTGGGCCATTTGTAGTTAAAAAAAAACAGTTTGAGTGTGTCGCTCACTGTTCAGCCGCAAATATATATATTGAAAAAAGTCTGGTATACACCAGTAAATTATAACTGTGGTTTTGCTGTTCCACGGTAAAAAATCTCTGTATTATCCAGCTTTTGGCATTTTTAGCCGTAAAGAAAAACAGTAATAGTGTCTCCTGATTGTTCAGACACCAATATATCTGTTTAAAATAGTCTGGTGTAGGCCCGAGAAATAGAAGTGTGGTTTTGCAGTTCCACGGGTCAAATCTCTGTATTAACCTGCTTTTGCCATTTTTTGCCGTAAAGAAAAACAGTAATAGTGTCTCCTGATTGTTCAGACTCCAATATATCTGTTTAAAAGAGTCTGGTATACACGAGTAAATTATAACTGTGGTTTTGCCGTTCCACGGGTCAAATCTCTATTATCCTGCTTTTGGCATTTTTTGCCGTAAAGAAAAACAGTAATAGTGTCTCCTGATTGTTCAGACACAAATATATCTGTTGAAAATAGTCTGGTGAAGGCCAGAGAAATAGAAGTGTGGTTTTGCAGTTCCACGGTTCAAACCTCTGTATTATCCACTTTTGGGCCATTTTTACCTAAAACAAAACAGTTTGAGTGTGTCGCTCAATATATCTATTTAAAATTGTCTGGTATAGCCCAGTAAACAATAACTGTGGTTTTGCCAATCGACGCTAAAAAATCTCTATTATTCAGCTTTTGATATGTTTTCCGTAAAGAAAAACAGTAATAGTTTCTCCCTGATTGTTCAGATTGTTTAAAAGAGTCGGGTGTAGGCCAGAGAAATAGAACTGTGGTTTTCCTCTTCCACAGTTCTAATCTACTTTTTATTACCCTTTTTCCATTGATAGTGCGAGTGTAAGCTATTTTACTTCCTTTACAATGGGCAAGGCGCGTGGCAAGGGACGTGGAACTGGACGTTCTGGTGATGGTGCGTGCAGAGGACGGGGCCATTGCCAAGGTGAAAATGTGCCACAACCAACAGCCACATCTTCTTGACCGAATTACTAGGTAAGCACACAACAACACCAGTATTGCAAACTGATCAGTGTGAACAGGTTATTAATTGGATAGCATATAATAATTCCAGTTACCTGGGCACCACCACATCTGGTCTGTCTTCCACATGGTCAAATCTTAGTAGCCGTGAGTCTCGACCGCATACTCCTCCTCACCCTGATGCTCCTTCCTCCCACCATGCCGAGTGTCGTCAGACAGCAGCTGATCCCACACTTGGACACTCTGAAGAGCTGTTCACTGGTCCATTTCCAGATTTGTGCCCCTCGCCTGCTCCGTTTGAAGTGGTGGAAGAGAAGATCCCATGTAGCGATGGCCAAATATTTGAACAGCCACGGCCACAGGAAGGCGACGCTGGCAATTTGTCACAAGAGGTGGACGATGATGAGACACAATTGCCAGGAAGTGAGGAGGAGGATCGTGGTGCGCAAGTGGAAGAGGAGGAGGTGGTGGATGATCTAGTAACTGACCCAACGTGGCAGGAGGACATGCAGAGGGAGGCCAGCAGCACACAGGGTGAGGGAGGCAGAATACCCCAACAGGCAGGAAGAAGCAGTGTGGTGTCCGCACACAGAAGGCAGGCAACAGTTCCCCGTAACACCAACACTAGGAACGTTGCCAGTACAACCTGTAGGTCTTCCAGAGTCTGGAATTTTTTTAAAGACTCTGCTGGTAACCCCAAAAAGGCCATTTGTACCACCTGCCATGCCAGCATCAGCAGGGGTGACAAAACTACCAGCCTGACCACCACCAGCATGATCAGGCACATGGCAGCAAAGCACCCGACTTTGTGGGGTGAACTCCAGGGTCCACGAACAGTGTCAGCGGGTGTCACCACTGCTTCTTCCGCTGTTGTGCGTGCAATAAAACCCCCTGTTGTGTGTGCAAGGCAATCCCCTGTCCATACTGCATGCAAAGATGCCCCCTCCTCTCAGTCTTCACTTGTTATGGCAGTTTCTCGTCCCACCGCAGCATTCAATTGTCCATATCCCAGACCTTTGAACGAAAGCGGAAATTCGCAGCCAACGCCCCACAGGCCACAGTCCTAAATTCGCACATTTCACGACTGCTTGCGTTGGAAATGCTGCCTTTTAGGCTGGTGGAGACGGAATTTTTCCCCAAACTTATGGCGGTGGCCGTCCCTCGGTACTCAGTCCCCAGCCGACACTATTTTGCCCGGTGTGCCATCCCCGCACTACACAAGCACATGTCCCAAAACATCTGCGGTGCCCTCAACAACGCAGTTACTGGGAGAGTCCACCTGAAAATGGACATGTGGACAAGTAGTTGTGGCCAGGGACGGTACATCTCCCTGACGGCACACTGGGTAAACATAGTGGAAGCCGGGACCCAGTCAGACCTTGGGACGGAACACATCCTCCCCACACCGAGGATTGCGGGCCCTATGTCAGTCAGAGTTGCCCCCACAGTGTACAGCTCCTGCGCATCATCCTCCTCCTCCTCCTCATGTTCAGCCTCCATCTTAGATATCACCACATCAGTTACAAGCTGGAAGCACTGCAGTACTGCCTCCGCCAAGCGGCAACAGGCTGTGCTGAAACTCATAAGCTTAGGTGAGAAACTTCACACTGCTTGTGAGGTGTGGACAGCTGTGAAAGAGCAGGCAGATCTGTGGCTGAAACCGCTGAACCTACATCCAGGCATGGTCATGTGTGACAATGGCCGTAACCTGGTGGCGGCTCTGAGGCGAGGCGAGATCACACACGTACCATGCCTGGCTCATGTGCTTAACCTCGTGGTTCAGCAGTTTCTTAAATTGTACCTCGAGTTGCCAGATCTGCTCGTCAAAGTACGCCGCCTGTCAGCCCATTTTCGCAAGTCGGCTACAGCTTCCGCAGCCCTTGCTGTGTTGCAGCAGCGTTTGCAGCTTCCGGCACACTGACTGGTGTGTGTGATGTCCCCACATGTTGGAGCTCTACCCTTCACATGTTGCAAAGGATTTGTGAGCAGAAGAGAGCAGTTGTGGAGTACCAGCTGCAACAAGGCCGTCGATATTCAGGTCAGACTCCACACATAAGACCTCAGGAGTGGACCTGGATGTCTGACATATGTACCATCTTGACAAACTTTGAGGAGTCAACCCAGATGGTGAGTGGCGATGACGCCATCATTAGCATCAGCATTCCACTTGTCTGTCTGCAACGCTGTCTGCAGAGAATTAAAGAGGAGGCATTGCAGCCAGAGTATGATGAGATGGATCAAGAAGCCGTAGCGGGCGATTACACACAGCCCAGCCTCATCTCATCCCAACGTGCATTGGGGGACAATGAGGGAGAGGAGGAGGAGGAGGACGAAGAACAGGAGCTTGTATCATGCGCTGTAGATGGTAGTACCGGTACAACTGTCATACCGTCGGTTCAGCGTGGGTGACCTGAGGACAGGGGGGAGGAGGAGGAGGAGGAGGAGGAGAGCATGGTCAGTCGTCATCTTGGTGAGGACACGGAAGTCTTGCCCGTTACCAGTCTGGCTTGCATGGCTGACTTTATGTTACGATGCCTTAACCGTGACCCTCGCATTGTCAAAATGTTGGGTGACAGTCATTACTGGTTGGTGACACTTTTAGACCCCCGCTACAAGGAGAACTTTCACTCTCTTATTCCTGAGGTGGAGATGTCTACAAAAATGGGGCAGTACCAGAAGGCCCTTTCTGCAGAACTGTTAAAAAAATTCCCATCTGAACACACTAGCGGCAGAGGTCACAGTTCGTTGCCCAACCAAGGCATACATGCAAGAGAGACGCAACTCCAATCCAGCAGAGGCAGGGGAACACTGTCAATGTTCTGGGACAGTTTTCTGAGACCCTCCCTTCGGACAGACCCTGAGGCGCGGGGTAGTTTCACAAGGAGTGGAAAGTTTCAAAAGATGGTGAGGGAGTACCTTGCCGACCGTACCAGTGTCCTCCGTGATTCCTTTGTGCCTTTTAATTATTGGGTATCCAAGCTGGACACTTGGTATGAACTCGCTCTGTATGCCTTGGAGGTCCTGGCCTGCCCTGCCGCTAGCGTGTTATCGGAGCATGTTTTTTGTGCCGCTGGGGGAATTATAACTGATAAGCGCACTCGCCTGTCAACTGACAATGCTGACAAGCTGACCCTTATCAAAATGAACAAGGGCTGGATTGGGCCAGACTTCTCATCACCACCAAATGACAGCAGAGTAACATAAAGTCAAATCCACTGTGTTATTTCGGGAGGTGTATTCACATGCACCGCTTCACACCCACACATGGGTATACGCTTCCTCATTTCGGCTGTTTTATGTTCTTTTCCTTATCCTTATCCTCAGCCTCCAGCACCACTACACCACCAGCGTGACCTTGTTCCGTGTTGCCATTATTGAAAGTTCCTCCGTCCTTATTTTTTTCAGCTTTTGCTTGGAAGGTATAAGCAAAGACTGTGGGAGACCCACTCCCCAATAATGGAAATAATATTTTTAAGATGCTGTACTGTATGGCTCTTGTAAGGGGCATTAAAACCGTCTTGTTAAGCTACTGCAACCTCCACCACTTTTCCAAGGGGCATTAAAACCGACTTGTTAAGCTACTGCGACCTCCACCACTTTTCCAAGGGGCATTAAAACCGTCTTGTTAAGCTACTGCGACCTCCACGTCTCTTCCAAGGGGCATTAAAACCATCTTGTTAAGCTACTGTGACCTCCACCACTTTTCCAAGGGGCATTAAAACCGTCTGGTTAAGCTACTGCGACCTCCACATCTCTTCCGAGGGACATTAAAACCGTCTTGTTAAGCTACTGGGACCTCCACGTCTCTTCCAAGGGGCATTAAAACCATCTTGTTAAGCTACTGCGACCTCCACCTCTTTTCCAAGGGGCATTAAAACCGTCTTGTTCAGCTACTGCGACCTCCACCACTTTTCCAAGGGGCATTAAAGCCGTCTTGTTAAGCTACTGTGACCTCCACCACATTTCCAAGGGGGATTAAAACCGTCTTGTTAAGCTACTGTGACCTCCGCGTCTCTTCCAAGGGGCATTAAAACCGTCTTGTTAAGCTACTGCGACCTCCACGTCTCTTCCAAGGGGCATTAAAACCATCTTGTTAAGCTACTGCGACCTCCACGACTCTTCCAACGGGCATTGCATTTCCTCCTAATTTTAGTCAGCTTTTGCTTTTCAATGCATAGGCGAACACTAAGGGAGACCCAGCCCCCAACAATGGGTAGAAGGTTTTTAGTACGCTGTAATCCAGGTCTGTTTCAAGGGGCATTGCATTTCCTTATAATTTTTGATAAGCCTTCCATTCACTGCTTAGGCCAACAGTGCACAGGAGACCCAGTTGCTATAAATGGAAAAAATGGTTTAGTTAAGGCCCTCTGACCTCCATGTCACTTCCAAGGGGCATTGGAGTGCCTCTAAATTTTTGTAGGCATTGCACTCACTGTATGCCCTATAACTGTGTAGCCGAACCGCTCCTTTTGGTACAGAAACATATTCTACAAGACATGTGTGGTTGACTGGCCTGATATTGATGTGAATGGTCCCTGTTCCTCCTGCTCTTTCTCCTTTGCCACCACCTCATCCATCATTTATCACCTGAAGCTTTGTTTTAAAGGGAGTCATAGAACTGCGATAGTAGCAGGAAAACATCCAGCAATCCTCGGAGGAGGATATGCGCCAAAACGCTGACCACCTCAGGCCTAGCCGCTACTACATACATGCGCTTGCATTCCAAGAAAACAAAGCAGATGCTAACTTCTATCATCATCATGCTCCTCACCTTGGCACTCTCAACTCCCCTGATGGAGAAGCCAGGGCCCACCGGAGGAGTCTGGTTCTCTGGTGGGCTCGTCCAATGCTGCCCTAAAGCAGGCCAGGCTAAGAAAAGTGTGTGAGAAGGTAACAGGAGAAATAGGGGCGGCTGGGGACCGTGTGTGGACACCCGCCCCCTGGCAGCTGGGGACCGAGCATGGACACCCGGCCGCCGGGCGGCTGGGGACTGAGTATGGATACCTCGCTGCCGAAGCAGCCATGAGGTAGTGGTCAGCTTCGGCCTCCTCCAAACTAAAAGGCCACATTTCAAGTGAAAGCTAGCAGTATGGTATTGTAACCTGCGTGTGGGTGGGTGTTTGGTTGGCTGCATATTTGCGCTTGCATGGCAAGGAATGGGGGAGGTACAATTGAACACTGCCCTGGGACAAGGACTTGCACGGGGATAGTTGCAAGTCTGCATCTTCTGATGCGGCAAGGATCACTTCTGATGGGCACACTTTTAGGCAGTGACCTGGGTGTCAGAGATGCTTCCAGGCGTCTTCCCTATGCTGTTCCCATGTCTTTTCAGCACTGTGTGCATGTGTCACACAGCACATGGCCAGATAAGATTGTAAAATATTAAAATGACATTTCCCGGTGAATGCATTTGTCACGGTTGAAAGCAATACAAAAGTGCAAAAACGCATAAAAAATGCTACTTGTGAACATAGCCCAAGGTGTGGAGGAGTATTCTTTTTGGGGCTTATTTATTTTACCTTATACACAAGTCTTTACCCTGGAAAGGAACTTCCTTAACATATTTCACAGGAAAACTGTGTGAGTTTCATTTTTGAACGTTTTATTGTGAGCCCTTAAAAGTGGCTTAATACCTCTGACCACATTGTTGACAGCAGTGACCTGGGGGTCAGAAATGCTTCCTGGGGCGATCCCCATGCTGTCCCCATGTCATTTGAGCACTGCACTATCGTTTTGGGCACTTGTTAGCCTTTTAAAAGACTGCCGGGGGTGCCGCCGCAAAAATGCTCGGGTCTCCCATAGACTAACATTGGGCTCGTTACTCAGGTCGAGCACCCGAGTATCACGGTGAGCTCGGCCCGAGCTTCGAGCACTCGAGCATTTTAGTGCTCCCTCAACACTAATAATGACAAGTCCACAACTTAATGGCGGTTTCCTCTTATCTTTAATTGCGGTTGTTAAGCAGACCGGGGCACGGCTACTAGTTGGTAGTAGCGGTCCGGGCGGACTGGGAGCAAGTTGGGGATCCACCTCGCCAGGTGAAGTTGTAGGCCTTGCTCTAAACTCTTTTGGCCCTGCTGCTTGTAGCTATGCTGCGCCCCTTGTACCTGAGTAAAACGTCTGTTCCTCACCCGTATGGCTGGCTGCTCAGGCCTTCTTGGAGTGTCACTCCCACTCCGGTGTCTGGTTCTTCTGCGCTTCTCTCCTTTGGGGTGAGCTTATTCACAGCTCCACTCCCCAGGTCTTTCCTCGTCGTTGTCCTGTCTCCAACTCCTCTCAACTACTCTAACTAACCCCGCCTTCAGATTCCAGTTGTCAAGGGGAGAAGCTCCCATTTCTGGTCTAGAGCCAGGAAAGTGTTGTATGCTAGTGAACCTGATTAGGGGACCCCTCCTTCCTTCCTGGCATGGCATCACCCCTTGTGAGGGAGGCAATGCCACTGTGGCAACTGGACCCCTGGGGTGCCACACTTACCTAAGACTGAACCAATGCAGTCTGGAGCAGCCATCTCTCGGACCATGGAGAGGAAACAGTGATGCGATCTCGGACTCAGTACCTACTGTGGTCGCGCTGGGCGTTATCTCAAGGACTTCTCCATATGCCCTCAAGCTAACCACCATCGAGAAATTCCTAAGTCTGGGTGATTATCGAGCAAGTCACCCGTGGAACTATGTTTTCAGAACATGTGGTTACCTGCACTTGCGTTCATTGACTGTGGGTCTGCTGCGAACTTTATTGATTCTGAAATGGTTCTAAAATTAGTATTAGAGACAGTTAGATTGGAAAGACCCATTCAAATTGTTGCCATTGACAAGACACTGTTACAGTGTAACATGTTGACCTGTCTTTCTAGTAATGAGTTCATATTACTGATAGTATAAATTTATCCTGCAATGACTTAGTCCGGCTATTAGGGGTCAGCAAGAGACAAGTAAAGAAAAAGCCCGGGGATCTGTAAAAAGCCCGGGACACCCAGAACCAGGAAGTCCTCTGAGGAGACGAGACGTGTCTGATGTCCAGAGACATTTGGAGCTTGTAGAGACTTTAGCCGGACGGTGTGTCCAAGAAGAAGCTGTGCCTTGTGAGTAACTGAGATATGTGACCGGTCACCAACTGTGTAGTCACAGGGTTAAAAGTTTCTACAAAATAAGGTATGGGCCACAACAGCCACAAACACAAAATACAAATTATGCAGCCCGAGAGAACCCAAGTGCCAATCTCGCGGGAATGAGCCAAACTACCCCTGGGCTATGCCCCTCCCATCCTTATTCAGTACAGGGTCTACCCAGGATGTTACCGCGGACGTGGCACGTGGTCCTCCCAGGAATAAAACCTTACACCCCCCTCCCACACTAATGCAATGGGATACGGGTACCCTTGTTTTCCTCTTGAAGAACTCTCATATATATTTAGCCAACGTGTTACCCATACAGTCTCTGGACATCAGACACGTCTTGTCTCCACACAGGACTTCCTGGTTCTGTGTTTGCTGGGCTTTTTACAGATCCCCGGGATTTTCTTTCCTTGTCAATGGCTGACCCCAAATGGCGGGACTAAGTCATTGCAGGAGAAATTTATACTGTCAGTAATATGAACTCATTACTAGAAAGACATGTCAACATGTTACACTCCACCCCACTTCCAATTTGACGTCCCGACAAATAGTTTCGTACCACTCATATGTATCACAAACTCCTCAGGATTATATCGTGTCAGGGGAACGCCAGCAGTGCTCCTCTCCGACCTCCGTGAGCCAGTACCTGTCGAGCTCGATGGAGGGTCCACCACATCTGGTGGAACAGTAACATCAGGGGCGGTGTCTGGAACACCTGTAACTTGTGCTATCGGACTCTGCAAGTGCGTGGGTTTCACAATGAAGTCATCCCCACAGTCGCATTCAACATTACTCGGTGCAACCGCCGTAGGAGTCGCAGGTGACTCAGGGTGACAGGGAGGTGTGTCAGACATACACCTCTTTAGCCAGTTCCGGTGCATTGTGCGACGGGGTCCAATGCACCCTTCGGGAACCACTGTATACACACTTCCCCCTGGGAATACCCTTTCCACTACTGTGTAGGGCGTATCCTCCCACCTGTCGCTCAACTTCCCTCCCGGACGTGTTGCTCGCACTAACACCTTATCACCCTCCCGGATCTCATCTAGGTGCACTGGCCCCCGATCTCGGTGGGGATGATCCTGCACACGGTCTTTTACTATCTGGTGGATTTCCCGCAACCTTCGGCGATGATCCTGGACCCACTCACTGGCTGTACGATATTCTGGTTCATCGGGTACAGTGAGACCCAGTTCTTCGATATCTCACCCCGGCCGACCGAACAACATCGCGTAAGGAGTGAATCCTGTGGTGCTGTGGACCTGATTGTTATAGGCCCTCATAAGTTCTGGGAGGAACTCAGTCCATCGCTCCCTCTGCCTCTGTTCAAGCATTCTCAGCATCTGGAGTAGTGTTGAGCCACCCCCGTAGTGTTCGAGTTCGGTTCGTCGAACACCCGTGTGTTCGCCGAACTGTTCGTCGAACTGTTCGTCGAACACCTTCGAACACCGTTAAAACCAATGGCAGGCAAACAAAAACACATAGAAACACATAGAAAACACCTTCAAAGGTGTCCAAAAGCTGACAAACTGCTCAGAAGACATAACTAACACATGGAAAAGTGACAAGTACATATAGTCATGCGAAAATAAAAGAGGTGGAGGAGTAAAAGGAGGGGGAGACACAGATATAGGCATGTCATGCCCTTCTAAAATCCAAAAAGTGAGAAGCCGACACGGCCAGTCCGCTCCTGCCCGTGCCACCTCCGTGTCGCCGGGTTTGTGCCAGAGCCGCGGTGAACCCTGACGGCCAGCCCCCCTCTCCCAATACTGGTGCCTGTCCGCTGGTGGGTCGAGCGAGCCCCCCTGTGGTGGAGGCAGCTCTAAGCTTTTTAATTTAAATTGTCTCTCTAATTTGAATGAATACACTTTAAATCCATTTACAAGGATCTATTGGAGGGCAAGTCTCATGCCAGCAGCCGCGTAATTCCAGCTCCAGTAGCGTCCACTAAAGCTGCTGCAGTTAAAAAGCTTTTATAAGGATCGAGCTCGGCTGTCCACCGCAAGGCATCCTACTGCCAGTCCCAGCCCCTATGCCTTGGGGTGCCTCCTGATGCTCTTCACTAAGTATCCCATGGTCCCGAATCATTTCCTTTGAAAAAATTAAGTGTCTAAACTACAGGTGGTGTAGCTTGCTTAACAGCCGGGATAATCCGCTGACTAGCAGACACTGCTACTAGGCACAAAGTATTTCCTGGGCTAGATGCAGTTAAAAATTTGTAATTAGATACTCTCGTTGGATGCTGAGAAAGCATTCCATAGAGTCTCCTGGCAAGCCATATATGATTCTCTTAAAAAGCTTGGGGTAGGGGTCTAGGGGACCCTTTTATAGTCAAAATCACGGCCCTGTATCGCAATACGTCACCTAGGCTGAAGATAAATGGAACTGTAGCACCCTGAGGGCTCGGTTGCTACAGACGTATTGCACCTCACCCAGAGGTGTGATATCTCACTCTCAGGTAAGGATGGAGTGTGGATCAGGACCCGACACCTGCATGCATTACACCACATTGCCGTGGGGCAGGGCGACCAATATGCCCCTGAGATGGGCACGACAGTCCCTGTCCCTGGCTGGAGTGGGGGGAGGGAACACTGAGGAAGGGGAACCCTGTAGTGCAGGAGCAGGGAGGAAGCAGTTCCTGGGTGCATTGAGAAGGGAGTATAAAAGGTGGGCACCATCTTAGTTCAGTGCAGAGAAGTCTGAGCAGAAGTGGCAGGGAGCAGGGGCTCTGCATGAGCTCTGCTCCGGAGGCGGGCCTAGTAACAGAGGCCCAGGCCTGGAAGAGGGAGAAGGAAGGAAGAGGAGCGGAGAAGGCTCCAGGAACGAGGAATGAAGGGATCCCAGGGGTGCGGACGGGCGAGTCGCCACCGCACGCCCGAATCCACCTGCGTGGAGGGGTCAGGCTAAAGGGGGAGACCGGTCCCCGAACTAGTGGAGGCAGGAAACGACCCTCAGCTAGAAACCGGAGGCTCTGACATTTTATGTGGCGCAGCCCCTCGCTACACCCGCTAGGAAGGCACCACATAGGGTCAGGGAAACTGGCGCCAAGTTTACCAAGAGGAGGCCCGAGGCAGCCGGACAGAAGTGTTGGTAAGAAAGGCCAGACAAAGGACACACAAAGGGGGTCCTGTGAAGTGCTCCAAAGTTATCTGGGAGTTGTCTGAGCCCCTCACCTGGTGAGCACAGTACGACGTGGGCAGCCGTTACCTGCAGACGTGGTCTGGATAATAAGAACTGTGAGTAAAGGCCCTGGACTGCATCACTGACTCCGTGTCGTTACTGCTGCTGCCCTGCACCATCACCCCCATCCTCCGCATACACTGCCCTGAGGCTATACTCCTCCCGTGGGGAGTTATGCTACGCTCTGCTGCACCCACAACACCAGCCTCAGCGGTCTGCCCTGTAGCAGCGGTTCACTCTGACCGCAATCCACGGGTGGCGTAGTCGGACATTTAAACATCAAAACCACATAAATAGTTCCGCCACTGGTTTGACCGCCCTGAGCCACGGAACCGGGTCGCCGCCACGAAGACTACAACCACCAGCATCCACCAAAAAGGGTCCGGCTCCGGGTGTCCCAAGGCCCAGGGGGTGCGTCAGAACATTTTCATCACCTTTCACAATCACCAATGGGACAAGGCAGGGATGTCCTCTGTCCCCTCTCTTATACATCCTAGTGACGGAGCACCTGCGCTCATCAATTCGCCATAACCCCAATATTAGGTGGATTGAGGTGGGAGGCACCGAGTACAAGTGCTCTCTATTTGCTGATGATGTCCTAGTATATATCACTCAATCACATATATCCATCCCTGCTGTTATGGCTGAAATAGATCACTTTGTTACATGGTCAAATTTTAAAATCAATGCAGCGAAGTCTGAGGCCCTCGATGTCTCCCTCCCCAAATCCATGTAGGATTCCATCCAGTCCAACTTTCCCTTTGCCTGGCCCTCACAGGGTATCAAATACTTAGGAATTCCTATTCATAGAGACCTCTCCCATCTATGTTATCTTAATTTTGGGCCCTTTATTGAACAACTCCATACAGACCACGGTTGGCAAGTTAGAACTGTAAGATTCACTACGTGAACCGCTGGTGTTTTGTGGAAAAGCACATGTACACTGCGTTCCAAATTATTATGCAAAAAGTGTTTAGGAGTGATAAGGGAAGAATTTGTTTGTTTGTCAGTTAAACTCATTGATGGTGATGTGTGTCAGGGCTCTTTATATCACTGTAAGCAATTGCAGACACCTGTGCTAATTAGTTTGGCAGGTGTGTCCAATGAAAGGCAAGACTACTTAAGAAGGCTCTCTCACATTATTAAGCAGCCTACATTTTCTGCCAAAATGGGAAAGAAAAAGGATGTGTCGGCTGCTGAGAAGCAACAAATTGTGGAGTGTTTAGGTCAAGGCATGACTACAATCAACATTGTGCGATGATCAGGATGAAGTGTCTTGGCAATCAAGAAGTATGTAGCTGATTCACAGTACACACGTGTGCGTGCTGATAAGGGCAAATTGAGGACTCTTTCCTACAGGCAATTACGTCAGGTTGAAAGAGCAGCGGCAAAAAAGCCTTGTCATAGCAGCAGACAAGTTTTTGAAGCTGCTTGTGCCTCCAACGTCCCCCGAACAACAAGATGCAGGGTCCTTCAGAGGTTTGCAGCTGTGCATACGCCATCCTGTCGACCTCCTCTATCCACTTCACACAAGCAGAAACGGCTCCAGTGGGCCAAACATTACATGAAGACTGATTTCAAAACAGTTTTGTTCACGGATGAGTGCCGTGCAGCGCTCGATGGTCCAGATGGATGGAGTGGAGGATGGCTGGTTGATGGACACCCCACGCAAACACGGCTACAGCGCCAACAAGGAGGAGGTGGAGTAATGTTTTGGGCTGGAATCATGGGGAGAGAGATTGTCGGCCCCTTTAGGATCCCTGAAGGCGCTAAAGATGAACTCCATAATGTATGTGGATTTTCTCAAACAGCACTTCCTGCCATGGTTCAAGAAGAAGAACCGTGTATTTCACAGCCAGATCATTTTTCTACATGATAATGCACCATCTCATGCTGCACATAAAACATCTGCATCTCTGGCTGATATGGGCATAAAAGGGGACAAACTTATGGTGTGACCCCCATGCTCCCCTGACCTCTACCCCATTCAGAACCTTTGGAGCATCATTAAAAGGAGTGTCTATGATGGCGGGAGGCAGTTCACATCTAAGCAACAGCTCTGGGAGGGTATTCTGTCCTCATGCAAAACAATTGAAGCAGAAACCATCCAAAACCTGACAAATTCAATGGACGAGAGAGTTCAGAAGCTCCTTTCGAACAAGGGGTCCTATGTGAAAATGTAACATCACCTAGAATAAAGTTTTGAGTTGAAAACTGTTTGATTTCAGTTTCTAACAACCTGCTAATGCTTATAATTTCAAAAATGACCATTTTTTTGGTCTTTATTAAAATGAAAAGGTTGATCGAAAAGTTTGGGGGATCTAAGAGAGTGGCAACCCAGTAGTCATGATTACTTCGAATTCTGACAATATGAGGGTCATGCTGCAGGTAGTGCAGCAAGAAGGCACTTATGTGTCTTGCGCATCTCGGAGCCCCAAAATTATTTTCCGGGCTAGATGCAGCTAAAAATTATTTTTAATTTTAAATCTGGTGAAGCTTTAGTATAGATGGCCTAATAGGATCAGTGCTGCACACTGCTACAAAGCCCAAATTATTTTCCAGTCAAGATACAGATAAACATGATTAGTAATTTGAAAGCTTAAAACGGTTGGTAGGGTGATTTTAACCAATCATCAAGCTTTTACTCTCCCCAGGATGACACAGGGGTAGAAAAGTCGTTTCGGATCCATGATTTGTTCATCTTTATGAACGTGAGTCTGTCTACATTATCAGTGGAGAGCCGCGTGCGCTTATCTGTCAGCACACCACCAGCAGCGCTGAACACACGTTCAGACAGAACGCTGGCTGCGGGGCATGACAAGATCTCCAAGGCGTAAGTGGCTAGCTCCGGCCATTTATCCAGATTGGAAGCCCAGAAATAGCAAGGGTCCAGTGACACAGTCGTGGCTTCAATGTTTACTTGGAGATACTCCTGTACCATCGTCTCTAGGCGTTGACTATGTGTCAGACTTCTTGTCTCCTGTGGCCTTGCAAAGGATGGGCTAAAAAAGTGGTGAAATGATTCTGCAAAATTGATGTTACCAGCAGATACTGTGGTTCTGTTACGGTTTGAGTGCTGAACACTTGACGGTCCTAAGGTTGGCAAGTTGGAACTGTGAGATTCACTACGTGCACCACTGGTATTTTGTGGAAAAGCACATGTAAGATTCTGCAACAGTCTCTGCTAATACTCCTGCATGCGTGCATCCCTTTCTATGGCAGGAATAATTTCTGCAAATTTACTTTTGTACCGGGGATCTAACAGTGTGGCAACCCAGTAGTCAGGATTATTTCTAATTCTCACAATTCGAGGGTCATGTTGCAGGTAGTGCAGCAAGAAGGCACTCATGTGTGTTGCGCATCCAGGAGCACCAAGTCCCTGTTGTGTTGGTGGCGAGGTAACAATCATGCTTCCTTCCTCTGTCCTCTCCCCCCAACCTCGCACAACAGAAATGTGATCAAGGTCTCCCTCATCTGATGAGTCTTCCATCAGTTTGTCCTCCACTTCTTCCTGGGCTTCTGCACCTTCCTCACTAGTTTGGCTGCTACCATGCGCCCTGGTAAAACCATCTCCCCCACCCTCACATGCCTGCCGCCTTGGTGCTGCCGACCGTCTGGACCTTGCAGATGTTAGCCCTTCCGCATACAACTCCTCCTCCTCTACTTCCTCCACCTCCTCTTGTGCCACCACCTGACTCCGAATTCTGTTTAACATGTGCTCCAGCATGTAAATCACCGGAATAGTCATGCTGATAATGGCATCGTCAGCACTAAACATCTTCGTCGCCATTTCAAAACTGTGCAGAAGGGTGCATAGGTCCCTGATCTGAGACCACTCCTCCAGCGTGATTTGCCCCACCTCTGAATCTCGTTGGCCCAGGCTATACGTCAGAACGTATTGCACCAGGGCTTGTCGGTGCTGCCACAGTCGCTGCAACATGTGCAGAGTTGAATTCCACCGGGTAGGCACATCGCATTTTAGCCGGTGAAGTGGCAGGCCCAACGACTTCTGTAGAGATGTAAGTCGCTGAGCTGCGGGATGCGAACGGCGGAAGTGAGCACACAGCGACCGTGCCCTCTGCAGAAGGCCATCTAGTCTGGGATAGTGGGCTAAAAATTGCTGGACAACCAGGTTCAACACGTGAGCCATACAAGGCACAGGTGTGACATTGCCCCGGCGAAGGGCCGCACCCAGGTTTGCAGCATTGTCGCACACGGCCTTCCCTGGTTTCAGGTCCAGTGGAGACAACCATTCATGAAATTGGTTCTCCAGAGCTGACCACAACTCCTCAGCTGTGTGACTCACATTTCCCAGACATTTCAATGTAAAAACCGCCTGATGACGTTGAGCCCTACTGCCAGCATAGTAAGGAGGTGTGCAGGATCCCTTCTGCGCAGTTAGAAAGCTTGTGGCATGACCAGACAGGCTTTGGGTGCAGGTGGAAGACCGAGAGGAGGTTGAGGAGGCAGAAGCAGTGGAGGAAAAATGACATAAAGAGGATTGACGCACAACGCGTGGGGACGGCAAGACTTGGACAGCAGCCCCTTGTCCTGCTGTCACCATAGTTACCCAGTGCCCAGTCAGCGACATGTAACGCCCCTGTCCATGCCTACTCGTCCAAGTGTCTGTGGTGAAATGCACCCTGTCACACACAGAGTTTCTCAAAGAAGCGGTGATGTTGTGAGCGACATGCTGGTGGAGCGCAGGCACACCTTTCTTTGAGAAGTAGTGCCGACTGGGCATCTGGTACTGGGGCACTGCGACGGACATAAGGTCTCGAAAATCCTCTGTGTCCACCAGGCGGAAAGGCAGCATTTCTGTAGCCAAGAGCTTGCAGATGGTGAAATTCAACCTCTTAGCTTTCTCATGGCTAGGAGGAAATGGTCTTTTACTTGTCCACATCTGAGGGACCGAGGGCTGGCTATTGTGCTTAGACGGGGTTGATAAGGGTGTCCCCGGCAAACTGCCGGTCTGTGAGGAAGATGCAGGCGGACATGTTAGGTTGCCTTGATCCAAAGGTGGTGCTATCGATGTCGGACAGCGCTCAACACCAGCTGGTGTTCCCACCTCCAAAGAAAATGATGACCTGCCAATCACGCTGGCTGTTGCGGGTAAAGAGGTGGCAGGTCTGCGCCCCAAAACAGGTGTGACTGCTGTCCCCCCAGTCACAGAGGATAAAGAGGCCGCGGATGCACAAGATATGGCAGACGGTGGTTGGCCCGGCCGGCTAGGCCGCATTGTAGCACACTGAGCTTCCCACTGCAACTTATGCTTCATGTCCATGTGCCGGTTCATGCATGAAGTACTCAAACTATGTATTTTTTGGCCTCTACTTAGCTTTTGCTGACAAATGTTACAGATAACACGAGTTGGGTCATCTTTATCGATCTGAAAAAATGCCCAGGCTATGCAAGGCTTAGCACCCATGCGACCTGAAGAGCCACCACGACTTGTGGTGAGAGGCAGAGTTGTGTTTGAGGATGCAGTTGTTGACGTGCTTCCAGTACTACGTCTCTGTCCAGGAAGGCGCAACCTGACCTCGTCGTCACTAGCATCTTCCTCCACCTCCTCTGCTGACCTCATCTCTTGGCTGACTGTGGGTTGACAGTAAGTGGGATCTCCAACCTCATCATCATCACCCTGTGTGTTATCACACCCGTCGTCCTCAGAGCCAACCTGTTCCTGCCCTGACAAAAAACTAAAGTTGTCGCTCCAATCAGGTATTTGAGTCTTATCATCGTCTTCCTCATTGTCTCCACCAACAGGAGTTACAGTTTGGGAATGAGGGTCTACATTATGGTCAGAACCTTCTGCGTCTGGTCCTGGATCCGACTCATAAAGATTCTGGGCATCAGTGCAGATCATTTCCTCGTCTGGATTCACAGAAGCGCTGGAGTCGACCTCTGATTCCCAGGCTATAGTATGAGTAAACAGCTCTGCAGACTCAACCATCTGTTCTACCTCATACTCAGACGGGCAGCTGGAGATTTGGGAGCTGTGAGGAAGCAAGTGCGATTTGGGTGACACCTTTGAGGACTGGAGTATTTGTGATGTTGAAGTTGATGTGGAGGAGAGCCCACTTAAAGGAGCACTTGATATCCGTTGAAGCACCTGCTGTTTTTGTGCCTCATCTGGAATTTGTAGCGATTGGCGTGGCCGTAAGAAAGGGATCTTATCACATTGTCCGCTAAAAGAAGTAGACATTTTAGTTTGGCTGGAAGATGGTCTTTCTTCTGCAGATGTTACTGTTGCTTTAACACCTACCCCACGGACACAACCTTTTTTCCCCTTCCCAACACGCCTATTCCCCTTTCCACCAGCAGCAGGCCTTTTTCCACTTATTTTGGTGGTTAACTAATTCACAACTCTGGAGTTGTTTGCACAAAAAAACAATGGATGGTAACCGAGCAGAGCTGAGTGGCCAAACTGTGGTATTAGGCCAAAACTATTGGCTGGGTTAGATGCAGAAAAAAATTATATTCAATTTGCAACCTGATGGAGGTCAGTATAGATGGACTAATACAACAAGTCCCACACACAGCTAGAAGCCCAATATTTTTTCAGAGGTAGATGCAGAAAAAAATATATTCAGTTTGCAACCTGATGGAGGTCAGTATAGATGGACTAATACAACAAGTCCCACACACAGCTAGAAGCCCAAATATTTTTTCAGAGGTACTGTAGATGCAGATAAAAATTACTTTTAATTTGCAACCTGATGGAGGTCAGTATAGATGGACTAATAGAGAAAGTCCGACACACTACTAGAAGGTCAAATATTTTTTCAGAGCTAGATGCAGAAAAAAATTATATTCAGTTTGTAACCTGATGGAGGTCTGTATAGATGGATTAATAGAACAAGACCCACACACAGCTAGAAGCCCAATATTTTTTCAGAGGTAGATGCAGAAAAAAATATATTCAGTTTGCAACCTGATGGAGGTCAGTATAGATGGACTAATACAACAAGTCCCACACACAGCTAGAAGCCCAATATTTTTTCAGAGTTAGATGCAGAAAAAAATATATTCAGTTTGCAACCTGATGGAGGTCAGTATAGGTGGACTAATAGAACAAGTCCCACACACTGCTAGAAGGCCAAATATTTTTTCAGAGCTAGATGCAGAAAAAACTTATATTCAGTTTGCAACCTGATGGAGGTCTGTATAGATGGATTAATAGAACAAGACCCACACACAGCTAGAAGCCCAATATTTTTTCAGAGGTAGATGCAGAAAAAAATATATTCAGTTTGCAACCTGATGGAGGTCAGTATAGATGGACTAATACAACAAGTCCCACACACAGCTAGAAGCCCAATATTTTTTCAGAGGTAGATGCAGAAAAAATATATTCAGTTTGCAACCTGATGGAGGTCAGTATAGGTGGACTAATAGAACAAGTCCCACACACTGCTAGAAGGCCAAATATTTTTTCAGAGCTAGATGCAGAAAAAAATTATATTCAGTTTGCAACCTGATGGAGGTCAGTATAGATGGATTAATAGAACAAGACCCACACACAGCTAGAAGCCCAATATTTTTTCAGAGGTAGATGCAGAAAAAAATTATATTCAGTTTGCAACCTGATGGAGGTCAGTATAGATGGATTAATAGAACAAGACCCACACACAGCTAGAAGCCCAATATTTTTTCAGAGGTAGATGCAGAAAAAAATATATTCAGTTTGCAACCTGATGGAGGTCAGTATAGATGGACTAATACAACAAGTCCCACACACAGCTAGAAGCCCAATATTTTTTCAGAGGTAGATGCAGAAAAAAATATATTCAGTTTGCAACCTGATGGAGGTCAGTATAGATGGACTAATACAACAAGTCCCACACACAGCTAGAAGCCCAAATATTTTTTCAGAGGTACTGTAGATGCAGATAAAAATTATTTTTAATTTGCAACCTGATGGAGGTCAGTATAGATGGACTAATAGAGAAAGTCCGACACACTACTAGAAGGCCAAATATTTTTTCAGAGCTAGATGCAGAAAAAAATTATATTCAGTTTGCAACCTGATGGAGGTCTGTATAGATGGATTAATAGAACAAGACCCACACACAGCTAGAAGCCCAATATTTTTTCAGAGGTAGATGCAGAAAAAAATATATTCAGTTTGCAACCTGATGGAGGTCAGTATAGATGGACTAATACAACAAGTCCCACACACAGCTAGAAGCCCAATATTTTTTCAGAGGTAGATGCAGAAAAAAATATATTCAGTTTGCAACCTGATGGAGGTCAGTATAGGTGGACTAATAGAACAAGTCCCATACACTGCTAGAAGGCCAAATATTTTTTCAGAGCTAGATGCAGAAAAAAATTATATTCAGTTTGCAACCTGATGGAGGTCAGTATAAATGGATTAATAGAACAAGACCCACACACAGCTAGAAGCCCAATATTTTTTCAGAGGTAGATGCAGAAAAAAATTATATTCAGTTTGCAACCTGATGGAGGTCAGTATAGATGAATTAATCGAACAAGACCCACACACAGCTAGAAGCCCAATATTTTTTCAGAGCTAGATGCAGAAAAAAATTATATTCAGTTTGCAACCTGATGGAGGTCAGTATAGATGGATTAATAGAACAAGACCCACACACAGCTAGAAGCCCAATATTTTTTCAGAGCTAGATGCAGAAAAAAATTAGATTCAGTTTGCAACCTGATGGAGGTCAGTATAGATGGACTAATAGAATGATGCTATGCCCAAAAGATTTTACTTCACTAGGTGCAGTAAAAAAATTGGTATTCTATACACAGGTGGTATATCTTGCAACACAGATAGGCTACTCCACTGACTAACACACTCTGCAATAGGCCAAAAAGGATTAGCTTTGCTAGATTCAGCCAAATGCTGTGAAAAAAACTTGCACAGCACTGGCACAGACCTGCCTGGCAAAAACTGATAGGAACTGATGTAACCTAGTCCTGAAAAGGACTCCAATTACAATTAGTCTTTACTCCCACAACCTATCTATTTAAGAGCACAGACCTGCCTGATAAAAGTCGTAGGAAATGCTGTAACCTAGTCCTTAAAAGGACTGCAATCACAACTATTCCCTACTCCCAAGCTATCTGTATATTTGTGCGAAAATTGGCTTGAAATTAACAAGGTATAGCGCACACAGCAACAGCGGTGCCGTCTAACACGCAGCTGCAGCAGTGAGAAAATGGTGGCTACGGGGAAAATGGCTTGGTCTTATAGGGCAAGGACATGTGACATACACTGCCAATGACACATGCCCTTGCTTGTGTGAAAAAAAGCACTTCGCTCCATGTGTGCGCTGCTGATAGGCTGACAGATTGCACCTCCCCACTGTAAATGCGGGAAAGAGAAAAAAAAATGGAGATCTTCATTATTCCTGCAGAGATCCATCCCCTGCCCCTCCCCCCACCCCGCTGTACACTCAAACTGCGTATTAACATTAATTTTCATCATTACTGAGAAAAAATCCAGTTATGATTTTGGTGCACGAACAGTTATCGAACATAACCTCGAACAGCCGAATTTTTCTCAAATTGTTCGTGTTCGCCGAACGGCTCGAACACCGCCCAAAACAGCTCGAATTTGAGATTGGCGAACAGTTCGAGTAGAACAACGCTCATCTCTAATCTGGAGCAAGGTTGGGTTGAACCGTTCACAGGCCCCATTTCCCTGCAGATGTTAGGGCGTTGTCCATGATTGCTGAATCCCCTAGACTTGCAGCAACTCCGTTAAGAGCTGACCTTGGAAGCAAGCACCTTGATCTGAAAGTATCCTTTGAGGACACCCATAAACCTGGATGAAATTCCTTCAAATAGCCTGCGCTGCGGACTTAGCAGTCTGATCCTTGGTGGGGACAGCGACGGCAAACTTAGTAAAGTGATCAGTCATGACTAGTGTTGAGCATTCCGATACTGAAATATCGGGTATCGACCGATATTCGCTGTATCGAAGTTCCGATACTGAGTTCCGATACTTTTAGAATATCGAATGCCGGAATCGGAAGTTCCCATAATGCAATGAGCCAGTTTAATTTTATTCAGCCAATGAGGATCCTAAGAAGTGTGGGCACATCCTGTTATGCATGTTAGGCATGTTAACTAATGGCATGGCTGTGATTGGCTGCTAAAATGATGTCATGATGCACTATAAAAGACGCCGCCGCCATTTTGGGTTCACTCTGCTGTGAATTCAGTTAGGGATAGGACGCTGCTGTTCTGAGGGACAGTTTTAGCTACCGATTTGCTTTATTGTGCATTACCCAGGCTACTTTATAAGCTTTCTTTTGCCTTGCAGCGCTAGTGCACAGTTCTCCGCACTGTTCACAGCGGTCTGCGAGGTCTTTGTGTGTGAGTGCAGCTGATGCTGTAGTGTGTTCTGCAGCCACGTCCAGTTGTAGTCCGCTCATCGTGCGTCACTGCCTCATACATTGTCCTTTTTTGATTGCTCATTTTTCTTGATTTCTCCTATTAGTGTGGTTCCATCCGTATCCAGCTAGATTGCTTCCAAAAACACTATATAGGAGTAGATAGAGAAGCTTTCTTTTGCCTTGCAGCGCTAGTGCACAGTTCTCTGCACTGTTCACGGCTGTCTGCGAGGTCTCTTTGTGTGAGGGCAGCTCACGCTGTAGTGTGTTCTGCAGCCACGTCCGGTTGTAGTCCGTTCAGCGTGCGTCACTGCCTCATACATTGTCCTTTTTTGATTGCTCATTTTTCTTGATTTCTCCTACTAGTGTGGTTCCATCCGTATCAAGCTAGATTGCTTCCAAAAACACTATATAGGAGTAGATAGAGGAGCCTTTCTGCAGCCTTGTGCCCTGCAGCCCCAGCCAGATTAGTATTAGCCTATTTTTTGTAGCCTCATCTATTGCATTGTAGGTTACCTTCCTGCATTGTAATAGCTACAAAAAATTTGTGATACTATCGGTTTTACATCTTTGGGCACATCCAGTGTCTTTTTGTGAAAAAAAAAAAAACGAAAATAAACTTCACCATACACTCCACTTTACAGTTGTGCAGGCCACATTAGCTCATATTAAAGTCTAGTCCACACTTTATAAAATTAGTGTTTCTTATACCTGTTAGCAGCTGTTCAGGAATAAGCACACTAAGCCCTTAGTACTTTTCTGCCTATCTTTATCAGTCTACCAAGATGAAGAAGGCAGGGAGTAAGGCTCGTAGGCGTGGGCGTGGAGTTTCTGCAGGGAGAGGACGTGGGGATTCTGTGCCTGCTGTGGGCACCAGTGACTCAGCATCCCCCAGTTTTACCAGGCAACAGTCCTTTATGCGCAGCTTTGTAGGAGCTCACTCTACCCCACTGCTTGGGGAGGACCAAATTGAAGCCGTTGTTGGATGAATGGCAGCTAACGCATCAACTTCAATTAGTTCCAGATCCTCTCAGGTCCTGAGCACTGAAGAGCACCCATCTGTCTCTTCACCACCTGCCAAATTGCCCAGGCAGTCAGAGAGCCCTGGACAGGAGCCATCTCTACTTCTGTTCTCTGAATCTCTTGGCTTGGAAAGAGGGGGCCAGCCAAGCAGAATTCTAGAATTAGAAGAAGAGGTAGTATGCAGTGATGCGCAACTGCTTTGTCTCTCTATTCTGAAGAGGCGGGTGGGCCAGTGCCTATGGTCAGCACACCTCAGTACGCATCTGATGATGAGACTCAGGTGCCACTTTCTGGTGCGTACTGTGCTCTTGAGACTACCTAGGAGAAGCAGTTGTATGAAGAGGGTAGTGTAGATGATGAGGTCCTTGACCCATCATGGCGTGAGGTACAGGAAGGTGGTGGGAGCAGCTCCCAAAAAGGAGGGAGAGGGAGGGGGCAGACTTGGTTGCCTGTAGCCTCCACTTCGGCATCCATTAGGAGCATGTGACGCGCCCCTGGGCCTGTGTCGCGCTGCGTTGCACACGCGGGAGCTTACCCGGAGCCGGATCTCTTGAGGGTTGTAGTCTCGTGGCGGTGATCCGGTCTGTGCCCAGGGAGTCAGACTAAGTGGCGCTGTATCAGCGGTAGATGTTGAACGACTACGCCACCCGTTGAGTACAGCTAAGGAGCTGCTGCTGCAGGGCAGACCGCTGAGGCCGGTGGTAGGATTGTGCAGCGTGATAATATAACCCCCAACGGGAGGGGTATGGCCTCAGGGCAGCCGACGTGGACGATGGGGGTAGCAGGAACCACTCGGAGACGGTACGGTGTAGTTCAGGGTCTTTACTGGTGACAAAGATAGACCCTCCCGGAGTACTGGCTAGCGATTGGGGCCTGGTCAGTCCTTGAGCAGATGGGATCTCCCCTGGCCAGGCGGAGTTGTAGGCCTCCCAAACTGACTGTACTCTTCTGGCTACCTTGCTAGAGGCGGGTATAAGTAGCCCACATCCCTGAGTGTACCGTGTGGTGCTCACCCGTATGGCCGGTGACTCGGGGCCTTCTAGTAGCTTCCGCTCCACGACGGCGGTGCTGGTCCCACGCGTGTGACCGTGCCTTCGGGTTTCTGGGCCAGAGGACCTGCAATCCCCTGCCAGTCGGTTTCTGCTGCTGGATAGGAGTTAGTCCCCACAGCCTCGGACTCCGGGTCCGGTGAGAAATCTTCTCAGTCAGGGCGAGCTCTGCAGCTGCCAGCCCCTGACTCCTTGTTGCATTGCTCCTACAGAGCTCCTGTAGTTTCTTCCTATGCTGCTTCTCTTCTCTACTTCTTCTCTACTCACTAACCCTGCCTCAGCCCTAGGTTTATATAGGGGAAGTTCTTCCCCTCCCAGGACTGGGCAGGAGGTGTGGCATGCATAGGATCCCTGACCAAGAGACCTCCCACCTGCTCTCAGACGTAATATCTCTATCACTGTGGCAACCAGACCCCTGGGGTGTCACATTCCCCCCTAGTGAAATTTAGTACTCCGGGACTAAACATATTTTTGGAAAAACATAACAAGGTATAAACCATAATAATACAATAAGAAAAACACATAAAGATGGTCACGGCGTGTCCGCAACCGGGTGCAGTTTTTGAAGAAAAACAAGGTGTCCATTTCACCAAAACAGGGAGACGTAACCAGGTAGGGGTCTGTCCTGCCCCGAGTCCTTAACAGTCTTTAGTCCGTCCTGGGTTACGCTCCAACTATGTACACAGGATTCCCGGTAAATCCACCAAAGACTCCTATAAACAACTAGAAACACATAATTATACACAAGCAACAAGAAAAACAGGTAACCACAAATAAAACAATTTATACACTTCAAATCCTCCAACGTGCGGGTAACTGGCCTCTAGTGGCCCTAGTGGACCTACGGAGCTGACCGTCTAGCCCTGAACTACAGGGTGTAGGAGCTGTCAAGGGTAAACTGGGCAGCTGTCTACCGGCTCCTTGGCTCACTAGGGGTACGGCAGGCTCACTATAAGCAGAGGGTTGATCCTCCTGTTCTGCTTGTGTGGAGTCTTCTGCCTCCTGGACCGGCTGCTCTTCCAGCTCTACCTGTCGCTCCGTAGGTGCTTGGGATGCTGGTTGGAGGAAGGTGAGTACGGGTACCACAACTGCGCCATTGACTTGAGTCCAAGACCGAGGGAAGTCTCCGAGCACAGTACTAACCATGTCTTCCCTTTCCTCTACGGGTCGAGGGTCTTCTTGTTCCTCCTCAGGGTTCCGTAGCTGTTCGGGACACTTCTTCAGGTGATCCCGGGATACAATGGTCGTGGTTTCCCCTCCGTCTTTACTGATGGTACAGACCTTTGGGTTGTCATGGCTTGAGGGCAGTACGGTGTACGGGTCCTTCTCCCACTGGTCGTCCAACTTGTGGAGCCGTCTTTTTCTCTTCAAGACCTGCTCTCCGGGTACCAGGGGAACAGCGGGAGCATACTGGTTGTAAGTTTTCTCTTGTCTTTCCCTAGCCTGACAGAGACTTCGCTCCACACTCTCCTGTACTCTCCGGTACTGCTGCTGCCTCTCTGTGTCCCAGTCTGCTTCTGGTGAAGTGTCCTCGGGTGTCAGGACTCCCATTTCCAGGTCAACAGGTAACTTACCAGGTCTCGCCCTCATTAGGTAAGCCGGGGTACAGTTGGTGGAACCTACCGGGATGTGGTTGTATAGGTCCACCAGATCGGGCAGCTTCTCAGGCCACAGACTGCGTTCTTCCAGGGGCAACGTTTTCAGAAGATCCATTACCACCTGGTTCATTTTCTCACAAAGTCCATTAGTTTGCGGATGATAGGGTGTTGTCCTTATCTTCCGGCAGCCATACAGAGTGCAGAATTCTTGGAAGACCTCCGCTTCAAAGGCAGGTCCCTGGTCTGTCAACACTTGGTCCGGGTACCCGTGTGGACGGCAGAAATGCTGCTGGAAGGCTCTAGCTGCTGTTCGAGCTGTTAAGTCCTTGACGGGGACGACAACCAAGAACCGGGAGTAGTGATCCACGATGGTTAGTGCGTAGACGTAGCCACTTCTGCTTGGGGTCAGTTTTACATGATCCAAGGCTACCAGTTCCAACGGCTGCCGGGTGACGATGGACTGCAGGGGAGTCTTCTGGCTGGCACGGTCCTTCCTTCTTAGGTTGCACGGGCCACAGTCTCTGCACCACCTCTCGATGGTTCCCCTCATGCCTACCCAGTGGAACCGCTCGCGCAGCAGGAACTCCAGCTTCTTCCATCCGAAGTGTCCAGCCCCATCGTGGTATGCCTCCATCACCATGGCTGCGTCTCTTCGTGGCACCACTACTTGCCAGATTAGTTCATGCGTCCGGGAGTTAACCATTCTGCGGCACAACTTCCCCTTGTAAAGGAACAGTCGACTCTTCTCAGCCCATAGTTGCTTGGCTTCTTCCGGAGCGTCTGGGTCAAGGCGAGCCTCTGGCCGAGTCAGCATCTCCTTCACCAGTCGGACGGCAGGGTCACTGTCTTGCGTTTCCTCCCAGTTGTAGTGAGGCAAGGGGTTAAACGTAGCGGCTTGCTTACTCTTTACCCGATGGGAATACTGGATAGTCCCATGACGGTGGAACGCGGGGAGTTCAACTTCTTCCAGTCCCTCTGGATCTTCTCCTACGTCCGGTAGGTTTGGCATCCTGGACAGGGCGTCCGCGTTGGTATTGGAGCGTCCTGCCCGGTATTTGATTGTGAACTCGTAGTTGAACAGACGGGCCATCCATCTCTGCTCTAGGGCACCGAGTCTTGCCGTGTCCAGGTGTGTCAACGGGTTGTTATCCGTGTACACGATGAACCGGGAAGAAGCGAGGTAGTGCTTAAAGCGTTCGGTGACTGCCCACACCACTGCCAGGAACTCTAGCTTAAATGAGCTGTAATTCTCAGGGTTTCTCTCGGTGGGTCGCAGTTTTCGGCTGGCGTAAGCGATTACTCGTTCTTTCCCCTGCTGGATCTGGGACAGCACGGCTCCTAGCCCGATGTTACTTGCGTCGGTGTAGAGGATAAAGGGCTGGCTGTAATCAGGGTACGCCAGGATTTCATCCCCCGTGAGGGCCATCTTCAGCTGGCGGAAGGACTCTTCTTCTAACTTCTCCCATCTGAAGGGTGGCTTCTGGTTCTTGGCCTTCCGGGACTGGCCTATCAGGAGGTCCTGCATAGGAGCTGCCTTTTTGGTGAAACCGGGGATGAATCTGCGGTAATAGCCTACCAACCCGAGGAACTGCCGCACTTCTTTTACACTGGAGGGACTTGGCCATTCCTTAATTGCGGTGATCTTATCAGGGTCGGGAGCCACTCCGTCAGCGCTCACCACGTGTCCCAGGTACTGCACCTTTGGTTTCAGGAGGTGACACTTGGAGGGTTTCACCTTTAGGCCGTAGCTTGCCAGAGCTTCGAACACTTCCGCCAGGTGTTTCAGGTGGTCCTCATAAGTCTTGGAATATACGATGACATCGTCCAGGTACAACAAGACCGTCTCGAAGTTTCTGTGGCCCAGACAGCACTCCATTAATCGTTGGAAGGTTCCTGGTGCGTTGCAGAGTCCGAACGGCATGCAGGTAAACTCGCTAAGTCCCATCGGGGTGGTGAATGCGGTCTTCTCCCGGTCCGCCTCTGCTACAGGAACCTGCCAGTACCCACTAGTGAGATCCAAGGTAGAGAAGAAGTTAGCAGATCTTAAAGCAGCCAAAGACTCCTCTATCCTTGGTAAGGGGTACGCATCCTTGTGTGTGATACGGTTGATTTTCCGGTAATCTACAAACATCCTCATGGTGTTGTCTTTCTTTTTGACTAAGACTAGTGGAGCTGCCCAGGGGCTACAGCTATCCCTGATCACCCCAGCCTCCTTCATGTCTCTAAGCATCCCCTTGGCGTGTTGGTAATGTGCAGGGGGTACGGGTCGATACCTCTCTTTTATGGGAGGATGGTCTCCCGTGGGGATGTGGTGTTCTACCCCCTTGACTCGCCCGAAGTCTAACGGGTGTTTACTAAACACTCTCTCGTACTCTTGAACCACCCGATAGACTCCCTGTTTCTGGTGTGAGGGAGTGGAGTCAGTACCCAAATGTAGTTGCTGACACCAGTCCTCCATCGTTTTCTTAGAGCCGTTACCTTCCTCCGGGGAAGATGGAGGCAAGGGTTCTACGGACTGTATGGAATCTTGATTGATGGTATACAATTTGGCTAGCGTGGCATACCGGGGCAGGTACACTTCCCTCTTCCCGATATTTATTATGCGAACGGGCACCCTCCCATGGCGTACATTGACCACCCCCCGTGCTGTCAAAATGGTGGGCCTACTGTCTGAGTAAACTGGTTCTACCATTGCCTGGTAATCTCTACCTCTCAGACCAATAGCTGCCCGGCACCAAATCATCATTTCACTTTTCGGGGGCATGGCAATAGGGAAAGGGTCACACATTCGCACGCTACCAATCTCACCACCGGAGAGTTCTAGCTGTTGCCGTCGCATCAGTGCCCGGATCTCTTTCTGGAGCACTCGCTGCTGGCCGGAGCTGGCGTTCTTGGCAACCTGCTGTAAAAGGAAAATCACCTCTGCAAGACAATTTTCAATTACATTAGTTCCTAGAGTTATCTTTGGATGACTCTCGTGTTTGTCAATGTCTACAATGATCAGTCCCTGTGCTGCCAATTCGACTCTACCGATTTTAATGGTCACCTCTTTAAATCCAATCTGTGGCACGGGCTGACCATTGCTGGCGATGATACTCAAGTCGTCGTCAGGGTAGCGGGTGATATCCGAGTCATTCCAGTACTGCTTGAAGAGCACGTACGGGATGGTGGTGACCTGTGACCCGGTGTCCAGCAGGGCACTCATAGGAATGCCATCCAGTACCACGGGTAAGACTGGACGTCCTCCCACATATTTGTCGCGCCAGTTCGATGGGCCTGGTGATCTTTTTCCTGGGGGTTGGCCCTCTACCCCAGGTTGTGCCAGTTTAAAGGACAGTACCTTGCCATATGTCCGGGTTGATTGCAGCGGCGGCAGATGGGTCGTCCGTCCTCGTTGTATCGGTCGCTGGGTCTTCCTCTGGCTGGTGGGGTCCTCCTTGGTCGACGCCATGGGATGTCCTCCGGTCCGGATGCCAGCTGGATCTTCCCTGGAGTGGAAACCTGTAAAGACTGCACAGTTCGGGTTAGCGCAGCAACGCTTTTAGCTAGCTCTTGGACCTGATGGTGCAGGTCTGGAGCCGGGTCATTGTTCAAAGCCTGCGCATCAGCTCCCACAGGCCCTGCCGACAAGGGCGCCGCCTCCTGGTGGTAAGTGGTAGTGGGGCGTCTGTGGGTCACAACGCCACCTGGTGCCGGTTCTCGAAGCACCCGGATGGCTCTGTCCTTGAACTGTGCAAATCCCAGATGAGGGTCCTGTAAGGCCATTGCCCGCAACTGGGTTCGGTGGGCATTGCAATATAAACCCTCTATAAATTGTTCAGTCAACAGCCTGTCCTCGTCTCCCACGCCGTCAGGGTCGGTCTGCTTAATGGCTCTCAGGGCCTCTTGTAGGTTTAGGGCATAGTCCCTTATACTCTCATGTGCCCGCTGTTTGCACCCGTAGAATCTAAGCTTGATCTCGGCTGAGGTGCGGGTATCAAAGGTGTCCCTCAGCCGGGATAGTATCCCTGCGACAGTCCTCCCCCCAGGTGGCCAGGACTTTACCTCCCTTTGGGCTGCCCCGGTTAATTGGGCCACCAGGATGCTCACTTTTTGCTCCTCTGTGAGGGGGTACACCTGGAAGAGGCTATCCAGCTTTTCTCTAAAGTCATGCAGGGTATGTGACTCCCCCGAGTACTGGGGTAGCCAGGCTGCCCCCGGGATATAGGGCATGGTGAAAGGCATGACCGCCACAGCGGTGGCGCTGGCGGGGGTTGAAGCGGTGAAGCTCTCCTCCGTATCCGACATCCTTCTCCCCCCTAGTGGACCGTGGCCTACCTTGCGATGATCCTCTTCCGTAGGCCGCGGCTCCGCAGTGGATCGTCAGGGTTGAGGACCTTCCGTCGCGCTCCTGTGACGTCGGCGTCTGCTGGGCTCCTTCCAGGACCTTACGCAACGCCCGGACGTGAGGCGGGGCTTCAGTTCTCGCGCGCTTTCGGAGTCCACGCCCCTCTTCTTCCCGCGCGGCGTCCTCAAGATGGCGTCCAATGGCGGGAAAACTCCACGTATGGCGGGAAGAAGGCTGAAGATGGCGCCGGATGGCGGGAAAACTCCACCGATGGCGGGAAGGAAGCGGGAGATGGCGCCGGATGGCGGGAATCTTCACCACAGGTAAGTTTGAACAGTCTTTTTCAGGCACGCAGTACCCGGTGGTTGCGGGCACGAGATCCTGCCGACTACGCCAAAAGTTGACGCGCCCCTGGGCCTGTGTCGCGCTGCGTTGTGCACACGGGAGCTAACCCGGAGCCGGATCTCTTGAGGGTTGTAGTCTCGTGGCGGTGATCCGGTCCATGCCCAGGGAGTCAGACTAAGTGGCGCTGTATCAGCGGTAGATGTTGAACGACTACGCCACCCGTTGAGTACAGCTATGGAGCTGCTGCTGCAGGGCAGACCGCTGAGGCCGGTGGTAGGATTGTGCAGCGTGATAGTATAACCCCCAACGGGAGGGGTATGGCCTCAGGGCAGCCGACGTGGACGATGGGGGTAGCAGGAACCACTCGGAGACGGTACGGTGTATTTCAGGGTCTTTACTGGTGACAAAGATAGACCCTCCCGGAGTACTGGCTAGCGATTGGGGCCTGGTCAGTCCTTGAGCAGATGGGATCTCCCTTGGCCAGGCGGAGTTGTAGGCCTCCCAAACTGACTGTACTCTTCTGGCTACCTTGCTAGAGGCGGGTATAAGTAGCCCACATCCCTGAGTGTACCGTGTGGTGCTCACCCGTATGGCCGGTGACTCGGGGCCTTCTAGTAGCTTCCGCTCCACGACGGCGGTGCTGGTCCCACGCGTGTGACCGTGCCTTCGGGTTTCTGGGCCAGAGGACCTGCAATCCCCTGCCGGTCGGTTTCTGCTGCTGGATAGGAGTTAGTCCCCACAGCCTCGGACTCCGGGTCCGGTGAGAAATCTTCTCAGTCAGGGCGAGCTCTGCAGCTGCCAGCCCCTGACTCCTTGTTGCACTGCTCCTACAGAGCTCCTGTAGTTTCTTCCTATGCTGCTTCTCTTCTCTACTTCTTCTCTACTCACTAACCCTGCCTCAGCCCTAGGTTTATATAGGGGAAGTTCTTCCCCTCCCAGGACTGGGCAGGAGGTGTGGCATGCATAGGATCCCTGACCAAGAGACCTCCCACCTGCTCTCAGACGTAATATCTCTATCACTGTGGCAACCAGACCCCTGGGGTGTCACACATGCCTCTTCCAAAACCCAAAACGGACGCTTCCAAAACTTGCAGTGCCTGGTCCTTTTTTGACACAGTTGCAGATGACATTTGCTTTGTCAAATGCAAGCTGTGTAATCAGAAAGTGAAAAGAGGGAAAAGTGTCAGCAACTTCAATACCACAAATATGTGGAAACATGTGCGGACCAAGCACGTGGTGGAGTTACAAAAACACACTGAAGACCTAGGCCAACCTACAGCGCCACCTACCACCTCTTCAACTCATGTTGTAGCCTCTTCCACCAGCTCACACACAGCTGGTTCGGCTTCCTCACAGGATCGCCATGGAAGAACCTCGGGCACTGTTGTACAGAGACACAGTGTCATTCCACCCACAGCACCATGTTCCCTGTCATCCTCACACTCCCAGGCCAGTCTGCAGCCATCGCTAGCACAGGCATGGGAGAAAAGGCGCCAATACTCGGCAAACCACCCCGGAGCACAGGCTCTAAATGCTGGCATTGCAAAACTACTGGCCCTTGAAATGCTGTCATTCAGGCTGGTGGAGACTAACACCTTCCGTAACTTTATGGCATTGGCAGTCCCACAATACAACGTGCCCAGCCGCTTTTATTTCAGCAGGCAAGCCGTCCCTGCCCTGCAACAGCATGTGGAGGGAAAAATTAAACATGCCCTACAAAACGCCATCAGTAGCAAGGTCCACCTGACCACCGATGCGTGGACCAGTAAGCATGGACAGGGACGATACCTTTCCCTCGCTGCCCATTGGGTAAATGTTGTGGAGCCGGGTACAGATCTTGAGAGTGGCGCTGTACTTGTTCTGCCAACTCCAAGGATTGCAGGAATCCAGGCTGTACACATTGACTCCTCCTCATACTCCAGTTCCTCTGAATCAGCGCTGCAGGAGCCATCATGGTCTACCTCCACATCGACCCGTGAACGGTTGTTTACCTGTTACGACCGATATGAGCACAGCCATGGCCAAATGTCAACAGGCCGTATTGAAATTAATTTCTTTGGGGAATCAAAGCCACACAGCGCAGGAGCTCTGGAATGCCATCAAGCAGCAGAGCGACGTGTGGTTTGTGCCAGCGAATCTCCAGCCAGGCATGGTAGTGTGTGACAATGGCCGAAATCTGGTGGCAGCTCTGGGCCTAGGCAACCTCACTCGCATCCCATGTCTGGCACATGTGCTCAACTTGGTCGTGCAGAGTTTTTTGAGGGACTATCCGGATCTTGATGCACTGCTTCACAAGGTCCGCATAGAGTGCGCTCACTTGCAGCATTCCAGTATCGCAAGATCGCGCATTGCAGCTCTGCAGCGCCGATTGTGCCTTCCGGAACATCGCATCATATGTGACCTACCCACCAGGTGGAATTCAACGTTACATATGTTGGAGAGGTTGTGTGAGCAGCAGGCAGCAGTAATGGAGTACCAGCTGCAGCAGGCGCAAACAAGTCGCCATGCGCACCGTTCACACTTCACCACCACTGAGTGGGCCTCTATGAAGGACATCTTCCACGTTTTGAGTGCCTTCAATTATTCCACGCGGATGGCGAGTGCAGATGATGCACTAGTCAGCATGACTATCCCCCTTATCTACCTGCTTGAAAAAACGCTGCAAGCACTAAGGGAGGAGGTTTTGGAAGAGGTGGAGGATGAGGAGTCACAAATGCCATCTGCTTCTGTACAGTCTGCGCAACGTGGTTCCTCACAAAGGCCTAGGCAGGGGACACTTTGTGAGGAGGATTAGGAGGAGTCAATAGAGGAGGAAGACATCTGTCCAGAGGAGGGAGGTACACAATGCTCTAGTAGTCAGTATCTAGAGCGAGGGTGAGGTGATGCAGAGCAGGCAGAGATCATGCCTCAAGCAAGGGACAGCGTTTCTTGGCCAGTTGGCAGTCTGCAGCACGTGGTTGATTTCATGCTGCAGTGCCTGAGAAACAACCGCCGCATCGCCCACATTCTCAACACGGCTGATTATTGGGTTTCCACCCTCCTAGATCCTCGCTACCGGGACAACTTACAAAGCCTCATAACACCGTTGAACCGGGAGCATAAAATGAGGGAGTACCAAGACACACTGGTGCATTCCATCATGTTCTCCACCCGAGAGAAGTGCTGTCTTTACAATGCAGCTCAGTGCGTCGAGGCAGTGGAGGAAGCTCTGCACAAAGAGGGAGCAGAAGCAGCGCCTCAGCACAAGGCAAGACCAGTATGGCCCAAATGTGGCAAAGTTTTGTGTCCCCGCCACAAGTGTCTACACCATCACAGACGGCTCCAGTCAGCCGGAGGCAACGTTTCCGTCAGACAGACTACATGTCTTGCCCTCTCAGTGTACTCCCAGACGGCTCTTCCCCTTCAAGTTTTGGGTCTCTAAGCTGGATACATGGCCAGAGCTTAGCCAGTATGCATTGGAGGTGCTGGCTTGCCCTGCTGCTAGTGTATTATCGGAACGCATCTTTAGTGCCGCAGGTGGTGTACTAACAGACCGTCGCATGCGCCTATCCTCTGGCTTACTTTTCTGAAAATGAACAAGGCCTGGATCTCGCATGACTTTGCCAGTCCTCTTCCAGATTAAATAATTGGTTGTCAACAGTATCCAGGTCTCCTGTTGTGTTCATGTTTCTACCACCTGAACGGTAATCCCTGGGCTCCAACACCACCAGTTGTTGCTCAGAAGTGCCGTCTGCACAGTCAACACTTGCTCCAGTGTTATTGGGGTTCAGTAACATCAGCTGATCCCCTGCTGTGTGTCCGGCAATTTCTCCTGCTATGTCCACAGTCACACTACTACTGATTTTAAACTTGCTCCAATTAGGCCTCTGTCTGGCTCCTCTCTGTTTTCAGTATTTACCCTGGGCTCCAACACCGCCAGTTGCTGCTCAGAAGTGCGATCTGCACAGTCAACACTTGCTCCAGTGTTATTGGGGTTCAGTAACGTCAGCTGATCCCCTGCTGTGTGTCTGGCAATTTCTCCTGCTCTGTCCACATTCACACTACTACTGATTTTAAACTTGCTCCAATTAGGCCTCTGTCTGGCTCCTCTCTGTTTTCAGTATTTACCCTGGGCTCCAACACCTCTAGCTGCTGCTCAGAAGTGCTGTCTGCACAGTCAACACTTGCTCCAGTGTTATTGGTGTTCAGTAACGTCAGTTGATCCCCTGCTGTGTGTCCAGCAATTTCTCCTGCTCTGTCCACATTCACACTACTACTGATTTTAAACTTGCTCTAATTATGCCTCTGGCTCCTCTCTGTTTTCAGTATTTACCCTGGGCTCCAACACTGCCAGTTGCTGCTCAGAAGTGCCGTCTGCACAGTCAACACTTGCTCCAGTGTTATTGGGGTTCAGTAACGTCAGCTGATCCCCTGCTGTGTGTCCGGCAATTTCTCCTGCTCTGTCCAAATTCACACTACTACTGATTTTAAACTTGCTCCAATTAGGCCTCTATCTGGCTCCTCTCTCTTTTCAGTATTTACCCTGGGCTCCAACACTGCTAGTTGCGGCTCAGAAGTGCTGTCTGCACAGTCAACACTTGCTCCAGTGTTATTGGGGTTCAGTAACGTCAGCTGATCCCCTGCTGTGTGTCCGGCAATTTCTCCTGCTCTGTCCACATTGTCACTGCTACTGATTTTAAACTTGCTCCAATTAGGCCTCTGTCTGGCTCTTCTCTGTTTTCAGTATTTACCCTGGGCTCCAACACCGCTAGTTGCTGCTCAGATGTGCTGTCTGCACAGTCAACACTTGCTCCAGTGTTATTGGGGTTCAGTAACGTCAGCTGTTCCCCTGCTGTGTGTCCGGCAATTTCTCCTGCTCTGTCCACATTCACACTACTACTGATTTTAAACTTACTCCAATTAGGCATCTGTCTGGCTCCTCTCTGTTTTCAGTATTTACCCTGGGCTCCAACACCGCTAGTTGCTGCTCAGAAGTGCTGTCTGCACAGTCAACACTTGCTCCAGTGTTATTGGGGTTCAGTAACGTCAGCTGTTCCCCTGCTGTGTGTCCGGCAATTTCTCCTGCTCTGTCCACATTCACACTACTACTGATTTTAAACTTGCTCCAATTAGGCCTCTGTCTGGCTCCTCTCTGTTTTCAGTATTTACTCTGGGCTCCAACACTGCTAGTTGCTGCTCAGAAGTGCTGTCTGCACAGTCAACACTTGCTCCAGTGGTATTGGGGTTCAGTAACGTCAGCTGATCCCCTGCTGTGTGTTCGGCAATTTCTCCTGCTTTGTCCACATTCACACTACTACTGATTTTAAACTTGCTCCAATTAGGCCTCTGTCTGGCTCCTCTCTGTTTTCAGTATTTACCCTGGGCTCCAACACCGCCAGTTGCTGCTCAGAAGTGCCATCTGCACAGTCAACACTTGCTCCAGTGTTATTGGGGTTCAGTAACGTCAGCTGTTCCCCTGCTGTGTGTCCGGCAATTTCTCCTGCTCTGTCCACATTCACACTACTACTGATTTTAAACTTGCTCCAATTAGGCCTCTGGCTCCACTCTGTTTTTAGTATTTACCCTGGATTCCAGCACCGCCAGTTGTTTCCCAGCAGTGTCTTTGGCATGGGTACTCCCTCCTGCACAGCCTGGTTCCAGCACGCCAGCTCAACATCACTTTGCCTCCAATACGTTGTCCTGTCGTGTTGCGGTCGGGTTAGCCGACTCTATGGTGCCTGTAGTTTAGGTGACTCCTATGTGGGCTGCGGGATCTCGCAATGAAGGTTGGCTCCATAGTGCCAATAGGACAAGTACCCCCTGTAGGACTGTGGGTTTCGGTAACTCCGGCCGGCTCGCGGCCTTGCAACTTTTTTTTCATGGGTACCCTCAGCTGCCTATCTGAGTTCCAGTACCATTAGCTGGTCCTCGGTAGTTCCATTGGCTCTTGTACCTTCTGCTACCCACCCGGGTTCCAGTACTGTCATCTGGTTCTCGGCAGTGCCTTTGGCTTAGGTGCCTCCTTCTCGATATCCGAGTTCCACCAACGTCTGCTGGTCCTTGGTAGTGCTTTCTGGCACAGGTACCTCCTGCTTAGTAACCGGGATCCAGTACCGTCAGCTGGTTCTCAGTAGTTCCATTGGATCTTGTACCTTCTGCTACCCATCCGGGTTCCAGTACCGTCAGCTGGTTCTCGGCAGTGACTTTGGCTTAGGTGCCTCCTTCTCGGTATCAGAGTTCCACCAACGTCTGCTGGTCCTTGGTAGTGCTTTCTGGCACAAGTACCTCCTGCTTAGTAACCGGGTTCCAGTACCGTCAGCTGGTCCTCGGTAGTTCCATTGGCTCTTGTACCTTCTGCTATCCAACCAGGTTCCAGTACCGCCAGCTGGTTCCAGGCAGTGCCTCAGCCTTCTTGTACCTTCTGCTACATTTCCAAGTTCAAGCTTTTGAAATGGTTTTTGGTAATCACTCTGGATCTCCCTGACGATGACCCTGAAGACGACGACCCTGAAGACCACCCCGAAGAAGACGAGGACCCTGAAGACATCGACCCTGAAGACAACGACCCTGAATACCACCCCGAAGAAGACGAGGACCCCAAAGACGACGACCCTGAAGACGACGACCCTGAAGACCACCCCGAAGAAGACGAGGACCCCGAAGATGGTGACACTGAAGACGACGACCGTGAAGACCACCCCGAAGAAGACGACGACCCTGAAGACGACGACCCTGAAGACCACCCCGAAGACGACGACCCTGAAGACGACGACCCTGAAGACCACCCCGAAGAAGACGAGGACCCCGAAGACGGCGACCCTGAAGATGACGACCCTGAAGACCACCCCAAAGAAGACCAAGAAAATGACCCTGAAGAAGATGACCAAGAGGACAAAGAACAAGAAGACAACCACCAAGATACAGAAGAACAAGAGACAGAAGACCAAGAAGCAGAAGAACAAGAAGCTGCAGAACAAAAAGCAGAAGAACATTAAGCATATGACTAAAAATCAGAGCAAAAGATATTATCTAAATTATAAGCAGAAGAAGACTAAGCAGTGTATGGGGGTGAGTCCGTGCCCCTGGAAAAGACCTGCTGCTGCAGGCCAAACTGAATGCGGACAAATCCTGTTGTAAATCTTTTGTGACAGGCAGAACGGAAGGTGTAATCTTCAAACTTTTATAGATAACAACTACAGCAATGCCTGTCACAAATAAGAATATGATGAAGAAGAAGAAGATGAAGAAGATGAAGAAGTAGAATATGAAGAAGAATAATAGTTGAATAAGAAGAATATGAAGAATGTAAAAAAAAAGAATAATAGGAAGAAGGTGAAGAAGAAGAAGATGAATAAGGTGAAGAAGAAGTTGATGAAAAATATGCTGCTGCTGAGGATGATGAAGGAGGAAGTGTGGGAGAAGTAAAAAAGAAGGTGAAGAGAATGGAAGTAGTTAAACATAAATATCTGACAAAATATAAAAAAGCTTAACATAGTCAATATCTTTGTAACTCCGAACGTCTTAGAAAAAAATTTAATTCCTGCTATTCCATTTGATTGAGCTAAACCTCTATGCCTTTAATGTCTCCTCCACCTCCCCCAATACATTCTACATTATTCTTAGTTGTTTTCCTTCATGTAGAATTAACCTACAAGGAAAGAAAGGGTTTATTTTCATTCCGATATTTGTGTCCCATTGACTTGCATTGGTTTCCGGTATCGGAATCGGCGATATCCAATATTTTTTGGGTATCGGTCCGATCCAATCCAATCCGATATTTCCCGATATCGGAAGGTATCGCTCAACACTAGTCATGACCAGACATGAATAATGACCACTTCTGGCGTACAAAATTGACAAATAATCCAACATTAGCACTTCCAGCGGGGCAGACGTCACGATTGTCTGGACAAGAGCCCTCTGTTCCGGGGACTTATTCCGCTCACATGCCCAGCACCTACTACACACCTCTCTCACAACTTCTTCTTAACCAGGCGTGCACACGTACCGGTGTGCAGCCAACGATAAGTCTTCTCAGGCCCGAAATATGGGCAATGTCCGGAGCCACTGAAGCTGGGATTACTACCTGCCAACGGTACCATCTCTGCCGCTATGTAGATCCAGCGATACAGTATCCCCTCCGCTATGGCCAACCGATCCCACTGCCTTAGTATCTTTTGTCCTTCTGCACCCAGACGGGCTCTTGCTCTCCTGTCGGGCCAGGACTTTTGACTCAGCCATTTCTTTACTCGTGACAGTTTGGAGGCTGCGTCCTGTAAGTCGGCCCACTCTTGACAAGTCTTGCCAGCAACGTGGCGACCCCTGTCGCCACCCCACTTGAACATGCCACGTCCACGAACACAGGCAGTCCCCTCAAATCGGGGATCTCAGTATCCTCGAGGTCTTCATCTACCACATGCTCAGGTGCACCTTGGGTCTCTCTGCGTCAGCATTGGAGTTCTCTTCACCCGAACAGAACTGAATCCATGAATTAAACTTGGACATCCACGTCACCCATCTCTGCTCCGGGGCTCCCAGCTTAGCATTTTTCAAGTGTGCAAGCGGATTATTGTCCGTCATCATGAGAATCTCCGAACCAGCCAGGTACTCTGGAAACTTCTCAGTTATGGCCCACACCAGGGCCAACATCTTCAGCTTAAATGAGCTGTAGTTGTCTGGATTTCGCTTGGTGTCCCATAGAGACCGGCTAGCATACGCGATGACCCTCTCACGCCCATCTTGTTCTTGGGCTAACACGGCTCCCAGACCATGGAGACTTCCATCAGTGTACAGGGTGAACAGTTGGTCAAAGCGAGCATACGCCAATAAAGGTGCCTGTACAATTGCGGCCCTGACACGATCAAATGCCTGTTGTTGTCGGTCAGTCCACTGAATCAGCTGATTCTTGGGCCCAGGTCAAAAGTGGAGAAGTACTTCGCCTTTCCAAGGGCAGACAGGGATTATTCAATCCGGGGAAACGGGTAGGAGTCACGTACTGTGTGCGCATTCAGCTTACGGTAATCAACACAAAACCATATGGATCCATCCTTTTTCCTGACCAACATGACCGGTGCAGCCCAAGGACTTTGACTCGGCCGGATCACCCCATTATCCAGCATCTGCACCAGCATTCCTTTGACCTCCTGATAAAGACTCGGTGGGATCTGGCGATATCGCTCCCGAATTAGGGGGGTGTTTCACGTGGGAATCTCATGCTCCACAGCCTTGGTGCAACCAAAGTCTTCATCTGCCCTGGAGAAGGAAGCCTAATATTCCCACAGCGCAGCCTCCAGTCTGTGAGCCTGTTCGGGAGCCAACTGGGACTCATCCACTCCCATGATTTCCATAATCTTTCTGCCATTCCACTCGGGCGTGGGGAATTCTTCAGCTGTCGTCTGCATCGACAGGGTCCATGCGGTTCGGCGGTCTGCCCTCAGTGTGAACTGGCTTTGGGAATGACTCCTTCACCACACACATATACATCAGCCAGCTTCGTGCCCACTGCCAGAGTCACCTCATGTTTCTGCAGATTCGGACACCTCACTGGTACACTTCCATCTTGCACAATGGCCACTGTTCGGGCTATCATCGGGCTACCCATATCTTTTGACGGTCCCACCGGTTCCAGAATCACCTCTACACCATTCAGTTTCCTGTGCATCCCTACCGGCATCAACACAAGCTTCTCTTGACCTGGAGCGATTACAACAGCAGACCAACGTGGGACATACACCGCTCCCATCGCTCTTCCTTCAGCCGAACTCTTTTGAATGCCGCACAAACGGACCACTTGTTGCAGGGCCTTCTGAGTGGCTCTGTGGGGTGTCGCTTATTTTCAATATCTCGGACCATCGCGCTCAAACAAAAGGGAGTCCAGTTCTCTCAGGATATTCGTTCCCAGAACCACTGGGAGATTTGGCCTCGCCTGAGTCTTCACGAGCACCACTCCTTTCCCAACTCCTGGCCGCACAGCTGTACTCTCATCCAGGCGATGCCTGCCACTGGAATTTCTTCATTATTAGCGGCCTTCAGCCTTAGCAGGTGTCCCGACTCTGTTTTGACAGTTTCTGCAAAGTGCGTCTTGAAAAATTCCATTGCCAAGGTCGTCACCTCCGATCCACCGAGCATGCCACCTTCTTTCCTGCAAACTGCACCTCCAACGTAGGACTCTCTGCAATCAGATCTTCGGAAGAGACGTTGGGCGTTGATTTTCATTCCTGCCTCACCGTATGCCTAACTACAGCGAGGGCCTCTCTTTTACCGATGGCGGGACTTCAGCCTTCAGGTTCCTCGGGCAGTACCGCTGCATATGCCCCAGTTTTCGGCATCGCCAACATTGAACCGGTCTTCTTGCCCTACCTCCGGATGCCGCAGGTCTAGAAGCAGTCGGCATCCTTCCTGAGGTATAGGGGTGTTGACCATAAAGGGGAATAGTGGGGTTTGTCAAGGCCGAGCATATCTGTGGCGTCTCCCAAACATGCATCTGTTCCGTCAGGTTTTCCACGGTTTTCTGCAAAGCCGCCAGCTGTGCCTGAACAGGGTCTGGTCTCAGCTCTCTTGTGTTAGCTGCTTGCAGGTTACTCCACTGCAAAGCAGACTTCACTTCCAAAGTCCGTGCTACTGCCTCTTTCTGTATTTTGGCATAGGTGACACCAGGAGTATTCCGCGTCTTCAGCAACAATTCGCTCCTTAGCGCCTCACTTCTTTTTGATCTCCTGATGCAGTTCCTCCAGCGCTATAGCATACCGTATCAGGCTTTCTCCATCTCTCTGGGTCCAGGCGAAAAACTGTACTCGTACTTGCCCTGCCACCGCCACATGATCATATGCTTTCTCTAGTATCCGAATGATTTCATCGACTGTCTTTCGCCTATCTTTGGATTTTAACAAGACTACTTTGTGGACATCCCCCTCCAGAGCATTCAGCGCGACTTCTGGTTGCAGCTGAAAGCTGACACCGAGCAGGGTAATGGCATTCTTCAACCTGCCTACCCAATCACTGAACATCAAGTTATACCCATCAAACTTGACCAGGTGGTTAAGTAGTACGCCCGTTGTGGAGCAACCAACTAACCGGTCTCTACCTGTCACACCGGGAGGAGGGGGGTGGATTACTACAGCAAGCATCTTCCGCGCTACTGTCACCATTCATGTCGAGCACCATATCCTACCGACTAAGCCAAGATGTAACAACCGGAGCGCTGGTCGAATGTGTATGAGGGATATGGCGCTGCTATGAATGACTCTGACCTCGTATAGTGGCAAATAACTTTCTTTATACTGGTCAAACAAATAACAGGGTTAAACGTTTCTACAAAATATGGGCCACAACAGCCAAGAACACAAAATACAAGTTATGCAGCCCAAGAGAGCCCAAGTGCCAATCTCGCGGGAATGAGCCAAACTACCCCTGGGCTATGTCGCTCCCACCTTTATTCAGTACAGGGCCTACCCAGGATGTTACCGCGGACGTGGCACGTTGTTCTCCCAGAAATATAACCTTACACCCCACTCCCACACTAATATAATGGGATCCAGGTACCCTTGTTTTCCCCTTGAGGAACATTCATATATATTTAGCCAACGTGTTACCTATACAGTGTACAGTTTATCTTGTACAGATCAGCTTCTCCTTCTCACAAAGCTCTCCAGCACATCCAGGTGTAAGCAGGAATTAGAATCAATCTCAGTCTCAAGTGTAGTTCACAACAGGGCTCCTTTGTAGTATCCACGTACATAGAGTCTTAGTATACCAGATCCTTCCAATCTCTGGATCAAGCCTGATCAGTCAATCAGCAGTGATATACACCAGGCAGTTCTCGGCACTACTGGAATCACTAACTAGCTTTCCCTAACTGACTACACAGTTGGTGACCGGTCACATATCTCAGTTACTCACAAGTCACAGCTTCTTCTTGGACACACCATCCGGCTCAAGTCTCTACGAGCTCCAAACATCTCTGGATATCAGACACATCTCGTCTCCTGAAAGGACTTCCTGGTTCTGTGTTTCCCGGGCTTTTTACAGATCCCCGGTCTTTTTCTTTACTTGTCTCTTGCTGACCCCTAATGACCGGACTAAGTCATTGGAGGAGAAATTTATACTGTCAGTAATATGAACTCATTACTAGAAAGACATGTCAACATGTTACAACTCCATAGCGTTGTCCAGATGGAAATGCTAGAATTCACACTAAGCGTGGGAGCTCTTCACTCTGAGTCCATCTCTTGTTATGGCTTGAATAATTTACCTGCTGGGCTGATGTTGAGGTTTCCATGGCTGCGTATTCATAATCCTGTTATCGATTGGTGTCTAAAGGATATTGTTAAGTGGAGCCAAATGTGACATGCAGAAGTAGAGCTGTTGCTTTAAAAGCATCCAGTAACTAGAGGGGTTAGCACAGTCACAGGAGACAGAGAGGGTTTTAGCAGAGCCCCAGGGGGATTGTGGGGAAGTTGTTTACTGTCTGGCTGGAGCAGAAGAGAAAGGAGGTGTGTGTGTTCAGTATCTCACAGAAGCGCCCCTGCAAGTGAAAAGGATTCAAGTCAGGAGTGAAGCTAAGCACAGGTCAGGTAGAGTTCCTGAACTAGCAGTGCAGAGTATTGACTGACAGAAAAATAAGGACCGGAAGGAATGGTGTCACAGGGATCATCTCTCTCAGCAAACCTTCCCCCCTCCATCTCACTGTGCTGTAAAGAATGCTGTGTTCATTAATGTGCCTTTGCATTAGAACTATGCTGTACTGTACTACTGGGAAGACTGTGAACTGCTGTGCTGCTAAGCAAACGGTACTGTTTGTCACTGGAGTCTGTTGCTGATAAGACTCAACTTGCACTGGCTGTGCAGCTTCTTATTAAATGCTACTGTTCTACCATTTATGAGGACTCTTGTCAAGTGTGTCTGGTCAGCAAGTGAAACAATCTACGTGTCTGTGCCTGAGGGTCAATACCGCTGTGTGCCTGAAAGAAGCTGCAGCACATGGTCTATGGTCACCCTGAGTAACGGTTCCCCAAGGATTCCAAAGAATTCATGTAACCTGTCTCGCCCCTATTTGAACCTGGTGGCGTGCGTGTAACACCAAACTGCCATAAGAAATGTTTTCGTTCTTTACAAATTTTTGTCCGCTAGTCTGGAGGATCTGCCGCCATACATGAAAGACTTTGGAGATGTGTTCTCGGAAAAATAGCCAGAGATATTACCTCCCCACCATCCTTATGATTGTGTTATTGATCTTATTCCTCATGACGAATTGCCTAAAGCTCGCCTGTACAATTTGTCGGAACATGAACGGACCGCTATGAAAGAATATTTGAAGGAAAGTTTATGGAAGGGTCACATCCGTCTTTCCTCCTTGCCTGTAGCTGCTGATTTCTTCTTTGTAAAAAGAAAGATAATGACTAGTGATGAGCGAGCATGCTCGCTACTGCTCAGTGCTCGCCCGAGCATCTCACTGCTCGAGATGCTCGGCGCTCACCGAGTATTGCCAGGGTTGTTCGGCGGGAGCTTGGGTCCCCTCCCTGCATGTTTGGCGCTCTTTAGAACACCAATCAACATGCAGGGATTGCCTGCCACTCACTGTAATGCGTAGCCATGTTGGTTGTGGCATTACAGTGATTGGCTGGCCGCACAGCATCATCAGGTCTATATCAGACCTGGCACCACCATGTTCGTCACAGTCACTCCGGAATCAGACAGTGTAGGGAGAGGTGCTGCTCAGTTAGGGAGAGATTTGCTTGTGTATTAGCTAGTGTAGGGAGAAAAAACGTACATTACACATATCCATCTTAACAAACAGTCCTTTTGAGGACTAACTAATCCATCTGCAGAGATATCAGGCAAGCAGTGTATATAGGCAGGCAGGCAGGGTATATAGCAGACTGCAGTGCATATAGCACAAGAGGCTCCATTCCAATTCTGCCTTCTGCTGCTGTTAGGTATTTCTATACAAAGGCCCAGGTCTCAGGGGCCAGGAATACATTTCTTTGGATCTTAATCCTCATTATTTGCTTAAAAAGCAATCCAGAGAACACCGTGTTTCTGCGCCATTTGCTTGTTGGCACGCAAAATACAGCGCTAGAAATTCAGCTATTTAAAACTGTGTTTTCTCCGTCAAATGGATCACATATACGTTGTCAGAAAATACTGCCTTTTTTGGCCTCCATTAAAAATTTCCTTTAGTGTGTCAGTGAAGCAATTCACAGCAGTTTGCTGTTCAAACTACTTACCTACAGGCCAGGTATTTAAAACTCTGTTTTCTCCGTCACACGGATCACATATACGTTGTCAGAAAATACTGCCATTTCTGGCCTCTATTAAAAATTTCCCTTAGTGTGTCAGTGAAGCAATTCACAGCAGTTTGCTGTTCAAACTACTTACCTACAGGCCAGGTATTTAACCCCTTAACAACATTAGACGTACTAATACGCGTCTGTGCCCTGGGACTTAAGAGCCAGACCTGTATTAGTACGTCATCGCGATCGCGCGCGCACACAGACTGTGCGGGCGCGATCGCCGCCGGGTGTCAGCTAATTGTCACAGCTGACACCCGGTACTATGTGCAGGGAGCGGTCACGCACCGCTCCCAGCACATTAACCCCCGCATTGCGAAGGCAAGGGGAGGTGATCGCAGATACTCACCTCCTCTTCCGGCCTCCAGCGCTGTCTGCCGTGGCTTCCAGGATGTTGCCATGATGACCCGATGTCGTCATGACAACATCCGGGTCACCAGACAACAGGAAGATTGTTTGGACATGCGCAGTGCATCTCCAAACTATCTTCTCCCTGTCCAGCGCTGACAGCCTGCATAGCACAGGGATGGTGCTGCATTCCTGTGCCATGCAGGTGATCAGAATAAAAAAAGTGAAAGTCCCAGAGTGGGACAGAGTAAAAAAGTGTAAAAACACCCAGAAAGTGAAAAATAAAATAAAAAAAAAATAGTGAAAATATTAAAAAACAACAAAAAAATAATCCACCAAAAATAAAAATATAATGTACCCATCAATAAATATTATTATAAAAAAAACAATAAAAGTACACATATTTGGTATCGCCGTGTCTGGAACAACCTGACCTATAAAACTGTCCCACTAGTTAACCCCTTCAGTGAACACGGTAAAAAAAAAAAAAAAAAGCGAAGCAAAAAGCAATGCTTTATCATCATGCCGCCAAACAAAAAATGGAATAACACGCGATCAAAAAGACGAATATAAATAAAAATTGTACCGCTGAAAACGTCATCTCGTCCCGCTAAAAACATGCTGCCATACAGCTCCATCAGCCGAAAAATAAAAAAGTTATAGCTCTCAGAATAAAGCTATGCTAAAAAATAATTTTTTCTTTAAAATTGCTTTTATTATGTAAAAGTGCAAAACATAGAAAAACGATATAAATGTGGTACCGCTGTAAACGTACTGACCCAAAGAATAAAGCTGCCTTATCAATTTTACCACACGCGGAACAGAATAAAAAAAAACAAAAAAAACAATTCCTGAATTGTTGGTTTTTGTTTATTCTGCCTCCCAAAAATCGGAATAGAAAGCGATCAAAAAATGTCACGTGCCTGAAAATGGCACCAATAACAACGTCAACTCATCCCGCAAAAAACAAGCCATCACATGACTGTCTGCCAAAATCTGGAAAAATTATAGCTCTCAAAATATGGCGATGCAAAAACTAGATTTTACAAAAAATGCGTTTTTTAGTGTGTGACAGCTGTCAGTCATAAAAACTCCATATGATTCTGGTATCACTGTAATCGCACCGACACGAAGAATAAAGTAGTCTAATCACTTATACCGCATGAGTAACGGCGTAAAAAATAAACTCTCGGGTTAGGATTGGGCTGGGTTTGGGGTTAGGGTTGGGGTTAGGGTTGTGATGGGGTTGGGATTTTTTTCAAAAGTAAGAAAAAAAGATGACAATATGGCGACTAGTGTTGAGCGCAAGTGCTCGCTACTTGAGTTTGCATCGGGTGCTCGGGTATGCATTGAGTATCGTGGGTATTTGAGTGACATGCTCGAGTCTCCGCCCCCTATGCTTCGCGGCCAAAAAAACTTTGCGGGGATTGCCTGCCATGCATGAGCGATCCCCGCATGTTTTTTTTTGGGTGTCTAATAACTGTGAAACATGCGGGGCAGGGATTCGAGCATGTCACTCGAGCACATGCAGTACATGGTGCATACCTAAGTACCTGATGCAAACTCAAGTAGCGAGCACTTGCGCTCAAGACTAATGACAACTTATTCAATATGATGACCTAATGTTATCAAATTCTGTGTCGTACCTCTGGGTTCAAAATGTTCACTATACACCTTAATAAAATCCTTGAGGGGTATAGTTTCCAAAATGGGGTCACTTGTGGGGGAGCTCCACTGTTTAGGCACATCAGGGGCTCTCCAAACGCGACATGGTGTCCGCTAACAAATTGAATGGAAAATCGGCTCAAATTGTTAGCGGATGCCATGTTGCGTTTGGAGATCCCCTGCGTGCCTAAACATTGGAGCTCCCCCACAAGTGACCGCATTTTGGAAACTAGACCCCCCAAGGCACCTATCTAGATGCATAGTGAGCACTTGGAGCCCCCAGGTGCTTCACAAATTGATTCATAAAAATGGAAAAGTATTTTTTTTTCCACTTTTTCATTTTTACGAATCAATTTGTGAAGCACCTGGGGGTTCCAACTGCAAACTATGCATCTAGATAGGTGCTTTGGGGGGTCTAGTTTCCAAAATTAGGTTACTTGTGGGGGAGCTCCAATGTTTGGGCACACAGGTGCTCTCCAAACGCAACATGGTGTCCGCTAACAATTTGAGCCGATTTTCCATTCAATTTGTTAGCGGACACCATGTTGCATTTGGAGAGTCCATGTGTGCCCAAACATTGGAGCTCCCCCACAAGTGACCCGATTTTGGAAACTAGATCCCCAAAGGCACCTATCTAGAGGCATAGTGAGCACTTGGAACCCCCAGGTGCTTCACATATTGATTCATAAAAATGAAAAAGTGTTTTTTTTTTCACTTTTTAATTTTTACGAATCAATTTGTGAAGCACCTGGGGGTTCCAAGTGCTCACTATGCATCTAGATAGGTGCCTTGGGGGGTCTAGTTTCCAAAATGGGGTCACTTGTGGGGGAGCTCCAATGTTTGGGCACACAGGGGCTCTCCAAACGCAACATGGTGTCCGCTAACAATTTTAGCCGATTTTTTATTCAATTTGTTAGCGGACACCATGTTGCATTTGGAGAGTCCCTGTGTGCCCAAACATTGGAGCTCCCCCACAAGTGACCCCATTTTGGAAACTAGACCCCCCAAGGCACCTATCTAGATGCATAGTGAGCACTTGGAACCCCCAGGTGCTTCACAAATTGATTCATAAAAATGAAAAAGTGTTTTTTTTTTCACTTTTTAATTTTTACGAATCAATTTGTGAAGCACCTGGGGGTTCCAAGTGCTCACTATGCATCTAGATAGGTGCCTTGGGGGGTCTAGTTTCCAAAATGGGGTCACTTGTGGGGGAGCTCTAATGTTTGGGCACACAGGGGCTCTCCAAACGCAACATGGTGTCCGCTAACAATTTGAGCCGATTTTCCATTCAATTTGTTAGTGGACACCATGTTGCATTTGGAGAGTCCCTGTGTGCCCAAACATTGGAGCTCCCCCACAAGTGACCCCATTTTGGAAACTAGACCCCCCAAGGCACCTATCTAGATGCATAGTGAGCACTTGGAACCCCTAGGTGCTTCACAAATTGATTCGTAAAAATGAAAAAGTGGAAAAAAAAACACTTTTTCATTTTTACCAATCAATTTGTGAAGCACCTGGGGGTTCCAAGTGCTCACTATGCATCTAGATAGGTGCCTTGGAGAGTCTAGTTTCCAAAATAGGGTCACTTGTGGGGGAGCTCCAATGTTTAGGCACATCAGGGGCTCTCCAAACGCAACATGGCGTCCGCTAATTATTCAAGCAAATTTTACAATCAAAAAGTCAAATGGCGCTCCTTCCCTTCCAAGCCCTGCCGTGCGCCCAAACAGTGTTTTTTTCCCACATATGGGGTATCTGCGTGCCCAGGGGATATTGCACAACAAATTTTGGGGTCCATTTTTTCTTGTTACCCCTGTGAAAATAAAAAAAAATGGGTCTAAAATAACATTTTTGTGAAAAAAGTTAAATGTTAATTTTTTTCTTCCACATTCCAAAAATTCCTGTGAAGCACCTGAAGGGTTAATAAAGTTCTTGAATGTGATTTTGAGCACCTTGAGGGGTGCAGTTTTTAGAATGGTGTCACTTTTGGGTATTTTCTGTCATAAAGACCTCTCAAAGTGACTTCAAATGTGATGTGGTCCCTAAAAAAATGGTTTTGTAAATTTTGTTGGAAAAATGAGAAATCGCTGGTCAACTTTTAACCCTTATAGCTCCCTAACAAAAAAAAATTTTGGTTCCAAAATTGTGCTGATGTAAAGTAGACATGTGGGAAATGTTATTTATTAACTATTTTGTGTGACATATCTCTCTGATTTAAGGGCATAAAAATTCAAAGTTTGAAAATTGCAAAATTTTCTAAATTTTCACCAAATTTCCATTTTTTTCACAAATAAACGCAAGTGATGTTGAAGAAATTTGACCACAATTATGAAGTACAATATGTCACGAAAAAATAATCTCAGAATCAGGGGGATCCGTTGAAGCGTTCCAGAGTAATTACCTCATAAAATGACAGTGGTCAGTATTTTAAAAATTGGCCTGGTCATTAATGTGCAAACCACCCTCGGGGGTTAAGGGGTTAAAACTCTGTTTTCTCCATCACACGGATCACATATACGCTGTCAGAAAATACTGCCATTTCTGGCCTCCATTAAAAATTTCCTTTAGTGTGCCAGTGAAGAAATTCACATCAGTTTGCTGTTCAAACTACTAACCTACAGGCCAAGTATTTAAAACTTTGTTTTCTCCGTCACACGGATCACATATACATTGTCAGAAAATACTGCCATTTCTGGCCTCCATTAAAAATTTCTTTCAGTGTGTCAGTGAAGCAATTCACAGCAGTTTGCTGTTCAAACTACTTACCTACAGGCCAGGTATTTAAAACTCTGTTTTCTCGGTCACTTGGATTACATATAAGTTCGCTCCAAACTCAGTCATTTGTAGTGAGCAGGGTAGGCATCAGCATCCGGCGCACCCGGGCAAGTGCCGGGGCCCTGAGCAGGCGGAGGGGCCCACTGCCATTGGGCACCCGCCGCGCTATGGGACCTGTGAGCGGTGTGGTGCCGGTGTCAGCGCCCACCCCCCGCCCCCCGCTTGCTCAGGGCCCCGGCAGCCGGCACAATACTTACCCCTCCCCGTGCCTCCGCAGCGTCTTCCGCGTCCTCTGACTGTGACGTCTCAGGTCAGAGGGCGCGGTGATGTCTTTACACCGCGCGCGCTCTCTCCTGACCTGTCACAGTGCAGAGCGGGAACATGCGGGCGACGCTGGAGTCCGGAGCAGCGCCAGCAGCAGGTAAGAAGTGAGGTGAGTATTGGATTTTTTTACTTTTTTCATGTATGGAGACATGGGGCATTATATGGTGGGGGTGTGTGTGACATCCTGCATGGGGCATTATAAAGGAGGGGGGGATGTGTGACATCCTGCATGGGGCATTAATTATAAGGTGAGGGGGGGTGCAACATCCTGCATGGGGCATTATAAGAGGGGGAGGGGGGAAGTGACATCCTGTATGGGGCATTATAAGGGGGGGGTGACATCCTGCATGGGGCATTATAAGGAGGGTGGGTATGTGACATACTGCATAGGGCATTATAAGTAGTGTTGAGCCACCCCCGTAGTGTTCGAGTTCGGTTCGGTTCGTCGAACACCCGTGTGTTCGCCGAACTGTTCGTCGAACTGTTCGTCGAACACCTTCGAACACCGTTAAAACCAATGGCAGGCAAACAAAAACACATAGAAACACATAGAAAACACCTTCAAAGGTGTCCAAAAGCTGACAAACTGCTCAGAAGACGCAACTAACACATGGAAAAGTGACAAGTACATATAGTCATGCGAAAAGAAAAGAGGTGGAGGAGTAAAAGGAGGGGGAGACACAGATATAGGCATGACATGCCCTTCAAAAATCCAAAAAGTGAGAAGCCGACACGTTCAGTCCGCTCCTGCCCGTGCCACCTCCGTGTCGCCGGGTTTGTGCCAGAGCCGCGGTGAACCCTGACGGCCAGCCCCCCTCTCCCAATACTGGTGCCTGTCCGCTGGTGGGTCGAGCGAGCCCCCCTGTGGTGGAGGCAGCTCTAAGCTTTTTAATTTAAATAGTCTCTCTAATTTGAATGAATACACTTTAAATCCATTTACAAGGATCTATTGGAGGGCAAGTCTCATGCCAGCAGCCGCGTAATTCCAGCTCCAGTAGCGTCCACTAAAGCTGCTGCAGTTAAAAAGCTTTTATAAGGATCGAGCTCGGCTGTCCACCGCAAGGCATCCTACTGCCAGTCCCAGCCCCTATGCCTTGGGGTGCCTCCTGATGCTCTTCACTGAGTATCCCGTGGTCCCGAAGCATTTCCTTTGAAAAAATTAAGTGTCCAAACTACAGGTGGTGTAGCTTGCTTAACAGCCAGGATAATCCGCTGACTAGCAGACACTGCTACTAGGCACAAAGTATTTCCTGGGCTAGATGCAGTTAAAAATTTGTAATTAGATACTCTCGTTGGATGCTGAGAAAGCATTCCATAGAGTCTCCTGGCACGCCATATATGATTCTCTTAAAAAGCTTGGGGTAGGGGTCTAGGGGACCCTTTTATAGCCAAAATCACGGCCCTGTATCACAATACGTCACCTAGGCTGAAGATAAATGGAACTGTAGCACCCTGAGGGCTCGGTTGCTACAGAGGTATTGCACCTCACCCAGAGGTGTGATATCTCACTCTCAGGTAAGGATGGAGTGTGGATCAGGACCCGACACCTGCATGCATTACACCACATTGCCGTGGGGCAGGGCGACCAATATGCCTCTGAGATGGGCACAACAGTCCCTGTCCCTGGCTGGAGTGGGGGGAGGGAACACTGAGGAAGGGGAACCCTGTAGTGCAGGAGCAGGGAGGAAGCAGTTCCTGGGTGCATTGAGAAGGGAGTATAAAAGGTGGGCACCATCTTAGTTCAGTGCAGAGAAGTCTGAGCAGAAGTGGCAGGGAGCAGGGGCTCTGCATGAGCTCTGCTCCGGAGGCGGGCCTAGTAACAGAGACCCAGGCCTGGAAGAGGGAGAAGGAAGGAAGAGGAGCGGTGAAGGCTCCAGGAACGAGGAATGAAGGGATCCCAGGGGTGCGGACGGGCGAGTCGCCACCGCACGCCCGAATCCACCTGCGTGGAGGGGTCAGGCCAAAGGGGGAGACCGGTCCCCGAAACTAGTGGAGGCAGGAAATGACCCTCAGCTAGAAACCGGAGGCTGTGACATTTTATGTGGCGCAGCCCCTCGCTACACCCGCTAGGAAGGCACCACATAGGGTCAGGGAAACTGGCGCCAAGTTTACCAAGAGGAGGCCCGAGGCAGCCGGACAGAAGGGTTGGCAAGAAAGGCCAGACAAAGGACACACAAAGGGGGTCCTGTGAAGCGCTCCAAAGTTATCTGGGAGTTGTCTGAGCCCCTCACCTGGTGAGCACAGTACGACGTGGGCAGCCGTTACCTGCAGACGTGGTCTGGATAATAAGAACTGTGAGTAAAGGCCCTGGACTGCATCACTGACTCTGTGTCGTTACTGCTGCTGCCCTGCACCATCACCCCCATCCTCCGCATACACTGCCCTGAGGCTATACTCCTCCCGTGGGGAGTTATGCTACGCTCTGCTGCACCCACAACACCAGCCTCAGCGGTCTGCCCTGCAGCGGCGGTTCACTCTGACTACAATCCACGGGCGGCGTAGTCGGACATTTAAACATCAAAACCACATAAATAGTTCCGCCACTGGTTTGACCGCCCTGAGCCACGGAACCGGGTCGCCGCCACGAAGACTACAACCACCAGCATCCACCAAAAACGGTCCGGCTCCGGGTGTCCCAAGGCCCAGGGGGTGCATCAGAACATTTTCATCACCTTTCACAATCACCAATGGGACAAGGCAGGGATGTCCTCTGTCCCCTCTCTTATACATCCTAGTGACGGAGCACCTGCTCTCATCAATTCACCATAACCCCAATATTAGGTGGATTGAGGTGGGAGGCACCGAGTACAAGTGCTCTCTATCTGCTGATGATGTCCTAGTATATATCACTCAATCACATATATCCATCCATGCTGTTATGGCTGAAATAGATCACTTTGTTGCATGGTCAAATTTTAAAATCAATGCAGCGAAGTCTGAGGCCCTCGATGTCTCCCTCCCCAAATCCATATAGGATTCCATCGAGTCCAACTTTCCCTTTGCCTGGCCCTCACAGGGTATCAAATACTTAGGAATTCCTATTCATAGAGACCTCTCCCATCTATGTTATCTTAATTTTGGGCCCTTTATTGAACAACTCCATACAGACCACGGTTGGCAAGTTAGAACTGTAAGATTCACTACGTGAACCACTGGTGTTTTGTGGAAAAGCACATGTACACTGTGTTCCAAATTATTATGCAAAAAGTGTTCACGAGTGATAAGGGAAGAATTTGTTTGTCAGTTAAACTCATTGATGGTGATGTGTGTCAGGGCTCTTTATATCACTGTAAGCAATTGCAGACACCTGTGCTAATTAGTTTGGCAGGTGTGTCCAATGAAAGGCAAGACTACTTAAGAAGGCTGTCTCACATTATTAAGCAGCCTACATTTTCTGCCAAAATGGGAAAGAAAAAGGATGTGTCGGCTGCTGAGAAGCAACAAATTGTGGAGTGTTTAGGTCAAGGCATGACTACAATCAACATTGTGCGATGATCAGGATGAAGTGTCTTGGCAATCAAGAAGTATGTAGCTGATTCACAGTACACACGTGTGCGTGCTGATAAGGGCAAGTTGAGGACTCTTTCCTACAGGCAATTACGTCAGGTTAAAAGAGCAGCGGCAAAAAAGCCTTGTCATAGCAGCATACAAGTTTTTGAAGCTGCTGGTGCCTCCAACGTCCCCCGAACAACAAGATGCAGGGTCCTTCAGAGGTTTGCAGCTGTGCATACGCCATCCTGTCGACCTCCTCAATCCACTTCACACAAGCAGAAACGGCTCCAGTGGGCCAAACATTACATGAAGATTGATTTCAAAACTGTTTTGTTCACGGATGAGTGCCGTGCAGCGCTCGATGGTCCAGATGGATGGAGTGGAGGTGGGCTGGTTGATGGACACCCCACGCAAACACGGCTACAGCGCCAACAAGGAGGAGGTGGAGTAATGTTTTGGGCTGGAATCATGGGGAGAGAGATTGTCGGCCCCTTTTGGATCCCTGAAGGCGCTAAAGATGAACTCCATAATGTATGTGGATTTTCTCAAACAGCACTTCCTGCCATGGTTCAAGAAGAAGAACCGTGTATTTCACAGCAAGATCATTTTTTTGCATGATAGTGCACCATCTCATGCTGCACATAAAACATCTGCATCTCTGGCTGATATGGGCATAAAAGGGGACAAACTTATGGTGTGACCTCCATGCTCCCCTGACCTCTACCCCATTCAGAACCTCTGGAGCATCATCAAAAGGAGTGTCTATGATGGCGGGAGGCAGTTCACATCTAAGCAACAGCTCTGGGAGGGTATTCTGTCCTCATGCAAAACAATTGAAGCAGAAAACATCCAAAACCTGACAAATTCAATGGACGAGAGAGTTCAGAAGCTCCTTTCGAACAAGGGGTCCTATGTGAAAATGTAACATCACCTAGAATAAAGTTTTGAGTTGAAAACTGTTTGATTTCAGTTTCTAATGACCTGCTAATGCTTATAATTTCAAAAATGACCATTTTTTTGGTCTTTATTAAAATGAAAAGGTTGATCGAAAAGTTTGGGGGATCTAAGAGTGTGGCAACCCACTAGTCATGATTACTTCGAATTCTGACAATATGAGGGTCATGTTGCAGGTAGTGCAGCAAGAAGGCACTTATGTGTCTTGCGCATCTCGGAGCCCCAAAATTATTTTCCGGGCTAGATGCAGCTAAAAATTATTATTAATTTTAAATCTGGTGGAGCTTAGTATAGATGGCCTAATAGGATCAGTGCTGCACACTGCTACAAAGCCCAAATTATTTTCCAGTCAAGATACAGATAAACATGATTAGTAATTTTAAATCTGGTGGAGCTTATTATAGATGGCCTAATAGAATCAGTGCTGCACACTGCTACAAAGCCCAAATTATTTTCCAGCCAAGATACAGATAAACATGATTAGTAATTTGAAAGCTTAAAACGGTTGGTAGGGTGATTTTAACCAATCATCAAGCTTTTACTCTCCCCAGGATGACACAGGGGTAGAAAAGTCGTTTCGGATCCATGATTTGTTCATCTTTATGAACGTGAGTCTGTCTACATTATCAGTGGAGAGCCGCGTGCGCTTATCTGTCAGCACACCACCAGCAGCACTGAACACACGTTCAGACAGAACGCTGGCTGCGGGGCATGACAAGATCTCCAAGGCGTAAGTGGCTAGCTCCGGCCATTTATCCAGATTGGAAGCCCAAAAAGAGCAAGGGTCCAGTGACACAGTCATGGCTTCAATGTTTACTTGGAGATACTCCTGTACCATCGTCTCTAGGCGTTGACTATGTGTCAGACTTCTTGTCTCCTGTGGCCTTGCAAAGGATGGGCTAAAAAAGTGGTGAAATGATTATGCAAAATTGATGTTACCAGCAGATACTGTGGTTCTGTTACGGTTTGAGTGCTGAACACTTGACGGTCCCACGGTTGGCAAGTTGGAACTGTGAGATTCACTACGTGCACCACTGGTGTTTTGTGGAAAAGCACATGTAAGATTCTGCAACAGTCTCTGCTGATACTCCTGCATGCGTGCATCCCTTTCTATGGCAGGAATAATTTCTGCAAATTTACTTTTGTACCGGGGATCTAACAGTGTGGCAACCCAGTAGTCAGGATTATTTCTAATTCTCACAATTCGAGGGTCATGTTGCAGGTAGTGCAGCAAGAAGGCACTCATGTGTGTTGCGCATCCAGGAGCACCAAGTCCCTGTTGTGTTGGTGGCGAGGTAACAATCATGCTTCCTTCCTCTGTCCTCTCCCCCCAACCTCGCACAACAGAAATGTGATCAAGGTCTCCCTCATCTGATGAGTCTTCCATCAGTTCGTCCTCCACTTCTTCCTGGGCTCCTGCACCTTCCTCACTAGTTTGGCTGCTACCATGCACCCTGGTAAAACCATCTCCCCCACCCTCACATGCCTGCCGCCTTGGTGCTGCCGACCGTCTGGACCTTGCAGATGTTAGCCCTTCCGCATACAACTCCTCCTCCTCTACTTCCTCCACCTCCTCTTGTGCCACCACCTGACTCCGAATTCTGTTTAACATGTGCTCCAGCATGTAAATCACCGGAATAGTCATGCTGATAATGGCATCGTCAGCACTAAACATCTTCGTCGCCATTTCAAAACTGTGCAGAAGGGTGCATAGGTCCCTGATCTGAGACCACTCCTCCAGCGTGATTTGCCCCACCTCTGGATCTCGTTGGCCCAGGCTATACGTCAGAACGTATTGCACCAGGGCTTGTCGGTGCTGCCACAGTCGCTGCAACATGTGCAGAGTTGAATTCCACCGGGTAGGCACATCGCATTTTAGCCGGTGAAGTGGCAGGCCCAACGACTTCTGTAGAGATGTAAGTCGCTGAGCTGCGGGATGCGAACGGCGGAAGTGAGCACACAGCGACCGTGCCCTCTGCAGAAGGCCATCTAGTCTGGGATAGTGGGCTAAAAATTGCTGGACAACCAGGTTCAACACGTGAGCCATACAAGGCACGTGTGTGACATTGCCCCGGCGAAGGGCCGCACCCAGGTTTGCAGCATTGTCGCACACGGCCTTCCCTGGTTTCAGGTCCAGTGGAGACAACCATTCATGAAATTGGTTCTCCAGAGCTGACCACAACTCCTCAGCTGTGTGACTCACATTTCCCAGACATTTCAATGTAAAAACCGCCTGATGACGTTGAGCCTTACTGCCAGCATAGTAAGGAGGTGTGCAGGATCCCTTCTGCGCAGTTAGAAAGCTTGTGGCATGACCAGACAGGCTTTGGGTGCAGGTGGAAGACCAAGAGGAGGTTCAGGAGGCAGAAGCAGTGGAGGAACTTTGACATAAAGAGGATTGACGCACAACTCTTGGGGACGGCAAGACTTGGACAGCAGCCCCTTGTCCTGCTGTCACCATAGTTACCCAGTTACCCAGTGCCCAGTCAGCGACATGTAACACCCCTGTCCATGCCTACTCGTCCAAGTGTCTGTGGTGAAATGCACCCTGTCACACACAGAGTTTCTCAAAGAAGCGGTGATGTTGTGTGTGACATGCTGGTGGAGCGCAGGCACACCTTTCTTTGAGAAGTAGTGCCGACTGGGCATCTGGTACTGGGGCACTGCGACGGACATAAGGTCTCGAAAATCCTCTGTGTCCACCAGGCGGAAAGGCAGCATTTCTGTAGCCAAGAGCTTGCAGATGGTGAAATTCAACCTCTTAGCTTTCTCATGGCTAGGAGGAAATGGTCTTTTACTTGTCCACATCTGATCCAAAGGTGGTGCTATCGATGTCGGACAGCGCTCAACACCAGCTGGTGTTACCACCTCCAAAGAAAATGATGACCTGCCAATCACGCTGGCTGTTGCGGGTAAAGAGGTGGCAGGTCTGCGCCCCAAAACAGGTGTGACTGCTGTCCCCCCAGTCACAGAGGATGAAGAGGCCGCGGATGCACAAGATATGGCAGACGGTGGTTGGCCCGGCCGGCTAGGCCGCATTGTAGCACACTGAGCTTCCCACTGCAACTTATGCTTCATGTCCATGTGCCGGTTCGTGCATGAAGTACTCAAACTATGTATTTTTTGGCCTCTACTTAGCTTTTGCTGACAAATGTTACAGATAACACGAGTTGGGTCATCTTTATCGATCTGAAAAAATGCCCAGGCTATGCAAGGCTTAGCACCCATGCGACCTGAAGAGCCACCACGACTTGTGGTGAGAGGCAGAGTTGTGTTTGAGGATGCAGTTGTTGACGTGCTTCCAGTACTACGTCTCTGTCCAGGAAGGCGCAACCTGACCTCGTCGTCACTAGCATCTTCCTCCACCTCCTCTGCTGACCTCATCTCTTGGCTGACTGTGGGTTGACAGTAAGTGGGATCTCCAACCTCATCATCATCACCCTGTGCGTTATCACACCCGTCGTCCTCAGAGCCAACCTGTTCCTGCCCTGACAAAAAACTAAAGTTGTCGCTCCAATCAGGTATTTGAGTCTCATCATCGTCTTCCTCATTGTCTCCACCAACAGGAGTTACAGTTTGGGAACGAGGGTCTACATTATGGTCAGAACCTTCTGCGTCTGGTCCTGGATCCGACTCATAAAGATTCTGGGCATCAGTGCAGATCATTTCCTCGTCTGGATTCACAGAAGCGCTGGAGTCGACCTCTGATTCCCAGGCTATAGTATGAGTAAACAGCTCTGCAGACTCAACCATCTGTTCTACCTCATACTCAGACGGGCAGCTGGAGATTTGGGAGCTGTGAGGAAGCAAGTGCGATTGGGGTGACACCTTTGAGGACTGGAGTATTTATGATGTTGAAGTTGATGTGGAGGAGAGCCCACTTAAAGGAGCACTTGATATCCGTTGAAGCACCTGCTGTTTTTGTGCCTCATCTGGAATTTGTAGCGATTGGCGTGGCCGTAAGAAAGGGATCTTATCACATTGTCCGCTAAAAGAAGTAGACATTTTAGTTTGGCTGGAAGATGGTCTTTCTTCTGCAGATGTTACTGTTGCTTTAACACCTACCCCACGGACACAACCTTTTTCCCCCTTCCCAACATGCCTACTCCCCTTTCCACCTGCAGCAGGCCTTTTTCCACTCATTTTGGTGGTTAACTAATTCACAACTCTGGAGTTGTTTGCACAAAAAAACAATGGATGGGAACCGAGCAGAGCTGAGTGGCCAAACTGTGGTATTAGGCCAAAACTATTGGCTGGGTTAGATGCAGAAAAAAATTATATTTAATTTGCAACCTGATGGAGGTCAGTATAGATGGACTAATAGAACAAGTCCCACACACAGCTAGAAGCCCAAATATTTTTCAGAGGTAGATGCAGAAAAAAATTGTATTCAGTTTGCAACCTGATGGAGGTCAGTATAGATGGACTAATAGAGAAAGTCCCACACACTGCTAGAAAGCCAAATATTTTTTCAGAGCTAGATGCAGACAAAAAAATATTTTTAATTTGCAACCTGATGGAGGTCAGTATAGATGGACTAATAGAGAAAGTCCCACACACTGCTAGAAGGCCAAATATTTTTTCAGAGCTAGATGCAGATATAAATTATTTTTAATTTGCAACCTGATGGAGGTCAGTATAGATGGACTAATAGAGAAAGTCCCACACACTGCTAGAAGGCCAAATATTTTTTCAGAGCTAGATGCAGAAAAAAATTATATTCAGTTTGCAACCTGATGGAGGTCAGTATAGATGGACTAATAGAACAAGTCCCACACACACCTAGAAGGCCAAATATTTTTTCAGAGGTAGATGCAGATAAAAATTATTTCTAATTTGCAGCCTGTTGGAGGTCAGTATAGATGGACTAATAGAGAAAGTCCCACACACTGCTAGAAGGCCAAATATTTTTTCAGAGCTAGATGCAGACAAAAAATTATTTTGAATTTGCAACCTGATGGAGGTCAGTATAGATGGACTAATAGAGAAAGTCCCACACACTGCTAGAAGGCCAAATATTTTTTCAGAGCTAGATGCAGACAAAAAATTATTTTTAATTTGCAACCTGATGGAGGTCAGTATAGATGGACTAATAGAGAAAGTCCCACACACTGCTAGAAGGCCAAATATTTTTTCAGAGCTAGATGCAGATAAATATTATTTTTAATTTGCAACCTGATGGAGGTCAGTATAGATGGACTAATAGAGAAAGTCCCACACACTGCTAGAAGGCCAAATATTTTTTCAGAGCTAGATGCAGAAAAAAATTATATTCAGTTTGCAACCTGATGGAGGTCAGTATAGATGGACTAATAGAACAAGTCCCACACACAGCTAGAAGCCCAAATATTTTTTCAGAGGTAGATGCAGAAAAAAATTATATTCAGTTTGCAACCTGATGGAGGTCTGTATAGATGGATTAATAGAACAAGTCCCACACACAGCTAGAAGCCCAAATATTTTTTCAGAGGTAGATGCAGAAAAAAATTATATTCAGTTTGTTACGGGTCCGGGAAGTGGAACCTCTGAGCTGCAATACAAGGGGGAAGTCCTTGTAAGGAAGCGGGTAACTCCCAGGGAAGGCAAGCAGGTAGTCACAGCAAGTGACGGGGACAGTCTCTGGGTAAGCGGGCAGGTGGTCACGGCAGGTGACGGGGGACAGTCTCTGGGAAGACAGGCAGGTGGTCACGGCAAGTGATGGGGGCAGTCTCTGGGTAGATAGGCAGGAGGTCACGGCAAGTGACCGGGGCAGTCTCTGGGTAGATAGGCAGGTGACTGGTGGGCGCTCCCAGGTGAGCAGTCAGCAGACAAGGCAGGTAACAGGCAAGTAACTGGTGTACGCTCCCAGGTGAGCGGTCTGACAGACGAGGCAGGTAACAGGCAGGTAACTGAAGGACGCTCCCAGGTGAGCAGACTGGCAGACAAGGCAGGTAAGTAGAAGATGCTCCTAGGTGAGCGGTCTGACGGACTAGGCAAGTAACAGGCTGGCATGCAGGACGGGAAGTCAGGCTAGCAGTGGAACCTGAGGGCTGAAGCACAGGTGAGACACAGTGCAAACAACATAGCTCGGGCACCTCCATTTTGGAGGAGGTGCCTTATAAATGGGAGATCCTCCGGCAATTGGCCGGGGACTCCGGGGGAGCGCGCGCGTGCCCTAAGCACACTGCCGGGGAAGGAGCGCGTGCCGGAAGCAGCGGGGAGAGAAGCGCTGGAGGACGCCGCGCCAGGAGTGGGGAGGTGAGAGGGACGGCGTCTCTGCCTAGCACGGGGCAGAGACGCCGATGCTACAGTACACCCCCCTTTAGGCCCCCTCTTTTTTTGGCCAGAAAGAAATTTTTCAAGGAGAAGCGGGGCGTTGATGTTCTCCCTGGGCTCCCAAGTTCTCTCCTCAGGACCAAACCCCCTCCAATCTACCAGAAAAAAGGTCTTTCCTCTTACCCTCTTGGAGGCCAGAATACTCTCTACCTCAAAGACGTCATCAGCGGAAACCGGAGCAGGAGGGGCACCTGGATTATTGGAAAAAGAGTTAAAGACAACGGGTTTGAGGAGAGACACATGGAAGGAGTTAGGAATCCGTAAGGTGGCCGGGAGTTTTAGTTTGTAAGCCACCGGATTTATTTGCCTGAGGATTTCGAATGGGCCGATGAAGCGAGGACCTAACTTGTAGGAGGGTATCTTGAGCCGTACATGTTTGGAGGAGAGCCAAACCTTGTCTCCCGGACGGAATTGAGGCAGATCCAGACGTCTCTTATCAGCATATCTCTTCATCCGCTCGGAGGACAGAAGAAGTGCGGATCTAGTACTCTCCCAAATGGTAGAAAACTCGCTGACAAGAGACTGCGCGGCAGGGTTGTCCACAGAGGCGGAGACGGGAAACGGAATCCGGGGGTGCTGGCCAAAGACAACAAAGAACGGGGATTTGGAAGAGGACTCACTCTCGTGGTTATTGTAAGAGAACTCGGCCCAAGGGAGGAGGTCCACCCAATCAGAATGGTGGGCATTAACAAAGTGCCGGAGATAGCTGGTAAGGATCTGATTGATCCGCTCCACTTGACCATTGGACTGAGGGTGGTAAGCGGAGGAGAAGTCCAGGGTGACGTCCAGCAGTTTACATGTGGCTCTCCAGAAGCGCGAGGTGAACTGAACTCCTCGATCCGATACGATGTGGATGGGTAGGCCATGAAGACGGAAGATATGGCGGATAAAGTCCTTAGCCAGATCAGGTGCAGATGGAAGACCAGGCAGGGGAATGAAGTGGGCCATTTTAGAAAAGCGGTCAGCGACCACCCAAATGACAGTACACCCGGCAGAGACAGCAAGATCGGTAATGAAGTCCATAGCGATGTGTTGCCACGGGGCAACAGGTATGGGAAGCGGCAGGAGATGACCAGCTGGTAAGTGTCTGGGAACCTTGTTGCGGCCACAAGATGAACATGCAGAGACGAAGTCTACCACATCCTTACGCAGGGTAGGCCACCAGTAATGCCGGGAAATGAGTAGGAAGGTCTTTTTTTGGCCGGCATGGCCAGCAAGTTTAGAAGAATGACCCCAGTGAAGAACCTTCTCACGGTCAGGAGGCGCCACGAACGTCTTGCCGGGTGGAAGATGAGTCAAATCCAGGGGGGCCACATTCATCACCTTGGAGGGGTCGATAATGTGCATAGGCTCCTCCTCTTGGTCGGAGGACAGGAAGGATCGGGACAAGGCATCAGCTTTGACATTCTTGTCCGCCGGGCGGAAATGAAGGATGAAATCGAAGCGGGCAAAAAACAAAGACCACCGGGCCTGACGTGGATTAAGTCTCTGGGCATTTTGGAGATATGCCAGGTTTTTGTGATCCGTGAAGATGATCACCGGGTATAGAGCCCCTTCAAGCAGGTAACGCCACTCCTCCAGCGCCTATTTAACAGCTAACAGTTCTCGGTCTCCAATGGAGTAATTGCGCTCAGAGGAGGAGAAGATTTTAGAGAAGAAGCCGGAGGTTACCATTCTCCCGGAAGTAGACTTTTGGGTGAGCACCGCTCTGGCTCCAGAGGAGGAAGCATCAACCTCCAGGTAGAACTGTTTGTTGCAGTCCGGACGGTGCAGCACAGGGGCAGAGGAGAAGGCTTGCTTCAGGGAAAGGAAGGCCTCCTCAGCTTCGGGTGGCCATACCTTGGGATTTGCTCCCTTACGGGTGAGCGCAGATATGGGCGCAGTCCGAGACGAGAAGTGAGGAATGAAGAGACGATAGTAATTAGCGAAGCCCAGGAATCGCTGTATCGCCTTCAAGCCCTCCGGACGGGGCCACTTTAGGACAGCAGAGAGCTTCTCGGGATCCATTCGCAAACCCGTCTGGGAGATAACATAGCCCAGGAATGGAAGAGAGGTCTGCTCAAAAAGGCACTTCTCATATTTAGCATAGAGGTGGTTCTGCCTGAGCCTCAGCAGGACCTGACGAACATCCCTCCGGTGTGAGGGAAGATCCGGAGAGAAGACCAAGATGTCGTCCAGGTATACCACCACGCAGGAGTAAAGAAGGTCACGGAAGATGTCGTTGACCAGTTCTTGGAAGACGGCGGGAGCATTGCAGAGACCGAAGGGCATCACACGGTACTCATAGTGTCCGTCACGGGTATTAAATGCCGTTTTCCACTCGTCTCCCTGACGGATACGGACCAGGTTATACGCTCCACGAAGATCCAGCTTGGAAAAGATCCTTGGGCCTTTAAGGCGATCAAATAACTCGGAGATGAGCGGAAGGGGGTATTTATTTTTAACCGTGATCTGATTGAGTCCTCTATAGTCAATACAGGGGCGTAGCGAGCCATCCTTTTTTTTGACAAAGAAGAATCCGGCTCCAGCCGGGGAAGTAGACTTCCGGATGAATCCCCTGGCCAGATTCTCCTCTATGTACTCAGACATGGCCCGGGTTTCGGCCGCAGACAACGGATAAATACGCCCACGGGGTGGAGTGGCGCCAGGAACCAGGTCAATCGGGCAATCATATGGCCTATGAGGTGGCAATGTCTCTGCTTCCTTCTTACCAAAGACGTCAGCATAGGTCCAGTAAGGAGCCGGAAGACCGGGTAAATTAGCTGGGGTAGGTGGAGGACGAACCGGACGAACCGGAACCAGGCAGGTCTTATGGCAGTCCGGCCCCCACCGGAGTACTTCACCGGAATGCCAGTTCAACACGGGTTCGTGTGTTTGGAGCCAAGGTAGACCTAGCAATAGGGAGTGGGAGAGTCCGGGCAACACATGGAAGGAGATTACCTCAGAGTGCAGCATTCCCACCTGCAGGGTTATGGGTTCTGTGGCGAGCAGGATGGTCACCGGAAGGAGTCTTCCATCCACTGAGGCGACCGACAAGGGTTCAGCCAGAGACTTGGTGGTAATACGGTATTTCTCAACCAGGGACTGGGAGATGAGGTTTCCAGCGGATCCAGAATCCAGGTGGGCGAGTTCAAAGTGACGGGTCTCTCCCCAGGAGATAGATACAGACAAAGTCAGGGTTGGAGAGGATTTATTTTTGTCTAGGGCGACCTCTCCGAGCGGTCCTAGACACTGGAGTTTCCCAGCCTCTCCGGGCAGGAACGAATCAAGTGCTCCTTACTGCCACAATAGAAGCAGCTCCCCTCGGCTCGGCGAGACTCTTGGCGAGATTTGACCATCTTGGTCTGGTCGACCTGCATGGGCTCGGGTGAGTGTGCCCGGGGAGTGACAGAAGAGGAGACAGGTTTCTGGAAAGTAGGAGCTAGGCGGGGAAACCTTCTCTCACGGGTGGTCTCTTTGGTGCGTTCTTGAAACCGGATGTCAATCCGGGTAGCCAACGACACCAGGTCATCCAGGGTGGTAGGAATATCCCGACCGGCGAGTTCATCTTTAATCCGACCGGAAAGGCCCTCCCAGAAGACGGACACCAGGGCCTCATTATCCCAGGCAAGCTCAGAAGCGAGGGTGCGGAACCGTATGGCATATTGGCCCACGGTGAGACTCCCTTGACGGAGACGTAGCAAAGAGGAGGCAGATGAATTCTTTCGTCCCGGTTCATCGAAGACTCTCCGGAAAGCAATGAGGAAAGACGACAGGTCGGACACCAGGGGATCCCCTCTCTCCCACAGGGGGTTAAGCCATGCCAGTGCCTCCCCAGTGAGATGGGACATGATGAATGCCACTTTGGCCCGGTCGGAGATAAATTGGTGAGTCAAGAGTTCAAAGTGCAGGGTGCACTGGTTTATGAAGCCCCGAGCTTGAGCGGGGTCGCCTCCGAAGCGAGGAGGTGCAGACAGCCGGGGTCCGGGACAGGATGCCATGGTATTGGTGGGCAACGGTGCTGCCGGGGTGCGAGTCGTGACACTAGCGGTGGTTGCTGGTGGAGCAGACAGTGTGTCCAGGCGGGAGTTGACATTCCGCAGGTGGTTCAGGATGGACTCCTGCTGGGATCTCTGACGGGAGAGTTCATGGTATAGGTCAGAGAGCGAGGGAGCTTGGGTGCCACCGGGTTCCATGGCCCGAGCTAACTGTTACGGGTCCGGGAAGTGGAACCTCTGAGCTGCAATACAAGGGGGAAGTCCTTGTAAGGAAGCGGGTGACTCCCAGGGAGGGCAAGCAGGTAGTCACAGCAAGTGACGGGGACAGTCTCTGGGTAAGCGGGCAGGTGGTCATGGCAGGTGACAGGGGACAGTCTCTGGGAAGACAGGCAGGTGGTCACGGCAAGTGATGGGGGCAGTCTCTGGGTAGATAGGCAGGAGGTCACGGCAAGTGACCGGGGCAGTCTCTGGGTAGATAGGCAGGTGACTGGTGGGCGCTCCCAGGTGAGCAGTCAGCAGACAAGGCAGGTAACAGGCAAGTAACTGGTGTACGCTCCCAGGTGAGCGGTCTGACAGACGAGGCAGGTAACAGGCAGGTAACTGAAGGACGCTCCCAGGTGAGCGGACTGGCAGACAAGGCAGGTAAGTAGAAGATGCTCCCAGGTGAGCGGTCTGACGGACTAGGCAAGTAACAGGCTGGCATGCAGGACGGGAAGTCAGGCTAGCAGCGGAACCTGAGGGCTGAAGCACAGGTGAGACACAGTGCAAACAACATAGCTCGGGCACCTCCATTTTGGAGGAGGTGCCTTATAAATGGGAGATCCTCCGGCAATTGGCCGGGGACTCCTTAGGACGGCGCGCGCGGTCCCTTTAAGAGCGGGGGAGCGCGCGCGCGCGTGCCCTAAGCACACTGCCGGGGAAGGAGCGCGTGCCGGAAGCAGCGGGGAGAGAAGCGCTGGAGGACGCCGCGCCAGGAGTGGGGAGGTGAGAGGGACGGCGTCTCTGCCTAGCACGGGGCAGAGACGCCGATGCTACACAGTTTGCAACCTGATGGAGGTCTGTATAGATGGATTAATAGAACAAGTCCCACACACAGCTAGAAGCCCAATATTTTTTCAGAGGTAGATGCAGAAAAAAAATATATTCAGTTTGCAACCTGATGGAGGTCAGTATAGATGGACTAATAGAGAAAGTACCACACACTGCTAGAAGGCCAAATATTTTTTCAGAGCTAGATGCAGACAAAAAATTATTTTTAATTTGCAACCTGATGGAGGTCAGTATAGATGGACTAATAGAGAAAGTCCCACACACTGCTAGAAGGCCAAATATTTTTTCAGAGCTAGATGCAGATATAAATTATTTTTAATTTGCAACCTGATGGAGGTCAGTATAGATGGACTAATAGAGAAAGTCCCACACACTGCTAGAAGGCCAAATATTTTTTCAGAGCTAGATGCAGAAAAAAATTATATTCAGTTTGCAACCTGATGGAGGTCAGTATAGATGGACTAATAGAACAAGTCCCACACACAGCTAGAAGCCCAAATATTTTTTCAGAGGTAGATGCAGAAAAAAATTATATTCAGTTTGCAACCTGATGGAGGTCTGTATAGATGGATTAATAGAACTAGTCCCACACACAGCTAGAAGCCCAATATTTTTTCAGAGGTAGATGCAGAAAAAAAATATATTCAGTTTGCAACCTGATGGAGGTCAGTATAGATGGACTAATAGAGAAAGTCCCACACACTGCTAGAAGCCCAAATATTTTTTCAGAGGTAGATGCAGATAAAAATTATTTTTAATTTGCAGCCTGATGGAGGTCAGTATAGATGGACTAATAGAGAAAGTCCCAAACACAGCTAGAAGCCCAAATATTTTTTCAGAGGTAGATGCAGATAAAAATTATTTTTAATTTGCAGCCTAATGGAGGTCAGTATAGATGGACTAATAGAGAACGTCCCACACACTGCTAGAAGGCCAAATATTTTTTCAGAGCTAGATGCAGATATAAATTATTTTTCATTTGCAACCTGATGGAGGTCAGTATAGATGGACTAATAGAGAAAGTCCCACACACTGCTAGAAGGCCAAATATTTTTTCAGAGCTAGATGCAGATAAAAATTATTTTTAATTTGCAACCTGATGGAGGTCAGTATAGATGGACTAATAGAGAAAGTCCCACACACTGCTAGAAGGCCAAATATTTTTTCAGAGCTAGATGCAGAAAAAAATTATATTCAGTTTGCAACCTGATGGATCTCAGTATAGATGGACTAATAGAATAAGTCCCACACACAGCTTGAAGCCCAAATATTTTTTCAGAGGTAGATGCAGATAAAAATTATTTTTAATTTGCAACCTGATGGAGGTCAGTATAGATGGACTAATAGAGAAAGTCCCACACACTGCTAGAAGGCCAAATATTTTTTCAGAGCTAGATGCAGACAAAAAATTATTTTGAATTTGCAGCGTGATGGAGGTCAGTATAGATGGACTAATAGAACAAGTCCCACACACTGCTAGAAGGCCAAATATTTTTTCAGAGCTAGATGCAGAAAAAAATTATATTCAGTTTGCAACCTGATGGAGGTCAGTATAGATGGACTAATAGAACAAGTCCCACACACTGCTAGAAGCCCAAATATTTTTTCAGAGCTAGATGCAGAAAAAAATTATATTCAATTTGCAACCTGATGGAGGTCAGTATAGATGGACTAATAGAATGATGCTATGCCCAAAAGATTTTACTTCACTAGGTGCAGTAAAAAAATTGGTATTCTATACACAGGTGGTATATCTTGCAACACAGATAGGCTACTCCACTGACTAACACACTCTGCAATAGGCCAAAAAGGATTAGCTTTGCTAGATTCAGCCAAATGCTGTGAAAAAAACTTGCACAGCACTGGCACAGACCTGCCTGGCAAAAACTGATAGGAACTGATGTAACCTAGTCCTGAAAAGGACTGCAATTACAATTAGTCTTTACTCCCACAATCTATCTATTTAAGAGCACAGACCTGCCTGATAAAAGTCGTAGGAAATGCTGTAACCTAGTCCATAAAAGGACTGCAATCACAACTATTCCCTACTCCCAAGCTATCTGTAGATTTGTGCGAAAATTGGCTTGAAATTAACAAGGTATAGCGCACACAGCAACAGCGGTGCCGTCTAACACGCAGCTGCAGCAGTGAGAAAATGGTGGTGACGGGGAAAATGGCTTGGTCTTATAGGGCAAGGACATGTGACATACACTGCCAATGACACATGCCCTTGCTTGTGTGAAAAAAAGCACTTCGCTCCGTGTGTGCGCTGCTGATAGGCTGACAGATTGCACCTCCCCACTGTAAATGCGGGAAAGAGAAAAAAAAATGGAGATCTTCATTATTCCTGCAGAGATCCATCCCCTGCCCCTCCCCCCACCCCGCTGTACACTCAAACTGCGTATTAACATTAATTTTCATCATTACTGAGAAAAAATCCAGTTATGATTTTGGTGCACTAACAGTTATCGAACATAACCTCGAACAGCCGAATTTTTCTCAAATCGTTCGTGTTCGCCGAACGGCTCGAACACCGCCCAAAACAGCTCGAATTTGAGATTGGCGAACAGTTCGAGTCGAACAACGCTCATCTCTAATTATAAGAAGGATGTGTGTATGACATACTGCATGGGGCATTATAAGGGAGGGGTGGTCTGACATCCTGCATGGGGCATTAAAGGGGGGGAAGTGACATCCTGCAAGGGGCATTATATGGGGGGGGAGAGGTGACACCCTGCATGGGACATTATATGGAGGGGGGAGAGGTGACATCCTGCATAGGGCATTAAAAGGGGGGGTGACATCCTGCATGTGGCATTATATGGGAGGTGACATCCTGCATGGGGCATTATAAGGGGGGAACAGCCTGCATGGAGCATTATATGGGGGCCAGTATTCTGTATGGAGCGTTATATGGGGGCCAGTATTCTGTATGGAGCGTTATATGGGGGCCAGTATTCTGTATGGAGCTTTATATAGGGACCAGTATCCTGTATGGAGCATTTTATGGGGGCCAGTATTCTGTATGGAGCTTTATATGGGGACCAGTATCCTGTATGGAGCGTTATATAGGGGTCAGTATCCTGTATGGGGCATTATATGGGGGCTAGTATCCTGTATGGAGCATTATATGGGGACCAGAATCTTGTATGGAGCATTTTATGGGGGTCAGTATCCTGTATGGAGCATTATATGGGGTCCATTATACTGTATAGAGGACTATACTGTCCGGTCTGCACTGTGCGCTGTGAGGATTCGCCGGTTTCTGAGCTATTGTAGAATTTACAATAGATATTGCTCATGTAATGTAGCAAGTGAAATCTTTGCATTGTACTATATATACAGTATAGACCAAAAGTTTGAACATACCTTCTCATTTAAAGATTTTTCTGTATTTTCATGACTATGAAAATTGTACATTCACACTGAAGGCATCAAAACTATGAATTAACACATGTGGAATTATATACTTAACAAAAAAGTGTGAAACAACTGAAAATATGTCTTATATTCTAGGTTCTTCAAAGTAGCCACCTTTTGCTTTGATGACTGCTTTGCACACTCTTGGCATTCTCTTGATGAGCTTCAAGAGGTAGTCACCTGAAATGGTTTTCACTTCACAGGTGTGCCCTGTCAGGTTTAATAAGTGGGATTTCTTGCCTTATAAATGGGGTTGGGACCATCAGTTGTGTTGTGCAGAAGTCTGGTGGATACACAGCAGATAGTCCTACTGAATAGACTGTTAGAATTTGTATTATGGCAAGAAAAAAGCAGCTAAGTAAAGAAAAACGAGTGGCCATCATTACTTTAAGAAATGAAGGTCAGTCAGTGCGAAAAATTGTGAAAACTTTGAAAGTGTCCCCAAGTGCAGTTGCAAAAGCCATTAATTGCTACAAAGAAACTGGCTCACATGAGGACTGCCCCAGGAAAGGAAGACCAAGAGTCACCTCTGCTTCTGAGGATAAGTTTATCCGAGTCACCAGCCTCAGAAATCGCAGGTTAACAGCAGCTCAGCTTAGAGACCAGGTCAAGGCCACACAGAGTTCTAGCAGCAGACACATCTCTTCAACAACTGTTAAGAGGAGACTTTGTGCAGCAGGCCTTCATGGTAAAATAGCTGCTAGGAAACCACTGCTAAGGACAGGCAGCAAGCAGAAGAGACCTGTTTAGGCTAAAGAACACAAGGAATGGACATTTGACCAGTGGAAATCTGTGCTTTGGTCTGATGAGTCCAAATTTGAGATCTTTGGTTCCAAGCACCGTGTTTTTGTGCAACGCAGAAAAGATTAACGGATGGACTCTACATGCCTGGTTCCCACCGTGAAGCATGGAGAGGACGTGTGATGATGTGGGGGTGCTTTGCTGGTAACACTGTTGGGAATTTATGCAAAATTGAAGGCATACTGAACCAGCATGGCTACCACAGCATCTTGCAGCGGCATGCTATTCCATCCAGTTTGCGTTTAGTTGGACCATCAGTTATTTTTCAACAGGACAATAACCCCAAACACACCTCCAGGCTGTGTAAGGGCTATTTGACCAAGAAGGTTAGTGATGGGGTGCTACGCCAGATGACCAGGCCTCCACAATCACCAGACCTGAACCCAATCGAGATGGTTTGGGGTGAGCTGGACCGCAGAGTGAAGGCAAAAGGGCCAACAAGTGCTAAGCATCTCTGGGAACTCCTTCAAGATTGTTGGAAGACCATTTCCAGTGACTACCTCTTGAAGCTCATCAAGAGAATGCCAAGAGTGTGCAAAGCAGTCATCAAAGCAAAAGGTGGCTACTTTGAAGAACCTAGAATATAAGACATATTTTCAGTTGTTTCACACTTTTTTGTTAAGTATGTAATTCCACATGTGTTAATTCATAGTTTTGATGCCTTCAGTGTGAATGTACAATTTTCAGTCATGAAAATACAGAAAAATCATTAAATGAGAAGGTGTGTCCAAACTTTTGGTCTGTACCGTATATATTTCTCTGTGGTATCTGTGCATCATGAATCGTGGTATGTGTTAAAGGGGCCCACTGAGACTCTTTCGCCCAGGGCCCACAAAAACCTGGAGCCGGCCCTGGTAGTGAGCATGGAAGATACTGTCCTCCATTTAAAATGGGCAAGGCACGTGGCAAGGCCGAGGACAAGGCCGTGGGCAAGCTGAAATTGTGCCACAACAAACACCCACATCTTCTCGCCTGACCTTCCTGTCTCAATTTCTAGGGGACTGCAGCACACCACTATTGAACCCAGAGCAGTGTCAAAAAGTTGTTGTTTGGATAGCGGATAATGCTTCTAGTCACTTAGCCACCACCACCACCACCCTGTCTTCCACACGGTGAAGTCTCAGTAGCCGGGAGTCTGGAGTGCATATTCCTCACCCTGATCCTCCTTCCTCCCACCATGCCGAGTACCCAGAGACATCTGATCCCACACTTGGACACTCAGAAGAGCTGTTCACTTTTCCATTTATAGATTCGGGCCTCTCGCCTGGTCCACTTGAAGCGGGGCAAGAGGAGATCGCGTGTAGCGATGACCAAATATTTGAACAGCCACGGTCACACGAAGGCGACGGTTGGAAAGTGTCACAAGAGGTGGACAATGATGAGACATAATTGCCAGAAAGTCAGGAGGAGGACCATGGTGCGGAAGTGGAAGACGAGGTGGTGGATGATATAGTAACTAACCCAACCAGGCAGGAGGACATGCAGAGCGAGGACAGCAGCACACAGGGGGAGGGAGGGAGAGCACCCCAACAGGCAGGAAGAAGCAGTGTGTTGGTCTCAGACAGAAGGCAGGCAACCGTTCCCCGTAACACCAACATGAAGGAAGTTGCCAGTACAACTGTTAGGTCTTCCCGAGTCTGGTTGTTTTTTAAAGACTCTGCTGATAACCCCAAAAAGGCCATTTGCACCACCTGCCAGGCCAGCATCAGCAGGGGTGGCAAAACGACCAGCCTGACCACCAGCAGCATGATCAGGCACATGGCAGCAAAGCACCCGACTTTGTGGGCTGAACCCCAGGGTCCAGGAACAGTGTCTGCAGGTGGCACCATTGCTTCTTCCGCTGTTGTGCATGCAAGCCAATCCCCTGTCCATTGTGCATGCGAAGATGCCTCCTGCCCTGCACCTGTCGTTGCGCACTCTCAAGCAGCTGTATTGGGAAGCACATCCATGTCCTTGTCCCAGCACAGCGTTCAGTTGTCCATACCCCAGTCCTTGAAACGCAAGCTCAACTATGCAGCCAACGCCCCACAGGCCACACTACTAAATTCTCACATTTCACGACTGCTTGCGCTCGAAATTTTGTCACTATTTCTCCCGGTGTGCCATCCCCGCATTACACAAGCACGTGTCCCAAAACATTAGCCCTGCCCTCAACAATGCAGTTACTGGGAAAGTCCACCTAACCACCGACACGTGGACAAGTGGTTGTGGACAGGGACGGTACATCTCGCCGACGCCAAGGATTGTGGGCCCTAGGTCAATCAGGGTTGACCCCACGGTCTACAGCTCCTGCACCTCATCCTCCTCAGCCTCCTCCTCCTCTTCAGTCTCCATCTCCGAAATGACCACATCAGTCACAAGCTGGAAGCACTGCAGCACTGCTTCGGCCAAGCGGCAACAGGCTGTGCTGAAGCTAATATGCTTAGGTTACAAACCGCACAATGCTGAAGAGTTGTGGACAGCTCTGAAAGAGCAGGCAGATCTGTGGCTCACACAGTTGAACCTACAGCCAGGAATAGTTGTGTGTGACAATGACCGGAACCTGGTGGCGGCTCTGAGGCGAGGCAAGCTCACACACATACCATGCCTGGCCCTTGTGCTTAACCTCGTGGTTCAGTAGATTCTCAAATCCTTCCCGGAGCTTCCGGATCGGCTTGTTAAAGTACGCCGCCTGTGTGCCCATTTTAGAAAGTCAGCTACAGCTTCCGTCGCCCTTGCAGTGTTTCAGCAGCGTTTGCAGCTTCCGGCTCACAGACTGGTGTGTGATGTCCCCACGCATTGGAACTCTACACTGCAGATGTTGGGAAGGATTTGTGAGCAGAAGAGGGCAGTTGTTGAGTACCAGCATCAACAAGGCCGTCGGTATTCAGTTCAGACTCCACACATAAAACCTCAGGAGTGGACATGGATGTCAGACATATGTACCATCCTCCAAAACTTTGAGGACTCCACCAAGATGGTGAGCGGTGATGACGCCATAATTAGCATCACCATCCCGCTTCTCTGTCTTCTGAAACGCTCTCTGTTCACAATCAAAGAGGATGCATTGCAGGCAGAGCACGATGATATAGAGCAAGGAACCATACAGGGTGATTACACACAGCCAAGCCTCATCTCATCCCAACGTGGATTGGGTGACAATGAGGAAGAGGAGGAGGGGGAGGAAGGACAGGAGCTAGTTTCATGCACTATAGACGGTACTACCTGCACAGCTGTCATACCGTCTGTTCAGCGTGGATGGCCAGAGGACAGAGAGGAGGAGGAGGAGGAGGAGGAAAGCATGGTCAGTCATCCTCTTGGTGAGGACATAGAAGTCTTGCCTGTTAGTAGTCTGGCACGCATGGCTGAGTTTATGTTATGCTGCCTTTCCCATGACCCTCGCGTTCTCAAAATTTTGGGTGACAGTCATTACTGGTTGGTGACACTTCTAGACTCACGCTACAAGGAGAACTTTATATCTCTTATTCCTGAGTGGACAGGTCTACAAAAATGGGGCAGTACCAGAAGGCCCTTGTTGCGGAACTATTAATAAAATTCCCATCTGAAGACGCTGGTGGCAGAGGGCACACTTCTTTGGAAAACCAAGGAGTACAGGTGAGAGAGACACAACTTCAATCCAGCAGAGGCAGGGGAATACTGTTAAAGTTCTGGGAGAGTTTTCTCAGACCCTCCCATCACACAGGCCCTGAGGCGCGGGGTACTCTCACAAGGAGTGCAAAGTTTGGGAAGATGCTGAGGGAGTACCTTGCTGACCGTACCAACGTCCTCCGTGATTCCTCTGTGCCTTATATTTGTTGGGTATCCAAGCTGGATACGTGGAATGAACTGGCTCTCTATGCCTTGGAGGTCCTGGCCTGCCCTGCCGCCAGCGTTTTATCAGAGCGGGTTTTTAGTGCCGCTGGAGGAATTATAACTGATAAGCGCATCCGCCTGTCAACTGAAAATGCTGACAGGCTGACTTATAAAAATGAACAAGGCCTGGATTGGGCCAGACTTCTCAACACCACCGAATGATAGCAGCGTAACATAAACTCAAATCCAGTGTCTTTTCTTGGGAGATGTATTCCCATGCACCTTTTCACACCCACACATGGGTATACGCTTCCTGATTTTTGCTATTTGCTCTTGTCCTCCTCCTTCTCCTCATCCTCCACCACCATATCACCAGGGTGACCGTGGTCTGTGATGCAACACCCACATAATTTTCTTAAAGGGTGTTTATGATGCCCGTAAAATATTTTTTTATACAGTATGTTCATGTATACCCCCCAGAGGTAAATGTTTGTCAGCCCATACACTTAGTGCATGGGCATTACAAGTATAGGAGGCCAGCTCCTTTCTAATGGGAACATTTTTTTATGAGGCCCTCCTCCACATCTCTTTCAAGGGGCATTGAAGTGCCTCCAAATTTTTGGCAGCCCTTGCATTCACTGCATAGGCCAACACTATGGGAGACTCTCTCCTTTCTAAATGGAATTTGTCGTTACTGTAACCCTGCTCTATGTATCTTTAAATTCTTAGTGGGGTTTTTCCTAAAATTCATCAGCCGTTGGAATCACTGCATACCCTATAACTGTATAGCAGACCCTCTCCTTTCTAATGAGAACATGTCGTACCTTGTTACTGTGGCCCTGCTCTATGTGTCTTTAAATTTTTAGTGGGGTTTTCCTAAAATTCGTCAGCCGTTGGACTCACTGCATGCCCTTAACTGTATAGCAGACTCTCTCCTTTCGAATGGGAACATGTCATACCTTGTTACTGTGGCCCTGCTCTATGTGTCTTTAAATTCTTGGTGGGTTTTTTCCTAAAATTGGTCAGCCATTGGACTCACTGCATACCCTATAACTGTATAGCAGACTCTCTCCTTTCTAATGGGAACATGTCGTACCTTGTTACTGTGGCCCTGCTCTATGTGTATTTAAATTCTTAGTGGGGTTTTTCCTAAAATTGGTAAGCCGTTGGACTCACTGCTTTCCTTATAACTGTATAGCAGAATCTCTCCTTTCTAAATGGAATTTGTCGTTACTGTGGCCCTGCTCTATGTGTCTTTAAATTCTTAGTGGGGTTTTTCCCAAATTTTGGCAGCCCTTGCAGTCACAGCATGGGCATTACCACTATAGGAGACCCGCTCCTTTATAATGGGAACATTTTTTTTACTGAAACGCTCCTCTATGTCTCTTCAAAGGGGTATTGGGTTGCATCCAAATTTTTGGCAGCCCTTGCAGTCACTGGATCCACAATAACAGTATAGGAGACCCACTTGTTAATAATGGGAACAACAAAGCATAGCCGGCTGATGGCTCTCTAACAATAGCTAGGGCCGACTGCTGGCCTTTTAAGAATAGTAAGGGCCGTCTGATGTCCCTATAAAAATAGGCTTTTTGACTTTCAGAGTCCCTCCATCATAAATAAAACAGTATGTGTCTGATGATGTGTCACACACTACATTGCCAGATAAGGTTGTAAAATGTTAAAATGACATTTCCCGGTGAATGCATTTGTCTTAAAAAATAAAGTATAAAAAACAAAACAATAGGATCTTTCTTTAGTATAAAAAACAGCGTCACAAATTTAACCTCAATGTAATCACATTGTTCAGCTCCTGCACCTCCTCCTCCATCTCCAAAATGACCACATCAGTCACAAGCTGACAGCACTGCCGCACTGCCTTGACCAAGCGGCAACAGGCTGTTCTGAAGGTAACATGTTTAATACTTAATTGACAAACCACCCAGCGCTGCAGAGTTGTTGAAAGCTGTAACACAGCAGCCTGATCTGTGTCTCTCACCGCTGAACATACAGCCAGGCATGGTCGTGTGTGACAATGGGCGGAACCTGGTGACGGAGAAATGACAGCCGGAGTAGATACTGTTTCCCTCTATGCCAGTCCTTTCACTGAGCTAAATACAACTCTCAGCAAAAAAAGCTGTGGACTGGCTCCGTACCATCCCTGGCCACATTCACCTGTCCACGTGTTTGTGGTTAGGCTGTCCTTCCCAGTAAGTGCACTGGGGAGGGCACGGGTAATGTTGTGGGACCTGTGCTTGTGGAAGGCGGAGATGATACCGGGAGAAATAGTGGCAGCTGGGGACCAAGTATGGACACCCGGCCTCCGCCGCCGGCATGAGGTTATGAAAAGCTTCCGCCTCCATGAGCCTAAAAGGCCACATTTCACGTGCAAGCAGCTGTCAAAAATTTGTCAGTATAGTATTGCAGCCTGTGGGTGGGTGGGTGGCTGGCTGCATACTTGCGCTTGCATTCCAAGGAATGGGGTAGGGACAACTGAATGCTGCACTGGGACAAGGATGTGGACGGTGATTGTTGCACGTCTGCAACGATAGGTGCATGGCGGGAGGCATCTTCGCATGCGCCAAGGATCACTTATGATGGGCACACTTTTAGGCAGTGACCTGGGAGTCAGAAATGCTTCCAGAGGTCTTCCCCATGCTGTTTCCATGTCTTTTCAGCACTGTATGTGACTCGCCCCCTGCACCGTGGGGCACTCGGGACCGGTCTTCAGGGCAATGCTGGGAGTAGTAGTGGCGACCCGGTCCCGTGGCTCAGGGTGGTCAGACCAGTGGTAGTCTATGATGTTCTGTAGGTAATGTCCGACTACGCCACCCGTGGATTGCGGTCAGGGCTAACCGGCCCTGCAGTGCAGACCGCTGGGGCTGATATAAATGTGCAGCACTGAATAGTTCAACTCCCCACGGGAGGAGTATGGCCCCAGGGCAGTGTATATAATGGATGATGGAGGGGATGATTCCGACCGCGTTAGCCAGGAAACGGAGGCCTCTTAAACAGTTCAGGGTCTTTATTAGAACAGGTAATATGACCCAGAAACAGGCCCGGCTAGGAGGGGGCCTGGATGTCTGAGAGCAAGTGGGAAGCTGGCCCTGGTCAAGGTGAGGGTGTCGGCCTACCGTGCTTTCTGTGCTCCTTCTGGCTATTTCCCTTCTGGTAATGTAACAGCCCACGTTCCTGAGCTCACCGTGTCCTCTCGCCCGTATGGCTTGCAACTCGGGTCCCTTGCTACTCCCGGCCTGGTACAGTTCTGCTGGTCCCTTCTGCTGTGGCGGAGCCTCCGGGCTTCTTAGGCCAAGGAACATACAGTCCCCTGCGGACTGGTTATCTGTTGTAGGATGTGGAATCGTCCAAGCCTCAAACACCAAAGTCTGGTAGATTAGTTTCTTTATCTGCCAGGACAGACTCACTTCGCCTTTGTCCCTGGCTCGTGGCTCTCCTACTGCCACACGTCCTCTTAGGCTGCAACACAACAGTCTGTCCCTGCTCTGGGACACCTCTCAATCCAGAGACAGTTTGTCCAGTTCTCCCTAACCCTGCCCCCAGCTCCAGCTTTTATAGGGGCAGCCTGCTCCCCCTACTGGTCTGGGACAGGAGGTGCTGCATGCTAATGGTCCTTGACTAGAGGACCTCCCCATTGCTCTCAGACACAGCTTTATTATATTTGTGGCATCCAGGCCAGGGTGACACATATGCATGTGTCTGATGATGAGTCACACACCACATGGCCAGATAAGGTTGTAAAATGTTAAAATGACATTTCCCAGTGAATGCATTTGTCTTTGTTGAAAGCAATGCAAAAGTGCAAAAACGCATCAAAAACGCTACGTGTGAGCATAGCTCAAGGTGTGGAGGAGTATTTTTAGTTTTGGTTATTTATTTTGCCTTCTATACAAGTCATTACCCTGGAAAGGATGTTCCTTAATATATTTCCCAGGAAAATCCATTTTGTTTTTGTTTTTGTATGTTTTATTGTGAATCCGTAAAAGTGGTGTAATACTCTGACAATGTTGTTGACAGCAGTGACCTGGGAGTCAGAAATGCTTCCAGGGGTCTTCCCCATGCTGTTCCTATGTCATTTGAGCACTGTTCCCATCGATTTGGGCAATTTTTAGGCCCTCTGCAGACCGCCGGGCGGAGCCGCCTGAAAAATGCTCGAGTTTCCCATAGACTTACATTGGGCTCGTTGCTCAGGTCGAGCACCCGAGTATTCCAATTTGCTCGACCCGCCAACGAGTACCTGAGCATTTTAGTGCTCGCTCATCACTAATAATGACCTCTGTCCTTGCCTTAATTTCCATGAACTAAACAAGATTACGGTTAAGAATACTTACCCACTCACTTAACTCATCCCCAACCTACAGTATTTAATCTGCTTACAGGGTCTAAATGGTTTTGTAAACTTGATTTTAGAGAGGCTTATAGTCTAATACGCATCTGGAAGGGTTATGAGTGGAAGACAGCGTTTTTAACGTTTGAGGGTCTATTTGAGACTCTCGTCATGCCTTTTGGTTTAACCAATGCTCCTGCTGTCTTTCAGAACTTTATGACTGACATTTTTTCTGATATTATGGGAAGGTTTATTGTGGTGTATCTTGATGACATTTTAATTTTTACATCTAACCTGAGTTCACCACTATGCATGTTCATTATGTTTTACAAAAACTCAGAGAAAATACTTTCTCTGTTCAAGAAATAACGTTTCTGGGGTTCATTGTATCTACTGTTTAAGATGGATCCTGGAAAGGTGCAGGCCATAATTGATTGGGTTTAACCTTGTGACCTTAAAGCACTAAAGCATTTTTTAGGATTCACCAACTACTACAGAAAATTTATTAACGGTTTTTCTCTTAGTGATCTCACATGTAAGGGGGCTGATCTTAAGATTTGATCATTGGATGCCATTGGGGCCTTTAATAAATTAAAAAAGTACCATATTTTTCGGACCATAAGACGCACTTTTTTCCTCCAAAATTTTGGAGGAAAATGGGGGATGCGTCTTATAGTCCGAATGTTGTATATGGGTGTATAATGGGTGTATATTTATGTGGGGTGTGGGGGGAGCGGTATCGGTGGAGGAGCGGGGCACAGGAGGCAGCAGCTGCCTGCTGCAGCCTACACTGTCCCCGCTGCTAAAGAAAATGAATATTCACTGGGCGTGGGGAGCACTGAATATTCATGCTCCTTAATAGCGGTATACAGCGTAGCCGCGCTGCGGCTGCTGCTGCTGCTGCCGGCTATCTCCTGTGCCCGCTGTTAAAGGGCATGAATATTCAACCTCTCTCCACGCCTATGGGCGTGGGGAGGGGGTGAATATTCATGCCCTTTAATGAGCGGGCACAGGAGATAGCCGGCAGCAGCTGCAGCAGCCGCAGCGCAGCTCCGCTGTGTGCCGGCTATGAAGGAGAGTGAAGTCACTGCTCCCCGCGCACACAGACCCGGCGTGGGGAGCAGTGACTTCCGGCAGCTGATCTCTCCATGTGAGCCGCACATGGCAGTGACGTCATGCGCGGTTCACATGGAGAGATCAGTGCAGGCAGACAGGACGCAGCGCTGGAGGAGAGAAGAGAGGTGAGTATGAGTGTTTATTTTTTTTAATGTGCAGCATGATGGGGATTAGGGGGACCATGCATACCAGGACAGGGATTAGGGGTGCCATGCATACCAGGACAGGGATTAGAGGTGCCATGCATACCAGGACAGGGATTAGGGGTGCCAAGCATACCAGGACAGGGATGAGGGGTGCCATGCATACCAGGACAGGGATGAGGGGTGCCATGCATACCAGGACAGGGATGAGGGGTGCCATGCATACCAGGACAGGGATTAGGGGTGCCATGCATACCAGGACAGGGATTAGGGGTTCTATCAGGATAGGGATTAGGGGTGCCATGCATATCAGGACAGGGATGAGGGGTGCCATGCATACCAGGACAGGGATGAGGGGTGCCATGCATACCAGGACAGGGAAGAGGGGTGCCATGCATACCAGGACAGGGATGAGGGGTGCCATGGATACCAGGATAGGTATGAGGGGTGCCATGCATACCAGGATGGAGGGATGCCAGGCATACCAGGATGGGGATGGGGACCACATATAAAAGGAAGGGGGGCGGCATATATACCAGGATGGGGGATATTATCAGAATTGGGGGACATTACCCCTATACCAGTGTCAGCAGAAGACCCCCTCCCCCTTAAAAGTGCATCATGACCACATTTTTTGCTTAAATTTTTATTTTTTTATTTTCCTCCTCTAAAACCTAGGTGCGTCTTATGGTCCGGTGCGTCTTATAGTCCGAAAAATATGGTACTTCATGTCGGCTCCAGTTTTGATTAAACATGATCTTCAGAAACCGCTCATAAAAATGTAGATTTTATTGAATCTGCTAAAGGTTTAACCCCGAGACAGACCAGGAGATCCTTATTTTTTTTTTATTCAATTTTTCCATCACGTTGAGACTGGGTCTAAGAATGTTAGATCTAATGTTTTGTCATGCAGCCTTAATTCAGTTTCTCCTCTAGTACCTCCATCCTCTATTCTTCCTCAGGGTATAGTCATTTCTATGGTATCCTCGGAACTAGAGGCTGAGATTCTCGAAGTCCAGTTGCCTCCTTTCGCTACTCTCGGATGGATGAAGAGAATGGGGCATCAGACTGCACTGCTCGCCTGTCAGAATTATGTACCAGAGGAATCCAAGTCGATTTAATGATGAAATAGACTTTATTTCTACGCGTTTCGTGGTGATCACACCACTTCCTCAGGACAGTGGTCTAGATAGACTGTCCTGAGGAAGTGGTGTAATCACCACGAAATGCATAGAAATAAAGTCTATTTCATCATTACATCGACTTGGATTCCTCTGGCACATAATTCTGACAGGCGAGCAGCGCAGTCTGATGCCCCATTCTCTTCATCCAACAAAGGATCATTGCTTCGGGGTTTGCAGCAGCCACCAAAGTACAGTGGTTGTGTCTTACACAACCCTAATAGGTGAGTGAATTTGAATTATCTCTCACGAATATTCCTTTTATCTCGGATAAGACCCTATGTTTGCTTTATATTCCTTCTACACTGTGTGCCGAATTATTAGGCAAATGAGTATTTTGATCACATGATACTTTTTATACATGTTGTCCTACTCCAAGCTGCATAGGCTTGAGCCAACTACCAATTAAGTAAATCTGGTGATGTGCATCTCTGTAATGAGGAGGGGTGTTGACTAATGACATCAACACCCTACATAAGGTGTGCTTAATTATTAGGCAACTTCCTTTCCTTTGGCAAAATGGGTCAGAAGAGAGATTTGACGGGCTCTGAAAAGTCCAAAATTGTGAGATGTCTTGCAGAGGGATGCAGCAGTCTTGAAATTTCCAAACTTTTGAAGCGTGATCACCGAACAATCAAGCATTTCATGGCAAATAGCCAACAGGGTCGCAAGAAGCGTGTTGGCCAAAATAGGCGCAAAATAACTGCCCACGAATTGAGGAAAATCAAGCGTGAAGCTGCCAAGATGCCATTCGCCACCAGTTTTGCCATATTTCAGAGCTGCAACGTTACTGAAGTACCAAAAAGCACAAGGTGTGCGATACTCAGGGACATGGCCAAGGTAAGGAAGGCTGAAAAACGACCACCTTTGAACAAGAAACATAAGATAAAATGTCAAGAATGGGCCAAGAAATATCTTAAGACTGATTTTTCAAAGGTTTTATGGACTGATGAAATGAGAGTGACTCTTGATGGACCAGATGAATGGGCCAGAGGCTGGATCAGTAAAGGGCAGAGAGCTCCACTCTGACTCAGACGCCAGCAAGGTGGAGGTGGGGTACTGGTATGGGCTGGTATCATCAAAGATGAACTTGTGGAACCTTTTCGGGTTGAGGATGGAGTGAAGCTCAACTCCCAGACCTACTGCCAGTTTCTGGAAGACAACTTCTTCAAGCAGTGGTATAGGAAGAAGTCGGGTATCGTTCAAGAAAAACATGATTTTCATGCAGGACAATGCTCCATCACATGCATCCAACTACTCCACAGCGTGGCTGGCCAGTGAAGGTCTAAAAGAAGAAAAAATAATGACATGGCCCCCTTGTTCACCTGATCTGAACCCCATAGAGAACCTGTGGTCCATCATAAAATGTGAGATCTACAGGGAGGGAAAACAGTACACCTCTCGGAACAGTGTCTGGGATGCTGTGATGGCTGCAAGCAATGTTGATCGAAAACAGATCAAGCAACTGACAGAATCTATGGATGGAAGGCTGTTGAGTGTTATCATAAAGAAAGGTGGCTATATTGATCACTAATTTTTTTGTTTTTTGTTTTTGCATGTCAGAAATGTTTATCTCTAAAGTTTGTGCACTAATGTTGGTTTACCTGGTGAAAATAAACACCTGAGATGGAATTATATTTGGTTTTTATTAAGTTGCCTAATAATTCGGCACAGTAATAGTCACCTGCAGAAACAGATATCCTCCTAAGATAGCCAAATCAGAAAAAAAAACACTCCAACTTCCAAAAATATTAAGCTTGGATATTTATGAGTCTTTTGGGTTGATTGAGAACATAGATGTTGATCAATAATAAAAATAATCCTCTAAAATACTACTTGCCTAATAATTCTGCACACAGTGTAGTTACCAGACTACGTCTGTTGCAAGACTTTCATGACTCCATATTGAATGGTCACCCTAGGATCACTGCTAGGCAAAAAGCTATATGAATAGACTCTTTTGGTGGCCATCCATAGTCAATGATATTAAGGGTTTTGTATCCGCTTGTAAGGTTTATGCATGTGCTAACTTTTGTCATAACTGTCCGGCCAGGAATTTGGCTCCACTACCTATTCCAGAAAGACCAAGGACTCATTTGTCCATGGATTTCATCACTGATTTGCCTTTGTCTGTCGGGAAAACTGTTATTTGGGTGGTCGTTGACCGATTCAGTAAGCAAGTGACGCGCCCCCAGGGCCATGGGGTACTCGGCAGCCGGGCCTATGGATGCCGGTGGGGGGAATATCACGGTGGCTGGCCCGGTCCGTGGCCCAGGGCGGTCACCAAAAAGGGGGGTTATTTACAGGGGATTTGTGAAGTGTTCGTGACGCCACCTGTGGAATGCGGCTAAAGGGAGCTGCCGCTGCGGAGCAGTCCTCTGAGGCAGATGTTAGGGCAGCTTATGATGGAATGGCTCCCCACTGGTGGAGCGGGCCTCAGGGTAGCGTGGGGGTAATGGATGGTGGTGCAGGGGAGAGACAACCAGGACGGTTCAGCAAGAAATGACAGACACTCACACGGGGGTGCGCTTCGGTACCTTTACTGGTGTAGGTGCAGGTATGGTCCAGGGTACTCGGTAGGCAGGGTGCACTTCTGGACTCTCCCCAGTGAGCGGGTATAGGGCCTCCTGATCCATTGCTTTCACTTGCTAAGCTTCTGACCTGCCTTGAGCTAGGCCTGGCTTAATTACTGTCTCTCTCTCTTGCACCTGCTGACCTGGTGGTAGGGCCTACTCTTGGAGATCACTCTCCCTAGACGCTGGGGCCTCCGCGACTCCTAGCCCTGGTACTGTAGTCAGCGTTGGTCGACCTGGGACTTGTAGTCCTCCAGGTGTCTGGTAGTCCCTACTGGGTATGAAGGGACCCGGTAGGCGCGGACCCGGTGTCCAGTGTACATTTCAGGGTGAGCCTGGTACGCTCCTCTGCCCCCTCTCTACTCCTCTCTCCTTTCTTCTTTGCCATCGGCCACACTCGGGGCCCTCACTCCTCACTCGTGCTGTAGGCCTTGGCTCGCCTATGCACCGCAGCCAGCATGCTGCCTCTTCACTGGTCTAAGTGCCAGCACACTCTCCTCTCACTGAACTCACTGAGCTGCCTGGCTCCACCCTCCATATATATATCCCTAACGGGCTCCCTCTGGTGGTCTGAGGTGGCAGGGTGGAGGTGTATGAATGTGTGAGGGCCTCTTGTGTAGAAGTCCATCCATGCACCCTACTGGGTTCTGTGGCACCTGTGCGTAGCAGGGCGCCACACAAGCTTATTTTGTTCCTTTATCAGGGTTACCTAATGTGGAGATGCTTTCCAGGTTATTTATTATTATTATTATTTATTTATATAGCACCATTGATTCCATGGTGCTGTACATGAGAAGGGGTTATATACAAAATACAGATAAAACTTACAGTAACAAACGATACAGATCTGGTACAGAAGGAAGAGGACCCTGCCCTTGCGGGCCTACATTCTAATGGGTGGTGAGGAAGGAGACAGTATCAATCATGTGGGGAGATTACATGGTATTCCTCTGAACAATGTATTTGATAGTGGGGTGCAGTTTGTCTCCAAATTCTGGAGAGAGACTTGAAAGAAATTGGAGATTGTCTCGCAGCTGTTAGATAGTGATGAGCGAGTACTGTAATATTCGTAATCGCTATACTCGTAACGAATACTTTGTACTAATCACGTATTCGTTTCAAATAGCGAGTACAATGTAAGTCAATGGGAAATGCGAGTAATTTTCTGCTGGACTCTACAGAGGGTTCTGGGGGCCTGAGGAAAAGACTGAAATGGATGGGAAAGTGATGAAACAGAAGTGCCTGGATGCATTTCTGACTCACATATGGTTTCTGGGAATAAGTTTGTCGCAGTATTACACCACTTTTACAGACACACAAGAACAACTACCAAACCTAACCTAAATTCCATTTCACAGGCCAAAAAGGTTAAGAAACAGTTTTTCCTGCATAATCTCTTGTATATAAGGCTAAATAAACCAGAGAAACGCCCAAAATATCCCTTTTAGCCTTTGTTCACACATACTGTTGTGGCTTTTTTTCACCTTTTAGAATTGGGACTTATACATTCTGTATGTCCATCTGTCATACATCATTTTTAGTTCACTATTCCCCAGCACTAGAGATGAGCGGTGTTCGACTCGAACTGTTTGCCAATCTCAAATTCGAGCTGTTTTGGGCGGTGTTCGAGCCGTTCGGCGAACACGAACGATTTGAAAAAAATTCGGCTGTTCAAGGTGATGTTCGATAACTGTTTGTGCACCAAAATCATAACTGGATTTTTTCTCAGTAATGCTGAAAATTAATGTTAATATGCAGTTTGAGTGTACAGCGGGGCGGGGGGAGGGGCAGGGGATGGATCTCTGCAGAAATAATGAAGATCTCCATTTTTTTTTCTCTTTCCCGCATTTACAGTGGGGAGGTGCAATCTGTCAGCCTATCAGCAGCGCACACACGGAGCGAGCTGCTTTTTTTCACAAAAGCAAGGGCATGTGTCATTGGCAGTGTATGTCACATGTCCTTGCCCTATAAGACCCAGCCATTTTCCCCGTCACCACTATTTTCTCACTGCTGCAGCTGCGTGTTAGACGGCACCGCTGTTGCTGTGTGTGCTATACTTTGTTAATTTCAAGCCAATTTTCGCACAAATCTACAGATAGCTTGGGAGTAGGGAAGAGTTGTGATTGCAGTCCTTTTAAGGACTAGGTTACATCATTTCCTACGACTTCTATCAGGCACGTCAGTGCTCTTAAATAGATAGGTTGGGAGGAAAGACTAATTGTAATTGCAGTCCTTTTTAGGGCTAGGTTACATCAGTTCCTATCACTTTTTGCCAGGCAGGTCTGTGCTAGTGCTGTGCAAGTTTTTTTCACAGCATTTGGCTAAATTTAGCAAAGCAAATCCTTTTTGGCCTATTGCAGAGTGTGTTAGTCAGTGGAGTAGCCTATCTGTGTTGCAAGCTACACCAGCTGTGTATAGAATACAATTTTTTTTACTGCACCTAGTGAAGTAAAACCTTTTGGGCATAGCATCATTCTATTAGGCCATCTATACTAACCTCCACCAGGTTGCAAATTCAATATAATTTTTTCCTGCATCGAGCTGTGAAAAAATATTTTGGCTTCTAGCAGTGTGTGGGACTTGTTCTATTAGTCCATCTATACTAACCTCCATTAGGTTGCAAATTCAATATAATTTTTTTCTGCATCTAGATCTGAAAAAATATTTAGGCTTCTAGTAGTGTGTGGGACCTGCTCTATTAGTCCATCTATACTGACCTCCATCAGGTTGCAAATTCAATATAATTTTTTTCTGCATCTAGCTCTGAAAAAATATTTCGGCTTCTAGCAGTGTGTGGGACTTGTTCTATTAGTCCATCTATACTAACCACCATCAGGTTGCAAATTCAATATAATTTTTTTCTGCATCTATCTCAGAAAAAATATTTCAGCTTCTAGCAGTGTGTGGGACTTGTTCTATTAGTCCATCTATACTGACCTCCATCAGGTTGCAAATTCAATATAATTTTTTTCTGCATCTAGCTCTGAAGAAATATTTCGGCTTGTAGCAGTGTGTGGGACTTGTTCTATTCGTCCATCTATACTAACCTCCATCAGGTTGCAAATTCAATATAATTTTTTTCTGCATCTAGCTCTGAAAAAATATTTAGGCTTCTAGCAGTGTGTGAGACTTATTCTATTAGTCCATCTATACTGACCTCCATCAGGTTGCAAATTCAATATAATTTTTTTCTGCATCTAGCTCTGAAAAAATATTTCGGCTTCTCAGAGTGTGTGGGACTTGTTCTATTAGTCCATCTATACTGACCTCCATCAGGTTGCAAATTCAATATAATTTTTTTCTGCATCTAGCTCTGAAAAAATATTTCGGCTTCTAGCAGTGTGTGGGACTTGTTCTATTAGTCCATCTATACTAACCTCCACCAGGTTGCAAATTCAATATGATTTTTTTCTGCATCTAGCTCTGAAAAAATATTTTGGCTTGTAGCAGTGTGTGGGACTTGTTCTATTAGTCCATCTATTCTAACCTCCACCAGGTTGCAAATTCAATATAATTTTTTTCTGCATCTGGCTCTGAAAAAATATTTTGGCTTGTAGCAGTGTGTGGGACTTGTTCTATTAGTCCATTTATACTGACTTCCATCAGGTTGCAAATTCAATATAATTTTTTTCTGCATCTAGCTCTGAAAAAATATTTCGGCTTGTAGCAGTGTGTGGGACTTGTTCTATTAGTCCATCTATACTGACCTCCATCAGGTTGCAAATTCAATATAATTTTTTTCTGCATATAGCTCTGAAAAAATATTTCAGCTAGTAGCAGTGTGTGGGACTTGTTCTATTAGTCCATCTATACTGACCTCCATCAGGTTGCAAATTCAATATAATTTTTTTCTGCATCTAGCTCTGAAAAAATATTTCGGCTTCTAGCAGTGTGTAGGACTTGTTCTATTAGTCCATCTATACTAACTTCCACCAGGTTGCAAATTCAATATAATTTTTTTCTGCATCGAGCTTTGAAAAAATATTTCAGCTTGAAGCAGTGTGTGGGACTTGTTCTATTAGACCATCTATACTAACCTCCACCAGGTTGCAAATTCAATATAATTTTTTTCTGCATCTAGCTCTGAAAAAATATTTCAGCTTCTAGCAGTGTGTGGGACTTGTTCTATTAGTCCATCTATACTGACCTCCATCAGGTTGCAAATTCAATATAATTTTTTTCTGCATCTAGCTCTGAAAAAATATTTCGGCTTCTAGCAGTGTGTGGGACTTGTTCTATTAGTCCAATTTTACTGACCTCCATCAGGTTGCAAATTCAATCTAATTTTTTTCTGCATCTAGCTCTGAAAAAATATTTCGGCTTCTAGCAGTGTGTGGGACTTGTTCTATTAGTCCATCTATACTAACCTCCACCAGGTTGCAAATTCAATATAATTTTTTTCTGCATCTAGCTCTGAAAAAATATTTTGGCTTGTAGCAGTGTGTGGGACTTGTTCTATTAGTCCATCTATACTAAACTCCACCAGGTTGCAAATTCAGTATAATTTTTTTCTGCATCTAGCTCTGAAAAAATATTTCGGCTTGTAGCAGGGTGTGGGACTTGTTTTATTAGGCCATCTATACTAACCTCCACCAGGTTGCAAATTCAATATAATTTTTTTCTGCATCTGGCTCTGAAAAAATATTTCGGCTTGTAGCAGTGTGTGGGACTTGTTCTATTAGTCCATTTATACTGACTTCCATCAGGTTGCAAATTCAATATAATTTTTTTCTGCATCTAGCTCTGAAAAAATATTTCGGCTTGTAGCTGTGTGTGGGACTTGTTCTATTAGTCCATCTATACTGACTTCCATCAGGTTGCAAATTCAATATAATTTTTTTCTGCATCTAGCTCTGAAAAAATATTTTGGCTTGTAGCAGTGTGTGAGACTTGTTCTATTAGTCCATCTATACTAACCTCCACCAGGTTGCAAATTCAATATAATTTTTTTATGCATTTAGCTCTGAAAAAATATTTTGGCTTGTAGCAGTGTGTGGGACTTGTTCTATTAGTCCATCTATACTAACCTCCACCAGGTTGCAAATTCAATATAATTTTTTTCTGCAACTAGCTCTGAAAATAATATTTTGGCTTGTAGCAGTGTGTGGGACTTGCTCTATTAGTCCATCTATACTAACCTCCACCAGGTTGCAAATTCAATATAATTTTTTTCTGCATCTAGCAATGAAAAAATATTTCGGCTTCTAGCAGTGTGTGGGACTTGTTGTATTAGTCCATCTATGCTGACCTCCATCAGGTTGCAAATTCAATATAATTTTTTTCTGCATCTAGCTCTGAAAAAATATTTCAGCTTGTAGCAGTGTGTGGGACTTGTTCTATTAGTCCATCTATACTGACCTCCATCAGGTTGCAAATTCAATATAATTTTTTTCTGCATCTAGCTCTGAAAAAATATTTCGGCTTCTAGCAGTGTGTGGGACTTGTTCTATTAGTCCATCTATACTAACCTCCACCAGGTTGCAAATTCAATATAATTTTTTTCTGCATCTAGCTTTGAAAAAATATTTCGGCTTGAAGCAGTGTGTGGGACTTGTTCTATTAGACCATCTATACTAACCTCCACCAGGTTGCAAATTCAATATAATTTTTTTCTGCATCTAGCTCTGAAAAAATATTTCGGCTTCTAGCAGTGTGTGGGACTTGTTCTATTAGTCAATCTATACTGACCTCCATCAGGTTGCAAATTAAATATAATTTTTTTCTGCATCTAGCTCTGAAAAAATATTTCGGCTTCTAGCAGTGTGTGGGACTTGTTCTATTAGTCCATCTATACTGACCTCCATCAGGTTGCAAATTCAATCTAATTTTTTTCTGCATCTAGCTCTGAAAAAATATTTCGGCTTCTAGCAGTGTGTGGGACTTGTTCTATTAGTCCATCTATACTAACCTCCACCAGGTTGCAAATTCAATATAATTTTTTTCTGCATCTAGCTCTGAAAAAATATTTTGGCTTGTAGCAGTGTGTGGGACTTGTTCTATTAGTCCATCTATACTAACCTCCACCAGGTTGCAAATTCAGTATAATTTTTTTCTGCATCTAGCTCTGAAAAAATATTTTGGCTTGTATCAGGGTGTGGGACTTGTTCTATTAGGCCATCTATACTAAGCTCCACCAGATTTAAAATTACTAGTCATGTTTATCTGTATCTTGGCTGGAAAATAATTTCGGCTTTGTAGCAGTTTACAGTACTGATTCTGTTAGGCCATCTATACTAAGCTCCACCAGCTTTCAAATTAATAATAATTTTTAGCTGCATGTAGCCCGGAAAATAATTTTGGGTCTCCTAGATGCACAAGACACATGAGTGCCTTCTTGCTGCACTACCTGCAACATGACCCCCAGATTGTCAGAATTCGAAGTAATCCTGACTACTGGGTTGCCACACTCTTAGACCCACCACACTCTTCGATCAACCTTTTCATTTTAATAAAGAACAAAAAATGGTAATTTTTGAAATTATAAGCATTAGCAGGTTATTAGAAACTGAAATCAAACAGTTTTCAACTCAAAACTTTATTCTAGGTGATGTTACATTTGCACATAGGACCCCTTGTTCGAAAGGAGCTTCTGAATTCTCTCGTCCATTGAATTTGTCAGGGTTTGGATGGTTTCTGCTTCAATTGTTTTGCATGAGGACAGAATACCCTCCCAGAGCTGTTGCTTAGATGTGAACTGCCTCCCGCCATCATAGACACTCCTTTTAATGATGCTCCAGAGGTTCTGAATGGGGTTGAGGTCAGAGGAGCATGGGGGTCACACCATAAGTTTGTCCCCTTTTATGCCCATATCAGCCAGAGATGCAGATGTGTTATGTGCAGCATGAGACGGTGCATTATCATGCATGAAAATGATCTTGCTGCGGAATACACGGTTTTTCTTCTTGAACCATGGCAGGAAGTGCTGTTTGAGAAACTCCACATACATTATGGAGTTCATCTTTACCCCTTCAGGGATCCTAAAGGGGCCGACAATCTCTCTCCCCATGATTCCAGCCCAAAACATTACTCCACCTCCTCCTTGTTGGCGCTGTAGCCGTGTTTGCGTGGGTTGTCCATCAACCAGCCATCCTCCACTCCATCCATCTGGACCATCGAGCATTGCACGGCACTCATCTGTTAACAAAACAGTTTTGAAGTCAGTCTTCATGTATTGTTTGGCCCACTGGAGCCGTTTCTGCTTGTGTGCAGTGGATAGAGGAGGTCGACAGGATGGCTTACGCACAGCTGCAAACCTCTGAAGGACTCTGCATCTTGTTGTTCGGGGAACGTTGGAGGCACCAGCAGCTTCAAAAACTTGTCTGCTGCTATGACAAGGCTTTTTTGCCGCTGCTCTTTTAACCTGACGTAATTGCCTGGAGGAAAGAGTCCTCAATTTTCCCTTATCATCACGCACACGTGTGTACTGTGAATCAGCTACATACTTCTTGATTGTGCGATGATCAGGATGAAGTGTCTTGGCAATGTTGATTGTAGTCATGCCTTGACCTAAACACTCCACAATTTGTTGCTTCTCAGTAGCCGACACATCCTTTTTCTTTCCCATTTTTGCAGAAAATGTAGGCTGCTTAATAATGTGGGACAGCCTTCTTAAATCGTCTTGCCTTTTATTGGACACACCTGCCAAACTAATTAGCACAGGTGTCTGCAATTGCTTACAGTGATATAAAGAGCCATGACACACATCACCATCAATGAGTTTAACTGACAAACAAACAAATTCTTCCCTTATCACTCCTAAACACTTTTTGCATAATAATTTGGAACACAGTGTACATGTGCTTTTCCACAAAACACCAGTGGTTCACGTAGTGAATCTTACAGTTCTAACTTGCCAACCGTTGTCTGTATGGAGTTGTTCAATAAAGGGCCCAAAATTAAGATAACATAGATGGGACAGGTCTCTATGAATACGAATTCCTAAGTATTTGATACCCTGTGAGGGCCAGGCAAAGGGAAAGTTGGACTGGATGGAATCCTGTATGGATTTGGGGAGGGAGACATCGAGGGCCTCAGACTTCGCTGCATTGATTTTAAAATTTGACCATGTAACAAAGTGATCTATTTCAGCCATAACAGCAGGAATGGATATATGTGATTGAGTGATATATACTAGGACATCATCAGCAAATGCAGAGCACTTGTACTCGGTGCCTCCCACCTCAATCCACCTAATATTGGGGTTATGGTGAATTGATGAGAGCAGGTGCTCCGTCACTAGGATGTATAAGAGAGGGGACAGAGGACATCCCTGCCTTGTCCCATTGGTGATTATGAAAGGTGATGAAAATGTTCCATTTATCTTCAGCCTAGGTGACGTATTGCGATACAGGGCCGTGATTTTGCCCATAAAAGGGTCCCCTAGACCCCTACCCCAAGCTTTTTGAGGGAATAATATATGGCGTGCCAGGAGACTCCATGGAGTGCTTTCTCAGCATCCAACGAGAGTATCTAATTACAAATTTTTAACTGCATCTAGCCCAGGAAATACTTTGTGCCTAGTAGCAGTGTCTGCTAATCAGTGGATTATCCCAGCTGTTAAGCAAGCTACACCACCTGTAGTTTGGACACTTAATTTTTTCAAAGGAAATGGTTCACTCAGTGAAGAGCATTGGGGAGACACCCCAAGGCATAGGGGCTGGGACTGGCGGTAGGACGCCTTGCGGTGGACCGCCGAGCTCAATCCTTATAAAAGCTTTTTAACTGCAGTAGCTTTAGTGGACGCTACTGGAGCTGGAATTACGCGTCTGCTGGCATGAGACTTGCCCTCCAATAGATTCTTGTAAATGGATTTAAAGTGTATTCATTCAAATTAGAGAGACAATTTAAATTAAAAAGCTTAGACCTGCCTCCACCACAGGGGGGCTCGCTCGACAGGCACCAGTATTGGGAGAGAGGGGCTGGCCGTCAGGGTCCACCGCAGCTCTGGCACAAACCCGGCGACACGGAGGTCGCACGGGCAGGAACGGACTGGCCGTGTCGGCTTCGCTCTTTTTTGGTCTTAGAAGGGCATGACATGCCTATATCTGTGTCTCCCCCTCCTTTTACTCCTCCACCTCTTTTCTTTTCGCATGACTATATGTACTTGTCACTTTTCCATGTGTTAGTTGTGTCTTCTGAGCAGTTTGTCAGCTTTTGGACACCTTTGAAGGTGTTTTCTATGTATTTCTATTTGTTTTTGTTTGCCTGCCATTGGTTTTAACGGTGTTCGAAGGTGTTCGACGAACAGTTCGGCGAACATACGGGTGTTCGACGAATCGAACCGTACTCGAACTCTACGGGGGTGGCTCAACACTACCCAGCACTTTACAAGCACAGCTAGAACGTCCTAGTAGGTATGCTGATCTTTGACCTGAGAGGCCTCAGGTGGCTCTGTAACATGCGTTTTGGAGGGACAGCTGTTACTTAGACATTTGGGCAGTCCCTCCATCATTGACACTCAGATAGTGGAATACATATTCAATAGCAGTTTACAATGTACCCATTGTAGCGTTGGACTTGACCATCCTCCTCCTTCTCCTCCACCACCATGTGATACTACGGCCCTAAATTCAAATGGTCAGAGGGCCTGCAGTAGGCAGGAAAGCTGAGTTTTGTGAGAGCTCTCGTTTGCCCTGTAACATACATTTGGAAGTGCCCTCCTCTAGAGATTTTGGAGGTCCCTCTTGTGTACAATACATTTGCGAGTGCCCTCACTTATTCATATTGTAGGGCCCTCACTCTATTATTTAGCTCATTTAAGGGCAGATACTACAGAGAAAAAGGCCAAGAGACATGGAGAACTAGAAGGTAGCAGTAAGTGTGGCCTGTGATCCTCAGGTATGGCTGAACTCTGTGAACCGGAAAAATAAAGCTGTACTAGTCAACTGGATGACGAGCTCAAATACAGTGCTTACGGAAAGTATTCAGACCTCTTTAAATTTTTCACACTTTGTTTCATTGCATTTTTTGGTAAATTCTAAAAAGTTCATTTTTTTCTCATTAAAGTTCACTCTGAAATATGACATGGTCATAAGTATTCAGACCCTTTGCTCAGACACTCATATTTAAGTCACATGCTGTCCATTTCCTTTAGATGGTTCTACTCCTTCATTGGAGTCCAGCTGTGTTTAATTAAACTGATAGGACCTGATTTGGAAAGGCACACACCAGTCTATATAAGACCTCACAGCTCACAGTGCATGTCAGATCAAATGAGAATCATGAGCTCAAAGGAACTACCCAAGGAGCTCAGAGACAGAATTGTGGCAAGGCACAGATCTGGCCAAGGTTACAAAAGAATTTCTGCATTACTCAAGGTTCCTAAGAGCACAGTGGCCTCCATAATTCTTAAATGGAAGAAGTTTGGGACCACCAGAAGTCTTCCTAGACCTGGCCATCAAGCTAAACTGAGCAATCGTGGGAGAAGAACCTTGGTGAGAGAGGTAAAGAAGAACCCTACGATCTCTGTGACTGAGCTCCAGAGATGCAGTAGGGAGATGGGAGAAAGTTCCACAAAGTCAACTATCACTGAATCCCTCCATCAGTCGAGCCTTCATGGCCGAGTGGCCCGACGGAAGCCTCTCCTCAGACATATGAAAGCCCGCATAGAGTTTGGTCAAAAACATATGAAGGACTCCCTGACTATAAGAAATAAGATTCTCTGGTCTGATGAGATGAACATATAACTTTTTGGTGATAATTCTAAGCGGTATATGTGGAGAAAACCAGGCACTGCTCATCACCTGCCCAATACAATCCCAACAGTGAAGCATGGTGGTGGCAGCATCATGCTATGGGGGTGTTTTTCAGCTGCAGGGAGAGGACGACTGGTTGCAATTGAAGGAAACATGAATGCGGCCAAGTACAGAGATTCCTGGATGAAAACCTCTTCCAGAGTGCTCTGGACTAGTGTTGATCGAGCACTAAAATGCTCGGGTGCTCGAAGCTCGGGCCGAGCTCGCAGTGATACTCGGGTGCTCGACCCGAGCAACGAGCCCAATGTTAGTCTATGGGAGACCCGAGCATTTTTGCGGTGGCACCCCCGGCAGTCTTTTAAAAGCCTAACAAGTGCCCAAAACAATAGTGACAGTGCTCAAATGACATGGGGACAGCATGGGGATCGCTCCAGGAAGCATTTCTGACCCCCAGGTCACTGCTGTCAACAACGTGGTCAGAGGTATTAAGCCACTTTTACGGGCTCACAATAAAACGTTCAAGAACTAAACTGAAACTTTTTTCCTGTGAAATATGTTAAGGAATTTCTTTTCCAGGGTAAAGACTTGTGTTTAAGGTAAAATAAATAACCAAAAACAAAAATACTCCTCCGCACCTTGGGCTATGTTCACAAGTAGCATTTTTTATGCGTTTTTGCACTTTTGTATTGCTTTCAACTGTGACAAATGCATTCACCGGGAAATGTCATTTTAACATTTTACAACCTTATCTGGCCATGTGCTGTGTGACACATGCATAAAGTGCTGAAAAGACATGGGAACAGCATGGGGAAGACCCCTGGAAGCATCTCTGACACCCAGGTCACTGTCTAAAAGTGTGCCCATCATAAGTGATCCTTGCCGCATCAGAAGATGCAGACTTGCAACTATCCCTGTGCAAGTTCTAGTCCCAGGACAGGGTTCAATTGTACCTCCCCCATTCCTTGCAATACAAGCGCAGGTATGCAGCCTGCCACCCACCCACCCCCAGGCTGCAATACTATACTGCTTGCACTTGAAATTGGGCCTTTTAGGCATGTGGAGGCGGAATCTGGCCACCACGTCATGGCTGCGTTGGCGGCCTGGAATCCATACTCAGTTCCCAGCCGCCCGGCGGCCGGGTGTCCATGCTCGGTCCCCAGCCGCCCCATGGCCAGGTGTCCACACACGGTTCCCAGCCGCCTGGGGGCAGCCGGGTGTCCATAAACGGTCCCCAGCCGCCCTTATTTCTCCTTGGAACATCCCCCCCACACACTTTTCTTAGCCCGGCCTGCTTTAGGTCAGCATTGGACGAGCCCACCAGAGAACCAGACTCCTCCGGTGGGCCCTGGCTTCTCCATCAGGGGAGTTGAGAGTGCCAAGGTGAGGAGCATGATGATGATGACAGAAGTTAGCATCTGCTTTGTTTTCTTTTAATGCAAGTGTAAGTGTGCAGCCTGCCACCCACCCACCCCCAGACTGCAATGCCATACTGCTAGCTTCCACTTGAAATGGGGCCTTTTAGTTTGGAGGAGGCCGAAGCTGGCCACTACCTCATGCCTGCTTCGGCAGCGAGGTATCCATACTCAGTCCCCAGCCGCCCCTATTTGTCCTGGTGTGCCTTATACATAAGATTAAGCGCGTGTACCAAAACATTACCTGTGCCCTCCCCAGTGCATTTAGTGGGAAGGAGAGCCTATTCCGCTGTAGCGTGTGCATGCCAAACCCCTGTTCATGGTACATGCGAAGATGCCTCCCACCCTGCACCTGTCGTTGCAGACTTGCAACTATCCCCATTCAAGTCCTTGTCCCAGGACAGTGTTCAATTGTACCTCTCCCATTCCTTGCAATTCAAGCGCAAGTATGCAGCCTGCCACCCACCCACCCCCAGGCTGCAATACCATACTGCTTGCTTGCTTGCACTTTAAATTGGGCCTTTTAGGCATGTGGAGGCGTAATCTGGCCACCACGCCATGGCTGCGTCGGCGGCCTGGTATCCATACTCAGTCCCCAGCCGCCCGGTGGCCGGATGTAATCGCTTGCTCTCCAGCCTCCAGGGGGCGGCCGGGTGTCCATACTCGGTCCCCAGCCACCCCTATTTGTCCCGGTAACCTTTCCCACACTTTTCTTAGCCTGGCCTGCTTTGGGGCAGCATTGGCCGAGCCCACCAGACAACCAGACTCCTCCGGTGGGCCCTGGCTTCTCCATCAGGGGAGCTGAGAGTGCCAAGGTGAGGAGCATGATGAGGATGATAGAAGTTAGCATCTGCTTTGTTTTGTTGGAATGCAAGCGCATGTATGTGTGGCACCCCAGGGGTCTGGTTGCCACAGTAATAGAAATATTATGTCTGAGAGCAAGTGGGAGGTTTCTCTGGTCAGGAGCCCTAAGCATGCAACACTGCTTGCCCAGACCTGGGAGGGGAGGAATCTGCCCTTATAAACTCTGGGGCGCGATTAGGGAGTTAGAGCTTGGAGAGGGAAAGATACATCAGGAGCTCTGTAGGAACAGTAGCTGAAGACCAGGGGCTAGAGCTGAGCAGAGCTCGCCCTGGCTGAGGACACTACAACCGGACAAGGGAGTCCGAGGCTGTGGGGACTGATATACACCCAGCAGCAGAAACCAGCCGGCAGGGGATTCCAGGTCCTCTGGCCATAGAAGCCCGGAGGCTCAGTCACAAGGAAGGGATCAGCGCCGCCATCCAGGAGCGGAGGCTAACAGAAGGCCCCAAGTCACCAGCCATACGGGTGAGCACCACACGGTATACTCAGGGACGTGGGCTACTTGTAACCGCTTACAGCAAGGTAGCCAGGAAAGAGTGCAGATAGACGGGGAGGCCTACAACTCCGCCTGGCCAGGGGAGATCCTGCTTGCTCACAGACTGACCAGGCCTCTGCTGCTAACCAGTACTCCCGGGAGGGTCTGCTTTATAACACCAGTAAAGACCCTGACCTGCACTACACGTCTCTGTGCTTCATTGCCGCACCAGCACTAACAGTGCTGGGACGCTCGTGCACCATCACTACCATCATCCACACTAACTGCCCTGAGGCTATACTCCTCCCGTGGGGAGTCATCCCATTCTAAGCTGCACACATAATACCAGCCTCAGCGGTCTGCCCTGCAGCGGCGGTCCCCACTGGCCGCAATCCACGGGTGGCGTAGTCGGACAATTATCGTACTAATAAGCCTGCCACTGGTTTGACCACCCTGAGCAACGGACCGGGTCGCCACACTGAGACTACCACCGCTAGCATCCCAACAGAGGCTCGGTTCCGGGTTCCCCACGCGGCCCAGGGGGCGAGTCATATGTAGTAGCGGCTAGGCCTGAGGTGGTCAGCATTTTGGCGCATATCCTAACTCCTCCGAGGATTGCTGGATGTTTTCCTGCTACTATCCAAGTTCTATGACTCCCGTTAAAACAAAGCTTCAGGTGATAAATGATGGATGAGGTAGTGGCAAAGGAGAAAGAGCAGGAGGAACAGGGACCATTCACATCAATATCAGGCCAGTCAACCAGATATGTCTTGTAGGATATGTTTCTGGAACAAAAGGAGCTGTTCGGCTACACAGTTATAGGGCATACAGTGAGTGCAATGCCTACCAAAAATTTCGAGGCACTCCAATGCCCCTTGGAAATGACATGGAGGTCAGAGGGCCTTAACTAAACCTTTTTTTCCATTTATAGCAACTGGGTATCCTGTGCACTGTTGGCCTAAGCAGTGAATGGAATGCTTTCCAAAAATTATGAGGAACTGCAATGCCCCTTACAAGAGCCATGCAGTACAGCATATTACAAACATAAGTCCCATTATTGGGGAGTGGGTCTCCCATAGGATTTGCTTATGCCTTCCAAGCAAAAGCTTCCAAAAATTAGGGCGGAGCAACTTTCAATGCCCCTTACAAGAGCCATGCAGTACAGCATGTTACAAACATAAGTCCCATTATTGGGGAGTGGGTCTCCCATAGGATTTGCTTATGCCTTCCAAGCAAAAGTGTCCTAAAATTAGGACGGAGCAACTTGCAATGCCCCTTACAAGAGCCATGCAGTACAGCATATTACAAACATAAGTCCCATTATTGGGGAGTGGGTCTCCCATAGTATTTGCTTATGCCTTCCAAGCAAAAGCTTCCAAAAATTAGGACGGAGCAACTTGCAATGCCCCTTACAAGAACCATGCAGTACAGCATATTACAAACATAAGTCCCATTATTGTGGAGTGGGTCTCCCATAGGATTTGCTTATGCCTTCCAAGCAAAAGCTTCCAAAAATTAGGACGGACCAACTTGCAATGCCCCTTACAAGAGCCATGCAGTACAGCATATTACAAACATAAGTCCCATTATTGGGGAGTGGGTCTCCCATAGGATTTGCTTATGCCTTCCAAACAAAAGCTTCCAAAAATTAGGACGGAGCAACTTGCAATGCCCCTTACAAGAGCCATGCAGTACAGCATATTACAAACATAAGTCCCATTATTGAGGAGTGGGTCTCCCACAGTCTTTGATTATGCCTCCCAAGCAAAAGCTGACAAAAATAAGGACGGAGGAACTTGCAATGCTGGCACCCTGGTGGTATAGTGGTGGTGGAGGCTGAGGATAAGGAGAAGAACATAAAACAGCCGAAATGAGGAAGCGTATACCCATGTGTGGGTGTGAAGCGGTGCATGTGAATACACCTCCCGAAATAACACAGTGGATTTGACTTTATGTTACTCTGCTGTCATTTGGTGGTGATGAGAAGTCTGGCCCAATCCAGACTTGTTCATTTTGATAAGGGTCAGCTTGTCAGCATTGTCAGTTGACAGGCGAGTGCACTTATCAGTTATAATTCCCCCAGCGGCACGAAAAACACACTCCGATAACACGCTAGCGGCAGGGCAGGCCAGGACCTCCAAGGCGTACAGAGCGAGTTCATTCCAAGTGTCCAGCTTGGATACCCAATAATTAAAAGGCACAGAGGAATCACGGAGGACGCTGGTACGGTCGGCAAGGTACTCCCTCACCATCTTTTGAAACTTTCCACTCCTTGTGAGAGTACCCCGCGCCTCAGGGCCTGTAAGCTGGGCGGGTTTCAGAAATCTGTCCCAGAACGTTGACAGTGTTCCCCTGCCTCTGCTGGATTGGAGTTGCATCTCTCTCGCCTGTACGCCTTAGTTGGGCAACGAACTGTGACCTCTGCCGCTAGCGTGTTCAGACGGGAATTTTTTTAAGAGTTCTGCAGCAAGGGCCTTCTGGTACTGCCCCATTTTTGTAGACCTCTCCACCTCAGGAATAAGAGAGTGAAAGTTCTCCTTGTAGCGGGGGTCTAAAAGTGTCACCAACCAGTAATGACTGTCACCCAACATTTTGACAATGCGAGGGTCACGGTTAAGGCAGCGTAACATAAAGTCAGCCATGCGTGCCAGACTGGTAACGGGCAAGATTTCCGTGTCATCACCAAGATGACGACTGACCATGCTCTCCTCCTCCTCCTCCTCCTCCCCCTGTCCTCAGGCCACCCACGCTGAACCGACGGTATGACACTTGTACAGGTACTACCGTCTACAGCGCATGATAGCAGCTCCTGTTCTTCCTCCTCCTCCTCCTCTCCCTCATTGTCCCCCAATGTACGTTGGGATGAGATGAAGCTGGGCTGTGTGTAATCGCCCACTACGGCTTCTTGATCCATCTCATCATACTCTGGCTGCAATGCCTCCTCTTTAATTCTCTGCAGAGAGCGTTGCAAAAGACAGACAAGTGGGATGCTGACACTAATGATGGCATCATCGCCACTCACCATCTTGGTGGCCTCCTCAAAGTTTGTCAGGATGGTACATATGTCAGACATCCAGGTCCACTCCTGAGGTCTTATGTGTGGAGTCTGACCAGAATATCGACGGCCTTGCATCTGGTACTCCACAACTGGTCTCTTCTGCTCACAAATCCTTTGCAACATGTGGAGGGTAGAGTTCCAACGTGTGGGGACATCACACACCAGTCGGTGTGCCGGAAGCTGCAAACGCTGCTGCAACACAGCAAGGGCGGCGGAAGCTGTAGCCGACTTGCGAAAATGAGCTGACAGGCGGCGTACTTTCACGAACAGATCTGGCAACTCGGAGTACGATTTAAGAAACCGCTGAACCACGAGGTTAAGCACATGAGCCAGGCATGGTACGTGTGTGATCTCACCTCGCCTCAGAGCCTCCACCAGGTTATGGCCATTGTAACCCACGACCATGCCTGGATGTAGGTTCAGCGGTCTCAGCCACAGATCTGCCTGCTCTTTCACAGCTGTCCACAACTCACAAGCAGTGTGAGGTTTATCACCTAAGCTTATGAGTTACAGCACAGCCTGTTGCCGCTTGGCGGAGGCAGTACTGCAGTGCTTCCAGCTTGTAACTGATGTGGTGATATCTGAGATGGAGGCTGAACATGAGGAGAAGGAGGAGGAGGATGATGCGCAGGAGCTATACACTGCGGGGGCAACTATGACTGACATAGGGCCCGCAATCCTCGGTGTGGGGAGGACGTGTTCTGTCCCAAGGTCCGACTGGGTCCCGGCTTCCACTATGTTTACCCAGTGTGCCGTCAGAGAGATGTACCGTCCCTGGCCACAAGCACTTGTCCACGTGTCCGTTGTCAGGTGGACTCTCCCAGTAACTGCGTTGTTGAGGGCACGGCAGATGCTTTGGGACACGTGCTTGTGTAGTGCGGGGATGGCACACCGGGCAAAATAGTGTTGGCTGGGGACCGAGTGCCGAGGGACGGCCACCGCCATAAGATTGCAGAAGGATTCCGTCTCCACCAGCCTAAAAGGCAGCATTTCCAACGCAAGCAGTCGTGAAATGTGCGAATTTAGGACTGTGGCCTGTGGGGTGTTAGCTGCGAATTTCCGCTTTCGTTCAAAGGTCTGGGATATGGACAATTGAAAGCTGCGGTGGGACGTGGACGTGGACATTGATGCTGTTTCTTGAGAAACTGCCACAACAAGTGAAGACTGAGAGGAGGGGGCATCTTTACATGCAGTATGGACAGGGAATTGCCTTGCACACACAACAGGGGGTTCTATTGCACGCACAACAGTGGAAGAAGCAGTGGTGACACCCGCTGACACTGGTCGTGGACCCTGGGTTTCGCCCCACAAAGTCGGGTGCTTTTCTGCCATGTGCCTGATCATGCTGGTGGTGGTCAGGCTGGTAGTTTTGTCACCCCTGCTGATGCTGGCATGGTAGGTGGAACATATGGCCTTTTTGGGGTTATCAGCAGAGTCTTTAAAAAAATTCCAGACTCTGGAAGACCTACCGCTTGTAGGGCAACGTCCCTCGTGTTGGTGTTACGGGGAACGGTTGCCCGCCTTCTGTCTGCGGCCACCACACTGCTTCTTCCTGCCTGTTGGGGTACTCTGCCTTCCTCCCCCTGTGTGCTGCTGGCCTCACTCTGCATGTCCTCCTGCCACGTTGGGTCAGTTACTAGATCATCCACCACCTCCTCCTATTCCACTTGCGCACCACGATGCTCCTCCTCACTTCCTGGCAATTGTGTGTCGTCATCGTCCACCTCTTGTGACAAATTGCTAGCGTCGACTTCCTGTGGCCGTGGCTGTTCAAATATTTGGGCATCGCTACATGGGATCTTCTCTTCCACCACTTCAAGCGTATCAGGCGAGGGGCACAAATATGGAAATGGACCAGTGAACAGCTCTTCAGAGTGTCCAAGTGTGTGATCAATTGCTGTCTGACGACACTCGGCATGGTGGGAGGAAGGAGCATCAGGGTGAGGAGGAGTATGCGTTTGAGACTCACGGCTACTAAGAGTTGACCGTGTGGAAGACAGACCGGAGGTGGTGGTGCCCAGGTAACTGGAAGTATTATCTGCTATCCAATTAATAACCTGTTCACACTGATCAGTTCTCAATACTGGTGTTGTTCTGTGCTTCCCTAGTAATTCGGTCAAGAAGTGGGAGCGAGAAGATGTGGCTGTTGGTTGTGGCACATTTTCACCTTGGCCACGGCCCCGTCCTCTGCACGAACCATCACCAGAACGTCCACTTCCACATCCCTTGCCATGCGCCTTGCCCATTGTAAAGGAAGTAAAATAGCTTACACTTGCACTATCAATGGAAAAAGGGTAATAGAAAGTAGATTAGAACCGTGGAAGAGGAAAACCACAGTTCTATTTCTCTGGCCTACACCCGACTCTTTTAAACAATCTGAACAGTCAGGGAGAAACTATTACTGTTTTTCTTTACTTAAAAAATACCAAAACCTGAATAATAGAGATTTTTTACAGTGGGATGGCAAAACCACAGTTATTGTTTACTGGTGTATACCAGACTTTTTTAAATATATAGATTTGCGGCTGAACAGTGAGCGACACACTCAAACTGTGTTTTTTTAGATATCAAAGGCCCAAAACTGGATAGTACAGAGATTTGGCCCATGGAACTGCAAAACCACACTGGGATTTGTCTGGCCTACACCAGACTATTTTCAACAGATATATTTTTGTGTCACAACAGTCAGGAGACACTACTGTTTTTCTTTACGGAAAATATACCAAAACCTGATTAATAGAGATTTTTTACCGTGTGATGGCAAAACCACAGTTATTGTTTACTGGGGTATACCAGACTTTTTTAAATATATAGATTTGCGGCTGAACAGTGAGCGACACACTCAAACTGCTATATTTTAGATACCAAAGGCCCAAAACTGGATAGTACAGAGATTTGACCCGTGGAACTGCAAAACCACACTGGGATTTGTCGAGCCTACACCAGACTATTTTAAACAGATAAATTTTTGTGTCACAACAGTCAGGAGACACTACTGTTTTTCTTTACGGAAAATATACCAAAACCTGAATAATAGAGATTTTTTACCGTGGGATGGCAAAACCACAGTTATTGTTTACTGGGGTATACCAGACTTTTTTAAATATATAGATTTGCGGCTGAACAGTGAGCGACACACTCAAACTGTGTTTTTTTAGATACCAAAGGCCCAAAACTGGATAGTACAGAGATTTGACCCGTGGAACTGCAAAACCACACTGGGATTTGTCTGGCCTACACCAGACTATTTTCAACAGATATATTTTTGTGTCACAACAGTCAGGAGACACTACTGTTTTTCTTTACGGAAAATATACCAAAACCTGATTAATAGAGATTTTTTACCGTGTGATGGCAAAACCACAGTTATTGTTTACTGGGGTATACCAGACTTTTTTAAATATATAGATTTGCGGCTGAACAGTGAGCGACACACTCAAACTGCTATATTTTAGATACCAAAGGCCCAAAACTGGATAGTACAGAGATTTGACCCGTGGAACTGCAAAACCACACTGGGATTTGTCGAGCCTACACCAGACTATTTTAAACAGATAAATTTTTGTGTCACAACAGTCAGGAGACACTACTGTTTTTCTTTACGGAAAATATACCAAAACCTGAATAATAGAGATTTTTTACCGTGGGATGGCAAAACCACAGTTATTGTTTACTGGGGTATACCAGACTTTTTTAAATATATAGATTTGCGGCTGAACAGTGAGCGACACACTCAAACTGTGTTTTTTTAGATACCAAAGGCCCAAAACTGGATAGTACAGAGATTTGACCCGTGGAACTGCAAAACCACACTGGGATTTGTCTGGCCTACACCAGACTATTTTCAACAGATATATTTTTGTGTCACAACAGTCAGGAGACACTACTGTTTTTCTTTACGGAAAATATACCAAAACCTGAATAATAGAGATTTTTTACCGTGGGATGGCAAAACCACAGTTATTGTTTACTGGGGTATACCAGACTTTTTTAAATATATAGATTTGCGGCTGAACAGTGAGCGACACACTCAAACTGCTATATTTTAGATACCAAAGGCCCAAAACTGGATAGTACAGAGATTTGACCCGTGGAACTGCAAAACCACACTGGGATTTGTCGGGCCTACACCAGACTATTTTCAACAGATATATTTTTGTGTCACAACAGTCAGGAGACACTACTGTTTTTCTTTACGGAAAATATACCAAAACCTGAATAATAGAGATTTTTTACCGTGGGATGGCAAAACCACAGTTATTGTTTACTGGGGTGTACCAGACTTTTTTAAATAGATATATTTGCGGCTGAACAGTGAGCGACACACTCAAACTGTTTTTTTTTTAGATACAAATGGCCCAAAAGTGGATAATACAGAGGTTTGAACCGTGGAAGTGCAAAACAACACTTCTGTTTCTCTAGCCTACACCTGACTATTTTCAACAGATATATTTGTGTCTGAAAAATCAGAGACAAGCTTTTTTTTTTGGGGGGGGACGACACCAAAAGGTTAATAAGACGGGTATTTGTACAGTGTGAAGGAGGAAAAAAAAAAGAGGATTTAGATAAAAAAAAGGATTTTTCCTGTCCCCTGAGACCTGGAGCTAAGTCCAGCAATTTCAGTAACAGGAGCAGCACACAGGACTGTAATGCAGCATTTTCTGGTATAACCACTGCGTCTCCTATACAGCCTGCCTGCCTGATATCTGGGATGGATATTAGTCCTGAGAAGGACTGTTTGTTTGATCTGGCAGCCTTTACAGACCCTACACTAACTATTTCGCAGTTTATATCTCTCCCTAAATCAGCAGCGCTGTCCCTACACTGTCTGATCCGGAGCGACTGTGTCCAAGATGGCGGCGCCCGGTTTTAAATACTCGAGGTGACGCTGTGCGGCCAACCAATCACTGTAATGCCCACAACCAACATGGCTGCGGCATTACAGTGACTGGCTGGCAATCCCTGCATGTTCATTGGCTCTGTAAAGAGCGCCAAACATGCAGGGCGGAGACCCGAGCTCCCGCCCGAGTAACCCGGAAATGCTCGGTGCTCGCCGAACATCCCGAGTAGCGTGATGCTCGGGCGAGTACCGAGCAGTGTCGAGCATGTTCGCTCAACACTACTCTGGACCTTAGACTTGGCCGAAGGTTCACCTTCCAACAAGACAATGACCCTAAGAACACAGCTAAAATAACAAAGGAGTGGTTTCAGAACAACTCTGTGACCATTCTTGACTGGCCCAGCCAGAGCCCTGACCTAAACCCAATTGAGCATCTCTGGAGAGACCTGAAAATGGCTGTCCACCAACGTTCACCATCCAACCTGACGGAACTGGAGAGGATCTGCAAGGAAAAATGGCAGAGGATCCCTAAATCCAGGTGTGAAAAATGTGTTGCATAATTCCCAAGAAGACTCATGGCTGTACTAGCTCAAAATGGTGCTTCTACTCAATACTGAGCAAAGAGTCTGAATACTTATGACTAGTGTTGAGCATTCCGATACTGTAATATCGGGTATCGGCCGATATTCGCAGTATCGGAATTCCGATACTTAATTCCGATACTTTTACAATATCGAATACCGGAATCGGAAGTTCCCATAATGCCTGCGCTCTGCAGTGTCTGTGAAGGATGACAAGCTGGATGGCAGCGCGATCCAGCCTGTCATCAGAATGCCATCCCAGCGGGGGAGAATTCTCCTGATTGTTTAAAAGCCGGCGCGCGGTAAAAAGCCGCCGGCTTTTAAACAATCACACAGCCCCATACTGCTTCCCCACAGCCTCCCACCCCGATCCTCCGCTCCCCTCGCCACCTCCCATCCCGATCGTAAGTTAGGACCGGGCAGGGAGCGCAGCACCAAGGAGCGAAGGACCCGGGCGGGGAAGCCGGCAGTGAAAAGACTTCACCGCCGGCTTTCCCGTTCTGTGCTGCGCTTTCCCGCCGGTTATTTCAAATGAACAGCTGAGGTATCAGGTGATGCCGATCAGCTGTTCATTTGAAGTAGCCGCGGTGCCCTCAGAGGGTTCATGTGAGTTCATGCTTGACTGCATGAACTCACATGAACTTTCCCACGACCGCACAGGTTAGCCACACCTCACAGACCATCAGACCGGTCATGATTAGTGTGTGTGCGGGGTGTCTGTGCGGGGTGTCTGTGTGCGGGGTGTCTGTGTGCGGGGTGTCTGTGTGCGGGGTGTCTGTGTGCGGGGTGTCTGTGCGATGTTTGTGCGGGTGTCTGTGCGGGTGTCTGTGCGTGCAGGCAGACATAGGCCGATGTGACACTACTACTCCCATCGGCCTATGTCTGTCCCCCGTCCACTCGTGCCAGCAGGATCAGCTCGATGGGAGCAGTAGTTCCCATCAGCCTGATCCTGCTATTTAAATTGCCCTACTGTGCCCCAATAAATGTTAAATACATGTCATTGGTGGCCAGTGGTTACCTAAAAGAAATTAGTTCATACATTACCTGTCCCCGCCGATCGCCACCTAAAATAAAGTAAAAAATAAAAAACTACACCTATACTCACCTAGACACCTAATTCCCCGAAGCCATCGATCTCCTGTAATAAAATATAAAATAATAAACCACAACCTTATCCTTACCCCTCCGGAGTAGTCCACGAGTGTCCCACGAAGATCTCCAGTTCAGAGCAGCCACATAGAATGTGACCGCTCTGAACCGCTGCCGCCGCTAGAATGACGGGGCCGTAAAGCAGCCCCGTCATTGCATAAGCGGGTTCACCGGAGTTCAGGCAGCGCTGCTCCGGTTAGCTGCTTTACGGCCCTGCTGTATCGTGAGAAATTCCCACGGTACAGCACTGCCGTAAAGGAGGTCTCCGGAGCTGCGCTGCCTGAATGCACTCCGGTGACCTCAGTCAGTGGCTCCCGCTGCCGGGAGCGGACGTGTTCCCGGCAGTGTGAGCTTACAGCAGCCATGCACAGCTGTCACCATCTCCAGATGTGACAGCTGTGCATGGGAGATCAGCACAGGAACGTGGACAGGTAACTATTATTTTTAGTGAACTAAGAATTAAATAAAATGGTGTGTTTTATTTCAAATAAATTATTTTTTTCTGGGTGTAGTGTGTTTTTTCTTTTTAACACTTTGTAGGTTAGTAATGGGGGTGTCTTATAGACGCCCATCATTACTAACCTGGGCTTCATGGCAGCTGGCGCTGACATGAACCCCACCACTATTACCCCCTGCCACCGCACCAGGGCAGCGTGGAAGAGCGAGGCTAAGTGCCAGAATTGGCGCATCCTACGGATGCGCCATTTCTGGGGCGGCTGACGGCTGGTGTTTCTAGCCTGGGAGGGGGCCATTATTCATGGCACCCTTCCTGGGCTATTAATATCAGCCCCCAGCTGTCTGCCTAGCCTTTGCTAGCTATTAAAATAGGGGGGACCCCACGTCATTTTTTTGGGGGGGGTCCCCCATTTTAATAGCTAGTAAAGGCTAGGTATTCAGCTGGGGGCTGATATTAGTAGCCTGGGAAGCTCCGTGGGTTTTACCCCCTTCCCAGGCTTCAAACATCTGCCCCAGCCGTCTGCTTAACCTCCGCTAGAGACTAAAATTATGGGGGATCCCACGCCATTTTTTTTTTAAATAAATCCTTTATTTTAACACTAAATGACATTTGAGGAGTTAATAAAGATGCAGTCCCTAAATTATTATTTATTTTTTAATTAATTTTTCCCAAAACTTTTGACGTGGGCTTCGCCATATTTTTGTATGCCAGCCAGGTACAGCATCCAGCTTCTATGAACGCGCCATTTTCCGGGGCGGCTGCGGACTGCAATTTTCAGCGGGGGGGGGGGAGGGGGGCAGAAAGCTTGGGCCTCCCTGCGCTGCGGATTCCAGCCCCCAGCTGCCTAGTTGTACCTGGCTGGACACAAAAATAGGGAGAAGCTCCACGTTTTTTTTTTTTTTCATTATTTCATGAAATTCATGGAATAATTAAGAAAAAAAGGGCTTCCCTATATTGTTGTGTCCGGCTAGGTACAAATAGGCAGCTGGTGGTTGGGGGCAGCCCGTTCCTGCCTGCTGTACCTGGCTGGACACAAATATAGTGCAAAGCCCCACGTCAATTTTTTTTAATTATTTCAGGAAATTCATGAAATAATTAAAAAAAAATTGACGTGGGGCTTCGCTCTATATTTGTGTCCAGCCAGGTACAGCAGGCAGGAACGGGCTGCCCCCAACCACCAGCTGCCTATTTGTACCTGGCCGGACACAACAATATAGGGAAGCCCTTTTTTTCTTAATTATTCCATGAATTTCATGAAATAATTAAAAAAAAAAAATGCGTGGGGCTTCGCCCTATTTTTGTGTCCAGCCAGGTACAACAAGGCAGCTGGGGGCTGGAATCCGCAGCGCAGGGAGGCCCAAGCTTTCTGGGCCCCACCCGCTGCAAATTGCAGTCCGCAGCCGCCCCGGAAAATGGCGCGTTCATAGAAGCGCCATCTTCTGGCGCTGTACCCAACTCATCCAGGGCCCTGGTGCGGTGGCTCACTGGGTAATAAAGGGGTTAAGGCCAGCTTGGCATTATCAGCTGGCCCTAAGCCCCAAATTCATGGGGTCACGCCAATATTAGACATGACCACCATGAATTTCTAGTAAAGTATTTAAAAAAACACAACACCCAGAATAAAGTCCTTTAATTGAAATAAACACACAATTCTTTATTGTTCTAAATTAAACCATACATACCATCACGCCCATTCCAGCTGAAGCCAACGATCTCCTGCAATAAAAGTAAAATAATAAAGCAACCTCATCCTTACCTTTCCATGGTTCCCACGACAGCTCCAGCTCTGCTACATCGAGATGACAGGCTGGACCGCAGCAGAACGCTGCCATTCAGCCTGTCATCCCGCAGACACTGAGAAGCGCAGGCATGCTTCCACTCCTCAGTGTCTGGCTGTGACGGCATAAAGATGAGCCGAGGTCATGTCCAATGAACTCAGCTCACCTCATGCACGTCACTGACAGCGTGGGAAAATTCTCCTGCACTCAGCACTTCAGCGTGAGAATTTTCCCACGCTGTCAGTGAAGTGCATGAGGTGCGCCGAGTTCATTGGACATGAGCTCACCTCATGTACGTCACTGACAGCGTGGGAAAATTCTCCTGCACTCAGCACTTCAGCGTGAGAATTTTCCCACGCTGTCAGTGACGTGCATGAGGTGAGCTGAGTTCATTGGACATGAGCTTACCTCATGCACGTCACTGACAGCGTGGGAAAATTCTCCTGCACTCAGCGCTTCAGCGTGAGAATTTTCCCACGCTGTCAGTGACGTGCATGAGGTGAGCTGAGTTCATTGGACATGAACTCGGCTCATCTGGATGACGTCACAGAGAGACACTGAGGAGCGCAAGCATGCCTGCGCTTCTCAGTGTCTGCGGGATGACAGGCTGGATGGCAGCGTTCTGCTGCGGTCCAGCCTGTCATCTCGATGTAGCAGAGCTGAAGCTGTCGTGGGAACCATGGAAAGGTAAGGATGAGGTTGCTTTATTATTTTTCTTTTATTGCAGGAGATCGTTGGCTTCAGCTGGAATGGGCGTGACGGTAAGTATGGTTTAATTTAGAACAATAAAGGATTGTGTCTTTATTTCAATTAAAGGACTTTTTTCTGGGTGTTTGTGTTTTCTTTTAACTTTGACTATGGGGTTAGTAATGGGGGTGTCTTATAGACGCCTCTCCATTACTAACCTGGGCTTGATGTCAGCTGGCATTATAAGCTGACATCAACCCCAGCCCTATTACCCCACTGCCACCACTACAGGGCAGTGGGAAGAGCGAGGCTAAGTGCCAGAATTGGCGCATCCTATGGATGCGCCATTTCTGGGGCGGCTGACGGCTGGTGTTTCTAGCCTGGGAGGGGGCCAATATTCATGGCACCCTTCCTGGGCTATTAAAATCAGCCCCCAGCTGTCTGCCTAGCCTTTGCTAGCTATTAAATTAGGGGGGACCCCACGTTATTTTTTTGGGGGGGTCCCCCATTTTAATAGCTAATAAAAGCTAGGTATTCAGCTGGGGGCTGATATTAGTAGCCTGGGAAGCTCCGTGGATATTACCCCCTTCCCAGGCTTCAAACATCTGCCCCAGCTGTCTGCTTAACCTCCGCTAGAGCCTAAAATTAAGGGGAACCCCACGCCAATTTTTTTTTTAAATAAATCCTTTATTTTAACAGTAAATGACAAGTACAGTAATCAACACTGTCACTGTACTTCATATATATGTGACTGACATGTTTCTATCTATCTAATCTATGTGTGATTCTCTATTCTTTCTATTCTAAATTGTCGGGTACAGATGCTGAATTGCCGGCCGGCTTTTTTAAAGAGACGGTGCATGAAAACACTATAATTTTTTAAATAAATCCTTTACACTAAATGACAAGTACAGTAAGCAACACTGTCACTGTACTTCATATATATGTGACTGACATGTTTCTATCTATCTAATCTATGTGTGAAGCTCTATTCTGTCTGTTATAAATTGTCGGGTACCGCTGCTGAATTGCCGGCCGGCTTTTTTAAAGAGACGGTGCACGAAAACACTAATATTTTTTAAAATAAATCCTTTACACTAAATGACAAGTACAGTAAGCAACACTGTCACTGTACTTCTTATATATGTGACTGACATGTTTCTATCTACCTAATCTATGTGTGAAGCTCTATTCTTTCTGTTGTAAATTGTCGGGTACCGGTGAATGCCGCTGATGAATTGCCGGCTTTTCATGTCATTCTACATTATTCTTAGTTGTTTTACTTCATGTAGAATTAACCTACAAGGAAAGAAAGGGTTTATTTTCATTCCGATATTTGTGTCCCATTGACTTGCATTGGTTTCCGGTATCGGAATCGGCGATATCCGATACTTTTTGGGTATCGGCCCGATCCAATCCGATACGATATTTCCTGATATCGGAAGGTATCGCTCAACACTACTTATGACCATTTGATATTTCAGTTTTTCTTTTTTAATAAATTAGCAAAAATTTCTACATTTCTGTTTTTTTTCAGTCAAGATGGGGTGCAGAGTGTACTTTAATGAGAAAAAAATTAACTTTTTAGAACTTACCAAATGGCTGCAATGAAAGAAAGAGTGAAAAAATTTATAGGTGTCTGAATACTTTCCGTACCCACTGTATATCACTGTGCAAGTCAAAGGACAAAGGATATATGGTGCCCCCCTCCAGGATGGGTTGGAGAAGCTTTTTCAAATGGCTCAGAGATTTTGATTGTTAATATTCCCTAGATTATACAGGAAGAGAAGGCTTCTTGATACTGTACTACTTGGTCCATTGCAGAATGTGCATCGTATTTCCAAAAATTACTCCTGGGGGCTGTGTCATAGGTGCAGGGTGATTCCATGACAAGGGCCTCCCTTGTCAAACATTATCTACAATGGAGTACTGTAGTAGTTGTGGCCCGCAATTCAAGTTTTCAGAGGGCCATCAGTCGGTCATCAACAGTCAGTGTAAATTTCTATTGAATATGTATCCACTATTTCAGTCACAATGTGGCACAAGCCAGACATGTTTTTTGCCAAATAGGATGGCTGACAGTACATTTCTATTGAATATGTATCCCCTAACTCAGTCACAATGTGGCACAATCTGTGACAAGGGCCTCCAATGACAAATATTAGTTTGGTAGGATCACTGTGCATTCCAGATTTGTCCACTGCACTATGTGCATAGGATTTGTAAAAATGAGCCCTATGGGCTGAGTCATGGTTGGCAGAAGAAGCCACCATCCCAAGGGCCTCCAATCACATATATTAGTTAGCCTGGATTAGGAATACTGACCTGATTTGTCCACTGCACAATTTGGATAGGGTTTGTAAAAATTGGCCCTATGGGCTGAGTCATGGTTGACGTAGGTAGCCACCATCCAAAGGGCCTCCAATCACAAATAGTAGTTAGGCTGGAGTAGAAATACTGTCCTGATTTGTCCACTGCACAATGTAATAGGATTTGTAAAAATTAGCCCTATGGACTGAGTCATGGTTGACGCAGGAAGCCACTATCCCAAGGGCCTCCAATCACAAATAGTAGTTGGTCTGGAGTAGGAATATTGTCCTAGTTTGTCCACTGCACAATGTGCATAGGGATTGTAAAAATTATCCCTATGGGCTGAGTCATGGTTGACAAAGGAAGGAAACAGGTTTTTATGGGAAGGGGGTGAAGTTAAAAGCAGTAGCATGAATCTGCATATTTGGTGAATTCAGGTTGGCTTGCTGTCATCTGGAGAGATTACAAACTGTTGAGATATCCAGTCCTTGTGAAATTTAATCAGAGTAAGTCTGTCTGCTTTTTCATGGAGAGGCGTGTGCGCCTATCAGTGATGATTGCCCCTGCGGAACTGAAAACACGCTCAGACACCACACTAGCAGCCGAGGAGGCCAGCACCTCCAAGGCATATAAGGATCGGTCGGGCCAAGTGTTCAGCTTAGACACCCGATAATTAAAGGGAACTGAAGCGTCAGAAAGGATGCATGTATGGTCACTTAAGTACCCCTTGACCATGTTCTGCAACTTATCCCTCCTTGGTATTGTTACAGGCACAGATAGCCCTTGTTGTTGTGCTGGTTTATTGAAAATTGCCCATTATTGGTGTTGAAAAGAGCCGGTACCTCTGCCACCAGCATTTTCTGAGGGTGATGTTTTCAGTAACTGATCTACAATGGCCCTCTTGAACGATTCCTTTGGAAAACTCTTTGATGACTCCAATATGAGAGAAGGACATTTCTCCTTGTACCGTGGATCGAGAAAGGTGGCCAACCAGTATAGGTTGTTGGATAAAATGTGTAATGGGTCTTGCCACAGACACTTACACATGAACTGTGCCAAGTGGGTCAAGCTGCAAAAAGGCAAATGTTCTGTGTCCCCAACAGTAGAAAAAGTACCCATCCTCTCCTCATGCTGACTCGCCTCCTCCTCCTCCACCTCCTCGTCCTCCTCTCTAGCCCATCCAGCCTGGACAGACATGAAGCTTGGGTTGGGTGTCCCCTTTGTAGCATTACGAGTCCCCTCGGTAGCACAGAAAAACAAGTCCTCTCCCTCCTCATCCTCCTCCTCATCACCCATTGTTTCCTCAGAATATTGGCTAGGCTGGGTAATATCACCCATTGGGAAATCTGGCTCCATACCAACATGCTGGGCACTCAAAGCTTCTTCTTTGAGATTATGCAGTGATTGTTTTAAGAGATACAGCAGCGGGATGGTTACGCTGATAATAGCCTGATCACCGCTCATGAGGTTGGTGCAGTACTCAAAGTTCTCAAGGACCTCACAAATGTCAGCGATCCACACCCACTCGACAGTTATGTGTGGTGGCTGACTCTCAGTCTGACGGGCATGCTGAAGCTGGTATTCAGCTACTGCCCTCTGCTGTTCACTAATCCTCGCCAACATATGATAGGTGGAGTTCCACCGCGTGGGCAGGTTGCAAATGAGTCAGTGACTTGGCAAATTCAAGCGCTGTAAGAGCAACAAAAGCGGTAGAGGAATGGTGGAAATGGGCACTAATATGGCGCACCTTTTCAAGTAGGTACAGAAAGTCACGGTAAGTTTTCAGAAATTTCAGAACAACTAGGTTCAGCACTTGAGCCATGCATGGCACGTGTACCAGCTTGCCGACCTTTAAAGCCGCCACCAGGTTACGCCCATTATCGCAGACGACCAGACAGGGTTGGAGGTGCCACGGGGAGAGCCACTGATCGATCTGTTGTTTTAAAACTTGCCACAGCTATGTTGCAGTGTGTGCTTTCTGACCTAAACATATCAGCTTCAGCAGAGCGTGTTGCCTCTTTGCCATTGCACTGCTGCACAAGTCCCAGCTTGGCAGTGATGGGGAGGGTAATTCAGCAGAGGATGAGGATCAGGAGGAGGGGAGAAAGGAAGTGGAATATGAAGAGGCAGAAGCCCTGACAGAAGTTGGGCGCCTTTGTTCCACCCTCCATCAGGTTCACCCAGAGTGCCATGACAGAAATGTATCGTCCCTGTCCACAACAACTTGTCCAGGTGTCTGTTGTTAGGTGGACCTTCCCAGTTATGGCGTTGGTGAGAACACGGTTCAGATTGTTTAACACGTGCCTGTGTAACACAGGGACGGTGCACCATGCAAAATAATGGCAGCTGGGAACACTGTATCGTGGGGCACCCACAGCCAAGAGATCACGGAAAGACTGTGTTCCCACAAGCCTAAAGGGCAACATCTCCAGCTAGCAATTTGTGAATCTGCGAGTTTAGTATTTGTGCCTGTGGGTGCATGGCTGGGTATTTACGCTTTCTTTCCAAGCTCTCAGGAACGGACAATTGGACGCTTTGCTGGGACAAGGAAGTGGATGTGGTTGATGTTTGTTGTGTGTGAGCAACCACAGCTTGTGGCAGAAGGTATGAGCGCCTACTTCCTGAATAGCAGATTCTGAAGGACATAGCCCAGGCGACATGGCATTGGTATGACCCACAGATGCAGATTTGGTACCCTGGTGTTCCGCCCACCTACTGGGGTGCTTGGCTGCCATGTGGTTTCGCATACTGGTGGTGCTTAGGTTGCCTTTGCCCTGGCCTCTGCTCAACTTGGTATGGCAGATGCTACAGACTACAATGTTTTTCTCTGAAGGGCTTTCAGAAAAAAATTCCACACAGCAGCTGAACGCCCCCTTGCCCTGACTTGGCGCACAGTGGGGGTGCTCTTGGGAACAGTTGACCCAGTTCTCACTCTGGGCAAACCACGAACCCTTGGTGCCTGTGTTTGTGCTACATATCCATCTTCCTCTGTGTTGCTGTCAAGGCTATGCATGCCAATGGTTCAGGTCGGATCAGTGGATTCATCATCGACCACCTCGTCTTCCATCTCATCCTCCTTCCCAGTTGACATTGTAGGCTGACCTGATGGCAACTGTGTCTCATCATCATCAGCCTCCACCTTTGGAGACAGTAAATGACTTTCCACCAAGTGGCTTTCTTCTGGCCATAGGTCCTCAAATACTTGAGCATCAACGCACGCCACCTCCTCTTGTCCCTCTTTAATGCTGCACGGTGATAGGCCAGAGTCAACCAAAGGATACATACCAAACTGATCCTTGGAGTGGCCCAGCTTGGGGTCATATGTCTCCTGTGACTGATAATGGTGGGAGGAAGGAGAACCAGCTTCAGGATTGGATGGGCCAGCCTTCTGTGTATCCACAGTAGACTGTGTGGTCGTGGAAGATTTGTTGCTACCATCCAAGACAGAATCTGCTCTCGCTCTTCTGGCGTCCACACACGTTTACGTTCCAGACAGGGAAATTTTTCTAGGAACATAGTGGATGCATTAAGCTTCTTCTGACCTGACACAGACTGAGTGCCTTCTTGTGCTCCACTAACAACACCACGTCCACATCCCTTAACAACAGGCTTTTTTGGCATTTTGGGTTTTATTGACAGATTTTCAGATGTTGATGGCACAAGCCAAGCTAGCTGTCACAGCCAAAATAGTGGTTAAAATGGCCTTGTGCGTGCTTTGTAGCAGGCAGTAGGAAATGTTTGGACTACTGCTTTGTGCAGGGCACTCAATGATTTTTTAAGTGGACTAATATGGACAGAAGGCAGGCTGACACCCTAAAATAGTGGTTAAAATGGCCTGGTGCGTGCTTTTTAGCAGGCAGTAGGAAATGTTTGGACTACTGCATTGTGCAGGGCACTCAATGATTGTCTAAGTGGACTAATATGTACAGAAGGCAGGCTGACACCCCAAAATAGTGGTCAAAATGTGATGGTGCATGCTTTGTAGCAGGCAGTAGGAAATGTTTGGACTACTGTTTTATACAGGGCACTCAATGATTTTTTAAGTGGACTAATATGGACAGAAGGCAGGCTGACACCCTAAAATAGTGGTTCAAATGGCCTGGTGCATGCTTTTTAGCAGGCAGTAGGAAATGTTTGGACTACTGCATTGTGCAGGGCACTCAATGATTGTCTAAGTGGACTAATATGTACAGAACGCAGGCTGACACCCCAAAATAGTGGTCAAAATGTGATGGTGCATGCTTTGTAGCAGGCAGTAGGAAATGTTTGGACTACTGTTTTATGTAGGGCACTCAATGATTTTTTAAGTGGACTAATATGGACAGAAGGCAGTCTGACACCCCCAAAATAGTGGTTAAAATGGCCCGGTGCATTCTTTGTAGCAGACAGTAGGAAATGTTTGGACTACTGCTTTGTGCAGGGCACGCAATGATTTTTTAAGTGGACTAATATGGACAGAAGGCAGTCTGACACCCCAAAATAGTGGTTAAAATGACCTGGTGCGTGCTTGGTAGCAGGTAGTAGGAAATGTTTGGACTACTGCTTTGCGTAAGGCACCAAACACCTTTTTAAGTGGACTAATGTGGACAGAAGGCGCCTACTTCCTGAATAGCAGATTCTGAAGGACATAGCCCAGGTGACATGGCATTGGTATGACCCGCAGATGCAGATTTGGTACCCTGGTGTTCCGCCCACCTACTGGGGTGCTTGGCTGCCATGTGGTTTCGCATACTGGTGGTGCTTAGGTTGCCTTTGCCCTGGCCTCTGCTCAACTTGGTATGGCAGATGCTACAGACTACAATGTTTTTCTCTGAAGGGCTTTCAGAAAAAAATTCCACACAGCAGCTGAACGCCCCCTTGCCCTGACTTGGCGCACAGTGGGGGTGCTCTTGGGAACAGTTGACCCAGTTCTCACTCTGGGCAAACCACGAACCCTTGGTGCCTGTGTTTGTGCTACATATCCATCTTCCTCTGTGTTGCTGTCAAGGCTATGCATGCCAATGGTTCAGGTCGGATCAGTGGATTCATCATCGACCACCTCGTTTCCATCTCATCCTCCTTCCCAGTTGACATTGTAGGCTGACCTGATGGCAACTGTGTCTCATCATCATCAGCCTCCACCTTTGGAGACAGTAAATGACTTTCCACCAAGTGGCTTTCTTCTGGCCATAGGTCCTCAAATACTTGAGCATCAACGCACGCCACCTCCTCTTGTCCCTCTTTAATGCTGCACGGTGATAGGCCAAAGCCAACCAAAGGATACATACCAAACTGATCCTTGGAGTGGCCAAGCTTGGGGTCATATGTCTCCTGTGACTGATAATGGTGGGAGGAAGGAGAACCAGCTTCAGGATTGGATGGGCCAGCCTTCTGTGTATCCACAGTAGACTGTGTGGTCGTGGAAGATTTGTTGCTACCATCCAAGACAGAATCTGCTCTCGCTCTTCTGGCATCCACACACGTTTACGTTCCAGACAGGGAAATTTTTCTAGGAACATAGTGGATGCATTAAGCTTCTTCTGACCTGACACAGACTGAGTGCCTTCTTGTGCTCCACTAACAACACCACGTCCACATCCCTTAACAACAGGCTTTTTTGGCATTTTGGGTTTTATTGACAGATTTTCAGATGTTGATGGCACAAGCCAAGCTAGCTGTCACAGCCAAAATAGTGGTTAAAATGGCCTTGTGCGTGCTTTGTAGCAGGCAGTAGGAAATGTTTGGACTACTGCTTTGTGCAGGGCACTCAATGATTTTTTAAGTGGACTAATATGGACAGAAAGCAGGCTGACACCCTAAAATAGTGGTTAAAATGGCCTGGTGCGTGCTTTTTAGCAGGCAGTAGGAAATGTTTGGACTACTGCATTGTGCAGGGCACTCAATGATTGTCTAAGTGGACTAATATGTACAGAAGGCAGGCTGACACCCCAAAATAGTGGTCAAAATGTGATGGTGCATGCTTTGTAGCAGGCAGTAGGAAATGTTTGGACTACTGTTTTATACAGGGCACTCAATGATTTTTTAAGTGGACTAATATGGACAGAAGGCAGGCTGACACCCTAAAATAGTGGTTAAAATGGCCTGGTGCATGCTTTTTAGCAGGCAGTAGGAAATGTTTGGACTACTGCATTGTGCAGGGCACTCAATGATTGTCTAAGTGGACTAATATGTACAGAACGCAGGCTGACACCCCAAAATAGTGGTCAAAATGTGATGGTGCATGCTTTGTAGCAGGCAGTAGGAAATGTTTGGACTACTGTTTTATGTAGGGCACTCAATGATTTTTTAAGTGGACTAATATGGACAGAAGGCAGTCTGACACCCCCAAAATAGTGGTTAAAATGGCCCGGTGCATGCTTTGTAGCAGACAGTAGGAAATGTTTGGACTACTGCTTTGTGCAGGGCACGCAATGATTTTTTAAGTGGACTAATATGGATAGAAGGCAGGCTGACACCCCAAAATAGTGGTTAAAATGACCTGGTGCGTGCTTGGTAGCAGGTAGTAGGAAATGTTTGGACTACTGCTTTGCGTAAGGCACCAAACACCTTTTTAAGTGGACTAATGTGGACAGAAGGCAGGCTGACACCCCAAAATAGTGTTTAAAATGGGCTGGTGCGTTCTTTGTAGCAGGCAGTAGGAAATGTTTGGACTACTTCTTTGTGTAGGGCACAAAACACTTTTTTAAGTGGACTAATAAGGACAGAAGGCAGGCTGACAGCCCAAAATAGTGGTTAAAATGACCTGGTGCGTGCTTGGTAGCAGGCAGTAAGAAATGTTTGGACTACTGCTTTGCCTAAGGCACCAAACGCCTTTTTAAGTGGACTAATATGGACAGAAGCCAGGCTCTGACCCCTAAAACAGCAGGGAAAATAGACCGGTGCTAAAAAAAAAGGCAGCACGAAATGGTACTACTCTGTGTGCGGGAAAAATATTGCTTTGCCTCTGACAAGAGCTGTTTTAAGATGGACACTGGAAGAACACTACCTCATACACTCCCTACCTAATACACAATCTCTCCCTCCCTGTACTCTGACTTTGTTGTGTTCCTTCAGCTCTGAAAAGAGCTATTTTTTGGTGGTATTATGAAGCTAGTGAGCGGCTCCTTTAAACACAGAACTAGTACACACTGCAGGTAGCCCGTAAAAGGGCTTTTGTTTTATCAAGAGGCCTAAACACTCTCCCTAGCAGCTCAGCGATCTCTCCCTAGGCTATTACAATGCAGGTTCCAGATGCAATGTGCACAAAATTGTGAGGCGAGTACACAAATACTCGCAGAATAACGAGTAATCCGAATACCGTACTATCCATGCAAATAGCGAATTGTAACAAATACACTCGCTCATGTGTTGCGGCTGTCTAATAGCCACAAGACACGCAGCTACGGTGACACGAACCTATTGTGCGAGCATGCCGAAGATACTCGGTTAGCACCCGAGTATGCTCGGATAACCCCTTATACAAGCACGTTCACGCATCTGTGGCGCCCATGCGGGTTTAGTCGCTACAGAGGTACTGCATCTCACCCAGAGATGTGGTATCTCACTCTCAGGTAAGGATAGAGTGCTGCCCGGGATCCTAACACCTGCATCCAACACGTTCACTTCAGTAGGGCAGGGCGAGATTGCTCTTACGGGAGAGCACAGTCCCTGGTCCCTGGCTTGAGTGGAGGGGATCCTAGTGAGGGGGAACCATGTAGTGGGTGTGGGTGGAGGAAGTAGATTAGGGGAGCACTTGCGAAGAAGCTGTATAAAAAGGGGAGCCATCTTGAGGGAGTGTGTCCAGTCAGAGGAGGAAAGTGAGAGGAGCAGAGGCTCTGCAGGAGCTCTGCTCAGGAGGTGGGCCTAGTGAGAGGCCCAGGAATGAAAGAGGAAAGGGAGCAGGAGAAAGGCTCCAGAAACAGAAGGGATCCCAGGGGTACGGGCAGTGCTGGAGGCTACCCGTACGCCCGAATCTGCCAGGCGGTGGAGGGATCGAGCCGCAGTGGGGACCGGCCCTTTAACTACTGGAGAACTACAAGGCTCAGCTAGGAACCGGAGGCTGCTGTACTTGCAAGGTGCAGTGGCAACATCCACAACTATATCACCGAGAAGGTGGCCACAGAGGGTCCAGGGGACTGCAGATCGCCCGACAAGACCCGAGGCTACCGGATTAGGACACTGGTTGCGAGGCGCAGGGCAGGAGGGTGAGAGCCAGCGACTGAGAAAGGCACACAGAAAGGGGTCCCGTTAAGTGAAGTCCTGGCCGGGCAGGGACAAAGGCACTGTAAAAGAAATACTGGCCCGGTTGAAGGATACCTTTGACACCCGCACCGCAGCAGAAATTAAATTGAAGTTCTACGGGTGCAAACAGAGGGTGCAGGACAGTGTACGGGACTATGCTCTAAACCTGCAGGAGGCGCTGCGGGCCATCAAACAGGTAGACCCCGACAGTGTGCGAGATGAGGACAGATTGCTAACTAAGCAGTTTATTGAGGGGCTCCTGTCCAGCGCTCACAGGACACAGCTGCGCATTACGGCTCTGCAAAACCCCGATCTGGACTTTGCGCAATTTAAAGACAGAGCCATTCGGGTGCTGCGGGAATCAACACCAGGAGGCGCTGCATCCCACCGGTGCCCAGCTATCACCTACCACCAGGAGGTGGCATCCTTTTCCCCAGAACCTGTGGAGGCTGACGCGTAGACTCTGGACAATGACCCTTCTGCAGACCTTCGCCATCAGGTCCAGGAGCTGACCAAAAGTGTGGCTGCGTTAACCAAAACCGTGCAGGCCATTCAAGTGTCCCCCAAGGAAAAGATCCAGCTGGCTTCCAGTCCAGATGATGTCCCATGGCGACGACAGAGAAGGATTCCACTGATCAGAGGGAGGAACAGCGATCGCTACGACCAGGACGGACAACCCATCTGCCGCCGCTGTCAAAAGGCGGGGCACTTTGCAAGATTCTGCGGTTTAATACGAGCAACCCCTGGGGAAGAGGGCCAACTCCCCAGAGGAAGAAGACCAGGCCCATAAAGCTGGTGAGACAAGTACGTGGGAGGACGACCGGTCCTACCTGTCGTGCTTGAAGGCATCCCAATGAACGCACTGCTGGACACTGGGTCCCAGGTGACCACGATGCCATATATCCTGTCAGTAACAATGAAATAAAGACAGTGGAACCCTTGCCTCCATCCAAACCGGCGGAGGATAACGGCTCCAAGGGGCAGATGGAGGATTGGTGTCAGAAGCTACAAGTGGGCAGTGACTCCACCCCTTTGCACCAAAAGCATGGAGTATACCGGGTGGTCCAAGAATATGAGCGAGTCTTCAGCAAACACCCACTAGACTTTGGGCAGGTAAAAGGGGTCCAACATCATATCCCCACAGGAGATCAACCGCCCATTAAAGAGAGATACCGGCCTGTACCCCCAGCTCACTATCAATGTGCCAAAGGAATGTTACGGGAGATGAAGGAAGCTGGGGTGATCAGAGATAGTTGTAGCCCCTGGGCAGCTCCATTAGTTCTCGTTAGAAAGAAGGATGGTACAATGAGGATGTGTGTTGACTACAGGCAGATTAACCGCATTACACATAAGGATGCCTACCCATTACCCAGAATTGAGGAGTCATTAGCTGCTCTAAGATCTGCTAATTATTTCTCCACTTTGGATCTCACCAGTGGTTACTGGCAGGTTCCTGTGGCAGAGGCAGACAAAGAAAAGACCGCGTTTACAACACCAATGGGCCTCAGCGAGTTCAACTGCATGCCATTTGGGCTCTGCAACGCCCCAGGAACATTCCAGCAGTTAATGGAGTGTTGCCTAGGACACAAAAACTTTGAAACCGTCCTGCTGTACCTAGACGACGTAATCGTCTACTCGAATACATATGAAGACCACCTGGAGCACCTGGCCGAGCTGTTTGAAGCCCTATCTGGCTTTGGCCTGAAGGTAAAGCCGTCCAAATGCCACCTGTTGAAGCCTGAATTATCTGGGGGATTGCTGAACGCAGGGCGACGTGGGAGGCTGTAAGCTGGACAGTGCAACCTGAGGAACTTAACAACTGTGAGTAAACTCGGAAGACTGTACCCCCCTGTCTCTGTGATTATTGTCTGCACCATCACCCCCTGCACTACAACGCCCAGCACAACCTATAACATCTACACTGCCCTGGAGCTAAGCTCTACCTGTGGAGAGCCACATCATCCCTGCTGCAGTAACATCTGCTCCAGAGGACCTGCTCCGCAGCGCGGCTCCCTTTTGCCGCATACCACAGGTGGCATCACGAACTTTGTACATAAATCCCCTATAAAAATCCCCTTTGGAATGACCGCCCTGGGTCACCGCCACTGTGACATCACCCCTAGCAACGACCAGCCTGGCACCGAGTACCCCACGGCCCAGGTGGCGCGTCATACTTGGCGTCACGAACAGGATTCACGAAGCCCGGTATAACCGGGTCCTGTGTGCCATAAACTTTATTGAACTGTGTTATCACGTGGTTAGCCGCCCGCCGAGGGGGAAGAAAGAAGCCCCGATCTGGAACCGCCGGGTAAGAGATCCTTCGGCTATGTGCCCACGTTGCGGACCTGAAGCATATTTTTTACGCTTCTCCCTGGCGGGAAAATCGCATGCGGATATTACATGCGGTTTTCCCGCCAGGTAGAAGCGTTTGTGAGGCGTCTTTGCATGCATTTCCGCATGCGGGTTATCAAGCACTTCTCCAAGCATCACTTGGAAAAGTGCTTGACAACTTGTTCAGAATGGTAAAAAATAAAAAAATAAACTTTATACTCACCTTCTGATGCATCCTCTGCCCCGTCCGGAGTCTTGAGCGGCTCACGCTGTTGTGTGCAGGACCTGCGGTGACGTCATTGAGTCATGTGGTGGGTCACATGACTCAATGACGTGGCAGGTCCTTCAGACAACAGCGCGACGGAGGGAAAACATCAGAAGATAAGTATAAACTTTATTTTATTCTTTTTTTTACAGGTTCTTTGGTACCCAGGTCTGGATGAGAGTCTCCTCTCATCCAGACTTGGGTACCATCCGCACATTGATTCCGCTGCGCTTCCGCAAAATTAATGAACATGCTGCGGATTTTTGACCGTAGCATATACGCTGCGGAAAAATCCGCAGCATGGGCATTGACATTGCGGAATGCCATTGGGGACCATGGGGTGCGGATATACATGCGTTTTTCAAGCGTTTAAGCTGCGGAAATTCCGCAGCATATACGCTTGAAAAATGCTACGTGGGCACACAGCCTTCCGCCTACAGAGCAGCATACTGGTACTTCAGGAGTAGAGATGAGCGATGTTCTACTCGAACTGTTCGCCAATCTCAAATTCGAGCTGTTTTGGGCGGTGTTCGAGCCGTTCGGCGAACACGAACAATTTGAGAAAAATTCGGCTGTTCGAGGTTATGTTCGATAACTGTTCGTGCACCAAAATCATAACTGGATTTTTTCTCAGTAATTATGAAAATTAATGTTAATACGCAGTTTGAGTGTACAGCGGGGTGGGGGGAGGGGCAGGGGATGGATCTCTGCAGGAACAATGAAGATCTCCATTTTTTTTTCTCTTTCCCGCATTTGCAGTGGGGAGGTGCAATCTGTCAGCCTATCAGCAGCGCACACACGGAGCGAAGTGCTTTTTTTCACACAAGCAAGGGCATGTGTCATTGGCAGTGTATGTCACATGTCCTTGCCCTATAAGACCAAGCCATTTTCCCCGTCGCCACCATTTTCTCAGTGCTGCAGCTGCGTGTTAGACGGCACCGCTGTTGCTGTGTGCACTATACCTTGTTAATTTCAAGCCAATTTTCGCACAAATCTACAGATAGCTTGGGAGTAGGGAATAGTTGTGATTGCAGTCCTTTTAAGGACTAGGTTACAGCATTTCCTACGACTTTTATCAGGCAGGTCTGTGCTCTTAAATAGATAGATTGTGGGAGTAAAGACTAATTGTAATTGGAGTCCTTTTCAGGACTAGGTTACATCAGTTCCTATCAGTTTTTGCCAGGCAGGTCTGTGCCAGTGCTGTGCAAGTTTTTTTCACAGCATTTGGCTGAATCTAGCAAAGCTAATCCTTTTTGGCCTATTGCAGAGTGTGTTAGTCAGTGGAGTAGCCTATCTGTGTTGCAAGATATACCACCTGTGTATAGAATACTAATTTTTTTACTGCACCTAGTGAAGTAAAATCTTTTGGGCATAGCATCATTCTATTAGTCCATCTATACTGACCTCCATCAGGTTGCAAATTGAATATAATTTTTTTCTGCATCTAGCTCTGAAAAAATATTGGGCTTCTAGCTGTGTGTGGGACTTGTTCTATTAATCCATCTATACAGACCTCCATCAGGTTGCAAACTGAATATATTTTTTTCTGCATCTACCTCTGAAAAAATATTGGGCTTCTAGCTGTGTGTGGGACTTGTTCTATTAATCCATCTATACAGACCTCCATCAGGTTGCAAACTGAATATATTTTTTTCTGCATCTACCTCTGAAAAAATATTGGGCTTCTAGCTGTGTGTGGGACTTGTTCTATTAATCCATCTATACAGACCTCCATCAGGTTGCAAACTGAATATATTTTTTTCTGCATCTACCTCTGAAAAAATATTGGGCTTCTAGCTGTGTGTGAGACTTGTTCTATTAATCCATCTATGCAGACCTCCATCAGGTTGCAAACTGAATATATTTTTTTCTGCATCTACCTCTGAAAAAATATTGGGCTTCTAGCTGTGTGTGGGACTTGTTCTATTAATCCATCTATACAGACCTCCATCAGGTTGCAAACTGAATATATTTTTTTCTGCATCTACCTCTGAAAAAATATTGGGCTTCTAGCTGTGTGTGGGACTTGTTCTATTAATCCATCTATACAGACCTCCATCAGGTTGCAAACTGAATATATTTTTTTCTGCATCTACCTCTGAAAAAATATTGGGCTTCTAGCTGTGTGTGAGACTTGTTCTATTAATCCATCTATGCAGACCTCCATCAGGTTGCAAACTGAATATATTTTTTTCTGCATCTACCTCTGAAAAAATATTGGGCTTCTAGCTGTGTGTGGGACTTGTTCTATTAATCCATCTATACAGACCTCCATCAGGTTGCAAACTGAATATATTTTTTTCTGCATCTACCTCTGAAAAAATATTGGGCTTCTAGCTGTGTGTGGGACTTGTTGTATTAGTCCATCTATACTGACCTCCATCAGGATGCAAACTGAATATATTTTTTTCTGCATCTACCTCTGAAAAAATATTGGGCTTCTAGCTGTGTGTGGGACTTGTTGTATTAGTCCATCTATACTGACCTCCATCAGGTTGCAAACTGAATATATTTTTTTCTGCATCTACCTCTGAAAAAATATTGGGCTTCTAGCTGTGTGTGGGACTTGTTCTATTAATCCATCTATACAGACCTCCATCAGGTTGCAAACTGAATATATTTTTTTCTGCATCTACCTCTGAAAAAATATTGGGCTTCTAGCTGTGTGTGGGACTTGTTCTATTAATCCATCTATACAGACCTCCATCAGGTTGCAAACTGAATATATTTTTTTCTGCATCTACCTCTGAAAAAATATTGGGCTTCTAGCTGTGTGTGGGACTTGTTGTATTAGTCCATCTATACTGACCTCCATCAGGTTGCAAACTGAATATATTTTTTTCTGCATCTACCTCTGAAAAAATATTGGGCTTCTAGCTGTGTGTGGGACTTGTTCTATTAATCCATCTATACAGACCTCCATCAGGTTGCAAACTGAATATATTTTTTTCTGCATCTACCTCTGAAAAAATATTGGGCTTCTAGCTGTGTGTGGGACTTGTTCTATTAATCCATCTATACAGACCTCCATCAGGTTGCAAACTGAATATATTTTTTTCTGCATCTACCTCTGAAAAAATATTGGGCTTCTAGCTGTGTGTGGGACTTGTTCTATTAATCCATCTATACAGACCTCCATCAGGTTGCAAACTGAATATATTTTTTTCTGCATCTACCTCTGAAAAAATATTGGGCTTCTAGCTGTGTGTGGGACTTGTTGTATTAGTCCATCTATACTGACCTCCATCAGGTTGCAAACTGAATATATTTTTTTCTGCATCTACCTCTGAAAAAATATTGGGCTTCTAGCTGTGTGTGGGACTTGTTGTATTAGTCCATCTATACTGACCTCCATCAGGTTGCAAACTGAATATATTTTTTTCTGCATCTACCTCTGAAAAAATATTGGGCTTCTAGCTGTGTGTGGGACTTGTTCTATTAATCCATCTATACAGACCTCCATCAGGTTGCAAACTGAATATATTTTTTTCTGCATCTAGCTCTGAAAAAATATTGGGCTTCTAGCTGTGTGTGGGACTTGTTCTATTAATCCATCTATACAGACCTCCATCAGGTTGCAAACTGAATATATTTTTTTCTGCATCTACCTCTGAAAAAATATTGGGCTTCTAGCTGTGTGTGGGACTTGTTCTATTAATCCATCTATACAGACCTCCATCAGGTTGCAAATTGAATATAATTTTTTTCTGCATCTAACCCAGCCAATAGTTTTGGCCTAATACCACAGTTTGGCAACTCAGCTCTGCTCGGTTCCCATCCATTGTTTTTTTGTGCAAACAACTCCAGAGTTGTGAATTAGTTAACCACCAAAATGAGTGGAAAAAGGCCTGCTGCTGGTGGAAAGGGGAATAGGCGTGTTGGGACGGGGAAAAAAGGTTGTGTCCGTGGGGTAGGTGTTAAAGCAACAGTAACATCTGCAGAAGAAAGACCATCTTCCAGCCAAACTAAAATGTCTACTTCTTTTAGCGGACAATGTGATAAGATCCCTTTCTTACGGCCACGCCAATCGCTACAAATTCCAGATGAGGCACAAAAACAGCAGGTGCTTCAACGGATATCAAGTGCTCCTTTAAGTGGGCTCTCCTCCACATCAACTTCAACATCACAAATACTCCAGTCCTCAAAGGTGTCACCCCAATCGCACTTGCTTCCTCACAGCTCCCAAATCTCCAGCTGCCCGTCTGAGTATGAGGTAGAACAGATGGTTGAGTCTGCAGAGCTGTTTACTCATAATATAGCCTGGGAATCAGAGGTCGACTCCAGCGCTTCTGTGAATCCAGACGAGGAAATGATCTGCACTGATGCCCAGAATCTTTATGAGTCGGATCCAGGACCAGACGCAGAAGGTTCTGACCATAATGTAGACCCTCATTCCCAAACTGTAACTCCTGTTGGTGGAGACAATGAGGAAGACGATGATAAGACTCAAATACCTGATTGGAGCGACAACTTTAGTTTTTTGTCAGGGCAGGAACAGGTTGGCTCTGAGGACGACGGGTGTGATAACGCACAGGGTGATGATGATGAGGTTGGAGATCCCACTTACTGTCAACCCACAGTCAGCCAAGAGATGAGGTCAGCAGAGGAGGTGGAGGAAGATGCTAGTGATGACGAGGTCAGGTTGCGCCTTCCTGGACAGAGACGTAGTACTGGAAGCACGTCAACAACTGCATCCTCAAACACAACTCTGCCTCTCACCACAAGTCGTGGTGGCTCTTCAGGTCGCATGGGTGCTAAGCCTTGCATAGCCTGGGCATTTTTTCAGATCGATAAAGATGACCCAACTCGTGTTATCTGTAACATTTGTCAGCAAAAGCTAAGTAGAGGCCAAAAAATACATAGTTTGAGTACTTCATGCATGAACCGGCACATGGACATGAAGCATAAGTTGCAGTGGGAAGCTCAGTGTGCTACAATGCGGCCTAGCCGGCCGGGCCAACCACCATCTGCCATATCTTGTGCATCCGCGGCCTCTTCATCCTCTGTGACTGGGGGGACAGCAGTCACACCTGTTTTGGGGCGCAGACCTGCCACCTCTTTACCCGCAACAGCCAGCGTGATTGGCAGGTCATCATTTTCTTTGGAGGTGGTAACACCAGCTGGTGTTGAGCGCTGTCCGACATCGATAGCACCACCTTTGGATCAAGGCAACCTAACATGTCCGCCTGCATCTTCCTCACAGACCGGCAGTTTGCCGGGGACACCCTTATCAACCCCGTCTAAGCACAATAGCCAGCCCTCGGTCCCTCAGATGTGGACAAGTAAAAGACCATTTCCTCCTAGCCATGAGAAAGCTAAGAGGTTGAATTTCACCATCTGCAAGCTCTTGGCTACAGAAATGCTGCCTTTCCGCCTGGTGGACACAGAGGATTTTTGAGACCTTATGTCCGTCGCAGTGCCCCAGTACCAGATGCCCAGTCGGCACTACTTCTCAAAGAAAGGTGTGCCTGCGCTCACCAGCATGTCGCACACAACATCACCGCTTCTTTGAGAAACTCTGTGTGTGACAGGGTGCATTTCACCACAGACACTTGGACGAGTAGGCATGGACAGGGGCGTTACATGTCGCTGACTGGGCACTGGGTAACTATGGTGACAGCAGGACAAGGGGCTGCTGTCCAAGTCTTGCCGTCCCCACGAGTTGTGCGTCAATCCTCTTTATGTCAAAGTTCCTCCACTGCTTCTGCCTCCTCAACCTCCTCTCGGTCTTCCACCTGCACCCAAAGCCTGTCTGGTCATGCCACAAGCTTTCTAACTGCGCAGAAGGGATCCTGCACACCTCCTTACTATGCTGGCAGTAGGGCTCAACGTCATCAGGCGGTTTTTACATTGAAATGTCTGGGAAATGTGAGTCACACAGCTGAGGAGTTGTGGTCAGCTCTGGAGAACCAATTTCATGAATGGTTGTCTCCACTGGACCTGAAACCAGGGAAGGCCGTGTGCGACAATGCTGCAAACCTGGGTGCGGCCCTTCGCCGGGGCAATGTCACACACGTGCCTTGTATGGCTCACGTGTTGAACCTGGTTGTCCAGCAATTTTTAGCCCACTATCCCAGACTAGATGGCCTTCTGCAGAGGGCACAATCGCTGTGTGCTCACTTCCGCCGTTCGCATCCCGCAGCTCAGCGACTTACATCTCTACAGAAGTCGTTGGGCCTGCCACTTCACCGGCTAAAATGCGATGTGCCTACCCGGTGGAATTCAACTCTGCACATGTTGCAGCGACTGTGGCAGCACCGACAAGCCCTGGTGCAATACGTTCTGACGTATAGCCTGGGCCAACGAGATTCAGAGGTGGGGCAAATCACGCTGGAGGAGTGGTCTCAAATCAGGGACCTATGCACCCTTCTGCACAGTTTTGAAATGGCGACGAAGATGTTTAGTGCTGACGATGCCATTATCAGCATGACTATTCCGGTGATTTACATGCTGGAGCACATGTTAAACAGAATTCGGAGTCAGGTGGTGGCACAAGAGGAGGTGGAGGAAGTAGAGGAGGAGGAGTTGTATGCGGAAGGGCTAACATCTGCAAGGTCCAGACGGTCGGCAGCACCAAGGCGGCAGGCATGTGAGGGTGGGGGAGATGGTTTTACCAGGGCGCATGGTAGCAGCCAAACTAGTGAGGAAGGTGCAGGAGCCCAGGAAGAAGTGGAGGACGAACTGATGGAAGACTCATCAGATGAGGGAGACCTTGATCACATTTCTGTTGTGCGAGGTTGGGGGGAGAGGACAGAGGAAGGAAGCATGATTGTTACCTCGCCACCAACACAACAGGGACTTGGTGCTCCTGGATGCGCAACACACATGAGTGCCTTCTTGCTGCACTACCTGCAACATGACCCTCGAATTGTGAGAATTAGAAATAATCCTGACTACTGGGTTGCCACACTGTTAGATCCCCGGTACAAAAGTAAATTTGCAGAAATTATTCCTGCCATAGAAAGGGATGCACGCATGCAGGAGTATCAGCAGAGACTGTTGCAGAATCTTACATGTGCTTTTCCACAAAATACCAGTGGTGCACGTAGTGAATCTCACAGTTCCAACTTGCCAACCGTGGGACCGTCAAGTGTTCAGCACTCAAACCGTAACAGAACCACAGTATCTGCTGGTAACATCAATTTTGCGGAATCATTTCACCACTTTTTTAGCCCATCCTTTGCAAGGCCACAGGAGACAAGAAGTCTGACACATAGTCAACGCCTAGAGAAGATGGTACAGGAGTATCTCCAAGTAAACATTGAAGCCACGACTGTGTCACTGGACCCTTGCTCTTTTTGGGCTTCCAATCTGGATAAATGGCCGGAGCTAGCCACTTACGCCTTGGAGATCTTGTCATGCCCCGCAGCCAGCGTTCTGTCTGAACGTGTGTTCAGCGCTGCTGGTGGTGTGCTGACAGATAAGCGCACGCGGCTCTCCACTGATAATGTAGACAGACTCACGTTCATAAAGATGAACAAATCATGGATCCGAAACGACTTTTCTACCCCTGTGTCATCCTGGGGAGAGTAAAAGCTTGATGATTGGTTAAAATCACCCTACCAACCGTTTTAAGCTTTCAAATTACTAATCAAGTTTATCTGTATCTTGGCTGGAAAATAATTTGGGCTTTGTAGCAGTGTGCAGCACTGATTCTATTAGGCCATCTATAATAAGCTCCACCAGATTTAAAATTACTAATCATGTTTATCTGTATCTTGACTGGAAAATAATTTGGGCTTTGTAGCAGTGTGCAGCACTGATCCTATTAGGCCATCTATACTAAAGCTTCACCAGATTTAAAATTAATAATAATTTTTAGCTGCATCTAGCCCGGAAAATAATTTCGGGGCTCCGAGATGCGCAAGACACATAAGTGCCTTCTTGCTGCACTACCTGCAGCATGACCCTCATATTGTCAGAATTCGAAGTAATCATGACTACTGGGTTGCCACACTCTTAGATCCCCCAAACTTTTCGATCAACCTTTTCATTTTAATAAAGACCAAAAAAATGGTCATTTTTGAAATTATAAGCATTAGCAGGTTGTTAGAAACTGAAATCAAACAGTTTTCAACTCAAAACTTTATTCTAGGTGATGTTACATTTTCACATAGGACCCCTTGTTCGAAAGGAGCTTCTGAACTCTCTCGTCCATTGAATTTGTCAGGTTTTGGATGGTTTCTGCTTCAATTGTTTTGCATGAGGACAGAATACCCTCCCAGAGCTGTTGCTTAGATGTGAACTGCCTCCCGCCATCATAGACACTCCTTTTAATGATGCTCCAAAGGTTCTGAATGGGGTACAGGTCAGGGGAGCATGGGGGTCACACCATAAGTTTGTCCCCTTTTATGCCCATATCAGCCAGAGATGCAGATGTTTTATGTGCAGCATGAGATGGTGCATTATCATGCAGAAAAATGACCTTGCTGTGAAATACACGGTTCTTCTTCTTGAACCATGGCAGGAAGTGCTGTTTGAGAAAATCCACATACATTATGGAGTTCATCTTTAGCGCCTTCAGGGATCCTAAAGGGGCCGACAATCTCTCTCCCCATGATTCCAGCCCAAAACATTACTCCACCTCCTCCTTGTTGGCGCTGTAGCCGTGTTTGCGTGGGGTGTCCATCAACCAGCCATCCTCCACTCCATCCATCTGGACCATCGAGCGCTGCACGGCACTCATCCGTGAACAAAACAGTATTGAAATCAGTCTTCATGTAATGTTTGGCCCACTGGAGCCGTTTCTGCTTGTGTGAAGTGGATAGAGGAGGTCGACAGGATGGCGTATGCACAGCTGCAAACCTCTGAAGGACCCTGCATCTTGTTGTTCGGGGGACGTTGGAGGCACAAGCAGCTTCAAAAACTTGTCTGCTGCTATGACAAGGCTTTTTTGCCGCTGCTCTTTCAACCTGACGTAATTGCCTGTAGGAAAAAGTCCTCAATTTTCCCTTATCAGCACGCACACGTGTGTACTGTGAATCAGCTACATACTTCTTGATTGCCAAGACACTTCATCCTGATCATCGTACAATGTTGATTGTAGTCATGCCTTGACCTAAACACTCCACAATTTGTTGCTTCTCAGCAGCCGACACATCCTTTTTCTTTCCCATTTTGGCAGAAAATGTAGGCTGCTTAATAATGTGAGACAGCCTTCTTAAGTAGTCTTGCCTTTCATTGGACACACCTGCCAAACTAATTAGCACAGGTGTCTGCAATTGCTTACAGTGATATAAAGAGCCCTGACACACATCACCATCAATGAGTTTAACTGACAAACAAACAAATTCTTCCCTTATCACTCCTAAACACTTTTTGCATAATAATTTGGAACGCAGTGTACATGTGCTTTTCCACAAAACACCAGTGGTTCATGTAGTGAATCTTAGAGTTCTAACTTGCCAACCGTGGTCTGTATGGAGTTGTTCAATAAAGGGCCCAAAATTAAGATAACATAGATGGGAGAGGTCTCTATGAATAGGAATTCCTAAGTATTTGATACCCTGTGAGGGCCAGGCAAAGGGAAAGTTGGACTGAATGGAATCCTATATGGATTTGGGGAGGGAGACATCGAGGGCCTCAGACTTCGCTGCATTGATTTTAAAATTTGACCATGTAACAAAGTGATCTATTTCAGCCATAACAGCATGGATGGATATATGTGATTGAGTGATATATACTAGGACATCATCAGCAAATAGAGAGCACTTGTACTCGGTGCCTCCCACCTCAATCCACCTAATATTGGGGTTATGGCGAATTGATGAGAGCAGGTGCTCCGTCACTAGGATGTATAAGAGAGGGGACAGAGGACATCCCTGCCTTGTCCCATTGGTGATTGTGAAAGGTGATGAAAATGTTCTGATGCACCCCCTGGGCCTTGGGACACCCGGAGCAGGACCCTTTTTGGTGGATGCTGGTGGTTGTAGTCTTCGTGGCGGCGACCCGGTTCCGTGGCTCAGGGTGGTCAAACCAGTGGCGGAACTATTTATGTGGTTTTGATGTTTAAATGTCCGACTACGCCACCCGTGGATTGCGGTCAGAGTGAACCGCCGCTGCAGGGCACACCGCTGAGGCTGGTGTTGTGGGTGCAGCAGAGCGTAGCATAACTCCCCACGGGAGGAGTATAGCCTCAGGGCAGTGTATGCGGAGGATGGGGGTGATGGTGCAGGGCAGCAGCAGTAACGACACGGAGTCAGTGATGCAGTCCAGGGCCTTTACTCACAGTTCTTATTATCCAGACCACGTCTGCAGGTAACGGCTGCCCACGTCGTACTGTGCTCACCAGGTGAGGGGCTCAGACAACTCCCAGATAACTTTGGAGCGCTTCACAGGACCCCCTTTGTGTGTCCTTTGTCTGGCCTTTCTTACCAACTCTTCTGTCCGGCTGCCTCGGGCCTCCTCTTGGTAAACTTGGCGCCAGTTTCCCTGACCCTATGTGGTGCCTTCCTAGCGGGTGTAGCGAGGGGCTGCGCCACATAAAATGTCACAGCCTCCGGTTTCTAGCTGAGGGTCGTTTCCTGCCTCCACTAGTTTCGGGGACCGGTCTCCCCCTTTGGCCTGACCCCTCCACGCAGGTGGATTCGGGCGTGCGGTGGCGACTCGCCCGTCCGCACCCCTGGGATCCCTTCATTCCTCATTCCTGGAGCCTTCTCCGCTCCTCTTCCTTCCTTCTCCCTCTTCCAGGCCTGGGCCTCTGTTACTAGGCCCGCCTCCGGAGCAGAGCTCATGCAGAGCCCCTGCTCCCTGCCACTTCTGCTCAGACTTCTCTGCACTGAACTAAGATAGTGCCCACCTTTTATACTCCCTTCTCAATGCACCCAGGAACTGCTTCCTCCCTGCTCCTGCACTACAGGGTTCCCCTTCCTCAGTGTTCCCTCCTCCCACTCCAGCCAGAGACAGGGACTGTCGTGCCCATCTCAGAGGCATATTGGTCGCCCTGCCCCACGGCAATGTGGTGTAATGCATGCAGGTGTCGGGTCCTGATCCACACTCCATCCTTACCTGAGAGTGAGATATCACACCTCTGGGTGAGGTGCAAAACCTCTGTAGCAACCGAGCCCCCAGGGTGCTACAGTTCCATTTATCTTCAGCCTAGGTGACGTATTGTGATACAGGGCCGTGATTTTGGCTATAAAAGGGTCCCCTAGACCCCTACCCCAAGCTTTTTAAGAGAATCATATATGGCGTGCCAGGAGACTCTATGGAATGCTTTCTCAGCATCCAACGAGAGTATCTAATTACAAATTTTTAACTGCATCTAGCCCAGGAAATACTTTGTGCCGAGTAGCAGTGTCTGCTAGTCAGCGGATTATCCCGGCTGTTAAGCAAGCTACACCACCTGTAGTTTAGACACTTAATTTTTTCAAAGGAAATGCTTCGGGACCATGGGATACTCAGTGAAGAGCATTAGGAGGCACCCCAAGGCATAGGGGCTGGGACTGGCAGTAGGATGCCTTGCGGTGGACAGCCGAGCTCGATCCTTATAAAAGCTTTTTAACTGCAGCAGCTTTAGTGGACGCTACTGGAGCTGGAATTACGCGGCTGCTGGCATGAGACTTGCCCTCCAATAGATCCTTGTAAATGGATTTAAAGTGTATTCATTCAAATTAGAGAGACAATTTAAATTAAAAAGCTTAGAGCTGCCTCCACCACAGGGGGGCTCGCTCGACCCACCAGCGGACAGGCACCAGTATTGGGAGAGGGGGGCTGGCCATCAGGGTTCACCGCGGCTCTGGCACAAACCTGGCGACACGGAGGTGGCACGGGCAGGAGCGGACTGGCCGTGTCGGCTTCTCACTTTTTGGATTTTAGAAGGGCATGACATGCCTATATCTGTGTCTCCCCCTCCTTTTACTCCTCCACCTCTTTTATTTTCGCATGACTATATGTACTTGTCACTTTTCCCTGTGTTAGTTATGTCTTCTGAGCAGTTTGTCAGCTTTTGGACACCTTTGAAGGTGTTTTCTATGTGTTTCTATGTGTTTTTGTTTGCCTGCCATTGGTTTTAACGGTGTTCGAAGGTGTTCGATGAACAGTTCGACGAACAGTTCGGCGAACACACGGGTGTTCGACGAACCGAACCGAACTCGAACACTACGAGGGTGGCTCAACACTATTCAGGAGATGCCCAGGACCTGGCTGAGATTCACTAGGGGGGAGGAAGATGCCCGACATGGAGGAGGGTTCAGCCGCAGGCGCGGTCGCTGCCACTGTGATGCCGTTATCACTGCCATATATACCAGGGACGGCGTGGTTGCCCCAGTACTCAGGAGAGTCGCACACCCTGAACGACTTTGAGGCGAGACTGCGCAATTTGTTTAAAGTATACCCCCTGTCTGAAGAGCAAAAAGTCAGCATCCTCATAGGCCAGCTAATCGGTGCAGCCTAGAGAGAAGTGAAGTCCTGGCCGGGCAGGGACAAAGGCACTGTAAAAGAAATACTGGCCCGGTTGAAGGATACCTTTGACACCCGCACCGCAGCAGAAATTAAATTGAAGTTCTACGGGTGCAAACAGAGGGTGCAGGACAGTGTACGGGACTATGCTCTAAACCTGCAGGAGGCGCTGCGGGCCATCAAACAGGTAGACCCCGACAGTGTGCGAGATGAGGACAGATTGCTAACTAAGCAGTTTATTGAGGGGCTCCTGTCCAGCGCTCACAGGACACAGCTGCGCATTACGGCTCTGCAAAACCCCGATCTGGACTTTGCGCAATTTAAAGACAGAGCCATCCGGGTGCTGCGGGAATCAACACCAGGAGGCGCTGCATCCCACCGGTGCCCAGCTATCACCTACCACCAGGAGGTGGCATCCTTTTCCCCAGAACCTGTGGAGGCTGACGCGCAGACTCTGGACAATGACCCTTCTGCAGACCTTCGCCATCAGGTCCAGGAGCTGACCAAAAGTGTGGCTGCATTAACCAAAACCGTGCAGGCCATTCAAGTGTCCCCCAAGGAAAAGATCCAGCTGGCTTCCAGTCCAGATGATGTCCCATGGCGACGACAGAGAAGGATTCCACTGATCAGAGGGAGGAACAGCGATCGCTACGACCAGGACGGTCAACCCATCTGCCGCCGCTGTCAAAAGTCGGGGCACTTTGCAAGATTCTGCAGTTTAATACGAGCAACCCCTGGGGAAGAGGGCCAACTCCCCAGAGGAAGAAGACCAGGCCCACAAAGCTGGTGAGACAAGTACGTGGGAGGACGACCGGTCCTACCTGTCGTGCTTGAAGGCATCCCAATGAACGCACTGCTGGACACTGGGTCCCAGGTGACCACGATGCCATATATCCTTTATAAACAATACTGGACTGATTCGGACATTACCCGCCGTCCAGATGAACATCTTAGTATCTATGCCAGCAATGGTCAGCCCTTGCCTCAGGTGGGGTATAAAGAGGTGACCATAAAAGTTGGCAAAGTAGAATTGTCATCACAAGGAATGATTATTGTTGATATTGATCGCCGAGAAAGTCATCCCATGATAACCTTAGGCACTAATGTGATAGAAAATTGTCTTGGAAAAATAATTCTTTTGTTGCAACAGGTCACAGAGACTGCCAGTTCCAGTCAACAGCGAGTTCTGCAGAAGGAGATCAGAGTCCTGATGAAAAGACAAAAGGTAGAGCTGTCTGGGGGAGAAATTGGCAGTGTAAGGATGAGTGATCCGTTCCCCATTGCAATGCCCCCTAGGAGTGAAATGTTGATATGGTGTCGAGCAGCAATTGATCTCAGGGGTCAAGATTATCAGGCCCTGGTAGAACCCGTGTACTCTGACAGTAGGCCCACCATCTTGACAGCCAGGGGGGTTGTCGATGTCCGCAAGGGGAGAGTACCGATACGCATCCTGAATTGTGGGGAGAAAGGGGTCCATTTACCCCGGTATGCTACCCTTGCTAAGCTGTTCACTGTCAGTAACAATGAAATAAAGACAGTGGAACCCTTGCCTCCATCCAAACCGGCGGAGGATAACGGCTCCAAGGGGCAGATGGAGGATTGGTGTCAGAAGCTACAAGTGGGCAGTGACTCCACCCCTTTGCACCAAAAGCATGGAGTATACCGGGTGGTCCAAGAATATGAGCGAGTCTTCAGCAAACACCCACTAGACTTTGGGCAGGTAAAAGGGGTCCAACATCATATCCCCACAGGAGATCAACCGCCCATTAAAGAGAGATACCGGCCTGTACCCCCAGCTCACTATCAATGTGCCAAAGGAATGTTACGGGAGATGAAGGAGGCTGGGGTGATCAGAGATAGTTGTAGCCCCTGGGCAGCTCCATTAGTTCTCGTTAGAAAGAAGGATGGTACAATGAGGATGTGTGTTGACTACAGGCAGATTAACCGCATTACACATAAGGATGCCTACCCATTACCCAGAATTGAGGAGTCATTAGCTGCTCTAAGATCTGCTAATTATTTCTCCACTTTGGATCTCACCAGTGGTTACTGGCAGGTTCCTGTGGCAGAGGCAGACAAAGAAAAGACCGCGTTTACAACACCAATGGGCCTCAGCGAGTTCAACTGCATGCCATTCGGGCTCTGCAACGCCCCAGGAACATTCCAGCAGTTAATGGAGTGTTGCCTAGGACACAAAAACTTTGAAACCGTCCTGCTGTACCTAGACGACGTAATCGTCTACTCGAATACATATGAAGACCACCTGGAGCACCTGGCCGAGGTGTTTGAAGCCCTATCTGGCTTTGGCCTGAAGGTAAAGCCGTCCAAATGCCACCTGTTGAAGCCCAAGGTGCAGTACCTAGGTCATGTGGTAAGCGCCGAAGGTGTAGCCCCAGACCCTGAAAAAGTCACCATAATCAAGGACTGGCCAAGACCCTCCACTATCAAGGAAGTGCGGCAGTTCCTCGGGCTGGTAGACTACTACAGGAGATTTATCAAGGGTTTCACCAAGATAGCAGCACCCATTCAGAACCTCCTGGTAGGCCAGTCAAAGAAGGCCAAGAACCCGAAACCTTAGTTCAAATGGGGTAAACCAGAAGACAAATCTTTCACTCGACTGAAGATGGCTCTGACCGGAGACGAAGTCCTGGCCTACCCCGACTATGGCCAGTCCTTTCTATTTCATACAGATGCCAGCAATGTGGGATTGGGAGCGGTGCTGTCCCAGGTACAGCAAGACAGAGAGAGAGTGATTGCCTACGCCAGCAGGAAGCTCCGGCCCATGGAAAGGAACCCCGACAACTACAGTTCCTTCAAGTTGGAGTTTCTCACCATAGTCTGGGCTATAACAGAGCGCTTCAAGCACTATCTCGCCTCCTCCAAATTTACAGTCTTCACAGATAACAACCCGCTGACGCACCTGGAGACTGCGAAGCTTGGTGCCCTAGAACAACGATGGATGGCCCGACTGTCTAACTATGAGTTTACCATCAAGTATCGGGTGGGGCATAAAAATTCAAATGCTGATGCGCTGTCCAGGATGCCTAACTTTCAAGATGGGGGAGAAGACCCGGAAGAGCTGGAGGAGATAGAGATACCCGCTTTCCATCATCATGGGGTGACCCAGTGCTCCCACTGTGTAAGGGACAAGCGCTCCATCAACAGAGAGGCCACGTTCAACCCATTGCCCCACCATGGATGGGCAAAAACGCAGGATAGTGACCCGGCTGTCCGCCTAGTCAAGAAGTTGCTGACGCAAGCTGACTCGTACCCTGTTCCAGATGCTCCACAGGAGACTCAACAGTTGTGGAAGGAGAAGGGCAAACTGTTCATCTACAAAGGAAAGCTGTGTCGAAGAAGCATCAACTCCCAGACACATGAATTGGTCTGGCAGGTGGTAGTCCCGCGGCGGGATGCACCAATGGTCTTAGAGGCGTACCACGATGGAGCAGGACGCTTCGGGTGGAAGAAGTTGGAAGTCCTGCTATGTGAGCGATTCTACTGGGCTGGCATGAGGAAAGCAATCGAGAGATGGTGTCGAGAATGTGGTCCATGCAACCTGAGACAAAAAGACCGTGACAGCCAGAGGGCTCCCCTGCAGCCCATCATCACCAAACAGCCACTAGAACTGGTAGCCTTGGACCACATGAAGCTAGCTCCAAGCCGGTCAGGCTATGTCTACGCTCTCACCATAGTAGACCACTACTCCCGGTTCCTGGTAGTAGTGCCAGTAAAAGACCAGACTTCTCAGACGGCAGCCAAAGCGTTCCAACAGCACTTTTGTCGCCCGCACGGTTACCCTGAACGGGTGCTTACCGACCAAGGTCCAGCCTTTGAAGCAGAGGTGTTCCAGGAATTCTGTAACTTGTACGGCTCCAAGAAAATCAGGATGACGCTGTATCATCCCCAGACCAACGGGTTGTGTGAAAAAATGAACAAGGTGGTGATAGACCTGTTGAAGACGTTGTCCCTTGAAGAACGTAGCCTGTGGCCAGAGAAGTTACCAGATTTGGTGGACCTATATAATCACATCCCGGTGAACTCCACCAACTGTACACCCGCTTACCTGATGAGAACAACACCTGGTAAACTACCCATCGACTTAGACATGGGAGTCTTAACACCAGAGATGACTTCACCAGATGCGGATTGGAATACCGAGCAGCAGCAACAATACTGCAAGGTGCAAGAATGTGTTGAGAGAAGTTTGTCCCAGGCAAGACAGAAGCAAGAGAAAACTTATAATAAGCACGCACCTGCCTTTCCCTTATCACCTGGAGAACAGGTACTTAAGAGGAAAAGACGAGTCCACAAGTTAGATGACCAGTGGGAGGTTGAGCCATATACCATCCTACCTTCGAATTACGACAACACAAAAGTGTGCCTCATCAGCAAAGATGGAGTGGAAACTTCAGCGGCAGTCTCATGAGATCACTTGAAGATATGTCCTGAACAGTTGAAACACAAAGAAGATCAAGACAGCCCTCAGCCCACAGGAGAGGTGGAAGAAACGGTTCAGACAGTCCTCGGAGAATTTCCCCGGTCTTGGACGCAGGTGAACAAAGCGATTGTGGTACCGGTCTTGACCTTTCTCCAAGCGGCCTCCAAGCTGCAGAAGTCCCAGAACAGCTGGAAGACCAGTTGGCCCCAGAGACAGAGGTTTCATCATCAGCAGACCAGGAGAATCGACCCTCTGCTAGCAGTGAACCTGTCGTACCCATGGTGAGCCAAAGAATTCGTAGGAGATTACCCAGATTACCAGTGTTACCTCAAATCACCCGTAGTGTAATTCACACTGAATCCACCACACCAGGGGTAGAAAATAGGGACCAGGGTAGGGCAGTGACAACTAACGTACTACGTAGATCGTCAGCTCCCTGCTCACTGGAGAAACTAAAGTATAAAGTATAAGAGAACTAAAGTGTATGTTGTTTATAGTTGTACCCGTTAAATAGTCTTTGAAAAGTATATTTTTTGAATTTATAGACAATTGGACCACAGGACTAGGTGTGGTCAGGACAATATTGAATATAGTTACTAATAGGCCTAGAAAATAAACCGCAGGCGTGGCTGAAGACCAGGCCCAACGAAAGAGTGCCCTGAAGCCACACCCAGGGACGATACACAAAGTGGGTTGATGCGGTTCCCACCAGCCAAATTACAGTTACCAAGATTGTGGCGTAAGGACAAAGAGCTGCAGTGACTGCTTTCAATTTTTATTGGGTTTTTGTAATTTTTGACTTTGTAACCTGTTTGTAATGTGAATTGTTATTTGTTAATTTTGAAAGGTATCCTCAGTCCGGGAGTACTGAAGTTAACTAGGGGAAAATGTGGCACCCCGGGGGTCCGGTTGCCACAGTGGCATTGCCTCCCTCAAAGAGGTAATGCCATGCCTGGAAGCAAGCAGGGGTCCCCTAATCAGGTTTTGCTAAGCATGCAACACTTTCCTGGCTCCAGACCAGCAAGGGGAGTTCCTCCCCTTGGCAACTGGTATCTGGGGGCGGGGTTAGTTAGTCTTAGTGTGAGGAGTTGAAGTGAGGACGTCGAAGGGAGAGGAGCTGGGGACTGGAGCTGCACGGCAGTTCACCCAAGAAGGAACAAACACAGAAGAACCGGACACGGGAGTCCGAGGCTGTTGGGCACTGAAGGCCCAGCAGCAGAAACCAGAGGGCAGGAGACTGCAGGTCTCCTGGCCTCATCAGACACCCGAAGGCTCAGCAGCACAGAGGGCCCAGCACCGCCATGTGGGAGCGACGCACCAGCAAGGCCCGAGCTGCCTGCCATATGGGTGAGCACAGAAATGTTGCACTCAGGGACGAGGGCCACCGCACAGCTACAAGCAGCAGGGCCAAAGAGTTTAGTGGAAAGGGAAGGCTTCCAACTTCACCTGGCAAGGAGGATTCTTTACTTGCTTCCAGGCTGCCCGGACTTCCACTTCTAGTCACTACCCTAGTCCCGGCTTGTCTAATCACCACCAGTAAAGACAAGAGTAAACTGCCATTAAGTTGTGGACTGATTATTGCTGCGCCATCAACCCCTACACTACAACGTCCAGCACAACCTATAACATCTACACTGCCCTGGAGCTGAGCTCTTCCTGTGGAGAGCCACACCATCCCTGCTGCAGTAACATCAGCTTCAGAGGACTGCTCTGCAGCGGCGGTTCCCTTTAGCCGCATTCCACAGGTGGCGTCACGAAATCTATAAAAACACAATAAATCCCCTATCCATAACCCCTTTTATTGACCGCCCTGGGTCACGGACCGGGTCACCGCCACTGTGACATTCCCCAGCATCCACCGGCCCGGCACCCACGGCCCAGGGGGGCGCGTCACATCACTACTCCTCATTCTTACGCTTTGCTGAGTTTGCCTTTAACAGTCGGGTTAATCAGTCGACTGGAACCTCACCATTTTTTGTGTGGTTTTTATCCTCATTTTGGTGAAATCTCGAGGGTGAGTTCTGATTTTCCGGGAGTAGAGGTTGCCATACAGAAACTTAGGAATGTCTGGCGGGAGGTTCAGAAGAATATTGGGGTAGCTCAGCATTGCCAGAAATGGAAGGCAGATAAGAAATGTTCAGGGGTACCCATATTCAAAGTGGGTGATGATGTCTGGGTATCTTGAAATTGAAAGAGCCATCAGGAAAGTTGGGTCCTACTTTATTGGCCCGTATGAGATTTTGGAGGTAGTTAACTCTGTGGCTTTCAGACAGGGACTGACTGGGACTGAAATTCAGCCCTGGCATATAAAAGCACACAGGCCAAATACCAACAAACCATGACCAAATATTACCTGTATATACAGTACTGATAATACCACCATACTGATTGTTAAAGGAGTTGTCCAGGCTTGGTGTTAAAGTCTATGTGACTTCAGACTTCTGAATCTTCACATCACGCACTGTCAGAATTCTCCAGCGTTGGGAGCGTTGGGAGAGGCCATCATGTGGCCACAAGTATGGGATTTCCACACCTCCGGCCACATTCCAACTAAACATACTCTGCTTTGCTAAATTCACTTGTATTGAGAGAGGCCGTGCACGTCTAGCCAGCACGTGATCGCATTAATTCAAATCATACTTGTGGTCACATGACCGGCCGCTCCCGACACCGGAGAATTCTCACAGCACGCGATGCATACACTATGAGGATTCAGAAATCTGCAGTCATACAGAGCCGCTGCAGACTTTAACATTAAACCTGGACAACCCTTTAATTAAAACCATTGCACTAGGACTGATATCACGACCATACAGTGACCATATAATGGTAATATCAGGTCTACACCAGTGTTCTACAGACCATATATGTGTGTACTGTGCAGATTCTCACCAGTGCTGTTCTCGCTGGTTGTTGTCATTCGTTTTCCCTCTTCTTTTTAATTCGGCCCAGACCGCCATGACCTCTTCTTCCGACCATAATTCGTCCTTGCAAAATATAACAGAGGCATCTTTACTTTACTGCTTTTCCAAGATCCTCCTCTCTTTCTACCACCTCTACGCAAACCACAACTTGTGCTGCCTTATAATAATTCCCGTGACCCCTTATAATAGTGACCATGCCCCTAGTTATAATAATACAAACAGCCCCTGTGCTTTGTTATAATAATAATAATGCCTCCTTGCTTCCCCATAATGACAACGACCACCCATTGGGCCTCCCAAGGGGAGTACATAGAAATAACAGGTCCCATAGAAAAAGTCCTATCACGTCAAAGAATGGCATATCTCCCAACTTTCTAAGAAACGGAGGATATGTATTGCAGCACTTACATTTATTTTCCCTCTACTAAAGCCCCTAAGTGGTCTCACCCACTAATTAAGATGGTCACCACAGCCCCCCATACATTATGGTATTCAGCACAGCCAATAATATAAAGTACTAGATGGTGGCCCGATTCTAACGCATCGGGTATTCTAGAATATGCATGTGGCCGACCGGGCGCAATTAGCAGAGCGGTGTTTAAATGGGTTGTGCACTACTTCAAATTAACTTCACAATGTATCCCCTCGGTGCCCCTAATGAATATTGTCATTACGTCATGTTGTCAATACTGCTTGTGACAACATCGCTGACCACACACAGCCAGCACGTAATTCCCCTGGCTGCAGCCGGCTTTTGCTTCCGCTTACATCATGACTATTTGCGGCTGCAGCCAGGGGTCTGCTGTTTCGCGTACCACAGTGAATGACGGGCTGTGGCCGGGCTTATCTTCCATCGTGTCACACCCAGCATCCACTGCGAGCTCTGTCAATGTATGCTTGTGCGTTGAATGCCGGGTGTGATGGGATGTGGGATAACCCTGCCCACAGCCCATCACTCACTGTGGAACGCGAAACAGGAGACTCCTTGGCTGCAGGTGCAAATAGTCATGACATAAGTGGAAGCAAGAGCCAGCTTCAGGCGGGGGTACATGCTGCCTGTGCGCGGTCACCCGAGTATAAGCCGAGACCCATAATTTTTAAACAAAAAAAAAGGGACAATTTATTGACTTGAGGATAAGCCTAGGGTGGGAAATGCCGCACCTAATGTTAAAATTCCATATGCTGGTATGTATGGCTTCCTCATTCTGTAATTGTGGTTTGTATGGCTCCGTCATTCCCCTAATCCTGGTTTGTATGGCTGACTTCTCTTGGATTGTATGGCTGCCTTATCTTGGATTGTACGGCTTCCTTATCCTGGTTTTGTATGACCTACTCATTCCCCCATCTCCACAGCACAGTTAAAAAACTAAATCCTAATACTCACCTTGTTTCCTTTTCTCTGCTCCAGCGCTGTCTGTTCTGTTTTCAGCAGCTTCTGGCAGGATGTGAGGCACAGCACGCGCTCTCAGATACTGCCCTGAGTTGCTGCTGGGTGTAGATTCGGTCCTTTCCACTCCGGGACTAAGTGTGTGGAGAGGCACAAATCTGCATTCACTTTAGTAGCAGATGCTGCAGATGCCGCTATGAAGATTTAACAATAATACAATGAATACACAGATTTGTCTGTGTAAAATAATACTTTATTATTCAATATTATTGCTTATAGAACTTAATACAACTGAACAAAATTATTAAACAGATGATCAAAATATATAAACTATTCCATGAATATCTAACTATATTTTACAATAAATCATCGGACAAAATAAGTACGACCCTAGAATATATTTCTTAACAATATCAACCTAAAATATTTTTGTACACGACATTTTTGGTGAATACTTTTGGACTATCTGTAAGCAACTTTCCTTGTAAATGGGTATCCAAAACTTGCACCTTGACATTGGATCTCATTTTAACTCTTGAAAATGCAACATAGAGTTGTCCATGACCAAAAACAGGCTCCGGTAAATATATGCCAACACGGTGTAGAGTTTGACCTTGTGACATGTTTATTGTCATGGCAAATGCTGGTTTTACTGGAAACTGTCGACGTCGAAGCCTAAATGGAAGATCAGTGTCTGAAGGACATAAATCAATGCGTGGAATGAACACTTCGTCTCCTTTTGCAGATCCAGTGATCACTCTTGTTTGAATTATGTGCGAATGGAGTCCAGTAACAATAAGGCGAGTTCCATTACATAGACCATTTCTTGTATTTAGATTCCGCAGCAACATTACGATTGCTCCAACTTTAAGTTGTAGTCTGTGGGATGGCATTTCTGATGGCGTAACACTATTTAAAAATTCAACTGGATAATGCTCTCATTCATCTTCATTGTCTACATCCACGGAATCATCACTTTTGTACAATTTATACTCTCCAGGCATTCTATCCATCACACGGGAATTTAGCAGAGCTACGTCATCATTCTTGGGACAGAGAATTGCATAGGAAGAGGCCCTCTCAACACTGCTTTGGTTGTTCACATCAATTTCAACACGTTGTCCAAAAACATCAGTTACGATGCAGTTAGTGCACAACATGTCTTCTGGTATTTCAATAATGTCTTCTCCAAGGTTATATTCATTGCTAAGTTCACCATTACCAAGTTTAAGAAGCCAGTTGCTGTACTCTGGGTCAGAAGATCGCATGTTGTTAATTAGTTGGAGTTTATTAAACTCTTTCCAAAGGTCAGACATTTTTAAGGTGGACTCGATAATATTTGTTCTTGTTCCATTTGGTACAACTGGAAGGCATTGCCTAAAATCTCCGCCAAGGACAAAAACTTTACCTCCAAAAGGAATTTCATTTTTTTCTGCAACATTTGTAGTCATAACTTCACGTAGAAGTCTGTCAATTAAGCTTAAAGCATATTTGGGTGCCATGGTGCACTCATCAAGTATCAAAAGATTTGCACTGTTTAACTGTTTTCCTGCAAATGTGTCTTGTTTGATTCTGGAGCCGGAGATTTCATTGACTGGAACTGGTATCCCAAAGAGTGAATGCATAGTGCGACCTCCTCGTAAAAGGTTTGCTGCAATACCTGTTGTAGCTGATGGCAATACGACTTTTCCCAACCCTCTAACGTGATGCATTAAAACTTCATAGAGGTATGTTTTACCGCTGCCTCCAGCACCGTCAATAAAGAAACATTTTGGCGTTGGATCGGCTTGGTTTTCTACAGCGCTCACAATAGTGTCATATGCAATCCGTTGTTGTTGATTTAAGGAGTTTTTCTTCTGTGTGTTGCCAACAATAATTCATAAGCTTCGTCATACTCTTGAATTTGTGTAACTTGACTTGCAGGCTGTGGCAAATTAAAGTCTGAAAACGTTTTTCCATGCAGTAGTAGGACATTTTGTACATCTTGCAAGGCATAAGATTCACAATTTTGAGAATTTCCACTTTTGTTGTGAAGACGTAAGCAGTAATCTTCAATTATATGTTCTTTGAAATTTGTCCAAAGTTGAGCCGGATTTGTAGGCGGTCCAAACACACAAATGTAGACAAACAATTCATGAAGTTTCTTAGGTATATGTAGGGTAACTGCATCTTCTAAAGTAAGCGTCCACATAGTATCATCCAATAGAAGTCCTAAAGCCAAAGCTGCAGCTTTAAATGTATCGTGCAATACTCCATTAACTGTTTTCAAATCTTCGTAACTTCTAGCTCCTTTGACATGCAGTAGTAACAGCCGAAGGCAATTTCTTTCTTGATCTTTGACACTAACAGTATACATGCGTCCAATTATTCTGCTAAGTCCTCGTTGTCTTGGCTTCCAAGTTTTATTCCAAACGTAATGCTCTGGAATCTCTCGATACAAATACTGCCTTGCGTTTTCGTCATGTTGGTTCAGCAAAAACAATTACATTAATGTTGACGTTGTGCTTAAAGTTTTTGAGACATCTTCGACTTGAGCATTTTCAAAGAAATAAAGCTGCTGTTGATTTGGTAAATGAATAGCTAAACGTATAATGGCATGGGACTGTGAATGCATTGGAAATGCAAATATTCTCCAAGCTGCTTCTGGAGCACTGACATATCTTGAGTCAACAAAACGTGATGATTCATCGTCATTGACTGTTTTCTATTGTATTTCGACGTTAGCTTTGTCATGCCCCTTGTAGATGTACTTGAAAAGATATTTAACACTTTTTATTGAAGCGCAGATTTCAACGTTGATGTGACAGTTGTAGCGTTTTAATAAGTAGGGGTTGTATAGAAATATCCATGAGTTATTTATAATCTTTTTGTTGAGTACAATGTTATCAATCAATTGTCGCCGGTAGGAAGGGTAGCCATCCAAATCTTTAACAGTGTGCTGTTTCAACTGCTTTGGAAACCCTTTTGTACACTTTCCGTTTTCCATGCATGGACTTTTTGGATTTGCTACACCGCATGGGCCATGAACCATATTACAGATTACAATATTATACAATTCATGATACATTTCTTGGTTAGGAATTTCAGCCCACACTATGTTGTCAATTTCGTCCTCCGTGCGAAACTTGGAATCCGCGTCTAAAATAATTAGTATATGCGCATGTGGGAGGCCTAGTTTCTGAAACTCTATGACGTGTACCATTGCTACGACTGTTCCAAAAAGCCCATTTTTGATGTCTTTAAAAAGGCTGTTGAGTTTTAGTCGAAATACGCGTGCAACTAAGTCCGGTCTGTGTTCAACTTGCTGCCAGGGTTGTAGATTTTCGGTAATTTCCGGCCATTTAGGATTACAGGTCATTATTAAAAAAATGTCAGGTCTTCCATACTTTGTTACTATTGCCATTGCATCTTGATAACGCTGTTGCATGTTGCGGGGGCTACCTTCAAATGACGACGGGAGAATTACTGTTTTTCCAATTGGAATTCCTTTTTGAATGGATTGTTTTTGCAAATGTTCTTGAAGAACACAGTAGTCTTCAACTTTAAGTTGTTTTTGGTTCATTCATATGAAATTGAGCCGATTAGCTTCAATTTTAACGTATGCGTCGACTAAGTACTGTTGTGTCAGTTTCCCACCGTTTAAAATAGGATTGAAGTAATTTCGGACAGAGAGAAGAAAACTGTAGTACTGTAGTTGTGTAATTCTTCTTGAAGTTCCTTGCTGGTGTAGGTTTTCATGCCACCCTTGATCACCGCTTGGAAAGAATAGCGGATACAGAAGAGCATCAGTGTTGTTGTGTAAAATGCTAATTCGTTGTGTTTTAGGAACGAAAGGTTTGGTTTGGTCTGGCTTAAGATGGACTAATATATCCCTTTGAAAAGGAGGCTCTCCATCATCGTTTTGAAAAACAACTGCGACCTCACTTACACGTGGTTTGTTGTAACATCGGGGATCTTGTTGACGTTCTTGTTTAATGGCCATGATAATAGAAGGCATTTCTATTCCATTTTGTATATCTCTCTGTTCCTCCTCAGCTTCGACGTCTTTTAGCATGCGATATGCGGCAGCAAATGGGCTAATTGTTTGTAAATGTATGGCAATTAGGTTCATCAGTTCTGCATTACACTTTTCATTTTCTTGTAGGTTCATCCTTTGTTCTGTAGCCTCATTTGGATCAAAGATATATAATTGTGCAAATTTTGGTGGTTGTCCTAGTGCTGGGTGAAGTGTTCCAGTGCGGTGGTAGATCTGACCATGAATTTTAAAACAATACGGTCCGAATCCAGGGGGCGGTGCAATTTTGGCACCAAATGAAGAGCAAACGCATGAGAACTGTTGATACTTCTGATATTTTCCATAACATTTCTACTGTGTTCATGCGTTCCTTTCATTAACTGCTCAAACAAATCTGAGTAGTGACATCTTGGTAGCATAACTTTTCCTTTTTGGCAGCATTGAGTAAACTGATTGTCAGATGATTTTTCCTCGATGAAATTCAGAGAGTCGCATTTAGAACAAACTACATTCATATTCCCACAGTAGTGTTGAATAATTATAGTTTCATTGTCTGTTACGTAACGTGCAAGTTGTTGAATGTTCTGCTGGGTTTGCCTTAGTTGGTAGAGCATTCGTTTTTGATAAATTTGGTGATCGTGTTGTTCTCGGTTTGTCCTTGATTCAGGAAATTCATTCAGCCGACATTGTCTATGGGATTTCGCATTGTGTTCCTGTCTAGCCGCAGTGTGTTGCGGTGTTTCCCGTTCCCGACGTTGTCTGTGAGATTCCGCATCCTGGGCTTGTCTGGCGGCAGTGTGTTGTGGTGTCTCCTGTTTCCGACGTTGTCTGTGAGATTCCGCATCCTGGGCTTGTCTGGAGCCAGTGTGTTGTGGTGTCTCTTGTTCCTGACGTTGTCTGTGAGATTCCGCATCCTGGGCTTGTCTGGCGGCAGTGTGTTGTGGTGTCTCCTGTTCCCGACGTTTTCTGTGAGATTCCGCATCCTGGGCTTGTCTGCCGGCGGTGTGTTGTGGTGTCTCCTGGTCCCGACGTTTTCTGTGAGCTTCCGCATCCTCGGCTTGTCTGGCGGCAGTGTGTCGTGGTGTCTCCTGCTTCCGAATTTTTCTGTGAGCTTCCGCATCCTGGGCTTGTCTGCCGGCAGTGTGTTGTGGTGTCTCCTGTTCCCGGCGTTTTTGGTGAGATTCCGCATCCTGGGCTTGTCTGGCGGCAGTGTGTTGCGGTGTCTCTTGTTTCCGGCGTTTTTGTTGAGATTCCGCATCCTTGGCTTGTCTGGCGGCAGTGTGTTGTGGTGTCTCCTGTTCCCGGCATTTTTGGTGAGCTTGCCGCATCCTGGGCTTGTCTGGCGGCAGTGTGTTGCGGTGTTTCCTTTTCCCGGCGTTTTTGTTGAGCTTCCGCGTCCTGGGCTTGTCTGGCGGCAGTGTGTTGCGGTGTCTCCTGTTCCCGGCGTTTTTGGTGAGATTCCGCATCGTGGGCTTGTCTGGCGGCAGTGTGTTGCGGTGTCTCATGTTCCCGGCATTTTTGTTGAGATTCCGCATCCTGGGCTTGTCTGGCAGCAGTGTGTTGCGGTGTCTCCTGTTCCCGGCGTTTTTGGTGAGATTCCGCATCCTCAGCTTGTCTGGCGGCAGTTTGTTGCGGTGTCTCCTGTTCCCGGCATTTTTGGTGAGATTCCGCATCCTGGGCTTGTCTGGCGGCAGTGTCTTGCGGTGTCTCCTGTTCCCGGTGTTTTTGGTGAGATTCGGCATCCTGGGCTTGTCTGGTGGCAGTGTGTTGCGGTGTCTCCTGTTCTCGGCATTTTTGGTGAGGTTCCGCATCCTTGGCTTGTCTGGCGGCAGTGTGTTGTGGTGTCTGTTGCTCTCGACGTTGTCGTTTTCTTGCTGCTTCTGCTGCTTTTCTGTCTTCCTCCATGGAGTATTTTCGCTTACGACCCATTATAAAACAGGAAGCGTAAAGAAGTATCTCTTCAGCGCGCTGTCACTGGCAGAACGTATTCAGTAAACCTGACAGAAGTCCCTCGCACAGTGTGACTGAAGTCCCTCGCACAGTGTGACTAAAGTCCCTCGCACAGTGTGACAGAAGTCCCTCGCACAGTGTGACTGAAGTCCCTCGCACAGTGTGAGTGAGAAAACATGCTCAGTACGTTATGAGCAGTTGGTGAGTCACATGACCACATGGGTGGAGTTAGCCCTGCTATCTCCCGAAGGTGGCGTACTTATTTGAAATCCTGCGGTAATTGCCCGGAGAGCGTGTTTAAATTTGGCGCGAAAATCGGTGATTGCTCGCGGGCGGCGTCCGTGACCAATCATAGAAGCGGGTTTTAAATCTCGCGCAAATATCGCTGATTGGTCGCGGCCGGGCGCCGCGACCAATCAGCGAGTCGTGTTACTAAGGACCGGACAGCGTGTTTAAATTTTGCCTTAAAATCGCTGATTGGTCGCGGCAGGAGGGCGCGACCAATCAGCGAATTGTATTAGTGAGGACCGGGGAGCGGCGCTCCCTGTGCGGCTACTTCCGCTGCGAGAAGACGGGAGATGAGCCGCTCCCCGGTCCTCCCTTGACACCCTATCCGCTGATCTCCCGACAGTAGCCGCATGGTGTTTACTAAGGACTGGACATTTGTGTCCAAAATCGCTGATTGGTCGCGGGCAGCGTCCGGGACCAATCAGCACAGCAGTGTTTAAATGTGTCGGCAAGATCGCTGATTGGTCGCGGGCAGAGTCCGCGAGCAATCAGCACAGGAGTGTTTAAATGTGTCGGCAAGATCGCTGATTGGTCGCGGGCAGAGTCCGCGACCAATCAGCACAGGAGTGTTTAAATGTGACACCAAAATCACTGATTGGTCGCGGGAAGTGACCGCGACCAATCAGCACAGCAGTGTTTAAATGTGTCGGAAAGATCGCTGATTGGTCGCGGGAAGCGTCCCTGACCAATCAGCACAGCAGTGTTTAAATGTGTCGGCAAGATCGCTGATTGGTCGCGGGAAGCGGCCGCGACCAATCAGCACAGCGGTGTTTACATTTTTCGCCAAGATCACTAATTGGTCGCGGCCGGCGAATCGTATTGGTGAGGACCAGGGAGCGGAATCGTATTGGTGAGGACCGGGGAGCGTCGCTGCCTGTGCGGCTACTTCCGCTGCGAGAAGCCGGGAGATGAGCGGCTGCTCGCAACAGAAGTAGCCGCACATGCAGCGACGCTCCCCGATCCTCCCTTGACACCCTCCCTGGTCCTCCCTTGACACCCTAGCCGCATGGAGGTCAGTGGCACCGCCGGTCGGGGTCCTTCTGCTGCTAGCGATCGGGAGATGAGCGCCTCGCGCCGGTCATCTCCCGGCTGCATCGCCGCTGACCTCCGTCCTGCAGATGAGCCGCTAACGGCCGCAATCTTTTTCTCAAATCCCGCATCGCTGATTGGCCGCGGCCGGACCAATGAGCGATGTGGGATTTCCTGGACAGACAGACAAACAGACAGACAGACAGAAAGACAGACAGACGGGATAAGACGATTATATATATAGATGAGGTGCACAACAGACCCCTATATAAAGCATGATGCCCCTCCTAACCACCCCATTAAATTAGATGTCCCTCTTAATCACCCCATACAGTATGAAGGTCACCACGTAGTATAATGTACCCCATAGACCTCCACACAGTATAATGTCCACCACAGCCCCCATACAAGATGAAGATCCCCCACAGACCCCTATATTGTATGATGGTTGCCCCAAACAGCCTCCCATATACAATGATGGTCCCCCACAAACAGCCCTCATATAGTATGATGGTCCCCCACAAACAGCCTCCATATAGTATGATGATCCCCCACAAACAACCCCCATATAGTATTATGGTCCCCCACAAATATCCCCCATATAGTATTATTGTTCCTCACAAACGAACCCATGTAGTATTATGGTCGCCCACAAACAACCCCCATATAGCAGGATGATTCCCCACAAAAAGCCCCCATATAGCAGGATGATCACCCACAAAGAGTCCCCATGTAGTAAGATGGTCCCCCACAAACAACACCCTATAGCAGGATAATACCCCACAAACAACCTCCATATAGCAAGATGATCCCCCACAAACAGTACCCATGTAGTATGATGTTCCCCCACAAACAGCCCCCATATAGTATGATGGTTCCCCACAAACAGCCCCCATGTAGTATGATGGTCCCTCACAAATGCCCCCCCCCATATAGCAGGATGATCCCCCACAAACAGCCCCATGTAGTATGATGGTCCCCCACAAACAGCCCCATGTAGTATTATGTTTCCCCACAAACAGCCCCCATATAGTATTATGTTTCCCCACAAACAGCCACCATATAGTATTATGGTCCCCCACAAATAGCCCCCATACAGCAAGATGATCCCCCACAAACAGCCCCCATGTAGCATTATGGTCCCCCACAAACAGCCCCTATATAGCAGGATGATCCCCCACAAACAGCTCCCCATATAGCAGGATGATCCCCCACAAACAGCCCCCATAAAGCATGATGGTCCTCCACAAACAGCCCCCATATAGCAGGATGATCCCCCACAAACAGCCCCCATATAGTATGATGGTTCCTCACAAACAGCCCCCATGTAGTATGATGGTTCCACACAAACAGCCCCCATGTAGTATGATGGTCTCCCACAAACAGCCCCCATATAGCAGAATCATCCCCCACAAACAGCCCCTATATAGTATTATGGTTCCCCACAGCACACAAAAATAAAAAAATCTTTATACTCCTTATATATACTACTGTCTCCTCATCCTCCTCAGCGTCCATCACCTCTTCTGTCCCGTCTCTCAGTGGACGCTGGCGGTGCGATGTAGTGACGTCATCGACCGCCGACATCACCTGCATGCAATGGCCTCCAGCAAGCTCCCGGCTGAAGGGATGCCCGCGGCCCGCCTGCGCAAGTAACCTGCGCTGCGTGTGAAGCGATGCCCGCGGCCTGTCTGAGTAAGTGACGGAGTCTTCGGCTCTGTGCTTCATCACAATTGCTAATAGTAGGACTGGCCCATCTGGCATTTGCCAGAACTGCCAGATAACCAGTCCGGCCCTGCTTTCAAATTAAAACTCCCTCCATCTTTTCACATTCCAAATGTATTCCATAAATCACTGCTAAAAGAGTTTGTCCCTTCGGTTTTGTCTCCTTCATCTCCGCCTCTGCCAGTTTCTGTCAATGACAGTTTGGAGTTTGAAGTACAAAAGATTGTTGATTCTTGGAAAGTCCGTAATTCCATCCAGTACCTCATTCACTGGAGAGGTTACGGACCAGTGGAGAGATTCTGGGCCCCTGCACAAGCTGTAAATGCCGATCGTCTTCCATTGCAGGTTTCCTGAGAAACCTGAGGGTACAGTGACCCCCTTTAGAAGAGGGGGTACTGTCGCTATTCCTTCGGTCAGTGAGTGAATGTTTTGCTGTCCTATGGAAACTAGGTCATGTTGAGGTGTCAAATGTTTTGATTGACAGCTCAGCTGTCCAATTTTGTGATGGGCATGCTGAGTAGAGGTGAGTGAATATGTTCGGAAAACATTTGCCAATATCAAATTCGGCAAGAAAATTGCACATTTGGATTCATGATCGGACCCCCAAGCGTTTTTACTAAAAATCTGCAAAATTTGGCCAAAGTGCGGTAAATGATTGTGTTTCCACTAGTGTATTTTTTTAGGATTTTGGCTAGGATACTGGTGCTGTATGATGAGTAGGGGGGCGTGTTTGATGAAGGGAGGGGGTGGGGAGAGGTCTGAAAAGCCGACTGTTATTCTTAATTTTTTTTTTTTCTTAACTTATTGTGTGGATATTCCGGCAGCAGGAACGGAAGCTTCCCAGGCTACTAATATCAGCCCCCAGCTGAATACCTAGCCTTTACTAGCTATTAAAATGGGGGACCCCCCCCAAAAAAATGACGTGGGGTCCCCCCTATTTTAATAGCTAGCAAAGGCTATGCAGACAGCTGGGGGCTGATATTAATAGCCCAGGAAGGGTGCCATGAATATTGGCCCCCTCCCAGGCTAGAAACACCAGCTGTCAGCCGCCCCAGAAATGGCGCATCCATAGGATGCGCCAATTCTGGCACTTAGCCTCGCTCTTCCCACTGCCCTGTAGCGGTGGCAGTGGGGTAATAGGGCTGGGGTTGATGTCAGCTTATAATGCCAGCTGACATCAAGCCCAAGTTAGTAATGGAGAGGCGTCTATAAGACACCCCCATTACTAACCCCATAGTCAAAGTTAAAAAAAACACAAACACCCAGAATAAAGTCCTTTAATTGAAATAAAGACACAATTCTTTATTGTTCTAAATTAAATCATACTTACCATCTCGCCCATTCCAGCTGAAGCCAATGTCTTCTGCAATAAAAATAAAATAATAAAGCAACATCATCCTTACCTTTCCATGGTTCCCACGACGGCTTCAGCTCTGCTACATTCACATAACAGGCTGGATCACAGCAGAACGCTGCCATCTAGCTTGCCATGCCTCACACACTGAGAAGAGCAGGCATGCTTGCGCTCCTCAGTGTCTCGCTGTGACGGCATAAAGATGAGCCGAGTTCATGTCCAATGAACTCAGCTCACCTCAGGCACGTCACTGACAGCGTGGGAAAATTCTCCTGCACTCAGCGCTTCAGCGTGAGAATTCTCCCACGCTGTCAGTGACGTGCATGAGGTGAGCTGAGATCATTGGACATGAACTCACCTCATGCACGTCACTGACAGCGTGGCAAAATTCTCACGCTGAAGCGCTGAGTGCAGGAGAATTTTCCCACGCTGTCAGTGACGTGCATGAAGTGAGCTGAGTTCATTGGACATGAGCTCACCTCATGCACGTCACTGACAGCGTGGGAGAATTCTCACGCTGAAGCGCTGAGTGCTGGAGAATTTTCCCACGCTGTCAGTGACGTACATGAGGTGAGCTGAGTTAATTGGACATGAACTCGGCTCATCTGGATGCCGTCACAGCGAGACACTGAGGAGCGCAAGCATGCCTGTGCTTCTCAGTGTCTGCGGCATGGCAAGCTGGATGGCAGCGCTCTGCTGCGGTCCAGCCTGTCATCTCGATGTAGGAGAGCTGAAGCTGTCGTGGGAACCATGGAAAGGTAAGGATGATGTTGCTTCATTATTTTTCTTTTATTGCAGGAGATCGCTGGCTTCAGCTGGAATGGGCGTGATGGTAAGTATGGTTTACTTTAGAACAATAAAGAATTGTGTCTTTATTTCAATTAAAGCACTTTTTTCTGGGTGTTGTGTTTTTTTTAAATGCTTTACTAGAAATTCATGGTGGTCATGTCTAATATTGGCGTGACCCCATGAATTTCAGGCTTAGGGCCAGCTGATAATGCTAAGCTGGCCCTAACCCCTTTATTACCCAGTGAGCCACCGTATCAGGGCCCTGGATGAGTTGGGTACAGCGCCAGAAGATGGCGCTTCTATGAACGCGCCATTTTCCGGGGTGGCTGCGGACTGCAATTTGCAGTGGGGGGGGGGGGCAGAAAGCTTGGGCCTCCCTGCGCTGCGGATTCCAGCCCCCAGCTGCCTAGTTGTACCTGGCTGGACACAAAAATAGGGCGAAGCCCCACGTATTTTTTTTTTTTAATTATTTCATGAAATTCATGAAATAATTAAGAAAAAAACAGCTTCCCTATATTGTTGTGTCCGGCCAGGTACAAATAGGCAGCTGGTGGTTGGGGGCAGCCCGTTCCTGCCTGCTGTATCTGGCTGGACACAAATATAGTGCGAAGCCCCACGTCAATTTTTTTTTAATTATTTCAGGAAATTCATTAAATAACTAAAAAAAAATTGACGTGGAGCTTCGCACTATATTTGTGTCCAGTCAGGTACAGCAGGCAGGAACGGGCTGCCCCCAACCACCAGCTGCCTATTTGTACCTGGCCGGACACAACAATATAGGGAAGCCCTTTTTTTTTATTATTTCATGAAATAATTTAAAAAAAATTGAAGTGGGGCTTCGCACTATATTTGTGTCCAGCCAGGTATAGCAGGCAGGAATGGGCTACCCCCAACCACTAGCTGCCTATTTGTACCTGGCCGGACACAACAATATAGGGAAGCCGTTTTTTTCTTAATTATTTCATGAATTTCATGAAATAATTAAAAAAAAAAATACGTGGGGCTTCGCCCTATTTTTGTGTCCAGCCAGGTACAACTAGGCAGCTGGGGGCTGGAATCTGCAGCGCAGGGAGGCCCAAGCTTTCTGGGCCCCACCCGCTGCAAATTGCAGTCCGCAGCCACCCCGGAAAATGGCGCGTTCATAGAAGCGCCATCTTCTAGCGCTGTACCCAACTCATCCAGGGCCCTGGTGCGGTGGCTCACTGGGTAATAAAGGGGTTAGGGTCAGCTTGGCATTATCAGCTGGCCCTAAGCCCGAAATTCATGGGGTCACGCCAATATTAGACATGACCGCCATGAATTTCTAGTAAAGTATTTTTAAAAAAACACAACACCCAGAATAAAGTCCTTTAATTGAAATAAACACACAATTCTTTATTGTTCTAAATTAAACCATATTTACCATCACGCCCATTCCAGCTGAAGCCAACGATCTCCTGCAATAAAAGAAAAATAATAAAGCAACATCATCCTTACCTTTCGATGGTTCCCAGGACAGCTCCAGCTCTCCTACATCGAGATGACAGGCTGGACTGCAGCAGAAAGCTGCCATCCAGCCTGTCATCCAGCAGACACTGAGAAGCGCAGGCTTGCTTGCGCTCCTCAGTGTCAGGCTGTGACGACATCCAGATGAGCCGAGGTCATGTCCAATGAACTCAGCTCACCTCATGCACGTCACTGACAGCGTGGGAAAATTCTCCTGCGCTCAGCGCTTCTGCAGTGTAGCGTCGGCGTCCCTGCCCTCTGCTAGGCAGGGACGCTGTTCCCCTCACCTCTCTGCTCCGAGCCCGGCGTCCTCCTCCCGCTCTGCTGGCAGCGCGCGCTCCTTCCCGGCCACTGTGCTTAGGGCGCGCGCGCGCGCTCCCTCCCTCTTAAAGGGGCCGCGCGCGCCGTCCTAAGGAGTCCCCGGCCAATGGCCGGAGAACTTCACCATATATAAGGCACCTCCTCCAAAATGGAGGTGCCCGAGCAATGTTGTTGCACTGTTCACTACTCTGCTTCAGCCCTCAGGTCCCGTTGCCAGTTACCTGCCTGATTCCTGCCAGAGTCCTGCCAGTTTGCTGTCTGTTTCCTGCCTGATATTCCTGCTACCTGCTTGCTAGCCTGAGGTCCGACGGTCTGCCTTCCTACTCCTGTCAGTCTGTCTATGGACCAGCTTGGCCGCTCACCTGGGAGCGCACATCTGCTACCTGCCTGCTAGCCTTCCTGGAGGCTCTGCCGTCACGTGCTGTGACCACCTTCTATTCCAGAGACTCCTGCCCGCTCACCTGGGAGCGCACATCTGCTACCTGCCTGCTAGCCTTCCTGGAGGATCCGCCGTCACGTGCTGTGACCACCTGCTATTCCAGAGACTCCTGCCCGCTCACCTGGGAGCGCTCCTCCGCTACCTGCCTGCTTGCCTACCTGGAGGCTCCGCCGTCACGTGCTGTGAACACCTGCTATTCCAGAGACTCTTGCCCGCTCACCTGGGAGCGCTCATCTGCTACCTGTCTGTTGGTCTTCCTAGAGGCTCCGCCGTCACATGCTGTGACCACCCGATTATCCAGAGACTCTCGCCTGCTCACCTGGGAGCTCACGTCTATCATCTGCCGCCACAGGTCGTACCAATCCTTTACCCAGAGACTGCCCCGGTCACTTGCCGTGACCTCCTGCCCGTTCATCCAGAGACTGCCCCGGTCACTTGCCGTGACCTCCTGCCCGTTCATCCAGAGACTGCCCCGGTCACTTGCCGTGACCTCCTGCCCGTTCATCCAGAGACTGCCCCGGTCACTTGCCGTGACCTCCTGTCCGTTCATTCAGAGACTGTCCCAGTCACCTGCTGTGACTGCCTGCCCGTCTACCCTGGTCGCCACCCGCTCCCTTACAAGGACCGCCCCCTTGTATAGTAGCTCAGAGGTTCCGCCTCCCAGACCCGTTACAGTTTGCTCAGGCCATGGAACCCGGTGGCACCCAAGCTCCCTCGCTCTCGGACCTCTGTCATGAACTGTCCCATCAGAGGTCCCAACAGGAGTCCATCCTGGGTCACCTGCGGAATGTCAATTCTCGCCTGGACACTCTGACTGCTCCACCAGCAACCACCGCCAGTGCCATGACTCGCAACCCGGCAGCTCCGCTGCCCACCAATACCATGGTATCCTACCCCGGACCCCGGCTTTCTGCACCTCCTCGCTTCGGAGGCGACTCCGCCCAGGCTCGGGGCTTCATAAATCAGTGCACCCTGCACTTTGAACTCCTGTCCCACCAGTTTAACTCCGACCGGGCCAAAATTGCCTTCATCATGTCCCATCTCACCGGGGAGGCCCTGGCCTGGCTAAATCCTCTATGGGAGAGAGGAGACCCCCTGGTGTCCGACTTGCCTGCCTTTCTCATGGCTTTCCGGAAAGTCTTCGACGAACCCGGCGGAAGACCTCATCCGCATCATCTCTGCTACGCCTCCGTCAGGGAAATCTCACCGTGGGCCAATATGCCATACGGTTCCGTACCCTTGCCTCGGAGCTGGCCTGGGATAACGACGCTCTGGTATCCGTCTTCTGGGAGGGTCTGTCCGGCCGTATTAAAGATGAACTTGCCGGTCGGGACATTCCTACCACTCTCGATGACCTAATAACTCTTGCCACCCGGATTGACCTACGGTTCCAGGAGCGTGCCAAAGAGGTCACCCGTGAGAGGAGGTTTCCACGTCTAGCTCCTACTTTTCAGAAATCCGTCTCTCCCCAGGTACACTCTCCTGAGTCTATGCAGGTCGACCAGACCAAGATGGTCAAAACCCGTCAGGACTTACGCCGTGCCGAAGGGAGCTGCTTCTACTGTGGCAGTAAGGAGCACCGGATCCGTACCTGCCCGGAGAAGTCGGGAAACGCCTGTGTCTAGGTTCGCTCAGAGAGGTCAACCTAGACAAGAATAAATCCTCTCCATCTCTGCTACTGTCAGTCTCTATTATCTGCGGGGAGAATCGTTATTTCGAACTAGCCCAACTTGACTCTGGAGCGGCCGGGAATCTTATCTCACAGTCCCTGGTAGAAAAATACCGCATTCCCACCAAACCTCTGGCTGTACCATTATCTGTCGCTGCTGTGGATGGGGGCCTCTTACCACGTCCCATCCAACTCATCACCGAATCCGTAACTCTGCAGGTGGGAATGCTGCATTCTGAGAGCATCTCTTTTCATGTTCTGCCTGGACTCTCTCACGCCCTCTTACTAGGTCTACCTTGGCTCCAGAGACATGCACCCGTGCTTGACTGGCAGACCGGAGAAGTCCTTCGCTGGGGACAGGACTGTCATAAGACTTGTTTGGTTCCTGTTCATCCCGTCCGTCCTTCTCCTACCCCAACTAATCTACCTGGACTTCCGATTCCCTATTGGTCATTTGCTGATGTCTTTAATAAAAAGGAGGCAGAGACATTACCCCCTCATAGACCATACGATTGTCCTATCGACCTGTTACCCGGTACTACTCCACCCCGTGGGCGTATTTACCCATTGTCCACTGCTGAGACCCGGTCGATGTCCGAATATATTGAGGAGAATTTGGCCAGGGGATTCATCCGGAAATCTACCTCCCCGGCGGGAGCAGGCTTCTTCTTCGTAAAAAAGAAGGACGGCTCTCTCCGTCCCTGTATAGACTATAGAGGCCTTAACCAGATCACGGTGAAGAATAAGTACCCCCTTCCGCTCATTCCAGAATTATTTGATCGCCTGAGGGGGGCTAGAGTCTTCACCAAACTGGACCTCCGTGGGGAGTACAACCTGGTCCGTATCCGTCAAGGGGATGAATGGAAGACTGCATTCAACACCCGGGACGGCCACTATGAATATCTGGTAATGCCCTTTGGTCTCTGTAACGCTCCTGCAGTCTTTCAAGAGTTGGTCAATGACATCTTCCGGGACCTTCTCTACTCCTGCGTTGTGGTGTACCTGGACGACATCTTGGTCTTCTCTCCGGATCTCCAGACTCACCGGAGGGACGTTCGTCAGGTCCTGCTCAGGCTCAGGCAGAACCACCTCTTCGCTAAATATGAGAAGTGCCTCTTTGAGCAGACCTCGCTTCCGTTTTTGGGCTACATTATTTCTCAGACCGGCCTACGAATGGATCCAGAGAAACTGTCTGCCATCGAGAAATGGCCCCGACCGGAGGGGTTGAAGGCCATTCAGCGGTTCCTGGGCTTCGCCAACTACTACCGCCTCTTCATACCGCACTTCTCTTCCCGGACTGCCCCAATTTCCGCGTTCACCCGTAAGGGTACTAATCCCAAAGATTGGCCGCCCGAAGCAGAGGAGGCCTTTCTTTCCTTAAAACAGGCCTTCTCTTCCGCCCCGGTGCTGCATCGCCCGGACGGCTACAAGCAGTTCTTTCTGGAGGTTGACGCCTCCTCCTCTGGAGCCGGAGCTGTACTTACTCAAAAATCTTCTTCCGGGAGGATGGTAACTTGCGGCTTCTTCTCCAAACTCTTCTCCTCTTCTGAGCGCAATTATTCCATAGGAGACCGAGAGTTATTGGCCATCAAGCTGGCATTGGAGGAGTGGCGTTACCTACTCGAGGGGGCTCTTCATCCGGTAATAATTTACACTGACCACAAGAACTTGGCTTATCTCCAGCATGCCCAGAGACTTAATCCGCGCCAAGCCCGGTGGTCCTTGTTTTTTGCTCGCTTTGATTTTGTTCTACATTTTCGCCCGGCTGACAAGAACATCAAAGCAGACGCCTTGTCCCGATCCTTTCTGGTATCTGATCTCGAGGAAGAACCTAAACATATCATCGATCCCGCCAGAGTAATGCAGGTGGCTCCCGTGAGTCTAAATCATCTCCCTCCCGGTAAGACGTTCGTATCGGTACCTGATCGGGAGAAGATCCTTCACTGGGGTCATTCGTCTAAACTAGCTGGCCACGCCGGTCAGAAAAAGACCCTCCAGCTTATTTCCCGGCACTACTGGTGGCCTAACCTACGCAAGGATGTAATAGACTTTGTTTCTGCCTGTGTGTCCTGTGCCCGCAACAAAGTTCCGAGACACCTGCCAGCCGGTCGCCTTCTTCCTCTGCCAGTACCTGCTGCCCCCTGGCAGCATATAGCGATGGACTTCATAACTGATCTTCCCGTCTCTGCCGGTTGTACGGTCATTTGGGTGGTCGCTGACCGCTTTTCCAAGATGGCTCACTTCATTCCCCTGCCAGGCCTCCCGTCTGCACCCGAGCTGGCTAAAGACTTTATCCGCCACATCTTCCGTCTTCATGGCCTGCCCCGTCACATCGTGTCGGATCGTGGGGTACAGTTCACTTCCCGTTTCTGGAGAGCCACTTGTAAATTGCTAGACGTCACCCTGGACTTCTCCGCTTACCACCCACAGTCTAATGGTCAAGTGGAGCGGATCAATCAGATCCTGACCAGTTACCTCCGGCACTTCGTTAATGCCCACCATTCTGACTGGGTGGATCTCCTGCCATGGGCCGAATTCTCGTACAACAATCACGAGAGCGAATCTTCCTCCAAATCCCCGTTTTTTGTAGTCTTCGGTCAGCATCCTCGGATCCCGTTTCCCGTCTCCACCTCGGTGGACAATTCGGCTGCGGAATCTCTTGTTAACAAATTTTCCTCCACATGGGAGAGTACCCGGTCCGCACTCCTTCTGTCTTCCGAGCGTATGAAAAGACATGCTGACAAAAAACGTCTGGATCCTCCTCAATTCCGTCCAGGGGATAAGGTCTGGCTCTCGTCCAAGTATGTCCGGCTCAAGATTCCTTCCTATAAGTTAGGGCCTCGGTTCATCGGTCCTCTGGAGGTCATCAGTCAGATCAACCCGGTGGCCTATAAATTGAAACTCCCGGCCAACTTGCGGATCCCTAACTCCTTCCATGTATCTCTCCTCAAACCTGTGGTACTTAACTCTTTTTCCAAGTCTACAGGCACGCCTCCTGCTCCGGTTTCCGCTGAAAATGAATTTGAGGTAGAGAACATTCTGGCCACCAAAAGGGTAAGAGGGAAGACCTTTTTTCTAGTAGATTGGAAGGGGTTTGGTCCTGAAGAGAGAACGTGGGAGCCCCGGGAGAACATCCATGCCCCTCTCATCCTTGCTAAATTTCTGTCTGGCCTAAAAAAGGGGGGGCCTAAAGGGGGGGGTACTGTAGCGTCGGCGTCCCTGCCCTCTGCTAGGCAGGGACGCTGTTCCCCTCACCTCTCTGCTCCGAGCCCGGCGTCCTCCTCCCGCTCTGCTGGCAGCGCGCGCTCCTTCCCGGCCACTGTGCTTAGGGCGCGCGCGCGCTCCCTCCCTCTTAAAGGGGCCGCGCGCGCCATCCTAAGGAGTCCCCGACCAATGGCCGGAGGACTTCACCATATATAAGGCACCTCCTCCAAAATGGAGGTGCCCGAGCAATGTTGTTGCACTGTTCACTACTCTGCTTCAGCCCTCAGGTCCCGTTGCCAGTTACCTGCCTGATTCCTGCCAGAGTCCTGCCAGTTTGCTGTCTGTTTCCTGCCTGATATTCCTGCTACCTGCTTGCTAGCCTGAGGTCCGACGGTCTGCCTTCCTACTCCTGTCAGTCTGTCTATGGACCAGCTTGGCCGCTCACCTGGGAGCGCACATCTGCTACCTGCCTGCTAGCCTTCCTGGAGGCTCTGCCGTCACGTGCTGTGACCACCTTCTATTCCAGAGACTCCTGTCCGCTCACCTGGGAGCGCACATCTGCTACCTGCCTGCTAGCCTTCCTGGAGGATCCGCCGTCACGTGCTGTGACCACCTGCTATTCCAGAGACTCCTGCCCGCTCACCTGGGAGCGCTCATCTGCTACCTGTCTGTTGGTCTTCCTAGAGGCTCCGCCGTCACATGCTGTGACCACCCGATTATCCAGAGACTCTCGCCTGCTCACCTGGGAGCTCACGTCTATCATCTGCCGCCACAGGTCGTACCAATCCTTTACCCAGAGACTGCCCCGGTCACTTGCCGTGACCTCCTGCCCGTTCATCCAGAGACTGCCCCGGTCACTTGCCGTGACCTCCTGCCCGTTCATCCAGAGACTGCCCCGGTCACTTGCCGTGACCTCCTGCCCGTTCATCCAGAGACTGCCCCGGTCACTTGCCGTGACCTCCTGTCCGTTCATTCAGAGACTGTCCCAGTCACCTGCTGTGACTGCCTGCCCGTCTACCCTGGTCGCCACCCGCTCCCTTACAAGGACCGCCCCCTTGTATAGTAGCTCAGAGGTTCCGCCTCCCAGACCCGTTACATGCAGGAGAATTCTCTCATGCTCACCGCATGCGCAGGAGAATTCTCCCACGCTGTCAGTGACGTGCATGAGGTGAGCTGAGTTCATTGTCGGCTCATCTGGATGCCGTCACAGCCAGACACTGAGGAGCACAAGTATGCCTGCGCTTCTCAGTGTCTGCGGGATGACTGGCTGGATGGCAGCTTTCTGCTGCGGTCCAGCCTGTCATCTCGATGTAGCGGAGCTGGAGCTGTCCTGGGAACCATCGAAAGGTAAGGATGATGTTGCTTTATTATTTTTCTTTTATTGCAGGAGATCGTTGGCTTCAGCTGGAATGTGCGTGATGGTAAGTATGGTTTAATTTAGAACAAAAAAGAATTGTGTGTTTATGTCAATTAAAGGACTTTATTCTGGGTGTTTGTGTTTTTTTTTAACTTTGACTATGGGGTTAGTAATGGGGGTGTCTTATAGACGCCTCTCCATTACTAACCTGGGCTTGATGTCAGCTGGCATTATAAGCTGACATCAACCCCAACCCTATTACCCCACTGCCACCGCTACAGGGCAGTGGGAAGAGCGAGGCTAAGTGCCAGAATTGGCGCATCCTATGGATGCGCCATTTCTGGGATGGCTGACGGCTGGTGTTTCTAGCCTGGGAGGGGGCCAATATTCATGGCACCCTTCTTGGGCTATTAATATCAGCCCCCAGCTGTCTGCCTAGCCTTTGCTAGCTATTAAAATAGGGGGGACCCCACGTCATTTTTTTTGGGGTGGTCCCCCATTTTAATAGCTAGTAAAGGCTAGGTATTCAGCTGGGGGCTGATATTAGTAGCCTGGGAAGCTCCATGGGTATTACCCCCTTCCTAGGCTTCAAACATCTGCCCCAGCCGTCTGCTTAACCTCTGCAAGAGACTAAAAGTACAGTATAACTGTGTGAATTGCGAGTGAATTTCCAGTTACATAGAGAGATAGGTTTAGGGAGTAGGGACTAGATCTAATTGCAGCCCTTTTGAGGGCTAGGTTACAGCAGTTCATAGCACTTTTTGCCAGGCAGGTCAGTGCCAGTGCTGTGCAAGTGTTTTTCACAGCATTTGGCGAAATGTAGCTCAGCCAATCCTTTTGGGCCTGTAGCAGTGTCTGTTAGTCATTGGAGTAGCCTATCTGTGTTGCAAGCTACACCACCTGTGTATCTAATACCAATTTTTTTACTGCATCTAAGCCAGCCAATCCTTTTGGGCCTGTAGCAGTGTCTGGTAGTCAGTGGAGTAGCCCATCTGAAGCAAGCTACACCACCTGTGTATCTAATAACATTTTTTTACTGCATCTAACCCAGTAAATACTTTTGGGCATAGTAGTAGTGTCTCGTAGTCAGCAGAGTAGCCCACCTGTGAAGGAAGCTATACCGCCTGTGTATCTAATTCTAATTTTTTACTGCATCTAACCCAGGAAATCCTTTTGGGCTAGTAGCAGTGTCTGTTAGTCAGCGGAGTAACCCACCTGTGAAGGAAGCTACACCACCTGTGTATCTAATTCTAATTTTTTACTGCATCTAACCCAATAAATCCTTTTGGGCCTCGTAGCAGTGTCTGTTATTCAGCGTAGTAGCCCACCTGTGAAGGAAGGGCCGTGGCCACACCCACATGGGTGGACCTGGCCCGGGAAGCCACGCCTCCAGCGCACAGCAGCACAGTACTGCTCACGGTGGCCACTTCTACATGGGCGGGCCCCATCCGGGAAGCCACGCCCCCGGCACCCAGCAGCACAATGCGGCCCTCCGTGGCTACTCCCACATGGGTGAGGGAGTCCACGCCCCCCAAAAATGGCCACAAAGGGACCCCAAAGCCGACCCAGAGCTGGGTCTACTCTCGGGGGTCCCCGGTCCAGCGGCACCAATTCCCGGAGGCACTGCACCCCCCACCGTCACTCCCTTGGCCACAAAGAACTTGGCCACAGCAACTCCGGCGGCCGGCCCCAGGCTAGGCCACTCCCCCTTGGCATCCACCGGCGGTGCAGCCCCCAGTGCGAACCCATTACTGGGCCCCTGCGCCGGGGGCCCCGACTTTGCCACGGACCCTGCCGGGGGAGCAGCCCCACCACCTTCCTTTTACGAACCGGCTCTGCCGGAGTCGCCGGCCCCGTACTTTTTGCCCTGCCAGATGCCTTACCGGGTGCCTAGGTCCCCAAAAGCGATCCAGACTTTTTAATAGATCTGTGAGTGAGGGACCCAGGCACTTTCCCAGCACACGACGCCGGAGATGCGGCCCCAGCTGCCGGTGTGCCGCCAGCAGTGCTGACAGCAGCAGCATTTACGCTCACCACCCCCCGCACGCCAGCAGGCACACCAGGTGCTAGGCCAGCCCCCTCTCTCACAGGGTACCCAGCCTGAGCCCCACCATGGTTTTTGCCTGCTGCCGGGCCGCCCTCCGTGCCATGCTCCATGTCAGATACATCCGACACACCACCTTCATTTCTGCAAACAGAGGCGGCGCTCTGCGTGCCATGGCCTATAGTCTCCCTGCTTCCTCGCTGCGGACCCACAACAGGGCCTGAGCCAGGGTGGGTAGCGGGTGCCACACAATGGGACCGGGGGGCCCCAGAGAAGGGGACAAACAGAAATTTACGTGCAACAGATGATGTTTTTTTTTCTTTGCCTTCTTTGCTTTCCTCTTCATCCCCCTCCCGGTTGCCTCTTCCTCGCAGATCTCATCCCCGAACATCAGCTGATTAAAACGTACCGGGGACTCAATCTGCCGGATCTGCTTCATGACGAGGCAGCCCCCCTCATTGCTGCTACTACCACCCTCCTCATCCTCCCCCTCACTCCCGCTGCCCTCTGAAGGGCTAGAATCAGACGGGAGAGCCATCTGCTCGGGGGCTATCCCGCTATGTGATGCCTGGAGATCACTTACCAGGCCACCAGATGGCGGGTAGGGCGCGACCTCCTCATCGCAGTCGTCTTCCTCCTCCTCATCCTCCACCACCACCACCTGGCTGGAGCTCCGTGACCCCTCCAGAGATCCACCGGCCATGGCTCTGAACCGGTCATCATTCTCAATTTTTTCTCGGAATGGCCCGCCAGGATGGTACACCGCCGATTCTCCACCTCCTGAATGGTTTTCTTGATCTTCCGGACCGCGGCGGATAGCTCAAGCTTTTTGCTGCTAGATGCCCTTTCGGACCTCTCCTGAGTTACCCTCAACTCCCCCCAGAGGGATTTTAGCTTCCTAGAGGCGTCCTCATATTCACAGAGGTGCGCATGGATGCGGGAGCCATAGCTGACCATGGACTCCTTCACTACCTTGGTGCCCCAATCAAGGGGCACCGCTGCAGCACCCCTGCTCGTCCTCGGCCTACCTCCGGGGGAGGAGCCGCCGCGGCCATGGCCTCGGGGGTCCCTCTGGTTTTCATGCCGGACCCCTTGCCTTTTCTGGACCTGGTCATCCCAGCCGCGATGGTATTCCTCCCGCCCCCCGCCGGCTTGGACCGGGGGGCAGGAGCAGGGGGCCCAGCCCTGGAGGCCAATCCCAGGACAAGCCTGCTTTCCTGGGAAGGGGGCAGACAGAAGTCCCAGATGGAAAAACAAACCTCCCTTCCCAGGATCTCTCTCAGCAAACGCCACACACAGCAGCACACGGCAGGTAGGCTCCTCCTCTTCCACTTCCTGTTACCGCGGCTGCTGGTAGCAGACTTGCCCTCCAATAGATCCTTGTAAAAGGATTTAAAGTGTACTCATTCAAATTACAGAGCCAATTTAAATTGCAAAGCTTAGACCTGCTTCCACCGCGGGGGGTCTCGACCCACCAGTGGACAGGCACCAGTATTGGGAGAGGGGGGCTGGCCGTCAGGGTCCACCGCGGCTCTGGCACAAACCCGGCGACACGGAGGTTGCACGGGCAGGAACGGCGTAGTCCCTCTGCCCGCTCGCGCCCGTAACCTCAAAAGGATGCGCAAGCGGCTTTTCTTCCCAGGGCTTATCCCCACCCAGCAGGAACGTGGGGGAACTCAGGTCGGCCTTCCACCGTACTCCCTTACCTTGCTCGCCCTCTTTCCTTCTTCCGTTCTCCATCTAACCCCTCGGCTCTGTGGTGTCCGCTCTCCCTCCAGCTCTCTCCTTCTCACAGGTGGACTACCGCGTGTATTCACACTGCGGCGAATCTTTTGGCCCCAGGCATAAGAAGTCATCGAGGTAATGGATAATATATGCCCCCTTAGAAACGTCCATGACGATCCATTCGAGGAAGCAACTAAACGCCTCAAATAGTGAGCAGGATATGGAGCACCCCATGGGCAAACAGCGATCTATATAGTGTGCTCCTTCCCAGAAGCAGCCCCATAGGCGGACACTATTCAGAGGCACAGGTAGTAAGTAACCGGAATGCCCCCTCAATGTCTGTTTTGGTCATTAGGGTGTCCCTTCCCAACTTCTTGACCCGCCTGATTGCCTTGTCAAAGGAGGTACAGTATATACTACGGTACTTGGTTCTGCGTCGATGTTGTCGTTTACTGACCTGCCCCTTGGATATGACAAATGGTGGATTAGTCCGAATGTATTGGGTTCCGTTTTTGGCACGACTCCCAAAGGGGATACCACTACGTCTTGTAAGGAAAGTGTTCTGAACGGAACCGCCATTCTACCTAAAGATATTTCTTTTTTTAATTTTCTTGTCACGACGTCTGGGTGCTGGTAGGCTGATTTTAGATTTTTTCTCCAGCCTTTCTTGATTTTAGAAGGGCTTGACATGCCTATATCTGTGTCTCCTCCTCCTTTTACTCCTTCACCTCTTTTTTTTTCGCATGACTATATGTACTTGTCACTTTTCCATGTGTTAGTTGTGTCTTCTGAGCAGTTTGTCAGCTTTTGGACACCTTTGAAGGTGTTTTCTATGTGTTTTCTATGTGTTTCTAAGTGTTTTTGTTTGCCTTTGGTTTTAACGGTGTTCGACGGTGTTCGACGAACCGTTCGGCAAACATGCCGGTGTTCGACGAACCGAACCCGAACACTACGGGGGTGGCTCAACACTACTCAGGAGTGGACATGGATGTCAGACATATGTACCATCCTTTGAGGACTCCACCAAGATGGTGAGCGGCGATGACGCCATAATTAGCGTCACCATCCTGCTTCTCTGTCTTCTGAAATGCTCTCTGCTCACAATCAAAGAGGATGCATTGCAGGCGGAGCACGATGAGATGGAGCAAGGAACCATACAGGGTGATTACACACAGCCCACCCTCATCTCATCCTAACGTGGATTGGGTGACAATGAGGAAGATGAGGAGGAGGAAGAACAGGAGCTCGTTTCATGCTCTATAGACGGTACTACCTGCACAGCTGTCATACCGTCTGTTCAGCATGGATGGCCAGAGGACAGAGAAGAAGAGGAGGAGGAGGAGGAGAGCATGGTCAGTCATCCTCTTGGTGAGGACACGGAAGTCTTGCCTGTTAGCAGTCTGGCACGCATGGTTGAGTTTATGTTATGCTGCCTTTCCTGTGACCCTCCTGTTGTCCAATTTTTTTGTGAAAGTTATTACTGGTTGATGACACTTCTAGAACCACGCTACAAGGGTAACTTTCTGTCTCTTATTCCCATATCGGACAGGCCTACAAAAATAAGGCAGTGCGAGAAGGCCCTTCTTGCGGAATTATTAAAAAAATTCCCATCTGAAAACGCTGGTGGCAGAGGTCACAGTTCGTTGGACAACCAAGGAGTACAGGCAAGAGAAACACAAATGCAATCCAGCAGAGGCAGAGGAACACTGTCAAAGTTCTGGGACAGTTTTTTCAGGCCCTCCAAAGTTTTGGAGGATGGAACAGATGACCGACAGCCTTGTTGATGCTGGTAGTCAGCAACTGCCCCTTTCTGCTCACAAATCCTTCCCAAAATATGCAATGTATTATGTGTGGGGACATCGCACACATGTCGGTGAGCTGGAAGCTGCAAACGCTGTTGAAGCACAGCAAGGGCGACGGAAGCTGTAGCTGACTTTCTAAAATGGTCACACACGGCGTACTTTGACATGCAAATCTGGAAGATCTCGATAGGTTTTGGGAAACCACTGAATCACGAGGTTAAGCACACGGGCCAGGCATGGTACGTGTGTCAGCTCGCCTCACCTCAGAGCCGCCACCATGTTCTGGCCATTGTCACACACGACTATGCTTGGCTGTAGGGTCAGCGGTGTGAGCCATAGATCTGCCTGCTCTTTCATAGCTGTCCACAATTTTTCAGTGTTGTGCGGTTTGTCACCTAAGCAGATTATCTTCAGCACAGTCTGTTGCCGCTTGGCCGAGGCAGTGCTTCCAGCTTGTGACTGATGTGGTCATTTCAGAAATGGAGGCTGAAGAGGAGGAGGTGCAGGAGCTGCAGAATGTGGGGGCAACACTGATTGACCCAGGGCCCGCAATCCTCGGCGTTGGGAGGACATGTTCCGTCCCAAGGTCCGACTGGGTACCGGCTTCCACTATATTAACCCAGTGTGCCGTCAGCGAGATGTACCATCCCTGCCCACAAGCACTTGTCCATGTGTCCGTGGTTAGGAGGATTTTCCCAGTAACTGCATTGTTGAGGGCATGGCTAATGTTGTGGGACACGGGCTCGTGTAATATGGGGATGGCACACCGGGAGAAATAGTGGCGACTGGGGACCGAGTACTGAGGGACGGCTGCCGCTATCAGGTTGCCGAAAGCTTTCATCTCCACGAGCCTAAAAGGCAACATTTCGAGCACAAGCATTCACGAAATATGTGAATTTAGTAGTGTGGCCTGTCGGGGCGTTGGGTGCGTATTTGCACTTCCATTCCAAGGATTTGGGTAGGGACAACTGAACGCTGTGCTGGGACAATAACGTGGACATGCTTGCTGATGATGCTAGTTGAGAGTGTGCAATGACACGTGCAGGGCGGGAGGCATCTTGGCATGCTTCATGGACAGGGGATTGGCGTGCATGCACAGCAGCGGAAGAAGCAGTGGTGTCACCCACAGACACTGTTTCTGGACCCTGGGGTTTGGCTCACTTAATCGGGTGCTTTGCTGCCATGTGCCTGATCATGCTAGTGATAGTCAGGCTGCTAGTTTTGCTACCTCTGCAGAGTCTTTAAAAATTAACCAGACTAGGGAAGACCTAACAGTTGTACTGACAACTTCCGTCGTGTTGTCATTATTAGGAATGCTTGTGTCTGCGGCCACCACACTGCTTCTTCCTGCCTGTTGTGATGCTATGCCTCCCTCACCCTGTGTCAGCTGTACTCGCTCTGTAGGTCCCCCTTCCAGGTTGGATCAGATACTATATCATCCACCACCTCGTCTTCCACTTCCACATCTTGGTCCTCTTCCTGACTTTCTGGCAAATGTGTCTCATCATCATCATCCTCCTCTTATTGCACTTTCCCACTGTTGCCTTTGTGTGACCGTGGCTGCTCCAATATTTGGGCATTGCTACACGCTATCTCCTCTTGACTCGCTTGAAGCTCGCCGGGCGAGAAGCTCGAATCTACAAATCGAATAGTGAAGAGGTTTTCTGAATGTCCAAGTGTGGGATCAGTTGTCTCAGGGCACTCCACATGGTGGGAGGAAGGAGGATCAGGATGAGGAATATGCGGTCCAGACTCACGGCTACTGAGACTTGACTGTGTGGAAGACAGGGTGATGGTAGTGGTGATCGGAAAGCGACTGGAAGTTTTATCTGCTATCCAACCAACAACCTTTTGACACTGCTCTGGGTTTGATAGTGGTGTACTGCGGTAGCCTAGTAATTGGGACAGGAAGGTCGAGCAACAAGATGTGGTTGTTTGTTGTGGCACAATTTCAGCTTGCCCACAGCCACGTCCTCGGCCTCTGCATGCATCATCACCATCACGTCCACTTCATCGTCCCTTGCCACACACCTTGACCATTTTAAATGGAGGACAATATTTTCCACATTCACGAGAAATGGCTGATTTTGGAACGCTGTTATATGTGATATGTCTGACACAGATCCACGGTTTTAAATAGCAGGCCTGTAATTTACTAATACTATTCTTCACAGAGACCTAGTGTGAACAGCTTGACCGACACACTGCAACAGAATGGAATTTGAGGCCAATATTTTCCACATTCAGTTCAAATTTCTGGATTTTTATAGCTGAAATATGGAACAGATCTGCCTGTATTCTGCAGTGCTAACAAGCAATTGGAGCAGAAAAATGGTGTACTCTGGATTGCTTTTTAAGCAAATAAACAGGATTAAGATAAAAGAAAAATTGCCCTGGCCCCTGAAATATGACACTATGTCTACAAATATCTGTAAGAACAGCAGCAGCAGACGGAACGTTCAATGGGCCCTCTTGTGCTGTATCATGCACTGTATTCTGCCACATACACTGCCTGCCTAAATCCAGCTATTGCCACTGAATATATGCAGCTGGATTAGTCCCCAGAAGGACTGTTAGTTCAGTTGGATATATACAGTGGGTACGGAAAGTATTCAGACCGCTTTAAATTTCTCACTCTTTGTTTCATTGCAGCCATTTGGTAAATTCTAAAATGTTCATTTTTTTCTCATTAAAGTATACTCTGCACCCCATCTTGACTGAAAAAAAACAGAAATGTAGAATTTTTTGCAAATTTATTAAAAAAGAAAAACTGAAATATCACATGGTCATAAGTCTTCAGACCCTTTGCTCAGTATTGAGTAGAAGCACCCTTTTGAGCTAGTACAGCCATGAGTCTTCTTGGGAAGGATGCAACAAGTTTTTCACACCTGGATTTGGGGATCCTCTGCCATTCTTTCTTGCACTTCCTCTCCAGTTCCGTCAAGTGGGATAGTGAATGTTGGTGGGGAGCCATTTTCAGGTCTCTCCAGAGATGCTCAATTGGGTTTAGGTCAGGGCTCTGGCTGGGCCAGTCAAGAATGGTCACAGAGTTGTTCTGAAGCCACTCCTTTGTTATTTTAGCTGTGTGCTTAGGGTCATTGTCTTGTTGGAAGGTGAACCTTCGGCCAAGTCTGAGGTCCAGAGCACTCTGGAAGAGGTTTTCATTCAGGATATCTCTGTACTTGGCCACATTCATGTTTCCTTCAATTGCAACCAGTCGTCCTGTCACTGCAGCTGAAAAACACCCCCATAGCATTTAGCATGATGCTGCCACCACCATGTTTCTCTGTTGGGATTGTATTGGGCAGGTGATGAGCAGTGCCTGGTTTTCTCCACACATACCGCTTAGAATTATCACCAAAAAGTTCTATCTTTGTCTCATCAGACCAGAGAATCTTATTTCTCATAGTCTGGGAGTTCTTTATGTGTTTTTGAGCAAACTCTATGCAGGCTTTCATATGTCTTGCACTGAGGAGAGGCTTCTGTCGGGCCACACTGCCATAAAGGCCCAACTGGTGGAGGGCTGCAGTGATAGTTGGCTTTGTGGACCTTTCTCCCATCCTCCTTCTGCATCTTTGGAGCTCAGCCACAGTGATCTTGGGGTTCTTCTTTAGCTCTCTCACCAAGGTTCTTCTCCCATGATTGCTCAGTTTGGCTGGATGGCCAGGTCTAGAAAGACTTCTGGTGGTCCCAAACTTCTTCCATTTAAAGATTATGGAGGCCACTGTCCTCTTAGGAACCTTGAGTAATGCAGAAATTCTTTTGTAACCTTGGCCAGATCTGAGCCTTGCCACAATAGTAATCATTTTATTATTTTTATATGCTACCATTTTTTCAAATACATACTGTACGTTCTATTTATTGAATGATTTATTTCTTCCATTGTGGGTATCCCAGAGGATTTCCAATATCTAGTGATCGCAATTTTCACTGATAACAGAATATGAGCAGTAAGTTCTCTATATTTAGAATCAATAGAATGAATTCCCAGTAAGAGCAATGCTAAAGATGGTGAAGGTTGTACTGTGCATTGAATTAATGATGAAATCAGTTTGAAGACCACTTTCCAGATGAGAGAAACTTTAGAGCCACAATTATGCCAGTATAACATTGAGGATGTGGAATACAGCGTATGTAGTCTCACTGGTTTTAATGCCATCTCAACACAGTTTTCATATATGATTCGAAGTAGGAAGCACATGTAAATGTGCGAGTGGCTAATGCTAGTGAGCTGGACCATTCATTATTTGGAAATGTTTCGTTTAGATCCTTTTCCCATGTTAAAAAGGGGGTTGACTTAATAAAGACATTTTTTGTGTAAATTAAGTAATATATAGGCTTCAGGCCCCTTGAAGTAGATGTTATTTTAGATAAGGCTGCAATTAGATCTGAATTTCCATTTGTCAGATGAAATGAGAACTTCTGAAATGCGTGTCTTATGCGTAGATATTAATAGAACTCACTATTAGGGATCTTGAAACAAGTGTGTAAGGACTAGTGATGAGCGAGCACTAAAATGCTCGGGTACTCGTTGCTCGGGTCAAGCAAATTGGAATGCTCGAGTGCTCGATCCGAGCAATGAACCCAGTTTAAGTCTATGGGAAACTCGAGCATTTTTCAGGCGGCTCCTCCCGGTGGTCTGCAAAGGGCCTAAAAATTGTCCAAATCGATGGGAACAGTGCTCAAATGACTTGGGAACAGCATGGGAAAGACCCCTGGAAGCATTTCTGACTCCCAGGTCACTGTTGTCAACAACATTGTCAGAGTATTATGCCACTTCTACGGACTCACAATAAAGCATACAAAAACGAAACCAAAATGGATTTTCCTGGGAAATATGTTAAGGAACATCCTTTCCAGGGTAATGACTTGTATATAAGGCAAAATAAATAACCAAAACCAAAAATACTCCTCCACACCTTGGGCTATGCTCACACGTAGCGTTTTTGATGCGTTTTTGCACTTTTGCATTGCTTTCAACCAAGACAAATGCATTCATCAGGAAATGTCATTTTATCATTTTACAACCTTATCTGGACATGTCGTGTGTGACACATCATCAGACACATGCATACAGTGCTGAAAAGACATTGGAATAGCATGGGGAAGACCTCTGGAAGCATTTCTGACTCCCAGGTTACTGTCTAAAAGTGTGCCCATCATAAGTGATCCTTGGTACATGCGAAGATGCCTCCCGCCATGCACCTGTCATTGCAGACTTGCAACAATCACCGTCCACGTCCTTGTCCCAGTGCAGCGTTCAGTTGTCCGTACCCTATTCCTTCGAATGCAAGCTCAAGTATGCAGCAAGCCACCCACCCGCCCACTCACAGGCCGCAATACTAAACTGCCAGATTTCTGAGCAGCTTCTTGCACATGAAATGTGGCCTTTTAGGCTCGTGGAGATGGAAGCTGTCCACAATCTTATGGAGGCGACCAGGTATCCATACTAGGTCCCCAACTGCCACTATGGTACGGAGCCTGTCAACAGCTTTTTTTTGCTGAGTTGTATTTCACCACAGCCATATTCTTTAGCTTGGTGAAAGGACTTGGGAAACCATATCTACCCAGCTGTCATTTCTCCCAGGAAGTCCCATTAAGCTGCTTCACTTGAAATGTGGCCTTTTAGGCTCGTGGAGGCGGAAGCTTTTCATAACCTCATGCCAGCGAAGGTCGGGTGTCCATACTCGGTCCCCAGCCGCCACTATTTCTCCCGGTATCATCTCCGCCTTCCACAAGCACGGGTCACACAACATTACCCGTGCCCTCCCCAGTGCACAAACACGTGGACAGGTGAATGTGGCCAGGGACGGTATGGAGACAGTCCACATCTTTTTTTGCTGAGTTGTATTTAGCTCGGTGAAAGGACTGGCATAGAGGGAAACCGTATCTACTCTGGATGTCATTTCTCCCTGGAAGTCCTCTAATGCAGCTTCTTGCAGAAGCAATGGCAGCCCATCCAACATCAACTTGCACTTGTCGGTGGTGCTTTGACACACACACACACATCTTTCTTTGCGCATTTCATTTATTGACTACAGAGTTGGGCAATGGCCTGATCTGCAATGCGGTTTGAGAAATAGCATGCATAAGCACGTCCGATCCACATTAAAAAAGCAGCCATAGAGTGTCCGGGAACCTTCCCACACACTTTTCTTAGCCAGTACTGCTTCTCGGCAGGGTTGTACGGTCCCACCAGAGAATCCTCTGGTGTGCCTTGGCTTCTACCTCAGGAGAGTTCATGATAGCGCTAACTTTGCAGCTGCTATGGTGCTCTTGAGCGGGTGAGAAAGGTTAGCCCTCAGAATCAAATCCTCTGGTGGGCACAATGTTTTTCAATCTGAAACAGCTTCTCAGTGGGAGCTGTATTTCACCACAACCATATTCGTTAGCTCGGTGAAAGGACTGGCATAGAGGGAAACCGTATCTACTCCGGCTGTCATTTCTCCGTCAACAGGTTCCGCCCATTGTCACACACGATCATGCCTGGCTGTTTGTTCAGCGGTGAGAGCCACAGATCAGGCTGCTGTGTTACAACTTTCAACAACTCTGCAGTGCTGGGCGGTTTGTCACCTAAGCATTAAGCATGTTATCTTCAGCACAGCCTGCTGCTGCTTGGCCAAGGCAGTGCTTCAGTGCTGTCAGCTTGTGACTGATGTGGTCATTTCGGAGATGGAGGAGGAGGTGCAGGAGCTGAACAATGTGATTACAATGAGGTTAAATTGGTGATGCTGTTTTTTATACTAAAGAAAGATCCTATTGTTTTGTTTTTTTTACGTTATTTTTTTAGGACAAATGCATTCACCGGAAAATGTCATTTTAACATTTTACAACCTTATCTGGCAATGTGGTGTGTGACACATCATCAGACACATCCTGTTTTATTCATGATGGAGGGACTCTGAAAGTCATAAAGCCTATTTTTATATGGCCATCAAACGGCCCTTACTATTCTTAAAAGGCCAGCAGTCGGCCCTCGCTATTGTTAGAGAGCCATCAGCCGGTTATGCTTTGTTGTTCCCATCATTAACAAGTGGGTCTCCTATACTGTTATTGCGTATGCAGTGACTGTAAGGGCTGCCAAAAATTTGGACGCAACCCAATACCCCTTTGAAGAGACATAGAGGAGGTTCTCAGTAAAAAAAATGTTCCCACTATAAAGGAGCAGGTCTCCTATAGTGGTAATGCCCATGCTGTGACTGCAAGGGCTGCCAAAATTTGGGAAAAACCCCACTAAGAATTTAAAGACACATAGAGCAAGGCCACAGTAACGACTAATTCCCGTTAGAAAAGAGAGAGTATGCTATACAGTTATAGAGTATGCAATGAGTCCAATGGTTGACCAAATTTAGGAAAAACTCTACTAAGAATTTAAAGACACATAGAGCAGGGCCACAGTAACAAGTACGACATGTTCCCATTAGAAAGGAGAGGGTCTGCTATACAGTTATAGGGTATGCAGTGAGTCCAATGGCTGACCAATTTTAGGAAAAACCCCACTAAGAATTTAAAGACACATAGAGAAGGGCCACAGTAACGACAAATTCCCATTAGAAAGGAGAGAGTCTGCTATACAGTTATAGGGTATGCAATGAGTCCAATGGCTGACCAAATTTAGGAAAAACTCCACTAAGAATTTAAAGACACATAGAGCAGGGCCACAGTAAAAAGGTACGACATGTTCCCATTAGAAAGGAGAGAGTCTGCTATACAGTTATAGGGTATGCAGTGAGTCCAATGACTGACCAATTTTAGGAAAAACACCACTAAGAATTTAAAGACACATGGAGCAGGGCCGCAGTTAAAAGTACAACATGTTCCCATTAGAAAGGAGAGGGTCTGCTATACAGCTATAGGGTATGCAGTGAGTCCAACGGCTGACCAATTTTAGGAAAAACCCCACTAAGAAATTAAAGACACATAGAGCAGGGCCACAGTAACAAGTACGACATGTTCCCATTAGAAAGGAGAGGGTCTGCTATAAAGTTATAGGGTATGCAGTGAGTCCAACGGCTGACCAATTTTAGGAAAAACCCCACTAAGAAATTAAAGACACATGGAGCAGGGCGACAGTAACAAGTACGACATGTTCCCATTAGAAAGGAGAGGGTCTGCTATACAGTTATAGGGTATGCAGTGAGTCCAAGGACTGACCAATTTTAGTAAAAACACCACTAAGAATTTAAAGACACATAGAGCAGTGCCACAGTAACGACAAATCACAATAAATTGCTCTTACAAAGAGAAGCTACGAGTGGATTTCAAGAATAAATGCTAATGGCTCTTTAGGATTGAATGATCGATCTGATTTTTCTATGTTTTTATGATATTTTACTGTTATTTTAATTAGAGATGAGCAGTGTTCGACTCGAACTGTTCGCCAATCTCAAATTCGAGCTGTTTTGGGCGGTGTTCGAGTCGTTCAACGAACTCGAACGTTTTGCAAAAAAATTCGGTTGTTCGAGGTTATGTTCGATAACTGTTCATGCACCAAAAGCGTAACTGGATTGTTTCACAGTAATACTGTTAATCAATGTTAATAGACAGTTTCAGTGTAGAGTGGGCGGGGGAGGGGCAGGGGATGGATCTCTGAAGAAATAATGCCGATCTCCATCTTTTTTTTCTTACCCGCATTTACAATGGGGAGGTGCAGTCTGTCAGCCTATCAGCAGCGTACACGCAGCGAAGTGCTTTTTTTTCACGCAAGCAAGGGCATGTGTCATTGGCTGTGTATGTCACATGTCCTTGCCCTATAAGACCCAGCCATTTTCCCCGTTGACACCATTTTATCACTGCTGCAGCTGAGTGTTAGACGGCACCGCTGCTGCTGTGGGCGCTATACAATATAACTATGTGAATTGCGAGCGAATTTCCAGTTACATAGAGAGATAGGTTTAGGGAGTAGGGACTAGTTCTAATTGCAACCCTTGTGAAGGCTAGGTTACAGCATTTCATAGCACTTTTTGCCAGGTAGGTCTGTGCCAGTGCTGTGCAAGTGTTTTTCACAGCAGTTGGCGAAATGTAGCTCAGCCACTCCTTTTGGGCCTGTAGCAGTGTCTGGTAGTCAGTGGAGTAGCCCATCTGGAGCAAGCTACACCACCTGTGTATCTAATAACAATTTTTTACTGCATCTAACCCTAAATCCTTTTGGGCATAGTAGCAGTGTCTTGTATTCAGCGGAATAGCCCACCTGAGTAGAAAGCTACACTGCCTGTGTATCTAATTCTAATTTTTTTCTGCGTCTAACCCATGAAATACTTTTGGGCCTAGTAGTAGTGTCTGGTAGTCAGCGGAGTAGCCCATCTGAAGTAAGCTACACCACCTGTGTATCTAATAACAATTTTTTACTGCATCTAACCCAGTAAATCCTTTTGGGCATAGCAGCAGTGTCTCGTAGTCAGCGGAGTAGCCCACCTGTGAAGGAAGCTATACCACCTGTGTATCTAATTCTAATTTTTTACTGCATCTAACCCAGGAAATCCTTTTGGGCTAGTAGCAGTGTCTGTTAGTCAGCGGAGTAGCCCACCTGTGAAGGAAGCTACACCGCCTGTGTATCTAATTCTAATTTTTTACTGCATCTAACCCAGGAAATCTTTTGGGGCCTAGTAGCAGTGTCTGGTAGTCAGCGGAGTAGCCCACCTGTGAAAGAAGCTACACCGCCTGTGTATCTAATTCTAATTTTTTACTGCATCTAACCCAGGAAATCCTTTTTGTCCTAGTAGCAGTGTCTAGTAGTCAGCGGAGTAGCCCATCTGAAGTAAGCTACATCACCTGTGTATCTAATAACAATTTTTTACTGCATCTAACCCAGTAAATACTTTTGGGCATAGTAGCAGTGTCTCGTAGTCAGCGGAGTAGCCCACCTGTGAAAGAAGCTACACCGCCTGTGTATCTAATTCTAATTTTTTACTGCATCTAACCCAGGAAATCCTTTTGGGCCTAGTAGCAGTGTCTGTTATTCAGTGGAGTAGCCCACCTGTGAAGGAAGCTACACCGCCTGTGTATCTAATTCTAATTTTTTACTACATCTAACCCAGAAAATCCTTTTGGGCCTAGTAGCAGTGTCTCGTAGTCATTGAAGTAGCCCAGCTGTGAAGCAAGCTACACCGCCTGTGTATCTAATAAAATTGTTTTACTGCATCTAACCCAGCCAATCCTTTTGGGCTAGTACCAGTTTGGCCACTCAGCTCTGCTCGGTTTCCATCCATCGTTTTTTGTGCAAACAACTACAGACTTGCCAATTAGTTAACCATCAAAATGAGTAGGAAAAAGCCTGCTGCTAGTGGAAAATGGAATAGGCATGTTGGAAAGGGAACAAAAGGTTGTGTCCGTGGGGTAGGTGGTAAAGCAACAGTAACATCTGCAGAAGAAAGACCATCTTCCAGCCAAACTAAGATGTCTACTTCTTTTCGTGGACAATGTGATATGTTCCCTTTCTTACGAACACGCCCATCGCTACAAATTCCAGATGAGGCACAAAAACAGCAGGTGCTTCAATGGATATCAAGTGTTCCTTCAAGTGGGCTCTCCTCCACCTCAACTTCAACATCACAAATACTCCAGTCCTTAGAGGTGTCACCCCAATCGCACTTGCTTCCTCACAGCTCCCAAGTCTCCAGCTACCCATCTGAGTATGGGGTAACACAGATTGTTGAGTCTGCAGAGCTGTTTACTCATACTATAGCCTGGGAATCAGAGGTCTGCTCCAAAGCTTCAGTGTCTGCTAGTCAGTGTAGTAGCCCAGCTGTGAAGCAAGCTACACCGCCAGTGTATCTAATAACAATATTTTACTGCATCTAACCCAGCCAATCATTTTGGGCTAGTAGCAGTGTCTCGTAGTCAGCAGAGTAGCCCATCTGAAGCAAGCTACACCACCTGTGTATCTAATAACAATTTTTTACTGCCTTGTAGCAGTTTCTGCTAGTCAGCGTAGCCCAGCTGTTAAGCAAGCTACACTGCCTATAGATCTAATTACAATTTTTTTAACTGCATCTATCCCAGGCAATACTTTCGGCCTAGTAGCAGTGTCTGCTAGTCAGCGGAGTAGCCCAGCTGTTAAGCAAGCTACACCACCTGTGCTTTGGACACTTAATTTTTTTAAAGGAAACACTTTGGGTCCCGGGACACTCAGTCAAGAGCATCGGGGAGGCGCCCCAAGGCAAAGGGGCTGGGACTGGCGGTAGCACGCCTTGCGGCGGACCGCCAAGCTCGATCCTTATAAAAGCTTTTTAACTGCAGCAGCTTTAGTGGATGCTACTGGAGCTGGAACTCTATTTTATTATAAATGTAAAAACACAAACTAGTACAAGTAACGAAAACAATTTCCAGCAATATAACCAATACATAAGCAATGAATATACAAGGGACCCCACCTGCCTGACAACCACCATACAACCACAGTCTATCCAAACATACCTCAAAGTTCCTCCAGACTTACACCTGATTGTGCTGTAACAGAAACCAGAGATGCAGAAGCAAAATACATATAACAAAATATAAACCACATAAACCTTATGAAATAACACACAACACTTAAATCATGAGTAACACATAATAACACATAATAACACATACACTACCTCAACTCTCACTATACCCCCAACCCGAACCGGCCTCTAAGTTCCGAAAAAGTCCTTCCGGACTTAGGGTGAACCCCGACAGTTTTGGGCCCCGGCCAGTCCAAGCTCATGCCTAACCCCCCACAAAACCCCCACCCCACCTAACTAACCCCCAAAGTAAAAGAACAATAAGACAACAATAATAATAACAACAACAAGAACAATAACAAAAGTACCATCCGCACCGGTTCGGTGCTTGTAAACCCTTTTCATGATACCATTCTCAAAACAAAAAGCTATGGTGAGAACTTAGCCCACCACCAGGAGGCTTGGAGCAATCCAGAACTAAGGCACCTGGAAGGGGAAACCCCTCCAGAAACGGGAGGCCCCCGATGCACCCAGCGTTTCATACTCCAAGGAGCGCACCTTCACCAGGTCACCAAGGATGTTGCTACCTACCTCACCCACTGGGAGGATTTTACTGCCCGTTGACACTAAACACCATGCATTCCATGTGAAAAACCTAACCACTAGGCTTACTAGAAAAAGAGTGCACCGGTACCGTTCACCAAGGTCTCTGAACGCCCCATAGGCCCACTCAGCGTAGGAGAGGCCCGCCAGCCTAGGCCAGCTAATGGAAGCGCCCACCCTGTTGTATACCTCTGCATTAAAGGGCCACTGAAGCAGGAAGTGCTCCATGCTCTCAAGCGTGTCAGCACAACTCTCACGAGGACAATTCCTATCCTCGGAGTTCCTGTACTTCAAGTTGTCCCTCACATACAGCTTACCCTGAAAGCAGCGCCAAGTCAAGTACCAATACTTCGCGAGGATCCGTTTTGAATTTAAAAGACGCAACCCCACCTCCAGATCCCGACTTGGGCAGTCCCTGAGGGCCAGTGGCTTTTGAAAATGGGTCGATAAGATCCTCTCCTCGAGAAGTTTCCTCGTGAGAGTCCTCACCTCCCACACACCCAAACCCCACCGGCGTATTACTTTCAAAACAGGGTTAACATAAACCGGGAGATGCCCGTGCGGTGTGCGAAGATCCTTCACATGCCCTCCTGTCTCCCATTCCTGGAAGAAGGACTGCAACCATCCCCTACAGGAGAATACCCACAGAGGAGCCCTCGCTTTCCAAAGGTTTGATACATTTAACTTAATAAAGGTACAAACCAAGAACACCACGGGGTTGACCATATTCAACCCCCTTAGTCTCCTCATACGGTAAGTAACCTCCCGCTTGACTAGGTTCAGCCTGTTTCCCCATAACAGTTGGAAAAACAGGCTGTAGACCCGCATCCAGAGAGGCTCTGGCAAAATACAAATGCTGCCTAGATACATTAACAATGGGAGCAGGAAATCTTTGCACAAGCCCACCCTTTCCCTCAGGGTCAAAGACCAACCCTTCCACTAGTCCACTCTCTGGGCAGCAGTTTTAAGTCTACCTTCCCAGTTTTTGGTTTTGTAATCGCCCTGGCCAAATTCAACGCCTAGGATCTTGGTATACTCTTGGGGCTCTGGGAGGGTGTCCGGGAGATCAAACCTGGGATCTCCTCCCCCCAGTCAGAGACTCCCACATTTGCTCCGATTGACCATGGAACCAGAGGCCCTGGAGTAGCCCTCCACTTCAGACATCACTGCCTGCACCTTCTCTTCCAAAGAGACAAAAACAGAGACATCATCAGCATAGGGCACTACCTTCAGGGCGGCCTCCCATTCGCCTGCCTGGTCATCCCCACCCGCACTATTGGTCCACGATCCACCCTCCTTATGAAGGGATCAATCGCAAACACATACAGCAGGGGACTGAGAGGACATCCCTGACGAATGCCGGAGCCCACCGCAAAAGCCTGTCCAATCCAACCGTTCACAAGTGGGAAACTCTCCGCCCCTCTGTACAATGTCTTCAGCCAGTCCACAAACCTCCCTGGCAGGCCATACCTCAGAAGAGCAGACCAAAGGTACTCGTGATCACCCCGGTCAAAGGCTTTTGCCTGATCCAAGGACAGCAGATACCCCTTCCAGAGGCCAGCCCTACCCTGCTCCACAGCCTCCCGGACACCAAGAACAGCACTAAAAGTGCTACAGCCAGGAACACAGCAGTGCTGGGACTCCGAAAGGAGCCGTGGCGCAAAGTTCACCAACCTGTTAAAGAGTACTTTAGCCAAAACCTTCCTGTCCACATTGAGAAGCGCTATGGGCCTCCAGTTCTCAATGTGCGACAGATCCTTCCCCTTAGAAAGAAGAATCAAAGCTGACCTCCTCATTGATCTCGGAAGAGTGCCCGAGGAGAGACACTCATTAAAAACCTGAGCCAATAAGGGGACCAAAAGGTCCTTAAAGGTCTTGTAGAACTCCGACGTTAAGCCGTCCGGACCTGGCGATTTTTTGAGCTGGAGCCCATCAATCGCCAGTCTAACTTCCTCTTCTTTGATCTCATCCACCAAGACATCGAGCGAGGGGTCTACCCCTGATTCAGGAATGGCCTCAGCCAGGAAAACCGACGTCTCATCTCGATACAGCTCCTTCCTCCTCAAGAGATGTGAGTAAAAGGATCTGACGACCTCCAAGATCCCTGATTTGGACTTGGTCAGGGATCCTGTACGATCCCTCAGACCCAACACTATCTTACTACTCACTGACATCTTGCAGTTTCTGTAAGGGTCGGGTGAGCGATACTTCCCGAAGTCCCTCTCAAAAACCAAAGATGTGTGCCTATCATACTGACATCTCTTGAGTAAGGCTTTCACCCTGGTGATGTCCTCACGGCCACCCCCAGTCGAGACAAGTTCCTCGAGTTTCCTCCTCAGGCCCCGATACAGGAAAGAATCTCACCACCCAATGTTTGAAGATCTCCCACCACTCTGACTTAGTGTTACCTAGGCCCAGCAGTGGTACCTGACTTTGAAAGAAATCCTCAAAGGACCGTCTTACAGCTGCTTCCTTCAGGAGTGACGAATTCAGCTTCCAAAAACCTCTTCCCATCCGAGGAGTCTCTGTAACATTCAGCGAAAACATAATCAGACAGTGGTCAACCTCTACCACCGATAAAGGTGAAGAGACTGCCTCCTCCTTCAAATAAAACCTGTCTATTCTAGACCTACTCTGACTACCTCTGAAATAAGTGTAACCCGCGTGGCCCATGGTGTTCCGGATGTGGACATCCACTAGGCGAGCCTCACTAACTATGATATTCAAGGTGACGCTGTCATAGGCCAACCGGTCTCTGGAACCTCCTCTGTCTTGGGGCCTCGAGACATTGTTGAAGTCCCCTCCAAAGACCACCTGTCGGCTACAAAACAAAAAGGGTTTAATACTCATAAAGAGACACTTGCGTTCCCACTTAGTCTGGGGACCATAGATGTTTATGAGCCGAAGCTCTTGTCCCCTTATGAATACATCCAAGATCCAGCACCTCCCCATTTCCAACTCAATAACCCGTCGGCATACTACATCTGCGGTCTTGAAAAGGACCGCCACCCTGCTATTCGGCTCAGCCGCAAGAGACCAATAGGAAGGCCCGTGTACCCACTCACTCTTAGCTTTTTTAAAGGACGTGAGATCGGCCAACCTGGTCTCCTGCAAAAACAAAATGTCGGCGTCAAGCTGGCTGAGAAAATGAAAGGCCGTGAACCTAGCCGCATCAGACTTTATGCTGGCAACATTAATGGTCACCAGCGTCAACGGGGTGAGTGCCGCCATCATGAGTGATCAGGTTGGACAGCGACCTTCTTCCCACCCCCCTTACACTTTACATGTGTTCCATTTTCCTCCTCAGGGGACGATATAGCACGTTTCAGGCACACTGACACATCCATACCTGCTGTTCCAGACACAACTTTAACGGGCACAACTGTTTCAGGCGCACCCTTGCCCTTGTCAGGAGGCCCTGGGTCGACCCCCCCCCACCAGAGGCCCGGTTTCCCTGACCCCCGATATTGAGGGCCTGGCACCCCCTTTAGCCCCTACATCCTTGTCCGCAACCCCCAGCACCAGACCCCCCTCCCCCCGCCCATCCGAAGACAAGGGAGACTCGCTTAGGGCCTGGTACTGGTTGGAAAGCTCCACCGGAGGAAGGGAGAAAGAGCCTTCCTTTGGCACCTGGCCCCGCGTGGCCTTCTCCTTCGAGTTACCCTTCTTCCTCACCCTTTTCTTCTCCCTCTTCTTTTGCTGTTGCCACGCTTCATTCCCCCCCTCATCTACACCTTCACTGGATGAGGATAAGGGAGAGGTTGCCCCATACTCCCCGACCATCCTCCTGACCTCTTCGTCTATCTCACTGTCTGGGATCTCAGCTGCAAGCTCCCCCAAACTAGGGACCAGAGGCAGGGACATAACCCCCTGGTCCCTCTCCATCACTCTCCTCGGACGCCGCTCTTTCTCTCCCGCCTCAGGGGGAGGTCTGCTCCTCACTGGTCCCTTACTTCCTATGCCACGGCTAGTCCCTTCTCTGGTCTGGTCCTCGCCTCCTCCCTACCAGCACCTCCCGGATTCCGGCCAACATTGGCATAGGAGCGTGGACAGCGACTAAACGGGTGTCCCAAGACACCACACAGGTAACACCGAATGTCCCTACAGGTTTGCTGCCAGATGACCCACCCCTCCACACATCGCGCACCTCTCCACCTTGCACCCCGCGCTGAAGTGAGAGGGGCACAACTTCGGCTGCCCCTGGTAAAACATCAGGATTCGGTCCCTTCCCAAGAATGTTGAAGTGGGAATGTGGGTAACCGAGTAACCCGAGACCTTCAGTTTTACCATAAAGGTCCAGGCCCCTGACCAGATGCCATGCTTGTCCAGATTCTTTTTGGGAATCTGGACCACCTCCCCATACCTGCTCAGCCAGGTCATGATGTCCATCTCAGAAAGTGACTCGTTACTGGTGAGCACGGTCACTTTCTTCACTGAGTTTTGGCGAGAGATAGCCTGGACTATAAACCCTCGCCATTCAGGGCAGATCCGAGCCAGCTCATACTGAGACCAGAAGAGCTCTAGGCCCTCCGATCTCACAAAGCTGACGTTGAGAAAGGTGGCACCATAGGGATGAATCAGGGCATAGATGTCATCAGCCCTGAAGCCCATCCCCAGGAAAAGCTCCACCACCTTGTCCCTAGAGGGGCACGCTTCATTGCCTTCCCACCGGAGACGGACCACATTCCTACGGACACCACCGTGCCCGGCTGTCGGCAGAGACCACCTAACGTTCTCTGCCCCTAACTCTCGGAAGGCGGACAGACCATGTCGGTCTATCCAGAATGATAAATCTATCTTCCTACCCTCCACTGTAATGGACTGCTCTCCCCTCTTCAGGGCGTCCAGGAGACGTCATTGCAAGTAACCCTGCCCAGCATCCCCTGACAAGGACCCTCTACTACCCGCGGCAGCGGCCGCCGCAAAGGTGCGGACATGCGAACCGCCCTCTAACGAGGCCGCCAACGAACCAGGATTCCTTGGCCTCACACTTGGCCCCTCATTCACACTCACACTCTGCCTCACAGCGTCACCTACCGCCCCTGCACCACTACCATCACCACCAGCCGTACCACTCACCACTTCCATACCTGCATCCTCACCTACATCCTCACCTCCTTCATGTACCCCATTCATCCCCACCTCATGCACCCCATCCATGCTAGCCAGAACAGGTGGGGTACTAACGGCTTTACCCAAGGTCCCGGCATCACTGGGGGGGGGTTCAGGACACTCACCACATTCGCAGCATTGTCCTTACTCCCCTTCTCCCTCTCTGCCACCTTGGACCCTCCAATATTCATGCGCTGGGTATCACAGGGGCCGGGATTTTGGGCGCCAGGTTTTGCCAACCTCACAGGTGCAGACACCCAGGCCGGTTTACCCCTGACACCCTTGTCCCCAGCATGCGGCCCCTCAACCCTCTGGCCAGATACGGAAGAGGTGGCTCTCTCCTCCCCCACCATCCTCAGGACCTCGGCCAAGATCTCTGAAAAAGCCGCTCCAGCTCCACCGCCACAAACCCCACCTCCCTCTGCCCGAGACCCAGAGGCCATGGGAGACAGAGATGGGAACTCCACCTCACTTAATATGTCTGGCGCCACCACCAGCGATGACACTTTGCCATCCCTACTGTCCTCCGTAGGGATCGCCACACGATCACCACTCACCTTACATTTGCCTTTACTCTCCCCACCGGACCTGCGCCGTGGACCAACTTCATGATCCGGGCGCCCTTGACCAGCGGGGGTTACACAGGAGAGGCAGCAGCATCAGTATCATCATTAAACACGTAACGCATACTCACCTTCTCCTGTGCCTTCTTCTTGCGCCCCTTCTTCTCCTTTCCGGGTCCCGGATCTTCGTCCCCTAAACAAAAATGCTGGAGGTTCACCGGGGACTCTAGCAACCGGATGGCCGTCATAAGCCCCCCGGACCCCGCAGATGCCTCCATGTCCTCATCCTCTGATGTGCTGGAGGCAGGCAGCACCACCTGCTCAGGACGCAGACCGGAAGATTTAGGAGGCTCCCCGGTAACTCTGGCAGGCGGCTCGACCGGGGTTACTGCCACCTCCTGGGGCACTGTTCCTGGATCCGCCTGTCTGCCCTGCTGTCTTTCCTGCTGTCTTCCCTGCTGCCTCCCTCCCAGCCGCAGGTTTCTTCTGGGCAACTCCAGGTGCAGCGGTGGGCAGGACGAGGGGCGGGGCACGGCGCCAGGCTTGCTGAGCCTTGTGGTACTATAAGTATTGCTAGCTGCTTTTACTTTCATGTCCCTCCTGACTCCCTCCTTCCCTCCGCCCACAGACTGTACAGAGGCAGCGCCGAGAGCTGCGGTCGGCGGGACTAGGGGCGGGCTGGCAGACCGGGAACCGCTGGGCTCTGCAGTTCCAGTCGTGGCTCTCATGGTGGCCGCGCTGAGCACCGAGGTGGGCGGGGCAAGGGGCGGGCCAACAGACCGGGGACCGCTGGGCTCTGCAGTTCCATGTGTGTCTCTCATGGTGGCCGCGCTGAGCGCTGAGGTGGGCGGGGCTAGGTGCGGGTCGGCAGACCGGGGGCCGCCGGGCTCGGTAGTTCCACGTGTCTCTCATGGTGGCCGCGCCCAGCGCTGAAGCGGGCTGGGCTAGGGGCAGGCCGGCAGACCGGGGGCCGCTGGGCTCTGCAGTTCCACGTGTGTCTCTCATGGTCGCTGCGCCGAACGCCGAGGTGGGCGGGGCAAGGGGCGGGCCACCGGACCGGGGACCGCTGGGCTCTGCAGTTTCTCCTGTGGCTCTCACAGCCGCTGTGCCGAGCTCCGAGGTGGGCGGGGCAATGGGCGGAGCCCCAGACCGCGATCCCCCGGCCTCTGTGCCCGCACCCACACTATCCTCTGCTCTCACTAACAGCGCGCCTCTTCCTCCACCCCCCACCTTCTCCTCCTCAATAGCTGGGGTAACCCTGGGGCAGCACCCAGCACTGCAGTGGGCGGGACAGGGGACGGGGCTCCAGACAAATGTTCATTTTCAGGCTCCTGACTTCCATGCATAGTCCTGGGCGTGCCTTCACTGGCCGGCAGGCCCCCTTCATACGCCCCTCTTCTTTGCTGCGTGGTTAACCCCTCCTGGCCCGAGAACCACCGATCATTAGAGAATTTCTCAAGAAAGAGACCCGCAGCCCTCTCTGTTTCCACCTGCCTCTGCTCCACCTCGGCAATCCTATCCTTGACCCTCTGGATTTGCGTGGCGATCGCCGGGCGCTTCCTCTAGGCTGCTGCATTATATAGCACCTTGGCCTGCCGCAGCTCCAGCAGTAGTTTCGCCAGTGCCACCTTCCCCTTCTCGTGGCACCGCAGCATCTCCACCACCCGCTGGGAGAAAGCCTCCGCCGACTCGTCCGGGCCCCTCTCGGCCCATGGGGCACTCCCCTTGCCTCCCTTGGGCTTGCCAGTCCCCTTGTTAGCCGATGCTGGCATGCTCACCGCAGCAGGGACAGCCTCCCAGACCTCCTCACAGAGTCTTCCGATGGATCCATATTCAGTTCTCTGACCCCACCCGGCCCAGACCGGGAGGGCCGAAGCCCGAGGATGCCCCCCGACACCCCTGCCTCGGTCCTGGGAAAACGAAGAGGCAAGGGTCGGGCTTAGAAAAAAGTCCTAGTTGGAGCTTCCCAGGAGCTCCTCCACACAGCTCTCGCTCAGCTAGGAACACAGGCCTCACCTCCTCCACTTTCTGCTACTGCGGCTACTGGTAGCAGACTTGCCCTCCAATAGATCCTTGTAAAAGGATTTAAAGTGTACTCATTCAAATTACAGAGCCAATTTAAATTACAGAGCTTAGACCTGCCTCCACCGCGGGGGGTCTTGACCCGCCAGCGGACAGGCACCAGTATTGGGAGAGGGGGGCTGGCCGTCAGGGTCCACCGTGGCTCTGGCACAAACTCGGCGACATGGAGGTCGCACGGGCAGGAACAGCGTAGTCCCTCTGCCCGCTCGCGCCTGTAACCTCAAAAGGATGCGCCAGCGGCTTTTCTTCCCAGGGCTGTTGCCCGCCCAGTAGGAACGTGGGGGAGCTCAGGTCGGCCTTCCACCATACTCCCTTACCTCCCTCGCCCTCTTTCCTTCTTCCGTTCTTCATCTAACTCCTCGGCTCTGTGGTGTCCGCTCTCCCTCCAGCTCTCTCCTTCTCACAGGTGGATTACCATGTGTATTCACACTGTGGCAAATCTTTTGGGCGCAGGCATAAGAAGTTGTCGAGGTAATGGATAATATGTTGCCCCTTAGAAATGTCCATGACGACCCATTCGAGGAAGCAACTAAACGCCTCAAATAGTGAGCAGGATATGGAGCACCCCATGGGCAAACAGCGATCTTTATAGTATGCTCCTTCCCAGAAGCAGCCCAATAGGTGGTCACTATTCAGAGCCACAGGTAGTCAGTAACTGGAACGCCCCCTCAATGTCTGTTTTGGCCATTAGGGTGCCCCTTCCCAACTTCTTGACCCGCCTGATTGCCTTGTCAAAGGAGGTACAGTATATACTACTGTACTTGGTTCCGCATCGATGTTGTCGTTTATTGACCTGCCCCTTGGATAGGACAAATGGTGGATTAGTCCGAATGTATTGGGTTCCGTTTTTGGCATGACTCCCAACGGGGATACCACTACGTCTTGTAAGGAAAGTGTTCTGAATGGAACCGCCATTCTACCTAAAGATATTTCTTTTTTTAATTTTCTTGTCACAACGTCTGGGTGTTGGTAGGTTGATTTTAGATTTTTACTCCAGCCTTTCTTGATTTTTGAAGGGCTTGACATGCCTATATCTGTGTCTCCTCCTCCTTTTACTCCTCCACCTCTTTTCTTTTCGCAAGACTATATGTACTTGTCACTTTTCCATGTGTTAGTTGTGTCTTCTGAGCAGTTTGTCAGCTTTTGGACACCTTTGAAGGTGTTTTCTATGTGTTTCTATGTGTTTTTGTTTGCCTGCCATTGGTTTTAACGGTGTTACCACCTGTTAAAGGAATTAAGATTATGTCATTGATTACCTGGACCCGCAGAAGCACTAGCTCAAGCACAAAATGGCTGTTGTCCACTCTTCCTCCCCACTCTCCCTGCTTGCCCCTTTTTTATCCATGTTATGAAATAAAGGATACATGACTTTACAGGAACGGTGAGAGACGCTTTTCATTATCTTTTTGAATTAGAAATATTATCTTTAATGCAAAGGAATCAGCTATTTTGAATAAACAAAATATCCATGACAAACCAACATGGAGGTCCCTTTGCGTGTTGCCCCACTTGCTTACTTTTGTAGATACTGGGGGAATTTTTCCTAAGCAACTTGGGTAGCAGGAACCACTTGGCTTCTGCTTGCACCTACATCACACTACACATCAATGTACTTAGCCACAGATTGGTGTAGCCGAGCAGCTGAGTAAAATGTGAAGGTTAACGTAGAAAGAGCGGCTCTCCAGTACTCTGTTGAGTGTAGGACACAATGGAGTGAATTTGGATTAGATAGCTTCCACCTCCTTCTTTGCTAGGAACTGCTCACATCACAATGTACAATCCTACATAGCGCTTTGATGTGGACCCTGACTGAGTATAGCCTCTGTCTGCTACACTAATGAGTGGTTGGCACGGCATTGTTCTCTTCCATCCCCCACTCAAACAGAATGATTAGTTGTCAAGCATTTTTTCTTGGCCTACTAATAGAAATACCTTAGCATGTTATGTGGTCATCCATCCACATGGTGGCAATATTTTGGCTACAAATTGACCCAGAGATATGTCCTGGTTGATACGCACTACAAATTGATACAGGACACGTTAAGAGTAAGACAACATACACATATTAGATTGTTATCTGATATTATAATTTTTATTGTTATAAGGTGTAAAAAAATGATACCATTCTTTATAAGCATTATTAGTAGGTTTATTACCCTATTCTTAAAGCTAGTCATTTAGTACAAAAAAAAAAACCTTAAAATTATTAGGAGATGGATGAGTCGTCATCTGTAAATAGCTCTTAAAATCAGCAAAGATTTCTAGTGTTATTGATGAGAATCCAATATATAGCTACAGGAAATTAAAAAGGCAAGCACAGTAACATAATAAATCAGATCTCTCTGTAATTTGAAAGTTACACCCTAGCTACAACACAAATATTGTAGGGATGAGGACTTAGTCCAAGTGCATAGACAGGATCTTCTCTTGGGCGAGGTTGGTCATTTGGAATCTCAAACGTAAGTTGCTGCAAAAAGGTGGTAAAAAACAGGAAGAGTTTCATCCTGGCAAGTTGTTCTCCCAAGCAAGCCCTCCGACCTACAAGAGAAAAATATTTTTTGCATATTAATACGTATTGCAGTTCAATCAAATTGGATGGACAGAAAAGGAGATACAGTTTAGATATCTTTAAGTGTAACTGTCATTATATAAGAAATCAGTGTGGGTCTGGGACCTGAGACACCCATTGATCAGTCAAAATACTACTCTGAAGTCTGTAGCTCCTGCATTAGCTGTGCACATCAATCTTGACTTTTGGATATGGGACAGACCCCCACTCCACCTTAAAACAACCATAACTTCAGTAAACCTAGACACTGGAATAAATACACAAAACATTATTTTGGTTGTCAAAACAGCCACAGCTTTATTTAAATCACCGGATTAAAACAATCACAGTAGGAGTCAGGTGAAGTGATAGTCCATTGTGTCATGACTCTGTTTTTTGGATAACCCGGGACTAGGGGCTCCTTCCCTGTCCCTAGTGTGGGGCGCCCTGGCTATCTCTGCTCCCTGGATTACTTCTAATGATGAAAATGACAGGACCACATACCTTGCTGCACTCATGAATTCACCCTTAGTCTGTTCCCTTCCCCAACCCAGGGAAGAGGGGAGTAGTACTGTATGGAAATACACCAACCAGACTAACAAGGGAATACGTGCAGGGATAAGGGAAAAAAACAATCACACAAATATGCACTCACAAAAAAACAGACTGGAACACTGGGGAGTGAAGGAAGGGAAAAACCAAAACAGGAGAAGAAGATTTGCACACAACCAAACCAAGCAACAGTCTTTAGATAAATACACCAAATACCTCATCAAACAACAAAACTTCTCCAGCTCCTGAACCATGTAGCATGCAGCTAACTCTGGCAATGCCTACTGGGATAGGGGAGTGGCCAACACTGAAAAGCTGAGAGCATCAGAGCAGGAAAGCTTCCAGGAGCTCTCAACTGAATAGATTAACCCCTGCGCTGCTAGCAGAAGCCTGCACTGTTTAATATGAAGGTGAAGTGCTTCTAACCAGTGCAGCAGTGTGTGAAATCAGACAGCGAGGTCTTCCGGCTCCTCTCTCTCGCGGTAAAAGTGTGACACTTTGGGATTCACAATTACTGTGATATCCCCAGCTGTCTGACATACAGCACCAGGACAGACAATCAAAAAGCTGTGGTTTTAAATTCCAAGCCACATATGACACCTTTTAGCCTTTTTTTAAAAATGTCACCTATTTCTCTTCGGTAACCTTATAAAGTAGATGCCCCATGCAAAATCATTAAGGGGGCTAAACTTGGCAAACCTCTGACTCACAAAGAGTCATCCTACAGCACTCAGGAGAGGAAAAAAATCCTGAGTAGGAAACCTCTAGGGAACTATGGCTGAAGAATTGGCCTTCCCTTGGGCTTAGAAGGTTAATGCTAATATTAACTCTTTATAGGCTTGATAAAATTGGCCATGGTACAAGTTATACAATGGCTAATTCAACAAATACAATAAAGCATTCTTCATTATACAAGTAAATGGTTAAATAAAGTGTTGTAGGACATTGATTATAAAAGGGCAGGAGGATGGGTGATGTTTCCTCCAGTGTTTCTGGTGAGAGAAAGAGGGAGAGAAAAATAAGCATGAAACTTACAACCTCTATATAAGCACCCTCCCCACAGTAAGACACCAGGCACAAACATACTGTGCTTCTTCCTTTTAAAGCAGAATCACTCTTGCTTAAAGTCTACACCACTATACAAACAAAGCTGCAGGAGTAAAAGGTCCACCTTTCCCAAAGTCATGTCCCCTTCTGCTTAGTGCTTCGGGGGTTTCTTGACTTTTGGATATGAGATGGACCCCCACTCCACGATAAAAAAACTATAACTACAGTAAACAGACACTAAAATAAATACAATAAATACACAAAGCATTATCTTGGTTGTCAAAATTGCCACAGCTTTATTTAAATCCTGGATTAAAACAATCAGGAGTCAGGTGAAATACTAGTACTAGTACTGGGATTTACAAGTACTGTGATATCCCCAGCTGTCTGAGATACAGTACCAGGACAGACAGCCATAAAGGTACGGCACACACTGGCTTGCCATTCAAACAGAGCCATTAAACTTAGAGGGCACCAAAAACCCTATTATCCTCACTCCTGTGCTTAACCACCGTGCCCGCCCCTGATTGACGTTACCATTATAACATCCTTCAGATTGGCCACCAAAGCTGAGCCTGTTCACCACCATGAGGTTTTACATAATCTATTAGTTAAAATTAGTCCACATTAACCTGTCTGCAACTTCCACATTACTCCTAAACCGCCACCAAAGAGGCCATTTGACACCTTAAATGGACTCGACCGCCATCAACCATGCCTTATAAAGCCACCAACCAGTTCTACATGCTATGGAAAGACTGTGCAGACAAGTAACAAAATTCCGGAGCAATAACAGATTAATTTAAACAATGCAAATTTACCAAATTGTGATTGACAGTACGGTAACTAAAGCTAAATAACAATCGCTAAAAGTCCTGTAATGGGGAATGTGGAAAGCAAACCATGAAAAAAGGGGGTAGCCACAGTGTATAATTACATCTGTCATACCTAAAAAACTATCATTCTGCATGTATTGTAGCCAGTTCTAATAATTCACCAATTCAGTTTTTGATTCTAGAAACCATTATTATGTACAGTAGCTAAGCCCACTGATCAAATTTTTATTATTTTTTATAAAGAACACCTTGCAGTAATAATTTCTTCAACCCACTTACTACTAACTGAAAAGTGATGAACATATGTAGCACCCCAGGGGTCCAGTTGCCACAGTGGCATTGCCTCTGTCACAAGGGGTGATGCCATGCCTGGAAGCAAGGAGGGGTCCCCTAACCAGGTTTACCAGCGTACAACACTTTCCTGGCTCCAGACCAGCAAGGGGAGATCCTCCCCTTCACACTGGAATCTGAAGGAGGGGCTAGTTAGAGTGAGTTGAGAGGAGTTGAAGACAGGACAGCGACGAGGAAAGACCTGGGGAGTGGAGCTGTAAGGCAGCTCACCCCAGAGAGGAGCGCAGAGGAACCGGAAACCGGAGTCCGAGGTTGTGGGGCACTGAAGGCACAGCAACTGAAACCGGAGGGCAGGAGACTGCAGGTCTCCTGGCCCCATCAAACGCCTGGAGGCTCAGCAGCACCATAGGTCCCATCACTGCCAAGTGGGAGCGACACTCCAAGAAGGCCCGAGCTGCTTGCCATACGGGTGAGCACAAAGACGTTTTACTCAGGGACGAGGGTCGCAGCACAGCTATAAGCAGCAGGGCCAAAGAGATTAGCGCAGAGGGAAGGCCTACAACTTCACCTGGCAAGGTGGATTTCCAACTTGCTTCCAGGCCGTCCAGACCTCCACTACCAGCTAGTACCCATGCCCCAGTCTGCCTAATAACCGCAAGTAAAGATAAGAGGAAACCACCATTAAGTTGTGGACTGGTCATTATCTGCGCCATCACCTTAACTACACTGCACAGCAACATATACTCCATCAAATCATCACTACATTGCCCTGGAGCTAAGCTCTGCCTGTGGAGAGGTGAACCAACTCTGCTGCATCACCATCAGCTCCAGAGGATCTGCACCGCAGCGGCGGCCCCATATAGTCTCATACCACAGGTGGCGTCACGAACATTACATATAAAAACTTTATTCCCTTTTCTTTATTCCCCTTTTATTGACTGCCCTGGGTCACGGACCGGGTCACCGCCACTGTGACACCCCCAGCACCGACAGGCCCGGCTACCGAGTACCCCACTGCCCAGGGGGCGCGTCAACTTGGCGTCACGAACAGGATTCCAAAGCCCGGTATAACCGGGTACTGTGTGAAATATACTTTAACTGAACTGTATCATCACGTCATTTGCCGTCAGCCGAGGGGAAGCAGGAAGCCCCAATCTGGAACCGCCGGGTAAGTGATCTCTCTCGCCGTCAGAGCAGCATACTGGTACGTCAGCAGAAACCCAGGACCTGGCTGAGGTTCACTAGGGGGGAGGAAGATGCTCACCCTGGGAGAGGATTCAGCCGCGGGCGCGGCCGCCGCCATGGTAATGCCGTTATAAATGCCATATATGCCAGGAGCAGCGTGGTTTCCCCAGTACTCAGGGGAGTCGCACACCCTGACCGACTTTGAGGAGAGACTGCACAGTTAGTTTAAAGTGTATCCCCTGTCTGAGGAGCAAAAAGTCAACATCCTCATCGGCCAGCTAATTGGTGCAGCCCAGAGGGAGGTGAAGTCCTGGCCAGGAAGGGACAAAGGCACTGTTAAGGAAATACTGGCCCGGTTGAAGGATACCTTTGACACCCGCGCAGCAGCAGAAATTAAAATGAAGTTCTACGTGTGCAAACAAAGTGTGCAGGACAGTGTACGGGACTATGCTCTAAACCTGCAGGAGGCGCTGCGGGCCATTAAACAGGTAGACCCCAACAGTGTGTGCGAAACGAGGACAGATTATTGAGGGGCTCCTGTCTAACTCCCACCGGACACAGCTGCGCATTATGGCTCTGCAAAACCCCGATCTGGACTTTGCGCAATTTAAAGACCGAGCCATCCGGGTGCTGCGAGAACCAACCCCAAGTGGCACTGCACCCCTCTGGCGTCCAGCTATCACATACCACCAGGAGGTGGCGTCCTTTTCCCCAGCACCTGTGGAGGCTGACGCGCAGACCCTAGATAATGAGCCGTCTGCAGACCTACACCTTCAGGTCCAGGAGCTGACCAAAAGTATGACTACACTAACCAAAACCGTGCAGGCGATGCAAGTGTCTCCAAAGGAAAAGATCCAGCTGGCTTCCAGTCCAGATGACGTCCTGTGTCGACGGCAGAGAAGAATTCTACCGATCAGAGGGAGGAACAGCGATCGCTACGACCAGGACGGACAACCCATCTGCCTCCGCTGTTAAAAAGCAGGGCACTTCGCAAGATTTTGTGATTTAAAACGAGCAACCCCTGGGGCAGAGGGCCAACCCCCAGGAGTAAGACGACCAGGCCCACAAAGCTGGCGAGACAAGTACGTGGGAGGACGACCGGTCCTACCTGTCATGCTTGATGGCATCCCGATGAACACGTTTCTGGACACGGGTTCCCAGGTGACAACGATGCCATATATCTTTTATAAACGATACTGGACTGACTCAGACATTACCCGCAGTCCAGTTGAACAGCTTAGCATCTATGCCAGCAATGGTCGGCCCTTGTCTCAGGTGGGGTATAAAGAGGTGGCCATAAAAGTTGGCCGAGTAGAATTGCCATCACAAGGAATGATTATTGTTGATATGGATCGCCGAGAAAGTCATCCTATGATAACTATAGGCACCAATGTTATAGAGAATTGTCTTGGGGAAATTATTGCTTTGTTGCAACAGGTCGCAGAGACTGCCAGTTCCAGTCAGCAGCGAGTTCTGCAGAAGGAGATCAAAGCCCTGATGCAGAGATAACAGGTAGAGCTGTCTGGTGGAGAAGTCGGCAGTGTCAGGATGAGTGGTCCATTCCCCATTGCAATACCCCCTAGGAGTGAAATGTTAATATGGTGTCGGGCAGCAATAGGTCTCAGGGGTCAAGATTATCAGGCCCTGGTAGAACCCGTGTACTCTGATAGTAGGCCCACCTTCTTGACAGCCAGGGGGGATAGTCGATGTCCGCAAATGGAGAGTACCAATACGCATCCTGAATTATGGGGAGAAAGAGGTCCATTTACCCCGGTATGCCACCCTTGCTAAGCTGTTCACTGTCAGTAACAATGCAATAAAGTCAGTGGAACCCTTGCCTCCATCCAAACCGGCGGAGGATAATGGCTCCAAGGGGCAGATGGAGGATTGGTGTCAGAAGCTACAAGTGGGCACTGATTCCACCCCTTTGCACCGAAAGCATGGAGTATACCGGGTGGTCCAAGAATATGAGCGACTCTTTAGCAAACACCCATTAGACTTTGGGCAGGTAAAAGGGGTCCAACATCATATCCCCACAGGAGATCATTTGCCCATTAAAGAGAGGTACCGGCCTGTACCCCCAGCTCACTATCAATGTGCAAAATTAATGTTACGGAAGATGAAGGAGGCTGGGGTGATCAGAGATAGTTGTAGCCCCTGGGCAGCTCCATTAATTCTCGTTAGAAAGAAGGATGGTGCAATGAGGATGTGTGTTGATTACAGGCAGATTAACCGCATTACACATAAGGACGCCTAAACATTACCCAGAATTGAGGAATCATTGGCAGCATTGAGATCAGCTAACTATTTCTCCACTTTGGATCTCACCAGTGGGTATTGGCAGCTAACCGTGGCAGAGGTGGACAGAGAAAAGACCGCTTTTACAACACCAATGGGCCTCAGCGAGTTCAACTGCATGCCATTCGGGCTCTGCAATACCCCAGGAACCTTCCAGCAGTTAATGGAGTGTTGCCTAGGACACAAAAACTTTGAAACCGTCCTGCTGTACCTAGACGACGTAATCGTCTACTCAAAGACATATGAAGACCACCTGGAGCACCTTGCCGAGGTGTTCGAAGCCCTATCTGGTTATGGCCTGAAGGTAAAGCCATCCAAGTGCCACCTGTTGAAGCCCAAGGTGCAGTACCTAGGTCATGTGGTAAGCGCCGAAGGTGTAGCCCCAGACCCTGAAAAAGTCACTGTGATCAAGGACTGGCCAAGACCCTCCACTATCAAGGAAGGGCAGCAGTTCCTCGGGCTGGTAGGCTACTACAGGAGATTCATCAAGGGTTTCAACAAGATAGTGGCACCCATGCAGGACCTCCTAGTGGGCCAGTCCAAGAAGGCCAAGAACCTGAATCCTCCGTTCAAATGTGGTAAACCAGAAGACGAATCCTTCACTCAACTGAAAATGGCTCTTACTGGATACGAAGTCCTGGCCTACCCCGACTATGGCCAACCCTTTATACTCTATACGGATGCCAGCAATGTGGGATTGGGAGCGGTGCTGTCCCAGGTACAACAGGGCAGAGAGAGAGTGATTGCCCACACCAGCAGGAAGCTCCGGCCCACGGAAAGGAACCCCGACAACTATAGTTCCTTTAACTTGGAGTTTTTAGCCATAGTCTGGGCTGTAACAGAGTGCTTCAAACACTATCTCGCCTCCTCCAGATTTACAGTCTTCATGGACAACAACCCGCTGATCCACCTGGAGATTAAGAAGCTTGGTGCCCTAGAACAATGATGGATGGCTCGACTGTCTAACTACCAGTTTACCATCAATTATCGGGAGGGGCATAAAAACACTAATTCTGATGCACTGTCCAGGATGCCCAACTTGCCAGATGGGGGAGAAGATCCGGAAGAGCTGGAGGAGATAGAACTACCCGCTTTCCATCGTCACAGGGTGACCCAGTGCTCCCACTGTGTGAGGAACAAGCACTCTGCCAACAGAGAGGCCACGTTTAACTCATTGCCCCACCATGGATGGGCAGAGACACAGGATAGTGACCCGGCTGTCCGCCTGGTAAAGGAGTTGCTGACACAAGCTGACACGCACCCTCATCCAGATGCTCCACAGGAGACCCAACAGCTGTGGAAGGAGAAGGGCAAACTGTTCATCGAGGGAAAGCTGTGTCGAAGAAGTATCAACTCTCGGACACACGAACTGGTCTGGCAGGTGGTAGTTCCAAGGCGGGATGCGCCAATGGTCTTAGAAGCATAGCATGATGGAGCAGGACACTTCGGGTGGAAGAAGTTGGAAGTTCCGCTGCATGAGTGATTCTAATGGGCTGGCATGAGGAAAGCATTCAAGAGATGGTGTCAAGAATGTGGTTCATGCATCCTGAGATGGAAAGACAGTGATAGCCAGAGGGCTCCCCTGCAGCCCATAATCACCAAACAACCAATGGTAGTCTTGGACCACGTGAAGCTAGCCCCAAGCCGGTCAGGCTATGTCTACGCTCTCATCATAGTAGACCACTACTCCCGGTTCTTGGTAGTAGTGCCAGTGAAAGATCAGACGGCTCAGACGGCAGCCAAAGCATTTCAACAACACTTTTGTCACCCGCAGGGTTACCCTGAATGAGTGCTTACCAACCAAGGTCCAGCCTTTGAAGCGGAAGTGTTCCAAGAATTCTGTAACTTGTACGGCTGCAAGAAAATAAGGACGACACCATATCATCCCCAGACCAACGGGTTGTGTGAGAAGATGAACCAGGTGGTAATAAACCTGTTGAAGATGTTGCCCCTTGAAGAACGTAGCCTGTGGCCAGAGAAGTTACCAGATTTGGTGGACCTATATAACCACATCCCGGTGATCTCCACCAACTGTACACCCGCTTACCTGATGAGAGCAAGACCTGGTAAGCTACCCATTGACTTAGACATGGGAGTCTTAACACCTGAGACGACATCACCAAATTCAGATTGGGATACAGAGCGGCAGCAACAGTACCGCAAGGTGCAAGAATGTGTGGAGAGAAGTTTGTCCCAGGTGAGACAGAGGCAGGAGAAAACTTATAATCAGCATGCACCTGCCATTCCCTTATCACCTGGAGAAGAGGTACTCAAGAGGAAAAGACGAGTCCACAAATTAGATGACCAGTGGGAGGTTGAGTCTTACTTTCGAATTTCGATAACACCAAGGTGTGCCTCATCAGTAAAGATGAAGGGCAAACTTCAGCGGCAGTCTCAAGAGACCACCTGAAGAAATGCCCTGAACAGTTGAAACACCAAGAAGACCAAGACAGCCCTCAGCCCACAGAAAAGGTGGAAGAAACGGTCCAAACAGTCCTTGGAGCATTTCCCGAGTCTTGGACGCAGGTGAACAGAGCAATTGTGCTACCTATCCTGACCTTTCTCCAAACGGCCTCACCGGAAGCTGCAGAGGCTACAGAACATCTGGAAGACCAGTCGGCCCAAGAGACAGATGCTTCATCAGCAGCAGATCAGGAGAATCTACCCTCTGCTAGCGGTGAATCTGTCATACCCATTGTGAGTCAAAGAATTCGTAGATTACCCAGCCTACCAGTGTTACCTCAGACTAACCGTAGTGTAGTCCACACTGAGCCCACCACACCAGTGGTAGACACTAGGGACCAGGGTAGGTCAGTGACAACAAACATACTACGTAGATCAACCCATAGTACTAAAAGTCAGCTCCCTGCCCACTGGAGGAACTAAAGTGTAAGAGAATAAAAATGTATGTTATATAGTTGTAACCGTAAAATAATCCTGGATATATATAGTTGTTAAACTTATGGACAATTGGACCACAGGACTAGGTGTGGTCAGGACAATGTTGAATATAGTTAATAATTGGCCTTGAAAGTAAACCGCAGGCGTGGCCGAAGACCAGCCCCACCGACAGAGTGCCCTGAAGCCACGACCAGGGACGATACACAAAGTGGGTTGATGCGGTTCCCACCAGCCACATTTCAGTTATCTGGAAAAAGACAATTCCCGGATTGTGGTGTAAATACTAAGCGCTGCAATGACTGCTACCAATTTTTTGTTGGGTTTTTGTAATTTTTGACTTTGTAAACTATTTGTAATGAGAATTGTTATTGTTGTTAATTGTTAATTCAAAAAGGTATCCTCAGTTTGGGAGCACTGAATTTAACTAGGGGGGAATGTGGCACCCCAGAGGTCCGGTTGCCACAGTGGCATTGCCTCCATCACAAGGGGTGATGCCATGCCTGGAAGCAAGGAGGGGTCCCCTAATCAGGTTTACCAGCATAGAACACTTTCCTAGCTCCAGACCAGCAAGGGGAGATCCTCTCCTTCACACTGGAATCTGAAGGCGGGGTTAGTTAGAGTGAGTTGAGAGGAGTTGAAGACAGGACAGCGACGAGGAAAGACCTGGGGAGTGGAGCTGTAAGGCAGCTCACCCCAGAGAGGAGCGCAGAAGAACCGGACACCGGAGTCCGAGGTTGTGGGGCCCTATTAGTTAGTATAGGTATTCCACAACATATCTATATATCCATCTGAACTAACAGTCCTTCTGAGGACTAATCCAGCTGCATATATTCAGTGGTGATAGCAGGAGTTGGGCAGGCAGGCAGGCAGGGTTTGTGGCAGTGTATACAGAACAAGAGGGTCCATTGCACATTCTTTCAGCTCCTGCTGTTACAGATATCCGTAGACATAGCCCCAGATATCAGGGGCCAGGGCTATTTTTTTTTAATTTTTATCCTGATAATTTGCTTAAAAAGCAATGCAGAGTACACCATTTTTGTGATCTATTTGCTTGTTAGAACAGCAGAATACAGCCAGATCTTTTACATCATCAGACGTGATGCAATATTACAGTAATAAAAATCCTGAAATTTGTAGTGAACGTGGAAAATATTGTCCTCCATTTAGAATTTTGCATCAGTGTGTTAGTGAAGCTATTCACACGTGGTGGCTGTGAAGAATAGTAAACTACAAGCCCGCTATTTAAAACCGTGGGTGTCCGTCAGACGTATCACATATAACTGTGGTACAAATCCAGCCAATTGTAGTGAATGTGGAAAATATTGTCCTCCACTTAGAGTTTGTAGCAGCGTGTCAGGGAAGCTATTCACATGTGGTCGCTGTGAAGAATAGTAAACTTAAAGACCGCTATTTAAAATCGTAGGTGTCCGTCAGACGTATCACATATAACTGCGGTACAAATCCAGCCATTTGTAGGAAGCATGGAAAATATTATCCTCCATTTAGATTTTGTAGCTGTGTGTCAGTGAAGCTATTCACACATGGTCATTGTGAAGAATAGGTACACTACAAGCCCGCTATTTAAAACTGTGGGTGTCCGTCAGACGTATCACATATAACTGTGGTACAAATCCAGCCATTTGTAGTGAATGTGGAAATTATTGTCTTCCATTTAGGGTTTGTAGCAATGTGTCAGTGAAGCTATTCACATGTGGTTGCTGTGAAGAATAGTAAACTACAGGGCCGCTATTTAAAATCATAGGTGTCCGTCAGACGTATCACATAAAACTGCGGTACAAATCCAGCCATTTGTAGGGAACGTGGAAAATATTATCCTCCATTTAGATTAAGTATGAGAACTGATTTGGCTAGGAAAGAGGCTCTGACATTTATGCGACCAGAATGAACATGAACACTCATCTGGAGCTGATGATACCACCTAGCAGCACCTGTCCCTATTGTAAATGCATCTAACAGCATTATCCATAGAAAATAGAATACATTTAAATTTTTTTGGCAGCACCAGCGGCATGTAGTATAAGGCAATAATACCTGGCTGGATCGGTGTAATACGCTATCCATACTGCGATACCTAGCCCATAAATGAATTTCAGATAAGACAGTTAATATTATAGAATATAGAATCTATTTGAATTGTCCTTCCTATTTTTAAGGAGTGTGTCTCCTATACTGCATGTGCAGCAATTTCAAGGGCTGCCAAAAATTAGGACGCACTCCAATACACATTTGAAGAGACATAAAAGATAAATAAATAAAAACACAGTAGGATCTTTCTTTAGTATAAAAAACAGACTCGCCAATGTAACCTCAATGTAATCACATTGTTCAGCTCCTGCACTTCCTCCTCCTCCTATTCGGCCTCCATCTCCGAAATGACCACATCAGTCACAAGCTGGAAGCACTGCAGCACTGCCTTGGCCAAGCGGCAACAGGCTATGCTGAGGCTAATATGCTTAATGCTTAGATGGCAAACCATAGACCACTGCAGAGTTGTTGAAAGCTGTAACACAGCAGGCAGATCTGTGGCTCTCACCGCTGAACATACAGCCAGACATGGTCATGTGTGACAGATGCTGGAACCTGGTGGCAGAGAAATGACAGCCGTAGTAGATATGGCTTCACTGTATGCCAGTCCTTTCATCCGACCTAAAGAATATTATTATTATTATTTATTTATAAAGCGCCATTGATTCCATGTTGCTGTACATAAGAAGGGGTTAAATTCCAAACAATGATAGACTGGTACAGAGGGAAGAAGACCCTGCCCTTGCGGGCTTACATTCTACACGATGGTGGGGAAGGAGACAGTAGGTTGGGGGGGTTGCAGTAGAGCTAGTGTTGTTGAGGTGGAGGCAAGGTCATGGAGGCTGTAAGCTTGTTTGAAGAGATGAGTTTTTAGGTTTCCGTCTGAAGGATCAAATGTGGAGGCTGATCGGACGTGTTGAAGTACAGAATTCCAGAGAATGGGGTACATTCGGTAGAAGTCTTGGAGGTGACTGGGTGAGGAACGAATAAGTGTGGAGGAGAAAAGGAGGTCTTGGGAGGACTGGAGATTACATAAGGGAATATAACGGGAGATTAGTTCAGAGATGTATGGAGGAGACAGTTATGGATGGCTTTGTAGGTCAGTATTAGTAGTTTGAACTGGATACACTGGGCAATTGGGAGCCAGTGAAGGGATTTGCAAAAGTAGGTAGCAGAGGAGTAGCGAAGTGAAAGAATAACTAGTCGCGCAGCAGAGTTAAGGATGGACTGGGGGGGTGTGAGAGTGTTAACAGGTAGGCCACAGAGGAGGATGTTGCAGTAGTCAAGGCGGGAGATGATGAGGGCATGCACAAGTGACTCGCCCCCTGGGCCGTGGGGCACTCGGATCCGGGCAGTAGGGGAACGATGGGAGTAGTAGTGGCAACTCGGTTCCGTGGCTCAGGGTGGTCAGGCCAGTGGTAGTCCGTTATGCGCTGATGATTATGTCCGACTACGCCACCCGTGAATTGCGGTTATTAGGAACCGCCGCTGCATGCAGACCGCTGGGGCTGATGAGGTGTGCAGCTAGGGTAGTGTGACTCCCCACGGGAAGAGTGCGGCCCCAGGGCAGTATAATGGATGGTGGGAGTGATGGTGGTGAGAGTCCCAGTACCGGTAGTGCTGGAGGCGCGAAGGAGCACACAGACAACAGGTTGCAGTCCAGGGCCTTTACTAAAACAGGTAAACTGACCCATAAACAGTCCCGGCTAGGAGGGGACCTGGATGTCTGAGAGCAATGGGGAAATTGGCCCTGGTCAGGGTGAGGGTGTAGGCCTACCATGCTTTCTGTGCTCATTCTGGCTATCTCCTCCTTATAGGGTAACAGCCCACATTTCCGAGCTTTCCGTGTACTCTCGCCTGTATGGCCTGCGACGTGGGTTCCTTTCTGCTCCCAGCCTGGTACGGCTTTACTGGTCCCTTCTGTTGTGGCAGAGCCTCCAGGTTTCTTAGGCCAAGGAACATACAGTCCCCTGCGGACTGGTTATCTGCTGTGGGATGTGGAATCCTCCCAGCCTCGGACACCAAAGTCTGGTAAATTAAGTACTTTATCTGCCAAGACAGGCTCACTTCGCCTCTTGTCTCTGGCTTGTGGCTCATCTCCTGCCACACTTCCTCTTAGGTGCAATACAACTTTCTGTCCCTGCTCTGCTCTGGGACAAGTCTCAGTACTGAGACAGGTCATCCAATTCTCCCTAACCCTGCCCCCAGTTCCAGCTTTTATAGGGGCAGCCTGCTCCCCCTACTGGCCTGAGACAGGAGGTACTGCATGCTAATGTTCCCCTGACTAGAGAACCTCCCCCTTGCTCTCAGACATAGCTTTATTACATTTTGCGGCATCCATGCCAGGGTGACACACAAGCAGTTTAGTAAAATGAGGGTTGAGGAAAGGATGGATTCTGGAAATATTTTTGAGCTGGAGGCGACATGAGGTGGCGAGAGCTTGGATGTGTGGTTTGAAGGACAGGGTAGAGTCAAGGGTTACTCCGAGGCAGCAGATTGTTGATACAGGGGAAAGCGTGATGTCATTTATTGTGAAAGAAAGATCAGGTGGGGAAGATACGTGAGATGGAGGAAAAATGATTAATTCAGATTTGTCCACATTGAGCTTAAGGAAGCAAGATGAGAAAAAGGAGGATATGGCTGATAGACACACTGAGATTCTGGACAGCAGAGTGGTGAAGTCTGGGCCAGAGAGGTAGATCTGGGTGTCATCAGCGTACAGATGGTACTGGAAGCCGTGGAATGTTATGAGTTGTCCCAAGCCAAGGGTATAAATTGAGAAGAGTAGGGGTCCTAGGACAGAGCCTTGAGGGACTCCAACAGAGAGAGGGCACGGTGAGGATTTAGTGTGGGAGTGGGAGACGCTAAATGTGCGGTTGGAAGGGTATAAGGAGATCCAGAATAGGGCAAGGTTTTTGATGCCAAAGGAAGTGAGGATCTGTAGTAGGAGGCAGTGGTCAACTGTGTCGAAGGCAGAGGATAGGTCAAGAAGAAGGAATATAGAGAATGATCTGTTAGTGTTGGCTGTAAGAAATTCATTAGTAATTTTGGTAAGGGCAGATTCAGTGGAATGCTGGGGGTCAGAGCCAGATTTTCGGTTGTTGAAGAGAGAGTTAGATGAGAAGTGAGAGGAAAGTTCAGCGTGAATGTGTTGCTCAAAGAGTTTAGAGGCAAATGGGAGCAGCGATATGGGGCGGTAGCTGGACAAGGCAGTTGGGTCGAGGGATGGCTTTCTGAGGATGAGCGTGATTGTGGCATGTTTGAAGGCAAAAGGGAAGGTTCCAGAAGTTAATGATAGGTTGAAGAGATGGGTTACTAATGGGATGAGTTGGGGTGAGGTTGAGGAGGAGGTGGGATTGGATAGGGTCGAGTGCACAAGTTGAGAGATGTGATTTGGAGAGGAGACGAGTAAGGTCTCTTTCAGTGATGTTGGAGAGGGAGGTTATGGGTTGAGGAGCAATGGTCTGGAAAACAAAGGGGTTGTGGTGGTCGGACAGTAAAGACTTGAATTATTTGAAGTGTGTGGCAAACTCCTCAGCAGAGATGATGGAAGTCGGAGGGGGCAGTGGAGGGAGGAGGAGAGAGTTTAAAGTGTTGAATAACTGTTTGGGGTTGTAGGATAAGGAAGATATGAGGGTTGTGAAGTAGGCCTGCTTAGCAGAGGTGAAGGCTGATTTGAATACTATTGTTGCATGTTTGAATGCAGTGTAGTCATCTTGTGAATGTGTTTTCGTCCAACACCGCACCGCAACTCTGGATGCTTGCTGAAGCAGTTTAGTAAGGTTGTTGTGCCAGGCATGCCTTTTGACTCATCCATGCACAAGAGGGGTGACCGTATCAATAGCTGATGCGAGAGTGGGATTGTAGAAAGCAGTGGTGCTGTCTGTGTCATGGAGTGAAGATATGGATGTCAGTGGTGTAATAGAGTCAGAGAATGTGTGATTGTCTAGATGTGCAAAGTTTCTGCGGGGGTGTGCTAGTTGCCGGACATGGGTGACAGATGATAAGGACAGGGATGAGAACGCGAGTAGATGGTGGTCAGATAGGAGTATGAGAGGTTGTGAGGTTAGATAGAGAGCAGAGTTGGGTGAAGATGAGGTCTAGTGTGTGTCCGTCTGTGAGGGTGGCTGAGGAAGACCACTGAGTAAGCCCAAAAGATAAAGTAAGCAACAGGAGTTTGGATGCTGCTGACTGGCAAGTGTCAGTGGGGATGTTGAAATCGCCCATGATGATTGTGGGAATATCAGCAGAGAGAAAGTAAAGAAGCCAGGTGGAGAATTTGTCAATAAAGGCAATGACTGGGCCCGAAGGTTGGTATATGACAGTCACTTGGAGGTTGGAGGGAGAGTAGATGCAGAAAGAGAGGGCTTTAAAAGAAGGGAGAATAAGGGAGAGTAAAGGTGGGATAGGGATAAAGGTGCTGTTAGTAGAAAGGAGAAGACTTACTCCTCCACCTGTTAGTAGGGCAAGGAGTGTAGGTGAAGTGGAGGCCACCGTAACACAGTGCAGCAGGGGAGGCAGTGTCGGAGGGTGTCAATGTGGCACCCCTGAGGGCTCAGTCGCCACAGGGGTACTGCACCTCAGATGAGGTGTGGTATCTCCTCCTCCAGGTAAGGATGGAGCATCACTCAGGACCCCACTTCACACTCAACACTACACCACTCCTGTCCTGCAGGGGGCCTAAATGCACCAGGGTGCTGCCCCGGCCCAGGATAGAGGAGATGGGGGGAACCAAAGATAGGGGGAACCATGTAGTGGGTGAGGGTGGAGGACACACTTACAGGAAGCACTTACTGATTCATATTTAATCTACGGCCATCTTAAGTTCAAGGTCTTTGATTGTGGGTCTTCTGCCGAGGTCCAGCAAGAGTCTGTAGCTGGCTGAAGATTTGCGGTCCTCGCTCTCTGGCCTTGAGACGAGGAGCGGGTCAGAGTTAACCAGTGTCTCTGCCCAGTCAAGGTCCTGATCTAAGAAGGCCTTGGAGGGGAGCAGAGGAGATAGGCTCCACAGGCAAAAGGATCCCAGTGGGATACGAACGGAGCGGAGTCGCCACCTGTATTCTTTACTCTGGCCTAGCCAGAGGGATTCCTGCTGCAAAAGGGGTGACCGACCCACGTTATCTGACTGTGTACTTCACGTCACTGTTGGAAAGGCCCGGCGGCTTAGTGGATCCCAGGGAGGGACACAAGCGGGAGGAGAAGGAGAAGGAGAAGGAGAGGAACACACTGACGAGGTCTTGACAGGTGCTCCTGATCTACCTGGGAAGTGCTGAACCCCCTTCCCGGTGGCCGCAGTACGCCGTGTGTAGCAGAGAGAAGCTTTGCGGCTGAAAGTTCATCTAAAGTGAGTAAAGACCAGGATGACTTCATTCACCGCCTCCGCTTGTTTATTTCCTGCGCGGCACTGCACCCACCATACCTCCACACTGCTTCTCCACCACTGCCCTGAGGCCTACTCCGCCTGTGGGGAGTAGTACCAACTGTGCTGCCAGAACACCAGCGTCAGAGGACTGTTGCAGTGCTGGTGGCCTTCACCAGAAACCAAAGGTGGCGTAGTCGAATCAACCTTACCACCGAACCAACAAAAGCCCATAATTTTTCATGTGACAGCCCTGGGCATGGACCGGGTCATGGCCACGATGACACCCCGCACCACCGCCCTATATTGGCTCGGCACCGAGCGAGTACCCCACTGCTCAGGGAGGGCGAGGCATCACAAACTTGTTGTAGTCGGCAGGATAGCATGCCCGCAGCAACGGAAAAGGTTAATCCCCATTGCCGACGGGTACTGTGCCCCTTTTTCACAAAAGACTGTCGTTACACACTTAACATGGCGCCGCCCAAGAAGAACGAATGCCATTATGTGCAAAAACAACAGCAACCAAAGTCCTCCCATCGTGGGCCTGGCTCCCCAATGGCGCCAAAAGTGAAGACCCCCCCCTCCAGTAGAGACATTCCGCATAGTAGTGTCCGTCAAGACGGATGGGACGTCCCAGGAGTGCCCGTCAGCCAGCCGCCCTGGAGCCGCCCCAAAAGAAGGAGGAGAAACAGACCGCACCCAGCAGCAAAGATGGAAGCAGCAAAGGAGATGTCCTCCATCGCTGGCCCACCTGCTGCTACCTCCCTCACTATGGAGGGAATCCACCTGACCGCGGAGGAAGCCGAGTTCCTCCATGGTGAAACGCAGGAATTGACCAGGAGGGTCGAAGAGGCCCAGCGATTGGCCGCCGCAGAGTGGAGAGAAGAGGTGTTGCGGAGGATCAAGGCCCGCCACCAGAGCTCGTCGCACCTGACAAGTGAGGCGCCAGCCCAGGCGGAGGAAGCCCAGGAGGCCCCGTGCAGCCCAAGTGCGGGTAAGGCTGAAACCCCTATCTGGGGCACGGGAAGCACCGAAGCCCTCCTAAATATCCTGCCGGCACCCCTATCCCCGGGCGCCATCGTATGGGAGCAACTCCTGGCTCCGGAGGCCGAGGCCCGGCCTCCCGGAGGCCGGCTATGCCTCCCGACCCTCGAGTCGGAGACGCCTGCGCTTACCTGGGTGAACACCTGCCCCAACCCGGAATGGTCCGCACCAACAGAGGGCCTGCAGCAGCCTCTGTTACTGCCGCTACCCGCACCTCCGGTCACATGTCAAGCGGCCGAAGAGTTTGCCTGGGACAACCGGGGGGGCGACCTGATGGGCTTCCCCCGGGAGACCCAGGCTTAAGAGCGTAGGCGGGAGGAGACTTGCAGGAAAGAGCTCCTCCAGTTCGAGAAGGAGCTGCGAGACAGGAGGATCCGCTGTGAGCGCCTGGAGGTGCGTGCCAAGGCTGCCAAAACACAGGCCCGTCAGGTGGAGGCCACCCGTCCAAGCCCCTGGGAAGAAGGTGTTATCGTGCGCTTCCACCAGGTGGCAGGATGGGGCTTCATCCGCAGCCCACAGTTTAACCGGGATGTGTTCGTGAACCGGCGGGACGTTGAGCCGCGGCTGGAGCAGGGCCACCCTGGCTGGAACCTTTACCCGGGCGATTTGGTATCCTACACTCGCCACCACGGGGAGTGTGGGTGGTATGCCCTGGATGTCCACAGGGTATTCAAGGAGGATGCCCCCACGCACCTAGCTGTAGAGGACCAGTCAGGCTCCGTGGGTAAGGATGAGCCATTTCCCCAGTGGGGATACCACTTTTGAGCAGCCCTGGGAGACGCATCTCCCTTTGTGTGAACTGTCATTTTATGTTATGTTCCTTTTTATACCCGGATTCAGTTAAAAGAGACATTTGTCCCTGGGGACGCTAAGCATGTGACAGACTAACTTTGTAAATAGTTTGCACCTATTTAGGTGCTTCCTATTGGTTTTATACAAAACCCCTTCTACCTCAGACCTCAGAAGCTAAACCTGTCTGGTGTGGCTCTCCTGGAGGTCCAACTCGGGATCTTCATGCCCTGCAGCCACCCCAGGGCCTACGTTGAAGGTTTGGGACAGGTCCCTCATGCTGCTGAACTGACACTTTTCTACAATGTTTTCTACAGTACTGTCTACGTGCATAATGTCTCTTTGATGTTTTCTATATTTATACTATATATATATATCATGCAACGTTAAAGTATTCGAACCACCCATAAAGGGAAGATTGTTTCATGTTTACAAAAACTTTTAAAAAATTTTTTAAAAAAAAACTTTTAAAAAAATGTGAATGTCTGTACCAATCTTTACTCTATTGCAGCCCGCGGACATGCTGTGGTTCACCGGGGGGGAATGTGGCGCCCCTGAGGGTTCAGTCGCCACAGGGGTACTGCACCTCAGATGAGGTGTGGTATCTCCTCCTCCAGGTAAGGATGGAGCATCACTCAGGACCCCACTTCACACTCAACACTACACCACTCCTGTCCTGTAGGGGGCCTAAATGCACCAGGGTGCTGCCTCGGCCCAGGATAGAGGAGATGGGGGGAACCAAAGATAGGGGGAACCATGTAGTGGGTGAGGGTGGAGGACACACTTACAGGAAGCACTTACTGATTCATATTTAATCTACGGCCATCTTAAGTTCAAGGTCTTTGATTGTGGGTCTTCTGTCGGGGTCCAGCAAGAGACTGTAGCTGGCTGAAGATTTGCGGTCCTCGCTCTCTGGCCTTGAGACGAGGAGCGGGTCAGAGTTAACCAGTGTCTCTGCCCGGTCAAGGTCCTGATCTAAGCAGGCCTCGGAGGAGAGCAGAGGAGATAGGCTCCACAGGCAAAAGGATCCCAGGGGGATACGGATGGAGCGGAGTCGCCACCTGTATTCTTTACTCTGGCCTAGCCAGAGGAATTCCTGTTGCAAAAGCGGTGACCGGCCCCCATTATCTGACTGTGTACTCCACGTCACTGTTGGAAAGGCCCGGCAGCTTAGTGGATCCCAGGGAGGGACACAAGCGGGAGGAGAAGGAGAAGGAGAAGTAGAGGAACACACTGACGGGGTCTTGCTCCTGATCTACCTGGGAAGTGCTGAACCCCCTTCCCAGTGGCCGCAGTACGCCATGTGTAGCAGAGAGAAGCTTTGCGGCTGAAAGTTCATCTAAAGTGAGTAAAGACCCGGGTGACTTCATTCACCGCCTCCGCTTGTTTATTTCCTGCGCGGCACTGCACCCATCATACCTCCACACTGCTTCTCCACCACTGCCCTGAGGCCTACTCTGCCTGTGGGGAGTAGTACCAACTGTGCTGCCAGAACACCAGCCTCAGAGTACTGTTGCTGCGCTGGAGGCCTTCACCAGAAACCACAGGTGGCGTAGTCGAATCAACCTTACCACCGAACCAACAAAAGCCCATAATTTTTCATGTGACAGCCCTGGTCACGGCCATGACGACACCCCGCACCACCACCCTACATTGGCCCGGCACCAAGTACCCCACTGCTCAGGGAGGGCGAGGCGTCACATCAACCATGTCTCTCTGATGCCCAGGAAGGAGAGATTACGAGAGGTAAAGAGGTCGTGAATTACATGGAGCTTGTTGCAGACAGAGTGGGCATTCCAGAGTGCTCCAGAGAGAGGTAGCAGGGGGGTGGGCATCAGGGGCAAGGGTTTTATGTTGGAGACTTTGTGGTAATTTGCAGCTGGTTGGAAGCTATAGGGGGGGAAATTGGTGGAAGGTGTAAGCTGTGGGAGTTTAAGATTGAGAAATATGTCGCCAGCAGTGAGGAGAAGCAGAAAGAGGGAGAGCAGGTGGGAGGAGAGTGTCCGGCTTGTTTTATGTTTTGGTAGGGTAGATCTGAGGTTAAGGAGCAGGTCTGCAGATGAGGTCAGGTGGGGAGGTAAAAGGAAAGGAGAAATAACTATTTGGTTAGAGGGTGATGGGGTTTGGGGTAGCGACGGAGAGTAATGATTAGTGGTGCAAAAACAGTATGACCATATGTAAGCATAAGTTTAAGTGTGAGTGAAAAAGAGAAGCCAAGGCCATTTAATAAATAGTTATTCTTACATTTTGGTCAATTCTGGCCCATTTCTGACATATTTTTGATTAGAAACTTAAGAGTGACACTTCTGAGCCAGACCACGGTCCAGACAGAACTGGCACTCCAAATTTAAAAGCTTTTAACAGCACATGGAGTAGGCCAGGTATGAACAGCAGGGAGGAGCCGCAGGGAGACTGGTCACAAAAGCGCAGGGGGGTGGGGATAATTAAGAGACAGAGGCTAAAATACATTCAGGAAATAAACAGATAGGGACAAGTGTGTATTAGGATCAAAGGATTGAGATGATGGGTGTTTTCTAGATGGGATCAAACATACCTGTGGATGAAGCAAACAGATTATCAGGCGAAGAGTGGTGATGACATTGAGGCATGTATGCAAAGTGGTTATATTTCTGGCACACTTCTGATTAGACAATTAAGAGCGACACTTCTGAGCCAGACTATGGTCCAGACAGACCTGGCACTCCAAATTTATGAAGCTTTTAACAGCGCATGGAGTAAGGCCAGATGTGAACAGAAGAGAGGAGCCGCAGGGAGACTGGTCACAAAAGCACAGGGAGAAAACAATTTAGAGATAGAGGCTAAAATGCATTCAGAAAATTGACAGATAGGGACGAGTCTGTATTGGGATCAAAGGATTGAGGTGATGGGTGATTTTGCAGATGGGTTCAAACATACCAGGAGACAAATACAATACTAATCTAATCTAATACTAAACTCTCCCCTCTCCAATCCGTCCTTAACGCAGCAGCCAGGATCATATTCCTCGCCAACCGCTACACCGATGCCTCTTCCCTGTGCCAGTCATTGCATTGGTTGCCCATCCAATATAGAGTTCAATTTAAATTTATCACGCTTACCCACAAAGTGCTCCATGCTTCAGTACTCCCCTACATCTCCTCTCTTGTCTCAGTCTACCACCCTACACATGCCCTCCGTTCTGCAAATGACTTAAAACTAAAATCCTCCATAATCCGAACCTCCCAATCCCGTCTCCAAGATTTCTCGCGTGCTGCGCCAATTCTTTGGAATGCACTACCCAGGACAGTTCGATTAATTCCCAATACCCACAGTTTCAAGCGAACCCTAAAAACACATTTCTTTAGACTGGCGTATCGCCTAAACACACGCTGTCCGTCCCAATTTTCCTCCATATTAAAATATTCTTCAACTTCAGGTTCATACCAACCATGCACTTAATAGCCTCTGTCAGGACTGTACACATACTGGCTGGCGACCAGTCCATGTAGTAGTATTTATCCTATTTAGTATATCAAGGCTGCATTATACAATATACTGTATGTACTTTTTACCTTTTGTGTCTCCCCCATTTCCTCATAGACTGTAAGCTTGCGAGCAGGGCCCTCACTCCTTTCGATATGAGATATGCTTATTCTGTATTGTCTGTATATGTCCCCCCTAAAATTTGTAAAGTGCTGCGGAATATGTTGGCGCTATAAAAAATAAAAACTATTATTATTATTATTATAAATACAATATGAAAAGGAAGTCAGGAAATATGCAGGGTGATTTTGCAGATGGGATCAAGCATACCAGGAGACAGATACAATATGAAAAGGCAGTCAGGAAATATGCAGAGTAATTTTGCAGATGGGATCAAACATACCTGTGGCTGAAGCAAACAGATTGTCAGGTGAAGAGTGGTGATGACATTGAGGCATGTATGCCAAGGGGTTATATTTCTGGCATATTTCTGATTGGACACTTAAGAGTTACACTTCTGAGCCAGACCATGGTCCATTATTTACATTTTTGTCTGACCAGAGATCTAATAACTGTTTAAGCACTGAGTCACTTTAAATTATTTAGATCCTGAATTTGCATTTGCACCTTAGTGACATTTAAACTTTACTATTGTACTTTTTGGTATCTATTGAAGAGGCTCAGTGCCATGTATCCGTAATTAAGATCATTGACTTGATATTTTTCATTTGTGTCCTGCATATTATTTACATCTTATGCTGCATACACCTTGTTGCCTTTTTAAATTGTTTTGTGTTTATGTATACATATGTATATGTCTTGTATTATGATTTTATGATTTGTGTTTTTTTTTTTTTGGGGGGAGGTATCTTGATTTTCTAATAAAATTTAATTACTTCATTGCATGCTACAAATTTATCTTGTCTGAGCATCTTTTAGATTTATAACATGGTCCAGACATACCTGGGACTCCTGGGAATATGGCTGTGGTGAAATACAACTCTCTCCTACAAGCAGCACTGGCTAAGAAAAGTCTGTGTTAAGGTTCCCGTACACTCTATGGCTGCTTTTTTTTTACTGTGGATTGGACGTTCTGCTTATGCATGTTATTTCTCAAACCACATTGCAGATCAGGCCATTGCCCAACTCTGTAGTCATGAAATTCAAGGCGCAAAGAAAGATATTTGTGTGTCGAAGCACTACTGAGAAGTGTGAGCTGATGTTGGATGGGGTGTCATTGCTTATGCAACAAGCAGCATTAGAGGACTTCCTGGGAGAAATGACAGCCGGAGTAGATACGGTTTGCCTCTATGCCAGTCAATTCAACAAGCTAAAGAATATGGCTGTGGTGAAATACAACTCTCACCGAGAAGCAGTGTCAGACTGAAGAACATTGGGCCCACTAGAGGATTTGATTCTAAGGGCCCACTTTCCTCCCCCACTCAAGAGCCCTATAGCAGCTGCAAAGTTTGAACTCTCCTGATGGAGAAGCCAGTGCCCACCGGAGGATTTTCTGGTGGGTCTGTCCAACCCTGGTGGAGAAGCCAGGGCCCACCGGAGGATTCTCTGGTAGGCCCGTCCAACCCTGCTGAGAAGCAGCCCTGGCTATGAAAAGTCTGTGTGAAGGTTTCTGGATACTATATGGCTGCTTTTTTACTGAGGGGAAACACACGTGAACACGGGGAGAAGATACAAAATCCTTGCAGATGTTAACCTTGGTGGCATTTTAACCCAGTACCCCAGCGCTGCAAGGCATCAGTGCTAACCACTGAGCCACTGTGCTGCCCCCTCTGTTCTCCCTCTGATATCTAGCATGCTGGAGAAATTTGCACCTACTGCCACTCAGTATCTTCAGCTCCTTTGTGAGAAACGAATGTATTTGGGCAGCCACTCAGTCTACCAAATAAAATTCCTGAGAAGGAAATTATGAATGGCTTTGCTACTGATACTGTGGGCACTGCTAATACCATGGTGTCGTGCCATAGTTCACTGCAAATATTCCAGGCTAGTAGGAGCCAAGCTGATTGCCACAGAAAAGTACCAGCAGCAAGCTAAGGAGATGGTGGCCTCTATCATCATCACGACCTGCAAGGTTTGCACTATGAACTCTTCTGAAGGAGAAGCCAGGGCCCACTGGAGGAGTCTCCGGTTCTCTGTTGGGCCCGTCCAACCCTGCCGAGAAGCAGGCCTGGCTAAGAAAAGTCTGTGGGAAGGTTCCTGGACACTCTATGGCTGCTTTTTTACTGTGGACTGCCTCCAACAATCTATAAGATTGCAATCTATAAGATCCCTTCACTGGCTCCTCATTGCCCAGAGACTCCAGTTCAAAACCTTAATCATGAGAAGCAAAGCCATCCACAACCTGTCTCCTCCATATATCTATAACCTAGTTTCAAGGTACGTGGTTGTCCTGAGGAAGAAGTTTGTACAATTCGAAACGCGTTGACTAATAAACCACTTACACTCGGATTGGCATCCTTCATACTTTCTACATGGCAGCGCAGAATTAACCCACTTGTTTCTCCATTACCTGCATTTTCATCCCCTCGTGGGTCGGCAGCAGCCTAAGCGTTTTCAGTGGTTGTGTGCACACAACCCGACCAGGTGAGCACAATCAAGTTATTCTCTCAATATTGTTACACAGATAAGACCCTATTTTTGTGCTTTGTGTCTTTCCAGTTCCCCCTTTACTTGCAGCTTGGATACCCAACAGTTGTAAGGCCCAGAGAGGAATCATGTAGGACTCTGGTACGGTCGCCAAGATAGTCCTTCAGCATCTTCCAAAACTTTTACCTCCTTGTCAGAGTACCTCATGTATCAGGGCCTGGGTGCTGGGAGGGTCTGAGAAAACTGTCCCAGACCTTTGACAGCATTCCTTTGCCTCCCCACATCTGGTTTGTGTCTCCCTCGTTTGTACAACTTGGCTGTCCAATGAACTGACTGTGACCTCTGCTGCCAGCATTGTCAGATTTGTTTTGCTATAATTCTTCAACAAGAGCCTGAACTTAATATCTCCCAAAATGAACTCCTTCAGTTTCCTCCCTCTACTAACCTTCCTATACCTGTTACTAACCTACCTTTCCATTACCTGACTTTAACCTGACTTTAACTAACCTACCTATACCTGACTGTACAGTTTCCTTTAGGTGGTGCCACCATAACTCCCACTCTGCACGCCTGCTGTCTTGGAGTCATATTTGACACACAACTTTCCTTTATTCAACATGGAAAATCACTCACTCGCTCATGTCATCTTCACCTTAAAAACATCTCCAATATTCAACCTTTTTTCTCCTTTGATACTGCTAAAACTGTTACTGTGGCTCTTATGCACTACTGCAACTCTCTACTAATCAGTCTCCTTCTAAACAAACTGTCTCCTCTCCAATTACTTCTGAATGCAGCAGCCAGGGTCGTATTTCTATCATGCTGCTTCACCGACGCCTCTACACTGTGCCAGTCATTGCACTGATTAGGTTAAACAATCACTATAGAATACAATACAAACTCATCTCTCTCATCCACCAAGCTGTCCACATTTCTGCACAGCCCTATATCTCATCCCTCAATTCCGTTCCGTTCTCATCCCTTCCCGTGCCCTCCGTTCTGCAACTAATCTAAGACTGATATCCTCCTTAATCAGAACCTCAAACCTCCGTCTCCAAGAATTCTCTAATGCCGAGCCATTTTTCTGTAATGCCCAAAATGCGTACAACGTGATGGTCACGGTAAAGGCAGCAGAACATAAAGTCGCCCATGTGTGCCAGACTGCCAACAGCCAAGACTTCCCTGTTCTCAAAAAGAGGATGACTGTCCATGTTCTCCTCCTCATCCTCTTCCTCCTCCTCATTATCACCCAATCCAGATTGAGATGAGATGAGGATGGGCTGAGTAGCCCCACCCTGTATAGTTCCTTGCTCCGCCTGCAATGCCTTCTCTATAATTGTGACCAGCGAGCATTTCAGTAGACAGAGAATCGGGATGGTGACACTAACTATGGCATCATCGCTGCTCACCATCTTGGTGGAATCCTCAAAGTTTTGGTTGTTGGCAGAGATGTCAGACATCCATGCCCACTCATCAGCTCTTATGTGCGGAGGCTGACCTGAATGCCGACGGGTGTATTGAAGCTGGTACTCAACTACTGCTCTCTGCTGCTCAAAATCATTCCAAACATCTGCAACGTTGATTTCCAACGTGTGGTCACAACGCACGCCAGTCGGTGAGCTGGAAGCTGCAAATGCTGCTGAAGCCCTGCTGAGGCAGTGGAAACTGTAGCTGACTTTCTGAAATGGGCACACATGCGGCGTACTTTCACAAGCCGATCTGGCAGATCCGGGTAGATTTTGAGAAATCGCTGAACCACTAAGTTGAGTACATGGGCCAGGCATGGTACGTGTGCAAGCTTGCCTAGCTTCAGAGCCACCACCCGGTTCTCTGATACAGCTTTCAACAACTCTGCAACGGTGTGCGGTTTGTCGCCTAAGCATACAGTCTTGCTTATTGCTATTGGCACCCACAAAGTTTAAGTACATAATCTGGAATATCTTCTGAAAAAAATGAATCAAGTGATGGAGATGGAGGCTGAACAGGAAGAGGAGGAGGTGGTGCAGGAGCTGTAGAATGTGGGAGAAACCCTGATTGACCCAAGACCTGCAATCCTCTGCGTCTGAAGGATGTATTCCGTCCCAGGGTCCCACTGGGTCCCTGCATCCCCAATATTAACCCAGTAAAATGTGTCAGTGAGATGTACCGTCCCTGGCCACATTCACTTGTCCATGTGTTTGTAATTAGGTGGTCCTTCCCACTAAGTGCACTGGAGAGGGCACAGGTAATGTTCTGGGACCCATGCTTGTGTAAGGCGGGAAGGATACTGGGAGAAATAGTGGCGGCTGGGGACCAAGTACAGAGCCCCGGCCACTGCCATGAGGTTGTGGAAAGCTTCCGCCTCCACGAGCCTAAAAGGCAACATTTGAAGTGCAAGTGACGCGCCCCCTGGGCCGTGGAGTACTCAGTGCCGGGCCGGTCGTTGCTAGGGGAGATATCACAGTGGCGGTGACCCAGTCCATGACCCAGGGCGGTCAATAAAAGGGGATATTTACAGGGGATTTATAGTTTTTATATACAGTTTGTGACGCCACCTGTGGTATGTGGCTAAAGGGAGCCACCACTGCGGAGCAGATCCTCTGAAGCGGTTGCTAATGCAGCAAAGTTGGTTTAGCTCACCACAGTTAGAGCTTAGCTCCAGGGCTGTGCTGAGATGTTATAGATGTTGCTGTTGCAGTTGTGGTGCAGTGTAGTGAAGGGGGTGATGGTGCAGCAATAATTTCGCAGAGACAGTGGGGTGCAGTCTTCAGGGTTTACTCACAGTTGTTAAGTTCCTCAGGTTGCACTTTCCAGATTACGACCTCCCACGTCACGCTGCGTTTACCAGGCAGGGGTTCAGCAAACTGCCAGGTGTTTCAAGAGTGCCTGACAGGACCCCGTTCTATATGCCCTTCTCAGCCATCTTCCTGCGCTGGGCCTCACCCTTCTTGCCCTGCGCCTCGCCAAACAATGTCCCAAGCCAGTATCCTCGGATCTTTCTGGGCAACCTGGAGTTCCCTGGATCCTATGTGGTTACCTTTTTGGCGACTTGAGTGCGGATGTGGCAACTGCACCCTGAAAGTACAGAAGTCTCCGGTTTCTAGTTGAACTTTGTAATTCTCACTAGTTAGGGGCCGGGTCCCCTCTATGGCTCAATCCCTCCACCGCCTGGCAGATTCGGGCGCACGGGTGGCCTCCAGCACTGCCATGTTCCTGGAGCTTTTCTCCTGCTCCTCTCTCTCTTCAGTCTTGGGCCTCTCTGGCTAGGCCCTCCTCCTGAGCAGAGTTCCTACAGAGCTCCTGCTCCTCTCACTGTCCTCCTCTGACTGCCCTGAACCTCAGACTTCACTCACTCTAGAATGTTCCACCCTCTCTTTTATATCACTTCTTACTGAGCTCCCTTGAACTGCTTCCTCCACCCACACCCACTACATGGTTCCCCCTACTTTGGTTCCCCCCATTCCAGCCAGGGATAGGACTCAGCAGGGAAGCGACGCATCTTGCCCCTACTGCTGGTCTGGAGTAGTGTAGTGTTGGATGCAGGTGTTAGGGTCCCGAGCAGTACTCCTTCCTTACCTGAGAGTGAGATACCACACCTCTGGGTGAGATGCAGTACCTCTGTGGCGACTGAACCCGCAGAGGCGCCACACAAGCAGCCAGAAATGTGGCAGTTTAGTATTGCGGGCCTGTGGGTGGGTGGGTTTTTGGCTGCATACTTGTGCTTGCATTCCAAGTAACAGAAAGCTAAGGAGATGGATGGCCTCATCATGAATAATTTGTTCGTTGTCTAGGAGACCGACCACTACTGCTGTCTACCTTCTAAACATTGTGCTGAAGTTTGAATGACCCAGAGCCCACAATCCTCTGTGTCGATTACATTCCAAGGACTGGAGTAGGGACTACTGAACACTGCACTGACACAAGGACGTGGACGGTGATGATTGCAAGTCTGCAACGATAGGTGCAGGGCAGGGGCATCTTCGCATGCACCATGGACAGGGGATTGGCGTGCACGCACAACATTGGAAGAGGCAGTGGTGTCACCCGAAGACACTTTTTCTGGATCTTGGCGTTCGGCTCAGCTAGTTGGGTGTTTTGCTGTCATGTGCCTGAGCATGCTGGTGGTAGTCAGGCTGGTAGTTTTGGTGCTCTTGCTGATGCTGGCCTGGCAGATGTTGCAAATGGCTTTTTGGAGTTATCTAAACAGTCTTTAAAAAAGAACCAGAATCGGGAAGACCTAGCAGTTGTTCTGGCAACTTCCGTCATGTTGGTGTTCCGGGGAGCAGTTGCTCGCCTTGTGTCTGTGGCCACCACACTGGTTGTTCCTGCCTGTTGTGGTGCTATGCCTCCCTCCCCCTGTTTGCTGCTGTCCTCGCTCTGTATGTACCCTTGCCAGGTTGGGTCAGTAACTTTATCGTCCACCGCTTTGTCTTCCACTTCCGCACTCTGGTCCTCCTCCTGACTTTCTGTCCATTGTGCCATCATTATCCACCTCTTGCTACAGTAATTGCACTTTCCCACTGTCACTTTTGGGTGACCATGGCTGCACAAATCTCTACATGTGATCTTCTGTTGCCTTGCTTGAAGCTGGCCAGGCAAGAGGCCAGAATCTATAAATGGAAACATGAACAAAACAGCTCTTCGTAGTGTCCAAGTGTGGAATCAGTTGTCTCGAGGCACTCGGAATGGTGGGAGGAAGGAGGATCAGGGTGAGGAAGATAGCGACTGCAAGTAAAAAAAAATCTCCCATATCCGCACATTCCTCAACCACGAATCTACAAAAAACACTAGTGCACGCCCTCATCATCTCCCGTCTTTACGACTGTAACCTCCTGCTCTGTGGCCTCCCTTCTAACACTCTTACATTCTTCCAATCTATCCTAAACTCTGTTGCCCGACTAATCCACCTGTCCCCTCACTATTCCCTGGCCTCTACTCTCTGTCAATACCTTCACTGGCTCCCCATTGCCCAGAGACTCCAGTTCAAAACGCTAACCTTGGCATACAAAGCCATCCACAACCTGTCTCCTCCATACATCTGTGACCTAGTCTCCCGGTATTTACCTGCACGCAACCTCTGATCCTCACAAGATCTCTTTCTCTACTCCCCTCTTATTTCCTCTTCCCATAATTGCATACATGTTTACTCCCGTACATCCGCCCTACTCTGAAACTCTCTACCCCAACATTTCTGACTCTTGCCTACTGTTGAAACCTTCAAAAGGTACCTGAGGATCCACCTCTTCCGACAAGTGTACAACCTGCAGTAACCCTCACTCCACCATACCGCTGCACGATCAGCTCTATCCTCACCTACTGTATCCTCACCCATCCCTTGTAGACTGTGAGCCCTAGCGGGTAGGGTCCTCTCCTCTCCTGTACCAGTTGCAGTCACATTTTTGTTCAAGGTTATTGTAATTGTTTTTGTGATGTATATCCCTTTTTCACATGTAAAGCGCCATGGAATAAATGGCGATAAAATAATAATAATAATGTGGTCTAGACTCACGGCTATTGAGACTGGACCTTGGGGAGCACAGGGTGGTGGTGGTTGCAAACTGATTATCTGCTATCCAACCAACAACCTTTTCACACTGCTCTGGCTTTAATAGTGGTGTTCCACAGCCCCCTAGAAATAGGGACAGGAAGGTAGTTCAACATGATGTGGGTGTTTGTTGTGCTCCCTCAGCAGGCACAGTTTCATCCTGCTCACTGCCTGGGCCTCTGTGTGCGCTTTCACCATCACCATATCATCCACTTCCCCGTCCCTTGCCACACACCTTGCCCATTTTAAATAAAGTTTAATATTTGTCACATTGCCCAAAATGTCTGTATTATTACCGCAGTAATATAGGATCACGCCTGTTAACCACAGTTTAAGGCACTGACCTAGGAGTCAGAGATGCTTTCAGGGGTCTTCCCCATGCTGTACCAATGTCTTTTCTGCACTGTATGGATGTGTCTGATCGTGCCTCGCACACCACATGGGAAGATAAGGTAGTAAAATGTTAAAATAACATTTACTGGTAAATTTATTTTTCACCGTTAAAAGCAATGCAAAAGTGCAAAAACGTATCTAAAACACTACGTGTGAACATAGCCCAAGGTGTGGAGGAGCATTTTTGTTTTTGGTTATTTATGGTGCCTTATATACACAAGTCATTACCCTGGAAACAATGTTACTTAACATTTTTCCCAGAAAAATCCATTTTGGTTTCGTTTTTGTATGTTTTATTGTAATTACGTAAAAGTGGCGTAATACTCTGTCAACATTGTTCACAGCCAGAGATGCTTCCAGGGGTCTTCCCTATGCTGTTCCCTTGTCAGTTGATCACTGTTCCCATCGATTTCGGCAATTTTTAGGCCTTCTGCAGACCTTCAGGGGGGCCGCCTGAAAAATGATTTACATTGGGCCCATCGCTTGGATCGAGCATTCCAAATTGCTTGACTCGAGCAACGAGTACCCGAGCATTTTAGTGCTTGCTCATCACTACTAACCATTAAATAATTTTTATAATATTTGGACATATAATTAAATTTAACCCAAAGCAGAAAAAGTCTACAAAGGCATTATTAATAACATTGCCACTCCTTTGTCAATCATTTTTCAGGCATTTGATGACATTTATCGTTAGCTGCTCTCACCGACTTAAGGGTACCTGTATAGGCATATTGCCCTTTGTGTTAATGCACTTGATTACTTTACCCTTAGTCGCTCCCACTACCTCAAGAGCATCCAGATTAAGTATATTCTCTTCATTTTAATGCACTAGATTACTGCATTGTTGCAACAACAACCTTTAAAGAAGCAGTAGTTGGTCAATATAAACAGTCAAAATCCGTACCCAGAATTCTCAGGTCACATGAAAAAAGAGGGTCCTTGAAGCTCCGGATCGTATTGAAGAAAACATGCCTACCTCTTTTTCTTCTCCCCTCCAGCCGGTGTCTCTGGCTCGGAGGAGCCAATTTAATCTGAATGCATGCAAAATATGATTGCCATGATGCTCGGGACTTTACCCTAACAAGGTCTTATAAATGTTTCTGGAGAACAGAATGGCCATACCGTGATGGTCACCCCTCCACACCAGGAGGCCATATATCAACCTACCATATCAGGGTAACATGCCTGAGATGGCTACCCTTACTGACCAAACTATAAGTAACTTCAAGGACCCATCAAAGAGGAAAAAGCAAATAAATGTTCCTTTTTTTTTTGTATATGTATTAAATAGATACACATAATGACTAGTAACTGTGTATTCACAAGAAATCTTATTCTAAAGTTTAATTGAAAATGTAGGTATCTTTCAAACACTAATTTTAAGAACTCTTTAGCCCTACAACCTCTTTCCAAAAAAACCCAGTACTCATATGTATGGTATGTGGTGTATGAAACACTTAGTACGTACATATAAGTTAAAGTTTACAACCAAGCTATACAACAGGTTGATACTAGAAAATATCCCATCATATGGTCGAATGTAGTTAGTGATGGACAATGCTGTATTATATGGTGTAACAATAAATGAGAAGCCGCCTGCTCCTATGGATACAGACAGGCACTGCTCTCTAGTCACCAGTTGCACATGCTGTAAATAGTAAGAAATATAATACATAGGTCTAGTATTCGCCCCATATCACTGCTCCTTTTCGCCTCCAAACTCCTTGAGCAGCATGTTCACACTGAACTCTCCTCTCACTTCTCATCTCTCTCTTCGACAACTGGCAATCTGGCTTCCGTCTCCACCATTCCACCAAAACTGCCATGATAAATATTTCTAATGACTTACTTACAGCCAAAGCTAAAAGACAATTCTCTATACTCCTCCTTCTTGACTTGTCCTCTGCCTTCGACACAGTTGACCACTGCTGTCTACTACAGATTTTCTCTTCCTTTGGCGTCAAAGACCTTGCCCAATTCTGGATCTTATTGTACCTTTCCAACTGCAGATTTAGTCTCCCACTGCGACACTACCTCCTTATCCCGCCCTCTCTCTCTTGAAGTCCCTCAAGGCTCCATCCTAGGACCCCTACTCTTCTTCATTTATAGCCTTGGCCTGGGACAGCTCATAAAGTCCCACGGCTTCCAATACCATATGTACGCTTATGACATTCAGATCTACCTCTCTGGCCCAGACATCACCTCTCTGCTGTCCAGAATCTTGTAGTGTCTATCAGCCATATCCTCCTTTCTTCTCCTCTTGCTTCCTCAAGCTTAATGTGGTCAAAACTGAACTCATTATCTTTACCTCATCTCACCTAACTCCCCTACCTGATCGATCGATCTATCTATCTATCTATCTATCTATCTATCTATCTATCTATCTATCTATCTATCTATCTATCTATCTATCTATCACAATAAATTACATCACGCTTTCCCCTGTACCGGAAGTCCGCTGCCTCGGAGTAACCTTGACTCTGCTCTGTCCTTCAAACCGCACATCCACACTCTCACCACCTCCTGTCGCCTCCAGCTTAAAAATATTTCCAGAATCCGTCCCATCTTAAACCCTCAATCTACTAAAGTGCTTGTGCGTGCCCTAATTATCTCCTGCTTCAACTACTGCAACATCCTCCCCTGTGGCCTACCCGCTAACACTATCGCACCTCTCCAGTCTGTCCTCAATTCTGTTGCCAGACTAGTTCATCTCTCTCCTCACTACTCCTCTGCTACCCCACTTTGCAAATCCCTTCATTGGTGCCAAATTCCCCAGTGTATCCAGCTCAAACTACTAACACTTACCAACAAAGCCATCCTTAACCTTTCTCCTCTGTACATCTCTGAACTAATCTCCCGATATCTTCCCTCATGTAATCTTCGGTCCTCCCAAGACCTCTTCTCTCCTCCACACTTATTCGTTCCTCACCCAATCGCCTCCAAGACTTCTCCTGAAGATCCCCCATCCTCTGGAATTCTGTGCCTTAACATGTCCGATTAGCCACCATATTCGGATCCTTCAGACAGAACCTGAAAACCTATCTCTTCAAGAAAGCCTGCAACTGGCAATGACCACACTGCCACCTCAACACCATCAGAGCTATTGCAACTCCCCAACCTACTGTCTCCTTCCCTATCATCCTGTAGAATGTAAGCCCACAAGGGCAGGGTTCTCTTAACTCTGTACCAGTCTATCATTGTTAGTTTGTTAACTGTAAGTGATATCTGTATTTTGTATGTAACCCCTTTCTCATGTACATCACCATGGAATCAATAATGCTATATAAATAAATAATAATAATAGTATTAGTTGCATGCAGTCATAGGTGTAGGTGTTTAAGACTGCAAGGCCTGTATCCCAGTGAGTCACACATACAATGCATGAAACTGCATCCATGATATATCCTTCACAGCTAGGTGCAGCATTACAAACAAAGCTGCAGGAGGTAAAGGTCAACCCATCCCAAAGTCATTTCCCCCTTTGTTTAGTGCTCCAGGGGTTTCTGTCTGCTGGTTCAATAGTAAGTCAACAAGTCCGTAAATTCACTCTCACAGAGCTGTGTACGGATCTATAGACTTACTATTGAGCCCATAGTCGGCTCTGTGCAGTATTTTGACTGATCAGTGCCAGCGATCAGCAGTATTGTACAGCACTGTCATATATAAAACCTTATATATAATGACAGTTACACTTTAAACTAGTGTAGGGTGTCTACTCACTTGGGTGCGTCGGGAGGCAAACAGGAAGCGTGTTCTTTTAAATGTACATGTCGGTCAATGACTTCATAAACCAGGCAAAAGCAAAAGGAATACAAACAGTCTTTAGTTTAGGCAAAACAAAGTAAAGAGGCCTTAAGGCAAAGTCTCTGGTTAGCCAGTCCTGTGGGCACACAGGCTGAATAGCGTTCAGTTCACTGGCTCAGTTGGGAGACCACAACACACAGGATGCCTTCTCTCTCCAAACAAAACACACAGACCATGTGCCAAACAACGTCCTCCATTTTATATCTTAACCACACTCTGAGGTGAGGTATGTGGGTAGCTAGACCCGCCCATCTCTCCAACTACACGTAACCCGGCCCCAGGTTCACCAAACAGTCCTCTTAGTGCTTACGTGCACTAGAGCAACATTCCGGGTTACATCACAGAGGACAGCCATGTCTGTGATACATACCTCCCATCAACTATGTGTCCATTAGCCACCTTACATACCTTCCCCTCTGCCTAAAGCCGTGGGGCTTGGCACCTTCTACTACTAGGGGATTCTCGAGAGGGCATCGGCATTACCATGTAGCTTCCCTGTTCTATGTTCTACATGGAAGTTGTAATCCTGTAGGGCTAACAACCAGCGGGTGACCTAGCATTTTTTCCCTTTTTTCCCCTCATCCATCTGAGTGTGGCATGGTTGGATACTAAACTTTCATCCTAACCGATAGTATCGTAATGTGTCCGCCGCCCACTTTATGGCCAAGCACTCCTCTATGATAAAATAATTTTTCTCGCATGAGGACAGCTTCCTACTCAGGTAGAGAACTGGGTGCTCCTCCCCATGCGTATCTCCTGGGAAAGGACTTGTCCTAAACCGACATCTGAGGCATCTATTTGGAGCATGAATTCTTTCTTGAATTCGGGCGCAACCAGAATCGGTTGCCTACACAGAGCCACTTTCATTTCTTGAAAGGCCATCTCCACCTCTGCAGTCCATTTGGCCATGGATGATTTTGTCCCCTTAAGGAGGTCAGTCAGGGGTGCGGCCATTATGGCAAAGTTTGGGCTGAACCTCCGGTAGTATCCCACGATTCCCAGAAAGGCTCTAACTTGCTTCTTCGACAGTGGTCTCGGCCAAGTTTGGATTGCTTTCACTTTAGTGATTTGGGGTTTTATCTCGCCTCTACCCACTACGTATCCCAGATATTTGGCTTCTTCTTTCCCCATGCCACATTTTTTTGGAATTATTGAAAACCCCGCCTTCCTTAGAGCATCAAACACCGCCTGGACTTTTTCCAGATGACTTTCCCTGTCTAGGCTGAAGATTACAATATCATCCAGGTATGCCACGGCGTATTTCATATGGGGCGCAAGGATTCGATCCATGGCTCTCTCTGGAAGGTGGCAGGGGCCTCCTGCAGTCCAAACGGCATCCAGACATATTGCAAGCATCCGTCCGGCATAGTCTGGTATGGCTTACATCGTCCTGGTTGATGAATCTTATAATTCACTTCACCAACCTTTTCCACTACCTCATACAGCCCTTGCCACTTGGCTAAGAGCTTACTTTCCATGTTAGGAATCAGAACTAGGCCTCTTTCACCAGAATTAAACTGACGCACTCTGGCTGACCGGTTGTAGACCCTGGCCTGCGCCTCTTGTGCCTGAACGAGATGTTCTTTTACGATGGGCATCACCTTTGAAACCCTTTCTTTCATCAGGGCGACGTGTTCGATGACGCTCCTGTGGGGCGTGACTTCGGCCTCCCAGGTTTCCTTTGCTACATACAGGAGACCCCGCTGATGTCGGCCATCCAGGAGTTCCAGTGGTGAGAACCCAGTAGAGGCCTGTGGAACCTCTCGGATAGAGAACAGCAGATACAGCAGGAGACAGTCCCAGTCTCTGCTGTCCTTTTCTATGACTTTCCTCAGCATACTCTTCAGAGTTTTGTTGAACTTCTCCATGAGGCCATTGGTCTGAGGATGGTATACTGATGTTCTCAGTTGGGAGATTTGCAGGCCTTACACAATTTCCTCATCGCCTTACTCATAAAGGGTGTTCCCTGGTTGGTCAGGATTTCTCTTGGTAACCTTGTCCGGGAGAAAGCGTATATCTCCACAGAGATTGAAGCAGAGACTGGGAGTTCTGTGGAAACTGTTTGGGTAAGAATACAAGGAGAGAACAACGGATTCTTATCAATACTTATCCTCTCTTGCTGACAACTTTATCTTTCAAAAGGTAGGGGAGAAAACAAGGAGATCTGCTACTTTGGATCTAATCTTTATAAACAGGGAGGAAATGGTTGAGGAGCTAGAAGTGGCTGGAACCCTAGGAGGCAGCGATCATGCTATTTTTGGATAACTAGAGGAGGAAGACATGTGAAGACTCAAACTTCAAGGTTAGATTTCAGAAAGGCAGATTTTAAGCGACTCAGAAAGAGAATAGGAGGGATCCAATGGCTGGATGTCCTTAAGGACAAAAATGTCCAGGAAGGATGGGAAATTTTTAAAAATGAGATTCTCAAAGCACAATCGTTAACAATCCCGAAAAGTAGGAAGAATGGGAAGCATTTAAGGAAATCAGAATGGATGAACACAGAACTTAAACACATGCTAAAAGGAAATAAAGAAATGTTTATCAAATGGAAAGAGGGAGGCATATCTAAAGAAGATTATAATGCAGTCTGCAGATCCTGTAGGGCACGTATCAGGTTAGCTAAAGCTGACAATGAATTAAGGCTTGCAAGAGATGTCAAAAGCAATAAAAAAGGATTTTGGGGGTATGTCTAAAGTAAAAGAAAAGTCAAAGATGCTATAGGATTTTTACAGGATGAAAATGGTGAAATGGTAAGAAAGGATGTTGAGAAGGCCGAACTTTTTAATTCCTATTTTGCATCTGTTTTCTCTCAGAAAGAAAATGTAACATCAACTGATCTTCACTGTCCTATTAAAGGAATAGAAGAATCCAAGTTATCTGTAAAGAGAGAGATTGTGAGGGAATATTTAGCTAACATAAATGAGTTCAAGTCTCCAGGTCCAGATGAATTACACCCCAGAGTACTGAAGGAGATCGTAGAAGAAATTTTAGAACCACTCTCCATAATCTTTGAAAATTCTTGGAGAACAGGAGAAGTCCCAGAAGACTGGAGAAGAGCAAATGTTGTTCCTATCTTCAAAAAGGGGAAGAAGGTGGACCCAGGGAACTATAGGCCGGTGAGTCTGACTTCTATACCAGGAAAGATCTTTGAACAAATTATTAAACAACATGTATGTAAGTCCCTGGAAAAGAATGAAGTGATTAACCAGAGTCAGCATGGGTTTGTAACTAACAAGTCATGTCAGACTAACTTAATTTCCTTCTATGACAGAATCACTGACTGGGTGGATCAGGGAAATGCTGTAGATATAGTATATCTTGACTTCAGCAAAGCATTTGACAAAGTATCTCACACCATCCTTATTGAAAAAATTACCAAGTATGGAATGAACAAGGCAACTATTAGGTGGATTCATAACTGGCTTAGTGATCAGACTCAGAGTAGTCGCAAATGGCTTCACATCCAGTTGGATAAATGTCTCAAGTGGGGTACCACAGGGCTCTGTCCTGGGACCTGTTTTGTTCAACATCTTTATCAATGATTTAGATGAAGGAATTGAGGGTAAAGTGATTAAATTTGCAGGTGATACAAAGCTAGGAGGGATAGCTAATACTAGAGAAGAGAGAGAGAGGATTCAAAAAGACCTAAATAAACTGGAGCAGTGGGCAGTAACTAACAGAATGGTTTTTAACAGGGAAAAATGCAAAGTACTACATCTGGGCAATAAAAATGAAAAAAGCATATACAGAATGGGAGAAATATAGCTAAGCAACAGTACATGTGAAAAAGACTTAGGTATACTAATAGATCATAGACTGAACATGAGTCAACAGTGTGATGCAGCAGCAAAAAAGGCAAATACAATTCTGGGATGTATTAACAGAAGCATACAGTCTAGATCACGTGAAGTCATTATCGGACTTTACTCCTCTTTGGTCAGACCTCATCTGGAATACTGTGTCCAGTTTTGGGCACCACATTTTAAAAAAGACATCGACAAACTGGAGCAAGTTCAGAGAAGAGTGACTAGAATGGTGACCGGTCTGCAAACCATGTCCTTGGTTACAGGATTTGGGAATGTTTAGCTTGCAAAAAAGAAGACTGAGAGGAGACTTAATAGCTGTCTACAAATATCTCAAGGGCTGTCACATTGTAGAAGGATCATCTTTATTCTCATTTGCACAAGGAAAGACTAGAAGCAATGGGATGAAACTGAATGCGAGGAGACACAGATTAGATATTAGAAAAAACTTTTTGACAGTTAGGGTGATCAATGAGTGGAACAGGCTGCCACGAGAGGTGGTGAGTTCCCCTTTAATGGACGTCTTCAAACAGAGGCTGGACAGACATCTGTCTGAGATGATTTAGTGAATCCTGCTTTGAGCAGGGGGTTGGACCAGATGACCCAGGAGGTCCCCTCCAACTCTACCATTCTATGATTCTATGATGGACCAATTCGCGAGCTATACTCTTGGCAGAGGAGTTTCTCAGAGGGACCGCTTCAGACTCCCGGAGTCTAGCAGTCCCGTTTCCTGCCAACCATTTACCTTCACGGAACATGCTTGTGGCCCCTTGCTGGGTGAACAGTTCACACTGCAGGCCGGATACACATAGTATGAACAACGGCATCCTAGGCTACAGTCAATCTGCTCAGGGTTCAGGGGACAACGGGCGACTATATGGCCTGGGCCATGGCACTTCTAACAAATGATATCACCCGTAGGGACCTTGGGCATTACCTCCCCCGCCACTTTGGATCTTGGATGCCCCACCCCCTTTTGGGCCTCTGCCCCCTGATGGGACCCTCAGAATGGAGTGGGCTGCCTTCCCAGGGAACCCTCAACCCCCTGGTATTTTTCGACCAGTACGATCAGTTCATAGGCATTCCGGGGATCACCCTGGGCAAACCAAGTCTGTATTGGCCTCGGCAGGGAATGCACAAACCGGTCCATCAACACTCGCTCTACCACCTGCGCAGGTGAGAAAACGGGGGAAGAAACCGACCATAAAGTCCCAAACGTCAAATGCAGTGGATAATTATATATTTATTGATTACAGGTGATAAAAAATGGATTGCGAACAATGTAAATGATAATAAAACATTAAAAACATCTAAAAACAGGGGCGCATATCCGGGTTATGTGTAGAACAATTCATGTTGGGAACAGGCAATTAATGGATAGAAAATCTAATCAATAGACCACAAATTACATATATACATGTGCATACACGTGACCGTCACATGAGATTCATATAGGAGGTAAACAAAATATAAGGTATATAGAGTGCAAATGAGTATAATATATCACTCTCTCTCCCAACAAATGTGCAAAGTTGCAATATATATCTCCCTCACTCTCTCCCAGAATGTGCAAAATTGCAAAGTATATATCTCACATTCCTACAATGTGTGAAGTGAAAAGAATATATATAGAGAGGGTGGGAGGAGAAGCCATGCGACGGCCAAATATCACAGAATAAATAGTCAAAAAATCATGTATGATAAGGTGAGATTCAAGGCAAAAATGTGCACAGGGAATGCTCCTTAATCATTGGACCATATAATTGGCATGTATCATAGATATAGGATACTTACAATGAATTACAAAAGTTCCCAATCCCGGGCTGCGTCCACCCCAAAACCTGCGTCCAACCTGAAAACCTCTATATTTCTATAACCTTCAGGAATCTACTCTCGTGGGTATCCTTGTATTGTTTCATTACACCTGCGCAGGTGTAGAGGACTCCGCCTGCAGCCATTTTTGGACCAGATGCAAAAGGTCAAACATTTGGGAGCGAGGGGGTTTGTCCCTGTAATACACCCAGCAGTTGACCCGCGGTGCCCTGACAGTCATAGTCACCCCCAAGCGCGCCAGAATTTAGGTTTTGAGTTTGCCATACTCCTTGCCGTCCTGCAAAGCTAAGTCATAGTAAGCCTTCTGGGGCTCCCTCGTGAAATATGGTGCAATCACCTAGGCCCACTGCTCTGATGGAAGTTTCTCCCTCTCGGCGACCCTTTCAAACACAGCCAGGAAGGCCTCTATGTCATTTTATGTAAAGCCCTTCTTACTGTCTTCCGGACTTGTAAATCATCACCTTGACTTGGGGGTGAGGCGGTTGCCCTACCACGGATCACCTCAGCTAGGAGCTCCATCTGCTGCTTGTGCTGCATTTACTGCTGCTGTTTCCACTGCTGCTGCTGTTGATGCTGCTCCTGTGCCTGCTGCTTCTGCTGTTGATGCAGCTGGAGATTAGCCTGCACCAGTTGCTTTATCAGCTCCTCCATGCTGCAGGGCATCCCCTGCTGGCCGGTGGCCTTCACCCATGACATGCAGTACGTCTTGTAGCAGTCACAAGTACCTGCTGGGAATGCTGCCCGCACTTGTAACACCAATTGTAAGGTTTCTACTCACTTGGGTGCATCGGGAGGCAAAGAGGAAGCATGTTCCTTTAAATGTCCATGTCGGTTTATTACTTCATAAACCAGGCAAAATGAATACAAAGAGCCTTTAGTTCAGCAAAACAAAGTAAAGACTCCTTAAGGCAAAGTCTTTGGTTAGCCAGTCCTGTGGGCACACAGGCTGGATAGTGGTCACGCATGGTGTGGGAAAGACTAAGCGCAACACAAAGGTATGAAGGGAAGGCAGCCCAAATGCTAGGGAAAGGGGGAGTGGAGACCCCTAGGCAGATCTGATATCACCCTACCTCTCCTACCATCCCTATATAGGTTCCGCACCTATAGCCGAACAGGAAACTTAATCCCTGTATATCCCTAGAGATAGGCCCTAGATAGGGAGGGTGATGTGAGCACTGGTCAGTCCCCACTATAACCTAAAGACAACAAGGCAGACAAACAAAGGGGGAAAACTTAGCTTGAGCAGACACCAGAGAGATAACACCAAACATCCTCCAAGGGCACCAGAGAGGAAACTAGCCGCCTGCTATAGCTCCAAGCCTGCACAAGGGAAAATGAGAATATCACCGGAGACTCCCTGAAGCAGACTGAGAGTTTATAAACACCCAGACCAGGGTGTGCCAATCAGAGAAGGAGGGAGGTTGCCACTTGGTCCAAAAGTAAGAAGGATTAAGAAGGTGTCTGCAATGTCAAACGCAGTCATCTTCTGAAGCCAGATTCAAAGTGACTGCCTGTTACACCTGACACACCCGTGACAGTACCCCCTTCTACGAGTGGCCTCCGGACACTCAGGACTAGGTTTCTCAAGATAAGAGGTGTGGAATGAATGAACCAGCTGGGGGGCATCCACCTCTGATGCTGAAACCCACATCCTTTCCTCTGGACCATAACCCTTCCAGTGCACCAAGTATTGTAGAGAACAAAGTTGGAGATGAGAATCTACAATCCTCGAAATCTGAAACTCCAAATTACCATCAACCATTATTGGGGGCAGCGCTAAGGGTGAGGACTCAAGAGGTTCTACATGTTTCTTGAGCAGAGACCTGTGAAACACATTGTGAATTTTGAGGGCCTGAGGTATCTCAAGATGAAACGCTGCTGGGTTAATGACGGCGGTTATTTTATAGGGACCAATAAATCTAGGTCCCAACTTACAAGAAGGAACCTTCAACTTGATATTCCAGGTAGACAACCACACAAAGTCATTCACACTCAGGTCCGGACCTGGCAAGCGTTTCCTGTCAGTCATACATTTGTACCTGTCTTCCATGATCTTCAAATTACTCCGAACCCCCCGCCACACTGAGGAAAGTGACAAAGAAACATGTTTCTCCTCAGGAACTGCCAAAGCCCCTCCACCACTAAAAGTACCAAACTGTGGATGGTAACCGTATGCACCAAAGAACGGTGACCTGCTGGTAGATTCTTGGCGATGATTATTAATAGAAAATTCTGCCAGCGGTAAGAAAGATGCCCAATCCTCTTGGTTTTCTGAGACAATACACCTGAGGTAAGTCTCCAAATTCTGATTAATGCTCTCGGTCTGTCCATTCGACTGAAGATGGAAGGCAGAGGTAAAGGACATTTGCATCCCCAGTCGAGAACAGAACGCTTTCAGAACTTGGAAACAAACTGGGTCCCCCGATCTGACACCACATCGGAGGGAACCCTGTGAAGCTTCACAATCTCATTTATAAATTCCTGAGCAAGAGTCTTGGTATTCGGAAGTGGCAGTAATGCAACTAAGTGAACCATTTTACTGAACCTATCTACAACTACCAAAACCCCAGTTTTGCCTGCAGATACCGGTAGGTCAGTAATAAAATCTATAGACAAGTGTGTCCATGGCCTACTAGGAATATTAGAACCAGAAGTCTCAGAAACATATTCAGTGGACAGACCTCTACAAAAAATTGCAGATGGGTTTCACTGAAACAACCACTTCAAACGCATAGAATAGAAAAAAAGGGAAATGAAGTCTTAACGGTTGGTACAAAAATATAACAACTTTATTGATACAAAAAATACACATTTAAAAGTCTGCAAGTGCAAGGGATGTGTGTAGAAAAGAATGGCAATACCGAAAAGCAGCAGGGACACATAGAGGTAGAGAATCGATCAAACAATCCTGCGTTTATCAGAATGCATGGGACTCTATAGGGATAGATGGAGAGGAACAGTAGTATATCACAAGAGATGAATATATAAACAGTATTGTAAAGCTTAGTGCTCTATCTCCTGCATGATATAGTGCAATCATATGGGCAGTAATGCTCGTCTCCTAGAGCCCACAGGTCAATGATATAGCTGTGCCTTATCATAATCGATCCCCCTAAGTACACCATGAACATCCATGTATATCTATAAAATCATTACCTTAAAGTATAAAAATGTGCCCCACCAGGTGGTAGGAAGGACTAGTGCCTCTCCCTCCCGACGCACGTTTCGCAGGGAACACGTCCAGCTTTCTCAAGGGATATACTACTGTTCCTCTCCATCTATCCCTATCGAGTCCCATGCATTCTGATAAACGCAGGATTGTTTGATCGATTCTCTACCTCTATGTGTCCCTGCTGCTTTTCGGTATTGCCATTCTTTTGTACACACATCCCTTGCACTTGCAGACTTTTAAATGTGTATTTTTTGTATCAATAAAGTTGTTATATTTTTGTACCAACGGTTAAGACTTCATTTCCCTTTTTTCTATTATATGTAGTGGAAGAAGAGTACAAAATGGATACTGTCAAAAACGCCACAGCGACGACACCAGGGAGAACACGCAATATGTCGCCATTGCCGTCATGCTGTCAGTATTTCGTCCGGAATCGCGAGCACACAATCCAGACTACTCACTCCTTGGGCATCGGCAAACATGCAGAAAGTGCACAAATTCCAGCTCCAGGAATATGGGTGTACGCCCCATATGGTTGCTGCCGACTGCACAATAGCCCAATTATTAATATTCTCTGCCACCACCAGCCGAGTTTGAAATATAATACAGGCCTGGCCAGACGCCTGCGTTTTGGTAGCGTATATGGCTTCAGGGAAGGAAACGATTACAGGACAAAAGAAACAGAACTATTAAATTTTATATTTAATCCAAAAGGGAGGCAGTGTTTAGGAAAAATATATACAAGGATGTTACAAAGGAGACATTAAAAAACATAAGCAGTTACAAAAATAAAACAGGATAAAAGGAGAAACTTACACTATAAAGATCGCTATGACGATTCAATGTAGGTGGAGGAGAGACGCTCCATTTACTGTTATCAAACGGGGTCCTCCGCTATGATAGAAATATACTTCCAAACAAAGAACACGGCTTCAGTCTCAACAAACTATTTTATCACATCACAGGGGCTGGCCTCCACCCTTCAGATTTGTATTAAAAACCTGTTTTTTGGGATAACTCATCGCATGTTGATCACAGAAGCCCAAATGGGATATCATAGTCTTTATTATGATTTTACCATCATGTAGAGACCACACATCGCATAGCTGAAGTCTGTTTTTGCGCTACAGCTCTACGCAAACACTTACAGTGACAGGGAATATGCATATTGCTCATTGGCTGATTCTGCCACTAAAAATATAGGTCCCGTTATTGTCGGACACATGGAACTTACAATATTTCATATTTCGTTTCGGAGTCGAAGTGTCTGGAGATTTCTTTTTGAAGCTCGGGAAGAAAGCTTTCCCAGTTACACACAAATTATTGCAATCCTGCGTTTTAATCATCCCCTGCGTCTTCCAGGGACAAGATGCCCGTATCTTAACTAAATTAGAACACTTCTTGGCTGCCAGCAGTTTGTTTAAGGACTGAATTAATTGGGGCTTTGTGCTGAGATTTTTATGGAGACTGGTTTGTACTGACCAAAAGGGGAATAAGGAAGAAATGGTCAATATCTATGACAGACTTTCAATATTCCTCAATATTTCCCTGACAGATACATATGCGATACTTTAGAACGCGCGCAAATAATACAAGCAGACACGTGTTCAACCCCATCCCAATGCAACCCCGTCCACCAAAAACGACGAGAAAGGAGGTCCGAAGTTGCCTTACCACCTGGATGACCAGCAAGCACAGAGTTGTGATGATTCCTAATTACTTTGCGGCGCAGATTAGATGGTACAAATAACCTTCCAGAAGGGCAGGAGGAAGGGGCGTCCCCCTGAGCCTCCAACACCTCACCCTCCAGTTCAGGGTACAATGCTGAAATGATTACCCCCTTCTGTAATATTGGGGCAGGGTTCTCATGGTAACCGCCACCAGGGAAGCTCCGGTACAAAGCATCTGCCTTGACATTTTTGACCCCTGGACGAAAAGTGACAACAAAATTGAACCTAGTAAAAAACAGGGACCATCTAGCTTGCCTAGGGTTAAGACGTTTTGCCGACTGAAGATATGACAGGTTCTTATGGTCTGTGATAACAGTAATAGGATGGACATTCCCCTCCAACCAATGTCGCCATTCTTCTAATGCCAATTTATTTGCCAAAAGCTCCCTGTTACCCACATCATAATTTCTCTCAGCCGAAGATAATTTCTTAGAAAAGAATAAACAACAATAAAGGATTGGTAATCATCGGACTGAGTATAGGTGCAGTGGCGAAACAGCTCTTTAGGGGGGAAAAAGCCAGCAGGGTGGCATCTGACCATTTAGAAAAATCAGACCCTTCCTTGTCATGTCAGTGAGGGGTTTCACAATTACTGAATACATTTGGAAGAATTTCTGGTAAAAATTAGTAAAGCCCAGAAAACGTTGTAGAGCCTTCAGGTTCTCGGGACAGTTCCAATTAAGGACAGTATGGATTTTCTCCAGATCCATCCGAAAACCCGAAGATGACAACAGGTACCCCAAGAACTGCATCTCCCGGATGGCGAAAACACACTTTTCTAGTTTGGTATATAGTTTGCTATCACTTAATATCTGAAACACCTGTTTAACATGCCCCAGATCAGGTGAGTAAACCAAAATGTAGTCTAGATAGACCACCACAAACCTGCCCACCAAATGATGGAAAATATCATAAATGAAATGCTGGAATAAAGCAGGTGCATTGGTCAGAACGAAAGGCATAACCAGACTCTCGAAATGCCCTTCAGGGGTATTGAACGCTGTTTTCCATTCATCCCCCTCTCTGATCCTAAAAAGATTCTAGGCTCCCCTTAAATCCAACTTGGAGAACACCTTAGCTCCGACAACCTGGCTGAACAAATCTGGAATCAGAGGAAGAGGGTATGGATCCCGGATGGTAATCTGATTTAATTCCCGGAAATCTAAACAGGGACGTAGACCGCCATATTTTTTCTTCATGAAGAAGAACCCTTCCCCCACAGACGAAGATGAGGGTCTGATATGTCCCTTCTTCAGACTTTCCGCAATGAAATCCTTCATGGCTTGTCTCTCAGGGCAAGAAAGATTATACAGTCTGGACTTTGGTAGTTTAGCTCTGGAAAAAACGTCCTCAAAACCAGACAAAAATGCGGGTAAAGTCTCTGTATAGACTGTAGAAAGGGAAATATTTAAACAGTTCTCATGGCAGTAATCTCTACACTCAATGATCTCCCTGGATAGCCAATTCACCAACGGATTATGTTTTACCCACCATGGTAGACCCAAAACAATTGGGGTGGGAAGACCGTCCAGAACATAGCAAGGAATTATCTCACAATGAACTAACCCCACCCTCAGTTTTACATTATGTACAATTTGAGTTAGAGCTTTCTGTGCAAGTGGTGCTGAGTCGGTGGCGAAGATGGGAATAGGCAGAGCTAAAGTACAGCAAGCAAGACCATGAGTTCTCACAAACTCAGCATCAACCATACTGACTCCATCTCCTCTGTCAACAAACACAGAAATGTTCTCGGTTCTGCGCTCTAGCACCTCCTCTGCTGTCAGGACAAACCAGGAACTGCAGGTTGATGATAAATGTACCCCTTGCTTACTCAACTCCAGACTACCAACGGTTAATCGAGTTTCCCTTTGCTTAGGAATGGAATGACAAGCCCCAATAAAATGTCCCTTTTTTCCACAAAAAAACGCACACCCTTTTTTTGCAGCTCTCCGGGGAAATGTACAGCTTAACAGAATGGTTTCTTCCACCTCCCCCAGTACTGGTTCACGCCAGACCGCTTCCCCGGCAAAGGAGCACTACCCCAAAAAGAGAGCTCCGGAGAAGGTGGTCTCACCCACATATCCCGAAGGCGTCTATCAACACGTTTAGCAGCCTCGACATGGCAGCCTGCAGGGACTCTGGGGTTTCATACACTGCCAAAGCATCTTTCAACCTTTCAGTAAGGCCTTGATAAAATTGGATTCTAAGCGCTGGGTCATTCCATTTTGTATCAGTTGCCCATCTGCGAAAATCAGATCTGTATGTCTCCACTGACCGATTTCCCTGATGAAGGTGACACAACCTGGACTCAGCCAAGGAAATTCGGTCAGGGTCATCATAAATGAGGGCTAGAGCCCCCAAAAACCCCTCCACAGACTGGAGATAAACCGAACCCTGCGGAAAAGTGAAAGCAAAGGATTGAGGATACCTTTGCAGCAGTGAGATCACAATTCCTACTCTCTGCTCCTCATCTCCGGAGGAGTAAGGGCGAAGTTTAAAATACAGTTTTCAAGCTTCCTTGAACACAAAAAACTTGCCCCTACCTAATGAAAACCTTTTCGGAAGGGCAACCTTCAGTTCAAGCTGGACCGGCCTGCCTGCAGAGACCCCAACATTAGGGCACTGCAGCCGCTGTTGCTGCTACTGAACCTCATAGCGGAGGTCAGTCACCTCCAGAGACAGCGTGCGCAGCTGCTCTGACAGCTCAGCAATGGGATCCATGAACTAAGACAAATAAAACACAACCCACCAAATAAACAACAACAAAAAAAAAGCACACACACACAAAAAAACACGTCAGTTTTTTTTTTATATATGCATGGCCGATGTGGGAAAGACGAAGTGCAAAAGGAAGGGATGAGGGGAAGGTAGCCCAAACGCTAGGGAAAGGGGGAGTGGAGACACCTAGGGAGATCAAATATCACCCTACCTCTCCTACCATCCCTATATAGGTCTTGCACCTAGCGCCGAACATGAAACCTAATCCCTGTATATCCCTAGAGCTAGGCCCTAGATAGGAAGGGGTGGGGTTGAGCACTGATCAGTCCCACCTATAAACTAAAGACAACAAGGGAAACAAAGGGGGAAAACTTAGCTTGAGCAGACACCAGAGAAATAACACCAAAGGTCCTCCAAGGGCACCAGAGAGGAAGCTAGTCGACTGCTATAGCTCCAAGCCTGCACAAAGAAAAATGAGAATATCACCGACGACTCCATGAAGCAGACTGAGAGTTTATAAACACCCAGACCAGGGTGTGTTAATCAGAGCAGGAGGGAGGTTGCCATTTGGTCCAAAAGTAAGAAGGATTAAGAAGGTGTCTGCAATGTCAAACGCAGTCATCTTCTGCAGCCTGATTCAGGGCGACTGTCTGTTACACCTGACACACCCATGACAATAGTGTCCAGTTCACTGGCTCAGTCGTTTGATCCCATCTGCATGTCAATCATTTGATCCCAATACAGACTGGTTCCTAACTGTCTGCTTCCTGAATACATTTAGCCTCTGTGTCCTAATTACTCCCCCCTCCACCCATGCTTTTGTGAGCAGTCTTCCTGTGGCTCCTCCCTTCCTGCACACACCTGACACACCTCATGTGCTGTTCAGAGCTCCATAAATCAAGCAAACCAATCTGGCACAGACAGGTCTGGCTTCTAAAGGGTCGCTTTAAAGGGTCAAAAAATGAAATATGCCAGAAATGAGCCAGAAGTGACCAGAAGGTAAGAATAACTATTTACTACTTGTACTTAGATTCTCTTTCTCATTCACACTTAACATTCATTATGCTTACATATGCCCTTACTGTCTTTGCACCACTAATCCTTTATCTCCTTTGCTATCCCCAAACCCCAGCACACTCTAACCAAATAATCATCTCTCCTTCCTTTTTACCTCCCCACCTGACCTCATCTTCAGACCTGCTCCTTAACTTTAGATCTATCCTAACTAAACAAAAAACAAGCCAGATACTCTCCTTCTCCCACCTGCTCTCCCTCTCTCTGCTTCTTCTCACTGCTGGTGACATATCTGCCAATCCTGGACCCCCACAGCTTACACCTTCCACCAATTCCCTCTCCTATCGCTTCAAACCAACTGCAAACTACCGCAACCTCTCTACCGTAAAATCCGTGCCCCTGACAGCCACCCCCCTGCTCCCTCTCTCTGGAGCATTCTGGAATGCCCGCTCTGTCTACACCATGCTCCATTTTGTCCACGACCTCTTTACCTCTTGTCATCTCTCCTTCCTGGGCATCACAGAGATATGTCTGACACCCTCCGACACGGCCTCCCTTGCTGCGCTGTGTTACGATGGCTAGGTGGAGGAGTGGGTCTTCTCCTCTCTAACAACTGCACCTTTAGCCCTACTCCTCATCTACCCTCCCTTATTCTCCCTTCTTTTGAAGTCCACTCTGTCCGCATCTACTCTCCCTCCAACCTCCAAGTGGCTGTCATATACCGACCTCCCGGTATATGACTTTATTGACTAATTATCCACCTGGCTTCTTTACTTTCTCTTTGCTGACATTCCCACAATCATCATGGGCGATTTCAACATCTCCACTGACACTCGTCAGTCAACAGCATCCAAATTCCTGTCGCTTACTTCATCCTTTGGACTTACTCAATGGTCCTCCTCAGCCACTCACACAGACGGACACACACTAGACCTCATCTTCACCCTACTCTGCTCCATATCTATCCTCACAACCTCCCCCCTACCCCTATCTGACCACCATCTACTCACCTTCTCATCCCTGTCCTCCTCACCTGTCACCCATGTCCAGCAACTAGCACACCCCCGCAGAAACCTTGCACATCTAGACACCCACACACTCTCTGACTCTATTCTACCACTGACATCCATATCTTCAGTTCATGACAGAGACAGCGCCACTGCTTTCTACAGTCCCACTCTCGCATCAGCTATTGACTCGGTCTCCCCTCTTGTGCATGGCAGAGCGCGACGTGTCAACAGGCAACCTTGGCACAACAACCTCACTAAACAGCTTCGACAAGCGTCCAGAGTTGCGGAGCGGCGTTGGAAGAAAACATACTCAAGTTGACTTCACTACATTCTAACAAGCAACACTTGCATTGAAATCAGCACTCACCTCTGCTAAATAGGTCTACTTCACAACCCTAATATCTTCCCTATCCTACAACTCCAAACAGCTATTCAACACTTTTAACTCTCTCCTCCGCCCTCCACTGCCCCCTCCAACCTCCATCATCTCTGCTGAGGAGTTTGCCACCCACTTCAAAAACAAGATTGACCAAACACAGCAAGTCTTTACTGTCCGACTGCCACAACCCCTTTGTTTTCCACATCATTGCCCTTCCCCCATAACCTCTCTTCCCAACATCTCTGAAAGAGACCTCACTCGTCTCCTCTCCAAATCACACCTCACCACTTGTGCAGTCGACCCCATCCCTCCCACCTCCTCCCCAACCTCACTCCCACACTCATTCCATCCCTAACCCATCTCTTCAACCTATCACTAACTTCTGGTACCTTCCCCGCTGCCTTCAAACATGCCACAATCACACCCATCCTCAAAAAGCCATCCCTCGACCCAACCATCTTGTCCAGTTACTGCCCCATATCACTGCTCCCATTTGCCTCCAAACTACTTGAGCAACATGTTCATGCTGAACTTTCCTCCCACTTCTCATCTAATGCTCTCTTCGACAACCGACAAGCCGGTTTCCAACCTCACCATTCCACCGAAACTGCCCTTACCAAAATCACCAATGACTTACTTACAGCCAAAGATTACAGACGATTCTCTGTACTCCTTCTTGACCTGTCCTCTGCTTTCGATACAGTTGACCACTGCCTCCTACTACAGATCCTCTCTTCCTCCAGCGTCAAAGACCTTGCCCTATCTTGGATCTCCTCATACTTTTCTAACCGCACATTTAGCATCTCCCACTCCCACACTACCTCCGCACCCCGCCCCCTCTCTGTTGCAGTCCCTCAAGGCTCTGTCCTAGGACCCTTACTCTTCTCAATCTATAACCTTGGCCTGGGACAGATCATAAAATCGCATGGCTTCCAGTACCATCTATATGCTGATGACACCCTGATCTACCTCTCTGGCCCAGACGTCACCTCTCTGCTGTCCCGAATCTCAGCATGTCTAGCAGCCATATCCTCCTTCTCCCGCTTCCTCAAGCTCAATGTGGACAAAACTGAACTCATCATCTTTCCCCCATCTCGCATATCTTCCCCACCTGATCTTTCTATCACAATAAATGACATCACACTTTCCCCTTTACCAGCAATCCGCTGCCTCGGACTAACCCTTGACTCTGCCCTGTCCTTCAAACCCCACATCCAAGCTCTCGCCACCTCCTGTCGCCTCCAGCTCAAAAATATTTCCAGAATCTGTCCTTTCCTCAACTCTCACTCTACTAAACTGCTTGTGTATGCCCTCATCATCTCCCCCTCGACTACTGCAACATCCTCCTCTGTGGCCAACCTGCTAATACTCTCGCACCCCTCCAGTCCATCTTTAACTCTGCTGCGCGACTGGTCCATCTCTCGCCTCACTATTCCTCTGCTACCCCCCTTTGCAAATCCCTTCACTGGCTCCCAATTGCCCAGCATATCCAGTTCAAACTATTAACACTGACGAACAAAGCCATCCATAACCTCTCTCCTCCATACATCTCTGAACTAATCTACAGATACATTCCCTTATGTAATCTCCGGTTCTCCCAAGACCTCCTTCTCTCCTCCACACTTATTCGTTCCTCGCCCAATTGCCTCCAAGATTTCTCCCGAATATCCCCCATCCTATGGAATTCTGTGCCTCAACACATCTGATTATCCGCCACACTTGGATCCTTCAGACGGAACCCGAAAACCCATCTCTTCAAACAACTTACAGCCTCCATGACCTTGCTTGCTTCCACCTCAACAACATCGGAGATACTGCACCCCCCCAACCTACTGTCTACTTCCCCGTTCCTGTAGAATGCAAGCCCGCAAGAGCAGGGTCCTCTTCCCTGTGTACCAGTCTATCATTGTTAGTTTGTTTACTGTAAGTGATATCTGTATTTGGTATGTAACCCCTTCCTATGTACAGCACCATGGAATCAATGGCGCTATATAAATTAATAATAATAATATTAATATTATCAGTTTGAGGCTAAATACCCTGTCTGAGAACTGACTTTGACATGTGACATTGACATCTGACTTTTACAATAGATAATAATAATAATAAAAAAAAAGTTCACTGTACCCTTCTGGGACTTGAACCCAAAAATCTATGCTTGGAAACCAGTACACTTATCATTGAGCTAGATGCAAAGATAAAGAAATGTAGGCATTCTACTTGGTTATGTAATTTTCAGTGCAAACCTGTCTGAAACTCATTGGGACTTTCACACAGACTTCAAGCAAGCCATATTCAAATGATGTGTGACTTTGATATGTGAGTCTGATATCTGAATTTCTTCAAACATCAGAATCAGAATCACAATCACTTTTAGACACCCTGAATATTTTCATGGTTGATCTCATAAGACAAGAAAAGCTACCAGTTTCTATCATTTGACCCTATGGCTGAACTGTAAAGTTTCTACCTCATAGAGTGGAGATTGGGGTTCAAAGGTTCAAATCCCAGAACCAGACGACATTTTTTTATATTTATGCTTAGCTTGTACACAAACTATAGGGATGTTTTACTTTTAATATCTGGCATTCTGATTGTCATCCTGAGGTGTCAGGCTGTGTGCCCACGTAGCGTTTTTCAAGCGTTTATGCTGCGGAATTTCTGCAGCGGAAACGCTTGTAAAACGCTAGGTAATCCGCACCCCATGGTCCCCAAGGGGATTCCGCATGTTCTATGCACATGCTGTGTATTTTTCCGCAGCGTTTATGCTACGTACAAAAATCCGCAGCATGTCATTTAATTTTGCGGAAGTGCAGCGGAACTCCCGCCATTGACTTGCATTGAGACGCACAGAAACCGCGACTGTACATTTTTACAAGCGGCTTCTATGCGTCTCTATGTGCGGATGGTACCCAGTTCTGGAGGAGAGGAGACTCTCATCCAGACCTGGGTACCATTGTACCTGTAAAAAAGAATAAAATAACAAATAAAGTTTATACTCATCTGTCCGGCGTCATCTCTCTGAATGCCAGCAGCGCTGAAGGACCTGCGGTGACGTCACAGTCATGTGACCGCAGGCCCTTCACGGCTCTGTCTCGCGATATGCCGGCAGCCGGGAACCAGCCAGGAAGCAGCGCTGCAGCACACGCCGGGCATCGGGGGTGAGTATAGCTTTATTTGTTTTAATTTTTACGGTTCACACTGTATAAATCCATGCTGTTTGCATGGATTTATACAGTGTGACCTAGTTGTCAAGCACTTTCCAAGTGATGCTATCGCCTGGAAAGTGCTTGTCAATCTGCATGCGGAAACGCATGTGAACCCGCATGTGGATCCGCATGTATTCTGCAGGAAAAACGCATGCACAATCTGCATGCGTTTTTTTCTGCCAGGGAGATGCAGAAATGCTGCAGAAATTTTCTGCTTCATTTCTGCATCGTGGGAACATAGCCTTAAAGACTTTTAGACACGCTATCTATTTGCATGGTAAATCACATAGCCAAAGTAAATTCGGAGGCACTAATTTACTATCTATTTCCAAGTGACTGTACATTTGCATAATTTATTAGGAAGGGGTTTAATGATCAAATTTCCTTATTGTAAATTTTTCATTCCATCCACCCATGAAATGGCTGCAAACTCCCAATTTATTTTGGCTGTGTTTTACCATGCAAATAGACAGCGTGTCTGAAACTCTTTCTTAACACGTCAGGATGACAATCAGAATGTCAGATATTAAAAGTAAAACATCCCTGTAGTTTGTGTGCAAACTAAGCATAATTAAAAAATACAGTACAGACCAAAAGTTTGGACACACCTTCTCATTTAAAGATTTTTCTGTATTTTCATGACTTTGAAAATTGTACATTCACACTGAAGGCATCAAAACTATGAATTAACACATGTGAAATTATATACTTAACAAAAAAGTGTGAAACAACTGAAAATATGTCTTATATTCTAGGTTCTTCAAAGTAGCCACCTTTTGCTTTGATGACTGCTTTGCACACTCTTGGCATTCTCTTGATGAGCTTCAAGAGGTAGTCACCGGAAATGGTCTTCCAACAATCTTGAAGGAGTTCCCAGAGATGCTTAGCACTTGTTGGCTCTTTTGCCTTCACTCTGTGGTCCAGCTCACCCCAAACCATCTTGATTGGGTTCAGGTCCGGTGACTGTGGAGGCCAGGTCATCTGGTGTAGCACCCCATCACTCTCCTTCTTGGTCAAATAGCCCTTACACAGCCTGGAGGTGTGTTTGGGGTCATTGTCCTGTTGAAAAATAAATGATGGTCCAACTAAACGCAAACCAGATGCAAGATGCTGTGGTAGCCATGCTGGTTCAGTATGCCTTCAATTTTGAATAATTCCCCAACAGTGTCACCAGCAAAAACACCCCCACACCATCACACCTCCTCCTCCATGCTTCACGGTGGGAACCAGGCATGTAGAGTCCATCCGTTCACCTTTTCTGCGTCGCACAAAGACACGGTGGTTGGAACCAAAGATCTCAAATTTGGACTCATTAGACCAAAGCACAGATTTCCACTGGTCTAATGTCCATTCCTTGCGTTCTTTAGCCCAAACAAGTCTCTTCTGCTTGTTGCCTGTCCTTAGCAGTGGTTTCCTAGCAGCTATTTTACCATGAAGGTCTGCTGCACAAAGTCTCCTCTTAACAGTTGTTGTAGAGATGTGTCTGCTGCTAGAACTCTGTGTGGCATTGACCTGGTCTCTAATCTGAGCTGCTGTTAACCTTCGATTTCTGAGGCTGGTGACTTGGATAAACTTATCCTCAGAAGCAGAGGTGACTCTTGGTCTTCCTTTCCTGGGGCGGTCCTCATGTGAGCCAGTTTCTTTGTAGCGCTTGATGGTTTTTGCAACTGCACTTGGGGACACATTCAATGTTTGCCCAATTTTTTGGACTAACTGACCTTCATTTCTTAAAGTAATGATGGCCACTCGTTTTTCTTTACTTAGCTGCTTTATTCTAGCCATAATACAAATTCTAACAGTCTATTCAATAGGACTATCAGCTGTGTATCCACCTGACTTCTGCACAACCCAACTGATGGTCCCAACCCCATTTATAAGGCAAGAAACCCTACTTATTAAACCTGACAGGGCACACCTGTGAAGTGAAAACCATTTCCGGTGACTACCTCTTGAAGCTCATCAAGAGAATGCCAAGAGTGTGCAAAGCAGTCATCAAAGCAAAAGGTGGCTACTTTGAAGAACCTAGAATATAAGACATATTTTCAGTTGTTTCACACTTTTTTGTTAAGTATATAATTCCACATGTGTTAATTCATAGTTTTGATGCCTTCAGTGTGAATGTACAATTTTCAAAGTCATGAAAATACAGAAAAATCTTTAAATGAGAAGGTGTGTCCAAACTTTTGGTCTGTACTGTATATATTCTTCTGGTCCTGAGATTTAAACCCCAACCTCCACTCTACAAGGAGAAAGCTTTACCATTCAGCCACAGGTCAAGTGACATTAACTGGTAGCTTTTCTTGTCTTATATGATCAACCATGAAAATATTCAGGGTATCGAAAAGTCATTGTGATTCTGATTCTGATTAGAGATGAGCGTTGTTCTACTCGAACTGTTCGCCAATCTCAAAATCGAGCTGTTTTGGGCGGTGTTCGAGCCGGTCGGCGAACACGAACAATTTCAGAAAAATTCGGCTGTTCGAGGTTATGTTCGATAACTGTTCGTGCACCAAAATCATAACTGGATTTTTTCTCAGTAATGATGAAAATTAATGTTAATACGCAGTTTGAGTGTACAGCGGGGCGGGGGGAGGGGCAGGGGATGGATCTCTGCAGGAACAATGAAGATCTCCATTTTTTTTTCTCTTTCCCGCATTTGCAGTGGGGAGGTGCAATCTGTCAGCCTATCAGCAGCGCACACACGGAGCGAAGTGCTTTTTTTCACACAAGCAAGGGCATGTGTGATTGGCAGTGTATGTCACATGTCCTTGCCCTATAAGACCAAGCCATTTTCCCCGTCGCCACCATTTTCTCACTGCTGCAGCTGCGTGTTAGACGGCACCGCTGTTGCTGTGTGCGCTATACCTTGTTAATTTCAAGCCAATTTTCGCACAAATATACAGATAGCTTGGGAGTAGGGAATAGTTGTGATTGCAGTCCTTTTAAGGACTAGGTTACAGCATTTCCTACGACTTTTATCAGGCAGGTCTGTGCTCTTAAATAGATAGATTGTGGGAGTTAAGACTAATTGTAATTGGAGTCCTTTTCAGGACTAAGTTACATCAGTTCCTATCAGTTTTTGCCAGGCAGGTCTGTGCCAGTGCTGTGCAAGTTTTTTTCACAGCATTTGGCTGAATCTAGCAAAGCTAATCCTTTTTGGCCTATTGCAGAGTGTGTTAGTCAGTGGAGTAGCCTATCTGTGTTGCAAGATATACCACCTGTGTATAGAATACCAATTTTTTTACTGCACCTAGTGAAGTAAAATCTTTTGGGCATAGCATCATTCTATTAGTCCATCTATACTGACCTCCATCAGGTTGCAAACTGAATATAATTTTTTTCTGCATCTAGCTCTGAAAAAATATTTGGGCTTCTAGCAGTGTGTGGGACTTGGTCTATTAGTCCATCTATACTGACCTACATCAGGTTGCAAATTAAAAATAATTTTTTTCTGCATCTAGCTCTGAAAAAATATTTGGGCTTCTAGCAGTGTGTGGGACTTGGTCTATTAGTCCATCTATACTGACCTCCATCAGGTTGCAAATTAAAAATAATTTTTTTCTTCATTTATCTCTGAAAAAATATTTGGGCTTCTAGCAGCGTGTGGGACTTGTTCTATTAGTCCATCTATACTGACCTCCATCAGGTTGCAAATTAAAAATAATTTTTTTCTGCATCTAGCTCTGAAAAAATATTTGGGCTTCTAGCAGTGTGTGGGACTTGGTCTATTAGTCCATCTATACTGACCTCCATCAGGTTGCAAATTAAAAATAATTTTTTTCTGCATCTAGCTCTGAAAAAATATTTGGGCTTCTAGCAGTGTGTGGGACTTGGTCTATTAGTCCATCTATACTGACCTCCATCAGGTTGCAAATTAAAAATAATTTTTTTCTTCATTTATCTCTGAAAAAATATTTGGGCTTCTAGCAGCGTGTGGGACTTGTTCTATTAGTCCATCTATACTGACCTCCATCAGGTTGCAAATTAAAAATAATTTTTTTCTGCATCTAGCTCTGAAAAAATATTTGGGCTTCTAGCAGTGTGTGGGACTTGGTCTATTAGTCCATCTATACTGACCTCCATCAGGTTGCAAATTAAAAATAATTTTTTTCTGCATCTAGCTCTGAAAAAATATTTGGGCTTCTAGCAGTGTGTGGGACTTGGTCTATTAGTCCATCTATACTGACCTCCATCAGGTTGCAAATTGAATAAAAAATTTTTCTGCATCTAGCTCTGAAAAAATATTTGGGCTTCTAGCGGTGTGTGGGACTTGGTCTATTAGTCCATCTATACTGACCTCCATCAGGTTGCAAATTAAAAATAATTTTTTTCTGCATCTAGCTCTGAAAAAATATTTGGGCTTCTAGCAGTGTGTGGGACTTGGTCTATTAGTCCATATATACTGACCTCCATCATTTTGCAAATTAAAAATAATTATTTTCTTCATTTAGCTCTGAAAAAATATTTGGGCTTCTAGCAGTGTGTGGGACTTGTTCTATTAGTCCTTCTATACTGACGTCCAGCAGGTTGCAAATTGAATATAATTTTTTTCTGCATCTAGCTCTGAAAAAATATTTGGGCTTCTAGCGGTGTGTGGGACTTGGTCTATTAGTCCATCTATACTGACCTCCATCAGGTTGCAAATTAAAAATATTTTTTTTCTGCATCTAGCTCTGAAAAAATATTTGGGCTTCTAGCAGTGTGTGGGACTTGGTCTATTAGTCCATCTATACTGACCTCCATCAGGTTGCAAATTGAATAAAAAAATTTTCTGCATCTAGCTCTGAAAAAATATTTGGGCTTCTAGCGGTGTGTGGGACTTGGTCTAATAGTCCATCTATACTGACCTCCATCAGGTTGCAAATTAAAAATAATTTTTTTCTGCATCTAGCTCTGAAAAAATATTTGGGCTTCTAGCAGTGTGTGGGACTTGGTCTATTAGTCCATCTATACTGACCTCCATCAGGTTGCAAATTGAATAAAAAAATTTTCTGCATCTAGCTCTGAAAAAATATTTGGGCTTCTAACGGTGTGTGGGACTTGGTCTATTAGTCCATCTATACTGACCTCCATCAGGTTGCAAATTAAAAATAATTTTTTTCTGCATCTAGCTCTGAAAAAATATTTGGGCTTCTAGCAGTGTGTGGGACTTGGTCTATTAGTCCATCTATACTGACCTCCATCAGGTTGCAAATTGAATAAAAAAATTTTCTGCATCTAGCTCTGAAAAAATATTTGGGCTTCTAGCGGTGTGTGGGACTTGGTCTATTAGTCCATCTATACTGACCTCCATCAGGTTGCAAATTAAAAATAATTTTTTTCTGCATCTAACCCAGCCAATAGTTTTGGCCTAATACCACAGTTTGGCCACTCAGCTCTGCTCGGTTACCATCCATTGTTTTTTTGTGCAAACAACTCCAGAGTTGTGAATTAGTTAACCACCAAAATGAGTGGAAAAAGGCCTGCTGCTGGTGGAAAGGGGAATAGGCGTGTTGGGAAGGGGAAAAAAGGTTGTGTCCGTGGGGTAGGTGCAGAAGAAAGACCATCTTCCAGCCAAACTAAAATGTCTACTTCTTTTAGCGGACAATGTGATAAGATCCCTTTCTTACGGCCACGCCAATCGCTACAAATTCCAGATGAGGCACAAAAACAGCAGGTGCTTCAACGGATATCAAGTGCTCCTTTAAGTGGGCTCTCCTCCACATCAACTTCAACATCACAAATACTCCAGTCCTCAAAGGTGTCACCCAAATCGCACTTGCTTCCTCACAGCTCCCAAATCTCCAGCTGCCCGTCTGAGTATGAGGTAGAACAGATGGTTGAGTCTGCAGAGCTGTTTACTCATACTATAGCCTGGGAATCAGAGGTCGACTCCAGCGCTTCTGTGAATCCAGACGAGGAAATGATCTGCACTGATGCCCAGAATCTTTATGAGTCGGATCCAGGACCAGACGCAGAAGGTTCTGACCATAATGTAGACCCTCATTCCCAAACTGTAACTCCTGTTGGTGGAGACAATGAGGAAGACGATGATAAGACTCAAATACCTGATTGGAGCGACAACTTTAGTTTTTTGTCAGGGCAGGAACAGGTTGGCTCTGAGGACGACGGGTGTGATAACGCACAGGGTGATGATGATGAGGTCGGAGATCCCACTTACTGTCAACCCACAGTAAGCCAAGAGATGAGGTCAGCAGAGGAGGTGGAGGAAGATGCTAGTGACGACGAGGTCAGGTTGCGCCTTCCTGGACAGAGACGTAGTACTGGAAGCACGTCAACAACTGCATCTGACGCGCCCCCTGGGCCATATTCTTTAGGGGGAATATCCGGAGCCGGATCAGATGGGAGTTGTAGTCTTCCGAGTGGCTGTGACCCGGTCCGTGCCCAGGGTGTCAAACTCAGTTGTATGTGGCAGTCCTACAGATGTTAATAAGTTCTTAATGTCGACTACGCCACCCGTTGTATTGCGGTCACTATGGCCGCCGCTGCAGCAGGGTCCGCTGAGGCTGATGGTGTAGGTGCAGCTTTGGTGATATAACCCCCAACGGGTGGGGTATAGCCTCAGGGGGATCAGGTGCAGAGGATGGGGGTTGTGGTGATGCAGTGTAGACGGCAATCAGAGACAGAGTCGGGTTATGCAGTTTAGGATGTTTACTCACTGCTGATGTTCCGGTCACTCCAGCTTCGAGTGACCTCCCGAGCCGTGCTGCGTCCACCAGGTTCTGGATCCAGCCAACCCCCAAATAAGTCCGGAGCGTGACCCTGAGCTCTCCTTCTGTCCTTTCTCTGGCCGTCCCCACTATTGATCCACCCAGGTCCAGCTCCCTCGGGCCTTCTGTTGGGAGACCCTTGGCCTTGGGTTCCCTGACCCTCCACGTGGTATGCTTTCATGGTGGATGTGGTGGGTGGCCGTGGCAGACGCTGCCCACGGCCTCCGGTCTCTGGCTGGGGAGTGTTTTTGCCCCCACCAGCTTGGGTTCCGGTACCCTGATGCCGACTCTTCACCCGGGGATTTAATTTGGGTTCTTAGAGTCCTCTCTTCTGTTTCCCCCTCTGGGTCTCTCTTTCTCCTCTCTCACTCTGGGTCTCTCTTCTCCTCTGCTCGCTGACTTTCTCTCTGCAACTGACCCTGTTCTTAGTTGGTGCCCACCTTATATACACCCTCTATGTGTGAGCTCAGGTGACCAGCACCCAATGAGCTCCTATCTTTACCCAGGCTGCTCCCCCTATCTGCCCCTACACTACTTGGGATGTACCACCCCCCTCCCACTCCAGCCAGGAACAGACTCGGTCGTACCTGCACATTTCCAAGTGGGAGTACCGTCGGTCTGCTCCTCGGAAATGGGATGTGTGTAGTGCATGCAGCCTACCGAGCTCAGTTCCACACTCCTTCCTTACCCGGGAGTGGAATATCACACCTCTGGGTTGAGGTGCAATACCCCTGTAGCAGCCGAATCCTCAGGGTGCTACATTCCCCCCTGGTAAACCACAGCACGTCCTCGGGCTGTAAGACAAAAACATCCAAACATACAAATTTTTGCATAAACATATAAAACATATAAAACATTATATATATATTAAACTTTTCAGATAAAACATTCTCGTCGCCTCTGGCTCCTCCTCCGGTCACTGTGCAACGTGTGACCGGGTAAAGTGCGACAGTCTCTCTGGAAAACTGGTTTTCCTATAAAACCGGTAGGGGGCGCTTTAGGACGCGCAACTATATACAGGGATATGGCCGCTCTCAGTCCTCGGCCAGGTATTGGGGAGGAATGACCGCTCTCAGTCCTCGGTCAGTGGGATTAAGGGAAAAACGGGTAACAGTTCACACTTGCTGGTCCCAACGGGGACTATATTAGCAACAACAGTTTCAGTTTCAGTTTATGGTTTCAATTTACTGTTTCAGTTTACGGTGCCCCGACGGGCAACTATATACAGCTTCTGCTTCGCTGTCCTTAGCGACGGCGTCCTCCTGCTCTTGCTTTATGGTTACCTTTGGCTTCAGACCCGTCCGGGTCCTCTCCCAGATGCGGCACTCTTGGTCTTATGGGCGCGGTGGTGTTAGCGCCCGGGTTGCCCGGGCTTTGCGGCCAGGCCTGGGGTATCTGGAAGGTAAAGGGCACCGTAAGGACGGCGGCGCCCTGGGCTACTTGGCCCTGCGACCAGGCCGGGGGCTCCGCGGAGGTAGGGGGCGCTGTTGGTATTGCGGCGCCCGGGGGTACTAGGCCTTGCGACCAGGCTGGTGGTACTTCCTGCTTGGTCACGCTCGGGGTCGAGGCGTGTGACGTCACAGGGGTCGCGGCTCCCGTTTGAGGCCTAGTCTGCGGCGGTGACGTTGCAGCGACGGGCACGGCAGGATAGACTTCGGGCTCTGCGACGGGGAGCTGGGGCAGGTACGCGGTTTCCCGGTTTGGGGTATAGACGTCCCCTTTACCTGCCTCCACTCGTTCGGCTCCCTTCTCGGCGCCGTCTCCGGCCTTCAGTCCTCCCGCGCCATCCTCAGAGGCGGTCTGTCTCCTCATCTTGGCTGGCGTGCTCCGGGTCTTGGTTTGCTGGGCCATCTCTCGGCTCCACTCCGCCAATGTCTCTCGCTGTACCCGGGCCATCCTCCGTGCGAGGCCCTCCAGAGCGGTCTGTGCACACTCCCGGTCTCGGGGGAGCTGTGCTAGGACCTCCACTAGTCCTAGTGGGGTCGTGGTTTCCAGCAGGCTCCTGACCAACGGGTCGGTGCTGCTCTGCTCTTCTTCCAGCAGGCTCCTGGCCAGCGGGCCGGTGCTGCTCTGCTCTCCTTCCTCTGTCTCTAGCAGGCTCCTGGCCAACGGGCCGGTGCTGCTCTGCTTTCTCGCCATCTCCGGGTAAGCTCCTCCGATACTCTTCTCCAGGCTTCTTGCCTCCGGGTGCGCTCGCTCTACACTGCTCCAGGCGGCACCCATCTTTGTTCTCTCCTTTCGTCTCCTCCCACTTCGAGGGCGGTCCCGGGGCCACTTGGTGACTGTCAGCTCCAGGGGCTGTTCTTTCACGCTGACAGACACCTCTAGCATCACAGTCTCTGTTGGTGGGGGCGGTTTCCACTTTTGGCGCCATTTTCGGTCCTGGCCCACGATGGGAGGTGGCCTCTCGCCACCCTCTGGCACGCCCATAATGGCGTCCGCTCTTCCAAGGCGGGAAACCTTTGGAAATGGCGGGAATCGCTTCCCAGTGGCGGGAAACTCTGCAGATGGCGGGAAAACGCTGTTAATGGCGGACAACCGGCAGGAATCGACTGGTGATGGGGTCCGATGGCGGGGACCCTCCGGAACCGGCAGGAGACTTCTTTTTGAGGTAAACTCGTTCTTTTCTTCAGGCACGCAGTACCCGGTTGTTGCGGGCACGTAATCCTGCCGACTACGCCAAAGTTGACGCGCCCCCTGGGCCATATTCTTTAGGGGGAATATCCGGAGCCGGATCAGATGGGAGTTGTAGTCTTCCGAGTGGCTGTGACCCGGTCCGTGCCCAGGGTGTCAAACTCAGTTGTATGTGGCAGTCCTACAGATGTTAATAAGTTCTTAATGTCGACTACGCCACCCGTTGTATTGCGGTCACTATGGCCGCCGCTGCAGCAGGGTCCGCTGAGGCTGATGGTGTAGGTGCAGCTTTGGTGATATAACCCCCAACGGGTGGGGTATAGCCTCAGGGGGATCAGGTGCAGAGGATGGGGGTTGTGGTGATGCAGTGTAGACGGCAATCAGAGACAGAGTCGGGTTATGCAGTTTAGGATGTTTACTCACTGCTGATGTTCCGGTCACTCCAGCTTCGAGTGACCTCCCGAGCCGTGCTGCGTCCACCAGGTTCTGGATCCAGCCAACCCCCAAATAAGTCCGGAGCGTGACCCTGAGCTCTCCTTCTGTCCTTTCTCTGGCCGTCCCCACTATTGATCCACCCAGGTCCAGCTCCCTCGGGCCTTCTGTTGGGAGACCCTTGGCCTTGGGTTCCCTGACCCTCCACGTGGTATGCTTTCGTGGTGGATGTGGTGGGTGGCCGTGGCAGACGCTGCCCACGGCCTCCGGTCTCTGGCTGGGGAGTGTTTTTGCCCCCACCAGCTTGGGTTCCGGTACCCTGATGCCGACTCTTCACCCGGGGATTTAATTTGGGTTCTTAGAGTCCTCTCTTCTGTTTCCCCCTCTGGGTCTCTCTTTCTCCTCTCTCACTCTGGGTCTCTCTTCTCCTCTGCTCGCTGACTTTCTCTCTGCAACTGACCCTGTTCTTAGTTGGTGCCCACCTTATATACACCCTCTATGTGTGAGCTCAGGTGACCAGCACCCAATGAGCTCCTATCTTTACCCAGGCTGCTCCCCCTATCTGCCCCTACACTACTTGGGATGTACCACCCCCCTCCCACTCCAGCCAGGAACAGACTCGGTCGTACCTGCACATTTCCAAGTGGGAGTACCGTCGGTCTGCTCCTCGGAAATGGGATGTGTGTAGTGCATGCAGCCTACCGAGCTCAGTTCCACACTCCTTCCTTACCCGGGAGTGGAATATCACACCTCTGGGTTGAGGTGCAATACCCCTGTAGCAGCCGAATCCTCAGGGTGCTACACATCCTCAAACACAACTCTGCCTCTCACCACAAGTCGTGGTGGCTCTTCAGGTCGCATGGGTGCTAAGCCTTGCATAGCCTGGGCATTTTTTCAGATCGATAAAGATGACCCAACTCGTGTTATCTGTAACATTTGTCAGCAAAAGCTAAGTAGAGGCCAAAAAATACATAGTTTGAGTACTTCATGCATGAACCGGCACATGGACATGAAGCATAAGTTGCAGTGGGAAGCTCAGTGTGCTACAATGCGGTCTAGCCGGCCGGGCCAACCACCGTCTGCCATATCTTGTGCATCCGCGGCCTCTTCATCCTCTGTGACTGGGGGGACAGCAGTCACACCTGTTTTGGGGCGCAGACCTGCCACCTCTTTACCCGCAACAGCCAGCGTGATTGGCAGGTCATCATTTTCTTTGGAGGTGGTAACACCAGCTGGTCTTGAGCGCTGTCCGACATCGATAGCACCACCTTTGGATCAAGGCAACCTAACATGTCCGCCTGCATCTTCCTCACAGACCGGCAGTTTGCCGGGGACACCCTTATCAACCCCGTCTAAGCACAATAGCCAGCCCTCGGTCCCTCAGATGTGGACAAGTAAAAGACCATTTCCTCCTAGCCATGAGAAAGCTAAGAGGTTGAATTTCACCATCTGCAAGCTCTTGGCTACAGAAATGCTGCCTTTCCGCCTGGTGGACACAGAGGATTTTCGAGACCTTATGTCCGTCGCAGTGCCCCAGTACCAGATGCCCAGTCGGCACTACTTCTCAAAGAAAGGTGTGCCTGCGCTCCACCAGCATGTCGCACACAACATCACCGCTTCTTTGAGAAACTCTGTGTGTGACAGGGTGCATTTCACCACAGACACTTGGACGAGTAGGCATGGACAGGGGCGTTACATGTCGCTGACTGGGCACTGGGTAACTATGGTAACAGCAGGACAAGGGGCTGCTGTCCAAGTCTTGCCGTCCCCACGAGTTGTGCGTCAATCCTCTTTATGTCATTTTTCCTCCACTGCTTCTGCCTCCTCAACCTCCTCTCGGTCTTCCACCTGCACCCAAAGCCTGTCTGGTCATGCCACAAGCTTTCTAACTGCGCAGAAGGGATCCTGCACACCTCCTTACTATGCTGGCAGTAGGGCTCAACGTCATCAGGCGGTTTTTACATTGAAATGTCTGGGAAATGTGAGTCACACAGCTGAGAAGTTGTGGTCAGCTCTGGAGAACCAATTTCATGAATGGTTGTCTCCACTGGACCTGAAACCAGGGAAGGCCGTGTGCGACAATGCTGCAAACCTGGGTGCGGCCCTTCGCCGGGGCAATGTCACACACGTGCCTTGTATGGCTCACGTGTTGAACCTGGTTGTCCAGCAATTTTTAGCCCACTATCCCAGACTAGATGGCCTTCTGCAGAGGGCACGGTCGCTGTGTGCTCACTTCCGCCGTTCGCATCCCGCAGCTCAGCGACTTACATCTCTACAGAAGTCGTTGGGCCTGCCACTTCACCGGCTAAAATGCGATGTGCCTACCCGGTGGAATTCAACTCTGCACATGTTGCAGCGACTGTGGCAGCACCGACAAGCCCTGGTGCAATACGTTCTGACGTATAGCCTGGGCCAACGAGATTCAGAGGTGGGGCAAATCACGCTGGAGGAGTGGTCTCAGATCAGGGACCTATGCACCCTTCTGCACAGTTTTGAAATGGCGACGAAGATGTTTAGTGCTGACGATGCCATTATCAGCATGACTATTCCGGTGATTTACATGCTGGAGCACATGTTAAACAGAATTTGGAGTCAGGTGGTGGCACAAGAGGAGGTGGAGGAAGTAGAGGAGGAGGAGTTGTATGCGGAAGGGCTAACATCTGCAAGGTCCAGACGGTCGTCAGCACCAAGGCGGCAGGCATGTGAGGGTGGGGGAGATGGTTTAACCAGGGCGCATGGTAGCAGCCAAACTAGTGAGGAAGGTGCAGGAGCCCAGGAAGAAGTGGAGGACGAACTGATGGAAGACTCATCAGATGAGGGAGACCTTGATCACATTTCTGTTGTGCGAGGTTGGGGCGAGAGGACAGAGGAAGGAAGCATGATTGTTACCTCGCCACCAACACAACAGGGGCTTGGTGCTCCTGGATGCGCAACACACATGAGTGCCTTCTTGCTGCACTACCTGCAACATGACCCTCGAATTGTGAGAATTAGAAATAATCCTGACTACTGGGTTGCCACACTGTTAGATCCCCGGTACAAAAGTAAATTTGCAGAAATTATTCCTGCCATAGAAAGGGATGCACGCATGCAGGAGTATCAGCAGAGACTGTTGCAGAATCTTACATGTGCTTTTCCACAAAATACCAGTGGTGCACGTAGTGAATCTCACAGTTCCAACTTGCCAACCGTGGGACCGTCAAGTGTTCAGCACTCAAACCGTAACAGAACCACAGTATCTGCTGGTAACATCAATTTTGCGGAATCATTTCACCACTTTTTTAGCCCATCCTTTGCAAGGCCACAGGAGACAAGAAGTCTGACACATAGTCAACGCCTAGAGACGATGGTACAGGAGTATCTCCAAGTAAACATTGAAGCCACGACTGTGTCACTGGACCCTTGCTCTTTTTGGGCTTCCAATCTGGATAAATGGCCGGAGCTAGCCACTTACGCCTTGGAGATCTTGTCATGCCCCGCAGCCAGCGTTCTGTCTGAACGTGTGTTCAGCGCTGCTGGTGGTGTGCTGACAGATAAGCGCACGCGGCTCTCCACTGATAATGTAGACAGACTCACGTTCATAAAGATGAACAAATCATGGATCCGAAACGACTTTTCTACCCCTGTGTCATCCTGGGGAGAGTAAAAGCTTGATGATTGGTTAAAATCACCCTACCAACCGTTTTAAGCTTTCAAATTACTAATCATGTTTATCTGTATCTTGACTGGAAAATAATTTGGGCTTTGTAGCAGTGTGCAGCACTGATCCTATTAGGCCATCTATAATAAGCTTCACAAGATTTAAAATTAAAAATAATTTTTAGCTGCATCTAGCCCGGAAAATAATTTTGGGGCTCCGAGATGTGCAAGACACATAAGTGCCTTCTTGCTGCACTACCTGCAGCATGACCCTCATATTGTCAGAATTCGAAGTAATCATGACTACTGGGTTGCCACACTCTTAGATCCCCCAAACTTTTCGATCAACCTTTTCATTTTAATAAAGACCAAAAAAATGGTCATTTTTGAAATTATAAGCATTAGCAGGTTGTTAGAAACTGAAATCAAACAGTTTTCAACTCAAAACTTTATTCTAGGTGATGTTACATTTTCACATAGGACCCCTTGTTCGAAAGGAGCTTCTGAACTCTCTCGTCCATTGAATTTGTCAGGTTTTGGATGGTTTCTGCTTCAATTGTTTTGCATGAGGACAGAATACCCTCCCAGAGCTGTTGCTTAGATGTGAACTGCCTCCCGCCATCATAGACACTCCTTTTAATGATGCTCCAAAGGTTCTGAATGGGGTAGAGGTCAGGGGAGCATGGGGGTCACACCATAAGTTTGTCCCCTTTTATGCCCATATCAGCCAGAGATGCAGATGTTTTATGTGCAGCATGAGATGGTGCATTATCATGCAGAAAAATGATCTTGCTGTGAAATACACGGTTCTTCTTCTTGAACCATGGCAGGAAGTGCTGTTTGAGAAAATCCACATACATTATGGAGTTCATCTTTAGCGCCTTCAGGGATCCTAAAGGGGCCGACAATCTCTCTCCCCATGATTCCAGCCCAAAACATTACTCCACCTCCTCCTTGTTGGCGCTGTAGCCGTGTTTGCGTGGGGTGTCCATCAACCAGCCATCCTCCACTCCATTCATCTGGACCATCGAGCGCTGCACGGCACTCATCCGTGAACAAAACAGTTTTGAAATCAGTCTTCATGTAATGTTTGGCCCACTGGAGCCGTTTCTGCTTGTGTGAAGTGGATAGAGGAGGTCGACAGGATGGCGTATGCACAGCTGCAAACCTCTGAAGGACCCTGCATCTTGTTGTTCGGGGGACGTTGGAGGCACAAGCAGCTTCAAAAACTTGTCTGCTGCTATGACAAGGCTTTTTTGCCGCTGCTCTTTCAACCTGACGTAATTGCCTGTAGGAAAGAGTCCTCAATTTGCCCTTATCAGCACGCACACGTGTGTACTGTGAATCAGCTACATACTTCTTGATTGCCAAGACACTTCATCCTGATCATCGCACAATGTTGATTGTAGTCATGCCTTGACCTAAACACTCCACAATTTGTTGCTTCTCAGCAGCCGACACATCCTTTTTCTTTCCCATTTTGGCAGAAAATGTAGGCTGCTTAATAATGTGAGAGAGCCTTCTTAAGTAGTCTTGCCTTTATTGGACACACCTGCCAAACTAATTAGCACAGGTGTCTGCAATTGCTTACAGTGATATAAAGAGCCCTGACACACATCACCATCAATGAGTTTAACTGACAAACAAACAAATTCTTCCCTTATCACTCCTAAACACTTTTTGCATAATAATTTGGAACGCGGTGTACATGTGCTTTTCCACAAAACACCAGTGGTTCACGTAGTGAATCTTACAGTTCTAACTTGCCAACCGTGGTCTGTATGGAATTGTTCAATAAAGGGCCCAAAATTAAGATAACATAGATGGGAGAGGTCTCTATGAATAGGAATTCCTAAGTATTTGATACCCTGTGAGGGCCAGGCAAAGGGAAAGTTGGACTGGATGGAATCCTATATGGATTTAGGGAGGGAGACATCGAGGGCCTCAGACTTCGCTGCATTGATTTTAAAATTTTACCATGTAACAAAGTGATCTATTTCAGCCATAACAGCAGGGATGGATATATGTGATTGAGTGATATATACTAGGACATCATCAGCAAATAGAGAGCACTTGTACTCGGTGCCTCCCACCTCAATCCACCTAATATTGGGGTTATGGCGAATTGATGAGAGCAGGTGCTCCGTCACTAGGATGTATAAGAGAGGGGACAGAGGACATCCCTGCCTTGTCCCATTGGTGATTGTGAAAGGTGATGAAAATGTTCTGACGCACCCCCTGGGCCTTGGGACACCCGGAGCCGGACCCTTTTTGGTGGATGCTGGTGGTTGTAGTCTTCGTGGCGGCGATCCGGTTCCGTGGCTCAGGGCGGTCAAACCAGTGGCGGAACTATTTATGTGGTTTTGATGTTTAAATGTCCGACTACGCCACCCGTGGATTGCGGTCAGAGTGAACCGCCGCTACAGGGCAGACCGCTAAGGCTGGTGTTGTGGGTGCAGCAGAGCGTAGCATAACTCCCCACGGGAGGAGTATAGCCTCAGGGCAGTGTATGCGGAGGATGGGGGTGATGGTGCAGGGCAGCAGCAGTAACGACACGGAGTCAGTGATGCAGTTCAGGGCCTTTACTCACAGTTCTTATTATCCAGACCACGTCTGCAGGTAACGGCTGCCCACGTCGTACTGTGCTCACCAGGTGAGGGGCTCAGACAACTCCCAGATAACTTTGGAGCGCTTCACAGGACCCCCTTTGTGTGTCCTTTGTCTGGCCTTTCTTACCAACACTTCTGTCCGGCTGCCTCGGGCCTCCTCTTGGTAAACTTGGCGCCAGTTTCCCTGACCCTATGTGGTGCCTTCCTAGCGGGTGGAGCAAGGGGCTGCGCCACATAAAATGTCAGAGCCTCCGGTTTTTAGCTGAGGGTCGTTTCCTGCCTCCACTAGTTCGGGGACCGGTCTCCCCCTTTGGCCTGACCCCTCCACGCAGGTGGATTCGGGCGTGCGGTGGCGACTCGCCCGTCCGCACCCCTGGGATCCCTTCATTCCTCGTTCCTGGAGCCTTCTCTGCTCCTCTTCCTTCCTTCTCCCTCTTGCAGGCCTGGGCCTCTGTTACTAGGCCCGCCTCCGGAGCAGAGCTCATGCAGAGCCCCTGCTCCCTGCCACTTCTGCTCAGACTTCTCTGCACTGAACTAAGATGGTGCCCACCTTTTATACTCCCTTCTCAATGCACCCAGGAACTGCTTCCTCCCTGCTCCTGCACTGCAGGGTTCCCCTTCCTCAGTGTTCCCTCCCCCCACTCCAGCCAGGGACAGGGACTGTCGTGCCCATCTCAGGGGCATATTGGTCGCCCTGCCCCACGGCAATGTGGTGTAATGCATGCAGGTGTCGGGTCCTGATCCACACTCCATCCTTATCTGAGAGTGAGATATCACACCTCTGGGTGAGGTGCAATACGTCTGTAGCAACCGAGCCCTCGGTGCTACAGTTCCATTTATCTTCAGCCTAGGTGACGTATTGTGATACAGGGCCGTGATTTTGGCTATAAAAGGGTCCCCTAGACCCCTACCCCAAGCTTTTTAAGAGAATCATATATGGCGTGCCAGGAGACTCTATGGAATGCTTTCTCAGCATCCAACGAGAGTATCTACTTACAAATTTTTAACTGCATCTAGCCCAGGAAATACTTTGTGCCTAGTAGCAGTGTCTGCTAGTCAGCGGATTATCCCGGCTGTTAAGCAAGCTACACCACCTGTAGTTTGGACACTTAATTTTTTCAAAGGAAATGCTTCGGGACCACGGGATACTTAGTGAAGAGCATCAGGAGGCACCCCAAGGCATAGGGGCTGGGACTGGCACTAGGATGCCTTGCGGTGGACAGCCGAGCTCGATCCTTATAAAAGCTTTTTAACTGCAGCAGCTTTAGTGGACGCTACTGGAGCTGGAATTACGCGGCTGCTGGCATGAGACTTGCCCTCCAATAGATCCTTGTAAATGGATTTAAAGTGTATTCATTCAAATTAGAGGGACAATTTAAATTAAAAAGCTTAGAGCTGCCTCCACCACAGGGGGGCTCTCTCGACCCACCAGCGGACAGGCACCAGTATTGGGAGAGGGGGGCTGGCCGTCAGGGTTCACCGCGGCTCTGGCACAAACCCGGCGACACGGAGGTGGCACGGGCAGGAGCGGACTGGCCGTCTCGGCTTCTCACTTTTTGGATTTTAGAAGGGCATGACATGCCTATATCTGTGTCTCCCCCTCCTTTTACTCCTCCACCTCTTTTCTTTTCGCATGACTATATGTACTTGTCACTTTTCCATGTGTTAGTTGTGTCTTCTGAGCAGTTTGTCAGCTTTTGGACACCTTTGAAGGTGTTTTCTATGTGTTTCTATGTGTTTTTGTTTGCCTGCCATTGGTTTTAACGGTGTTCGAAGGTGTTCGACGAACATTTCGACGAACTGTTCGGCGAACACACGGGTGTTCGACGAACCGAACCGAACTCGAACACTACGGGGGTGGCTCAACACTAATTCTGATGTGATTCTGATTCTGACGTTTGAAGAAAGTCAGATATGAGACTCACTGTTAAGATCTGCAACAAGTACTAAGGAAAGATAAGGGAAAACTGTCCTTACAGAAAAACTAAGCTGAATCCCTACGATGTAGCGGGCTGCCTGTTCCTAGCCAACAGACCCGCCTTAGTCCTCGGCTAGTCTGAACGAAGACCTATAGCATAAGGGGAGGGGTCCCTAAAAGAACTAAGGACTGGGACAAAAATGGGACACCTCCTAAACAGAGAAGTTGTTGCCGAAAACAAAAAGACAAACAGACAAAAAAGTATTAGAGGTCCTAGAAGGACAAAACGAACTGACAGAGAAAGGCACAGAAGCACCTGGCTAGAGAAACAGTCAAACACTGAAGTCCAGCACAGCCAAAAGGGCGGAGCTGGAATATAATGGCAGATGGTCACGTGACCGCAAAACACAAGATGGAAAAAAAAAGCAGGAGGGTTCTTCTAACACTCACATATCAAAGTCACACATCATTTGAAGTTGTCTTGCTTGAAGTCTGTGATGAGTTTCAAACAGGTTTGCACTTAAAAATCACATAACCAAATAGAATGCCTAAGTTTCTTCATCTGAATGTATAGCTTAATGGTAAGAGGAAGAGGAGGAACCTGTTGGTGCTGGGAGTTTGTGCTGCTGTAGGAGCTGGGAAGGAGGGAAAAACATCTCCAGGACTTTTTCATCTGACCCCTTCCCAGCTACAGAGAGAGCACGTGACCGGAAGTGAGAGCACGCGTGGGGTGTGAGCACGTCGGCTGTGGTGTGGCTGTGGTGAGCGGCATGTGGCGAGGTCCGACTCGGCTCGCGGCCCTCCGGCGAGGGAGCCAGGCGGAGGTGACCGAGTGGACCGGGTGGATCGGTAGGAGGCGACCGGAGGGACGAGCGCAAGAGAGCGCTGTGATAGCGTGCAGCGCCGGCCGGCGGAGGGCGCCAGGTGGTGGTGACCAGGAGGTGACCAGGAGGATCGGTAAGAGGCGACCGGAGAGGCGAGCGCGCTGTGATAGCGTGCAGCGTCCCTACAGGAGGTGAATGAGGGGCAGAAGGCCGCGATAAGAGTCCCTACTGAACCCGAGTGTGTACTGTATTATATTTGTATTGTAATTGTATTATATTTAAGTGCTCCCCCCCGGCCTTATTTAAATTAATCCCCTGTCCATACTTGATCGATCTCCCCCCTATCCATATTTAATACAACTCCCCCGGCCATCTTTAGTGATCCCCCAGTCCATATTTAATTGATCACCCCCCATCCATATTTAAATTGATCCCCTGATCACCCCCCGTCCATATTTAACTGATCCCCCTGACCACATTTAAATTGCCCCCCCGTCCTCATTTAATTGATTCCCCAACCACCCCCGTCCATATTAAATTGATCCCCCCGACCACATTTAACTGATCTACCGCCCCCAGCCCATAATCAATTGATCCCCCTTGTCCATATTTAATAGATTCCCCCTGTCCACTTTTACTGATCCCCAGTCCCTATTTATTTGCCTTATCCCCATCCATATTTAATTAACCCCCTGTCCATAATTAATTGATTGATTCCCCAGTCCACAATTAACTATTTCCCCAGTCCATATTTATTGATCCCCAGTCCATAGTTAATTGACACACCGTCCATACTTAATTAATCCACCTGACCTACTTAGCTGATTCCCCCGTCCATACTTGATACTTAATTGATCCCCCGTCCATACTTAACTGATCCCCCGCCGATATCTAATTGATACACTTGCACATCCCTAATTGATCCCCGTCCATACACCTATATATAAATAATTGTGTTTTGTACTTGTATACATATACTGACTGTATCCCCATATTTAGAATGACGTCCATGTTGGCCGGAGCCGTGCAGTGTACATCTTGCGCAATGTACGCATTCCGTGAGCAACCGCTCGAGGATCCATACTGCTGCGAGAGATGTGAGCATATCGTGCACTTGGAAGCCCAAATTCTGGATCTAAGTGCTCAGATAGCGATACTGAGGAGCATCGACAACATGGAACGGAGTTTGCTGCTCACCGAGCAGACACTCAATGGGTCAATACTGGGGGTGGAGCATAGAGGGGAAGTGCAGGCTGAACAGGCAGGGAGCTGGATAACAGTTAGGAGGGATAGAGGGAAGAAGTATAGGAAGGCTGGTTCAGAACCGGCATTATTGGAGCACGACAGATCCTCTGACCGCCGGGGGAGTGTATGCTCCAGTAATGAGGGGGAGGGGGGAAGTGTAGGGCAGGCAAGACAGGTCCTGGTAGTGGGTGACTCTATTATTAGGGGGACAGACAGGGCAATCTGTCACAAAGACCGGGATCGCCGAACGGTGTGCTGCCTCCCTGGCGCTCGAGTCCAGCACATCGCGGATCGGGTTGACAGGTTACTGGGTGGGGCTGGCGAAGACCCAGCGGTCATGGTCCACATCGGCACCAATGACAAAGTGAGTGGTAGATGGAGGGTCCTTAAAAATGATTTCAGGGACCTAGGTAGGAAGCTTAGGGCAAGGACCTCCAAGGTAGTTTTCTCAGAAATACTACCAATCCCGCGAGCCACACAGGAGCGCCAACGGGAAGTTAGGGAGGTGAATAAGTGGCTAAAGAGTTGGTGCAAGGCAGAAGGGTTTGGGTTCATGGAGAACTGGGCCGACTTCGCGGTCAGCTACAGGCTCTACCGTAGGGACGGGCTGCACCTCAATGGGGAGGGTGCAGCGGTGCTGGGGAAGAAGATGGCTAATAGGTTGGAGGAATTTTTAAACTAGAGACGGGGGGGGGGAAACCAAGGAGATAGGTGGGATGTGAGGCAAGTAAGGGGGAAGGGGAGAAGTGAATATAATGAGGGTGGAGAGAGGGGTGGGGATAGTACAGTGAGATCGTTAGAGAAGAATAGGATGCTAAATAACCCCAAAGTTTTATCTTGCATGCTGACCAACGCAAGAAGCCTGACCAATAAGGCGGATGAGCTGCGGGCGCTTATATCGGAGGAGAGGTATGACATCGTATGTATAACAGAGACTTGGCTAGACGATAGCTACGACTGGGCGGTAAATTTATTAGATTATAGTTTATTTAGAAGGGACCGGAAACAGGGGAAAGGCGGAGGAGTCTGCTTATATGTAAAGTCATGTCTAAAGCCCAGACTAAGGGAAGATATAGGAGAGGGAGAAGAGGGGGTCGAGTCCATGTGGGTAGAGAAAGAGGGGGCAAAAAATAATAATAAAATATTACTGGGGGTCTGCTATAAGCCACCAAATATAACAGAGGAGAATGAGAATCTGCTATTAGGACAAATAGACAAAGTAGCAAAACATAATGAAGTGATTGTAATGGGGGATTTCAACTACCCGGATATTGACTGGGAAACAGAAACCTGTAGATCTCAGAAAGGAAAAAGGTTCTTGACAAATATTAAGGATAATTATCTCTCCCAACTAGTGCAGGAACCAACGAGAGAGAAGGCCGTGTTGGACTTAATATTGACTAATAGGCCTGATAGAATAACTGAGGTACAGATAGGGGGGCACCTAGGTAATAGCGATCATAATATTATCGACTTCAAAATGCCCTTCAGTAGGGATATCAATAAGGGAACAACAAAAACATTAAACTTTAGGAGGGCGAAGTTTGATCAGCTGATAGAAAACCTTCAACTTATTGACTGGGACAAAGTTCTTAATCAAGGGAATACGAATAGTAAATGGGAAACCTTCAAAAGAATTCTGAATACTCAGTGTGAGAGGTATATACCTTATGGGAATAAAAGGGCCAGAAATAAGAGGAAACCAATATGGCTGAACAAGAACGTAAAAGGGGCGTTAAATAGCAAAAAAGAGGCATTCAAGAGATTAAAACAGGAAAACAGTAAGGAGGCAGTAATGTGTTACAAGGAAAAAACGAGAACCTGCAAAAAAACAAATAAAAATAGCGAAGGAGGAAACAGAGAAACGTATTGCTAGGGAAAGTAGATCAAATCCCAAACTGTTCTTTACGTATATAAATAGTAAAAGGATTAAATCGAATAATATTGGACCGATAAAAAGTGAGGAAGGCAAAATCATAGAGAAAGATGAGGATAAAGCTAATCTATTAAATAAATTTTTTTTCGACAACTTTCACAAAGGAAATAGAACTAACAGGAGAAATGAGAAGTGACAAGCTTAATCCTCCACTAAGTATGACAAATCTAACCCAAGTTGAGGTACAGAAACGCCTCAGTAACATTAAAATAAACAAATCACCAGGACCTTATGGCATACACCCACGGGTACTAAGGGAACTAAGTAATGTGATAGACAGACCGTTATATCTTATATTTAAGGACTCTGTTAAGACTGGGTCTGTACCACTTGATTGGCGACAGGCGAATGTAGTGCCAATATTCAAAAAGGGAGCAAAAAGTGACGCCGGAAACTATCGGCCGGTGAGTCTGACGTCCGTTGTGGGCAAAATTTTTGAAAGCTTCATTAAAGAGGCAATTACGCAGCATCTTGATGCTAATAATCTTTTAATAACGAACCAACATGGATTCATGAGGAATCGCTCCTGCCAAACAAACCTGATTGACTTCTACGAGGAGGTTAGCTCTCGAGTAGATCAGGGGGAACCAGTGGATGTCGTGTATCTCGACTTCTCAAAAGCGTTCGATAGCATGCCACATAATAGGTTGGTATACAAAATGAGAATGATGGGGCTGGGGGAAAATGTTTGCAAGTGGGTAGCTAACTGGCTAGAGGATAGAAGGCAGAGGGTGGTTATAAATGGAATATACTCAGATTGGGTAAGCGTCACTAGTGGGGTACCACAGGGGTCTGTACTAGGCCCAATGTTATTTAATATCTTTATTAACGACATAGTCAACGGGATAAATAGTAAAATATCAATATTTGCAGATGACACAAAGTTATGTAAAACAATTAATACAAAAGAGGACAGTGCAGACCTACAGAGGGATTTGGATAAGCTGGGTAGGTGGAGCATTAAATGACAAATGAGGTTTAACGAGGAGAAATGTAAGGTCATACATATGGGAAGGAAAAATGGAAGTCACCAGTACTCACTGAAAGGGAAATCATTGGGGAATTCAGAGATGGAGAAGGACTTGGGCATCTTGATTGATAGCTAACTAAATTGGAGTGCCCAAAGTCAGGCCGCTGCTGTAAGGGCAAACAGGGTAATGGGATGTATCAGAAGAGGTATAGCTGCAAAGGATGAGAACATTGTTCTTCCACTGTACAAAGCACTGGTCAGACCACACTTGGAATACTGTGCTCAGTTATGGGCCCCAATATATAGAAAGGATATAAATGAGCTTGAAAAGGTACAAAGGAGGGCAACAAAATTAATAAAGGGAATGGAGGGACTGCAATACCCAGAGAGGTTGGCAAAACTAGGACTATTCAGCCTGGAAAAGAGAAGGTTGAGGGGGGACATAATAAATGTGTACAAATATGTTAGGGGACAGTATAGAGATCTTGCCCGGGATTTGTTCAAAAGGAGGGATATTACGGTAACAAGAGGGCATTCACTAAGACTGGAAGAGAAAAGGTTTCAGCACCAGCATAGGAAGGGGTTCTTTACGGTAAGAGCAGTGAGAATATGGAATTCACTGAGTGAGGAGACGGTAATGTCGGATTCACTACACCAGTTCAAGCGGGGACTGGATGCATTTCTAGATACCAGGCAGATTTCAGCGTATACTTAAAAATAAAATAGTAGGTTGATACAGGGATTTATTCTGACTGCTGGTTTCAGAGTCGGGAGGGAATTTTTCCTCTAGTGAAGATTGGCTAAATTATTTGGTGTTTTTGCCCTCCTCTGGATCAACATTAGCAGTTACAGAAGTAACAGGTCGAACTTGATGGACGCAAGTCTTTATTCGGCTTTACAAACTATGTTACTATGTTACTATAAGTGTACTGGCTTCCAGACATTGAGTTTTGGGGTCAAGTACCAGAACTGTACAGTGAACCTTTTTTTTATTATTATTATCTGTTGTAAAAGTCAGATGTCAAGGTCACTTATCAAAGTCAGATGTCAAAGTCACATATCAAAGTCAGATGTCAAAGTCACATATCAAAGTCAGTTTTCAGACAGGGTATTTAGCCTGAAACTGGCATTATTCTGATGTTTGACTTGGATATCTGATCATGTCCTAAAATGGACACTGCATGCATGGGTCCTTTTCTGACCAAATTGCTGCAAGTCACACATGTGCCCTGTCTAGTGATGAGCGAATTTGTTTGAAATCTGAACTTGCAACTTAAATTCGACACAAATATGGCACATTCAAATTCATGATCGGAAATGTGTGCAAAATGTTTTCAATTCGGGAAAAATCAGTAACGCTCGGCGAATAAATGCGGGAACGTGATTGCGGGGCAACTACATAATTTTGAATAGTTTGGTTAGCATAATGCTTGTGTATGATGAGCGGGGGGATGTAGTGGATGAGTGGGGCTGGTGATAGCTCAGAACAGGTCAGATCAGCGGCGCAATTGTAATTTTTTTTCTTCCTGTAGGCAGTAACTTTAAATCAGGAAAACGTGGCTAGCCAATTAAAGCGCAGGAAACATTCACACTGTGCAGACATAAAGGCTTCTGCATTTAGCAGCTGAAATCATATGTCCTCTTTATATAAAATACGGCCATGTTCCCTCAGCGCCATTTTATCCATGTCAATGCTGGAGACAGATGCTGCTCAGTGTGCGCCCGTGTACTGAGAGATATCAGATAGATAGATGGGCGCTTGTTTGGAAGTCAGATAGTGTAGATAAGTCCTGTGCTGTGTACCTGTTCAATCAACCTTGCAGCACATTTTTTTTCTTGTGCAATTACTAAGATTCTGACAGAAAGAGCAAGGCCCATGCTATAGAACAGTGTTGTGCACCAGTTGTACTGTCTGTGCTCCACGCAGACCTTCAATCTATTTTTGCACTTGCTAATGTGATAAAGCAAGCAAGCCCTTGTAGGCCACTTTTTGATTTTGCGGGGTTGAAATTCAGCTATCTGCAGAGCTTGTCAGTGCAAAGCTTCTCAGTGCAGAGCACAAAACTTTTTTTTTCATTTGCTAATGTGATAGTGCAAGCTGTGTTAGCCCAGCTTGTCATTTTTTTGGTGGGTGAACTTCTGCTATATGCACAGTAAAACACATATATTTTTTCTGTTGGCAGGCAGTCCACAAAAGATTTTTTGTCGCAAACGTGCTACAATCTGCTATACGTCAGCTACTATGTTAGTGGCGGTGAACTTCAGCTGTTTTCAGAGTAAAAAATAGATTTTTTTGTCTTGCTAGGCAGTCCAAAAAATTTTTTGTGTGGCAAACGTCATACAATCTGCTATACGTCAGCTACTACGTTAGTGGCGGTGAACTTCAGCTGTTTTCAGAGTAAAAAAATTAAATTTTTCTGTTGCTTGGCGAGTCCAAACAATATTTTTTCTGTCGCAAACATGCTGCACTCGGCTTTAACCCCTTTGCAACCCAAGGTGGTTTGCACGTTAATGATCAGGCCAATTTTTACAATTCTGACCACTGTCACTTTATGAGGTAATTACTCTGGAACGCTTCAATGGATCCCCCTGATTCTGAGATTGTTTTTCATGACACATTGTACTTCATGATTGTGGCAAAATTTATTCGATATCACTTGCGTTTATTTGTGAAAAAAATGGAAATTTGGCGAAAATATTGAACATTTTTGCAATTTTCAAAATTTGAATTTTTATGCCCTTAAATCAGAGAGATATGGTACACAAAATAGTTAATAAATAACATTTCCCACATGTCTACATTACATCAGCACAATTTTGGAACCAAAATTTTTTTTATTGGGGAGCTATAAGGGTTAAAAGTTGACCAGCGATTTCTCATTTTTCCAACAAAATTTACAAAACCATTTTTTTAAAGGGACCACATCATATTTAAAGTCACTTTGAGGGGTCTTTATGACAGAAAATACCCAAAAGTGACACCATTCTAAAAACTGCACCCCTCAAGGTGCTCAAAACCACATTCAAGAACTTTATTAACCCTTCAGGTGCTTCACAGGAATTTTTGGAATGTGGAAGAAAAAAATGAACATTTAACTTTTTTCACAAAAATGTTAGTTTAGACCCAATTTTTTTTATTTTTGCAGGGGTAACAGGAAAAAATGGACCCCAAAATTTGTTGTGCAATTTCTCCTGAGTAAGCAGATACCCCATATGTTGAGGAAAACCACTGTTTGGGCGCACGGCAGGGTTCGGAAAGGAAGGAGCACCATTTGACTTTTTGAATGTAAAATTTGCTTTGCTTGAATAATTAGCGGACGCCATGTTGCATTTGGGGAGCCCCTGATGTGCCTAAACAGTGGAAACCCCCCACAAGTGACACCATTTTGGAAACTAGACCCCTCATGGAACTTATCTAGATGTGTCGTGAGCACCTTGAACCCCCAGGTGCTTCACAGAAGTTTATAACATTGAGCCGTAAAAATAAAATTTTCACATTTTTCCCACAAAAATGTTTTTCAGCCCCCACTTTTGCATTTTCATAAGGGTAACAGAAGAAATTGCACTATTCAGTTTGTTGTGCAATTTCTCCTGAGTTAGCAGATACCCCATATGTGGGGGAAAACCACTGTTTGGGCGCACGGCAGGGTTCGGAAGGGAAGGAGTGCCATTTGACTTTTTGAATGTAAAATTTGCTTGAATAATTAGCGGACGCCATGTTGCATTTGGGGAGCCCCTGATGTGCCTAAACAGTGGAAACCCCTCACAAGTGACACCATTTTGGAAATTAGACCACTCAGTGAACTTATATAGGTGTGTGGTGAGCACCTTGAACCCCCAGGTGCTGCACAGAAGTTTATAACATTGAGCCGTAAAAATAAAATTCTCACATTTTTCCCACAAAAATGTTTTTCAGCCCCCACTTTTGCATTTTCATAAGGGTAAAATTAGAAATTGCACTATGCAGTTTGTTGTGCAATTTCTCCTGAGTTAGCAGATACCCCATATGTGGGGGAAAACTACTGTTTGGGTGCGCGGCAGGGTTTGGAAGGGAAGGAGCGGCATTTGACTTTTTGATTGAAAAATTTGCTTGAATAATTAGGGATGTGCCCCTGATGTGCCTAAACAGTGGAAACCACCCACAAGTGATACCATTTTGGAAACTAAACCCCTCAGGGAACTTATCTAGATGTGTGGTGAGCACCTTGAACCCCCAAGTCCTTTACAGAAGCTTGTAACATGGAGCCGTGAAAATAAAAAAATCAAACTTTTTCCACAAAAATGATGTTTTAGCCCTAATTTTTTTATTTTCAAAAGGGTAAGAGGAGAAAATGGACCCCAAAAACTTTTGCGCAATTTCTCCTGAGTACGCCAATACCCCATATGTGGGGAAAATACAGTGTTTGGGCGCACGGCAGAGTTCAGAAGGGAAGGAGCACTGTGTGACTTTTTGAACACAAAATTGTCTGGAATCGAGAGCGGACGCCATGTCGCGTTTGGAGAGCCCCTGATGTGCCTAAATAGTTGAAACCCCCCACCAGTGACCCCATTTTGGAAACTACACCCCTCAAGGATTTTATCAAGGGGTATAGTGAACATTTTGAACCCAGAGGTACGACACAGAATTTGATAACATTAGGTCATCATATTGAATAAGTTGTCATTAGTCTTGAGCGCAAGTGCTCGCTTCTTGAGTTTGCATCGGGTACTCAGGTATGCACCATGTATCACGGGTGCTCAAGTGAAATGCTCGAGTCCCCGCTCTCATGTTTCACGGTTATTAGACACTTAAAAAAAAACATGCGGGGATCGCTCGTGCATGGCAGGCAATCCCCGCAAGGTTTTTTTGGCCGCAAAGCATATGGGGCGGAGACTCCAGTACCCGCGATACTCAATGCATACCCGAGCACCCGATGCAAACTCAAGTAACGAGCACTTGAGTTCAACACTAGTTGCCATATCGCCATCTTTTTTTTTTTTTTACTTTTGAAAAAAAAAACAACCCTAACCCCAACCCTAACATTAGCACAAACCTAACCCCAACCCCAGCCCTAGCGTTTATTTTTTACACCGTTCCTAGTGCGGTTTAAGTGATTAGAAGACCTTATTCTTCGGGTCGGTGCGACTACAGAGATACCAGAATCATATCGGGTTTTTATGATTGACAGCTGTCACACACTAAAAGACACATATTTTGTAAAATCTAGTTTTTGCATCGCCATATTTTGAGAGCTATAATTTTTCCATATTTTAGCCAACAAAGTCATCTGATGGCTTGTTTTTTGCGGGATGAGTTGACGTTTTTATTGGTGCCATTTTCAGGCACATGACATTTTTTGATCGCTTTCTATTCCAGCTTTTGGGAGGCAGGATAAACAAAAACCAACAATTCAGGAATTGGTTTTCTTTTTTATTTTTTTATTCTACTCCGCGTGTGGTAAAATTGATAAGGTAGCTTTATTCTTTGGGTCAGTACGTTTACAGCGGTACCACATTTATATCGTTTTTCTATGTTTTGGCGCTTTTACACAATAAAAGCTATTTTATAGAAAAAATTATTTTTTTGCATCGCTTTATTCTGAGAGCTATAACTTTTTGATTTTTCGGATGATGGAGCTGTATGGTGGCTTGTTTTTTGCAGTAGAAGATGATGTTTTCAGCGGTACCATTTTTATTTACATTCGTCTTTTTGATCGCGTGTTATTCCATTTTTTGTTTGGCGGTATGAAGATAAAGCATTGTTTTTTGCTTCTTTTTTTTTTTTTTTACCGTGTTCACTGAAGGGGTTAACTAGTGGGACAGTTTTATAGGTCAGGTCGTTACGGACGCGGCGATACCAAATATGTGTACTTTTATTGTTTTTTTTTTCCTCATAATAATGTTTATTAATGGGTACATTATATTTTTATTTTTGGTGGATTATTTTTTTTAATTTTTTTTTAATATTTTTACAATTTTTTTTTTATTTTTTTTTCACTTTCTGAGAGTTTTTTTACTTTTTTACTTTGTCTCACTCTGGGACTTTCACTTTTTTTATTCTGATCGCCTGCATAGCATAGGGATGGAGCACCATCCCTGTGCCATGCAGGCAGTCAGCGCTGCACAGTGAGAAGATTGTTTGGTCATGCACTGCGCATGACCAAACAATCTTCCTGCTGTCTCGTGACCCGGATGTTGTCATGACGACATCGGGTCATCATGGAAACACCCGGGAAGCCGCGGCAGACAGCGCTGGAGGCCGGAAGAGGAGGTGAGTATTGCGATCACCACCCCTTAGCCACCGCAATGCTGCGATCGACTTTGATCGCAGCATTGCGGGGGTTAATGTGCCGGGAGCGGCATTCTTCCATGCCGTTTGCATGGATTTATATAGTGTGACCAAGTTGACAAGCACTTTCCAAGTGATGCTAAAATCGCTTGGAAAGCGCTTGACAACCCACATGCGGAAATGCATGTGAAGAACGCTTCACATCCGCATGTCCCTGGCAGGAAAAACGCATGTACAATGCGCATGTGTTTTTTCTGCCAGGGAGATGCAGAAACGCTCAGGAAAAATCCGGAGCATTTCTGCATCGTGGGCACATAGCCTTATACAGGCCTCATCCACAGTAAAACAAATACTTTGTTCGGTTCCTAACTTTATACAGCAGGGACATCTCAGATTGAAATAGTTTGGAGAATATCTCCTATGTTATAAAGGCATCATCCACAGTAAAAAAAATATTTTGTTCGGTTCCTAACTAGTGTTGAGTGAATTTGTTCAGTGAATGTTCAAAGGTTTCAAATTCGGCACGAATATGGCACATTCGATTTCGTGATCAAAAAGGCGAGCAAATTTTCTTAAAATCTGAAAAGTTTGCCGAATTTGCGCGGGACCGCGAATACAGGGCAACCAATGCGTTTTGAACAGTTTTGTTAGCATAGAGCAAGTGTATGATGAGCGGTGACAGGTGCCAGGTGAGTGTGGGGGCTGTGGAGAGCTTAGAACAGGTCAGATCAGTGGCGCACTGTGTTTTTTTTTCCTGTGGGTGGTAACTTTAACTGAGGAAAGCGTGGCTAGCCAATCATAGCGCAGGAAGCATCTACACTGTCCAGACATAAGGGCTTCTGCAATTGGCTGCAGAAATCACATGTCCTCTCAAATTAAAAAGCGGCCATGTTCCCTCAGCGCCACTATATCCATGTCACTGCTGGAGACAGATGCAGGTCAGTGTTCTCCTGTGTAATGAGAGATATTAGCTAGATAGATGGGCGCTTGTGTGGTAGTCAGAGAGTGTAGATAATTCCTGGCTTGCGTACCACTGCAACTGCTGGTGCAGCACATTTTTGGTGTTCTTGTGCAAGTACTGAGATTCTGATAGATACAGAAGGCCCATGCCATACAATAGTGCTGTGCACCGCTGGTATAGAGATCCATGTCTCACTATACCTTGAATCTTGTTTTGCACTTGCTAATGTGATCAAGCAAGCGCAGTGCACCTTTTCATTTAGTGGGGTTGAAATTGTGCTCTGCAGAGCTTCTTATTGCAGAGCACAAAATCTGTTTTTTTTTCTGTTGCTATAGTGATATTGAAAGCTGTGTGCACTAAAGTTTTTTTTTAGTGTCAGATACTATTTTAGTGGAGTTGAACTTCAGGTGGTTTCAGAGTAACAATAAATTTTGTCTCGCTACGCCCAGTCCAAAAAATATTTTTTCCTGTGCCAAAAGTCATACAGTGCCATAAGCTAGGTACTACGTCAGTGGCGGTCAAATTCAGCTTCTACGCAGTCAAACCTATATATATTTTTGGTTGGCAGGCAGTCCACCAAAGGTTTTTTACTGTGGTAAAGTTGATCCAGTCTGCTAAAAGGCAGATCCTATTTTAGTGGCGTTAAATTTGTCCTGGTTTCACAGTAAAAATAAAAAATTCTCTTGCTAGTCCCAGTCCAAAAGATATTTTTTCCTGTGCCAAAAGTCATACAGTGCTATAAGCCACCTACTACGTCAGTGGCGGTCAAAGTCAGCTGGACGCAGAGCTTATGCAGAGTAACCCAAAAATATTTTTTGCTCTGAGTAAAGTGATACAGCTGGCTAGATCTGAGTTTGAAATATTTTGGAGCATATATTCTATGTCATACTGGCCTCATCCACATTAAAAAAAAACATTTCTTCTGTTCCTAAAGTAATACAGCAGGGGACATCTCAGTTTAAAATTGTTTGGAGAATATCTCATAGGTTTTATCGGCCTCGTGCACACTAACAACAAATTTCTTTTGTCTGTTAGTAATGTTATATGGCAGGCCATATCTTACCTTGTCATTTAGTGTCGCTGAAATTCAGGTGTGTGTTGAGCTATTGCACAGGAAAAAAACATATTTTTCTTTAGTTAATTGTGTGCTTCTACCACTGTATCTGACCAACATGAGTGGGAAAAAGAGAGGGCGTGGTGGAAGGGGGAATAGGCTTGGGGTACGTGGTAATGTTAGTGAAAGCACTAGTGAACCAACACAAACCGGTCCTATCCAAAGACAACTGACAACTTATGCTAGTGGACGACCTACTGCACTCCCTTCCTTTGGCAGCCGCACTGTGATACGCCTTGTTGATAAGGCCCAGAAAGAGCAGGTGTCCTAGTGAATTGCAAGCTCTGCTTCCAGTGCCCTCTCCTCTTCTTCCTCCACCTCAACATCACACGCAGTATAGTCCACAGAGGTAGCACCCCAATTACTCATGCTTCCCCCCGCGTCACAACTGCCCAACTGACTGTAGCGAACCACAGATGGGCGAGTCTGTAGAACTCTTCACCCATTCTACACCATGGGCATCAGAAGTGTACTCCAAACAGTCAGAGTCAAGGGGAGGAAAGCATCGGCACCGATGTCCAAAATTTTATTAGCTTTGATTCGGGGCAGGACGAAGTAGGGTCCAAGCAGGTTCCTAACCCTCGTCACCAGATGTTAATCACAGGGGAGGGAGGTTATCCAAATGAGACTCGGATACCTGAGGCTCATGTAGACTGTAATGTGCTGTCAGGGCAACAAGAGGTGAAGGGTCACTCTGAGGGCGAGGAATGGGATAATGTAATAGTGGGGAAGGACGTAGCCTTCCTTTGGCACTGATGTAGTTAAAAGAGAATGCTCCTGGAATTAGACCTCTCTGAACTGTTGTTAGGCCAAGCTATGGGGTTAGCTGCAGTGGTCCAGTCATTAGAGTAGAGGGGGAACTTAGTGCCATGATCAAGCATCAAGTGTTTATAAGGCTTGTTTCTGATATAATTCCTTGTGGCTGTAGTATTGGTAACCAGCCACAAGATGCCACTGTCCTGGGTGCAGATGCCAGGTTGAGACTGCCAGCAGTATTGCAGACAGTGAAGGGGTTAATGGTGTGTGATGACAGCCCACAGAGGGTGGGCATTAGGAAAATCTCTGCTTAGTTTCCAGAAGCAGGAAGTGATGAGTCAGTGAGAGTTTAGTCCGAGAACTGTACGGGCAGCCTAAGTATAGTGGCTTCAAGGGTAGACGGGAGCTCTGTACCCTCAGACAGTAGGATCACCAGTGTAAAGATCTCCCTACGCGAGAGTCCTGTTAGCCGGCCGGAGAAACTCAAAGGAGGTATTGAGGACCTAGGGCACTTTCAGTCTGCAGGCAGCAGAAGAAAATAGGACTCCAGGCTAAGACGTGGGGGAGATATAGGATCCAGATATACTGTCGCTGGTAAAGAAGATTCTCTTGGGCTAGAGAATAGAGTCATAGAGATGCTTCACTTAAAGAGGGAACCAGGGCTGAAGATGTTTCCAGCTCCTGTGAGGGAGAAGACAACCTGTCGGGCCTTATCCATTATATCTGCCTGTAAATACTGTATATATTCCTCTTCCCCAAGTAAAGTCCCAGCTATGGTTAAGAACCTCGTGTCCTCTGAATTTATTGCTGCCCTGGTCCTAGAAGAGAAATGCCTGCAGACAGCCGCGATCGGATGGTCTGAAGTAAGTGGAGAGCATTACATACACGGCTACAAATCAGAGGGAGGACACGTATTGTCTGTAGGGTGCCAGAGCGAGCAGGGGCTACAGCTCGCCCACGACTACCTCGTTGAGGCACTTACAATAACATATTGGATGATAACGAGGTTGAAGATCCTACTTGGTGTGAACCCAGAGTCACGCAGCTGAGTAGCTCATCAGAGGAGGTGGAGGAGTAGGACAAGGAGGTGGAGGAGTAGCACGAGGAGGTTACCTTTTGCCCTATGGCGCAGACACGGAGTGATGCAAGCACGAGGAGCACTGCATCCTTAACCACAACCGTAGCTGTGGCCAGCAGCAGTCATGGGTCTGCAGCTCTCAAGGGCAGCAAGGGTTGCCTAGCATGGACCTTTTTTGTCACTGCAAAGGATGAGCCAACTGACGTTATCTGCAAACTTTGCGATAAAAAAACTCAGTAAAGGGAAAAACTGCAATAATTTGACTACTACATGCATGAACGTTCACGTTCTCAAAAACATTCTTTACGCTGAGAATCTTAACGCGCTGAAATGTGGACCAGCACACCTCAACAACCATCAGCTGCCCCATCAAATGCATCCGCTGCTTCCTCCTTCTCCTCTGTTACCATGAAAAGTATTGTCATGCAGGTCTCCCATCGCAGAAACTCTGGTTCTTTACTCTCTCCAGTCAGGCTGAGTGACAACCCGTCAGCTGTAACGGAAGCCGACACGCCTGCTGTGTTTGTTTCACAGAGCACACCGAATGTTTCTCAATCCATCGTAACATCTGCACCACACTCATGCTCCACCAGTTTTTTTTGTTCAACAAACTCTGCCCTCTCTCAGCACCTTAGCCAGCCCTCGGTCCCGCAGTTGTGGTCACGTAAAAGATTGTTTCATCCTACGCATGGCAAAGCTAAGAGGTTGAACTCCACCATCACCAATCTGTTGGCCACGGAAATGCTGCCTTTCCGCCTGGTAGATACAGACAGTTTCCAAAAACTGATGGCCGTCGCAGTCCCCCAGTACCAGTTGCCCAGTCGCCATTACTTCTCTAAGAAAGCTGTGCCTGCGCTACACCATCATGTCGCAGACAATATCACCCGTTCCTTGCCTAAATCTACGTGTGCCAGGGTGCGTTTCACCACAGACAACTGGACGAGTAAGCATGGCCAAGGGCATTACATCTCACTGACTGGGCACTGGGTGACTCTGGTGGCTGTGGGGGCAAGCGGGGAAGGGGCTGCTCCACAAATCTTGGAATCCTGAAGGCTTGCAGAAGAAACCTCTGTATTTCCCACTTCCTCCGCTGCTTCTGCATCCTCTGCCTCCTCTAGGGCCTCCACCTGCGCACTCAACCTCTGCCTTAACGAGACATACTTTCCAAGGGTGTGGAGGGATTGAAGCTTGAAGAGGACAATTTGCATATTCCAGGTGCCTTCTGGGAAAAGCAAAGAGTCTCCTTCAGCTAGAAAATCGTTGGGTACAGCCGGGACCAGCTGCTTGGAAAGCATCGCCAAACCAGGGATTGAAGCTTGAAGAGGACAATTTGCATATTCCAGGTGCCTTCTGGGAAAAGCGAAGAGTCTCCTTCAGCTAGAAAATCGTTGGGTACAGACGGGACCAGCTGCTCGGAAAGCATCGCCAAACCAGGGATTGAAGCTTGAAGAGGACAATTTGCATATTCCAGGTGCCTTCTGGGAAAAGCGAAGAGTCTCCTTCAGCTAGAAAATCGTTGGGTACAGCCGGGACCAGCTGCTTGGAAAGCATCGCCAAACCGCGAATTTGTTTAATTTGTTTATCCTAGGGTATCACAAGAAAGAAGACAGACATCAAGTCAGCAGGAACAAGGAGCAGCATGGCAGATGTGACAACCTACATGGTGAGCTGCAACATGTGCTACATGTTCACAGATCGACCAGAAGCTGAAACCAACTTCACCTGCCAGAAGTGTAGACTACTCGCTCTTTTAGAAGAAAAGGTGCAGGGACTGGAAGAAAGAATTGCGACATTAAAACTCATCAAGGAAAATGAAGACTTCCTGGACAGAACAGAAGCGTCACTACTGGTCACGGAAAGTGAAGGAAGCGTCAGAGAACCTCCAGAGGCAGACAAGTGGAGGCAAGTGACCAAAAGAAGCAAGAAGACCATGGAGACACCACCAACCACACAACTGAGAAACAGATTCCAAGGACTTGTGGAGGACGAAGATGGCACACCTAAGGATGAGGAACTACCAGCAAGCAAAAAAGAAAAGTGCACCCAGAAACACCCAGAAGCGACAAGAAAAAGGACAGCCAAGATGGGAAGAAGAGTGGTGGTGGTGGGAGACTCACTACTGAGAGGAACAGAAGCAGCTATCTGCAGACCGGACATAACCGCAAGAGAAGTATGCTGCCTCCCAGGGGCGAAGATCAAGGATGTTACCGATAGGATACCGAAGCTCATCAGTTCCAAGGATGTCCACCCATTTCTTCTGATACATGTTGGCACTAATGACACGGCAAAGAAGGACCTACCGACAATCTGCAAGGACTTTGAAGCATTGGGGAAGAAAGTAAAAGAACTGGATGCGCAGGTAGTTTTTTCTTCTATCCTTCCAGTAGACGGGCATGGCGTCAGGAGATGGAACAGGATCCTTGATGTGAACAACTGGCTGAGACGATGGTGCAGACAACAAGGATTTGGATTCCTGGACCACGGTGTGAATTACCTCTATGACGGACTCCTTGCCAGAGACGGACTACACCTCAACAAACCCGGGAAACACACATTCGCCAGGAGACTCGCAACACTCATCAGGAGGGCGTTAAACTAGAGGAAGAGGGGATGGGAAGAAAAACGCCGGACACGAACATGCAACCAGAGAACATACTAATGAAAGATATGAAGTGCGACAAAGAAGGTCCAAGACAAGATGCTTGGAAGGGAGGTAAGAAAATTTCTAATACAATCCACAGGGAGAAGATTGGAACAAAACAAAATCGTGTAAACTGCATGCTAGCAAATGCCAGGAGCCTGACAAATAAGATGGATGAACTGGAAGCAGAAATATCTACAGGTAACTATGACATAGTGGGAATAACCGAGACATGGTTAGATGAAAGCTATGACTGGGCAGTTAACTTACAGGGTTACAGTCTGTTTAGAAGGGATCGAAGAAGTCGGAAAGGGGGTGGAGTCTGTCTATATGTAAAGACGTGTCTAAAGCCTACAATACGGGAGGATGTATGGGAGGGAAATGAGGAGGTCGAGTCCTTATGGGTGGAGATACATGGGGCAAAAAACAATAATAAAATTATCATAGGAGTCTGTTATAAACCACCAAATATAGCAGAAGCCACGGAAAGTCTATTAATGAGACAAATAGACGAAGTAGCAAAAAATAACGAGGTGATTATTATGGGGGACTTCAACTACCCCTATATAGACTGGGAAACCGAAAGCTGTAGATCTCAGAAAGGAAACAGGTTTCTGTCAATTATCAAAGACAATTATTTGTCACAACTTGTGCAGGAACCAACTAGAGGGACGGCCCTTTTAGACTTAATATTAACTAACAGGCCAGACAGAATAACTGAGGTGCAGGTCGGGGGGCACCTGGGAAATAGTGACCACAACATTATACAATTCCACATGTGCTTCAGTAGGGTGCCCAGCAAGGGAGTCACAAAAACACTGAACTTCAGGAGGGCAAAGTTTGATCAGCTAAGAGATGCCCTTCACCTTATAGACTGGGATAGTATCTTCAGTAATAGGAGCACGGATAGAAAATGGGAAATTTTCAGAACAGTCCTACATAGTCACTGTAGAAGGTACATACCTTATGGGAATAAAAGGGCTAGGAATAGGAGGAAGCCAATGTGGCTAAATAAGGAAGTCAAGAGGGCAATGAAAAACAAAAAAAGGGCTTTCGGTAAACTTAAACAAGAAGGCAGCGAGGAAGCGCTAATATCTTATAGGGAAAAAAACAAAATCTGTAAGAAACAAATAAGAATAGCAAAAGAGGAGACAGAGAGACTAATTGCCAAGGAAAGTAAAACGAATCCCAAACTGTTCTTTAACTATATAAACAGTAAAAGGATTAAAACTGATGGAGTTGGCCCATTGAAAAATATCCTGGGTAAAATCATAGAGGGCGATGAGGGTAAAGCAAACCTACTCAATAGCTTCTTCTCCACTGTTTTCACAAAAGAAAACAATTTATCGGAGGAAATGCAGAGTGATAAAGTAAACCCTCCGCTAAATATCACCCACCTAACCCAGGAGGAAGTTCAGAAACACCTAAATAATATCAAAATAGACAAGTTACCAGGCCCAGATGACATACACCCCCGGGTACTAAAAGAATTAAGTAATGTGATAGACAGGCCGCTGTATCTTATATTCAAGCACTCTTTATGGACAAGGACTGTCCCACTAGACTGGCGCCAAGCAAATGTGGTACCAATATTCAAAAAGGGGTCTAAAAGTGACCCTGGGAACTATAGACCAGTCAGCTTAACGTCTGTTGTGGGTAAATTGTTTGAAGGATTTCTTAGAGATGCTATTGTAGAATATCTTAATGATAATAACTGTCTAACTCCATATCAACATGGATTCATGAGGGATCGCTCCTGCCAAACAAACCTGATGGCCTTCTACGAGGAGGTGAGCTCACAGCTGGACCAGGAAGAGTCAGTGGATGTTGTATACCTTGACTTCTCCAAAGCGTTTGATACCGTGCCACACAAAAGGTTGGTCTATAAAATGAGAATGCTTGGTCTGGGAGATAATGTGTGCAAGTGGGTAAATAGCTGGCTGAGTGATAGAAAGCAGAGGGTGGTTATCAATGGAGTAAGCTCAGGGTGTGTCAGGGTTACTAGCGGGGTGCCTCAAGGGTCTGTCTTGGGCCCTATATTATTTAATATATTTATTAATGATCTAGTGGAAGGGTTGCATAGTAAAATAGCAATATTTGCAGATGATACTAAACTTTGTAAAGTAGTTAATACAGATAAGGATAGGGCACAGCTACAGGAGGATTTAGATAAATTGGGGAGTTGGGCCAAAAAATGGCAAATGGGGTTCAATGCCGATAAATGTAAGGTCATGCACATGGGAAAGAAAAACAGCAGTCACCCATACATATTAAATGGGAAACTGTTGGGGAAATCTGACATGGAGAAGGACCTGGGCGTCTTGGTTAATAGCAAATTAAATTGGAGTGCCCAGTGTCAGGCAGCAGCTGCGAAGGCAAATAGAGTCATGGCATGCATCAGAAGAGGAATAGGGGCATATGATGAGAACATTGTTCTTCCTCTGTATAAAGCACTGGTAAGGCCGCACTTAGAATATTGTGCACAGTTCTGGGCTCCGGTGCTCAGAAAAGACATATTGGAGCTAGAGAGGGTACAAAGGAGGGCGACTAAGGTAATAAAGGGAATGGAGGGACTAGAATACCCAGAGAGGTTGTCAAAATTAGGCCTATTTACGTTGGAGAAAAGAAGGCTTAGGGGAGACCTCATAAACATGTATAAATACATCAGGGGGCAGTACAGAGATCTCTCCCATGACCTGTTTGTACCAAGGATGGTGACAAAGACGAGGGGGCACACTATGCGTCTAGAGGAAAGGAGGTTCCTGCACCAGCATAGAAGGGGATTCTTTACGGTCAGAGCCGTGAGACTCTGGAACTCTCTGGAAGAGGAAGTGGTGATGTCCAACTCACTTAATGAGTTCAAGAGAGGCCTGGACGCCTTTCTTGAGAACAATAAAATTACATCTTATGCTTAGTTAATTAATCCAGGGATTTAATCTGACTGCCAGATTGGAGTCGGGAAGTGAATTTTTCCTCAATGATGTAAATTGGCCTATACCGCATGGTTTTTTGTTGCCTTCCCCTGGATCAACGCTGCGGAATAGCTGCAGTGCACAAGAAATAGGCTGAACTGGATGGACACTTGTCTTTTTTCGGCCTTATAAACTATGTAACTATGTAAAAAAAGTGAATACACACCCTCTCCATACTGTGCAGTCAGGGCTCACCGTAATCAGGCAGTCTTCAAATTAATATGTCTTGGAGAAGCAGTCATACAGGTGAAGAGTTGAGGGCAGCTCTCCAGGCTCAGTTTAAGCAATGGCTGTCTCCGCTGAACCTAGAGCCAGGGAAGGCTGCGTTCGATAATGGTGCGAACCTGTTAGCGGCCCTAGGCCGAGGCAAGCTTGCACACGTGCCTTGTATGGCTCACGTCCTCAACCTGGTGGTACAGCGATTTCTCCGCCATTATCCTTGCCTGGATGAGCTGCTTCACAAAGTACGGAAGCTATGTTCTCACTTCCGCCGTTCGCACCCCTCATGTTATCGACATGCATCGATACAGAGGTCTTTGTCCGTGTCAGTTAACAGGTTGATCTGCGATGTGCCGACGCGGTGGAATTCCACTCTGCACATGTTGCAGCGACTGTGCCAGCAGCAACGAGCTCTGACGCTGTATGTCATGACGTATAGCTTGGGGCAACGCAGTACGGACTTGGGGCATATCACGTTTGCAGAGTGGGAACAGATTAAAGACCTCTGTACCCTTGTGCATAGTTTTGAAATGGCTACTAAACTGGTTAGTGCTGACTATGCCGTCATCAGCATCACTATTCAGGTCATATACATGCTGGAGCAAACTTTGAATAACCTGTAGCAGGAGTTGGTGGCCCCAGAAGAAGAGGAGGATGCGGAAGGGATACCAATGTCTCAAATTTCCAGACTGTCGTCACACAGGCGGATGCCACGTAACGGTGGATTACAGCGATCGTGGGGGTTTGGTGATACCAGGCAAACTGTTAGTGAAGGAGCAAGAGCCGAGGAACTAATGGAGGAGGAAGAGGTGATGGGTGAGCAGCTGTCAGAGGATGAAGAGGATAATCATCCCCTCTCGTTTGAACGTGGTTGGCAGGAGGGGACGGAGAAAACAAGCATCAGTGTTATGCAGCCCACAATATAACCTGGCTTTGGACCTCATGGAAGAGCCCGACATATGAGTGCCTTCTTGATGCACTATCTGCAACATAATCCCTGTATAGTTAGGATTTGAAATAATGCTGACTATTGGATTGCCACTCTGTTAGATCCAGGTTATAAGAGTCAATTTTGCCAGATGCTTCCCACCCTGGAAAAGGACCTTCTTATGTTGGAGTATCTAAACAAGCTTTTAAGCAACCTTAATAGAGATTTTCCCCAAGATAACAGTGAGGCACACAGTGTGCATTGCAGCTGTAGTCTTTCAACCTCCGGCACGTCAGTTTGTCAACACCAAAACATTAGCAGCAGCAGCAGAGTAAGTGGCAAAAGCAATTTCTGGGAGTCCTTTCATACATTTTTTGCACCAGCACAACAGAGTACAAGTCTGATACGTGGTGAACAACTAGAGAGGATGGTGTAGGAGTATCTAGAGTTCAATATCAATACCATCAGGGAGGGTTTGGACCCTTTTACATTTTGGTCTTCAAAAATGGATGAATGGCCTGAGCTCGCCTCTGACGCCTTGGAGGTTTTATCATGCCCGGCAGCCAGCGTTCTCTCAGAATGTGTCTTCAGCGCTGCTGGTAGTGTCTTGACGGATAAGCGCACCTGGCTGTCCTCTGAAATTGTAGACTGCCTAACTTTCATCAAGATGAACAAGTCATGGATCTAAAAAGACTTTTGCACCCCAATTGCAGACTGTACAGAGTAGGCGATGTTGTCGTTTTGAGTGTGCTGTATTGGCCTCTAAAAATTGCAGTCTGTAAGATGGCTTCTGTGCCTGCTCTTGCTGCTGCTGCTACTGCAGGTTTTAGGCCCTAATTTTGGGAATGAGAATTCGGATTGTGTCTACATCCATTGGGTTGGCTGTAGTGGGACAGGTTTGGATCTGCATTAAACTACTTGTAGTGTGATGATATTGATGCCACTTTGGTGTTAGGCCCTCATTTGGGGCAATGTGAACACTCTCTTGGTTAGGTCTCCATCTCCTAAGTTGGCTGTACTAGAAGAGGTGTGGGTCTTTACACTATTTACAGTAGTGAAATGATGCCACTTTGCTGGCATCTGCCACAAATTTTTTTAAATGTGGAGAATCATTATTGGGTCTCCATCTATTGGGTTGGCTGTAGAGGAACTGGTTTTGACATCCTTTGCAATACTTATACTCTAGTGAAATTTATGCCACTTCGGTGGTGTTTGTTAGGCCCTCATTTAGGGCAATGTGAACACTCCTGGTTAGGTCTCCATCTCTTAGGTTGTATGTACTGGAAGAGATGTGGGTCTCATTTACACTATTTCTACTGTAGTGAAACTGATTACACTTTGCTGGCGTCTGCCGCTAATTTTTGGAAATGTGGGGAATCCTGAATGGGTCTCCATCCATTGGGTTGACTGTAGTGGAAGAGGTTCTGGTCTCCATGCATTTCTATAGTTTATACTGTAGTGAAATTGAGCATTTGGTGCAAATATTATTCTCCCCAAATAGGTACACAAACATGATAAACTCCAAATTGATTTTCAATAAACAACCATCAGCCGCCCCATCAAACACCTCTGCTGCTTCTTCCTCCTCTGTTACTGTGCCAAGTTGTGTCACGCAGATGTCTGACAGAACCAGCTGTATACCTGCTGCAGTTAGGCTGGGTGACAGCCTGTCAGCTGTAAGTGAAGTGGACATGCCTCCTGTGTTTGTTTCTCTGAGCACACAACACGTTTCTCAATCCACCGTAACATCTCTGCCTTTACCTCACTCACGGTCTATCGGTTTGTCCGTTTCACCGTACTCTGCCCTCTCTGAGCACTGCAGCCAGCCCTCAATCTCGCTGTTGTGGTCACGTAAAAGATTGTTTCATCCTACACATGATAAAGCTAAGAGGTTGAACTCCACCATCTCCAATCTGTTGGCCACGGAAATGGTGTTCTTAGGCCATAGTTTTTTAAATGTAAACATGATGCCACTTCGGTGGTGTTAGGCCCTCATTTAGGGCTAATGCTAACACTCCTGGTTAGGTCTCCATCCCCTGGTTGGCTGTACTGGAAGAGGTGTGGGTCTTATTTACACTATTTCTACAGTAGTGAAATTAATGCCACTTTGCTGGCATCTGCCAATAATTTTTTTTAAATGTGGGGAATCCTGATTGGGTCTCCATCTATGGGGTTGGCTGTAGTGGAACCTCACTGCTCTGCAATCTAAGTTGTGTACCAGTCCTTGCTGCACTCCTGATACAGACTCTGCCTGCTGCACTCTTGATGCAGACTCTGCCTGCTGCACTCTTGATGCAGACTCTGCCTGCTGCACTCTTGATGCAGACTCTGCCTGCTGCACTCTTGATGCAGACTCTGCCTGCTGCACTCTTGATGCAGACTCTGCCTGCTGCACTCTTGATGCAGACTCTGCCTGCTGCACTCTTGATGCAGACTCTGCCTGCTGCACTCTTGATGCAGACTCTGCCTGCTGCACTCTTGATGCAGACTCTGCCTGCTGCACTCTTGATGCAGACCCTGCCTGCTGCACTCTTGATGCAGACCCTGCCTGCTGCACTCTTGATGCAGACCCTGCCTGCTGCACCATCTAGTCTGTCCTACTGGGTCCAGCTGCTGCACGTCCATTGGTCTGTCCTGGAGTGGCATCTGGCGTTCATCAGGAGCCAAGTCTAACCTCACCATCAGAGGCTCTAGTGAACAGTCCTGTGCTCGCTTAGTCACGCCCCTCCAGGCTCTCCGGTGTCTGTGGCACAGTGGATCCACAAACTACGTCAGTGACAGTGCGCCCTCGCAGGCAGGGTCCTGTCTCCCGTTGTACCAGTCGATGACCCCTTTTGACATGTAAAGCACAACTGAATAAATGTCGCAGTCACAGTAATAATAATTATAGTACTTGTACTCTGGGTCAATTGATGACACTTGCCTGGTGTCTACACCTAATTTTGATGTGTTTTGGCAGCTTTTGGTATCATTTCTAGGTGTTGTATATGCATTAATTTGGTCCCCCTCCCCCCATTGACTCCTATGGGATTCGGAAATGTTCGGCAAACTTAACCGAACATTGAAATGTTCGCTCATGCCTGTTCCTAACGTTATACAGCAGGGACATCTCAGCTTGAAATAGTTTGGAGAATATCTCGTATGTTATACCGGCCTCATCCACAGTAAAAAAATACTTTGTTCGGTTCTTAACATTATACAGCAAGCTATATCTTACCTTGTCAATTAGTGCCGCTGAAATTCAGGTGTGTGCAGGGCTGTTGCAGAGGAAAAAAATCTAATTTTGTTTTGCTAATAGCGTGCTCCTTCCACAGTTTCTGAGAAACACGAGTGGGAAAAAGAGATGGTTGTGGAGGAAGGGGGAATAGGCTTCAAGGTACAGTGGGGGAAATAAGTATTTGATCCCTTGCTGTTTTTGTAAGTTTGGCCACTGGCAAAGACCCTGGTCACCAGACATTAACCACCAGGGAGGGAGGTGATCCTGATGAGACTTAGATACCTGTGCCTCATGCGGACTATACTGTGCTGTCAGGGCAACAAGAGGAGAAGTGTCACTCTGAGGGCGAGGAAAGGGATAACACATTGAATGATTACGAGGTTGAAGATCCTACTTGGTGTGAACCCAGAGACACGCAGCCGAGAAGCTCATCTGAGGAGGTGGAGGAGGAAAACGAGGAGGTTAACTTTCGCCCTACAGTGCAGACAGAGTAATTCGAGACCGAGGAGAACTGCATCCTTAGCCACAACTGTGGCTGTGGCCAGCAGCGGTCCCGTGTCTGCAGCTCGCAGGGGCAGCAAGAGTTTCCTAGCCTGGGCCTTTTTTGACGCTGCGAAGGATGAGCCAGCTCATGTTATCTGCCAGCTTTGCAAGAAAAAAACTCAGTAGAGGGAAAAACAGCAAAAATTTGACTACTACATGCATGAACGTTCACATACGCAAACAAGATGCGCTACGCTGGAAATCTCACCGTGATGAAATGCAGACCAGCGGACCTCAACAACCATCAGCTGCCGCGCATCAACCGCATCCGCTGCTTCTTCCTCCTCTGTTACTATGCCAAGTATTGGCATGCAGGTTTCCCACAGCAGAACCTCCGGTTCTCTACCCGCTCCAGTCAGGCTGAGTGAGTGCCCATTAGCTGTAACTGAAGCGGATATGCCTGCTGTATTTGTTTCACCGAGCCCACCACATGTTTCTCTATCCACCGTAACATCTGCGCCTGCACCTTAGTCACGGTCCAATAGTTTGTTCATTTCACCGTAGTCTGCCCTCTCCCAGCATTGCAGCCAGCCCTCGGTCCCGCAGTTGTGGTCACGCAAAAAAATTGTTTCATCCTACACATGAGAAAGCTAAGAGGTTGAACTCCACCACCTCTAATCAGTTGGCCACGGAAATGTTGCCTTTCCGCCTGGTAGATACAGATGGTTTCCAAAAGCTGATGGCCCCCAGTCCCAGTTACCCAGTCGCCTTTACTTCTCTAAGAAAGCTGTGCCTGCGGTACACCAGCATGTCGCAGACAACAACACCCTTTCCTTGAATAAATCTATGTCTGCCAAGGTGCATTTCACCACAGACATCCGGACGAGTAAGCATGGCCTAGGGCGTTACATCTCACTGACTGAGCACTGGGTGACTCTGGTGGTTGTGGGGACAGGCGGGGAAGGGGCTGCTCTACAAATCTTGGAATCCCAAAAGCTTGTAGAACAAACCTCTGAATTTCCCACTTCCTCCACTTCTTCTGCCACCTGCACCTCCTCTTGGGCCTCCATCTGCGCAATCAACCTCTGCCTTAACGAGACATGTGTTCCAACAGTGCGAATCCACACCACCTCTGTACTGTGCAGCCAGGGCTCACCGCAATCAGGCAGTCTTCAAATTAATATGCCTTGGAGATCGCACTCATACACGTTTATGGAGTGGGAAACATTAAGGACCACTGCACCCTTCTGCACAGTTTTGAAATGGCTACTAAAATAGGTAGCGGTGACTATGCCATCATAAGCATCACTATTCCAGTCGTCTACATGCTGGATCAGACTTTGAATAGCGTGCAGAATAAGGTGGTTGTCTCAGAAGAATAGGAGGATGCAGAAGGGATAAGAATGTCTCAAAGTTTCAGACTGTCGTCACACAGGCGGATTCCAAGTGACAGAGGATTCCGGCGATGGAGGGGGTTTGGTGACACCAGACATACTGTTAGTGAAGGTGGAGGAGCCAAGGAACAAATGGAGGAAGAGGTGATGGGCGATCAACAGTCAGAAGATGAAGAGGATAATCATCCCCTCTCTGTTGAACGTGGTTGGCATGAGGGGACGGAGGAAAGAACATCAGTGTTATGCAGTCAACAATGGAGCCTGGCTTTGGACCACTTGTAAAAGCTGTAAGAGCCCGACATATGAGTGCCTTCTTGCTGCACTATCCGCAACATGATCCCCGTATAGTTAAGATTCAAAATAATGCTGACTACTGGGTTGCCGCTCTGTTAAATCCACGTTATAACAGTACATTTTTCGAGATGCTTCCCGACCTGGAAAGGAACCCACTAATATTGGAGCATCGAAACAAGCTTTAAAGCAACCTTAATAGAGCTTTTCCCTAAGATAGAAGTGAGGCACACAGTGTGCATCGCAGCTGTAGTCTTTCAACCTCTGGCACGTCAGTTTGTCAACGCCAAAACATTAGCAGCAGCAGAGTAAGTGTCAGAAGCAATTTCTGTGAGTCCTTTCACACATTTTTCAGACCAGCTCATGCACCAGCAACAACAAAGTACAAATCTGACTCTTGGTGAATGACTGGAGAGGATGGTGGAGGAGTATCTAGAGCTCAATATGAATACCATCAGGGAGGATTTTGGTCTTCAAAAATGGATGAATGGCCTGAGCTCGCCTGTCACGCCTTGGAGGTTTTATCATGCCCGACAGCCAGCGTTCTCTCAGAACGTGTCTTCAGCACTGCTGGTGGTATCCTGACGGATAAGCGCAGCCGGCTGTCCCATGAAAGTTTTGACCGCCTAACTTTCTTCAAGATGAACAAGTCATAGATTTCAAAGAACTTTTGCACCCCAATTGCAGACTGTAGAGACTAGGCGATTGTAGTTTTTGTGTGCTGCATTGATCTTGTGGAGTTGCAGTCTGATATGGCTTGTGTGTCAGCTCTGGCTGCTGCTGCAGGTTTTAGGCCCTAATTTTTTGAAATATGGAGAATACAGATTTGGTCTCTCAATCCGCTGGGTTGGGTGTAGTGGAAGAGGTGTCGTTCCTAATTATACAATTTCTACTGTACTCAAATTGATGCCACTTTGCTGGTGTTAGGATCTAATTTAAGGAAACGTGAACACTCCAAGTTAGATCTCCATCTCCTGGGTTGGCTGTAGTGGAAGAGGTGTCGTCCCTAATTTTACAATTTCTACTGTACTGAAATTGATGCCACTTTGCTTGTGTCTGACACTAATTTTTTGAAATGTGGGGAATCCTGAATGGGTCTCCATCTATTGGGTTGGCTGTAGTGGAAGAGGTGTCGGTCCCCATTATACTACTGATACTTTAGTAAAATTGATGCCACTTTGGTGGTTTTAGGCACAAATGTTTTCAAATGTGAACACTCCTGATTGGGTATCTATCCACTGGATTGGCTGTAGGGGAAGAGGAGTCAGTCCTAATTATACTATTTCTACTGCAGTGAAGTTGATGCCACTTTGGTGATGTTAGGTCCTAATTTAGGGAAATGTGAACACTCCTGGTTAGGTCTCCATCTACTGAGTTGTCTGTAGGGGAAGAGGTTTTGGTCTCCTTTACAATAGATATACTCTAGTAAAATCAGATATTGCTCTCCACACTGGGGCACACAGACCTGAAACTCAAAATGGGTACATAAAGCAGGCTACATCTCCGCTTAAAATTTTTGGGGGCAGACCTGGTGTGAACCCAGAGCCACGCAACTGAGTAGCTCATCTGAGAAGGTGGAGAAGGAGGAAGACGAGCAGGTTACATTGTGTCCTATGGTTCAGACACTGAGTGATGCAAGCACGAGGAGCACTGCATCCTTAGCGACCACCGTGGCAGTGAACAGCAGCGGCCCCGGGTCTGCAGCTTGCAAGGGCAGCAAGGGTTGCCTAGTCTGGGCCTTTTTTGAGACCGCAAAGTATGAGCCATCTCACGTTATCTACAAACTTTGCGATTAAAAACTCAGTAGAGGTAAAAAGTGTAATAATTTTACTACTAAATGCATGAATCTTCACATGCGCAATTGTGGCACCCCAGGGATCTGGTTTCCACAGTAACAGCAATGTTATGTCTGAGAGCAGGTGGGAGGTCTCTTGGTCAGGGATCCTATGCATGCCACACCTCCTGCCCAGTCCTGAGAGGGGAAGAACTTCCCCTATATAAACCTAGGGCTGAGGCAGGGTTAGTGAGTAGAGAAGAAGTAGAGACAGAGAAGAGAAGCAGATATAGGAAAAGAACATCAGGAGCTCTGTGGGAGCAGTGCTATAAGGAGTCAGGGGCTGGCAGCTGCAGAGCTCGCCCTGACTGAGAAGCTATCACCGGACCCGGAGTCCGAGGCTGTGGGGACTAATCTTTACCCAGCAGCAGAAACTGCCCGGCAGGGGATTTCAGGTCCTCTGGCCAAGAAACCCGAAGGCACGGTCACACGCGTGGGACCAGCACCGCCGTCGTGGAGCGGACGCCACAAGAAGGCCCCGAGTCACCGGCCATACGGGTGAGCACCACACGGTACACTCAGGGACGTGGGCTACTTTTACCCGCCTCTAGCAAGGTAGCCAGAAGAGTACAATTAGTTGGGGAGGCCTACAACTCCGCCTGGCCAGGGGAAATCCCATCTGCTCAAAGACTGACCAGGCCCCGATCGCTAGCCAGTACTCCGGGAGGGTCTATCTTTATCACCAGTAAAGACCCTGAACTACACCGCATCGTCTCTGAGTGATTCCTGCTTTCCCCATCAGCCACGTTGGCTGCCCTGAGGCCATACCCCTCCCGTTGGGGGTGATGCTATCACGCTGCACAATCCTACCACCGGCCTCAGCGGTCTGCCCTGCAGCGGCAGCTCCATCGCTGCATTCAACGGGTGGCGTAGTCGTCCAACATCTACCGCTAATACATCGCCGCTCAGTTTGACTCCCTGGGCACGGACCGGGTCCCCGCCACGAGACTACTACCCCCATCTGATCCGGATCCGGGTAAGCTCCCCCGTGCGCGCGATGCCGCGCGAAGCAGCAGGCCCAGGGGCGCGTCAACTTTTGGCGTAGTCGGCAGGATCTCGTGCCCGCAACCACCGGGTACTGCGTGCCTGAAAAAGACTGTTCAAACTTACCAGTGGTGAAGATTCCCGCCATCCGTGGAGGTTTCCCGCCATCCGGCGCCATCTTCTACCTTCTTCCCGCCATCCGCGAAGTTTTCCCGCCATCCGGCGCCATCTTCTGCCTTCTTCCCGCCATCCGTGGAGTTTTCCCGCCGTTGGACGCCATCTTGAAGACGCTGCGCGGGAAGAAGAGGGGCGTGGACTCCGAACGCGCGCGAGAACCGAAGCCCCGCCTCACGTCCGGACGTTGCGTAAGGTCTTGGAAGGAATCCAGCAGACGCCGACGTCACAGGAGCGCGACGGAAGGTCCTCAACCCTGACGATCCACTGCGGAGCCGCGGCCTACGGAAGAGGATCATCGCAAGGTAGGCCACGGTCCACTAGGGGGGAGGAAGATGTCGGATACGGAGGAGAGCTTCACTGTCTCAACCCCCGCCAGCGCCACCGCTGCTGCAGTCATGCCTTTCACCATGCCCTATATTCCGGGAGCGGCCTGGCTACCCCAGTATTCAGGGGAGTCACATACCCTGCATGACTTTAGAGAAAAGCTGGATAGCCTCTTCCAGGTGTATCCCCTCACAGAAGAGCAAAAAGTGAGCATCCTGGTGGCCCAATTAACCGGGGCAGCCCAAAGGGAGGTAAAGTCCTGGCCACCTGGGGGGAGGACTGTCGCAGGGATACTAACCCGGCTGAGGGACACCTTTGATACCCGCACCTCAGCCGAGATCAAGCTTAGATTCTACGGGTGCAAGCAGCGAGCACAAGAGAGTATAAGGGACTATGCTCTGAACCTACAAGAGGCCCTGAGAGCCATTAAGCAGACCGACCCTGACGGCGTGGGAGACGAGGACAGGCTGTTGACTGAACAATTTATAGAGGGTTTATATTGCAATGCCCACCGAACCCAGTTGCGGGCAATGGCCTTACAGGACCCTCATCTGGGATTTGCACAGTTCAAGGACAGAGCCATCCGGGTGCTCCGAGAACCGGCACCAGGTGGCGTTGTGACCCACAGACGCCCCACTACCACTTACCACCAGGAGGCGGCGCCCTTGTCGGCAGGGCCTGTGGGAGCTGATGCGCAGGCTTTGAACAATGACCCGGCTCCAGACCTGCGCCATCAGGTCCAAGAGCTAGCTAAAAGCGTTGCCGCGCTAACCCGAACTGTGCAGTCTTTACAGGTTTCCACTCCAGGGAAGATCCAGCTGGCATCCGGACCGGAGGACATCCCGTGGCGTCGACCAAGGAGGACCCCGCCGGCCAGAGGAAGACCCAGTGACCGATACAACGAGGACGGACAACCCATCTGCCGCCGCTGCAATCAACCCGGACATATGGCAAGGTACTGTCCTTTAAACTGGCACAACCTGGGGTAGAGGGCCAACCCCCAGGAAAAAGATCATCAGGCCCATTGAACTGGCGCGACAAATATGTGGGAGGACGTCCAGTCTTGCCTGTGGTACTGGATGGCATCCCTATGAGTGCCCTACTGGACACCGGGTCACAGGTTACCACTATCCCGTACGTGCTCTTCAAGCAGTACTGGAATGACTCGGATATCACCCGCTACCCTGACGACGACTTGAGTATCATCGCCAGCAATGGTCAGCCCGTGCCACAGATTGGATTTAAAGAGGTGACCATTAAAATCGGTAGAGTTGAACTGGCGGCACAGGGACTGATCATTGTAGACATTGACAAGCACGAGAGTCACCCAAAGATAACTCTAGGAACTAATGTAATTGAAAATTGTCTTGCAGAGGTGATTTTCCTTTTACAGCAGGTTGCCAAGAACGCCAGCTCCGGCCAGCAGCGAGTGCTCCAGAAAGAGATCCGGGCACTGATGCGACGGCAACAGCTAGAACTCTCCGGTGGTGAGATTGGTAGCGTGCGAATGTGTGACCCTTTCCCTATTGCCATGCCCCCAAAAAGTGAAATGATGATTTGGTGCCGGGCAGCTATTGGTCTGAGAGGTAGAGATTACCAGGCAATGGTAGAACCAGTTTACTCAGACAGTAGGCCCACCATTTTGACAGCACGGGGGGTGGTCAATGTACGCCATGGGAGGGTGCCCGTTCGCATAATAAATATCGGGAAGAGGGAAGTGTACCTGCCCCGGTATGCCACGCTAGCCAAATTGTATACCATCAATCAAAACTCCATACAGTCCGTAGAACCCTTGCCTCCATCTTCCCCGGAGGAAAGTAACGGCTCTAAGGAAACAATGGAGGACTGGTGTCAGCAACTACATTTGGGTACTGACTCCACTCCCTCACACCAGAGACAGGGAGTCTATCGGGTGGTTCAAGAGTACGAGAGAGTGTTTAGTAAACACCCGTTAGACTTCGGGCGAGTCAAGGGGGTAGAACACCGCATCCCCACGGGAGACCATCTTCCCATAAAAGAGAGGTATCGACCCGTACCCCCTGCACACTACCAACACGCCAAGGGGATGCTTAGGGACATGAAGGAGGCTGGGGTGATCAGGGATAGCTGTAGCCCCTGGGCAGCTCCACTCGTCTTAGTCAAAAAGAAAGACAACACCATGAGGATGTGTGTAGATTACCGGAAAATCAACCGTATCACACACAAGGATGCGTACCCCTTACCAAGGATAGAGGAGTCTTTGGCTGCTTTAAGATCTGCTAACTTCTTCTCTACCTTGGATCTCACTAGTGGGTACTGGCAGGTTCCTGTAGCAGAGGCGGACCGGGAGAAGACCGCATTCACCACCCCGATGGGACTTAGCGAGTTTACCTGCATGCCGTTCGGACTCTGTAACGCACCAGGAACCTTTCAACGATTAATGGAGTGCTGTCTGGGCCACAAAAACTTCGAGACGGTCCTGTTGTACCTGGACGATGTCATCGTATATTCCAAGACTTATGAGGACCACCTGAAACACCTGGCGGAAGTGTTCGAAGCTCTGGCAAACTACGGCCTAAAGGTAAAACCCTCCAAGTGTCACCTCCTGAAACCAAAGGTGCAGTACCTGGGACACGTGGTGAGCGCTGACGGAGTGGCTCCCGACCCTGATAAGATCACCGCAATTAAGGAATGGCCAAGTCCCTCCAGTGTAAAGGAAGTGCGGCAGTTCCTCGGGTTGGTAGGCTATTACCGCAGATTCATCCCCGGTTTCACCAAAATGGCAGCTCCTATGCAGGACCTCCTGATAGGCCAGTCCCGGAAGGCCAAGAACCAGAAGCCGTCCTTCAAATGGGAGAAGTTAGAAGAAGAGTCCTTCCGCCAGCTGAAGATGGCCCTCACGGGGGATGAAATCCTGGCGTACCCTGATTACAGCCAGCCCTTTATCCTCTACACCGACGCAAGTAACATCGGGCTAGGAGCCGTACTGTCCCAGATCCAGCAGGGGAAAGAACGAGTAATCGCTTACGCCAGTCGAAAACTGCGACCCACCGAAAGAAACCCTGAAAATTACAGCTCATTTAAGCTAGAGTTCCTGGCAGTGGTGTGGGCAGTCACCGAACGCTTTAAGCACTACCTCGCTTCTTCCCGGTTCACCGTGTACACGGATAACAACCCGTTGACACACCTGGACACGGCAAGACTCGGTGCCTTAGAGCAGAGATGGATGGCCCGTCTGTCCAACTACGAGTTCACAATCAAATACCGGGCAGGACGCTCCAATACCAACTCGGACGCCCTGTCCAGGATGCCAAACCTACCGGACGTAGGAGAAGATCCAGAGGGACTGGAAGAAGTCGAACTCCCCGCGTTCCACCGTCATGGGACTATCCAGTATTCCCATCGGGTAAGGAGTAAGCAAGCCGCTACGTTTAACCCCTTGCCTCACTACAACTGGGAGGAAACGCAAGACAGTGACCCTGCCGTCCGACTGGTGAAGGAGATGCTGACTCGGCCAGAGGCTCGCCTTGACCCAGACGCTCCGGAGGAAGCCAAACAACTGTGGGCTGAGAAGAGTCGACTGTTCCTTTACAAGGGGAAGTTGTGCCGCAGAATGGTTAACTCCCGGACGCATGAACTAATCTGGCAAGTAGTGGTGCCACGAAGAGACGCAGCCATGGTGATGGAGGCATACCACGACGGGGCTGGACACTTCGGATGGAAGAAGCTGGAGTTCCTGCTGCGCGGGCGGTTCCACTGGGTAGGCATGAGGGGAACCATCGAGAGGTGGTGCAGAGACTGTGGCCCGTGCAACCTAAGAAGGAAGGACCGTGCCAGCCAGAAGACCCCCCTTCAGTCCATCGTCACCAAGCAGCCGTTGGAACTGGTAGCCTTGGATCATGTAAAACTGACCCCGAGCAGAAGTGGCTACGTCTACGCGTTAACCATTGTGGATCATTACTCCCGGTTCTTGGTTGTCGTCCCCGTTAAGGACTTAACAGCTCAAACGGCAGCTAGAGCCTTCCAGCAGCACTTCTGCCGTCCACACGGGTACCCGGACCAAGTGCTGACGGATCAGGGACCTGCCTTTGAAGCGGAGGTCTTCCAGGAATTCTGCAATCTGTATGGCTGCCGGAAGATAAGGACGACACCCTATCATCCGCAAACTAATGGACTTTGTGAGAAAATGAACCAGGTGGTAATGGATCTTCTGAAAACGTTGCCCCTGGAAGAACGCAGTCTGTGGCCTGAGAAGCTGCCCGACCTGGTGGACCTATACAACTACATCCCTGTAGGTTCCACCAACTGTACCCCGGCTTACCTAATGAGGGCAAGGCCTGGTAAGCTACCTGTTGACCTGGAGATGGGAGTCCTGACACCCGAGGACACTTCACCGGAAGCAGACTGGGACACAGAGAGGCAGCAGCAGTACCGGAAAGTACAGGAGAGCGTGGAGCGAAGTCTCTGTCTCGCTAGGGAAAGACAAGAGAAAACTTACAACCAGTATGCTCCCGCTGTTCCCCTGGTACCCGGAGAGCAGGTCTTGAAGAGGAAGAGACGGCTCCACAAGTTGGACGACCAGTGGGAGAAGGACCCGTACACCGTACTGCCCTCAAGGCACGACAACCCGAAGGTTTGTACCATCAGTAAAGACGGAGGGGAAACCACAGCCATTGTATCCCGGGATCACCTGAAGAAGTGTCCCGAACAGCTACGGAACCCAGAAGGAGAGCAAGAAGACCCTCGACCCGTAGAGGAAAGGGAAGATATGATTAGTACTGTGCTCGGAGACTTCCCTCGGTCCTGGACTCAAGTCAATGGTGCAGTTGTGGTACCCGTCCTCACGTTCCTCCAACCAGCATCCCAAGTGCCTACGGAGCAACAGGTAGAGCTGGAAGAGCAGCCGGTCCAGGAGGCAGCAGACTCCACACAAGCAGACCAGGAGAATCAACCCTCTGCTTATAGTGAGCCTGCCATACCCCTAGTGAGCCAAAGAGCCCGTAGACAGCTGCCCAGTTTACCCTTGACAGCTCCTACACCCTGTAGTTCAGGGCCAGACAGTCAGCTCTGTAGGTCCACTAGGGCCACTAGAGGCCAGTTACCCGCACGTTGGAGGATTTGAAGTGTTTAAATTGTTTTAGTTGTGGTCACCTGTCTGTTACTTGTAAATAATTATGTGTTTCTAGTTATTTTTAGGAGTCTTTGGTGGATTTACCGGGAATCCTTGTACAATTGGTTGGAGCGTAACCCAGGACGGACTAAAGACTGTTAAGGACTCGGGGCAGGACAGACCCCTACCTGGTTACGTCTCCCTGTTTTTGGTGAAATGGACACCTTGTTTTTCTTCAAAACTGCACCCGGTTGCGGACACGCCGTAACCATCTTTATGTGTTTTTCTTATTGTATTATAATTGTTTATACCTTGTTATGTTTTTCTAAAAATATGTTTAGTCCCGGAGTACTAAATTTCACTAGGGGGGAATGTGGCACCCCAGGGATCTGGTTTCCACAGTAACAGCAATGTTATGTCTGAGAGCAGGTGGGAGGTCTCTTGGTCAGGGATCCTATGCATGCCACACCTCCTGCCCAGTCCTGGGAGGGGAAGAACTTCCCCTATATAAACCTAGGGCTGAGGCAGGGTTAGTGAGTAGAGAAGAAGTAGAGACAGAGAAGAGAAGCAGATATAGGAAAAGAACATCAGGAGCTCTGTGGGAGCAGTGCTATAAGGAGTCAGGGGCTGGCAGCTGCAGAGCTCGCCCTGACTGAGAAGCTATCACCGGACCCGGAGTCCGAGGCTGTGGGGACTAATCTTTACCCAGCAGCAGAAACCGCCTGGCAGGGGATTTCAGGTCCTCTGGCCAAGAAACCCGAAGGCACGGTCACACGCGTGGGACCAGCACCGCCGTCGTGGAGCGGACACCACAAGAAGGCCCCGAGTCACCGGCCATACGGGTGAGCACCACACGGTACACTCAGGGACGTGGGCTACTTTTACCCGCCTCTAGCAAGGTAGCCAGAAGAGTACAATTAGTTGGGGAGGCCTACAACTCCGCCTGGCCAGGGGAAATCCCATCTGCTCAAAGACTGACCAGGCCCCGATCGCTAGCCAGTACTCCGGGAGGGTCTATCTTTATCACCAGTAAAGACCCTGAACTACACCGCATCGTCTCTGAGTGATTCCTGCTTTCCCCATCAGCCACGTCGGCTGCCCTGAGGCCATACCCCTCCCGTTGGGGGTGATGCTATCATGCTGCACAATCCTACCACCGGCCTCAGCGGTCTGCCCTGCAGCGGCAGCTCCTTCGCTGCATTCAACGGGTGGCGTAGTCGTCCAACATCTACCGCTAATACATCGCCGCTCAGTTTGACTCCCTGGGCACGGACCGGGTCCCCGCCACGAGACTACTACCCCCATCTGATCCGGATCCGGGTAAGCTCCCCCGTGCGCGCGATGCCGCGCGAAGCAGCAGGCCCAGGGGCGCGTCACAATCAATATGCGTTACTCTGGCAATCTCACTGAGATAAAATGCGGACTTCAACAACTATCAGCTGCCCCATCAACCGCATCCGCTGCTTCTTCCTCCTCCTCTGTTACCGTGCCATGTATTGTCACGCAGGTCTCCCACTGCAGAACTTCTGGTTCTCTACCTGCTCTAGTCAGGCTGAGTAAAAGCCCGTCAGCTCTAACAGAAGCGGACATGCCTGCTGTGTTTGTTTCACTGAGCACACCACATGTTTCTCAATCCACTGTAACATTTGCGCCTGCATCTCACTCACGGTCCAGCAATTTGTCCATTTCACCGTACTCCGCTCTCTCTCAGCACTGCAACCAGCTCAGTTGTGGTCACGTAAAAGATTGTTTCCTCCCACACATGACAAAGCTAAGAAGTGGAAGTCCACCATCTCCAATCTGTTGGCTACGGAAATGGTGTTGTCAGGCTCTATTTTTTTGAACTGTGAACACTCCTGTATGGTTGCTTTTTTACTGAGGAGGTAACCGGAGAGCCTGGGAGAAACCCCGCAAACACTGGGAGAACATGCAAACTACTTGCAGAAGTTGTCCTCTATCACCATAAAGGAGTTAGCTCATTGTCTAGGAGACTGACAACTAGTGTTGAGCCACCCCCGTAGTGTTCGAGTTCGGTTCGGTTCGTCGAACACCCGTGTGTTCGCCGAACTGTTCGTCGAACACCTTCGAACACCGTTAAAACCAATGGCAGGCAAACAAAAACACATAGAAACACATAGAAAACACCTTCAAAGGTGTCCAAAAGCTGACAAACTGCTCAGAAGACACAACTAACACATGGAAAAGTGACAAGTACATATAGTCATGCGAAAAGAAAAGAGGTGGAGGAGTAAAAGGAGGGGGAGACACAGATATAGGCATGTCATGCCCTTCTAAAATCCAAAAAGTGAGAAGCCGAGACGGCCAGTCCGCTCCTGCCCGTGCCACCTCCGTGTCGCCGGGTTTGTGCCAGAGCCGCGGTGAACCCCGACGGCCAGCCCCCCTCTCCCAATACTGGTGCCTGTCCGCTGGTGGGTCGAGAGAGCCCCCCTGTGGTGGAGGCAGCTCTAAGCTTTTTAATTTAAATTGTCCCTCTAATTTGAATGAATACACTTTAAATCCATTTACAAGGATCTATTGGAGGGCAAGTCTCATGCCAGCAGCCGCGTAATTCCAGCTCCAGTAGCGTCCACTAAAGCTGCTGCAGTTAAAAAGCTTTTATAAGGATCGAGCTCGGCTGTCCACCGCAAGGCATCCTAGTGCCAGTCCCAGCCCCTATGCCTTGGGGTGCCTCCTGATGCTCTTCACTAAGTATCCCGTGGTCCCGAAGCATTTCCTTTGAAAAAATTAAGTGTCCAAACTACAGGTGGTGTAGCTTGCTTAACAGCCGGGATAATCCGCTGACTAGCAGACACTGCTACTAGGCACAAAGTATTTCCTGGGCTAGATGCAGTTAAAAATTTGTAAGTAGATACTCTCGTTGGATGCTGAGAAAGCATTCCATAGAGTCTCCTGGCACGCCATATATGATTCTCTTAAAAAGCTTGGGGTAGGGGTCTAGGGGACCCTTTTATAGCCAAAATCACGGCCCTGTATCACAATACGTCACCTAGGCTGAAGATAAATGGAACTGTAGCACCGAGGGCTCGGTTGCTACAGACGTATTGCACCTCACCCAGAGGTGTGATATCTCACTCTCAGATAAGGATGGAGTGTGGATCAGGACCCGACACCTGCATGCATTACACCACATTGCCGTGGGGCAGGGCGACCAATATGCCCCTGAGATGGGCACGACAGTCCCTGTCCCTGGCTGGAGTGGGGGGAGGGAACACTGAGGAAGGGGAACCCTGCAGTGCAGGAGCAGGGAGGAAGCAGTTCCTGGGTGCATTGAGAAGGGAGTATAAAAGGTGGGCACCATCTTAGTTCAGTGCAGAGAAGTCTGAGCAGAAGTGGCAGGGAGCAGGGGCTCTGCATGAGCTCTGCTCCGGAGGCGGGCCTAGTAACAGAGGCCCAGGCCTGCAAGAGGGAGAAGGAAGGAAGAGGAGCGGAGAAGGCTCCAGGAACGAGGAATGAAGGGATCCCAGGGGTGCGGACGGGCGAGTCGCCACCGCACGCCCGAATCCACCTGCGTGGAGGGGTCAGGCCAAAGGGGGAGACCGGTCCCCGAACTAGTGGAGGCAGGAAACGACCCTCAGCTAGAAACCGGAGGCTCTGACATTTTATGTGGCGCAGCCCCTTGCTCCACCCGCTAGGAAGGCACCACATAGGGTCAGGGAAACTGGCGCCAAGTTTACCAAGAGGAGGCCCGAGGCAGCCGGACAGAAGTGTTGGTAAGAAAGGCCAGACAAAGGACACACAAAGGGGGTCCTGTGAAGCGCTCCAAAGTTATCTGGGAGTTGTCTGAGCCCCTCACCTGGTGAGCACAGTACGACGTGGGCAGCCGTTACCTGCAGACGTGGTCTGGATAATAAGAACTGTGAGTAAAGGCCCTGAACTGCATCACTGACTCCGTGTCGTTACTGCTGCTGCCCTGCACCATCAACCCCATCCTCCGCATACACTGCCCTGAGGCTATACTCCTCCCGTGGGGAGTTATGCTACGCTCTGCTGCACCCACAACACCAGCCTTAGCGGTCTGCCCTGTAGCGGCGGTTCACTCTGACCGCAATCCACGGGTGGCGTAGTCGGACATTTAAACATCAAAACCACATAAATAGTTCCGCCACTGGTTTGACCGCCCTGAGCCACGGAACCGGATCGCCGCCACGAAGACTACAACCACCAGCATCCACCAAAAAGGGTCCGGCTCCGGGTGTCCCAAGGCCCAGGGGGTGCGTCAGAACATTTTCATCACCTTTCACAATCACCAATGGGACAAGGCAGGGATGTCCTCTGTCCCCTCTCTTATACATCCTAGTGACGGAGCACCTGCTCTCATCAATTCGCCATAACCCCAATATTAGGTGGATTGAGGTGGGAGGCACCGAGTACAAGTGCTCTCTATTTGCTGATGATGTCCTAGTATATATCACTCAATCACATATATCCATCCCTGCTGTTATGGCTGAAATAGATCACTTTGTTACATGGTAAAATTTTAAAATCAATGCAGCGAAGTCTGAGGCCCTCGATGTCTCCCTCCCTAAATCCATATAGGATTCCATCCAGTCCAACTTTCCCTTTGCCTGGCCCTCACAGGGTATCAAATACTTAGGAATTCCTATTCATAGAGACCTCTCCCATCTATGTTATTGTTATGCACACGCCCGGGCTAAGCGGCGTGTGCGTGTGATTGGTAGTGATTCCACTGGACCGTGCCGGAGAGTGAATGCCTGGAGGGGCGTGACTAGGTATTCACCCGATCCGACCAGGGTCGCACGACGGCATACGACGCCAGTGCACCAAGGAGGAACCGAGCAGAGGGACCAGGTGCTACTCCAGGACAGACCCCGGACACGGCTGTTGACCCACACAGGGGAATACAGGAACAGGCTGGTAGGCTGGCACACAGACTGGTGGGTATAGGCAGGCACGACTGGTATGCTGGCAGGCAGGTATGCAGGCAGGGGGGTAAAGACAAGCACAGCTAGAGTGCAGACAGGGAGGCACTAGCAGGTAGGAACACAGGCGGGATAGGACCCAGTACACACCGGGACTCAGGAACAATACAGGCAGAGGGTTACAGGCAAGCACAGCTAGAGTGCAGACAAGGCTGAGCAGGGAGGACAGGGCTCTGTTCACACGGAACAGACAGGAAGGGAAAGACAGAGCCAGATACTCACACAGTACTTGCAGAGACAACAAGCAGGAGTTAGGTACGAGTTCAGACTCTGCAGAAAAAGGAAGGGAACGGACATAGAGGCAAAACAGGTAAAGGACAGGAGAGAGTTCAGACTGGAACTGAGTGTACGGAGGAGACCGACACTGCAGAGGGATACAGGAGCGGGTCTGGGAATACGGCCCCCAGAGAGGCGGAACGAACAGGCAAGGAGCGTGTTCAGACAGGACAGACCAGACACAGGAGCGGGTCTAGGAAATCGGCCACTAGAAGGCGAGAGGAACAGGCTAGGAGCGAGTTCAGACAGGTCAGACAAGATACAGGAACGGGTCTAGGTAATCGGCCCCTAGAAGGCAGGAGGAACAGGCTAGGAGCGTGTTCAGACAGGACAGACAAGAGAACACAGAAAGGACTCAGTTCAGACACGGGAGCTGATACCGCAAAGCAGGAGACATACAGGACTCAGTTCAGACACGGGAACTGATACAAAAAGCAGGAGACAAGAAACGGGACCTGGCACCTTCAGAGTGCAAGCACACACTGAAGGAAACACTATGCTCAGGCAGGGATAGAAGGGAGCTGCTGAGCTATATACCAAGTGACAGACAGCAATAGGCTGAGGACGCACAAGGGGTGTGACCCACAGCAGGTACAAAAGGCAGGAAGTGATCGGGCGCCGCCCTTAAGCAGCAGAAACAGACACAAACAGACAGCATGGAGGGAAGCCTGAGAGACATTCTGGACAGGAGATCAAGTGCGCCCTCTTGCACAGTGGGAGATGGACCACCATGCAAGGACGCCGCCAGGTATGTTACAGTTATCTTAATTTTGGGCCCTTTATTGAACAATTCCATACAGACCACGGTTGGCAAGTTAGAACTGTAAGATTCACTACGTGAACCACTGGTGTTTTGTGGAAAAGCACATGTACACCGCGTTCCAAATTATTATGCAAAAAGTGTTTAGGAGTGATAAGGGAAGAATTTGTTTGTTTGTCAGTTAAACTCATTGATGGTGATGTGTGTCAGGGCTCTTTATATCACTGTAAGCAATTGCAGACACCTGTGCTAATTAGTTTGGCAGGTGTGTCCAATGAAAGGCAAGACTACTTAAGAAGGCTCTCTCACATTATTAAGCAGCCTACATTTTCTGCCAAAATGGGAAAGAAAAAGGATGTGTCGGCTGCTGAGAAGCAACAAATTGTGGAGTGTTTAGGTCAAGGCATGACTACAATCAACATTGTGCGATGATCAGGATGAAGTGTCTTGGCAATCAAGAAGTATGTAGCTGATTCACAGTACACACGTGTGCGTGCTGATAAGGGCAAATTGAGGACTCTTTCCTACAGGCAATTACGTCAGGTTGAAAGAGCAGCGGCAAAAAAGCCTTGTCATAGCAGCAGACAAGTTTTTGAAGCTGCTTGTGCCTCCAACGTCCCCCGAACAACAAGATGCAGGGTCCTTCAGAGGTTTGCAGCTGTGCATACGCCATCCTGTCGACCTCCTCTATCCACTTCACACAAGCAGAAACGGCTCCAGTGGGCCAAACATTACATGAAGACTGATTTCAAAACTGTTTTGTTCACGGATGAGTGCCGTGCAGCGCTCGATGGTCCAGATGAATGGAGTGGAGGATGGCTGGTTGATGGACACCCCACGCAAACACGGCTACAGCGCCAACAAGGAGGAGGTGGAGTAATGTTTTGGGCTGGAATCATGGGGAGAGAGATTGTCGGCCCCTTTAGGATCCCTGAAGGCGCTAAAGATGAACTCCATAATGTATGTGGATTTTCTCAAACAGCACTTCCTGCCATGGTTCAAGAAGAAGAACCGTGTATTTCACAGCAAGATCATTTTTCTGCATGATAATGCACCATCTCATGCTGCACATAAAACATCTGCATCTCTGGCTGATATGGGCATAAAAGGGGACAAACTTATGGTGTGACCCCCATGCTCCCCTGACCTCTACCCCATTCAGAACCTTTGGAGCATCATTAAAAGGAGTGTCTATGATGGCGGGAGGCAGTTCACATCTAAGCAACAGCTCTGGGAGGGTATTCTGTCCTCATGCAAAACAATTGAAGCAGAAACCATCCAAAACCTGACAAATTCAATGGACGAGAGAGTTCAGAAGCTCCTTTCGAACAAGGGGTCCTATGTGAAAATGTAACATCACCTAGAATAAAGTTTTGAGTTGAAAACTGTTTGATTTCAGTTTCTAACAACCTGCTAATGCTTATAATTTCAAAAATGACCATTTTTTTGGTCTTTATTAAAATGAAAAGGTTGATCGAAAAGTTTGGGGGATCTAAGAGTGTGGCAACCCAGTAGTCATGATTACTTCGAATTCTAACAATATGAGGGTCATGCTGCAGGTAGTGCAGCAAGAAGGCACTTATGTGTCTTGCGCATCTCGGAGCCCCAAAATTATTTTCCGGGCTAGATGCAGCTAAAAATTATTTTTAATTTTAAATCTGGTGAAGCTTATTATAGATGACCTAATAGGATCAGTGCTGCACACTGCTACAAAGCCCAAATTATTTTCCAGTCAAGATACAGATAAACATGATTAGTAATTTGAAAGCTTAAAACGGTTGGTAGGGTGATTTTAACCAATCATCAAGCTTTTACTCTCCCCAGGATGACACAGGGGTAGAAAAGTCGTTTCGGATCCATGATTTGTTCATCTTTATGAACGTGAGTCTGTCTACATTATCAGTGGAGAGCCGCGTGCGCTTATCTGTCAGCACACCACCAGCAGCGCTGAACACACGTTCAGACAGAACGCTGGCTGCGGGGCATGACAAGATCTCCAAGGCGTAAGTGGCTAGCTCCGGCCATTTATCCAGATTGGAAGCCCAAAAAGAGCAAGGGTCCAGTGACACAGTCGTGGCTTCAATGTTTACTTGGAGATACTCCTGTACCATCGTCTCTAGGCGTTGACTATGTGTCAGACTTCTTGTCTCCTGTGGCCTTGCAAAGGATGGGCTAAAAAAGTGGTGAAATGATTCCGCAAAATTGATGTTACCAGCAGATACTGTGGTTCTGTTACGGTTTGAGTGCTGAACACTTGACGGTCCCACGGTTGGCAAGTTGGAACTGTGAGATTCACTACGTGCACCACTGGTATTTTGTGGAAAAGCACATGTAAGATTCTGCAACAGTCTCTGCTGATACTCCTGCATGCGTGCATCCCTTTCTATGGCAGGAATAATTTCTGCAAATTTACTTTTGTACCGGGGATCTAACAGTGTGGCAACCCAGTAGTCAGGATTATTTCTAATTCTCACAATTCGAGGGTCATGTTGCAGGTAGTGCAGCAAGAAGGCACTCATGTGTGTTGCGCATCCAGGAGCACCAAGTCCCTGTTGTGTTGGTGGCGAGGTAACAATCATGCTTCCTTCCTCTGTCCTCTCCCCCCAACCTCGCACAACAGAAATGTGATCAAGGTCTCCCTCATCTGATGAGTCTTCCATCAGTTCGTCCTCCACTTCTTCCTGGGCTCCTGCACCTTCCTCACTAGTTTGGCTGCTACCATGCGCCCTGGTAAAATCATCTCCCCCACCCTCACATGCCTGCCGCCCTGGTGCTGCCGACCGTCTGGACCTTGCAGATGTTAGCCCTTCCGCATACAACTCCTCCTCCTCTACTTCCTCCACCTCCTCTTGTGCCACCACCTGACTCCGAATTCTGTTTAACATGTGCTCCAGCATGTAAATCACCGGAATAGTCATGCTGATAATGGCATCGTCAGCACTAAACATCTTCGTCGCCATTTCAAAACTGTGCAGAAGGGTGCATAGGTCCCTGATCTGAGACCACTCCTCCAGCGTGATTTGCCCCACCTCTGAATCTCGTTGGCCCAGGCTATACGTCAGAACGTATTGCACCAGGGCTTGTCGGTGCTGCCACAGTCGCTGCAACATGTGCAGAGTTGAATTCCACCGGGTAGGTACATCGCATTTTAGCCGGTGAAGTGGCAGGCCCAACGACTTCTGTAGAGATGTAAGTCGCTGAGCTGCGGGATGCGAACGGCGGAAGTGAGCACACAGCGACCGTGCCCTCTGCAGAAGGCCATCTAGTCTGGGATAGTGGGCTAAAAATTGCTGGACAACCAGGTTCAACACGTGAGCCATACAAGGCACGTGTGTGACATTGCCCCGGCGAAGGGCCGCACCCAGGTTTGCAGCATTGTCGCACACGGCCTTCCCTGGTTTCAGGTCCAGTGGAGACAACCATTCATGAAATTGGTTCTCCAGAGCTGACCACAACTCCTCAGCTGTGTGACTCACATTTCCCAGACATTTCAATGTAAAAACCGCCTGATGACGTTGAGCCCTACTGCCAGCATAGTAAGGAGGTGTGCAGGATCCCTTCTGCGCAGTTAGAAAGCTTGTGGCATGACCAGACAGGCTTTGGGTGCAGGTGGAAGACCGAGAGGAGGTTGAGGAGGCAGAAGCAGTGGAGGAAAAATGACATAAAGAGGATTGACGCACAACTCGTGGGGACGGCAAGACTTGGACAGCAGCCCCTTGTCCTGCTGTCACCATAGTTACCCAGTGCCCAGTCAGCGACATGTAACGCCCCTGTCCATGCCTACTCGTCCAAGTGTCTGTGGTGAAATGCACCCTGTCACACACAGAGTTTCTCAAAGAAGCGGTGATGTTGTGTGCGACATGCTGGTGGAGCGCAGGCACACCTTTCTTTGAGAAGTAGTGCCGACTGGGCATCTGGTACTGGGGCACTGCGACGGACATAAGGTCTCGAAAATCCTCTGTGTCCACCAGGCGGAAAGGCAGCATTTCTGTAGCCAAGAGCTTGCAGATGGTGAAATTCAACCTCTTAGCTTTCTCATGGCTAGGAGGAAATGGTCTTTTACTTGTCCACATCTGAGGGACCGAGGGCTGGCTATTGTGCTTAGACGGGGTTGATAAGGGTGTCCCCGGCAAACTGCCGGTCTGTGAGGAAGATGCAGGCGGACATGTTAGGTTGCCTTGATCCAAAGGTGGTGCTATCGATGTCGGACAGCGCTCAAGACCAGCTGGTGTTACCACCTCCAAAGAAAATGATGACCTGCCAATCACGCTGGCTGTTGCGGGTAAAGAGGTGGCAGGTCTGCGCCCCAAAACAGGTGTGACTGCTGTCCCCCCAGTCCCCCCAGTCACAGAGGATGAAGAGGCCGCGGATGCACAAGATATGGCAGACGGTGGTTGGCCCGGCCGGCTAGACCGCATTGTAGCACACTGAGCTTCCCACTGCAACTTATGCTTCATGTCCATGTGCCGGTTCATGCATGAAGTACTCAAACTATGTATTTTTTGGCCTCTACTTAGCTTTTGCTGACAAATGTTACAGATAACACGAGTTGGGTCATCTTTATCGATCTGAAAAAATGCCCAGGCTATGCAAGGCTTAGCACCCATGCGACCTGAAGAGCCACCACGACTTGTGGTGAGAGGCAGAGTTGTGTTTGAGGATGCAGTTGTTGACGTGCTTCCAGTACTACGTCTCTGTCCAGGAAGGCGCAACCTGACCTCGTCGTCACTAGCATCTTCCTCCACCTCCTCTGCTGACCTCATCTCTTGGCTGACTGTGGGTTGACAGTAAGTGGGATCTCCGACCTCATCATCATCACCCTGTGCGTTATCACACCCGTCGTCCTCAGAGCCAACCTGTTCCTGCCCTGACAAAAAACTAAAGTTGTCGCTCCAATCAGGTATTTGAGTCTTATCATCGTCTTCCTCATTGTCTCCACCAACAGGAGTTACAGTTTGGGAATGAGGGTCTACATTATGGTCCGACTCATAAAGATTCTGGGCATCAGTGCAGATCATTTCCTCGTCTGGATTCACAGAAGCGCTGGAGTCGACCTCTGATTCCCAGGCTATAGTATGAGTAAACAGCTCTGCAGACTCAACCATCTGTTCTACCTCATACTCAGACGGGCAGCTGGAGATTTGGGAGCTGTGAGGAAGCAAGTGCGATTTGGGTGACACCTTTGAGGACTGGAGTATTTGTGATGTTGAAGTTGATGTGGAGGAGAGCCCACTTAAAGGAGCACTTGATATCCGTTGAAGCACCTGCTGTTTTTGTGCCTCATCTGGAATTTGTAGCGATTGGCGTGGCCGTAAGAAAGGGATCTTATCACATTGTCCGCTAAAAGAAGTAGACATTTTAGTTTGGCTGGAAGATGGTCTTTCTTCTGCACCTACCCCACGGACACAACCTTTTTTCCCCTTCCCAACACGCCTATTCCCCTTTCCACCAGCAGCAGGCCTTTTTCCACTCATTTTGGTGGTTAACTAATTCACAACTCTGGAGTTGTTTGCACAAAAAAACAATGGATGGTAACCGAGCAGAGCTGAGTGGCCAAACTGTGGTATTAGGCCAAAACTATTGGCTGGGTTAGATGCAGAAAAAAATTATTTTTAATTTGCAACCTGATGGAGGTCAGTATAGATGGACTAATAGACCAAGTCCCACACACCGCTAGAAGCCCAAATATTTTTTCAGAGCTAGATGCAGAAAATTTTTTTATTCAATTTGCAACCTGATGGAGGTCAGTATAGATGGACTAATAGACCAAGTCCCACACACTGCTAGAAGCCCAAATATTTTTTCAGAGCTAGATGCAGAAAAAAATTATTTTTAATTTGCAACCTGATGGAGGTCAGTATAGATGGACTAATAGACCAAGTCCCACACACCGCTAGAAGCCCAAATATTTTTTCAGAGCTAGATGCAGAAAAAAATTATTTTTAATTTGCAACCTGATGGAGGTCAGTATAGATGGACTAATAGACCAAGTCCCACACACCGCTAGAAGCCCAAATATTTTTTCAGAGCTAGATGCAGAAAAAAATTATATTCAATTTGCAACCTGCTGGAGGTCAGTATGGAAGGACTAATAGAACAAGTCCCACACACTGCTAGAAGCCCAAATATTTTTTCAGAGCTAAATGAAGAAAAAAATTATTTTTAATTTGCAACCTGATGGAGGTCAGTATAGATGGACTAATAGACCAAGTCCCACACACTGCTAGAAGCCCAAATATTTTTTCAGAGCTAGATGCAGAAAAAAATTATTTTTAATTTGCAACCTGATGGAGGTCAGTATAGATGGACTAATAGACCAAGTCCCACACACTGCTAGAAGCCCAAATATTTTTTCAGAGCTAGATGCAGAAAAAAATTATTTTTAATTTGCAACCTGATGGAGGTCAGTATAGATGGACTAATAGACCAAGTCCCACACACCGCTAGAAGCCCAAATATTTTTTCAGAGCTAGATGCAGAAAATTTTTTTATTCAATTTGCAACCTGATGGAGGTCAGTATAGATGGACTAATAGACCAAGTCCCACACACTGCTAGAAGCCCAAATATTTTTCAGAGCTAGATGCAGAAAAAAATTATTTTTAATTTGCAACCTGATGGAGGTCAGTATAGATGGACTAATAGACCAAGTCCCACACACTGCTAGAAGCCCAAATATTTTTTCAGAGCTAGATGCAGAAAAAAATTATTTTTAATTTGCAACCTGATGGAGGTCAGTATAGATGGACTAATAGAACAAGTCCGACACACTGCTAGAAGCCCAAATATTTTTTCAGAGCTAGATGCAGAAAAAAATTATTTTTAATTTGCAACCTGATGGAGGTCAGTATAGATGGACTAATAGACCAAGTCCCACACACCGCTAGAAGCCCAAATATTTTTTCAGAGCTAGATGCAGAAAAAAATTATATTCAATTTGCAACCTGCTGGAGGTCAGTATAGAAGGACTAATAGAACAAGTCCCACACACTGCTAGAAGCCCAAATATTTTTTCAGAGCTAAATGAAGAAAAAAATTATTTTTAATTTGCAACCTGATGGAGGTCAGTATAGATGGACTAATAGACCAAGTCCCACACACTGCTAGAAGTCCAAATATTTTTTCAGAGCTAGATGCAGAAAAAAATTATATTCAGTTTGCAACCTGATGGAGGTCAGTATAGATGGACTAATAGAATGATGCTATGCCCAAAAGATTTTACTTCACTAGGTGCAGTAAAAAAATTGGTATTCTATACACAGGTGGTATATCTTGCAACACAGATAGGCTACTCCACTGAATAACACACTCTGCAATAGGCCAAAAAGGATTAGCTTTGCTAGATTCAGCCAAATGCTGTGAAAAAAACTTGCACAGCACTGGCACAGACCTGCCTGGCAAAAACTGATAGGAACTGATGTAACCTAGTCCTGAAAAGGACTCCAATTACAATTAGTCTTTACTCCCACAATCTATCTATTTAAGAGCACAGACCTGCCTGATAAAAGTCGTAGGAAATGCTGTAACCTAGTCCTTAAAAGGACTGCAATCACAACTATTCCCTACTCCCAAGCTATCTGTATATTTGTGCGAAAATTGGCTTGAAATTAACAAGGTATAGCGCACACAGCAACAGCGGTGCCGTCTAACACGCAGCTGCAGCAGTGAGAAAATGGTGGCGACGGGGAAAATGGCTTGGTCTTATAGGGCAAGGACATGTGACATACACTGCCAATCACACATGCCCTTGCTTGTGTGAAAAAAAGCACTTCGCTCCGTGTGTGCGCTGCTGATAGGCTGACAGATTGCACCTCCCCACTGCAAATGCGGGAAAGAGAAAAAAAAATGGAGATCTTCATTGTTCCTGCAGAGATCCATCCCCTGCCCCTCCCCCCGCCCCGCTGTACACTCAAACTGCGTATTAACATTAATTTTCATCATTACTGAGAAAAAATCCAGTTATGATTTTGGTGCACGAACAGTTATCGAACATAACCTCGAACAGCCGAATTTTTCTCAAATTGTTTGTGTTCGCCGACCGGCTCGAACACCGCCCAAAACAGCTCGAATTTCAGATTGGCGAACAGTTCGAGTAGAACAACGCTCATCTCTACTGACAACCACTGCTGTCTACCTTGTGAACATTATGTTGAAGCTTGCAAGGTGTCATGGGTTTACCGTGACAGAGAGGAGCCAGAAGACAGCAGCATCTGATTCCTCCCACTCATTAGAAGCCTTTCACCTTCATAGTAATCGGTACAGGGGTTAATCCGCTCAGTTATGAGCTCCTGGAAGCTTACCATGATTTAGGCTCTCAGCAGATTTGTCCCGTGCACCTCCCCTACTGTGATAACGCTGTACCCCAACACATCAGACTGTCGCCTACCGTGAAAACCATGAAAAGGAAGCTGAAGACCCATTTCTTGTGACAAGGGTATAATCTGCGTTAACCCATGTTACAACATACCGCTGCACGACTAGCTGTACGTTGACCTACTGTACCCTCACCCATGCCTTGTACATTGTTTGTGCACCGTCGCGGACAGGGTCCTCTCTCCTCTTATACCAGTCGGTGACCCCTTTTCACATGTAACACGCCACGGAATAAATGTCACTATAATAGTAATTATAGTACTTGTACTCTGGGTCAATTGATGGCATTTCCCTGGTGTCTACCTCTAATTTGATGTGTTTTGGCAGCTTTTGGGCCCATTTGAAGGTGTTGTATACGCTTTTTTTTTGTCCCCCTATTGAATTCTATGGTGTTCGGAAATGTTTGTCGAATGTTGACAAATAACATCGGCGAATGTCTAAATATTCGGCCAACATTTCTGAACTGAACATTGAAATGTTTGCTCATCTCTGTCACTCCATACAAAGTCTGATCCTGATGAAGATAGCCAAGTTCTGAGATCAGCTAACAACCTTACTTCCAAAGACAACGAATGGAGCTGCCACTCTTACTGGTGCATGTCCCGCATTCTGGTGATCAGTGAGGTCTCTGACAGTGGAGTCCAGACAAATCTAACTATTATCTCCTATCCAATGGAAAGGTAATAACTTTGTTAGATTGGAATACCCCTTTAAGCTAGTTAATGCTTTAAATTTGTAGTACTGTTTTATACATTTCTAGGCGATTTCCCCTGGTGTCCATGATTATAGGGATGTTGACAATTATCCTAAATAGACACACACCAGAGGGGAGCTGATTTTTCTTTTTTTTGGAGTCCTCCCTGAGGCTTTTAATGGAAAAGATATAATTCTTTGATAAGGTTTTCCCTTCCTATTAATATTTATGTAAGGACTTGTAGCTAGTGATGAGTGAGCATGCTCGCCACTGCTCGGTACTCACCCGAGCATCTCGGTACTCGAGATGCTTGGAGCTCGCCGAGTACTTGCGTGATGCTCGGGTCCCCGTCCTGCATGTTTGGCGCTACTTAGAGCACCAATCATGCAGGGATTGTCTGCCACTCACTGTAGTGCCACAGCCATGGCGGTTGTGGCATTACAGTGATTGCCCAAATCGATGGGAACAGTGCTCACAGTGAAACATGAAAAGCCGGCAATTCATAAGCGGCATACATCGGTACCCGACAATTTAGAACAGAAAGAATAGAGCATCACACATAGATTAGATAGATAGAAACATGTCAGTCACATATATAATAAGTACAGTGACAGTGTTGGTTACTGTACTTGTCATTTAGTGTTAAAATAAAGGATTTATTAAAAATAAAATTGGCGTGGGGTTCCGCCTAATTTTAGTCTCTAGCGGAGGTTAAGCAGATGGCTGGGGCAGATGTTTGAAGCCTGGGAAGGGGGTAATACCCACGAAGCTTCCCAGGCTACTAATATCAGCCCCCAGCTGAATACCTAGCCTTTACTAGCTATTAAAATGGGGGACACAAAAAAAAATGACGTGGGGTCCCCCCTATTTTAATAGCTAGCAAAGGCTTGGCAGACAGCTGGGGGCTGATATTAATAGCCCAGGAAGGGTGCCATGAATATTGGCCCCCTCCCTGGCTTGAAACAACAGTCATCAGCCGCCACAGAAATGGCGCATCCGTAGGATGCGCCTGTTCTGGCACTTAGCCTCGCTCTTCCCACTGCCCTGTAGCGGTGGCAGTGGGGTAATAGGACTGGGGTTGATGTCAGCTTATAATGCCAGCTGACATCAAGCCCAGGTTAGTAATGGAGAGGCGTCTATAAGACAGTGCGGAGCGCAGGCAATGTCTCTGAAGTATGGCATGCTGGATGGCAGCGTTCTGCTACCATCCAGCCTGCCATCTCAATGCCATCCCAGCGTGGGAGAATTCTCCTGCTCAAGCGGTGACGTCATTTGCCGGCACCGCTTGAGCAGGAGAATTCTCCCACGCTGTCAGTGACGTGCACGAGGTGAGCTGAGTTCATTGGGCATGAACTCGGCTCATCTGGATGCCGTCACAGCCAGACACTGAGGAGCTTCACTGAGGAGCTTCTCAGCGTCTGCGGCATGGCAAGCTGGATGGCAGCGTTCTGCTGCAATCCAGCCTGTCTTGTCAATGTAGCAGAGCTGCAGCTGTCCTGGGAACCATGGAAAGGTAAGGATGAGGTTGGTTAATTATTTTACTTTTATTGCAGGAGATCGTTGGCTTCAGCTGGAATGGGCTATACGGTAAGTAGAGTTTAATTTAGAACATTAAAGTATTGTGTCTTTATTTCAATTAAAGGATTTTATTCTGGGTGTTGGTGTTTTTTTTTTAACTTTCACTATGGGGTTAGTAATGGGGGCGTCTTATAGACGCCTCTCCATTACTAACCTGGGCTTGATGTCAGCTGGCATTATAATCTGACATCAACCCCAGCCCTATTACCCCACTGCCACCGCTACAGGGCAGTGGGAAGAGTGAGGCTAAGTGCCAGAATTGGCACATCCTATGGATGTGCCATTTCTGGGGTGGCTGACGGCTGGTGTTTCTAGCTTGGGAGGGGGCCAATATTCATGGCACCCTTCCTGGGCTATTAATATCAGCTCCCAGCTGTCTGCCTAGCCTTTGCTAGCTATTAAAATAGGGGGGACCCCACGTCCTTTTTTTTTTTTTTGGGGTCACCCATTTTAATAGCTAGTAAAGGCTAGGTATTCAGCTGGGGGCTGATATTAGTAGCCTAGGAAGCTCCATGGGTATTACTCCCTTCCAAGGCTTCAAGCATCTGCCCCAGCCGTCTGCTTAACCTCTGCTAGAGACTAAAATTACGGGGAACCCCCACGCCAATTTTTTTTTTTAATAAATCCTTTATTTTAACACTAAATTACAAGTACAGTGTAGCGTCGGCGTCCCTGCCTCCTGCTAGGCAGAGACGCCGTTCCTCTCACCTCCCTGCTCCGTCCTCGGGGTCCCCTTCCCGCGCTGCTGGCAGCGCTCGCAGCTTCCCGGGCACTGTGCTTAGGGCGCGCACGTGCGCCCTCTCTTAAGGGGGCCACGCGCACCGTCCTATGGAGTCCCCGGCCAATTGCTGGTGGAGCTCCCATATATAAGGCACCTCCTCCAAAATGGAGGTGCCCGAGCAAAGTTGTTGCAAAGCCTTTCACCTCTGCTTCAGCCCTCAGGTCCCGTTGCCAGTCTGTTTTCCAGCTCTGTCTACCTGCTTGCATTCCCTGCGGTACGACAGTCTGTCTACCAGCATCTGCCAGTCTGTCTATGGAACAGCTCGCCTGCGGATCAGGAAGCACCTGCCTGATACCTGCCTGAGACCACCTGCCAGCCAGCCCAGAGACTCTTATCCGCTCACCTGGGAGCGCTCACCTGCTACCCGCCAGCTAGCCTACCTGGAGGCTCTGCCGTCACTTGCCGTGACCACCTGCCAGCCAGCCGAGAGACTCTTACCCGCTCACCTGGGAGCGCTCACCTGCTACCCGCCAGCTAGCCTACCTGGAGGCTCTGCCGTCACTTGCCGTGACCACCAGCCAGCCAGCCGAGAGACTCTTACCCGCTCACCTGGGAGCGCTCACCTGCTACCCGTTTGGCTAGCCTGCCTGGAGGCTCAGCCGTCACTTGCCGTGACCACCTGCCTGTCTAGAGACTCCTACCCTGTTGTCACTTGCCGTGACCACCCGCCTGTCAAGAGACTGTTCCCGTCACTAGCCGTGACCTCCTGCCCTTCTACCCAGAGACTGTCCCTGTCACTTGCCGTGACTATCTGCCCGCCTTCCCTGGGAGCCACCCGCTTCCTTACAAGGACTGCCCCTTTGTATAGTAGCTCAGAGGTTCCACCTCCCAGACCCGTTACAGTTTGCTCGGGACATGGAACCCGGTGGCACCCAAGCTCCCTCGCTCTCGGACCTATGTCATGAACTTTCCCGTCAGAGGTCCCAACAGGACTCCATCTTGGGCCACCTGCTTAGTGTTCACTCCCGCCTGGACACACTGACTACCTCGTCGGGAGCTGCTTCCACTCGCACAACTACTACCCCGGCAGCGCTGCTGTCCATCAATACCATGGCATCCTTTCCCAGTCCCCGCCTTTCCGCTCCGCCTCGTTTTGGTGGAGATCCCGGTCAGGCACGGGGCTTCATTAACCAGTGCACCCTGCACTTCGAACTTTTGGCACACCAGTTTTCCACTGACCGAGCCAAAGTGGCCTTCATCATGTCCCATCTCACTGGGGAGGCGCTGGCCTGGCTAAATCCTCTATGGGAGAGAGGAGCCCCCCTGGTGTCCAACCTGCCAGCCTTTCTCACGGCCTTCCGGAAAGTCTTCGATGAACCAGGACGGAAGACCTCATCCGCCTCATCTCTGCTACGCCTCCGGCAAGGGAGTCTCACCGTGGGCCAATATGCCATATTGTTCCGTACCCTTGCTTCTGAGCTTGCCTGGGATAACGACGCCCTGGTGTCCATCTTTTGGGAGGGTCTATCCGGCCGGATTAAAGATGAACTTGCCCTTCGGGACATTCCTACCACTCTCGACGACTTAATAACTCTTGCCACCCGGATTGACATCCGATTCCAGGAGCGTACCAGAGAGGTCACCCGTGAGAGGAGGTTTCCTCGCCTTGCTCCTACCTTCCAGAATCCCGTCACTTCCTCTGTTACTCCCCAGGCGCACTCACCCGAGCCTATGCAGGTCGACCCGACCAAGATGGTCAAAACCCGTCAAGAGTCACGCCGTGCCGAGTGGAGCTGCTTCTACTGTGGCAGTAAGGAGCACCAGATCCGTTCCTGCCTGGAGAGGTCGGGAAAGCCTGTGTCTAGGATCGCTCAGAGAGGTTGTCCTAGACAAGAGTAAACCCTCTCCATCTCTGATGCTGTCGGTCTCTATCATCTGCGGGGAGAACCGTTACTTTGAACTAGCTCAACTTGATTCTGAAGCTGCCGGAAATCTCATTTCTCAGTCCCTGGTAGAGAAATACCACATTCCCACCAAATCTCTGGTCGAACCCTTATCTGTCGCCTCTGTGGACGGGGGTCTCTTACCGCATCCCATCCAACTTATCACCGAACCCATAACTCTGCAGGTGGGAATGCTGCACTCTGAGAGCATCTTCTTTCATGTTCTATCTGGACTCTCTCATGCCCTTTTGCTTGGCCTACCTTGGTTCCAGAGACATGCACACGTGCTTGATTGGCAGACCGGAGAAGTCCTTCGCTGGGGACAGGACTGCCATAAGACTTGTTTAGTTCCCGTTCGTCCTGCCCGTCCTTCTCCTTCCCCAGCCAATCTACCCGGCCTGCCGGTACCCTATTGGTCTTATGCTGATGTCTTTAATAAAAAGGAAGCAGAGACATTACCTCCTCATAGACCATACGATTGCCCCATCGCCTTGGTACCTGGCGCTACTCCGCCCCGAGGGCGTATCTACCCTTTGTCCGCTGCTGAGACCCGGTCCATGTCTGAATATATCGAGGAGAACCTGGCCCGGGGATTTATCCGGAAATCTACCTCCCCGGCGGGAGCAGGTTTCTTCTTCGTTAAAAAGGACAGCTCACTCCGTCCCTGCATAGACTATAGAGGCCTTAACCAGATCACGGTGAAGAATAAATACCCCCTTCCACTCATTCCCGAATTATTTGACCGTCTGAGGGGTGCTAGAATCTTCACCAAGCTGGATCTCTGTGGGGCCTATAACCTGGTTCGTATCCGTCAGGGGGATGAATGGAAGACGGCATTCAACACCCGGGACGGCCTCTATGAATACCTCGTAATGCCCTTCGGTCTCTGTAATGCTCCCGCCGTCTTTCAAGAGTTGGTCAATGATATCTTCCACAACCTTCTCTACTCCTGCGTGGTGGTATACCAGGACGACATCTTGGTCTTCTCTCCGGATCTCCCTACACACCGGAGGGACGTTCGTCAGGTCCTGCTCAGGCTCAGGCAAAACCACCTCTACGCAAAATTTGAGAAGAGCCTCTTTGAGCAGACTTCACTTCCATTTCTGGGCTACATCATCTCTCAGACCGGTTTACGAATGGATCCTGAGAAACTTTCTGCCATCCAGAAGTGGCCCCGACCGGATGGGTTAAAGGCTATCCAGCGGTTCCTGGGCTTCGCCAACTACTACCGCCTCTTCATTCCACACTTCTCTTCCCGGACTGCCCCTATCTCTGCACTCACCCGCAAGGGCGCTAATCCCAAAGAATGGCCGCCCGAGGCAGAGGAGGCCTTCCTGTCCTTGAAACAAGCTTTCTCCTCTGCTCCTGTGCTGCACCGTCCGGACAGCCACAAACAATTCTTCTTAGAAGTAGACGCTTCCTCCTCCGGAGCCAGAGCGGTGCTCACCCAAAAGTCGTCTTCCGGAAGAATGGTAACCTGCGGCTTCTTCTCCAAACTCTTCTCCTCATCTGAGCGCAATTATTCTATAGGAGACCGAGAATTGTCAGCCATTAAGTTGGCACTGGAGGAGTGGCGTTACTTGCTCGAGGGGGCTCTTCACCCGGTAATAATCTACACGGATCACAAAAACTTGGCTTATCTCCAGAGTGCCCAAAGACTTAACCCGCGCCAAGCCCGGTGGTCCTTGTTCTTCGCCCGCTTTGATTTCATTCTTCATTTTCGCCCGGCAGACAAAAATATCAAAGCTGATGCCTTGTCCCGATCCTTTTTGTTCTCCGATCTAGAGGAGGAGCCAAAGCACATAATCGACCCCGCCAAGGTAATGCTGGTGGCCCCCGTGGATCTTAATCGTCTTCCACCTGGTAAGACGTTCGTAACAGTACCTGATCGTGAGAAAGTCCTACACTGGGGACATTCGTCTAAGCTAGCTGGCCAAGCTGGCCAGAAAAAGACCCTCCTGCTTATTACCTGGCATTACTGGTGGCCTACCCTGCACAAGGACGTAATAGACTTTGTCTCAGCCTGTGCGTCCTGCGCCCGCAACAAGGTTCCTAGACATCTGCCAGCCGGCCGCCTTCTGCCTCTTCCCATACCTGCTGCCCTGTGGCAGCATATAGCCATGGACTTTATAACGGATCTCCCTGTCTCTGCTGGTTGTACGGTCATCTGGGTGGTTGCTGACCGCTTCTCTAAGATGGCTCACTTCATTCCCCTGCCGGGCCTTCCGTCTGCATCTGAATTGGCTAAAGACTTTATACATCATATTTTCCGTCTTCATGGTCTCCCTCTCCACATCGTATCCGACCGAGGAGTTCAGTTCACCTCTCGCTTCTGGAGAGCCATGTGTAAACTGCTGGGGGTCACCTTGGACTTCTCCTCTGCTTATCACCCACAGTCCAATGGTCAAGTAGATAAGATCAACCAAAGTTTAACCAGTTACCTCCGGCACTTTGTTAATGCCCACCATTCCGACTGGGTGGATCTTTTACCGTGGGCCGAATTTTCCTATAACAATCACGAGAGCGAGTCTTCCTCCAAATCCCCGTTTTTTATTGTCTATGGTCAACATCCTCAGATCCCGTTTCCCGTCTCCGCCTCGGTGGATAATCCGGCCGCGGAATCTCTTGTTAGTGAATTCTCCTCCATTTGGGAGAGTACCAGATCCGCACTTCAGTCCTCCGAGCGGATGAAGAAACAGACTGACAAAAGACGTCTATATCCGCCTCAATTCCGTCCTGGAGATAAAGTTTGGCTCTCGTCCAAGTATGTCCGGCTCAAGATTCCTTCCTACAAGTTAGGGCCCCGGTTCATCGGCCCACTGGAAGTTATCAAACAAATCAACCCGGTGGCCTATAAATTGAAACTCCCAGCCAACTTGCGGATCCCTAACTCCTTTCATGTATCTCTCCTCAAACCTGTGGTACTTAACTCTTTTTCCAAGTCTACAGGTACGCCTCCTGCTCCGGTTTCCGCTGAAGACGAGTTTGAGGTAGAGAGCATTCTGGCCACCAAAAGGGTAAGAGGAAAGACCTTTTTTCTAGTGGATTGGAAGGGGTTTGGTCCTGAGGAGAGAACGTGGGAGCCCCGGGAGAACATCCATGCCCCGCTCATCCTTGATAAATTTCTCTCCGGCCTAAAAAAGGGGGAGGCCTAAAGGGGGGGGTACTGTAGCATCGGCGTCCCTGCCTCCTGCTAGGCAGAGACGCCGTTCCTCTCACCTCCCTGCTCCGTCCTCGGTGTCCTCTTCCCGCGCTGCTGGCAGCGCTCGCCGCTTCCTGGGCACTGTGCTTAGTGGCCGCGCGCGCCGTCCTAAGGAGCCCCCGGCCAATTGCCGGTTGAGCTCCCATATATAAGGCACCTCCTCCAAAATGGAGGTGCCCGAGCAAAGTTGTTGCAAAGCCTTTCACCTCTGCATCAGCCCTCAGGTCCCGTTGCCAGTCTGCTTTCCAGCTCTGTCTACCTGCTTGCATTCCCTGCAGTCCGACAGTCTGTCTACCAGCATCCGCCAGTCTGTCTATGGACCAGCTCGCCTGCGGATCAGGATGAACCTGCCTGATACCTGCCTGAGACGACCTGTCAGCCAGCCCAGAGACTCTTATCCGCTCACCTGGGAGCGCTCACCTGCTACCCGCCAGCTAGCCTACCTGGAGGCTCTGCCGTCACTTGCCGTGACCACCTGCCAGCCAGCCGAGAGACTCTTACCCGCTCACCTTGGAGCGCTCACCTGCTACCCGCCAGCTAGCCTACCTGGAGGCTCTGCCGTCACTTACCGTGACCACCTGCCAGCCAGCCGAGAGACTCTTACCCGCTCCCCTGGGAGCGCTCACCTGCTACCCGCCTGCTAGCCTACCTGGAGGCTCAGCCATCACTTGCCGTGACCACCCGCCTGTCAAGAGACTGTTCCCGTCACTAGCCGTGACCTCCTGCCCTTCTACCCAGAGACTGTCCCTGTCACTTGCCGTGACTATCTACCCGCCTTCCCAGGGAGCCACCCGCTTCCTTACAAGGACTGCCCCTTTGTATAGTAGCTCAGAGGTTCCACCTCCCAGACCCGTTACATACAGTAACCAACACTGTCACTGTACTTATTATATACAGTACAGACCAAAAGTTTGGACACACCTTCTCATTTAAAGATTTTTCTGTATTTTCATGACTATGAAAATTGTACATTCACACTGAAGGCATCAAAACTATGAATTAACACATGTAGAATTATATACTTAACAAAAAAGTGTGAAACAACTGAAAATGTGTCTTATATTCTAGGTTCTTCAAAGTAGCCACCTTTTGCTTTGATGACTGCTTTGCACACTCTTGGCATTGTCTTGATGAGCTTCAAGAGGTAGTCACCGGAAATGGTCTTCCAACAATCTTGAAGGAGTTCCCAGAGATGCTTAGCACTTGTTGGCCCTTTTGCCTTTACTCAGCGCTCCAGCTCACCCCAAACCATCTCAATTGGGTTCATGTCTGGTGATTGTGGTGGCCAGGTCATCTGGCGTAGCACCCCATCACTCTCCTTCTTGGTCAAATAGCCCTTACACAGCCTGGAGGTGTGTTTGGGGTCACTGTGCTGTTGAAAAATAAATGATGGTCCAACTAAACGCAAACCGGATGGAATAGCATGCCGCTGCAAGATGCTGTGGTAGCCATGCTGGTTCAGTATGCCTTCAATTTTGAATAAATCCCCAACAGTGTCTCAAGAAAAGCACCACTACACCATCACACCTCCTCCTCCATGCTTCACGGTGGGAACCAGGCATGTAGAGTCCATCCGTTCACCTTTTATGCGTCGCACAAAGACAAGGTGGTTGGAACCAAAGATCTCAGATTTGGACTCATCAGACCAAAGCACAGATTTCCACTGGTCTAATGTTCATTCCTTGGGTTCTTTAGCCCAAACAAGTCTCTTCTGCTTGTTGCCTGTCCTTAGCAGTGGTTTCCTAGCAGCTATTTTACCATGAAGGCCTGCTGCACAAAGTCTCCTCTTAACAGTTGTTGAAGAGATGTGTCTGCTGCTAGAACTCTGTGTGGCATTGACCTGATCTCTAATCTGAGCTGCTGTTAATCTGTGATTTCTGAGGCTGGTAAACTTATCCTCAGAAGCAGAGGTGACTCTTGGTCTTCCTTTCCTGGGGCGGTCCTCATTTGAGCCAGTTTCTTTGTAGCGCTTGATGGCTTTTGCAACTGCACTTGGGGACATTTTCAAAGTTTGCCCAATTTTTCTCACTGACTGACCTTCATTTCTTCAAGTAATGATGGCCACTCATTTTTCTTTACTTAGCTGCTTTTTTCTTGCCATAATACAAATTCTAACAGTCTATTCAGTAAGACTATCAGCTGTGTATCCACCTGACTTCTGCACAACACAACTGATGGTCCCAACCCCATTTATAAGACAAGAAATCCCACTTTTTAAACCTGACAGGGCACACCTGTGAAGTGAAAACCATTTCCGGTGACTACCTCTTGAAGCTCATCAAGAGAATGCCAAGAGTGTGCAAAGCAGTCATCAAAGCAAAAGGTGGCTACTTTGAAGAACCTAAAATATAAGACATGTTTTCAGTTGTTTCACACTTTTTTGTTAAGTATATAATTCCACATGTGTTAATTCATAGTTTTGATGCCTTCAGTGTGAATTTACAATTTTCAAAGTCATGAAAATACAGAAATTTTTTTATATGAGAAGGTGTGTCTAAACTTTTGGTCTGTACTGTATGTGACTGACATGTTTCTATCTATCTAATCTATGTGTGATGCTCTATTCTTTCTGCTTTAAATTGTCGGGTACCGATGTTATAACTGTCTGCGGCTGCTGAATTGCCGGATTTTTTAAAGAGAAGGGTGCATGAAAATCGGAGGGCACTAGTGTGTTCTGAGTGCCCTGCTATGTTTTTCATGCACCCTCCTATATACCCTGCCTGCCTGTCTGCCTGTATATTCTGCCTCTCTGACGATTAATTGAGCACTGTTCTCATCGATTTGGGCAATTTTTGACCTTCTGCAGACCGCCGGGGGGGACCGCCAGAAAAATGCTCGCGTTTCCCATAGACTATTGGGCTCGTTGCTTGGGTCGAGCACCCAAGTATTCCAATGTGCTCGACCCGAGCTTCAAGCACCCGAGTATTTTAGTGCTCGCTCATCACTACTTGTAGCCAGTATAAGTAATAAGAGTGAATTCAATTATTGAAATAATCTAAATTACAAAGTCTCACATTGTATGCACTTGGTTGTGTTTCAGCTCTGGGTAGTGTAGTCAGCACATTACAGAAGTTGAGTTTTTATGGAATATTGGTGAAAATACGTTCTATTCTGCTGGAGAAGAGCAGAGAATTCTCCATTGCTATCAGGGCTGACCAGGATGTGGGCTGTATATGGAGGCTAAATATCCAACAGCAACTCCTATAAAAAAAAAGTGAGACATGCTCATAAAATACCTCCCATTATGGAGAAGGATATACTGTTTCAAGACATGTGGGTGTCACCAGTATGGACTGTGATGTGTTCTAAGTTGCTGGCCTGTAGGCCCATCAGCCTCAGATGGCAAGGATTACTATGTAATTAGTGGTCAGACAACCAAGGATTTATTTGCATGGTGAAGTACTTGCATTGATATGTATGAAGCTAATAAAGCAGATTGTGACCTGTATAGAAGCTAACCCCCTCACTTATTTGAGTGCCAACATCTATCTAGTAGAAAACCATCCAGGGAGCCAGCTGATCCCTAAGTTATCACAGTAGCTATACTGTGCCAATAATCTATAACCCTTGTATAAAAGAGATGATCACTAATACAAAGAAGACCTTCATTACCTATAGAAAATGGGATAAATGCCTCTCGTTTTACAAACTTTCCATTCTCATCAAGGAAATGTTTTGGGTAAAATTGGAAAGGTTTCTCCCAGACTTCATGATCTTTCAGCACAGAGGACAGGTTGGTGATGATAGTGGTGCCCTGTGGAAAAAAGGATGAAAAATGTTAAAGAAATAGACATAAAAATGTTTGCAGACATTATGTCCTTATATATACACCTGCTGTGCTACTACGGTATGTAATGTATAGTATTGTTACAGCGCCACTATTCTTGTAAGAAGAACAGGTTTTCTCATGTGCTCAGCAACAGAATGATTTGTGTTCAGGCTTATTGCTATCTGTCATATTTATCAGTGTAGACCCAGGATATTTCCATCATATTTCTAATAGTACAAAAATCTGAGACATTACTGATTGGATTTTACCTTTGGAATAAGGTAACCTTTTATCTCCATGTCTCGGTAGGTCATGTGAGGCAAAGACAAGGGAGCAATGTCTCCATATCGTTGCACTTCATGGATCACAGCATTAGTGTATGGCATTTGTAGAACATCCCCCATTGTCGGTTTCCGGTCTCTTCCAATTACTTGATCAATTTCTTCCTGTACTTTGGCTGAAAACAAATGAGCGTTACTACAGGAATATTTATCCATATCTTACTATATGGTGAACATACCCATACCCTAAAGTTTTCTGTTTTGGAAGTGTCAGTCAGACTTTTAATATTTATATGGGATGCATGGACTATGGGGTGCATTATGCTATAGGGACTATGGGGTGCATTATACTATACAGAGGACAATGGGATGCATTATGCTATAGGGACTATGGGGTGCATTATACTATACAGAGGACTATGGGATGCATTATACTGTATGGACTATGGGATCCATTATACTGTATGGACTATGGAGTGCATTATACTGTATAGAGAGTGCATTATACAATATGGAGGACTTTGGCGTGCATTATACTATACGGAGGACTGTGGGTTAAATTATGATATATGGAAAAGTATGGAGAGTGCATTATACTGTATAGACTATGGGGTGCATTATACTGTATGGACTATGGGGCACTTTATACTGTATGCAAGCAATTATACAGTGTGTAGGTTTGTATGGGGTCCATCATACTGTGTATACAGTGTGGAGAGTTGTAGGGCCAATATACTGTATGTAGGCCCATTATACTGCATTGAGGGCTGTGTGAGAGTCACAGTTGGGGGATCATACTGTGTTGAAGTCACCAAACATTTTTGGGGGAGTTGAGGGTTGGAGTACAGTAGGTCATCATACTGTACATGCGGAGAGTACTGTGGAGGAATTCTATTCAGGATTACTTTACAGTCTTTTGGGGGAACTTTTGACATCATACTTTCTAAGTGCAAGGAAAGGTGGATCTAGGTTTCCAGTTGAAGGAAAATTAGAGGGCTCACAGTACCACACAGTAGGTGCAGTAATAGGAGCACATATGGCAGCAGCAGCTCAGCATGGTGGTATGAGCAGGAAAAGGAGTTTGTGAAAGTTGGGGATGGTGCCTGAAATGTGAGAAGTTATACATGTCTTTGTTGTAATCTCTGCAGCCGAGTGCTGGCTGGAGAAGTTGTCATGTCTGTCTGGACCAGATGGAAATGACGGAAAAAGTGAATGACTCAGCTGTAAGTCATGAATAACTGTACTGTAATCTCTTATGTTCTGCAGGACTGGTGTCTACCACGATATGTCACCATATGGCGGTAGTGTTTGATCTTTGTATAGAGATTTTTTTAGTAACAGCGTGGTCATCTGCTGAGGTTCTTCTACATCCATTATTAGAGTGTGCCACCATATTTGTAATTGTGGTTACCTGGTTAGGGGCCCACTCAAGAGTTTCACCCCCCCCCCCCCCGCTCCAAATCCCTAGCTACGCCTCTGTAACTTTACAATGTGATTACTACACCTTACTACAGTATATGATATGTTTTACTCACATTGCACATCTGGGTAGAGGAGCATAAACATCACTGCCCACCTCAGGGTGATACTTGTAGTTTCTGACCCCGCGATAAATAAATCATATGTTGTCAAGAACAGGTTTGTTTCATTAAAACTACTGGAACCATCTCCTTTCACCTACAAGAAATCAGTTTTAGTAATATGGTGCTTGGGTTATATCTACCAAGAGTTATTTGTCCTATACTGTCCTGCCTGAGGAAACATTGGCTAATATGAGACCACAGAGTTTGTAAACCTGTCCGGGAGAAAACGTGGACCAATTTGCGGGCTAGAGGAGTTTCTCAGGGGAATTGGTTCCAGATAACATGTGGCATAGTCCAAGATATATTGATGCCCATGAGCAGATTTACCCAGGGGACCGACCAAGTCCATGGCAATTTTCTCGAACAGCATTTCAATAATGGGCGTTTTCACGAGGGGACTTTGAAAGTGAGAGGTGGGGGCGGCTAGCTGGCACGTAGGGCAGGACCTGCAATACTTTAATATTTCCCGGTGACACCCGGGCCAACAGAAACTCTGCATAATCCGTTCCTGTGTTTTTGTTTTTTTTCCACCCCTAGATGTCCCCCCAAGATATGTGAATGGACCATGTCCAACACCTTCCGTCTATAGGGACCCGGCACTATTAACTGTTCCACCAGCTGTTCCCTCACTTTCGTGACCCAGTACAAAAACTCCCCGCTCATCATAAAATAGGGAAATCTTGTGTCAGCCCCCGGCTCCTGTGCAACCCCATTTATGGCGGTGACATTATTGAAGGCTTCCTTCAGAGTTAGGTCCCTATGTTGGGCAGACCCCAAATTCTCACCGATCACCCCTAACTCTGGAATATCGGACTCAGGGGACACTACCTCCTCATCCCCCACAAGGACACAAAAGGGAAACCTGTCTGTGGTGCTATGTGAACCAGCGAACCCAGAACCTTTCCCCACAGATCCCAAAATAAACAAAAGTCCCGGCCTATAATGATGGGGTCCAACAAGTCCTGAACGACCCCAACCTCGTGGGACTCAGTACCGTGGGCCGTTTCAATGTCCACTCTGGCCATAGGGTAGTCCTTGGCATTACCATGGATGCACTGTAGGCCGACTTTTTCCACGGGGATCAGTTGGAGAGGAAGGGTGGCCCTCACAAAGGTCACCAGACTCCCTGAGTCTAGCAGTGCTGTTACCTCTCTCCCCTTCACCTTCACGGGACATGCTTATGGCCCCTCGCTGGGTGGACAGTTCACACTGCATGCCGAATACGCATAATAATAATAATAACTACATCCTATGTAGTCCATCTGCTCGGGGGTCAGGGGACAACGGGCGGCTATATGGCCTGGGCCATGGCACCTCCAGCAAACATCATCACCCGTAGGGATCTTGGGCACCACCTCCCCGCCCCTTTGGACCTTGGCCACCCCACCCCCTTTTGGGCCTCTGTCCCTTGCTGGTACAAACAGTATGGATTGGGCTGCCTTCCCAAAGAGCCTTCAATCCCCTGGTATCTCTCGATCAGTTCATCGGCATTCCGGGGGTCACCCTGGGTAACTCAAGTCTGTATGCGCCTTGGTAGTGAGTGCACAAACCGGTCCATTACCACCTGCTCTATTATCTGCGCCGGCGTAGAGGACTCTAGCTGCAGCCACTTCTGGACCAGGTGCAACAGGTCAAACATTTGGGAGTGAGGTGGTTTGTGCCGGTGATACGCCCAGCGGTGAACCCGCTGCACCCCGATAGTCATTGTCAACCGTGTGGGAATCTCAGATTTTAGCTTGCCATACTTTGGCGTCCTGCAAAGCTAAGTCATAGTATGCCTTCTGGGGCTCTCCCGTAAAGTATATAGTGCCAGTACCTATGCCCAATGCTCTGGCGGAAGTTTCTCCAACTCGGCGACCCTTTCAAACACTGTCAGGAAGGCCTCAACGTCATCCCCTGGGGTCATTTTCTGCAAGGCCCGTCTTACCACCTTCCGGACGTGGGTGTCATCAGCCGGACTTGGGGTTGGTGTGCTCATCCTGCTGCTGTTGTTCCTGCTGGTTCTGCTGTAACAGTCGGTTGGTCTCCTGCTGCTGCGACTGGACCAAGTGTTTCAGCAGGTCCTCCATTTTGTCTGGCAATACTTACTGGCTTGCGACAGATTTGACCCAGGACATGCAGTCCTTCCTGTAGCAGTCACACGTCTCTGCTGGGAACGCTGCACTGCCCGCACGTCTAGCACCAATTGTAGGGGTTTTACTCGCTCGGGTGCGAAGGGAGGAAAACAGGAGGCATGTTCCTTTTTAAAAGTTCATTTGGGTTTATTGCTTAATAAACCCAGAAGCAAAACAGAAAAGCAAATGGCCTTGAGATCAGGCAAACGTATAAATGTCCTAAGCAGGTCTCTGCTCACTCAGGCCTGTGTGCCACACAAGCTGGGGTAGCTTCCAGTGTCCTGGCTTGGCCTGAAGACAAACACACACAAGAGGCCTTCTCCCTCCAAACACACAGAACATGTGGCAAACAGCAGCCATTTTATAGACTGTTAACCACACCCAGAGGTGAGGTATATGGGTTGCTGGACCCGCCCATTCTCTCCTAGCAACCCATACCCCGGCTCCCAGGTGCAACAATTAGTCCTCTTAGTGCAGGCATGCACTAAAGAAAATTCACCGGGCTACATCAGAGACCAGCCATCTCTGTGATACATACCTCCCATCGACTACACGACCATTAGCCACCTGATAAACACTGAATATACTTTTACTTGTTGACCACTATTAATACTATTACTGTCAACCAATACAATCTAATGAAAAGTGTTATATACAGAGTGTGTGTGTGTGTGTGTGTGTATATGTGTGTGTGTATGTATGTGTATATATATATATATATATATATATATATATATATATATAATTACAGTACAGACCAAAAGTTTGGACACACCTTCTCATTTAAAGATTTTTCTGTATTTTCATGACTATGAAAATTGTACATTCACACTGAAGGCATCAAAACTATGAATTAACACATGTGGAATTATATACTTAACAAAAAAGTGTGAAACAACTGAAAACATGTCTTATATTCTAGGTTCTTCAAAGTAGCCACGTTTTGCTTTGATGACTGCTTTGCACACTCTTGGCATTCTCTTGATGAGCTTTAAGAGGTAGTCACCGGAAATGATCATCCAACAATCTTGAAGGAGTTCCCAGAGATGCTTAGCACTTGTTGGCCCTTTTGCCTTCACTCTGCGGTCCAGCTCACCCCAAACCGTCTCGATTGGGTTCAGGTCTGGTGACTGTGGATGCCAGGTCATCTGGCGTAGCACCCCATCACTCTCCCTCTTGGTCAAATAGCCCTTACACAGCCTGGAGGTGTGTTTGGGGTCATTGTCCTGTTGAAAAATAAATGATGGTCCAACTAAACGCAAACCGGATGGAATAGCATGCCGCTGCAAGATGCTGTGGTAGCCATGCTGGTTCAGTATGCCTTCAATTTTGAATAACCCCCCAACAGTGTCTCCAGCAAAGCACCCCCACACCATCACACCTCCTACTCCATGCTTCACGGTGGGAACCAGGCATGTAGAGTCCATCCGTTCACCTTTTCTGCGGCGCACAAAGACACGGTGGTTGGAACCAAAGATCTCAAATTTGGACTCATCAGACCAAAGCACAGATTTCCACTGGTCTAATGTCCATTCCTTGGGTTCTTTAGCCCAAACAAGTCTCTTCTGCTTGTTGCCTGTCCTTAGCAGTGGTTTCCTAGCAGCTATTTTACCATGAAGGCCTGCTGCACAAAGTCTCCTCTTAACAGTTGTTGAAGAAATGTGTCTGCTGCTAGAACTCTGTGTGGCATTGACCTGGTCTCTAATCTGAGCTGAGGCTAACCTGCGATTTCTGAAGCTGGTGACTCGGATAAACTTATCCTCAGAAGCAGAGGTGAATCTTGGTCTTCCTTTCCTGGGGCGGTCCTCATGTGAGCCAGTTTCTTTGTAGCGCTTGATGGTTTTTGCAACTGCACTTGGGGACACATTCAAAGTTTGCCCAATTTTTCGGACTGACTGACCTTTATTTCTTAAAGTAATGATGGCCACTCATTTTTCTTTACTTGGTTGCTTTTTTCTTGCCATAATACAAATTCTAACAGTCTATTCAGTAGGACTATCAGCTGTGTATCCACCTGACTTCTGCACAACACAACTGATGGTCCCAACCCCATTTATAAGGCAAGAAATCCCACTTATTAAACCTGACAGGGCACACCTGTGAAGTGAAAACCATTTCCGGTGACTACCTCTTGAAGCTCATCAAAAGAATGCCGAGAGTGTGCAAAGCAGTCATCAAAGCAAAAGGTGACTTCTGTGAAGAAACTAGAATATAAGACATATTTTCAGTTGTTTCACACTTTTTTGTTAAGTATATAATTCCACATGTGTTAATTCATAGTTTTGATACCTTCAGTGTGAATGTAAAATTTTCATAAAACTTTTGGTCTGTACATATATATATATATATATATATATATATATATATATATATATTACTGTATAATATATACAAAGCCTTATGGTTGATGTATGTATACATCAACCTTATTTTATAAGGCTTTGTTCACATTAACTGTATAAAATTGACAACTTATATGCCAGCAGAGCTCAATGACCCCTATTGTAGTCCCTGTAGTGGGACTCATCAGGTTTCCATCATGTTTTCGGCATTTTACCTGCATTTCTACTCAGCATGCTGCACTATTTTGGCCAGGACTCTGAAAGCTTGTGATGCAATCCAATCTACAACCCCTGGCAAAAATTATGGAATCACCGGGCTCGGAGGATGTTCATTCAGTTGTTTAATGTTGTTGATAAAAAGCAGATCACAGACATGGCACGAAACTAAAGTCATTTCAAATGGCAACTTTAGGGCTTTAAGAAACACTAAAAGAAATCAAGATTAAAAATGTGGTACTCAGTAAGGGTATTTTTTTTTTCAGACCAAGCAGAGGGAAAAAATTATGGAATCACTCAATTCTGAAGAAAAAATTATGGAATCACTCTGTAAATTTTCATTTCCTAAACTAACACCTGCATCAAATTAGATCTGCTCATTAGTCTGCATCTAAAAAGGAGTGATCACACCTTGGAGAGCTGTTGCATGAATCATGGCTCCAACACGAGAGATGTCAATTGAAACAAAGGAGAGGATTATCAAACTCTTAAAAGAAGGTAAATCATCACGCAATGTTGCAAAAGATATTAGTTGTTCAGTCAGCTGTGTCTAAAATCTGGACTAAATACAAACAACATGGGAAGGTTGTTAAAGGCAAACATACTGGTAGACCAAGGAAGACATCAAAGCGTCAAGACTGGAAACTTAAAGCAATATGTCTCCAAAACAGGAAATGAACAACAAAACTGATGAGGAACGAATGGGAGGAAACTGGAGTCTATGTCTGTGACCGAACTGTAAGAAACCGCCTAAAGGAAATGGGATTTACATACAGAAAAGCTAAACATAAGCCATCATTAACACCTAAATAGAAAAAAACAAGGTTACAATGGGCTAAGGAAAATCAATCGTGGACTGTGAATGACTGGATAAAAGTCATATTCAGTGATGAATCGCGAATCTGCATTGGGCAAGGTGATGATGCTGGAACTTTTGTTTGGTGCAGTTCCAATGAGATTTAAAAAGATGAGTGTATGAATAGAACCTTCAAATTTCCACAGTCATTGATGATATGGGGCTGTCATTACATCTTCAATAAATGCCCAAGTTTACACTGATATTTTGGACAGTTTTCTTATCCCATCAATTGAAAGGATGTTTGGGGATGATAACATCATTTTTCAAGATGATAATGCCATCCTGCCATAGAGCAAAAACTGTGAAAACATTCCTTGAAAGAAGACACATAAGGTCAATGTCATGGCCTGCAAATAGTCCGGATCTCAATCCAATTGAAAATCTTTAGTGGAAGTTGAAGAAAATGGTCCATGACAAGGCTCCAACCTGCAAAGCTGATCTGGCAACAGCAATCAGAGAAAGTTGGAGCCAGATTGATGAAGAGTACTGTTTGTTACTTATTAAGTCCATGCCTCAGACTGCAAGCTGTTATTAAAGCCAGAGGTGGTGCAACAAAATAGTAGTGATGTATTGGAGTGGTCTTTTGTGTGTTTGTTTTTCATGATTCCATAACTTTTTCCTCAGAATTGAGTGATTCCATAATTTTTTCCCTCTGATTGATCTGAAAAAAAAAATACCCTTACTGAGTACCACATTTTTAATCTTGATTTCTTTTAGTGTTTCTTAAAGCCCTAAAGTTGCCATTTGAAATGACTTTAGTTTTGTGCCATGTCTGTGATCTGCTTTTTTTCAACAACATTAAACTGAATGAACATCCTCCGAGCCCGGTGATTCCATAACTTTTGCCAGGGGTTGTATGCCTAATAAATATAAGTGTTCTTACCTTTTCCATCTCCACTAGGTAGGCATCAATAAAATCACGGGTGTAGCTTGGATTCCAAGTTTTTTGATGCTCTAAAATTATTTCCTTTAGGAAAGCAATCAGTTCATACTGCTGCTGCATCACTCGGTTAATAAGCCATGGGATGTGGGTGAGAAAAGGAATTTCATTTAGAATCTAAAAAATAAATAAATGAATTGTATAATGTAACAATTACCTTAATACCTATGTAATGCCCCAAAGTTTGGGTTTACATTAATGTTTTCTAAGAATGATGAATGTTATGTATATGCCTTTAAGTTTGTCCTTTGTCACTATGAGTCAGCACTTATTACACTAGTTAAGTAAGTAAATAGTTATTTTTCCACACCAGAGCAAGTTGCTAGGGAATACTTTGGTAGGTGGAGCTAGTTACACCAAAACATTACGCTACAGTGCCTTGTGAAAGTATTTGTCCCCCTTAAACTTTTCTACCTTTTGCCACATTTCTGGCAGCAAACCTAAAGATATAAAATTCTAATTGGGAAGAATCAACATCAAGTGGGACACAATCGTGAAGTGGAATGAAATTTATTGGATATTTTAAACTTTTTTTAACAAATTAAAAACTGAAAAGTAGGGCGTGCAATATTATTTGGCCCCCTTGAGTTAATACTTTGTAGCGCCACCTTTTGCTGCGATTACAGCTGCAAGTCGCTTGGGGTATGTCTCTATCAGTTTTGCACACCGAGAGGCTGAAATTCTTGCCCATTCTTCCTTGCAAAACAGCTCAGTGAGGTTGGATGGAAGGCGTTTGTGAACAGCAGTTTTGAGCTCTTTCCACGGATTCTTGATTGGATTCAGGTCTGGACTTTGACTTGGCCATTTTAACACCTGGATATGTTTGTTTTTGAACCATTCCATTGTAGATTTTGCTTTATGTTTGGGATCATTTTTTTGTTGGAAGATAAATCTCCGTCCCAGTCTCAGGTCTTTTGCAGACTTCAACAGGTTTTCTTCCAGAATGGTCCTGTATTTGGCTCCGTCCATCTTCCCATCAATTTTAACCATCTTCCCTGTCCCTGCTGAACAAAAGCAGGCCAAACCATGATGCTGCCACCACCATGTTTGACAGTGGGGATGGTGTTTTGAGGGTGATGAGCTGTGTTGCTTTTACGCCAAACATGTCATTTTGCATTGTGGCCAAAAAGTTCGATTTTGGTTTCATCTGACCAGAGCACCTTATTCCACATGTTTGGTGTGTCTCACAGGTGGCTTGTGGCAAACTGCAAAAGAAACTTTTTATGGATATCTTTGAGAAACGGCTTTCTTCTTGCCACTCTTCAATAAAGGCCAGATTTGTGCAGTGTACGACTGATTGTTGTCCTTTGGACAGACTCTCCCACCTCAGCTGTAGATCTCTGCAGTTCATCCCGAGTGATCATGGGCCTTTTGGCTGCATCTCTGATCTGTCTTCTCCTTGTTCGAGACGAAAGTTTAGAGGGACAGCCGGGTCTTGGTAGATTTGCAGTGGTCTGATACGCCTTCCATTTCAATATGATCGCTTGCACAGTGCTCCTTGAGATGTTTAAAACTTGGGAAATCTTTTAGTATCTAAATCCGGCTTTAATCTTCGCCACAACGGTATCTCGGACCTGCCTGGTGTGTTCTTTGGTCTTCATGATGCTCTCTGCACTTGAAACAGAACCCTGAGACTATCACAGAGCAGGTGCATTTATATGGAGACTTGATTACACACAGGTGGATTCTATTTATCATTACCAGTCATTTAGGACAACATTGGATCATTCAGAGATCCTCACTGAACTTCTGGAGTGAGTTTGCTGCACTGAAAATAGAGGCCGAATAATATTGCACGCCCCACTTTTCAGTTTTTAATTTTTTTAAAAAAGTTTAAAATATCCAATAAATTTCGTTCCACTTCACAATTGTGTCCCACAAAAAATCCCCCAAAAATTTGAATTTTATATCTTTGTTTTGAAGCCAGAAATGTGGCAAAAGGTAGAAAAGTTCAAGGGGGCCAAATACTTTCACAAGGCACTATAAGTACAGTTCTAGTGAGATTAGAGAATTACAGAGACGAATTAACACAGAGAAGCACCACAGCAATCAGCCAGCATGTGAGGGAGTCCTTTTACCCTGTTCCTACCAGGCTTTATTGGGACCGGCTAACCTGAGGAAAAATGTGAGGAAGCACTAACGTCCACCGCTGGGGTGAGTGACTGCCTGGTTCTACAGAGCCCACACATCTGTCTACCCTTTTCAATGGAGCCCAGAACTTCAGGAACAACATTCAGCCAGTAGTGGTTACTCACAGAGGACTATGGGGATAATGTTAATCTATTGCCCTTCACACTGCATGATAGTGAGGTTGGATCAAGGAGGTCTAGTATGGATAGAGACCTTGGAAGGGTGAAACACGAACTCTATAGTTTCAGTAGCAGACCGCCAACATCAGACACTGGAGGGACTTACTGATATCGCTCCTCATTTGTACCCAGCACTCTGTCTCCATTTACCAAATGCTGCCTGTGATAATGGAACCTGTTACCATCTACACATGCTTAACAATGTACCATCTATGGCTGTTGATATCAAGGCTGGGTGAAGTAAAAGTTAACCGGTTCATCGTTAACATGTCTCTATGACTTTCTCTCTCATCTCCTGTTCATCCTCTACACCTAACACTGGGAACGCCATCTACATCTCACAGCCCAGAGGGAACAGTATCAGTGGCATCTAACCCCCACACTCCTGCAGCCATATGTCCGTTTAACTGTAACCTCCGAAGCGCCAGGTGCTGGGCATGGCCACCACCGACCTTGTGACCAGGGACCACAGAGAGGATCTGACCCATGCCCGGCGTGCTGGATGATTACCCCATCACCCTGCGCTCCAGTGCCTGTTACATAAGTTGGCCTCACGAACAGGATCCCACCTTCCCGTCCCTTTGCCTGAAAGAAGAACTCCCCTAAGCTAAAATTACAGAAGAAAATGTTATGGCTAAAAACATGCTCAAAATGGCAGACTGTACACACGTGCTTAAAATGGAGGACTGTGCTATTACCACAAAGAGAAGTATGCCCCACCATGGCCGTATACTAAGAAAAAGTGCAAAAATCTGGTACAACCCACTGCTTAGAAAGTTCCTAACCAGAAAAACACCCCCTGAAGTCAAGTCCTGCCTAACAGCAAAACCAGCAAATCACTGCACTAGAAACGCCCTAAGAAGGAGGAATCTACCCACTGGAACATGCTGTTCTCCTGAAGGAAGCACCATTACAGTCAGGAGAAGACAAAGAGACTATGTTCCCATCATATCACCACAATGGCTGACTATGCCATTCTCACCTCTTACCAAGAAACCACTGCTGCTACATCTGCACTGGAGGACGCAGGCTTGCTGCGATGAAAAACCACCGTACCCATTTCTAGTTCCCCTGGAAGCCTGCCAGTATCATTGTGCTCCAAAAGCCACCTCACAGCCAGAAGCCATGCACATAGGAACAGTGCCTGCAGCAGCGTCTACCCCACTACCACCTGCAACGTAGGAGTCGCGCACACCTACTGGAACTCCATCCATGCTAGTACTGCCCACCACAGTGCCACCCGTGCCACAGCCAGATCCACTTACCAGAGCTAAGGCTTGTCCAGGCCTAACTACTGACATCATCGGAGAAGCACCAGTCTCGGCACCTGCTCTCACGAGATGGGCGGGGCTTACAGCAAATAAGGTCGCGAAGCCTTGCGGTGAAGACATGACGGCTGCTACTGTGCAGGGCAGTGCACCAGAAGTTCCAGTCCCCCTAGCTCTGTTCTCAGTCACTAAATCTAAAAGGCTGTCCTACAAAATGCCGGGGGTATGTGTCACTACTGCCCCCACGCGACCCAATTATGCAGGGTCCCGTGGGTGCTTGAGAGAACTATGTGATATGATCTGGATTGCAGCCAAGAATTACCACATGGGACTCTGGAGCCAGCAGGAGGTCCATGGAGAGTCAGAAGGGCCACCTCCAAGAAGGTCACCATCACCGAGAGCCACCATTCCTATTCCGCCTAAATTGCCTGTTCCCCAGATCCATGTCTCTACACAGACTGAACCACTCTTTAAGGTTGAAGCTGCACTTTCACCGTCAGTGACTTTCCCAGACCAGTCTGCACCTGCAAGCACCAGTACCACTGTATCTTCACTTACTCCTCATGCTCCAGATAAGCCTGGTCAAGCTACTACCCAGTGCCGGCGCCGGCACCCGGCGCACCCGGGCAAGTGCCGGGGCCCTGAGCAGGCGCGGGGGACAACTCGCCGTCGGGCACCCCGCCGCGCTATGGAACCCGTGAGCGGAGGAGAGCGGTGTCAGCGCCTTCTTCCCCCCGCTTGCTCAGGGCCCCGGCAGCCGGCAATACAATTCTTACCTCTTCCCGTGCCTCCGCAGCAGCTCCGGTCACTTCCGTGTCCTCTGACTGTGATGTCTCAGGTTAGAGGGCGCGGTGACATCTTTACACTGCGTTGTTTCCTGAGCTGTCACAGCGCAGAGTGGGAAGACGCCGGCGATGCTGGAGTCCAGAGCAGCGGCAGCAGGTGAAAAGTGAGGTGAGATATATATTTTTTTATTTATTTTTTTATATGTACGGAGTCATGGGACATTATATGATGGGGGTGTGTGATATCTTGCATGGGGCATTAAAAGGGGGGGGTTGTGACATCCTACATGGGGCATTAGAAGGGAGGGGGGGTGTAACATCCTACATGGGGCATTATAAGGGGGGGTTGACATCCTGCATGGGGCATTATATTGGGGGCACAGCTTGCATGGAACGTTATATGGGAGCCAGTATCCTGTATGGAGCATTTTATGGGGGCCAGTATTCTGTATGGAGCGATTCGCCGGTTTCTGAGCTATTTACAATGTGGAATTTACAATAGATATCGCTCATGTAATATAAGAAGTAAAATCTTTGGCATTGTAATATTATATATACAGTACAGACCAAAAGTTTGGACACACCTTCTCATTTTAAGATTTTTCTGTATTTTCATGACTATGAAAATGATACATTCACACTGAAGGCATCAAAACTATGAATTAACACATGTGAAATTATATACTTAACAAAAAAGTGTGAAACAACTGAAAATATGTCTTATATTCTAGGTTCTTCAAAGTAGCCAGCTTTTGCTTTGATGACTGCTTTGCACACTCTTGGCATTCTCTTGATGAGCTTCAAGAGGTAGTCACTGGAAATGGTCTTCCAACAATTTTGAAGGAGTTCCCAGAGATGCTTAGCACTTGTTGGCCCTTTTGTCTTCACTCTGCGGTCCAGCTCACCCCAAACCATCTCGATTGGGTTCAGGTCTGGTGACTGTGGAGGCCAGGTCATCTGGCGTAGCACCCCATCGCTCTCCTTCTTGGTCAAATAGCCCTTACACAGCCTGGAGGTGTGTTTGGGGTCATTTTCCTGTTGAAAAATAAATGATGGTCCAACTAAACGCAAACCGGATGGAATAGCATGCCGCTGCAAGATGCTGTGGTAGCCATGCTGGTTCAGTATGCCTTCAATTTTGAACAGTGTCACCAGCAAAGCACCCCCACACCATCACACCTCCTCCATGCTTCACGGTGGGAACCAAGCATCTAGAGTCCATCCGTTCACCTTTTCTGCATCGCACAAAGACACGGTGGTTGGAACCAAAGATCTCAAATTTGGACTCCTCAAACCAAAGCACAGAATTCCACTGGTCTAATGTCCATTCCTTGGGTTCTTTAGCCCAAACAAGTCTCTTCTGCTTGTTGCCTGTCCTTAGCAGTGGTTTCCTAGCAGCTATTTTACCATGAAGGCCTGCTGCACAAAGTCTCCTCTTAACAGTTGTTTTAGAGATGTGTCTGCTGCTAGAACTCTGTGTGGCATTGACCTGGTCTCTAATCTGAGCTGCTGTTAACATGCGATTTCTGAGGCTGGTGACTCGGATAAACTTATCCTCAGAAGCAGATGTGACTCTTGGTCTTCCTTTCCTGGGGCGGTCCTCATGTGAGCCAGTTTCTTTGTAGCGCTTGATGGTTTTGCAACTGTACTTGGGGATACTTTCAAAGTTTTCCCAATTTTTCGCATTGACGGACCTTCATTTCTTAAAGTAATGATGGCCGCTCTTTTTTCTTTACTTAGCTGCTTTTTTCTTGCCATAATACAAATTCTAACAGTCTATTCAGTAGGACTATTGTTAGAACCCTCCTGTTAGTTTTTTTTCTATTATGTACTGCTATGGCAGCTCCTAGTTTTCAGAGGGTCTGCTCGGAAGGTGGAGAACCGATGGAGATTGGGGCGATGTCACCCCACTCTCAGGAAAAAGACCGCAGGTTTGCTAAGGGATTATGTGTTTGTTGCGGTAAATCTGACCACTTTATTAAGAACTGTGTGCTTCGCTTGAACAAAGAAAGAAAAAAAAGAGGTCAGTTACGCCCGTATAGCTTGTTTAAACTCAAAAGGAGTATTTCCTTCTGGAAGCACCTCATTCCAGGAGGAGTTGATTGAATTTCGGGTATTTGTGGATTGTGGTTCTACACTCAATGTGATAAGGGATTTTTGGAAAAATTTAAATTAGAATCCAAACTTTTGTCATCTCCTATTTCTGTGGTTGCTGTTGATGGCTCTCCCTTGCAATGTATTACTCACAAGGTTTTTGAATTTCCCCTCACCATTAATGGTATTCACCAAGAGAATTTGGATTTGGCGGTATTAAATAATTTGCCTTCTCCAGTGGTTTTGGGGTTACCTTGGTTAAAATTGCACAATCATTTACTGGACTGGTCTACTAATGAGATTAAATCTTGGAGTCCTAAGTGTTATGATAAATGTTGTAACGGTCGCATTGCTGCTGTGGAAAGAGGGGAATTACCTGTACCTATTCAGGATTTTTGGAAGTTTTTTTCTGAGGAGGAGTCGCAAGTTTTGCCTCCTCATAGGGACCATGATTGTACTATTGAGTTTGTCCCTGGAGCTACTCTTCCCAAGAGTCGCTTATTTAATCTTACTATCCCTGAGAGAAAGGCCTTGGAGGAATACATACACACAAGCTTGGCCGCCGGTCACATTAGACCTTCTAAGTCACCTGTGGCTGTTGGATTTTTTTTTTGTTAAAAAAAAGGACGGTGGTTTACGTCCATGTCTGGATTTTCGCGAAATTAATAAAATTACAGTACGCAATTCCTACCCACTACCATTAATTCCTGACTTGATCAACCAGTTAGTGGGGGCCAAGTGGTTCTCTAAAATTGATCTCCGGGGGGCATACAATTTGCTACGTATGAAGGAAGGTGATGAGTGGAAAACTGCTTTTAACACTCCGGTGGGTCATTTTGAGAATCTGGTTATGCCTTTTGGTCTTACCAACGCACCAGCGTTTTTTCAGAACCTTATTAATGACATCCTAAGACCGTTGATCGGTAAGAATGTGGTGGTGTATTTGGATGATATTTTGATTTATTCGCCGGATCTGGAGTCTCATTGGCAGAGCGTACGTGAGGTATTGCAGTTGTTAAGTGACAATTCACTTTTTGCTAAGCTGGAGAAATGTGAGTTCGCTGTGCAGAGAATTAGTTTTTTGGGCTACATTATCTCCAGCGAGGGCTTTGAGATGGACCCAGTGAAGGTTCAGGCGGTGCAGGAATGGCCTAGGCCTATTGGTTTGAAATCGATACAGAGATTTTTGGGTTTCGCCAATTATTACAGAAAATTCATTAAGAATTTTTCTTTAATTGTTAAGCCGCTGACCGATCTCACCAGGAAAGGTGCGAATACGGTCCAGTGGACTACTGAGGCCATTGAAGCTTTTGTGTATCTCAAGGAGAGGTTCAGTTCTGCCCCCATCCTTATGCAGCCTGATGAGACCAAGCCTTTTTTGGTCGAGGTTGATGCTTCTTCGGTGGGGGTCAGTGCTGTTTTGTCTCAGGAAGACAAGGATGGAGTACATCCCTGTGCTTTTTTTTAAAAAAAAAATTTCTGAGACCGAACTTAATTACGATGTCGGTAATCGGGAATTGCTGGCGATTAAACTCGCATTTCAACATTGGCGTCATCTCTTGGAAGGTGCTAAATTTCCCATTCAGGTTTTCACTGATCATAAGAATCTGATCTATCTTGATGCTGCCAAGCGCTTGAATGCCCGTCAGGCTAGGTGGGCACTTTTTTTTTTGCGGTTTAATTTTTCTGTTACTTACATCCCAGGTACCAAGAATGTAAAAGCTGATGCTTTATCACGCAGTTTTTCTCCCATGGTTGGTACCGAGGAGGAGGAGAGCATTTTACAGTAAGGTGTTGTGATAGCAACATTGGACTCCGTTTTGGAAGATGGGATTCTGAAAGCCCAGGAGGATGCCCCATCTAACACTCCCCATGGGAGGTTGTTTGTGCCTAGGAACTTTAGGAGAGATTTGTTTGTGGAGTGTCATGAGTCTCAGTTGGCAGGTCATCCAGGAATTTCGGAGACTAAGAGACTTGTCGGTCGCAGTTTTTGGTGGCCTGCGTGGCCGAAGGAAGTCATTAAGTGGGTGCGTCAATGTACTGTGTGTGCTAGATCTAAGTCTTCACATGCTCCTGCTGCGGGGTTGCTTTGCCGTCTGGAGGTTCCAAGTGCACCTTGGACGCATCTTGCTATGGATTTTATTACTGACCTTCCTGCCTCTGAGGGTTTCACTGTCATCTGGGTGGTCGTGGACCGTTTTAGCAAGATGTGTCACTTGGTTCCTTTCATCAAACTGCCCTGCGCTAAGACACTTGCTAAGGATTTTGTTAAGGAAATTGTCAGGCTCCATGGCGTCCCTACCGACATTGTTTCCGATAGGGGACCTCAGTTCGTGGCTCGTTTTTGGCGTGCCTTTTGTGACGGGTTGGGAGTTCATTTGTCATTTTCATCTGGATATCATCCTGAGTCTAATACACAGACAGAAAGAAAGAACCCGGATGTTGAACAGTTTTTGCGTTGTTTTGTGGCTGACAATCAAGAGGGGTGGTCTGAGTTTCTGCCACTGGCTGAATTTGCTCTTAACAACCATACATCCTCTTCTGCTGGGTGTTCTCCTTTTTTTTGTTGTACTGGGAGACATCCGTCGTTTGGGTCATTCTCCAAATTGGTATCGGCTGTGCCGGAGGAGGAGAATTTTTCCGGTGATTTGGAGAGAGTTTGGACTGATGTACGTTGTAACCTTCAAGAGGCTAACAAAAAATCCAAGAGGTACTTTGACAGGAAACGTCAAGAGGTTTTGTTTATGGTTGGTGACATGGTTTAGTCGTCCTCTAAGAATCTGCGGTTGAGGATTCCTTATAAGAAATTGGGCCCGAAGTTTGTAGGGCCGTTTAAGGTGCTTCAGGTAGTTAACCAATCTGCTGTTAGGTTGGAGGTTCCTACCTCCTGGAAGATTAATCCGGTGTTTCATGTTTCCTTATTGAAAAAAGCTGATGTTTCTGATAGGGATGCCACTGTCTCTGTTCCTCCGGTGGTGGAAGACGGTGAATATGAAATTTCTCGCATTCTTAATTCTAGATGGCATAGAGGGAGATTGCAAGATCTCGTCGCTTGGAAAGGTTTCGGTCCCGAGGATAACTCCTGGGTAAGGGCGGATGATGTCTCAGCTCCTAGACTTGTCGGAGCGTTTCACAGGAGCTTTCCTGATAGACCTGGGCCTTGAGGATCCGAGGATCCTCATAGAATATGGGGTACTGTTAGAACCCTCCTGTAGTTTTTTTTTCTATTTTGTTGGTCACATGATTTTCTACCTATATTATCCAGCTCCGCCCTTCTGGCCTTGCTGGACTTCAGTGTTACATTTACTCTTAAGATAGCCAGGTGCCTTGTACTTAACTCTGTAGTTTGCTTGGTCCTTGTGTAACATACCTGGCGGCGTCCTTGCATGGTGGTCCATCTCCCACTGTGCAAGAGCGCGCACTTGATCTCCAGTCCAGAATGTCTCTCTGGCTTCCCTCCTTGCTGTCTGTTTGTCTGTTTTGGCTGCATAGGGCGACGCCCACTGAACTTCCGGTTTCTTGTACCTGCTGCGGTCACGCCCCTGTTGCACCTTCAGCCTATTGCTGTCCATCTTTGGGTATTTATACCACCTTCTTCCTCAAGATGGCGCCTGAGCATTGTTTCTTGTCAGTTGGCTTTTTTGTCTCTGACATGCCAGGTCCTATCCTGTTTTCCTGCCTGTTTTCCAGTTCTGTGTCTGAACTGTGGTCTGTTCTTGTGAACACGCTTTTTGCCTGTTCTTTCGCCTTCTAGGGGCCGTATTCCTAGATCTGCCTGTCTCTGCCTTGCGGTATCTGTTCCCGTCTGAACAGAGTCCTGTTTGTGTCTCTGCCTTGCGGTATCTGTTCCCGTCTGAACAGAGTCCTGTTTGTGTCCCTGCCTTGCGGTATCTGTTCCCGTCTGAACAGAGTCCTGTTTGTGATCCTGCCTTGCGGTATCTGTTCCCGTCTGAACAGAGTCCTGTTTGTGTTCCTGCCTTGCTGTTTCTGTTCCCGTTCCTCTGTTCCCTGTTGTCTGTGCCTCGTTTCTACTTTAACCTTGTCTCCCTTTTCCCTCTGTCTGTTTTCTGCATCTTTCTGCAGAGTCTGAACTCGCTCCTAGCCTGTTCCTCCCGCCTTCTAGGGGCCGATTACCTAGACCCGCTCCTGTATCTTGTCTGTCCTGTCTGAACACGCTCCTTGCCTGTTCGTCCCGCCTCTCTGGGGGCCGTATTCCCAGACCCGCTCCTGTATCCCGCTGCAGTGTCGGTCTCTTCCGTACACTCAGTTCCAGTCTGAACTCTCTCCTATCCTTTACCTGTTTTGCCTCTATGTCCGTTCCTTTCCTTTTTCTGCAGAGTCTGAACTCGTACCTAACTCCTGCTTGTTGTCTCTGTACTCCCGTTTGTGAGTTTGTGGTCCACTCGCTACTTCACTGCAAGTACCCTGTGGGTGTCTGGCTCTGCCTTTCCCTTCCTGTCTGTTCTGTGTGAACAGAGCCCTGTCCCCCCTACTCAGCCTTGCCTGCTCTGACTCCTTTGCTCACCGCTCCGGCGGTTCTAGTCTGCTCTGACTCCTTTGCTCACCGCTCCGGCGGTTCTAGTCTGCTCTGACTCCTTTGCTCACCGCTCCGGCGGTTCTAGTCTGCTCTGACTCCTTTGCTCACCGCTCCGGCGGTTCTAGTCTGCTCTGACTCCTCTGCTTACCGCTCCGGCGGTTCTAGCCTGCTCTGACTCCTTTGCTCGCTGCTCCGGCAGCCTTGCTCCACTCTGACCCTTTTGCTCGCTGCTCCGGCAGTCTCGCTCCACTCTTGCTCACCGCTCCAGGCGGCCTCGTCCTGCTTTACTCTTGCTTACTGCTCCAGCAGTCTCGCTCAGCTCTGATCCTTTGTTCACTGCTCCTGGCGGCCTTGTCCTGCTCTACTCTTGCTCACCGCTACAGGTGGCCTTGTCCTGCCCTGTTCTCGCTCACCTCTCTGGGCGGCCTCACTCTGCTGTGTTTGTCCGCCACATCTGTGGTTCTGTTCCTGTGTCCCAGTGTGTACTGGGTCCTATCCTGCCTGTGTTCCTACCTGCTAGTGCCTCCCTGTCTGCACTCTAGCTGTGCTTGCCTGTACCCCCCTGCCTGCATACCCCCCTGCCTGCATACCCGCCTGCCTGCATACCAGTCGTGCCTGCCTATACCCACCAGTCTGTGTGCCAGCCTACCAGTCTGTTCCTGTATTCCCCTGTGTGGGTCAACAGCCGTGTCCGGGGTCTGTCCTGGAGTAGCACCTGGTCCCTCTGCTCGGTTCCTCCTTGGTGCACTGGCGTCGTATGCCGTCGTGCGACCCTGGTCGGATCGGGTGAATACCTAGTTAAGCCCCTCCAGGCATTCACTCTCCGGCACGGTCCAGTGGAATCACTACAATCACACGCACACGCCGCTCAGCCCGGGCGTGTGCATAACACCTTGGACCACTAGTACTTTTTGTTTGTTTGTCTTTGCTCTGCTACAATTTCTGCTAGGAGGTGTCCAACTATATCCCAGTCCTTAGTTCTTGTAGGGACTCCTTCCTTATATCTATAGGTCTGCGTTCAGACTAGCCGAGGACTTAGGCGGGTCTGTTCACAAGGAACAGGTCCCCCGCTACATCGTAGGGAATCGGCTTAGTCCTATTGTAGGGACAGTTTTCCTATCTTTCCTTAGTGCTTGTAGCAGTTCATAACAACTATCAGCTGAATATCCACCAGACTTCTGCACAACACAACTGATGATCCCAACCCCATTTATAAGGCAAGAAATCCCACTTATTAAACCTGACAGGGCACACCTGTGAAGTGAAAACCATTTCCGGTGACTACCTATTGAAGCTCATCAAGAGAATGCCAAGAGTGTGCAAAGAAGTCATCAAAGCAAAAGGTGGTTACTTTGAAGAACCTAGAATATAAGACATATTTTCAGTTGTTTCACACTTTTTTGTTAAGCATATAATTCCACATGTGTTAATTCATAGTTTTGATGCCTTCAGTGTGAATGTACAATTTTCATAGTCATGAAAATACAGAAAAATCTTTAAATGAGAAGGTGTCCAAACTTTTTGTCTGTACTGTGTATGTGTATATAATTTCTCTGCTGTATCTGTGCATCATGAATCGTGGTATGGGGCTCACTGAGAATCTTTCGCCCAGGGCCCACAGAAACCTGGAGCCGGCCCTGCTACTACCCCTGCTTCACCACCTGAAGAGGCTGGACATGTCGCCACACCACCAGAGGTGAGATCTGTACTTTCACCCAGTGCTGCATCTCTTATACCCCACCAGCAGGAGGCGTGTGTGGACAACTCTGAAGCTTGGAGAGCCAAAGCAGAAGCAGAAAAGAGGTTCATAGAAAAGTTTACTCTACAATGGCTGGAAGGATCAAATGCCGAGGAGACAGAGAAGAAAATGATACAATGAATGGCAGTGAAGTTCGATAAGGGTTTTGGATTCATCCATATCCAGTGCATGATGCAGGACATTTTTGTCAACCAGAGATCAGTCAAATGGGACTACCGGCATAATATCTTACACAACCAAAAGGCTGGAGAAGAGGTACAATTCCTAAAACTCTGGGGACCTAGAGGCTTGTACGCCATCGCAGTATCCTGTGTAGAAAAACCACTTAATGCACACCAAACTGTTTGGGAGGATGCTGAGGATCCCAAAGCCATTGGCAAAACCAGAGGGCTTGTTCCTACAGAAGAATATCTCAGGTTTGGGGTCTGACCGTCATCAACACCCCCACTTCAAGTCTGTCCAGGCTCCCGCACTCAGTCTCCTACAATTCCCGCCTCCAGCAGAGCACCGTCTCCTACGTCTGTGGCCCAAGCCCCACCGTTCATCCAGGCAAATAACAGCCAGGTTTCTATGGCATACTATATGCCCATCCAAGCTAATCCTGGTTTCACCGACCAAGTCAGGGTAAGAAACCTTTCTCCAGACACAAACGAATCCAAACAGTCTCCTAACCAGTGAGCCACCTGACCGGAAGAAAACAAGAGGGGCACCTTTGTGCTGGTAGCTCCAAAGTTTTGGAAGACAGTTCCCCCATCTCCACTTCTGTGACTGTTTCTGCTGGGCCAATTGGGTCCTGGGATCATGGTACTGTATGTTTTTCCTTTAAGGCTAATATGTCGTATGTTGCTCTTGTTTGATTTCAATGTTTTATCTATTAAGAATCAGAAATGACGAATAAACAATAAAACATTTAGATTGATTCAAAAGGGGATTATGGTACAAGTCATTCGGGAGCTTGAAATACAGATAGATTATAGGAAATTTCAGATATTTCTCGAAAAGCATGTCGTAACATTTGAAACAATCAAAGAGTGCGGATAGGAAAGACGATTCCAAGATTTATTTAAGTGTTCTAGGCTAAAACTGTACAGGAATGGAACAAGTTTGAACTATAACTTGGACAATAAATATATAATATAGCATGGGGACAGATGTTAAAGGAGAAATGGAAGAGGGGAGTGGGGAAGAGAGATATAGAGGAAAAATGTGGGGGGGGGAGGGTTAATGATCGTTGTTCTCGTGGAGCTTTTAGTAGAGTCTATGTGACAAGAGATAAGAAATTAGTGGAGTTTCTGTAAGTCTGCCAACGTGTCCAAACAAGTTGAAAAGAGGTAAGATTATGTAGTGACTAGAGATGAGCAAATGTTTCAATATTCGGTTCGGATTCCGATTGTTGAATCTGCAATATTCACCCATTTTATTAGTCAAATATTACCGAACACCATAGGATTCAATGGGGGACAAGAACGAACACATAGACAGCACCTTCAAACTGGCCAAAAAGCTGCCAAAACACATCAGATTAGGGATAGACACCAGGAAAGTGACATCAATTGACCCAGAGTACAAGTACTATAATTATTATTATTATTATTATTATTATTATTATTACACCAACATTTATTCTGTGGCGCTTTACATGTGAAAAGTAGTCACCAACTGGTACAAGAGGAGAAAGAACCCTGCCCGCGAGGGTGCACAAACAATCTACAAGGGATGGGTGGAAGAAGTGGGTCTTCAGTTTCCTTTTCAAGGTTTCCATGGTAGGTGACAGTTTGATGTGTTGAAGTTGCACAGTAGGGAAGATGCACGGGACAAACCTCCTGAGAGCTTAAGTGAAGATAATCTTCCAGGAGCTCACAATTGAGCAGATTAACCCCTGCACTGATTAATATGAAGGTGAAAGGTTTCTAATGACTGCAGGAGTGGGAGGAATCAGGCGCTGCGGTTTTTTGGCTCCCCTCTGTCGCGGTGACACCTTGCAAGCTTCAACACAATGTTCACAAGGTAGACAGTAGCGGTGGTCGGTCTCCTAGACTACAAGCTAACTCCTTTATGATGATAAATGCCACCATCTCCTTAGCTTGCTGCTGGTACTTTTCTGTGGGAATGAGCTCATCTCCAACCAGCTTGCAATATTTCCAGTGAATTATGGCAAGACGCCATAGTAGAAGCAAAGCTATCCACAATTTCCTGCTCAGGTATTTTTTTTGGTAAACTGGCTGCCTAAACATTAGTTTCTCACAGAGGAGATGAAGACACTGAGTGGCAGTAGGTGCAAGTTTCTCCAGCATGTTAGATATCAAAGGGAGAACAGATAGAGCATCACGGTGGTTCAGTGGTTAGCACTGCAGCCTTGCATTGCTGGAGACAACATCTGGAAGGAGTTTGTGTGTTCTCCCCGTGTTTGTCGGAGTTTCACCCAGGTTCTCCAGTTTCCTACTCAGTAAAAATGCCGCCATACAGTGTCCGGGAGCCTTCACACAGACTTTTCTTAGCCAGGGCTGCTTATCGGCAGGGTGGGACAGGCCCACCAGAGAACCGGAGAAACTCCTTCAGGAGAGTTCATAGCGCAAACCTTGCAGCTGCTATGGGGCTCTTGAGCAGGGGAGAAAGGTGGTCCCTCAAAATTAAATCATCTAGTTCTTCAGTCTGACACTGCTTCTCGGTGACAGTTGTATTTCACCTCAGCCATATTCTTTAGTTCGGTGAAAGGATTGGCATAGAGGCAAACCGTATCTACTCCAGCTGTAATTTATCCCAGGAAGTCCTCTAATGCAGCTTGTTGCATAAGCAATGACAGCCCATCCAACATCATCTCACACTTCTCCGTGATGCTTAGTCACACACAAAGATCTTTCTTGATACCTTGAGTTTCATCACTACAGAGTTGGGAAGTGGCTTGATCTGCAATGCATTTTGAGAAATCATGTGCATAAGCAAAGCCACATTTTAGGCTACTGAAGGTCATCATTAAGCAAAACTCCTACAGCTTTCCCACAGACTGAAAGAGGGCTATCAAGACTTCCAAGACAGCCAAGACTTTCCTGTCCTCACAAAGAGGATGACTATTCATGTTCTGCTCCTCATTATCAACCAATCCGAGTTGAGATGACATGAGGCTGGGCTGTGTAGCATAACCCTGTATACTTCCTTGCTCTGCTTGCAATGCCTCCTCTTCAATTGTGAGCAGCAAGCGTTTTAGTAGACATAGAGGTGGGAAGGTGACGCTAATTATGGCGTCATCACCGCTCACCATCGTGGTGGACTCCTCAAAGTTTTGAGACATCCATGCCCACTCATCAGTTCTTATGTGCGGAGGCTGACCTGAATTCCAACGAGCGTGTTGAAGCTGGTGCTCAACAACTGCCTCTGCTGCTCACAAATCTTTCCCAACATCTGCAAAATTGTTTTACATGTGGTCACATCGCCCATCAGTCGGTGAGACGGAAGCTGCAAATGCTGCTGAAGCACTGCCAGAGTGGCAGAAGCTGTAGCTGACTTTCTGAAGTGGGAACACATGCAACATACTTTCATAAGCAACTCTGGCAGATCTGGGTAGGTTTTCAAAAACTGATGAACCACGAAGTTGAGCACATCTAGTGATCGCTCATCACTAATGTGTACCCCTGTGTGGAGAACAATATCAGCACCAAAGAATTAAAAGATGAAATGTAGCCTGCTTTATATACCATGGTGGTAAGAAAACAAATTTCGATTATACCATGTGTACCCCTGTGACAACAATATCTGCACCAAAGAATTAATTTCACTAGAGTAGAACTAGTATAATGGGGACCGACTACTCTTCCACTACAGCCAACCTAGCAGATGGAGACCCAACCAGGAGTGTTTGCATTTCAAAAAATGTGGGCCTCGCACCACCATTTCCGTGGCCAACAGATTGGAGATGTTGAAGTTAAACTCCTTAGCGTTGTCATGTGTAGAAGGAAACAATCTTTTACGGGACCTCAACTAAAGGATTGAGGGCTGGCTGCTGTGCTGAGAGAGGGCGAAGTACGATGAACTGCAAAAACTACTGGACCATGAGTGAGTTGCAGGTGGAGATGTTACCATGTAAGATGTGGTGTACTCGTTTTCTGAGGTCGGTCAAAAAGAGCAGGCATGTCCGCTTCCGTTACAGCTGATGGACTCTTACTCAGCCTGACTGGAGCAGGTAAAGAACCGGTTCTGCAGTGGGAGACCTTCATGACAATACTTGGCATGGTTACAGAGGAGGAAGAAGCAGCAGATGCGGTTGATGGGTTGGCTGATGGTTGTTGAGGTCTGCATTTTATCGCAGTGAGATTGCCAGAGTAACGCATATTGATTTTTCTTGCAAAGTTGCCAAATAATGTGAGTTGGCTTATGTAAAAAAAAAGCCCAGGTTAGACAACCCTTGCTGCCCATACGAACTGCAGACCCGCGACCGATGCTGGTCACTGCCACAGTTGTGGCTAAGGATGCAGTGCTCGTTACGGTTGCATCACTCCGTGTCTGCGCCTTAGGATACAATGTAACCTCCTCCACCTCCTCAGATGAGCTACTCAGCTGCATGCCTCTGGGTTCACACCAAGTGAACAACAACCTCATCATCATCCAATGTGTTATCCCATTCCTCACCCTGAGAGTCACTCTCCTCCTCTTCTTTTTCCCTGACAGCACAATACAGTCAAGGGTGAGGAAGCTGCTAAGACTCAACCTTTTTTTTTTCCCTGTATGGAGAACAATGTGCCCCAAAGAATTTTAAGCTGAGATGTAGTCTGTTTTTTATACCACGGTAGAAAGAAAAACAATTTCTGTTTTATCATGTGTTCCCCTGTAAGAACAATATCTGCACCAAACAAATAATTTCAATAGAGTACAAGTATTATAATGGGGACCAACACCTCTTACACTACAGCCAACCCAGCAGATGGAGACACAATCAGGAGGGTTGACATTTCAAAAAATTAGGGCCTAACACCACCATTTCTATGGCCAACAGATTGGAGATGGTGCAGTTCAACTTCTTAGCTTTGTCATGCGTAGAGGAAACAATCTTTTACGTGACCACAACTGCGGGACCGAGAGCTGGTTGCAGTGCTGAGATAGGGTGGAGTACTGGTGAACCGAACAAACTGCTGGACCATGAGTGAGATGCAGGTGGAGATGATATGGTGGATTGAGAAAGATGTGGTGTGCTCGGTGAAACAAACACAGCAGGCATGTCCGCTTCCGTTACAGCTGATGGACTCTCACTCAGCCTGACTGGAGCAGGTATACAACTGTAGGTTCTATGGTCGGAGACCTGCGTGACAATGTGTCACCCTGGCCTGGATGCCACAAAATGTAATAAAGCTGTGTCTGAGAGCAAGGGGGAGGTTCTCTAGTCAGGGGAACATTAGCATGCAGTACCTCCTGTCTCAGGCCAGTAGGGGGAGCAGGCTGCCCCTATAAAAGCTGGCGCTGGGGGCAGGGTTAGGGAGAACTGGGTGACCTGTCTCAGTACTGAGACTTGTCCCGGAGCAGAGCAGGGACAGAAAGTTGTATTGCACCTAAGAGGAAGTGTGGCAGGAGGAGAGCCACAAGCCAGAGACAAGAGGCGAAGTGAGCCTGTCTTGGCAGATAAAGGACTTAATTTACCAGACTTTGGTGTCTGAGGCTGGGAGAATTCCACATCCCACAGCAGATAACCAGTCCGCAGGGGACTGTATATTCCTTGGCCTAAGAAGCCTGAAGGCCCTGCCACAGCAGAAGGGACCAGGAAAGCCGTACCAGGCCGGGAGCAGAAAGGAACCCACGTCGCAGGCCATACAGGCGAGAGTACACGGAGAGCTCGGAAACGTGGGCTGTTACCCTATAAGGAGGAGATAGCCAGAAGGAGCGCAGAAAGCATGGTAGGCTTACACCCTCACCCTGACCAGGGCCAATTTCCCAATTGCTCTCAGACATCCAGGTCCCCTCGTAGCCGGGACTGTTTGTGGGTCAGTTCACCTGTTCTAGTAAAGGCCCTGGACTGCAATCTGTTGTCTGTGTGCTCCTTGCTCCTCCAGCACTAACAGTACTGGGATGCCCTACACCATCACCCCCATCTTCCATTATACTGCCCTGGGGCTGCACTCTTCCCGTGGGGAGTCACACTATCCCAGCTGCATACATCATCAGCCCCAGCGGTCTGCCTTGCAGCGGCGGTTCCTAATAACCGCAATCCACGGGTGGCGTAGTCGGACATCACTTAAAACTTATAAAGGGACTACCACTGGTGTGACCACCCTTAGCCACGGACCGGGTCGCCACTACTACCCCCATCGTCCCCCTATTGCCCGGATCCGAGTGCCCCACGGCCCAGGGGGCGAGTCAACAATATTTGGAACAGTAAAAGAGGGGGAGGAAGAAGCAGCAGATGCAGTTGATGGGGTGACTGATGATTGTTGAGGTCCGCATTTTATCGCAGTAAGATTGCCAGAGTAACACGTTACGCATGGGAAGGTTCATGCATGTAGTAGTCAAATTATTGCACTGTTTCCCTCTATTGAGTTTTTTCTTGCAAAGTTGTCAGATAACGTGAGTTTGCTCATCCTTTGCAGTGTCAAAAAAGGGCCAGGCTAGACAACCCTTGCCGCCCCAACGAGCTGCAGACCCGCGATAGGTGGTGGTCACTGCCACAGTTGTGGCTAAAGATGTAGTGCTCGTCGCAATTGCATCACCTCCTTCTCTTCCTTCTCCACCTCCTCAGATGAGCTACTCAGCTGCGTGCCTCTGGATTCACACAAAGTGGGTTCTACGGCATCATCATCATCCAATGTGCTGTTATCCCATTTCTCGACCTGAGGGTCACCCTCCTCCTCTTCTTGCCCTGACAGCACAGTACAGTACAGTCCGCGTGACCCTCAGGTATCTGAGTATCATCAGGAACACCCCCCCAGAGATTAACAGACCTTTTTTTTTTTTCCACTGTATGGAGAACAATATTTGCACAAAATAATTTTAAGCTGAGATGTAGCCTGTTTTATATACCAATGTAGTAAGAAAAATAATTTTCAGTTTATCATGTTTGTGTACCCCTGGGTGGAAAACAATATCTGCACCAAAAAAATAATTTCACTAGCGTATAACTATTTTAAAGGCGAACAAAACCTCTTCCACTACAGCCAACCCAGTACATGGAGACCCAATCAGGAGTGTTCCCTAAATTAGGGCCTAGCACCACCGAAGTGGCAACAATTTCACTATAGTAGAAATAGTATAATGGGGACCGACACCTCTTCCCCGTACAGCCAACCCAGTAGATGGAGACACAATCAGAAGTGTTCACATTTAAAATAATTAGGGCCTAAAATCAGCAGCAGCACCAGCAACAATAGCAGGCACAGAAGCCATATCACAGACTGTATTTCCGTGAGATCAATGCAGCACACTATAAAAACTGCAACATCGCTTAGTCTGTACAGTCTGCGATTGGGGTGCAAAATTCCTTTGAGATCCATGACTTGTTCATCTTGATGAAAGTTAGGCGATCTACACTTTCAGGGGACAGTCGGCTGCGCTTATCTGTCAGGACACCACCACCAGCACTGAAGAAACGTTCTGAGAGAATGTTGGCTGCCGGGCATGATAAAACCTCCAAAGCGTGACAGGCAAGCTCAGGTCATTTTTGAAGACCAAAATATAGAAAGTGTCAAAATCTTCCCTGATGGAATTCACCTTGCGCTCTAGATACTCCTCCACCATCCTCTCCAGTCGTTCACCACGTGTCAGATTTGTACTCTGTTGTTGCTGGTGCACGAGCTGATCTAAAAAATGTGTGAAAGGACTCACAGAAATTGCTTTTGGCATTGACAAACTGACGTGACAGAGGTTGGAAGACTACAGCTGCGATGCACACTGTGTGCCTCACTCCTGTCTTAGGGAAAAGCTCTATTAAGGTTGCTTTAAAGCTTGTTTCGATGCTCCAACATTAGTGTGTCCCTTTCCAGGGTGGGAAGCATCTGGCAAAATTTACTGTTATAACGTGGATCTAACAGCGTGGCAAACCAGTAGTCATCATTATTTCAAATCTTAACTATACGGGGATCATGTTGCATATGTCGGGCTCTTCCAGGAGGTCCAAAGACAGGCTGTATTGATGGCTGCGAAACACTGATGCTTGTTTTTTCCATTCCCTCCTGCCAACCACGTTCAACAGAGAGGGGATGATTATCCTCTTCATCTTCTTACTGTTGCTCACCAATCACCTCTTCCTCCTCCATTTGTTCCTTGGCTGTTGCACCTTCACTAACAGTTTCTGTGGTATCACCAACCCCCCTCTATTGTTGTAATCCACGGTCACTTGGCATCTGCCTGTGTGACGGCAGTCTGGAACTTTGAGACATTCTTATCCCATCCACATCCTCCTCTGCTTCTGGGACAACCACCTCCTGCTCCAGGCTATTCAAAGTCTGCTCCAGCATGTAGATGACCGGAATAGTGATGCTGATGATGGCATTGTCAGCGCTAACCATTTTAGTAGCCATTTCAAAACTGTGCAGAAGGGTGCAGAGGTCCTTAATTTGTCCCCATTCTGTAAATGTGATATGCCCCACGTATATACTGCGTTGGTCCAAACTATACGACATGACATATTGCGTCAGGGTTCGTTGCTGCTATCACAGCCGCTGCAACATATGCAGAGTGGAATTCCACCGTGTTGGCACATCGCATATCAACCTATTAACTGGAATGGACAAAGACCTCTGTATTGATGCAAGTCGATGACATGAGGGGTGCGAACGGCGGAAGTGAGCACACAGCTTCCGTGCTTTCTGAAGCAGCTCATCTAGGCCGGGATAGTGGCAGAGAAATCGCTGTATCACCAGGTTGAGGACATGCAATGCACATGTGTGAGCTCACCTCGGCATACGGCTGACAACAGTTTTGCACCATTATCGCACACGGCCTTCCTTTGCTCCAGGTTCAGCGGAGACAGCCATTGCTCAAACTCAGCCTGGAGAGCTGTCCACAACTCTTCAGCTCTATAACTGCGATCTCCAGGGCATATTAATTTTAAGACTGCTTGATTGCAGTGAGCCCTGACTGCGCAATATGGAGGTGGTGTGGATTCGCTCTGCACTGTTGGAACGCGTGTCTCATTACGGCAGAGGTTGAGTGTGCAGGTTGAGGCCCTAGAGGAGGTGGAGGAGGCAGAAGCAGTGGAGGAAGTGGGAAATACAGACATTTGTTTTGCAAGCCTTGGGAATTCCAAGATTTGTGGAGCAGCCCCTTCCCCGCCTGCCCCCACAGCTGCCAGAGTCACCCAGTGCCCAGTCAGTGAGATGTAACACCCTTGGCCATGGTTACTCATCCAGGTGTCTGTGGTGAAATGTACCCTGGCAGACAAAGACTTAGTCATGGAACGGGTGATGTTGTCTGTGACATGCTGGTGTAGCGCAGGCACAGATTTCTTAGAGAAGTAATGGCGACTGGGCAACTGATACTGGCATACTGAGACTGCCATCAGCTTTCGGAAACTGTATCTACCAGGCGGAAAGGCAGCATTTCCATGGCCAACAGATTGGAGATGGTTGAGTTCAGCCTCTTAGCTTTGTCATGTGTAGGATGAAACAATCTTTTATGTGACTACAACTACGGGACCAAGGGCTGGCTGCAGTGTTGAGAGAGGGCGGAGCAAGGTGAACCGAACAAACTTGTGGACCATGAGTAAGGTGCAGGTGCAGATGTTACTGTGGATTGAGAAACATGTGCTGTGCTCGGTGAAACAAGCACAGCAGGCATGTCTGTTTCCGTTACAGCTGACGAACTCTCAGCCTGACTGGAGCCGGTAGAGAACCAGAGGTTCTGCGGTGGGAGACCTGCGTAACAATATTTGGCACGGCAATAGAGAAGGAGGAAGAAGCAGCAGATGCGGTTGATGGTGTAGTTGATGGTTGTTGAGGTCCGCTGGTCCATATTTCAGCGCAGTGAGATTGCCAGTGTAACACATGTTGATTGCGAATGTGAAGGTTCATGTAGTAGTCAAATTATTGCACTTTTTCCCTCTACTGAGTTTTTTATTGCAAAGTTTGCAGATGACGTGAGTTGGCTCATCCTTTGCGGTGACAAAAAAGGCGCAGGCTAGGCAACCCTTGCCACCCCTGCGAGCTGCAGACCCATGACTACTACCGGTCATAGCCACAGTTGTGGATAACGATGCAGTGCTCCTCATGCTTGCATCACTTCTTGTCTGCGCCTTAGGGCAAAACGTAACCTCCTTGTCTTCCTCCTCCACCTCCTCAGATGAGCTACTCGGCTGCGTGACTCTGGGTTCACACCAATTAGGATCTTCAACCTAGTCATCATCCAATTTGTTATCCGATTCCTCGCCCTCAGAGTGACCCTTCTCCTCTTCTTGCCATGACAGCACAGTACAGTCCACATGAGCCTCAGGTTTCTGAGTCTCATCAGGATCACCTACCTTCCCGGTGGTTACAGTCTGGTGACAAGGGTCAGGAACCTGCTCGAACTCTACTTCCCCTGCTGTATAACATTAGGAATTGATGAAAGTATTTTTTTTACTGTGGGTGAGGCCTGTATAACATAGGAGATATGCTACAAACAATTTCAAACTGAGATGTCCCCCTCTGTATAACGGTAGGAACAGAAGAAAGTATTATTTCTTTTTTACTGTTGAGGCCTGTATAACATACAGGATATTCTCCAAACTATTTCAAACTGAGATGTCCCCTGCTGCATAACTTTAGGAATCAAAGTATTTTTTTTAGTGTGGATGAGGCCTGCATAACATGGAATATATGCTCCAAGATATTTCAAACCATCATCTAGCCTGCTGTATTACGTTAGTCACAGCAAAAAATAGATTTTTTTTAAATTTACATAAGCTCTGCATACAGCTGAATTTCATCACCACTAAAGGACTAGGCAGCTTATAGCCGAGTGTATCACGTTTGCGTCAGAAAAAAATATTTTTTGTAGTCTGGCTAGCAACAGAAAAAAATCTATTTTTTTTTTACTCTTAAAACAGCTGAAGTTCAACGCCACTAAAGTAATAGGTGGCTTTTAGCAGGGTGTATCTGTCAAGCCAGGTGTGAGTGCAACACAGAGGGGAAAGGGAGCCCAGACACAAGGGAAAGGGGGAAGAGGTGACCTCCTAATCAGGACTAGCGGCACCCTGTCTCCCCCTAACGTCCCTACACAGCCCCCGCAGCTGTTGCCGATCACGTGCCTCGTCCTACTATCCCTGGCATAAGGCTATACCTGGGGGTGGACGGAGATGAGCACTAGTCAACCTCTGCTAGCACTCTAAAGACAAACTGGGAAGACAACACAGGGGAACAACAACTCAGCTTTAGAAGAATTCCAACAGGGCACATGGCCTCAAGACGCCATACAGGACGTGATGCTGCTTCAGCCAAGTTCCAAGTAGAAATGAGTATAACCGGCGACACTCAGCTAGACACACCAGACTAAAGGGGTTGCTGGGTCCTAAACACAGCCTCCTATCTAGGCAGCTGTCTGCATTGCCAAACGTGGAGATCTCCTGCAAACCACTGCAGGGTGACTGTCTGTCAACTCTGACACACCTGTGACAGTACCCCCCCCTCTGAGTGGCCTCCGGACACTCATGACCGGGATTCTCAGGAAAAGGGGTGTGAAAAGAGCGAGCGAACCAATCTGGGAGCCTTCACCTCTGATGCTGAAACCCATGTCCTCTCCTCCGGATAGCTTTTCCAGTGCACCAAGTATTGCAGAGAATGACGTTGGAGATGAGAATCTACTATCCTCGAAATCTCTAACTCCAAATTACCATCAACCATTACAGGGGGAGGTGGTAGAGGTGAGGGCTCAAGAGGTTCTACATACCTTTTGAGTAAGGGCCTGTGGAACACATTGTGAACCTTAAGGGCCCGAGGAAGTTCAAGACGAAATGCTGCTGGGTTAATGACGGCAGTAATTTTGTAGGGACCAATAAACCTAGGGCCCAGCTTCCAAGAAGGAACTTTCAATATTATATTCTTGGTAGACAACCAAACAAAGTCATTCACATTCAGGTCCGGACCTGGCAAGCATTTTCTGTCTGCCATAGGTTTATACCTGTCACCCATGGTCTTCAAATTACACAGAACACCCTGCCACACTGAGAGCGACAAAGCAAACCATTCCTCTTCAGGAACTCCTGAAGTTCCTTCCCCACTGAAAGTACCAAACTGTGGATGATAACCGTATGCACCAAAAAACTGTGACCTGCCTGTGGATTCTTGATGGCAAATTCTGCCAGCGGTAAGTAGGATGCCCAATCCTCCTCATTTTCGGAGACGAAACACCTGAGGTACAGTACAGACCAAAAGTTTGGACACACCTTCTCATTTAAAGATTTTTCTGTATTTTTATGACTTTGAAAATTGTACATTCACACTGAAGGCATCAAACTATGAATTAACACATGTGGAATTATATACTTAACAAAAAAGTGTGAAACAACTGAAAATATGTCTTATATTCTAGGTTCTTCAAAGTAGCCACCTTTTGCTTTGATGACTGCTTTGCACACTCTTAGCATTGGGAAGTGCAGGTAAGGAGACGAAGTGAACCATTTTACTGAACCTATCTACTACCAAAACCACCTGCCTGCAGAAACCGGTAGGTCAGTAATAAAATGCTGCTAGGGATAGGTAGCGGAAAAAGAGTACCAGATAGATGGGTATGCGAAATCTTAGAACGTAGCTGCTTGTAGTATTGCGCGCGTGTTCAATTACATCCCGATGCAACCCCGGCCACCAAAAATGACGAGAGAAGGTCCGCGGTTGCCTTACCACCTGGATGCCCAGCAAGCACAGAGTTATGATGTTCCTTGATTGTTATGATGTTCTTTGATTACTTTATGGCGCAGATCAGGTGGTACAAGTAACTTTCCTGAAGGGCAGGAGGCAGGGGCATCCCCCTGAGCCTCCAGCACCTAACCCTCCATTTCAGGAAAAAGAGCCGAAATAACTACCCCTTTCTGTAATATCGGAGCAGGGTTCTCATGGTCACCACCACTAGGGAAGCTCAAGGACAAAGCATCAGCCTTGACGTTTTTGACCCCTGGACGAAAAGTGACAACAAAATTGAACCTAGTAAAAAACAGGGACCATCTAGCATACCTAGGGTTGAGACGTTTAGCTGACTGAAGATATGACAGGTTCTTATGGTCAGTAATAACAGTAATAGGATGGACAGCCCCCTCCAACCAGTGTCGCCATTCCTCGAACGCCAATTTGATCGCCAAAAGTTCCCTATTACCCACGTCATAATTTCTCTCAGCTGAAGATAATTTTTTAGAAAAGAAGGCGCATGGATGCTATTTACCAGGGGACGAACCCTGAAACAGCACAGCCCCAACCCCGACATCCGAAGCATCGACCTCCACAATAAAGGGTTGAGAAACATCGGGTTGACTGAGAATAGGTGCAGTGGCAAAATGATTCTTTAAGGAAGAAAAAGCCTGGAGGGAAACTTCCGACCAGTTGGAAAAATCAGACCCCTTCTTAGTCATGACAGTAATGGGTTTCACTACCACCGAGTAATTTTGGATGAATTTCCTGTAAAAATTAGTAAAGCCCAGAAAATGTTGTAGGTCCTTCAGGTTCTCGGGACGTTCCCAGTCAAGGACTGCACGGATCTTCTTCGGATCCATCTGAAAACATGAAGATGACAACAAGTACCCCAAAAACTGCACCTCCTGAACAGAAAAAACACATTTTTCTAGTTTGGTATAAAGCTTGTTATCCCTTAACCACTTCGCGCCAGAGCCTGTTTTTGCCTTCGTGACCGGGCCAATTTTTTCAATTCTGACCACTGTCACTTTATGAAGTAATTACTCTGGAATGCTTCAACAGATTCCCCTGATTCTGAGATTTTTTTTGTGACATATTGTACTTCATGATAGTGGTAAAATTTCTTTGATATCACTTGCGTTTATTTGTGAAAAAATCAGAAATTTGGCAAAATGTTGAAAATTTTGCAATTTTCAAACTTTGAATTTTCATGTCCTTAAATCAGAGAGATATGTCACACAAAATAGTTAATAAATAACATTTCCCACATGTCTACTTTACATCAGCACAATTTTGGAACCAAATTTTTTTTTTTTTAGGGAGCTATAAGGGTTAAAATTTGACCAGCGATTTCTCATTTTTCCAACAAAATTTACAAAAACATTTTTTTAGGGACCACATCATATTTGAAGTCACTTTGAGGGGTCTTTATGAGAGAAAATACCCAAAAGTGACACCATTCTAAAAACTGCACCCCTCAAGGTGCTCAAAACCACATTCAAGAACTTTATTAACCTTTCAGGTGCTTCACAGGAATTTTTGGAATGTGGAAGAAAAAAATTAACATTTAACTTTTTCACAAAAATGTTAGTTTAGACCAAATTTTTTTTATTTTCTCAGGGGTAACAGGAAAAAATGGACCCCAAATTTTTTTGTGCAATTTCTCTTGAGCGCGCTGATATCCCATATGTGAGGGAAAACCATTGTTTGGGCGCACTGCAGGGTTCGGAAGGGAAGGAGCGCCATTAGACTTTTTGAATGTAAAATTTGTTTGAATAATTAGCAGACGCCATGTTGCGTTTGGAGAGCTCCTGATGTGCCTAAACAGTGGAAACCCCCCACAAGTGACACCATTTTGGAAACTAGACCCCTTAGGGAACTTATCTAGATGTGTGGTGAGCACCTTGAACCCCAAGGTGCTTCACTGAAGTTTATAATATTGAGCTGTAAAAATAAAATTTTCATTTTTCTCACAAAAATGTTTTTCATCCCCTAATTTTGCATTACCATAAGGGTAATAGGATAAATTGCACCATGAAATTTGTTGTGCAATTTCTCCTGAACACGCCGATACCCCATATGTGGGGAAAACCACTGTTTGGGCGCACGGCAGGGTTTGTAAGGGAAGGAGCGCCATTTGACTTTTTGAATGTAAAATTTGTTTGAATAATTAGCGGACGCCATGTCGCATTTGGAGAGCCCCTAATGTGCCTAAACAGTGGAAACCCCCCACAAGTGACACCATTTTGTAAACTAGACCCCTTAGGGAACTTATCTAGATGTGTGGTGAGCACATTGGGAGACATAATAAACAAATCAGTAGCAGGTGAAGAATTGGTTTTATTTATTTTTTATGCCGTTCCTCGTGCGGCATAAGTGATGAGATTACTTTATTCTTCAGGTCGGTGCGATTACAGAGATACCAGATTTATATCGGGTTTTTATGATTGACAGCTGTCACACACTAAAAGACGCTTTTTTTTGCAAAATCTAGTTTTTGCATCGCCATATTTTGAGAGCTATCATTTTTCCATATTTCGGCTGACAGAGTCATGTGAAGGCTTGTTTTTTGCGGGACGAGTTGACATTTTTATTGGTACCATTTTTGGGTACGTGACATTTTTTGATCGCTTTCTATTCCGTTTTTTGGGAGGTAAAATTAACAAAAACCAACAATTCAGGAATTGTTTTTTTTTATGCCATTCTGCGTGTGGTAAAAGTGATAAGGCAGCATTATTCTTCGGGTCAGTACGTTTACAGCGATACTACACTTACTGTATATTTTTTTATGTTTTTTTATCGCTTTTACACAATAAAACTATTTTATATAAAAAATATTTTTTTTGCATCGCTTTATTCTGAGCTATAAATTTTTTATTTTTCGGCTGATGGAGCTGTATGGCGGCTTTTTTTTTTGCGGAACAAGATGACGTTTTCAGCTGTACCATTTTTATTTCCATTTTGCTTTTTGATTGCATTTTTTTCCACTTTTTGTTTGGCGATATGAGGAAAAAGCATAGTATTTTGCTCCGTTTTTTATTTATTTTTATTACGGTGAGCACAGAAGGAGTTAATTAGTGTGACAGTTTTATAGCTCGGGTTGTTTCGGACGCGGCGATACCAAATATGTGTACTTTTTTTGTTTCTGCATAAATATACGGATTTATCGGTTTAATATTTTATTTATTTTTATTTATTTTGTGATTTTTTTTTAACAGTTTGAAAACATTTTTTTGACATTTTTTTACATTTTTACTTAGTCCCTGTATGGGACATTAATTTTTATTTTTCTGATTACTGATCTCATGTAATGTAATAGACATACACACTGTGTCTCCTGCTGGCCTCAGCTTGCAGGCTGAGCCTAGCAGGACACCATATATGGCAGATCTGGAGGCGGTCATGTGACCTCCAGCTGCCATAACAACGCCAGGTTCCTGGAAGATATCAGGGGTCGTCAGAGAGGTAAGGAGACGACCCCCTCTCCTCTTACTATCTTCTATATGCCGCGATCACTATAGATCGCGGCATATAGAAGACAGCAAAGGGTTAACATCACTGGGACCTGATCCAATCAGGTCCCGATGATGTTCCCTGTCAGAGCTATCGCTCTGCACTGCACCCGCAGCGCTTGCAGGACCCTGGGGGTCCTGAGCGCTGCGGGACCACCCACCGTTTTTTAAATGTCGGCGCTGCACAGAGCCCAGGCAGCGCCGACGTTTATCTACAGTGGGCGGTCAGGAAGCGGATAATATCTGGAGCACCTGCTTAACATGCCCCCAATGGGTCTCAAAATCAAGTGAATAAACCAAAATATCACCCAGATAGACCACCACAAACCTCCCCACCAAATGATGAAAAATATAATTTATGAAATGCTGGAATATCGCAGGTGCATTGGTCAAACCAAAAGGCATAACCAGACTCTCAAAATGACCTTCCGGGGTGTTGAACGCTGTCTTCCATTCGTCCCCCTCTGATTCTAACCAGATTGTAGGCTCCCCTTAAATCCAACTTGGAGAATACCTTAGCTCCCACAACCTGGCTCAACAAATCCGGAATCAGAGTTAGAGAGTATTGATCACGGAAGGTAATTTGATTTAATTCCTGGAAATCTAAACAGGGACGTAGACTGCCATCTTTTTTCTTCACAAAGAAGAACCCTGCTGCCACGGGCAAAGATGAGGGTCTGATATGTTCCTTCTCCAGACTTTCTGCAATGAAAACCTTCATGGCTTATCTCTCAGGGCCAAAAAGATTATATAGTCTGGACTTTGGTAGTTTAGCAGCTCTGGGGGTCAGGTTAATAGGACAGTCATAAGCACGATGAGGAGGCAAATCCTGACACCCCTTTTCAGAAAAAACGTCCTCAAAACCAGACAGAAAAGCAGGCAGTATCCCCGTAGAGACAGCAACAATAGAAACATTCAGACAGTTCTCATGCCAGTAATTTCCCCATTCAGTAATCTCCCCGGTTTGCCAATCCACCAACGGATTATGTTTAACAAGCCAGGGGATACCTAAAACAATCGGAGTAGGGCAATTTTCCAAAACATAGCAAGGGATGATTTCACAATGAATTGACCCCACCCTCAGTTTTACATTATGATCTCCGCAAATGCGTTCTGTGCAAGTGGCGCCGGAGTCAGTGGCAAAGATGGGAATAGGTTCAGCTAAAGCACAGCAAGCAAGACCATGAGTTTTCACAAACAGCATCAACCATGCTGACCCCGGATACACTGTCAACAAACACAGAATTTTTTTCAGTTTTGCTCTCTAGCACCTCCTCTGCTGTCAGGACAAAGCGGGAACTGCAGTTTGGCCACAAATGCACCCCTTGTTTATCCAACTCCAGACTACTGAGAGTTAAACGAGTCTCCTTTTGTTTAGAAATTGAAGTACAGGTCCCAACAAAGTGTCCCTTTTTCCCCCATAAAAACCATACGCCTCTTTTCTTGTGAATCTCTGGGGAGATGTATGATGTAGAGACACCCCCCTAACTGCATAGGTTCCTCCACCTCCCCCACTACTGGTTCACCGCCAGACTGCTCCCTTGGCAAAGGTACATAACCCCGACAAGAAGGCCCCGGAGAAGAAGGTTGCACCCGTCTATCCCGAAAGTGCCTATCCAGACGTATGGCCAAAGACATGGCAGCTTCCAAGGACTGAGGGGTATCATATACAGTCAAGGCATCTTTCAACCTTTCAGTAAGCCCCTCACAAAATTGACTTTTAAGGGCTGAGTCATTCCATTTGGAATCCGTTGCCCATCTACGGAATTCCAAACTGTACGTTTTCACTGACCGAATCCCCTGCTGAAGGCGACTTAGCTTAGACTCGGTCAGGGTCATCATAGATGAGGGTAAGAGCTCCAATAAATCCCTCCACAGACTCGAGACAAACTGAGTCCTGCGGTAACGAAAATGCCCATGACTGAGGTTCGCCCTGCAGTAGAGAGATCACAATAACAACCCGTTGCTCCTCATTACCGGAGGAGTAGGGCGAAGTTTGCAGTACAATTTGCATGCCTCCTTAAACATAAAAAACTTGTCCCTACCTCCTGAAAACCTGTTTGGGAGGACAACCTTGGGTTCAGGCTGGACAGGTCTACCAGCAGAAACCCCTACATTGGCGGCCTGTAACCGGTGATACTGCTGCTGAACCTCACAGCGGAGGTTATTCACCTCCAGAGACAGACATCGGAGCAGTCTGTCCATACTGATCCCATACTAAAGGGAGTAAGGAAAAAAAGGTGCACGCCCAAAGACACACAAAGGAAGAAAAAAAAAAAAACGTCAATCTTGTGTCATTTTTTTTTTCTTTTTTTTTTCCCAAAACATGTTCGGCCGGTTATAATGTCACGCCAGGTGTGAGTGCAACACAGAGTCACGCCAGGTGTGAGTGCAACACAGAGGGGAAGAGCCCAGACACTAGGGAAAGGGGGAAGAGGTGACCTCCTAATCTGGACTAGCGTCACCTTGTCTCAACCTATCGTCTCTATACAGCCTCCGCAGCGGTCGCCGATCGCTTGCCTCGCCCTACTATCCCTGGCGTAAGGCTATAGCTGGGGGTGGAAGGAGATGAGCACTAGTCAACCTCCGCTAGCACTCTAAAGAAAAAAGGGGAAGATAACACAGGGGAACAACAACTCAGCTTTAGAAGAACTCCAACAGGGCACACAGCCTCAAGACTCCATAGAGGACGTGATGCTGTTTCAGCCAAGTTCCAAGTAGAAATGATTATTACCAGCGACGCCCACCTAGACACACCAAGTGAATATATACCCAGACTAAAGGGAGGTAAGTCGCTGGGTCCTAAACACAGCCTCCTGTCTAGGCAGCTGTCTGCATTGCCAAACGTGGAGATCTCCTGCAAACCACTGCAGGGCGACTGTCTGTCAACTCTGACACACCCGTGACAGTATCACTAGTGATGAGCAAGCACTAAAATGCTTTGGTACTCGTTGTTCGAGTAGAGCAAATTGGAATACTTGAGTGCTTGGTCTGAGCAATGAGCGCAATGTAAGTCTATGGGAAACTCAAGCATGTTTTCTGGCGGCCCCCCCCAGAGGTAAGCAGAAGGCCTAAAAATTTCCGAAGTCGATGGGAACTGTGCTCAAATGACATGAGAACAGCATGTGGAAGACCCATGGAAGCATTTCTGACTCCCAGGTTACTGTTGTGAACAATGTTGTCGAAGTATAACGCCACTTTTACAGACTCACAATAAAATATACAAAAACAAAACCAAAATGGATTTTCCTGGGAAAAACGTTACGGAACATCCTTTCCAAGGGTGATGACTTGTACTATATATAAGGCAAAATAAAAAACCAAAAGCAAAAATGCTCCTCCACACCTTGGGCTATGTTCACACGTAGCATTTTGATGTGTTTTTGCAGTTTTGCACTGCTTTCAACGGTGAAAAATACATTCACCAGTAAATGTAATTAAAACATTTTACTACCTTATCTTCCCATGTGATGTGTGAGACATGATCAGACACATCCTGTTTCATTTATAAAGGAGGGACTCTGCAAGTCACAGCCTTTTGTATAGGGCCATCAGGCAGCCCTTGCTATTCTTAAAGGGCCAGCAGTCGGCCCTCACTATTGTTAGAGAGCGATCAGCCGGCTATGCTATGTTCCCATTATTAAAGAGTGGGTCTCCGATACTGTTATTGCATATGCAGCAACTGCAGGGGCTGTCAAAAATTTGGACGCACCCCAAAACCCCTTTGAACAGACAAAGAGGAGGGTCTCATTAAAAAAAATGTTCTCATTATAAAGGAGGGTCTCCTATAATCGTAATGCCCATGCAGATACAGCATGCCTAAATTTGTGAAATACTCCAATACCAATTTGAAGACACATAGAGGTGGGCCTAAGTAACGACATGTTCCCATTAGAAAGAAGTGGTTCTGCTATACAGTTATTCAATATGTAGTGAGTACAACGGCTGCCTAAATTTGGGAAATACCCCAATATCTATTTGAAGACACATAGAGGTGGGCCTCAGTAATGACATGTTCTCATTAGAAAGGAGCGAGTCTCCCATACTGTTCTTGTGTATGCAGTGAATGCAAGGGCTGTCAAAAATTTGGAGGCACTCCAATGCCCCTTGCAAGAGACACAGAGGGGGGGCTGCATGAAGTTTCAAGAGACTTACAAGGGGCAAGAGAGTAGATATGGTGATATGGTAGATATAGTGATGATATGGTGGTGGAAGATGAGGATGAGGAGAAGGACAAGAGCAAATGAACAAAATCAGGAAGCGTATACCCATGTCTGGGTGTGAAGAGGTGCATGGGAATAGATCTCCCAAAAAAAGATACTGGATTTGAGTTTGTTACGCTGCTATCATTCGGTGGTGTTGAGAAGTCTGGCCCAATCCAGTCCTTGTTCATTTTTATAAGAGACACCATTTTCATTTGACAAGCGGATGCGCCGACCAGTTATAATTCCCCCGGCGGCACTTAAAACCCGCTCAGACAAAACGCTAGTGGCAGGGCAGGCCAGGACCTCCAAGGCGTAGAGAGCCAATTAATGCCACATGTCCAGCTCGGATACTCAATAATTATAAGGCACAGAGAAATCACGGAGGACATTGGTACGGTTGGCAAGGTACTCCTTCAGCATCTTCTGAAACTTTTCCCTCCTTGTGAGACTACCCCACGCATCAGGGCTTGTGCAATGGTAGGGTTTGAGAAAACTGTCCCAGAACTTTGGCAATGTTCACCTACCTCTGCTGGATTGGATTTGTGTCTCTCTCACCTGTACTCCTTGGTTGTCCAACGAACTGTGACCTCTGCCGCCAGCGTTTTCAGAAGGGAATTTTTTTAATAGTTCCGCAACAAGGGAGTTCTGGTACTGTCCCATTTTAGCAGACCTGTCCGCCACGGGAATAATAGTTCTTCTTTTAGCATGGGTCTAGAAGTGTCACCAACCAGTAATGACTGTCATTCTAAATTTGGAGAATGCGAGGGTCATGGGAAAGGCAGCGTAACATAAACTCAGCCATGTGTGCCAGACTGCAAAGAGGCAAGACTGCCGTGTCTTCACCAAGAGGATGACTGACCACGCTCTCCTCCTCATCCTCATCCTCCTCCTCCCTCGCCTCAGGCCATCCACGCTGAACAGATGGTTTGATAGTGCAGATAGTACCGTCTATAGCGCAGGAAACTAGCTCCTGTTCTTCCTCCTCCTTTTCCTCATTGTCACCCAATCCACATTGGGATGAGATGAGGCTGGGCTGTATAGAATCACCCTTGCTCCATCTCATCATGCTCCGCCTGCAATGCCTCCTCTTTAATTGTGAGCAGCGAGAATTTCAGAAGACAGAGAAGCGGGATGGTGACGCTAATTATGGCTTCATCACCACTCACCATCTTGGTGGAGTACTCAAAGTTTTGTAGGATGTCACAGATGTCTGACATTCATGGCCACTCCTGAGGTCTTCTGTGTAAAGGCTGACCTGAATGCCGACAGCTGTGTTAATGCTGGTAGTCAATAACTGCCCTCTGCTGCTCACAAATCCTTCCCAACATATGAAACGTAGAGTTCCAACGCGTTGAGACATCGCACAACAGTTGGTGAGCTGGAAGCTGCAAATGCTGCTGAAGCACTGCAAGGGCGGCGGAAGCTGTAGCTGACTTTCTAAAATGGGCACAAACATGGCGTACTTTGACAAGCAGATCCGGCAGATCAGGGTAGGTTTTGAGAAACCGCTGAACCACGAGGTTAAGCACATGGGCCAGGCATGGTACGTGTGTGAGCTCACCTCGCTTCAGAGCCGCCACCAGGTTCCGGACATTGTTACACATGACTATGACTGGCTGTAGGTTCAGCGGTTTCAGCCGCAGATCAGTCTGCTCTTTTAGAGCTGTCAACAAATCTTCAGCCGTGAGCAGTTTGTCACCTAAGCATATTAGCTTCAGCACAGGCTATTGCCGCTTGACTGAGGCAGTGCTGCAGTGCTTCCAGCTTGTGAATGATGTGGTCAATTCGGTGATGGAGGCTGAAGAAGAGGAGGAGGTGCGAGAGCTTTAAAATGTGGGGGTAACCTTGATTGACCCAGGGCCTCGACATTGAGAGGATGTGTTCTGTCCCAAGGTCCGACTGGGTCCCGGCTTCCACTATATAAACCCACTGTTCCGTCAGCGAGATGTACTGTCCCTGCCCAAAAGCACTTGTCCACGTGTCCGTGGTTAGGTAGACCTTCCCAGTAACTGCGTTGTTGAGGGCACGTTTAATGTTCTGGGACACATGCTTGTGTAATGCGGGGACAGCACACTGGGAGAAATAGTGGCGGCTGGAGACTGAGTACCGAGGGCCGTCTCCATGAGCCTAAAAGGCAACATTTTGAGATCAAGCATTCGTGAAATGTGTGAGTTTAGTAGTGTGGTCTGTTGGGCGTTGGCTGCGTATTTCCAAAGACTGGGGTAGGGACAACTGAATGGGAAATAGACGTAGACATGTTTGCTGTTGGTGCTAGTTGAGAGTGTGCAACAACAGGTGCAGAGCGGGAGACATATTCACATGCACCATGGACAGGGGATACGTCTGACAGACACCAACAGTTTTAAATAGTGGCCCTGTAGTTTACTATACTTGGCAGCGGCTACGTATGAATAACTTCACTGACACACTGCTATAAACTCTAAACGGAAGATAATATATTCCACGTTCACTACAAATGGAAGGATTTTTTACCGCAGTTATATGCGATACGTCTGACGGACACCCATGGTTTTAAATAGCGGGCCTGTAGTTTACTATTCTTGGCAGCGACCACGTGTGAATAGCTTCACTGACACACTGATGCAAAACTCTAATTGGAGGACTATTTTCAACGTTCACTACAAATTTCTGGATTTTTATCGCTGTAATATGGGATCACGTCTGATGATTGAAAAGATCTGGTTGTATTCTACAGAGCTAACAAGCAAATGGAGTACTAAAATGGTGTACTCCTACATTGATTTTTAAGCAAATAATCAGGATTAAGATAAAAAAATTAGCCCTTGCTCCTGATATCTGGGGTTATGTCTCCGGATATCTGTAACAGCAGCAGCAGACAGAACGTGCAATTGACCCGCTTATTCTATATACACTGCCACAAACCCTGCCTGCCTAACTCGTGCTATCACCACTGAATATATGCAGCTGGATTAGTCCTCTGAAGGACTGTTAGTTCAGATGGATAATGGATATATACAGGTGCTTCCCACAAAATTAGAATATCATCAAAAAGTTAATTTATTTCAGTTCTTCAATCCAAAAAGTGAAACTCATATATTATATAGAGTCATTACAAACAGAGAATTATTTCAAATGTTTATTTCTGTTAATGTTGATGATTATGGCTTACAGCCAATGAAAACACAAAAGTCATTATCTCAGTAAATTAAAATGCTTTATAATACCAGCTTGAAAAATTACTGTATTTTAAAATCCGAAATGTTGTCCTACTGAATTGTATGTTCAGTAAATGCACTCAATACTTGGTCGGGGCTCCTTTTGCATCAATTACTGCATCAATGCGGCGTGGCATGGAGGCGATCAGCCTGTGGCCCTGCTGAGGTGTTATGGAAGCCCAGGTTGCTTTGATAGCAGCCTTCAGCTCATTTGCATCTTTGGGTCTGGTGTCTCTCATCTTCCTCTTGACAATACCCCATAGGATAAGGTCAGGCGAGTTTGCTGGCCAATCAAGCACAGTGATACTTTTGTTTTTAAACCAAGTATTGGTACTTTTGGCAGTCTGGATATAATGAAATTTCCATCTCCAAAAAGCTTGTCAGCAGCACGAAGCATGAAGTGCTCTAAAAATTTCCTGGTAGACAGCTGCGCTGACTTTGGTCTTGATAAAACACAGTGAACCTTCACCAGCAGATGACATGGCTCCCCAAACCATCACTGATTGTGGAAACTTCACACTAGACCTCAAGCATCTTGGATTGTGGCCTCTCCACTCTTCCTCCAGACTCTAGGACCTTGATTTCCAAATGAAATTCAAAATTTACTTTCATCTGAAAACAACACCTTGGACCACTGAGCAACAGTTCAGGTCTTCTTATCCTTGGCCCAGTTAAGATGCTTCTGACTTTATCTATTGGTCATGAGTGGCTTGACACAAGGAATGTGACACTTGTAGCCCATGTCCTGGATATGTCTGTGTGTGTTGGCTCTTGAAGCAATGACTCCAGCAGTAGTCCACTCCTTGTGAATCTCCCCCAAATGTTTCAATGTTTGTTTCTTACCATCCTTGTGGAGTGTGTCTATGACTGCTGCCTTCTGGACATCTGTCAAGTCAGCAGTCTTCCACATGATTGTGGAGCGTACTGAAACAGACTAAGGGACCTTTTTAAATGCATAGGAAGCCTTTGCAGGTGTTTTTTAGTTAATTATTCTAATTTACGGAGATAATGACATTTGTGTTTTCTTTGGCTGTAAGCCATAATCATCAACATTAATAGAAATAAACACTTGAAATAGATCACTCTGTTTGTAACGACTCAATATAATATGAGTTTCACTTTTTGTATTGAAGAACTGAAATAAATTAAGCTTTGATGATATTCTAATTTTGTGAGAAACATCTGTAGATATGTTGTGGATTACCTATACTAACTAATAAACAAGCAAATTTCTCCTTCACTCAGCAGCAACTCTCCCTACTCTACCTGTTTCTGAGTTAGACTGTGACGAGCATAGGGGCACCAGGTCTTATATATACCCGATGACGCTATTCGGCCAATCAATCACTGTAATGCCATAACCAACATGGCTATGACATTACAGTGCGTGACAGGCAATCCCTGCCGTTTCATTGGCTCTCTAAAGAGCGGCAATCATGCAGGGTGGGGACCCAAACTCCCACCCGAGCAACCCAGTAATACTAGCCGGGGGCTAAGCATGTCGAGTACAGTGATGCTCGGGTGAGTACCGAGCAGTGGCGAGCAGGTTCGCTCATCACTATGTATCATGTTTGCGACAGAAAAAAATGTCTTTTTGTAGTCTGGAAGGCAACAGAAAAAAAATATATTTTTTACTGTGCATACAGCTGAATTTCACCCACAAAAAATGACAAAGTGGGCTATTATAGCTTGCGCTGTCACATTAGCAAATAAAAAGAGTTTTGTGCTCTTCACTCAGGAGTTCTGAAGAGTCAGAAACCCCCAGTGCCCATTAGAAGAGGGGGGCATGACTTTGGGAGGGGTGGTCCTTAAATGCCTGCAGCTTTGTTTGTAGAGATATGTAGACTTTAAACGAGTGATTCTGCCTTAGGATGGAGGATCACAGTAATAGCTGTCTTATTGCAAAGAGGGTGGGGTTACATGGGGGAGGTAAGGTAACTCTTTCTCTTTGTATGATCTCTCTTTTTCTCTTCGGTCGAGGTGGAGGACACATCATTACTGATAATTAGTGATGAGCAAGCATGTTCGCTACTGCTCGGTGCTCATCCGAGCATCTCACTGCTCGACATGCTTGGCGCTTGCTGAGTATTTCCGTGGGTTGCTGGGCAGGAGCTCTGGTCTCCTCCCTGCATGTTTGGCACTCTTTAGAGTGCCAATGAACATGCAGGAATAGCCTGCCACTCACTGTAATGCCGTAGCCATGTTGGTTGTGGCATTACAGTGATTGGCTGGCCGCATAGCGTCATCAGGTCTATATCAGACCTGGCGCCACCATGCTCGTCAGAGTCACTCCGGAATCAGACAGTGTAGGGAGAGCTGCTGCTGAACTGGGGAGAGATTTGCTTGTTTCTAGTTAGTGTAGGTGTACCAAACTATATTACAGACACATATCCATCTCAACGAACAGTCCTTCCCAAGGACTAATCCATCTGCAGAGATATCAGGCAGGCAGTGTAAATAGGCAGGCAGGGTATATAGCAGACTGCAGTGCATAAAGCACAAGAGGCTCCATTCCAGTTCTGTCTGCTGCTGCTGTTATATTTCAAGAAATAGGCCCAGGTCTCAGGGGCCAGGAATAATTTTTTTTTGGATCTTAATACTCATTATTTGCTTAAAAAGCAATCCAGAGAACACGGTTTTTCTGAGGCATTTGCTTGTTGGCACTGCAAAATACAGCCAAAACCTTTCTATATTACAGCGCTAAAAATCCAGCTATTTAAAACTGTGCTTTCACCCTCACACGGATCACATACGTTTTCAGAAAATACTGCCATTTCTGGCCTCCATTAAAAATTTGTTTCAGTGTGTCAGTGAAGCAACTGACGCCAGATTGCTGTTCAAAATAATTACCTACAGGCCAGCTATTTAAAACTGTGGTTTGTCCGTCACACGGATCACATATAAGTGCGCTCCAAATTCAGTCATTTGTTGTGAGCGTGGAAGATATTGTCCTCCATTTAAAATGGGCAAGGCACGTGGCAAGGGACGGGGAACTGGACGTGATGGTGATGATGGTGCATGCAGAGGCCGAGGCCGTGGGCAAGCTGAAATTGTGCCACAACAAACACCCACATCTTCTCGATTGACATTCCTGTCCCAATTAATAGGGGACCGCAGAACACCACTATTGAACACAGAGCAGTGTCAAAAGGCTATTGGTTGGATAGCAGAAAATTCTTCCAGTCACTTAGCCACCACCACCACCACCTTGTCTTCCACACGGTCGCAGTAGTTGTGAGATTGGACCGCATATTCCTCACCCTGAACCTCCTTCCTCCCACCATGCCGAGTGCCCAGAGACAACTGATCCCACACTTGGACACTTCAAAGAGCTGTTCACTTTTCTATTTATAGATTCGGGCCTCTCGCCCGGTCCACTTGAAGCGGGGCAAGAGAAGATCGCATGTAGCAATGCCCAAATATTTGAGCAGCCACGGTCACACGAAGGCGACAGTGGGAAAGTGTCCCAACAGGTGGACGATGATGAGACACAATTACAAGAAAGTCAGTAGGAGGACCAGAGTGCGGAAGTGGAAGACGAGGTGGTGGATGATATAGTAACTGACCCAACCTGGCAGGGGAACATGCAGAGTGAGGACAGCAGCACACAGGGGAGGGGAGGCAGGGAACCCCAACAGGCAGGAAGAAGCAGTGTGGTGGCCGCAGAAAGAAGCCAGGCAACCGTTCCCCATAACACCAACACGAAAGAAGTTGTCAGTACAACTGTTAGTTCTTCACGAGTCTGGTTGTTTTTTAAAGACTCTGCCAATAACCCCAAAAAGGCCATTTGCACCACCTGCCAGGCCAGCATCAGCAGGAGTGGCAAAACAACCAGCCTGACCACCACCAGCATGATCAGGCACATGGCAGCAAAGCACCCGACTTTGTGGGCCGAACCCCAGGGTCCAGGAACAGTGTCTGCGGGTGGCACCATTGCTTCTTCTGCTGTTGTGCATGCAAGCCAATCCTCTGTCCATGGTGCATGCGAAGATGCCTTTTGCCCTGCACCTGTCGTTGCACACTCAAGTAGCAGCATCAGGAAGCACGTCCACGTCCTTGTCCCAGTGCAGCGTTCAGTTGACCATACCACAGTCCTTGGAATGCAAGCGCAAATACGCAGCCAACGCCCCACAGGCCACAGTACTAAATTCCCACATTTCACAACTGCTGGCGTTCGAAATGTTGCCTTTTAGGCTCATGGAGATGGAAGCATTCCACAACCTGATGGCGGCTGTCCCTCGGTACTCGGTCCTCAGCTGCCACTATTTCTTCTGGTGTGCTGTCCCCGCATTACACAAGCACATGTCCCAAAACATTAGCCGTGACCCTCAACATTGCAGTTACCGATAAAGTCCACCTAAACACGGACACGTGGACAAGTGCTTGTGGGCAGGGACGGTACATCTCGCTGACGGCACACTGGGTTAGCATAGTGGAAGCCGGGACCCAGTCGGACCTTGGGATGGAACACATCCTCCCGACGCCGAGGATTGCGGGCCCTAGGTCAATCAGGGTTGCCCCCACAGTCTACAGCTCCTGCACCTCATCCTCCTCAGCCTCCTCTTCCTCTTCAGCCTCAATCTCTGAAATGACCACATCAGTCACAAGCTGGTAGCACTGCAGCACTGCCTCGGGCAAGCGGCAACAGCCTGTGCTGAAACTATTATGCTTAGGTGACAAACCGCACAATGCTGAAGAGTTGTGGACAGCTCTGAAAGAGCAGGCAGATCCATGGCTCACACCGCTGAACCTACAGCCAGGCATAGTCATGTGTGACAATGGCCGGAACCTGGTGGTGGCTCTGAGGCGAGGCAAGCTCACACACATACAATGATGGCCCATGTGCTTAACCTCATGGTTCAGCAGTTTCTCAAATCCTACCCGGAGCTGCCGGATCTGCTTGTTAAAGTACACTGCCTGTGTGCCCATTTTAGAAAGTCACCTACAGCTTCCGCTGCCTTTGCCATGTTTCAGCAGTGTTTGCAACTTCTGGCTCACAGACTGGTGTGTGATGTCCCTACGCGTTGGAACTCTACACTGCAGATGTTGGGAAGAATTTGTGAGCAGAAGAGGGCAGTTGTTAAGTACCAGCATCAACAAGGCCGTCGTTATTCAGTTCAGACTCCACACATAAGACCTCAGGAGTGGACATGGATTTCAGACATATGTACCATCCTCCAAAACTTTGAGGACTCCACCAAGACGGTGAGTGGCGATGATGCCATAATTAGCATCACCATCCCGCTTCTCTGTCTTCTGAAATGCTCTCTGCTCACAATCAAAGAGGATGCAGTGCAGGCGGAGCACGATGAGATGGAGCAAGTAACCATACAGGGTGATTACACACAGCCCAACTTGATCTCATCCCAACGTGGATTGGGTGACAATGAGGAAGAGGAGGAGGAGGAAGGACAGGAGCTAGTTTCATGCGCTATAGATGGTACTACCTGCACAACTGTCATACCGTCTGTTCAGCGTGGATGGCCAGAGGACAGAGAGGAGGAGGAAGAGGAGAGCATGGTCAGTCATCCTCTTGGTGAGGACACGCAAGTCTTGCCTGTTAGTAGTCTGGCACACGTGGCCGAGTTTATGTTATGCTGCCTTTCCCATGACCCTCACATTCACAAAATTTTGGGTGACAGTCATTACTGGTTGGTGACACTTCTAGACCCACGCTACAAGGAGAACTTTATATCTCTTATTCCTGAGGCGGACAGGTCTTCAAAAATGGGGCTGTACCAGAAGGCCCTTGTTGCGGAACTAAAAAAAAAAATTCCCGTCTGAAAACGCTGGCGGCAGAGGTCACAGTTTGTTTGACAACCAAGGAGTACAGGCGAGAGAGACACAAATGCAATCCAGCAGAGGCAGGGGAACATTGTCAAAGTTCTGGGACAGCTTTCTCAGACCCTCCCATCGCACAGGCCCTGAGGTGCGGGGTACTCTCACAAGGAGTGCAAAGTTTGGGAAAATGCTGAGAGAGTACCTTGCCAACCGTACCAACATCCTCTGTGATTCCTCTGTGCCTTATAATTATTGGGTATCCAAGCTGGATACGTGGAATGAACTGGCTCTCTACGCTTTGGAGATCCTGGGCTGCCCTGCTGCTAGCGTTTTATCAGAGCGGGTTTTTAGTGCCGCTAGTGGAATTATAACTGATAAGCGTATCCGCCTGCCAACTGAAAATGCTGACAGGCTGACTCTTATAAAAATGAACAAGGGCTGCATTGGGCCAGACTTCTCAACACCACCGAATGATAGCAGCGTAACATAAACTCCAATCCAGTGTCTTTTTTTGGGAGGTGTATTCCCATGCATCTCTTCAGACCCACACATGGATATACGCTTCCTGATTTTGGCTATTTGCTCTTGTCCTCCTCCTTCTCCTCATCCTCATCCTCCACCACCATATTACCAGGGTGACCGTGGTCCGTGATGCAACACTCACATAATTTTTTTAAAGGGTGTTTATGATGCCCATAAAAAAAAAAAAAGTTTATACAGTATGTTCATGTATACCCCCCAGGACTAAATGTTTGTCAGCCCATACACTTAGTGCATGGGCATTACAAGTATAGGAGACCCGCTCCGGAACATTTTTTTATGAGGCCCTCCTCCAAGTCTCTTCCAAGGGGCATTGGAGTGCCTCCCAATTTTTGGCAGCCCTTGCATTCACTGCATAGGCCAACACTATGGGAGACCCTCTCCTTTCTAATGAGAATTTGTCATTACTGTAGCCCTGCTCTATGTGTCTTTAAATTCTTAGTGGGATTTTTCCTAAATTTGGTCAGCCGTTGGACTCACTGCATACCCTATAACTGTATAGCAGACTCTCTCCTTTCTAATGGGAACATGTTGTACTTGTTACTGTGGCCCTGCTCTATGTGTCTTTAAATTCTTAGTGGTGTTTTTCCCAAATTTTGGCAGCCCTTGCAGTCACAGCATGGGCATTACCACTATAGGAGACCCACTCCTTTTATAATGAGAACATTTTTTTACTGAGACCCTCCTCTATGTCTCTTCAAAGGGGTATTGGGTTGCGTCCAAATTTTTGGCAGCCCTTGCAGTCCCTGCATACGCAACAACAGTATAGGAGACCCACTTGTTAATAATGGGAACAACAAAGCATAGCTGGCTCATGGCTCTCTAACAATAGTGAGGGCCGACTGCTGGCCTTTTAAGAATAGTAAGGGCCGTCTGATGGCCCTATAAAAATAGGCTTTATGACTTTCAGAGTCCCTCCATTATAAATGAAACAGGATGTGTCTGATGATGTGCCACACACCACATTGCCAGATAAGGTTGTAAAATGTTAAAATGGCATTTCACGGTGAATGCATTTATCTTAGAAACTAACATAAAAAAACCCAAAACAATAGGATCTTTCTTTAGTATAAAAAACAGCATCACCAATTTAACCTCAATGTAATCACATTGTTCAGCTCCTGCACCTCCTCCTCCTTCTCCGAAATGACCACGTCAGTCACAAGCTGACAGCAATGCAACACTGCCTTGGCCAAGCGGCAACAGGCTGTGCTGAAGATAACATGCTTAATGCTTAGTTGACAAACCATCCAGAGCTGCAGAGTTGTTGAAAGCTCTAACACTGCAGCCTGATCTGTGGCTCTCACTGATGAACATACAGCCAGGCATGGTCGTGTGTGACAATTGGCGGAACCTGGTGATGGAGAAATGACAGCCAGAGTAGATACGGTTTACCTCTATGCCAGCCTTTTCACCGAGCTAAAGAATATGGCTGTGGTTAAATAAAACTCCCACTGAGAAGCCAGTCCTGGCTAAGAAAAGTGTGGTGGAAGGTTCCCGGACACTCTATGGCTGCTTTTTTAATGTGTATCGGACGTGCTTATGCATGTTATTTCTCAAACCGCATTGCAGATCAGGCCATTGCCCAATTCTGTAGTCATGAAATTAAATGCGCAAAGAAATATGTGTGTGTGTCAAAGCACCACCGACAATTGCAAGTTGATACTGGACGGGCTGCCATTGCTTCTGCAACAAGCTGCATTAGAGGACTTCTTGGGAGAAATGACACCCAGGGTAGATGTGGTTTCCCTCTATGCCAGTCCTTTCACCGAGCTAAATACAACTCAGCAAAAAAAGCTGTGGACTGGCTCTGTACCGTCCCTGGCCACAATCACCTGTCCACGTGTTTGTGGTTAGGCGGTCCTTCCCATTAAGTGCACTGTAATGTTGTGGGACCCGTGCTTATGGATGGCGGAGACGATACCGGGAAAAATAATGGCGGCTGGGGACCGAGTATGGATACCCGGTCACCGCCGCCATAAGATTGTGGACAGCTTCTGCCTCCACGAGCCTAAAAGGCCACATTTCAAGTGCAAGCGGCTGCCCAGAAATCTGGCAGTATAATATTGCAGCCTGTGGGTGGTTGGCTGGCTGCATACTTGCTCTTGCATTCCAAGTAAGAGAAAACTAAGCAGAAAGTGGTCTCTATCATCATCATGGCCTCACTATGAACTCTCCTGAAGGAGAAGCCAGGGCCCACTGGAGGAGTCTCTAGTTTTATGGTGGGTCCGTCCATCCCTGCCGAGAAGCAGCCCTGGCTAAGAAACATGTGGGGGAAGGTTCCGGGACACACTATGGCTGCTTTTTTAATGTGAATCGGACGTGCTTATGCATGTTATTTCTCAAACCGCATTGCAGATCAGGCCATTGCGCAATTCATGAAAACAATACTAAAAGGCGAAGACAATACTGGGAGAAATAGTGGTGGCTGGGGACCGAGTATGGACACCTGGTTGCTGCCGCCATAAGATTGTGGACAGCTTCCGCCTCCATGAGCCTAAAAGGCTGTCAAGCAGCTGTCAAAAATTTGGCAGTATAATATTGCAGCCTGTGGGTGGTTGGCTGGCTGCATACTTGCGCTTGCATTCCAAGGAATGGGGTAGGGACAACTGAACGCTGCACTGGGCAAGGACTTGGACGGTGATTGTTGCAAGTCTGCAATGACAGGTGCATGGCGGGAGGCAATTCGCATTCACCAAGGATCACTTATGATGGGCACACTTTTAGGCAGTGACCTGGGAGTCAGAAATGCTTCCAGGGGTCTTCCCCATGCTGTTATCATGTCATTTGATCACTGTTCCCATCGATTTGGGCAATTTTTAGGCCCTCTGCAGACCGCCGGGGGGAGCCGCCTGAACAATGCTCGAGTTTCCCATAGACTTACATTGGGTTCGTTGCTCGGGTTGAGCATCCAAGTATTCCAATTTGCTCGACCCGAGCAACAAGTGCCCGAGAATTTCAGTGCTCGCTCATCACTACTGATGATATGACCACATTCTCATCATGTACTAGTGTAGTATTAGCTCCTACATCACATATGGTATGAAGATTACCTCAGAAATTCATGTACTAATGTAGTGTCAGCTCCTACATCACATATGGAATCAATATTACCTCAGAAATTCATGTAGCCACCATGTTACCTCATGTTCCTGATCCCCTCACACACTGCATATGTAGCTCCTATGTGACCACCCTGAAGAAGAGGGCTTAGACCGTTGAAACGCGTTGTGGCAGTGGTATTGGAGGAAGAATAAAAGTCGGTTGCCATCTATTAAATTTTCCAGTATTCCTTTGGCGCTCCCTGAGACCGCTGCACCATTGTTTACTTGTTAAATATCTCCATACGGAGCCAAAGCGGCAGGAGCAGCTGGGCATATTTGGATGTGTGAGGACCTGCGGTTATCCAGCCACCGGGTTAAACTACTGAGGACCTGCGGTGACGTGGTATCTGATCCAGCAGGATCGTGTGACCACTTGAGGAGCACGGAGTTGCGAGGCAAACACCGACAGGACGGTACTACAAATAGAGGTGACCCGGAGCCTCATTAATCACACGCTTAATCTTGGTTGTGTAGACGTACACAACCATCACAAGTGAGTGTACTGGCACTTTTTAAATTATTTAAATAGCCCTGTGAGTCTACACATGCACCCTTTCTTTTCTTTTCACCCTGAAGATATGGCTGATATAGCACACATTGCTCATCACGGATTATATAATGCACTGATTATACACTGCTACCATCTAGGAGAACCGAGCGATAGCCATCATTGTGTAATAGTAGAGGACGTCATGGACACATTCACTGTCCGCCATTACTATGCTCTCCATAGTGAAGCTGGGCAGTCACATTTACTAGAGACTTGTGAGAGAGGAACAGCTGGGGCCAGGGGATGGTATATGTAAGACTATATGTAAGAGGAGAGACTGCATTCCTGTCAATACAATGTATATTGACCCTGCTGTGTGCTGTTTAACCCCTCCCTCCCCTTCCCATGTATGGAGTCTGATCACTGGTATATAAGGCTTGTGTATAGATCCTGTGAATGAAAGTTATCATTGCTCATTATACAGTTGTGCTCAAAAGTTTACATACCCCGGCAGAATTTTTCCTTTCTTGGCCTTGTTTCAGAGACTATGAATGATAACAAAAAACTTTTTCTCCCCTCATGGTTATTGGTTGGGTGAAGCCATTTATTGTCAAACTAGTGTGTTTTCTCTTTTTAAAATTTAATGACAACCAAAACCATCCAAATGACACTGATCAAAAGTTCACATACCCTGGTGATTTTGGCCTGATAACATGCACAGAATTTGACACAAATGGGTTTAAATGGCTACTAAAGGTAACATCCTCACTTGTGACCTGTTTGCTTGTAATCGGTGTGTGTGCATAAAAGCTGAGTGAGTTTCTGGGGTCCAGACAAACTCTTGCATCTTTCATCCAGCCACTGATGTTTCTGGATTGTGGGTTATGGGGAAAGCAAAAGAATTATCAACGGATCTACTGGAAAAGGTAGTTGAACTGTATAACACAGGAAAGGGATACAAAAAAATATCCAAGGAATTGATAATGCCAGTCAGCAGCGTTCAAACTGTGATTAACAAATGGAAAATCAAGGGCTCTGTAAAAAACAAACCACAGTCAGGTAGACCAACAAAAATTTTGGCCACAACTGCTAGGAAAATTGTTTGGGATGCAAAGAAAAACCCCAAATAGCATCAGCTGAAATTCAGGACTCCCTGAAAACTAGTGGTGTGGCTGTTTTAAGATGCACAATAAGGAGGCACTTGAAGAAAAATGGGCTGCATGGTCGAGTCGCCAGAAGAAAGCCATTACTGCTCAAATGCCACAAAGTATCTTGCCTATAATACACCAAACAGCACAGAGAAAAGCCTCAAAACTTCTGGAACAAGGTAATTTGCAGTGATGAGACCAAAATTAAACTTTTTGGCCACAACCATAAACGTTACATTTGGAGAGAGGTCAACATGGCCTATGATGAAAGGAACACCATTCCTACAGTAAAGCACGGAGGTGGATCGCTGATGTTTTGGGGATGTGTGAGCTACAAAGGCACTGGAAACTTGGTGAAAGTTGAAGGAAAGATGAATGCAGCATGTTATCAGCAAATACTGGAGGCAAATTTGCACTCATTAGGCCGGAAGCTGTGCATGGGACTTACTTGGACGTTCCAACATGACAAAGATCCAAAGCACAAGGCCAATTTGACCTGTCATTGGCTACAGCAGAACAAAGTGAAAGTTCTGGACTGGCCATCTCAGTCTTATGATCTCAATATCATTGAGCCACTCTGGGGAGAACTCAAGCGTGCAGTTCATGCTAGACATCCCAGGAATTTACAGGAACTGGAGGCTTTTTGCCAAGAAGAATGGGCAGCTTTACCATCTGAGAAATTAAAGAACCTCATTCACAACTACCACAAAATACCTCAAGCTGTCATTGATGTTAGAGGGGGCAATACACGGTATTAAGAACTGGGGTATGTTAACTATTGATCAGGGTCATTTGAATGTTTTTGGTTGTGATTAAGATTTAAAAATAGAAAGCACAGTAGTTTGACAATAAATGGCTTCACCCAACCAATAACCATGAGTAGAGAAAAAGTTTTTTGTTATCATTTATATTTTCTGAAACAAGGCCAAGAAAGGAAAAATTCTGCCAGGTTATGTAAACTTTTGAGCACAACTGTATATGTTTAATCTGTTATATACTGACCATTCTGTGTGTACAGATCCTGTGTATGAAAGTTATCACTGCTCATTATATATGTTTAATCTGTATTCAGGCCCCCGGTGCAATTTACTTATGTATACAGATCTAGTATATCCAGAGTATTGGCCTTAATATACTGTATATGTATTATTATTCCCACTATATGTGGCGCCCCTGAGGGTTCGACCGCCACAGGGATGCTGCACCTCTTTAATGGGGTGTAGTGTTCCTCCTCTGAGGTAAGAACAGTGCGATGGTCAGGACCCTTCCTTCACATCAACCACCACACTTCTCCCACCAGAGGGGGCTAATAGGCACTAGGTGCTGCTCCTACTGGAAGCTGGGAGACTGGGGAACCAAGAGATAGGGGAACCAACTAGTGGGTGAGGGTGGAGGACTCACATTTTAGTGACACTTTAAATTTCATATTTAATACACAGCCATTTTGGCTCTTGGTTCTTTGATTGTGATCTCCCTCCCTGAACGTGGATCCTGTGTGGACCTGCAGCGGATGGAGACACGGCCCTCGTACCCTGGCCTAGGGTCGAGGGGCAGGTTCGAGTTAACATATGTCTCAACCCGGTCAAGGACCATGACCAAGAAGGCTCGGAGCTTAGGAGTGTATGCAGACGGAGCAGTATACGCCACCTGTCCTCGCTAATCTGATCTAGTCAGAGGGATTCCGGCTGCAAAAGGGGTACCGGCCCCCGACACCTGACTTTGCTACTCCACGTCCTGGTTAGGGAAGCCCGGCAGGCCCTGAGGATCCCACCGGGTAACGGACGGAGCGGAGCTGCCACCCGTACCCTTTTTCTGAGTGAAGTTCAGAGGGAGACCCGGCCTATCTATACACACACAGACAGGAGAGGACTCAGTCTGAAGTCTAGGAACACTCTCATGCGGGGTCCTGATTAAACACTTGAATTACTCGGAGGTTGTCGGACCCCCGTCCCTGGTGGCCGCAGAACTCCGTAGAGGAGCAGGGAGAAGCCTTGCAGCTGTACTCTCCAATGTGAGTAAAAACCCTGGAAGTCAACCCCTATGGCCTCCGGACTCTTTATTTCTGCACTGCACCGCACCACGCAGCACCAGACCTCCTACACTACAACTCCCTCCATCCTCGTCTCTGCCCTGAGGCCCTGCTCCGCCTGTGGGGAGTAGTACCATCTTCTGCTGCCACTACATCCCGCCTCAGAGGACTGAACGCAGCGCTGGTGGAGAATCACCAGACACCACAGGTGGCGTAGTCGAGATACCGCTCAACCCTGAAAGCCCATTACATCTTTTTAATGTGACCACCCTGGGCACGGAATGGGTCTAGGCCATGACTGCATCCCCTTAACACCAGCAAGAGGCCCGGCTCCGAGTAACCCCACTTCCCAGGGTGAGGGCTGCGAGCGTCACATATATATGTATGATGTAGCAACATGCTCCATTCCTGTCCCATATACACTCTTTACTATGTGGGGGTAATCGGAATACATCCTCCATCCCTGTGCTGTATACTTATGTGTACACAGCCAGTATATCAAGGGTATTGTCACTACTATATACTGTATGTATAATATGGGTACAGGCTCCATCCCTGTGCGGTATAGTTATGTATACAGAGCCAGTATATCGAGGGTGCTCTCACTATATACTGTATGTGTAATATGGGTACAGGCTTGATCCTTTGTGTGGTATACTTATGTATACAGAGCAAGCATATCAAGCGTGTTCTCACAGGTTCAGGCTCAATACTTGTGCAGTATACGTATCATGTATACATAACCAGTATATCAAGAGTATTATCACTATATATTATATGTGTAATATATGCTATGTGTGTAATATGGGTACAGGCTCCATTCCTGGGCGGTATACGTATCATGTTTACAGATCCTGTGAGTCCAGTTTGTCACTCCTCACTATATATGTGGCATGTTTTATCTATACAGATCTGGTGGTACAGGTTATTCTCCTTTTATATACAATCTGTTTCTGTATATTGCCCCAGCACAGGTTTGCAGGAGCGGTGTATGCCCACAAAGGGCTTATTTTACATTATCTATGGTTGTAGAGAGCATAAGACTGAGTGGATTACCTGGAGCCTTGTCATATCTGTTTTCTCATATAGAAAATAATTAAATATTTTGGGAATAATTCCGAACATGGTGGACCAGTGAGTGAGTGAGTGGACACTAATAACTCAGCATATGGCGCTGATTGCAGGAGAATTTTCCCACGCTGTCAGTGACGTGCAGGAGGTGAGCTGAGTTCATTGGACATGAGCTCACCTCATGCACATCACTGACAGCGTGGGAGAATTCTCCTGCACTCAGCACTTCAGCGTGAGAATTTTCCCACGCTGTCAGTGACGTGCATGAGGTGAGCCGAGTTCATTGGACATGACCTCGGCTCATCTGGATGCCGTCACAGCGAGACAGTGAGGAGCGCAAGCATGCCTGCGCTTCTCAGTATCTGCGGGATGACAGACTGGATGGCAGCGTTCTGCTGCGGTCCAGCCAGTCATCTCGATGTAGCAGAGCTGAAGCTGTCGTGGGAACCATGGAAAGGTAAGGATGAGGTTGGTTTATTATTTTTCTTTTATTGCAGGAGATCGTTGGCTTCAGCTGGAATGGGTGTGATGGTAAGTATGGTTTAATTTAGAACAATAAAGAATTGTGTCTTTATTTCAATTAAAGGACTTTATTCTGGGTGTTGTGTTTTTTTTAAATACTTTACTAGAAATTCATGGCGGTCATGTCTAATACTGGCGTGACCCCATGAATTTTGGGCTTGGGGCCAGCTGATAATACCAAGCTGGCCCTAACCCCTTTATTACCCAGTGAGCCACCGCACCAGGGCCCTGGATGAGTTGGGTACAGCGCCAGAAGATGGCGCTTCTTTGAACGCGCCATTTTCCGGGGTGGCTGCGGACTGCAATTTGTAGCGGGGGGGGCCCAGAAAGCTTGGGCCTCCCTGCGCTGCAGATTCCAGCCCCCAGCTGCCTAGTTGTACCTGGCTGGACACAAAAATAGGGCGAAGCCCCACGTACTTTTTTTTTAATTATTTCATGAAATTCATGAAATAATTAAGAAAAAAAGGCCTTCCCTATATTGTTGTGTCCGGCCAGGTACAAATAGGCAGCTGGTGGTTGGGGGCAGCCCGTTCCTGCCTGCTGTACCTGGCTGGACACAAATATAGTGCGAAGCCCCACTTCAATTTTTTTTAATTATTTCATGAAATTCATGAAATAATTAAGAAAAAAAGGGCTTCCCTATATTGTTGTGTCCGGCCAGGTACAAATAGGCAGCTGGTGGATGGGGACAGCCCGTTCCTGCCTGCTGTACCTGGCTGGACACAAATATAGTGCGAAGCCCCACTTCAATTTTTTTAAATTATTTCAGGAAATTCATGAAATAATTTAATAAAAATTGACGTGGGGCTTCGCACTATATTTGTGTCCAGCCAGGTACAGCAGGCAGGAACGGGCTGCCCCCAACCACCAGCTGCCTATTTGTACCTGGCCGGACACAACAATATAGGGAAGCCCTTTTTTTCTTAATTATTTCATGAAATAATTTAAAGAAAATTGACGTGGGGCTTCGCCCTGTTTTTGTGTCCAGCCAGGTACAACTAGGCAGCTGGGGGCTGGAATCCGCAGCGCAGGGAGGCCCAAGCTTTCTGGGCCACCCCCGCTGCAAATTGCAGTCCGCAGCCACCCCGGAAAATGGCGCGTTCATAGAAGCGCCATCTTCTGGCGCTGTACCCAACTCATCCAGGGCAGTGATGCGGTGGCTCACTGGGTAATAAAGGGGTTAGGGCCAGCTTGGCATTATCAGCTGGCCCTAAGCCCGAAATTCATGGGGTCACGCCAATATTAGACATGACCACCATGAATTTCTAGTAAAGTATTTAAAAAAAACACAACACCCAGAAAAAAGTCCTTTAATTGAAATAAACACACAATTCTTTATTGTTCTAAATTAAACCATACTTACCATCACGCCCATTCCAGCTGAAGCCAACGATCTCCTGAAATAAAAGAAAAATAATAAAGCAACATCATCCTTACCTTTCCATGGTTCCCATGACAGCTTCAGCTCTGCTACATCGAGATGACAGGCTGGACCGCAGCAGAACGCTGCCATCCAGCCTGTCATCCCGCAGACACTGAGAAGCGCAGGCTTGCTTGCGCTCCACAGTGTCTCTCTGTGAGGGCATCCAGATGAGCCGAGTTAATGTCCAATGAACTCGGCTCACCTCATGCACGTCACTGACAGCGTGGGAAAATTCTCCTGCACTCAGCGCTTCAGCGTGGGAGAATTCTCACACTGAAGTGCTGAGTGCAGGAGAATTCTCCCACGCTGTCAGTGACGTGCAGGAGGTGAGCTGAGTTCATTGGACATGAGCTCACCTTATGCACGTCACTGACAGCGTGGGAGAATTCTCCTGCACTCACCGCTTCAGCGTGAGAATTTTCCCACGCTGTCAGTGACGTGCATGAGGTGAGCCGAGTTCATTGGACATGAACTCGGCTCATCTGGATGTCGTCACAGAGAGACGCTGAGCAGCGCAAGCAAGCCTGCGCTTCTCAGTGTCTGCGGGATGAGAGGCTGGATGGCAGCGTTCTGCTGCGGTCCAGCCTGTCATCTCGATGTAGCAGAGCTGAAGCTGTCGTGGGAACCATGGAAAGGTAAGGATGAGGTTGCTTTATTATTTTTCTTTTATTGCAGGAGATCGTTGGCTTCAGCTGGAATGGGCGTGACGGTAAGTATGGTTTAATTTAGAACAATAAAGGATTGCGTCTTTATTTCAATTAAAGGACTTTATTCTGGGTGTTTGTGTTTTTTTTAACTTTGACTATGGGGTTAGTAATGGGGGTGTCTTATAGACGCCTCTCCATTACTAACCTGGGCTTGATGTCAGCTGGCATTATAAGCTGACATCAACCCCAACCCTATTACCCCCTGCCACCGCACCAGGGCAGCGTGGAAGAGCGAGGCTAAGTGCCAGAATTGGCGCATCCTATGAATGCGCCATTTCTGGGGCGGCTGACGGCTGGTGTTTCTAGCCTGGGAGGGGGCCAATATTCATGGCTCCCTTCCTGGGCTATTAATATCAGCCCCCAGCTGTCTGCCTAGCCTTTGCTAGCTATTAAATTAGGGGGGACCCCACGTCATTTTTTTGGGGGGGTCCCCCATTTTAATAGCTAGTAAAGGCTATGTATTCAGCTGGGGGCTGATATTAGTAGCCTGGGAAGCTCCGTGGGTATTACCCCCTTCCCAGGCTTCAAACATCTGCCCCAGCCATCTGCTTAACCTCCGCTAGAGCCTAAAATTAAGGGGAACCCCACGCCAATTTTTTTAATAATAAATCCTTTGTTTTAATACTAAATGACAAGTACAGTAACCAACACTATCACTGTACTTCATATATATGTGACTGACATGTTTCTATCTATCTAATCTATGTGTGATTCTCTATTCTTTCTATTCTAAATTGTCGGGTACCGCTGCTGAATTGCCGGCCGGCTTTTTTAAAGAGACGGTGCATGAAAACACTATTATTTTTTTTGATAATTCCTTTACGCTAAATGACAAGTACAGTAAGCAGCACTTTCACTGTACTTCGTATATATGTGGCTGACATGTTTATATCTATCTAATCTATGTGTGAAGCTCTATTCTTTCGGTTCTAAATTGTCGGGTACCGGTGTATGCCGCTGCTGAATTGCCGGCTTTTCATGTTTCACTGTGAGCACTGTTCCCATCGATTTGGGCAATCACTGTAATGCCACAACCACCATGGCTGTGGCATTACAGTGAGTGGCAGACAATCCCTGCATGATTGGTGCTCTAAATAGCGCCAGACATGCAGGACACGCTTTTGGTGCACGAACAGTTATCGAACATAACCTCGAACAGCCGAATTTTTTGCAAATCGTTCGGGTTCGTCGAACAACTCGAACACCGCCCAAAACAGCTCGAATTTGAGATTGGCGAACAGTTCTAGTCGAACACCGCTCATCTCTATTCACAACCTCATGGCGGCTGCCTCGTGTCCATACTCGGTCCCCAGCCGCCACTATTTCTCCCGGTGTCGTCTCCACCTTCCACAAGCACGGGTTCCACAATATTACCCGTGCCCTCCCCAGTGCACTTACTGGGAAGGACCACCTAACCACAAACACGTGGACAGGTGAATGTGGCCAGGGATGGAATGGAGCCAGTCCACAGCTTTTTTTGCTGAGAGTTGTATTTCACCACAGCCATATTCTTTAGCTTTGTGAAAGGACTTGGGAAACCGTATCTACTCCAGCTGTCATTTCTCCCAGGAAGTCCTCTAAAGCTGCTTGCACTTGAAATGTGGCCTTTTAGGCTCGTGGAGGTGGAAGCTATCCACAACCTCATGCCGGTGGTGGCCGGGTGTCCATAGTCTGTCCCCAGCCATCACTATTTCTCCAGGTATCGTCTCCGCCTTCCACAAGCAAGGGTCCCTGAACAATACTGCTGGTACTTTTCTGTGGAAATCTGCTTGCCTCCTACCAGCCTGTAATATTTTCCAGTAAACTATGGTACAACTCTATGGTATTAGCACTGCCCCAAGTACCAGTAGCTAAGCCATCCCCAATTTCCTTCTCAGGAATTCTATTTGGTAGACTGAGTGGCTGCCCAAATACATTAGTTTCTCACAAAAGAGCTGAAGATAGAGTGGCAGTAGGTGCTAGTTTCTCCAGCCTGTTAGATATCAGAAGGTGAACGGCAGCATATTGGATCACTGGTTAACACTGAAGCCTTGCAGCACTGGGATCCTGGGTTCAAAATCTAGCAAGGACAACATCTGCAAGGATTTTGTATGTTCTCCCCGTGTTTGTGTGGGTTTCCACCTCAGAGCCGTAGTGTCCGGGAACCTTCCCACACACTTTTCTTAGCCAGGACTGCTTCTCGGAAGGGTTGGACGGTCCCACCAGAGAATCATTGGGTGGGCCCTGGCTTCTCCATCAGGAGAGTTCATGATAGACCAAACTTGGCAGCAGCTATGGGGCACTTGAGTGGGGGAGAAAGGTGGGCCCTCAGAATCAAATCCTCTGGTGGGCCCAATGATTTTCAATTTGAAACTGCTTCTCAGTGGGAGTTGTATTTAACCACAGCCATATTCTTTAGTTCGGTGAAAGGACTGGCATAGAGGGAAACTGTATCTACTCCGGCTGTCATTTCTCCATCACCAGGTTCCGCCCATTGTCACACACGACCATGCCTGGCTGTATGTTCCGAGGTGAGAGCAACAGATCAGGCTGCTGTGTTACAGCTTTCAACAACTCTTCAGCGGTGGGCGGTTTGTCACCGAAGCATTAAGCATGTTATCTTCAGCACAGCCTGTTGCCGCTTGGCCAAGGTAGTGCTGCAGTACTTTCAGCTTGTGACTGATGTGGTCATTTCGGAGAAAGAGGTCGAACTGGAGGAGTAGGTGCAGGAGCTGAACAGTGTGATTGCATTGAGGTTACATTGGCGACTCTGGTTTTTATGCTAAAGAAGGATCCTACTGTGTTTTTCTTTACGTTATTTTTTAAGACAAATGCATTCACCGGTAAATGTCATTTTAACATTTTACAACCTTATCTGGCCATGTGGTGTGTGACACATCATCAGACACATTGTGTTTCATTTATGGTGGACGGACTCTGAATGTCACAAAGCCTATTTTTATAAGGCTATCAGGCGGCCCTTACTATTCTTAAAGGGACAGCAGTCGGCCCTCGCTATTGTTATAGAGCCATCAGCCGGCTATGCTTTGTTGTTCCCATTATTAACGAGTTGGTCTCCTATACTGTTATTGTGTATGCAGTGACTGCAAGGGCTGCCAAAAATTTGAACGCAACCCAGTACCCCTTTGAAGAGACATAGAGGAGGTTCTCAGTAAAAAAATGTTCCCATTATAATGGAGCGGGTCTCCTATAGGGGTAATGCCCATGCTGTGACTGCAAGGGCTGACAAAATTTGGGAAAAACCCCACTAACAATTTAAAGACAAATAGAGCAGGGCTACAGAAATGACAAGTTTCCATTACAAAGGAGTGGGTGTGCTATTCAGTTACAGGGTATGCAGTGAGTCCAACAGCTGACAAAATTTAGGAAAAACCCCACTAACAATTTAAAGACACACAGAGCAGGGCCACAGTAATGACATATTCTCTTTAGAAAGGAGAGGGTCTCAAATACTGTTTGCCTATGCAGTGACTGCAATGGCTGTTAAAAATTTGTAGGCACTCCAATGCCACTTGCAAGAGACGTAGAGGTCAGAGAGCCTCCTAAAAAACAATGTTCCCATCAGTAGGAAGTGGGTCTCCCATAGTGTTTGCCAATGCAGTGAAGCAACGGCTGCCAAAAATTTGGAGGAACTCCAGTGCCCCTTGCAAGAGACATAGATATGTTGATATGGTACATATGGTGGTGATATGGTGGTTTAGGATAAGGATGCGAAGAAGGAGGAGGACAAGAGCAAATAGACAAAATCAAGAAGCGTATACCCATGTCTGGGTGTGAAGACAGGTGCATGGGAATAGAGTTGGATCTCCCCAAAAAAAGACACTGTATTTGAGTTTATGGTAAGCTGCTATCATTCGGTGATGATGAGAAGTCTGGCCCAATCCAGCCCTTGTTCATTTTCATAAGAGTCAGCCTATCGGTTATAATTCGACCGGCGGCACTAAAAATCCGCTCTGACAAAACGCTAGCTGCAGGGTAGGCCAGGACCTCCAAGGTATTAACAACCAGTTCATGCCACGTGTCCAACTTGGATACCCAATAATCATAAGGCACAGAGGAATCACGGAGGACGCTGGTACAGTCGGCAAGGTATTCCATCACTATCTTCCGAAACTTTTCACTCCTTGTGAGAGTACCCCCTCAGTGCCTGCGTGATGGGAGGGTCTGAGAAAACTGTCCCAGAACTTTTGATGGCTGTCCAATGAACTGTGACCTCAGCAGCCAGCATTTTCAGATGTGAATTTTTTCAATAATTCTGCAACTGAGGTTTTATGTGTGGAGTCTGACCTGAATACCGATGGCCTTGTTGATGCTGGTAGTCAACAACTGCCCTCTTCTGCTCACAAATCCTTCACAACATCTGCATTGTAGAGTTCCAACTCGTGGGGACGTCGCAGATCAGTAGGTGAGCTGGAAGCTGCAAAAGCTGCTGAAGCACGGCAAGGGTGGCGGAAGCTGTAGCTGACTTGCTAAAATGGGCACACAGGCGGCGTACTTTGACAAGCAGATCTGATAGATCTGAATAGGTTTTGAAAAAACGCTGAACCACGAGGTTAAGCACATGGGCAAGGCATGATACGTGTGTGAGCTCGCCTCGCCTCAGATCCGCCACCAGGTTCCAGCCATTGTCAGACACGACCATACCTGGCTGTAGATTCAGCGGTGTCAGCCACAGATCTGCCTGCTCTTTCAGAGCTGTCCACAACTCTTCAGCATTGTGCGGTTTGTCACCTAAGCATATTAGCTTCAGCACAGCCTGTTGCCGCTTGGCCGAGGCAGTGCTGCAATACTTCCAGCTTGTGACTGATGTGGTCATTTCAGAGATGGATGCTGAAGAGGAGGAGGTGCAGAAGCTGTAGAATGTGGGGGCTACCCTGATTGACTCAGGGCCCACAATCTTCGGCGTTGGGAGGACGTGTTCCGTCCCAAGGTCCGACAGGTTCCCGGCTTCCACTATGTTAGCCCAGTGTGCCGTCAGTGAGATGTACCATCCTTGCCCACAAGCACTTGTCCACATGTGCGTGGTTAGGTGGAATTTCCCAGTAACTGCATTGAGGAGGGCACAGCTAAAGTTGTGGGACACGTGCTTGTGTAATGCGGGGACAGCACAATGGGAGAAATAGTGGCGGCTGGGGACCGAGTACTGAGGGATGGCCGCTGCCATCAGGTTGCGGAAAGTGTCCGTCTCCACGAGCCTAAAAGGCAACATTCCAAGAGCAAGCATTCGTGAAATGTGTGAATTTTGTAGTGTGGCCTGTGGGTCGTTAGCTGCGTATTTGCGGTTGCGTTCCAAGGACTGGGGTAGGGACAACTGATCTCTGTGCTGGGACAAGGACGTGGAGGTGCCTGCTGATGGTGCTATCTGAGAGTGTTAAACGTCAGGTGTAGGGCGGGAGGCATCTTGACATGTGCAAAGGACAGGAGATTGGCGTGCATGCACAACAGCGGAACAATCAGTGGTGTCACTCGCAGACACTGTTGCTGGACATTGGGGTTCGGCCCACTTAGTCGGATGCTTTGCTGCCATGTGCCTGATCATGCTGGTGGTGGTCAGGCTGCTAGTTTTCCTACCCCTGCTGATGCTGGCCTGGCAGGCAGTGCAAATGGCATTTTTGGAGTTATCGGTAGAGTCTTTAAAAAACAACCAGACTCAGGAAGACCTAACAGTTGTACTGGCAACTTCCGTCGTGTTGATGTTACGGGTAATGGTTGCCCGCCATCTGTCTGTGGCCACTACACTGCTTGCTCTTGTTTGTCGTGGTGCTACGCCTCCCTCCCCCTGTGTGCTGCTCTCCTCGCTCTTCATGTGACCTTGCAAGGTTGAGTCAGTGAATTCATTGTCTAATACCTTATCTTCCACTTCCACACCCTGGTCCTCCTCCTGACTTTCTGGCAATTGTGTCTCATCATCATCCACCGCTTGTGACAGTTTCCCACCATCGCCTTTGTGTGACTGTGGCTGCTCAAATATTTGGGCATCACTACTTGTGATCTCCTCTTGCCCCGCTTCAAGTGGACCGGGCGAGAGGCCCGAGTCTATAAATGGAACAGCTCTTCGGAGTGTCCAAGTGTGGGATCATTTGTCTCCGGGCACTCGGCATGGTGGGAGGAAGGAGGATCAGGGTGAGGAATATGCAGTCCAGACTCACGGCTACTGAGACTGGTGGTGGTGGCTAAGTGACTGGAAGCATTATTTGCTATCCTTCCAATAACCTTTTCACACTGCTCTATGTTCAATAATGGTATTCTGCAGTCTCCTATTAATTGAGACAGGAAGGTCGAGCAAGAAGATGTAGATGTTGGTTGTGGCACAATTTCAGCTTGCCCACGGCCTCAACCTCTGCATGCGCCATCACCATCACGTCCACTTCCCTATCCCTTGCCATGCGCCTTGCCCATTTTAAATGGAAGACAATATTTTCCACATTCACTACAAATGGCTGGATTTGAACCACAGTGATATGTGATACGTGTGACGGAAAACCACCATTTTAAAAAGCTGGCCTGTAGGTTACTATTTTTCACAGCGACCTTGTGTCATTAACTTCAGTGACACACTGCAGCAAAATTTAAATGGAGGCCAATATTTTCCACGTTCACTATAAATTTCTGGATTTTTATCGCTGTAATATGGAAAGGATCTGGCTGTATTCTGCTGTGGCAGCAAGCAAATGAAGCAGAAAAACTGTGTTCTCTGGATTGCTTTTTAAGCAAATAATCAGGACTAAGATAAAAAAAACATCCCTGGCCCCTGATACCTGGGGCTATTTGTAGAAATATCTGTAACAGCAGCAGCAGACAGAACTGGAATGGAGCCTCTTGTGCTGTATGCACTGCAGTCTGCCACATACACTGCCTGCCTGCCTAACTCCTGCTGTCACCACTGAAGAGATGCAGCTGGATTAGTCCTCAGAAGGACTGTTAGTTCAGATGGATATATATATATAGATGTTGTGGTATACCTACACTAACTAATAAACAAGCAAATCTCTCCCTGCTCAGCAGCATCTCTCCCTTCACTGCCTGTTTCTGGGGTAGACTGTGACGAGCATGGCGGTGCCAGGTCTTATATAGACCTGATGATGCTGTGCGGCCAACCAATCACTGTAATGCATCAACCAACATGGCTACAGCATTACAGTGTGTGGCAAGCAATCCCTGCATGTTCATTGGCTCTCTAAAGAGCGCCAAATATGCAGGGAGGGAACCCAAGCTCCCACCCGAGCAACCTGGAAATACTCGTAGAGCGCTGAGCATCTCGAGCAGTGAGATGCTTGGGCAAGTACCAAGCAGTGGCGAGCACGTTCGCTCATCACTAGTTGTTTATTTAATCCAGTGTTGAGGTTTACTGTAGTTATAGTTGGTTTTAAGATGGAGTGGGGTTCCTTCCCCATATGCAAAAGTTAAGAAACCCCTGGAGCCCTAAGCAGAGGGGGGCATGACTTTGGGAGGGGTGGGCCTTTAGCGCCTCCAGCTTTGTTTGCAGAGCAATGTAGACTTTAAACAGGAGTGATTCTGGCTTAGGAGGGAGGATCACAGAAATAGCTGTGCCTGGTGTCTTATTGCAAGGAGGATGGGCTTACATGGGGGGAGGTAAGGTAACTCTTTCTCTTTGTATGATCTCTTTCTCTCTTCGTTCGAGGTGGAGGACACATCACCCGCCCTCTCGCCCTGTTATAATCACTGTTCTACAACGCTTTGTTTAACCGTTAATAGTATTAGGATGAATGCTTTATTGTATTCATTTAATTATCTATTTTAACTGCTATTTGTTTAAAGATGAATGCATTATTGTATTTATTTAATTATCCATTGAATATCTTGTATCTATTATGTTCGATTTTACCATGGCTATAAAGAGTTAAGTTAGCATTAACCTTCTAAGCCCAAGGGAAGGGCAATACTTCAGCCATGGTTCCCTAGAGATTTCCTCCAAAGGGTTTTTTCCCTCTCCTGAGCGCTGTAGGATTACTCTTTGTGAGTCAGAGGTTTGCTAAGCTTAGTCCCCTTCATGCTTTTGCAGGGGCATCTACTTTTTAATTTTACCAAAGTGAAATAAGAGTTTTATTTAAAAAAAAACAGCCTAAAAATGTCATATGTGGCTTGCAATATATAACTTGTCACAGCTTTGCGGATTAGGAGTCAGGTGGAAGTTGCCTACAAGTTAAGGTGGACTCATTTTAACTAATAGATGATGTAAACCTCATGGTGGTGAACAGGCTTGGCTATGGGGGGATGAGCCTGAAAGATGCTGTAATGGTAACATCTATAAGGGACGGGCATGGTGGTTAAGCATAGGAGTGAGGATAATAAGGTCATTAGTGCCCTGAAAGTTACTGGCTCTTCTTGAATGGCAAGCCAGTGCATGCCGCCCCTTTATGGCTGTCTGTCCTGGTGCAGTATGTCAGACAGCTGGGGATATCACAGTACTGGTGAATCACAATGTACAAGTCTTCCACCTGACTCCTAATGTGATTGTTTAATTCTGTGATTTAAATAAAGTTGTGGCCATTTTGACATCCAAAATAATGCGTTGGGTATTTAATCCAGTGTCGAGGTTTATTGTAGTTATAGTAGGTTTTAAGATGGAGTGGGGGTCTTTCCCCATATCCAAAAGTCATGCATACAGCTGAATTTCAACCCCACTAAATGAACTGGTGGGCTAGGGCTTGCTTGCTGTATCACATTAGCAAGTGAAAAAATAGATTGAAGGGATACTGTTGCATAGAGTACAATACAAGCAGTGCACAACACAGTTCAATGCCAAGGGCCCTGCTGTTTTTGTCTGAACCCGAGTAATTGCACAAGAAAAACAAATGTGCTGCAAGCTCGATTTCGCAGGCATACAGCAGACTACTTATCTAAACTATCTCACTTCAAAACAACCACCAATCTATCTAGCTAAACTCGCTCTTTACACAAGAGGACACTCCACAGCAGCGTCTGTGAGCAGTGACATGCATAAAATGGCGCTAAGGGAACATGGCCGCTCTTTACATAGAAAGGACATGCGATTTCAGAAGCCAATGGCAGAAGCCCTAGTGTCTGGACAGTGTTAATGCTTCCTGCGCTCTGATTGGCTTGCCGCGCTTTCCTCACTTAAAGTTACAGGAAAAAAAATAAAAAAGATTACAAGCACGCCGCTACTCTGACCTCTTCTGAGCTCTCCCCAGCCCCTCCACTCATCAAACACGTCCTGCCACTCATCATACACAAGCACTATGCTATCTAAACTGTTAAAAACACTGTAGTTGCCCCGCAATAATTTTCCCGCACTTATTTGCTGAACGTTACTGATTTTCCCGAATTTAAGTAAAAATGCTCGCCTTTCCGATCATGAATCCGAATGTGCCATATTCGCGTTGTATTTAACTTTTGAGATCGGATATCGAACATATTCATTCATCACTAGTAGTGACAGAGCTGCTACTTCTTCAGTCTGGTATAATTGGTCAATCTTGAGAAGTAGTTGTTTCTTATTTGGGATATCTGATGTGTTCCGAAGAAGCGGTATAATAAGTTTACTTCCTGCGTGGACAAAGGAGACTAGTTTAGATAGGTATTTATTTTTATTAACGGGATTAAATGGGAAACTTAGAAATATTTTCTCTGGAGTTAGATCCATGCGTATGTGAAATTGCTCTGACAGGGTATGAGATGCTAATTTCCAGAATTCTTGAATGGTCGAGTGTGAAGAATATTCAAGATAATCCCATGTCAATCACTGTGCACTGTTTGACGGGTTTTATAGAGATCTTCTATGCACAGTGTAATCCGACCCTTTTTTGCAGCAAGCAGGGAGTGATAAATCCCACCACACCTGCAAGCTACACAGGAAGGTCTTTCCCCCAAGCCATATGCTCTATTGTGTGAGATACTATAATTCAACACTGAGTTATGGGAATACGATATATCTCAGAGATAAACCAACTAGATTTTTCAGAACCTGAGGGAATGGGGAATGTTACCCTAGCTTTAAACACAGTCCAGCGCATAAGGAAAGGGAGATACCTGACACAGCCTTGCGGGGGCCCCTAGGGCCCCGGTGTTTGGTATCCACACATAGCAGGGGCCTGGCTGGGTCCGATGACACCAGAACCGGCTCCCTATGACCGTTCACTAAGAACGTATAGACCATTCTAGTTTTTGGAGTTTTTTAGCTAATAGAGACCAGGGGTGGAGACTTGGGCTCAACTAGGGGGCAGTAGTGGGAGTGATCCAGAGAGTTTAACAGTACCTGCTGCCATGGCCCAGTGTCTTTTTTTCCTGGGGAGGCCGTGATGTCACTTCATGTGGAAGGAGTCCATCAACCAAGAGAGGACCCACAAGCCTTCCTTGTGGAGGCCCCTCCGCCACAAGCCAGACCTTTCCATCTAACCGGTAACTGACTCGTAATAACTACTTTATACCTTTTGTACCCATACTATTGCGTTTGCCACTCTGACCATTGTGTATGTACAACCCTTATGTATATAGTGTTTGTCTAGTGTGCCCTTAAGGCAATTAAATCTATAATTTAACCTTGGGCTTTTCTTTAATCTCGATCCACGAACCTCACGTCCATTGTTCGGTCCAATGAACACGCTACCGGGTGGGTTTCTAGCCCGATATAAGTCCATTATATCTAATAGAAACTGGTGGCAGCTCTCCCAGGCTGCCAGGCTCTGCTTCACTGGAGTTAGTGAATGAGCCTCTCAGCCTGTCAGGGGTGTGAGCGAGTGTGGTGCCATGTTAGTGATTGAGTGGGCTTCCTCTTCTCACTCATGAATGCTCTTTTTGATGGGATATCTCTTGTAAGCAGAATATTGTAGAGAAAAGAGAGTATTTTTTTTGAGGCCTTGTCTGCGAACATAGGGATTCATATGCAGTGAGTGTTCTAGAGGGATCCCCATAAATCATGGTTTGATGCATTGTGTTTTTTAAGTATTCGTAGTAAAGAAAAGTGATATTGGACAGTGTGGGTAAGGCTTTCATCTCCTGATAGGAAATAAAAGTGTCATCCTTCAACAAATGGGTTATTAAGGGGGAGGTATCCACGTTTCTATTTGTGTTATGTAACATACGAGGGTCAGTCAATAAGTAATGCCTGCTATTTTTTTTCTCCTTAAATAAGGTAGTTATGTTAAATATTCGAATTTGGCACAATTACTCAAATCTTCTTCTCCAAAACACAGCAATTGCAACTTCCTGCACCAACAGGTGGCAGGACTGTATCCGTTTGCAAAATTGCTGACATCGATGTTCGTATTAGACAACGTTTTGTGATTGAATTCTTGCATGCAGAAGGTGAAACGCCCATTCGAATTCATGAGAGACTGAAAAATGTGTACGGTGATGCAACAGTGGATGTCAGTACTGTTAGACGATGGGTTCGTCGCTGTAACACAGCTGAAGGGCCATCACCGTTGGCTGACAAAATGCGGAGTGGCAGGCCAGTAACCGCAGTGACTCCAAGCAACATTCAGCGAGTCGATGACATCATTCGTGGTGGCCGCCGGGTGACTGCAGATGAATTGTGTGGCATTATCTGCCTCAGTAAAGGCAGTGTGATGAAAATTATTGGACAACAGGGATACAGAAAAGTTTGTGCACGGTGGGTCCCAAGAATGCTTTTTACCATGCTGGAATACATGCCCTTGTTAAACGGTGGACCAAGACTGTGGACATGGATGGAGATTATATTGAAAAGTGACAAATTAATCGTTAATGTTGCGGTTTGAAACCTATGTAATTGCATTTGAATTTCTTGCCAATTAAAAGAAGAAAAAAAATAGGAGGCATTACTTATTGACTGACCCTTGTAGATTTCTTTAAGCTTGAAGCTGAAAAGTCCAATACTTGAGATAACGGGGAAAGGGAGGGTGGAGAGAGTCCACGACTGATCTCCAGCATTAAGTCGTTGTACGAGTTAGAAGATTATGAAATATGCTTTTGCGTGTTAAGGCTGGGGAAGAGAAGATTATTGAGCGTAGTGGGATGGGAGATCTATGCTCCTCTTTGTAGAGCCAGGGTTTCCCCTGTGGTTTTCTAATCCAATCAATAGTTCTGGGAAGTATAGCAGCTTTGTAGTAATAATGGATATTGGGAGCTTCCATACCACCCGATTTCTTAGAGAGCAAGAGAGTGTGTGAGTTAAGTCTTGATCTGTTTTTGCTCCAGATGTATTTAAAGAAAAATGAGTTAATTTTGGCTAGATATGTTTCTGATAGTGTAATGGCTAGCATTTGGAAAAAGTAAATTAAATTGGGTAAGAGAATGCGTTTAATTAGGTTTTTCCTATCAATCCAAGAGAGATATGGAGCCCTCCACCTCTGAGTATGATCTATGACTGAGGTAAGTAGGGGTTAATAGTTTAGATTAAATAGATCTCGATAGGATGTACCTATCTTAATGCCTAAGTATGAGATATAATTAGCAGGCCAACGGAATGGAAATTAGGATTTATAGCGGTCTATAGTATGTGTGGGTATGCTTATGCCCAATGCCTCAGATTTAGATAGATTTATCTTAAAGTTGGACAGGGAACCATATCTCTCCAGGATCTGCTTAAGAGCTGAAATGCCTTTGTTTGGTTGTGTCATTGTGACTAGGAGTAGTGTTGAGCCACCCCCGTAGTGTTCGAGTTCGGTTCGTCGAACACCCGTGTGTTCGCCGAACTGTTCGTCGAACTGTTCGTCGAACACCTTCGAACACCGTTAAAACCAATGGCAGGCAAACAAAAACACATAGAAACACATAGAAAACACCTTCAAAGGTGTCCAAAAGCTGACAAACGGCTCAGAAGACACAACTAACACATGGAAAAGTGACAAGTACATATAGTCATGCGAAAAGAAAAGAGGTGGAGGAGTAAAAGGAGGGGGAGACACAGATATAGGCATGTCATGCCATTCTAAAATCCAAAAAGTGAGAAGCCGACACGTTCAGTCCGCTCCTGCCCGTGCCACCTCCGTGTCGCCGGGTTTGTGCCAGAGCCGCGGTGAACCCTGACGGCCAGCCCCCCTCTCCCAATACTGGTGCCTGTCCGCTGGTGGGTCGAGCGAGCCCCCCTGTGGTGGAGGCAGCTCTAAGCTTTTTAATTTAAATTGTCTCTCTAATTTGAATGAATACACTTTAAATCCATTTACAAGGATCTATTGGAGGGCAAGTCTCATGCCAGCAGCCGCGTAATTCCAGCTCCATTAGCGTCCACTAAAGCTGCTGCAGTTAAAAAGCTTTTATAAGGATCGAGCTCGGCTGTCCACCGCAAGGCATCCTACTGCCAGTCCCAGCCCCTATGCCTTGGGGTGCCTCCTGATGCTCTTCACTGAGTATCCCGTGGTCCCGAAGCATTTCCTTTGAAAAAATTAAGTGTCAAAACTACAGGTGGTGTAGCTTGCTTAACAGCCGGGATAATCCGCTGACTAGCAGACACTGCTACTAGGCACAAAGTATTTCCTGGGCTAGATGCAGTTAAAAATTTGTAATTAGATACTCTCGTTGGATGCTGAGGAAGCATTCCATAGAGTCTCCTGGCACGCCATATATGATTCTCTTAAAAAGCTTGGGGTAGGGGTCTAGGGGACCCTTTTATAGCCAAAATCACGGCCCTGTATCACAATATGTCACCTAGGCTGAAGATAAATGGAACTGTAGCACCCTGAGGGCTCGGTTGCTACAGAGGTATTGCACCTCACCCAGAGGTGTGATATCTCACTCTCAGGTAAGGATGGAGTGTGGATCAGGACCCGACACCTGCATGCATTACACCACATTGCCGTGGGGCAGGGCGACCAATATGCCTCTGAGATGGGCACGACAGTCCCTGTCCCTGGCTGGAGTGGGGGGAGGGAACACTGAGGAAGGGGAACCCTGTAGTGCAGGAGCAGGGAGGAAGCAGTTCCTGGGTGCATTGAGAAGGGAGTATAAAAGGTGGGCACCATCTTAGTTCAGTGCAGAGAAGTCTGAGCAGAAGTGGCAGGGAGCAGGGGCTCTGCATGAGCTCTGCTCCGGAGGCGGGCCTAGTAACAGAGGCCCAGGCCTGGAAGAGGGAGAAGGAAGGAAGAGGAGCGGAGAAGGCTCCAGGAACGAGGAATGAAGGGATCCCAGGGGTGCGGACGGGCGAGTCGCCACCGCACGCCCGAATCCACCTGCGTGGAGGGGTCAGGCCAAAGGGGGAGACCGGTCCCCGAAACTAGTGGAGGCAAGAAACGACCCTCAGCTAGAAACCGGAGGCTGTGACATTTTATGTGGCGCAGCCCCTCGCTACACCCGCTAGGAAGGCACCACATAGGGTCAGGGAAACTGGCGCCAAGTTTACCAAGAGGAGGCCCGAGGCAGCCGGACAGAAGGGTTGGTAAGAAAGGCCAGACAAAGGACACACAAAGGGGGTCCTGTGAAGCGCTCCAAAGTTATCTGGGATTTGTCTGAGCCCCTCACCTGGTGAGCACAGTACGACGTGGGCAGCCGTTACCTGCAGACGTGGTCTGGATAATAAGAACTGTGAGTAAAGGCCCTGGACTGCATCACTGACTCCGTGTCGTTACTGCTACTGCCCTGCACCATCACCCCCATCCTTCGCATACACTGCCCTGAGGCTATACTCCTCCCGTGGGGAGTTATGCTACGCTCTGCTGCACCCACAACACCAGCCTCAGCGGTCTGCCCTGCAGCGGCGGTTCACTCTGACCGCAATCCACGGGTGGCGTAGTCGGACATTTAAACATCAAAACCACATAAATAGTTCCGCCACTGGTTTGACCACCCTGAGCCACGGAACCGGGTCGCCGCCACGAAGACTACAACCACCAGCATCCACCAAAAAGGGTCCGGCTCTGGGTGTCCCAAGGCCCAGGGGGTACATCAGAACATTTTCATCACCTTTCACAATCACCAATGGGACAAGGCAGGGATGTCCTCTGTCCCCTCTCTTATACATCCTAGTGACGGAGCACCTGCTCTCATCAATTCGCCATAACCCCAATATTAGGTGGATTGAGGTGGGAGGCACCGAGTACAAGTGCTCTCTATTTGCTGATGATGTCCTAGTATATATCACTCAATCACATATATCCATCCATGCTGTTATGGCTGAAATAGATCACTTTGTTACATGGTCAAATTTTAAAATCAATGCAGCGAAGTCTGAGGCCCTCGATGTCTCCCTCCCCAAATCCATATAGGATTCCATCCAGTCCAACTTTCCCTTTGCCTGGCCCTCACAGGGTATCAAATACTTAGGAATTCCTATTCATAGAGACCTCTCCCATCTATGTTATCTTAATTTTGGGCCCTTTATTGAACAACTCCATACAGACCACGGTTGGCAAGTTAGAACTGTAAGATTCACTACGTGAACCACTGGTGTTTTGTGGAAAAGCACATGTACACTGTGTTCCAAATTATTATGCAAAAAGTGTTTAGGAGTGATAAGGGAAGAATTTGTTTGTTTGTCAGTTAAATTCATTGATGGTGATGTGTGTCAGGGCTCTTTATATCACTGTAAGCAATTGCAGACACCTGTGCTAATTAGTTTGGCAGGTGTGTCCAATGAAAGGCAAGACTACTTAAGAAGGCTGTCTCACATTATTAAGCAGCCTACATTTTCTGCCAAAATGGGAAAGAAAAAGGATGTGTCGGCTGCTGAGAAGCAACAAATTGTGGAGTGTTTAGGTCAAGGCATGACTACAATCAACATTGTGCGATGATCAGGATGAAGTGTCTTGGCAATCAAGAAGTATGTAGCTGATTCACAGTACACACGTGTGCGTGCTGATAAGGGCAAATTGAGGACTCTTTCCTACAGGCAATTACGTCAGGTTAAAAGAGCAGCGGCAAAAAAGCCTTGTCATAGCAGCAGACAAGTTTTTGAAGCTGCTGTTGCCTCCAACGTCCCCCGAACAACAAGATGCAGGGTCCTTCAGAGGTTTGCAGCTGTGCATACGCCATCCTGTCGACCTCCTCTATCCACTTCACACAAGCAGAAACGGCTCCAGTGGGCCAAACATTACATGAAGACTGATTTCAAAACTGTTTTGTTCACGGATGAGTGCCGTGCAGCGCTCGATGGTCCAGATGGATGGAGTGGAGGATGGCTGGTTGATGGACACCCCACGCAAACACGGCTACAGCGCCAACAAGGAGGAGGTGGAGTAATGTTTTGGGCTGGAATCATGGGGAGAGAGATTGTGGGCCCCTTTAGGATCCCTGAAGGCGCTAAAGATGAACTCCATAATGTATGTGGATTTTCTCAAACAGCACTTCCTGCCATGGTTCAAGAAGAAGAACCGTGTATTTCACAGCAAGATCATTTTTTTGCATGATAATGCACCATCTCATGCTGCACATAAAACATCTGCATCTCTGGCTGATATGGGCATAAAAGGGGACAAACTTATGGTGTGACCCCCATGCTCCCCTGACCTCTACCCCATTCAGAACCTCTGGAGCATCATCAAAAGGAGTGTCTATGATGGCGGGAGGCAGTTCACATCTAAGCAACAGCTCTGGGAGGGTATTCTGTCCTCATGCAAAACAATTGAAGCAGAAACCATCCAAAACCTGACAAATTCAATGGACGAGAGAGTTCAGAAGCTCCTTTCGAACAAGGGGTCCTATGTGAAAATGTAACGTCACCTAGAATAAAGTTTTGAGTTGAAAACTGTTTGATTTCAGTTTCTAATAACCTGCTAATGCTTATAATTTCAAAAATGACCATTTTTTTTGTCTTTATTAAAATGAAAAGGTTGATCGAAAAGTTTGGGGGATCTAAGAGTGTGGCAACCCAGTAGTCATGATTACTTCGAATTCTGACAATATGAGGGTCATGTTGCAGGTATTGCAGCAAAAAGGCACTTATGTGTCTTGCGCATCTCGGAGCCCCAAAATTATTTTCCGGGCTAGATGCAGCTAAAAATTATTATTAATTTTAAATCTGGTGGAGCTTAGTATAGATGGCCTAATAGGATCAGTGCTGCACACTGCTACAAAGCCCAAATTATTTTCCAGTCAAGATACAGATAAACATGATTAGTAATTTTAAATCTGGTGGAGCTTATTATAGATGGCCTAATAGAATCAGTGCTGCACACTGCTACAAAGCCCAAATTATTTTCCAGCCAAGATACAGATAAACATGATTAGTAATTTGAAAGCTTAAAACGGTTGGTAGGGTGATTTTAACCAATCATCAAGCTTTTACTCTCCCCAGGATGACACAGGGGTAGAAAAGTCGTTTCGGATCAATGATTTGTTCATCTTTATGAACGTGAGTCTGTCTACATTATCAGTGGAGAGCTGCGTGCGCTTATCTGTCAGCAAACCACCAGCAGCGCTGAACACACGTTCAGACAGAACGCTGGCTGCGGGGCATGACAAGATCTCCAAGGCGTAAGTGGCTAGCTCCGGCCATTTATCCAGATTGGAAGCCCAAAAAGAGCAAGGGTCCAGTGACACAGTCATGGCTTCAATGTTTACTTGGAGATACTCCTGTACCATCGTCTCTAGGCGTTGACTATGTGTCAGACTTCTTGTCTCCTGTGGCCTTGCAAAGGATGGGCTAAAAAAGTGGTGAAATGATTCCGCAAAATTGATGTTACCAGCAGATACTGTGGTTCTGTTACGGTTTGAGTGCTGAACACTTGACGGTCCCACGGTTGGCAAGTTGGAACTGTGAGATTCACTAAGTGCACCACTGGTGTTTTGTGGAAAAGCACATGTAAGATTCTGCAACAGTCTCTGCTGATACTCCTGCATGCGTGCATCCCTTTCTATGGCAGGAATAATTTCTGCAAATTTACTTTTGTACCGGGGATCTAACAGTGTGGCAACCCAGTAGTCAGGATTATTTCTAATTCTCACAATTCGAGGGTCATGTTGCAGGTAGTGCAGCAAGAAGGCACTCATGTGTGTTGCGCATCCAGGAGCACCAAGTCCCTGTTGTGTTGGTGGCGAGGTAACAATCATGCTTCCTTCCTCTGTCCTCTCCCCCCAACCTCGCACAACAGAAATGTGATCAAGGTCTCCCTCATCTGATGAGTCTTCCATCAGTTCGTCCTCCACTTCTTCCTGGGCTCCTGCACCTTCCTCACTAGTTTGGCTGCTACCATGCGCCCTGGTAAAACCATCTCCCCCACCCTCACATGCCTGCCGCCTTGGTGCTGCCGACCGTCTGGACCTTGCAGATGTTAGCCCTTCCGCATACAACTCCTCCTCCTCTACTTCCTCCACCTCCTCTTGTGCCACCACCTGACTCCGAATTCTGTTTAACATGTGCTCCAGCATGTAAATCACCGGAATAGTCATGCTGATAATGGCATCGTCAGCACTAAACATCTTCGTCGCCATTTCAAAACTGTGCAGAAGGGTGCATAGGTCCCTGATCTGAGACCACTCCTCCAGCGTGATTTGCCCCACCTCTGGATCTCGTTGGCCCAGGCTATACGTCAGAACGTATTGCACCAGGGCTTGTCGGTGCTGCCACAGTCGCTGCAACATGTGCAGAGTTGAATTCCACCGGGTAGGCACATCGCATTTTAGCCGGTGAAGTGGCAGGCCCAACGACTTCTGTAGAGATGTAAGTCGCTGAGCTGCGGGATGCGAACGGCGAAAGTGAGCACACAGCGACCGTGCCCTCTGCAGAAGGCCATCTAGTCTGGGATAGTGGGCTAAAAATTGCTGGACAACCAGGTTCAACACGTGAGCCATACAAGGCACGTGTGTGACATTGCCCCGGCGAAGGGCCGCACCCAGGTTTGCAGCATTGTCGCACACGGCCTTCCCTGGTTTCAGGTCCAGTGGAGACAACCATTCATGAAATTGGTTCTCCAGAGCTGACCACAACTCCTCAGCTGTGTGACTCACATTTCCCAGACATTTCAATGTAAAAACCGCCTGATGACGTTGAGCCCTACTGCCAGCATAGTAAGGAGGTGTGCAGGATCCCTTCTGCGCAGTTAGAAAGCTTGTGGCATGACCAGACAGGCTTTGGGTGCAGGTGGAAGACCAAGAGGAGGTTGAGGAGGCAGAAGCAGTGGAGGAACTTTGACATAAAGAGGATTGACGCACAACTTGTGGGGACGGCAAGACTTGGACAGCAGCCCCTTGTCCTGCTGTCACCATAGTTACCCAGTGCCCAGTCAGCGACATGTAACGCCCCTGTCCATGCCTACTCGTCCAAGTGTCTGTGGTGAAATGCACCCTGTCACACACAGAGTTTCTCAAAGAAGCGGTGATGTTGTGTGCGACATGCTGGTGGAGCGCAGGCACACCTTTCTTTGAGAAGTAGTGCCAACTGGGCATCTGGTACTGGGGCACTGCGACGGACATAAGGTCTCGAAAATCCTCTGTGTCCACCAGGCGGAAAGGCAGCATTTCTGTAGCCAAGAGCTTGCAGATGGTGAAATTCAACCTCTTAGCTTTCTCATGGCTAGGAGGAAATGGTCTTTTACTTGTCCACATCTGAGGGACCGAGGGCTGGCTATTGTGCTTAGACGGGGTTGATAAGGGTGTCCCCGGCAAACTGCCGGTCTGTGAGGAAGATGCAGGCGGACATGTTAGGTTGCCTTGATCCAAAGGTGGTGCTATCGATGTCGGACAGCGCTCAACACCAGCTGGTGTTACCACCTCCAAAGAAAATGATGACCTGCCAATCACGCTGGCTGTTGCGGGTAAAGAGGTGGCAGGTCTGCGCCCCAAAACAGGTGTGACTGCTGTCCCCCCAGTCACAGAGGATGAAGAGGCCGCGGATGCACAAGATATGGCAGACGGTGGTTGGCCCGGCCGGCTAGGCCGCATTGTAGCACACTGAGCTTCCCACTGCAACTTATGCTTCATGTCCATGTGCCGGTTCATGCATGAAGTACTCAAACTATTTATTTTTTGGCCTCTACTTAGCTTTTGCTGACAAATGTTACAGATAACACGAGTTGGGTCATATTTATCGATCTGAAAAAATGCCCAGGCTATGCAAGGCTTAGCACCCATGCGACCTGAAGAGCCACCACGACTTGTGGTGAGAGGCAGAGTTGTGTTTGAGGATGCAGTTGTTGACGTGCTTCCAGTACTACGTCTCTGTCCAGGAAGGCGCAACCTGACCTCGTCGTCACTAGCATCTTCCTCCACCTCCTCTGCTGACCTCATCTCTTGGCTGACTGTGGGTTGACAGTAAGTGGGATCTCCAACCTCATCATCATCACCCTGTGCGTTATCACACCCGTCGTCCTCAGAGCCAACCTGTTCCTGCCCTGACAAAAAACTAAAGTTGTCGCTCCAATCAGGTATTTGAGTCTCATCATCGTCTTCCTCATTGTCTCCACCAACAGGAGTTACAGTTTGGGAATGAGGGTCTACATTATGGTCAGAACCTTCTGCGTCTGGTCCTGGATCCGACTCATAAAGATTCTGGGCATCAGTGCAGATCATTTCCTCGTCTGGATTCACAGAAGCGCTGGAGTCGACCTCTGATTCCCAGGCTATAGTATGAGTAAACAGCTCTGCAGACTCAACCATCTGTTCTACCTCATACTCAGATGGGCAGCTGGAGATTTGGGAGCTGTGAGGAAGCAAGTGCGATTGGGGTGACACCTTTGAGGACTGGAGTATTTGTGATGTTGAAGTTGATGTGGAGGAGAGCCCACTTAAAGGAGCACTTAATATCCGTTGAAGCACCTGCTGTTTTTGTGCCTCATCTGGAATTTGTAGCGATTGGCGTGGCCGTAAGAAAGGGATCTTATCACGTTGTCCGCTAAAAGAAGTACACATTTTAGTTTGGCTGGAAGATGGTCTTTCTTCTGCAGATGTTACTGTTGCTTTAACACCTACCCCACGGACACAACCTTTTTTCCCCTTCCCAACACGCCTATTCCCCTGTCCACCAGCAGCAGGCCTTTTTCCACTCATTTTGGTGGTTAACTAATTCACAACTCTGGAGTTGTTTGCACAAAAAAACAATGGATGGGAACCGAGCAGAGCTGAGTGGCCAAACTGTGGTATTAGGCCAAAACTATTGGCTGGGTTAGATGCAGAAAAAAATTATATTCAATTTGCAACCTGATGGAGGTCAGTATAGATGGACTAATAGAACAAGTCCTACACACAGCTAGAAGCCCAAATATTTTTTCAGAGGTAGATGCCGAAAAAAAATATATTCAGTTTGCAACCTGATGGAGGTCAGTATAGATGGACTAAAAGAGAAAGTCCCACACACTGCTAGAAGGCCAAATATTTTTTCAGAGCTAGATGCAGATATAAATTATTTTTAATTTGCAACCTGATGGAGGTCAGTATAGATGGACTAATAGAGAAAGTCCCACACACTGCTAGAAGGCCAAATATCTTTTCAGAGCTAGATGCAGAAAAAAATTATATTCAGTTTGCAACCTGATGGAGGTCAGTATAGATGGACTAATAGAACAAGTCCCACACACAGCTAGAAGGCCAAATATTTTTTCAGAGGTAGATGCAGATAAAAATTATTTTTAATTTGCAGCCTGATGGAGGTCAGTATAGATGGACTAATAGAGAAAGTCCCACACACTGCTAGAAGGCCAAATATTTTTTCAGAGCTAGATGCAGACAAAAAATTATTTTGAATTTGCAACCTGATGGAGGTCAGTATAGATGGACTAATAGAGAAAGTCCCACACACTGCTAGAAGGCCAAATATTTTTCAGAGCTAGATGCAGACAAAAAATTATTTTTAATTTGCAACCTGATGGAGGTCAGTATAGATGGACTAATAGAGAAAGTCCCACACACTGCTAGAAGGCCAAATATTTTTTCAGAGCTAGATGCAGATAAAAATTATTTTTAATTTGCAACCTGATGGAGGTTAGTATAGATGGACTAATAGAGAAAGTCCCACACACTGCTAGAAGGCCAAATATTTTTTCAGAGCTAGATGCAGAAAAAAATTATATTCAGTTTGCAACCTGATGGAGGTCAGTATAGATGGACTAATAGAACAAGTCCCACACACAGCTAGAAGCCCAAATATTTTTTCAGAGGTAGATGCAGAAAAAAATTATATTCAGTTTGCAACCTGATGGAGGTCTGTATAGATGGATTAATAGAACAAGTCCCACACACAGCTAGAAGCCCAATATTTTTTCAGAGCTAGATGCAGATAAAAATTATTTTTAATTTGCAACCTGATGGAGGTCAGTATAGATGGACTAATAGAGAAAGTCCCACACACTGCTAGAAGGCCAAATATTTTTTCAGAGCTAGATGCAGAAAAAAATTATATTCAGTTTGCAACCTGATGGAGGTCAGTATAGATGGACTAAAAGAACAAGTCCCACACACAGCTAGAAGGCCAAATATTTTTTCAGAGGTAGATGCAGATAAAAATTATTTTTAATTTGCAGCCTGATGGAGGTCAGTATAGATGGACTAATAGAGAAAGTCCCACACACTGCTAGAAGGCCAAATATTTTTTCAGAGCTAGATGCAGACAAAAAATTATTTTGAATTTGCAACCTGATGGAGGTCAGTATAGATGGACTAATAGAGAAAGTCCCACACACTGCTAGAAGGCCAAATATTTTTTCAGAGCTAGATGCAGAAAAAAATTATATTCAGTTTGCAACCTGATGGAGGTCAGTATAGATGGACTAATAGAACAAGTCCCACACACTGCTATAAGCCCAAATATTTTTTCAGAGCTAGATGCAGAAAAAAATTATATTCAGTTTGCAAACTGATGGAGGTCAGTATAGATGGACTAATAGAACAAGTCCCACACACTGCTAGAAGCCCAAATATTTTTTCAGAGCTAGATGCAGAAAAAAATTATATTCAGTTTGCAACCTGATGGAGGTCTGTATAGATGGATTAATAGAACAAGTCCCACACACAGCTAGAAGCCCAAATATTTTTTCAGAGGTAGATGCAGAAAAAAATTATATTCAGTTTGCAACCTGATGGAGGTCTGTATAGATGGATTAATAGAACAAGTCCCACACACCGCTAGAAGCCCAATATTTTTTCAGAGCTAGATGCAGATAAAAATTATTTTTAATTTGCAACCTGATGGAGGTCAGTATAGATGGACTAATAGAGAAAGTCCCACACACTGCTAGAAGGCCAAATATTTTTTCAGAGCTAGATGCAGAAAAAAATTATATTCAGTTTGCAACCTGATGGAGGTCAGTATAGATGGACTAAAAGAACAAGTCCCACACACAGCTAGAAGGCCAAATATTTTTTCAGAGGTAGATGCAGATAAAAATTATTTTTAATTTGCAGCCTGATGGAGGTCAGTATAGATGGACTAATAGAGAAAGTCCCACACACTGCTAGAAGGCCAAATATTTTTTCAGAGCTAGATGCAGACAAAAAATTATTTTGAATTTGCAACCTGATGGAGGTCAGTATAGATGGACTAATAGAGAAAGTCCCACACACTGCTAGAAGGCCAAATATTTTTTCAGAGCTAGATGCAGAAAAAAATTATATTCAGTTTGCAACCTGATGGAGGTCAGTATAGATGGACTAATAGAACAAGTCCCACACACTGCTAGAAGCCCAAATATTTTTTCAGAGCTAGATGCAGAAAAAAATTATATTCAGTTTGCAAACTGATGGAGGTCAGTATAGATGGACTAATAGAACAAGTCCCACACACTGCTAGAAGCCCAAATATTTTTTCAGAGCTAGATGCAGAAAAAAATTATATTCAATTTGCAACCTGATGGAGGTCAGTATAGATGGACTAATAGAATGATGCTATGCCCAAAAGATTTTACTTCACTAGGTGCAGTAAAAAAATTGGTATTCTATACACAGGTGGTATATCTTGCAACACAGATAGGCTACTCCACTGACTAACACACTCTGCAATAGGCCAAAAAGGATTAGCTTTGCTAGATTCAGCCAAATGCTGTGAAAAAAACTTGCACAGCACTGGCACAGACCTGCCTGGCAAAAACTGATAGGAACTGATGTAACCTAGTCCTGAAAAGGACTGCAATTACAATTAGTCTTTACTCCCACAATCTATCTATTTAAGAGCACAGACCTGCCTGATAAAAGTCGTAGGAAATGCTGTAACCTAGTCCTTAAAAGGACTGCAATCACAACTATTCCCTACTCCAAAGCTATCTGTAGATTTGTGCGAAAATTGGCTTGAAATTAACAAGGTATAGCGCACACAGCAACAGCGGTGCCGTCTAACACGCAGCTGCAGCAGTGAGAAAATGGTGGCGACGGGGAAAATGGCTTGGTCTTATAGGGCAAGGACATGTGACATACACTGCCAATGACACATGCCCTTGCTTGTGTGAAAAAAAGCACTTCGCTCCGTGTGTGCGCTGCTGATAGGCTGACAGATTGCACCTCCCCACTGTAAATGCGGGAAAGAGAAAAAAAAATGGAGATCTTCATTATTCCTGCAGAGATCCATCCCCTGCCCCTCCCCCCACCCCGCTGTACACTCAAACTGCATATTAACATTAATTTTCATCATTACTGAGAAAAAATCCAGTTATGATTTTGGTGCACGAACAGTTATCGAACATAACCTCGAACAGCCGAATTTTTCTCAAATCGTTCGTGTTCGCCGAACGGCTCGAACACCGCCCAAAACAGCTCGAATTTGAGATTGGCGAACAGTTCGAGTCGAACAACGCTCATCTCTACTCTCTACCGTCGGGGAGTTGAGGCAGATATTAGGATTCCTCTCCTACTATCATACTTGCGTTTGAAACTTCTCCAGGATGGCCACCCCACTATACCTTCTCTTGGGGGGGACGACAGAGACAACACCACCTACAGAGAAAAAGAAGAACGCGGGTAGAACCTGGCTTAAAAGAAACAACGCCGTTTCATCCCAACAGCCCATTCTCTGGACAGCAGACCACCAGGAGGTATTGGAAGAACTAGTAGACTACCTGGTAAAACCACCCATCTTGGGATATCCTGATTTCAATTTACCATTTGTTCTTTATTTCTTCTCAAGTTGGACTGGGAGCTGCCCTATATCAGCAACAAGATGTAAAAATGAGAGTCGTCGGTTACGGTTCTAGAACGTTGACAGACACTGAGAAGAATTACCTTCTACATTCCGAAAAATTGGAGTTCCTGGCATTGAAATGGGCTATCTGTGAATGATTTAGAGATTATCTCTACTAGAGCAAAGAGTTTGAGGTATACACTGACAACATCCCTTTGACCTATGTCCTTTCTACAGCCAAACTGAATGCAACGGGTCAGAGATGGGTCGCTGAACTAGCTGACTTCAATTTCAGCATCAAGTACAGGCCAGGAAAATGCAATGCGGATGCTGACAGATTATCAACAATGCCACTAGAGCCTGAGGATTTCATGCAAGAATGCTCGGAGGAAGTCAGTCTGGAAGCAATTGAGAGCACTACCCAAGCAGTACAAGCTTATCAGGAGGAAGACACACCATCGTGGTGTCCGTTGATGGTGGAAACCACCATAAAAGCGAGAGAACAAGATCACCCCCGGTCTATTCAACAACTACCAAAAGGGAAAATCCGTAGAGCACAACGGGAAGATCGGATAATTGGTAGAATACTACTTTGTGGACCAAAATCTGTTTTCAAGTAAATGGGAAAGAGACAATGAGTCACCAGCAGTATCTGTTTTAATTAAAGAATGGACGAAGCTCTACCTCAGTGAAGACAGTATCCTGTATCACAAAGGAGGATGAAACTGGCTGTTGGTACTACCCAGAGTATTCCGTAGGTTGGTCTTAAAAGAACTCCATGAAAACATAGGACACCTGGGAGTGGAAAGGACAACAAATTTGATCCGTGAACGTTTCTTCTGGTCGTATATATGGAATATTTGACAGGCTCCAAAAAAGGTCACGATTATTACCGCAGTAATATGCGATCACATGTGATGTGATGTGAAAGTTCCTCTGCTTCCACAGTACAGCAATGTGAACAAAATCAAAAAAAAACTGCCTGTATTCTGCCAACAAGCAAATGGAGCAGTAAAATGGAGTACTGTATTGATTTTTAAGCAAATAATCAGGATTAAGAACAAAAAAAATTAGCCCTGATATGTAGGGCTATGTAGATACAGTGGGGAAAAAAGTATTTAGTTAGCCACCAATTGTGCAAGTTCTCCCACTTAAAAAGATGAGAGAGGCCTGTAATTGACATCATAGGTAGACCTCACCTATGAGAGACAAAATGAGAAAACAAATCCTGAAAATCAAATTTTTTTTTCAAATTTTGGTGGAAAATAAGGATTTGGGTTTAGATATGGAGACTGGCTAGGCAACTCCAGGACCTTGAAATGCTTCTTACGAAGACAATCCTTCATTGCCCTAGCAGTGTGCTTGGGATCATTGTCATGCTGAAAGACCCAGCCACATTTCCTCTTCAATGCCCTTGCTGATGGAAGGAGGCTTGCACTCAAAATCTCATGATACATGGCCCCATTCATTCTTTCATGTACATGGATCAGTCGTCCTGGTCTCTTGGCAGAAAAACAGCCCCAAAGCATGATGTTGCCACCCCCATGCTTCACAGTAGGTATCTTGTTCTTTGGATGCAACTCAGCATTCTTTCTCCTTCAAACACGACAAGTTGTGTTTCTACCAAACAGTTTTACTTTGGTTTCATCTGACCATATGACATTGTCCCAATACTCTTCTGGATCATCCAAATGCTCTCTAGCAAACTTCAGATGGGCCCGGACATGTAATGGCTTAAGCAGGGGGACACGTCTGGCACTGCAGGATCTGACTCTCTGGCGGCGAATTGTGTTACTGATGATAGCCTGTGTAACGTTGGTCCCAGCTCTCTGCAGGTCATTCACTAGGTCCGCCCGAGTGGTTCTGGAATTTTTGCTCACTGTTTTTTTAGATCATTTTGACCCCACGGGGTGAGATATTGTGTGGAGCCCCAGATCGAGGGAGATTATCAGTGGTCTTGTATGTCTTCCATTTTCGAATTATTGCTCCCACAGTTGATTTCTTCACACCAAGCTGCTTGCCTATTGCAGATTTAGTCTTCCAAGCATGGTGCAGGGCTACAATTTTGTTTCTGGTGTCCTTCGACAGTTCTTTGGTCTTTACCATAGTGGAGTTTGAAGTGTGACTGTTTGATGTTGCGGACAGGTGTCTTTTATACTGATAACAAGTTCAAACAGGTGCCAGTACTACAGGTAATGAGTGGAGAACAGAGGAGCCTCTTAAAGTAGAAGTTATAGGTCTGTGAGAGAGATCTTGCTTGTTTGTAATTAATCAAATACTTATTTTCCACCAAAATTTGAAAAAAATGTATTTCCAAATCAGACAATGTGATCTTCAGGATTTGTTTTCTCATTTTGTCTCTCATAGTTGAGGTCTACCTATGATGTCAAATACAGGCCTCTCTCATCTTTTTAAGTGGGAAAACTTACACAATTGGTGGCTGACTAAATACTTTTTTCCCCCACTGTATATACTGTACAGACCAAACGTTTGGACACACCTTCTCATTTAAAGATTTTTCTGTATTTTAATGACTATGAAAATTGTACATTCACACTGAAGGCATCAAACCTATGAATTAGCACATGTGGAATTATATACTTAACAAAAAAGTGTGAACCAACTGAAAATATGTCTTATATTCTAGGTTCTTCAAAGTAGCCACCTGTTGCTTTGATGACTGCTTTGCACACTCTTGGCATTCTCTTGATGAGCTTCAAGAGGTAGTCACTTTTTGTTAAGTATATAATTCCACATGTGTTAATTCATAGTTTTGATGCCTTCAGTGTGAATGTACAATTTTCATAGTCAAGAAAATACAGAAAAATCTTTAAATGAGAAGGTGTGTCCAAACTTTTGATCTGTACTGTATATATTGTAAAGTTGCAGCCGGACAGGTTGTGGACGGGAGGTATGTGTCCCCAAGGTGCCAAGCCTTGGTGATGTAGGACTCGGAAAAACAGGCTCCAGCACACATAGTGCTGAGAGGTGTTTAATGGGCCCGGATTATAGGGCTGGGTTTTACGACCAGCTGAAAGGGCTGGATGGGATCAACTGCTCAATTACCTCAAGTCCAGGTCTTGGAAGGTCTGATTTAAGACAGCTGCACCTGTCTCAGTTTGTCTGTTTGTTTTTCAAGGTGAGGAAGTCTTGCATGTGCTGCTCAGACTCTGCTGAAGGCAGAGAAAGGGACTTCATTTAAATGGCTGAGGCTGTGCTGCATATGACTGGTTATTTTGAGTTTTGTTTTGTTATACCTTTTTGTGTCGGGAAGAGTCAGTTATATTTTGTTTCCTGACTGGTTTATTTACACTAAATAAACCACAGTTTGTTTAAACCTGTGTACTGCATCACTGTGTGAACCTGTGCCTACCTCCAATGCGGCTGAGTGAGTACAAATTCTTACAATTGGTGCTAGAAGCATGGGCACAAATCCCAAGGGGCAGTGTGACTGCTACAAGAAACCATATATGTCCTGGATGAACGCCCCCAGCCAGCAAGGTTCATCCGGCAGCATGGAGGAGCTATTAAAGCAACTGGTGCAGGAGAATATGCATCAGTAGCAAGCTCAGCAGGAGAAGAATAAACTATTAATACAACAAATGCAGCAGCAGTGACAGCAACAGGAACAAATTACGCTCCTGGCGGAGGCCCTCCCTGTCAGAGAAGCCGCACCGCCTCAAGGCCGAAGCAACGAGACCCAGGTGAGGAAAACCATGAGCGGGGCGTTGCAAAAGATGACTCTGGGGGATGACATCGAGGTGTTCCTCACCATGTTTGAGAGGGTGGCAGACCCTGAGAGACTACCACCAGAGCAGTGGGCGGAGGTTCTAGCGTCATATCTGACGGGAAACCACAGAAGGCGTATTTTGATCTGGCCCTGCAGGACGCTAAGGAGTATAGAAAGCTTAAGGCTGAGATCCTGGCGTGGCTGGGCGTAACCCTGGCAGTCAGGGCACAACGAGTCCACCTCTGGGACTTTCACAGGGACAAACCTCCTCGGTCACAAATGTTTGATCTTCTGCACCTGGTACAGAAGTGGCTTCAGCCAGAGACTTGTTCTCCAGGCCAGATGATCGAAAGAGTGGTCATGAATTGGTTTATCCACTCACTGCCCAAGCCGATTCAGTCCTGGATTGCTCAGGGAGATTCCCAAAATGCAGATGACCTGGTGGCCTAGTAGAGTGGTAACGGGCGGTAGAGGGTTCCCTGGGTGGTGAAGCAGGGGTTAGGTCACCTTTCTGGGGCTCCCAAAATAAGGGGAATAAATCTTCACTGGGTGGGCATCCAAAGTCCCAGGAGGCAGCTGAATCGCTGCTGGATAATCAGTCCCATTCCATCCTCTGTTGGAGGTGTCATGCCGTTGACCATATAGCCGCCCAGTGTCCCAGGAACTCTGAGCCAATGGACTGCAACATAGGCCGGTGTTGCTCCTATTTGGCCTACCCCGCCTGCAGCGTGGTTCCTCAACATGGCAAGTGCTCTCAGGCATGCTCAGTGTCCATAAACGGGGTGCAAGTGTCTGAACTGTTGGACTCAGGAAATTTGGTGACCCTGATAAGGTCACACTCCCTCATCGGCTGGTTACTGGGAAGGTGGTAGGTGTCCGGTGTATCCATGGGGATGCTAAAAACTATCCTGTGGCTCGGGTGGATGTAAACACGGACTGTGGCACCACATCTCATGAAGTGGGGGTCGTTAAGGATTTAGTTCATCCCATAATAATTGGAAGTGACTTTGCATTATTCTGGGAAATGTGGGGGAAGGCGGGGACACCTGTTTGCACGGACGACAGCCAGATCACCCCTGAAGAAACCTCGCCTCAGGCCGTAACGGACAATTTTCCCATGTGTGTGATTGTGGACGATGAGGATGAGGCAGCATCCCCTGGGGCCAATATCCCTGAGCTGGAGGTGTCAAGGGAAACTTTAGAACTGTCCAACTCAGGGATTTAACTCTGAAAGGGGTGTTTGAAAATGTTACTGTGTTAAATGTAGTGCCTCAGGAGCCGGGGGCCGACAGTCGGTTCCCTCATTTTGCTGTGAATGGGGATTTGCTGTACAGAGTAATCAAGTAAAGGGGTGAGGTAATAGAGCAGTTGCTGGTGCCAGGGCCCTATAGACGCAGGGTGTTAGACATGGCTCATTCCCATGTGTTGGTGGTCACCTGGGTGCAGATAAGACTCAGGAATGGATCCTCCAGAGATTCTACTGGCCAAGTTGCTACAAACAAATAATGAGTGAGACGATACAGCGTAAAATCTTAATTATGTCAGACATACTTTCTGATGGCAAGAGCAGCATACCTTTATTTTTATGTTGACTCTTTAATCTGTGTTCTTCTTTAGTTTATTAACACAGACTATTATTTGTATAACCCTGAATGTTATCTTCTCTTTGATTCTGAAACAATGACGTGTATTTACGAGATCCCCTGTGATACAAACTATGTAAATAGATTAGCTAGAACAATGAATGTTTGCTAGATATGATAAATACCATTGTAGGGTGTATTCCAGTCAATCTTGGGGGATGAGCTGTGGATACTCAAGCCCTGTGGAATAATATCATCCTTAATTCTTAACCTGTGGATGTGTATTTAAAAAGGGACATGTGTTTCTGTAGTAGAGAGTCTTGGGACAGAGAAGTCTTGGAACAGAGATTCAGAAAGACTTTAGAAGGAGAATGAGAGAGATCCTTAAGGACAGCGATGGATTGCATGGTATCCAAAGAGACACAGCTTTATATTCTACAATATTCTAGTCTAACGGTACTGGCCCTGACTGGAAAGATTCGGACCTGCTCCATTAGCCATCAGAGAGACATGGATACATTTTGGGGAGCTCAGAAGAGGACGAAGAAGTCACCTAGCCCCATGGATATGTTGTTTTGGGGATGCTAGGAGGGACCCAATGATTGTCTAGAACCCATGGAGACATTTGGAGTTGCCAGGAGGGACTCTCCGGTCGCCTAGCCCCATGGAAACTGCCAGGTTGGGATCCTCGGGTCTCCTGGCCTTGTACCTCGATGGACTGCTAGCTTCGAAAGCTTGCTGCTACATCCTCTCTGTGGGGTCCCGCCAGAAGCAGGGGGCCACTGTTTGAGGTAGGCAGCCCTGGAAGTCTCTAAAGCTGAAGCTGTTTTATCCCAGGCAGGCGGAGAAGGAAGGGTGAGACTGTGTAATGTTGTACCATCTTGGATATTTGCTGGGACTGTTCTGTGTGTTTATTGTCTGCTTTGTGGTTCAATAAAGTATTGGCACGCTGTTTTACCCTCACCCTGTGTTGTCTGATTAGTGTTACACCCATGGAAGACCCCGGGTCTTCACAATGAGGTATTGTCGTTCCTGCCCCACATGCCAGATGGCCTCCCCAGTGGCCCATTTCCGCAGTCCCCTAGTACTGCTACTGTTATGTTCTGCTACCAAAGCTAAGGAAAGAGAGGAGATCTGTCCCTACTATAGGACTCAGCTGAATCCCTACGATGTAACAGGGAACCTGATCCTGCGATCAGACCTGCTAAAGTCCTAATCTAGTCTGTACGGAGACCTATAGATGTGGGGAGGGAATCCCTACAAGTACTAAGGACTGGGAGGAATATGGGACACCTCCTAACAGAAATAGTAGCAGACAGACGAACAAACAAAATAGATAGAACATAGAGGTCCGTAGACCAAGCAAACTAACAGAGCTAGATACAGAGCACAGGCTAGCTAGAAAGTAGATATACAATGAAGTCCAGCAAAGCCAGAAGGGCGGAGCAGGATAAAATAGGCCAACAAGGTCATGTGACCAGCAAAGGAAAAAAAACCTAACAGCAAGGTTCTAACAGTACCCCCCCTTCTAAGAGGATCCTCCGGATCCCCTAGGACCAGGCTTATCAGGAAATCTCCTGTGAAACGCTCTGATAAGTCTGGACGCGGAAACATCATCTGACCTCACCCAAGAGTTATCCTCGGGTCCGAAACCTTTCCAGGCCACAAGATACTGCAAACTACCACTATACCGTCTAGAGTCAAGGATGCGAGAAATTTCATATTCCCCGTCCTCCACCACCGGAGGAACAGAGGCAGAGGCGTCACCATCCGACACAACAGCTTTTTTTAACAGAGAGACATGAAAGACCGGATTAATTCTCCAGGAGGTAGGAACCTCCAACCTAACAGCAGATTGGTTGACAACCTGAAGCACCTTAAAGGGCCCTACAAACTTGGGACCCAATTTCTTAGAAGAAATCCTCAACCGCAGATTCCTAGAGGACAACCAAACCATGTCACCAACAGCGAACAAAACCTCCTGTCGTTTCCTATCAAAGTAGTCTTTAGATTTTCTGTTGGCCTCCTGAAGATTACCACGCACATCCGTCCAAACTCTTTCCAAATCACCGGAAAAATTCTCCTCCTCAGGCACGGCAGATCCTAACTTGGAGAACGACCCAAACGACGGATGTCTCCCAGAACAACAAAAAAAAGGCGAACAACCAGCAGAAGAAGATGTATGATTGTTCAGAGCAAATTCGGCAAGTGGCAGAAACTCAGACCACCCCTCTTGATTGTCTGCCACAAAACAACGCAAGAACTGCTTAACATCCTGGTTTTTCCTTTCTGTCTGGCCATTAGATTCAGGATGATATCCGGACGAAAACGACAAATGAATTCCCAACCTGTCACAAAAGGCACGCCAAAAACGAGCCACGAACTGAGGACCCCTATCAGAAACAATGTCAGTAGGAACGCCATGAAGTCTGACAATTTCCTTGACAAAGGCCTTAGCGAGAGTTTTAGCGCAGGGCAGTTTGACGAAGGGAACCAAGTGACACATCTTGCTAAAACGGTCCACGACCACCCAGATGACAGTAAAACCCTCAGAGGGGGGAAGGTCAGTTATAAAGTCCATAGCCAAATGTGTCCAAGGAGCACTGGGGACCTCCAAAGGACAAAGTAACCCCGCAGCAGGAGTATGCGAGGACTTAGATCTAGCACATATAGTACATTGGCGCACCCACTTAATGACTTCCTTCTGCCATCCAGGCCACCAAAAACTGCGACCCACCAGTCTCTTGGTCTCAGAGATTCCGGGATGACCTGCCAACCGAGATTCGTGACACTCAACAAACAAATCTCTCCTAAAGGTCCCAGGCACAAACAACCTCCCATGAGGAGTGTTAGATGGGGCATTCTCCTGAGCTTTAAGAATCTCATCTTCCAAAACGGAGTCTAAAGCAGCTATCACAACACCTTCTTGTAAAATGTTTTCCTCTTTCTCAGCACCGACTATGGGAGAAAAACTGCGAGACAAGGCATCCGCCTTAACATTCTTAGTACCAGGGATGCAAGTAACGGAGAAATTAAACCGCGAGAAAAACAGTGCCCACCTAGCCTGACGGGCATTCAGGCGCTTGGCAGCATCAAGATATATCAGATTTTTATGATCCGTAAGAACCTGAACGGGAAATTCCGCACCTTCCAAGAAGTGGCGCCAGTGTTCAAATGCGAGTTTAATAGCCAATAATTCCCGATTACCAATATCGTAATTTAATTCAGTCTCCGAAATTTTTTTTGAAAAAAAGGCACAGGGATGTAATCCATCCCCGTTATCCTGAGACAATACTGCGCCAACCCCCACAGAGGAAGCATCAACCTCAACCAAAAACGGCCTAGTAACATCAGGCTGCATAAGGATGGGAGCAGAGGTGAACCTCTCCTTGAGATACACAAAAGCTTCAATGGCCTCAGAAGACCACTGAACCGCATCAGCACCTTTCCTGGTGAGATCAGTCAGAGGTTTGACAATACTAGAAAAATTTTTTATGAATTTTCTATAGTAATTGGCGAAACCCAAAAACCTCTGTATCGATTTCAAACCAATAGGCCTAGGCCATTCCTGCACAGCCTGAACCTTAACCGGATCCATCTCAAAACCTTTGCTGGAGATAATGTAGCCCAAAAAACTAATTCTCTGTACAGCGAACTCACATTTCTCCAGCTTAGCAAAAAGCGAATTGTCCATTAATAACTGTAATACCTCACGCACGCTCCGCCAATGAGACTCCAGATCTGGCGAATAAATCAAAATGTCATCCAAATACACAACCACATTTTTACCGATCAAAGGTCTAAGGATGTCATTAATCAGATTCTGAAAAAATGCAGGAGCATTAGTAAGACCAAAAGGCGTAACCAGATTCTCAAAATGACCCACAGGAGTGTTAAAAGCAGTCTTCCATTCATCACCCTCCTTCATGCGCAACAGATTGTATGCCCCCTTAAGGTCAATTTTAGAGAACCACTTGGCCACCAATAACTGGTTAAACAGATCAGGAATCAATGGCAGTGGGTAAGGATTGCGTACCGTAATTTTGTTAATCTCACGAAAATCCAGACAAGGACGTAAACCGCCGTCCTTTTTTTTTACAAAAAAAAATCCAACCGCCACAGGAGACTTAGAGGGCCTAATGTGACCGGCGGCCAAACTTGTCTGTATGTATTCCTCCAAAGCCTTCCTCTCAGGAATAGTAAGGTTAAATAAACGACTTTTAGGAAGAGTCGCTCCAGGGACAAATTCAATAGAACAATCATAGTCTCTATGGGGAGGCAAAACCTGCGATTCTTTCTCAGAAAAAACTCTCCAAAAATCCTGAATAGGAACAGGCAATTCTCCCCTATCCAAAGCTGCAATACGCCCGTTACAACACTTGTCATAACATTTATGGCTCCAGGATTTAATTTCACTGGTAGACCAATCCAGTACAGGATTGTGAAATTTTAACCAGGGCAAACCCAATATTACTGGAGAAGGCAAGTTATTCAACACTACCAAATCCAATTTCTCATGGTGAACACCATTAATAGTGAGAGGAAATTCACTGACCTTGAGAGTAATATTCTTCAAAGGGGAGCCATCCACAGAAACCACAGCAATGGGGGATGATAAAGGTTCAGGTTTTAAATTGAGTTTTTCCACGAATCCCCCATCAATTACATTCAGTGTAGACCCGCAATCAACAAACACCCGAAATTCCATTAATTTTTCCTGAGCAATCGTGGAAGCAGCTAAAAATATACCCTTGGAATTTAAACAGGCAATACGGGCGTGACTGACCATTTTTTTTTCTTTCTTCATACGAAGCTCACAGCCTTTAATCAAATGACCAGATTTTCCGCAATAGAAACACAAGCCTTCCGAAAAACGACGGTCTTTTTCTTGAGAGCGAGGTGCCACCGATCCAATCTCCATCGGTTCACCACTGTTAGTACACACATTATCATAACCAGAAACTGACATAGCAGAGGATTTGCTCTCATTAACCCTAGCACGCAGTCTTCTATCCACCCGTATAGCTAATTGCATAGCCTGTTGCAAATCCTCAGGTGTAGGATAAGCAATTAGCAGGTCTTTAACCCTTTCACTGAGCCCAGCAAGAAATAGACTTTTCAGAGCAGAATCGTTCCACCCTGTTTGAGTGGACCAACGACGAAAATGAGTACAATATTTTTCCACATTACCTGATCCTTGTTTTAAACGTCTCAACTCAGTCTCAGCTGATGCCACACGGTCAGGATCATCATATAATAATCCTAAAGCAGAAAAAAAACTATCCACTGATCTGAAGCATGTATCACTAGGTTGCAAAGAAAAGGCCCACTCCTGAGGCTCTTTGCGCAAAAGTGACATTATGAACCCTACGCGCTGGGAATCATCCCCAGAGGACTTGGGTCTCAAACGAAAATACAATAAGCAAGCATTTTTAAATGAAAAAAATTCTCGATGTTCACCAAAAAATAAATCCGGCAAACATACCTTAGGCTCCAAGAAATATGCTCCAGGACAGTTACTCACGTGCTGACGGAGCTCGGCCACTTCCAGAGAGAGTCCCTGCAGGTGTTTAGCCAAATCCTGAACCGACACCATGATGGAACAAAGAAAAAAAAAATCTTTCCTTAGAGAATTTGCAGGCTGGACTTACTGTTATGTTCTGCTACCAAAGCTAAGGAAAGAGAGGAGATCTGTCCCTACTATAGGACTCAGCTGAATCCCTACGATGTAACAGGGAACCTGATCCTGCGATCAGACCTGCTAAAGTCCTAATCTAGTCTGTACGGAGACCTATAGATGTGGGGAGGGAATCCCTACAAGTACTAAGGACTGGGAGGAATATGGGACACCTCCTAACAGAAATAGTAGCAGACAGACGAACAAACAAAATAGATAGAACATAGAGGTCCGTAGACCAAGCAAACTAACAGAGCTAGATACAGAGCACAGGCTAGCTAGAAAGTAGATATACAATGAAGTCCAGCAAAGCCAGAAGGGCGGAGCAGGATAAAATAGGCCAACAAGGTCATGTGACCAGCAAAGGAAAAAAAACCTAACAGCAAGGTTCTAACAGCTACCTATCATCAAGGTCCCATTCGAACGCATAGCAATGGATCTAGTGGGACACCTGGTCAAGTCCGCCCAAGGGCATCAGTATATCCTGGTGATATAAGGTTATGCTACACGGTATCTAGAGGCCGTAACACTACGAAAATCCTCCACCAGGTGTATAGCCCGGGAGTTAGTCCATATATTTTTTAGAACGGGGTTGCCTAAGGAGATCCTAACAGAGCAAGGAACTCCATTTATGTCGAAGGTCATGAGGGAATTGTGCAAGACACTGCAGATTGCACAACTGAGAACCTCTGTGTACCATCCCCAGACGGACGGACTGGTCGAGAGGTTTAACAAATCCTTGATGGCAATGTTGAGAAAAGCAGTGGAGAAGGATGGCCGAGACTGGGACTGTCTGCTTCCCTATCTGTTGTTCTCCATCAGGGAAGTTACCCAAGTTACCACAGGCTTCTCCCCACTTTAAGGCTGCGTGCCCACTATGCGTTTTTCAAGCATTTTTGCCGCGGAACTTCCGCAGCGAAAACGCTTGGTAATACGTGCCCCATGGTCCTCAATGAAAATCTGCATGTGCTGTGCACATGCTGCGGAAATTTACGCTGCGGATTATCATTGCGGAAAAATACGCAGCATGTCCATTAATTTTGCGGACACGCAGCGTAATCGCCGACATTGACTTGCATTGGACAGTGTGACATCCGCATCACTGCATCTGCACATGCAGATATCACACGGTTCATTAGTGCGACCACACTTAGAATACTGTGTACAGTTTTGGTCTCCAGTGTATAAGAAAGACATAGTTGAACTAGAGAGGGTGCAGAGAAGAGCGACCAAGGTTATTAGAGGACAGGGGGGTCTGCAATACCAAGACAGGTTATTACACTAGGGGTTATTTACTGTAGAAAAAAGAAGGCTTAGGGGTGATCTTATTACTATGTACAAGTATATGAGGGGACAGTACAAAGACCTTTCTACTGATCTTTCTACTCTGAGGTCAGAGACGGGGACAAGGGGGCATCTTCTACGTCTGGACGAAAGAAGGTTTAATCATAATAAGGACGGGGATTCTTTACTGTAAGAGCAGTGAGACTATGGAACTCTCTGCCGCATGATGTTGTAATGAGTGATTTACTATTAAAATTTAAGAAGGGCATGGATGCCTTTCTTGAAAAGTATAATATTACAGGTTATATATACTAGATTCCTTGATAGAGCGTTGATCCAGGGAACTAGTCTGATTGTCGTATGGAGTCCGGAAGGAATTTTTTTCCCCAATGTGGAGCTTAGTGTTTGCCACATGGGGTTTTTTTCATTCCTCTGGATCAACATGTTAGGCTATGGGTTGAACTAGATGGACTTAGTCTTCCTTCAACCTTAAAAACTATGTTACTATGTTACTATGATGGTACCCAGGTCTGGAGAAGAGGAGACTCTCATCCAGACCTGGGTACCATAGAACCTGTTAAAAAAAGAATTTAAAATAAAAAATAAAGATTATACTTACCTTCTGATGTCCTCCCAGTGTTTTCTCCCCTCCGTCTGGTCTGCTGTATGGGTCGCGGTGTTGTGAAGGACCTGCCATGACTTCATTGAGTCATGTGACCTGTCACATGACTCAATAACATCACCGCAGGTCCTTCACACCACCGTGAGCCGCCCAAGACACCAGACGAAGCGGAGAAAACACCGGGAAGCACATCGGAAGGTAAGTATAATCTTTATTTTTTATTTTTTACCATTCTTATTCTTTTTTTTTTTAACTAACTTGGTCACACTACTATAAATCCATGCCGGTTGCATGGATTTATATAGTGTGAACAAGTTGTCAAGCACTTTTCCAAGTGATGCTAAAATCGCTTGGAAAAGCGCTTGATAACCCGCATGCAGAAATGCATGCAAAAACGCTTGACAAACGCTTCTGCCTGGCGGGAAAAACGCATTTTAAAACCGCATGCGTTTTTCCTGCCAGGGAAAAGAGGAAAAAATATGCAGCATTTCTGCATCGTGGGCACATAGCCTTACTACTCTATGGCTAATTCCCTCGAGGACTCATGGATGTGGTGAAAGAGTCCTGGGAAGCTGAGACAACTCCCTATAGGAGCCTGGTGGAGCACATTGCCCAGATGAAAGAGAGGATTGCCAATGTGATGCCCATTGTGAAGGAGCACCTCCTCAAGGCAAAAGAGTCACAGTCCAGGGTGTATAATTGGTCAGCCCGGATGCGATAGTTCAACCCAGGAGATCGAGTACTTGTGCTAGTACCCACAGTGGAGAGCAAGTTCATGGCCAAGTGGCAGGGCCCCTATGAGGTGGTAGAGAAAGTTGGAGAAGTCAACTATAAAATCCACCAACCAGGGAAGAAGAAACCCTACCAAATTTACCATGTTAGCCTGATTAAATCGTGGCAGGACAGAGAACCCGTGGAAGATCTGTGTTTGGTGTCTGAGGCTGATGCCGATGTGAAAGAGGTCAAGGTGGCAGAGTCACGTGCCCAAAAGCAACAGTGCAAAGAATTGCTACTTCGGAATAGAGACTTATTCTCATAACTACCAAAGTGCACTCACGTCATATAGCATGAGGTTCTTACTGAGCCTCATTTCCGGGTAAACTTGAAACTGTATCGGATTCCTGAAACCCGCCGAGAGGTGACCTCAAAAGAGGTGAAGCGGATGCTTAGCCTGGGAGTTATTGAAGAGTCTAAGAGTGGCTGGTCCAGTCCCATAGTCTTAGTCCCGAAACCAGATGGAGAATGGCAGTTTTGCAATGACTCTAGGAAGCTGAACGAGGTTTTGAAGTTCAATGCCTACCCAATGCCTAGGGTAGATGAGCTTATCGAAAGGCTATGGCCTGCTCGGTACTAGAGATGAGCGTTGTTCTACTCGAACTGTTCGCCAATCTCAAATTCGAGCTGTTTTGGGCGGTGTTCGAGCCGGTCGGCGAACACGAACAATTTGAGAAAAATTCGGCTGTTCGAGGTTATGTTCGATAACTGTTCGTGCACCAAAATCATAACTGGATTTTTTCTCAGTAATGATGAAAATTAATGTTAATACGCAGTTTGAGTGTACAGCGGGGCGGGGGGAGGGGCAGGGGATGGATCTCTGCAGGAACAATGAAGATCTCCATTTTTTTTTCTCTTTCCCGCATTTGCAGTGGGGAGGTGCAATCTGTCAGCCTATCAGCAGCGCACACACGGAGCGAAGTGCTTTTTTTCACACAAGCAAGGGCATGTGTGATTGGCAGTGTTTGTCACATGTCCTTGCCCTATAAGACCAAGCCATTTTCCCCGTCGCCACCATTTTCTCACTGCTGCAGCTGCGTGTTAGACGGCACCGCTGTTGCTGTGTGCGCTATACCTTGTTAATTTCAAGCCAATTTTCGCACAAATATACAGATAGCTTGGGAGTAGGGAATAGTTGTGATTGCAGTCCTTTTAAGGACTAGGTTACAGCATTTCCTACGACTTTTATCAAGCAGGTCTGTGCTCTTAAACAGATAGATTGTGGGAGTAAAGACTAATTGTAATTGGAGTCCTTTTCAGGACTAGGTTACATCAGTTCCTATCAGTTTTTGCCAGGCAGGTCTGTGCCAGTGCTGTGCAAGTTTTTTTCACAGCATTTGGCTGAATCTAGCAAAGCTAATCCTTTTTGGCCTATTGCAGAGTGTGTTAGTCAGTGGAGTAGCCTATCTGTGTTGCAAGATATACCACCTGTGTATAGAATACCAATTTTTTTACTGCACCTAGTGAAGTAAAATCTTTTGGGCATAGCATCATTCTATTAGTCCATCTATACTGACCTCCATCAGGTTGCAAACTGAATATAATTTTTTTCTGCATCTAGCTCTGAAAAAATATTTGGGCTTCTAGCAGTGTGTGGGACTTGGTCTATTAGTCCATCTATACTGACCTCCATCAGGTTGCAAATTAAAAATAATTTTTTTCTTCATTTAGCTCTGAAAAAATATTTGGGCTTCTAGCAGTGTGTGGGACTTGTTCTATTAGTCCTTCTATACTGACCTCCAGCAGGTTGCAAATTGAATATAATTTTTTTCTACATCTAGCTCTGAAAAAATATTTGGGCTTCTAGTGGTGTGTGGGACTTGGTCTATTAGTCCATCTATACTGACCTCCATCAGGTTGCAAATTAAAAATAATTTTTTTCTGCATCTAGCTCTGAAAAAATATTTGGGCTTCTAGCAGTGTGTGGGACTTGGTCTATTAGTCCATCTATACTGACCTCCATCAGGTTGCAAATTAAAAATAATTTTTTTCTGCATCTAGCTCTGAAAAAATATTTGGGCTTCTAGCAGTGTGTGGGACTTGGTCTATTAGTCCATCTATACTGACCTCCATCAGGTTGCAAATTGAATAAAAAAATTTTCTGCATCTAGCTCTGAAAAAATATTTGGGCTTCTAGCGGTGTGTGGGACTTGGTCTATTAGTCCATCTATACTGACCTCCATCAGGTTGCAAATTAAAAATAATTTTTTTCTGCATCTAACCCAGCCAATAGTTTTGGCCTAATACCACAGTTTGGCCACTCAGCTCTGCTCGGTTACCATCCATTGTTTTTTTGTGCAAACAACTCCAGAGTTGTGAATTAGTTAACCACCAAAATGAGTGGAAAAAGGCCTGCTGCTGGTGGAAAGGGGAATAGGCGTGTTGGGAAGGGGAAAAAAGGTTGTGTCCGTGGGGTAGGTGCAGAAGAAAGACCATCTTCCAGCCAAACTAAAATGTCTACTTCTTTTAGCGGACAATGTGATAAGATCCCTTTCTTATGGCCACGCCAATCGCTACAAATTCCAGATGAGGCACAAAAACAGCAGGTGCTTCAACGGATATCAAGTGCTCCTTTAAGTGGGCTCTCCTCCACATCAACTTCAACATGACAAATACTCCAGTCCTCAAAGGTGTCACCCAAATCGCACTTGCTTCCTCACAGCTCCCAAATCTCCAGCTGCCCGTCTGAGTATGAGGTAGAACAGATGGTTGAGTCTGCAGAGCTGTTTACTCATACTATAGCCTGGGAATCAGAGGTCGACTCCAGCGCTTCTGTGAATCCAGACGAGGAAATGATCTGCACTGATGCCCAGAATCTTTATGAGTCGGATCCAGGACCAGACGCAGAAGGTTCTGACCATAATGTAGACCCTCATTCCCAAACTGTAACTCCTGTTGGTGGAGACAATGAGGAAGACGATGATAAGACTCAAATACCTGATTGGAGCGACAACTTTAGTTTTTTGTCAGGGCAGGAACAGGTTGGCTCTGAGGACGACGGGTGTGATAACGCACAGGGTGATGATGATGAGGTCGGAGATCCCACTTACTGTCAACCCACAGTCAGCCAAGAGATGAGGTCAGCAGAGGAGGTGGAGGAAGATGCTAGTGACGACGAGGTCAGGTTGCGCCTTCCTGGACAGAGACGTAGTACTGGAAGCACGTCAACAACTGCATCCTCAAACACAACTCTGCCTCTCACCACAAGTCGTGGTGGCTCTTCAGGTCGCATGGGTGCTAAGCCTTGCATAGCCTGGGCATTTTTTCAGATCGATAAAGATGACCCAACTCGTGTTATCTGTAACATTTGTCAGCAAAAGCTAAGTAGAGGCCAAAAAATACATAGTTTGAGTACTTCATGCATGAACCGGCACATGGACATGAAGCATAAGTTGCAGTGGGAAGCTCAGTGTGCTACAATGCGGCCTAGCCGGCCGGGCCAACCACCGTCTGCCATATCTTGTGCATCCGCGGCCTCTTCATCCTCTGTGACTGGGGGGACAGCAGTCACACCTGTTTTGGGGCGCAGACCTGCCACCTCTTTACCCGCAACAGCCAGCGTGATTGGCAGGTCATCATTTTCTTTGGAGGTGGTAACACCAGCTGGTCTTGAGCGCTGTCCGACATCGATAGCACCACCTTTGGATCAAGGCAACCTAACATGTCCGCCTGCATCTTCCTCACAGACCGGCAGTTTGCCGGGGACACCCTTATCAACCCCGTCTAAGCACAATAGCCAGCCCTCGGTCCCTCAGATGTGGACAAGTAAAAGACCATTTCCTCCTAGCCATGAGAAAGCTAAGAGGTTGAATTTCACCATCTGCAAGCTCTTGGCTACAGAAATGCTGCCTTTCCGCCTGGTGGACACAGAGGATTTTCGAGACCTTATGTCCGTCGCAGTGCCCCAGTACCAGATGCCCAGTCGGCACTACTTCTCAAAGAAAGGTGTGCCTGCGCTCCACCAGCATGTCGCACACAACATCACCGCTTCTTTGAGAAACTCTGTGTGTGACAGGGTGCATTTCACCACAGACACTTGGACGAGTAGGCATGGACAGGGGCGTTACATGTCGCTGACTGGGCACTGGGTAACTATGGTGACAGCAGGACATGGGGCTGCTGTCCAAGTCTTGCCGTCCCCACGAGTTGTGCGTCAATCCTCTTTATGTCAAAGTTCCTCCACTGCTTCTGCCTCCTCAACCTCCTCTCGGTCTTCCACCTGCACCCAAAGCCTGTCTGGTCATGCCACAAGCTTTCTAACTGCGCAGAAGGGATCCTGCACACCTCCTTACTATGCTGGCAGTAGGGCTCAACGTCATCAGGCGGTTTTTACATTGAAATGTCTGGGAAATGTGAGTCACACAGCTGAGGAGTTGTGGTCAGCTCTGGAGAACCAATTTCATGAATGGTTGTCTCCACTGGACCTGAAACCAGGGAAGGCCGTGTGCGACAATGCTGCAAACCTGGGTGCGGCCCTTCGCCGGGGCAATGTCACACACGTGCCTTGTATGGCTCACGTGTTGAACCTGGTTGTCCAGCAATTTTTAGCCCACTATCCCAGACTAGATGGCCTTCTGCAGAGGGCACGGTCGCTGTGTGCTCACTTCCGCCGTTCGCATCCCGCAGCTCAGCGACTTACATCTCTACAGAAGTCGTTGGGCCTGCCACTTCACCGGCTAAAATGCGATGTGCCTACCCGGTGGAATTCAACTCTGCACATGTTGCAGCAACTGTGGCAGCACCGACAAGCCCTGGTGCAATACGTTCTGACGTATAGCCTGGGCCAACGAGATTCAGAGGTGGGGCAAATCACGCTGGAGGAGTGGTCTCAGATCAGGGACCTATGCACCCTTCTGCACAGTTTTGAAATGGCGACGAAGATGTTTAGTGCTGACGATGCCATTATCAGCATGACTATTCCGGTGATTTACATGCTGGAGCACATGTTAAACAGAATTCGGAGTCAGGTGGTGGCACAAGAGGAGGTGGAGGAAGTAGAGGAGGAGGAGTTGTATGCGGAAGGGCTAACATCTGCAAGGTCCAGACGGTCGGCAGCACCAAGGCGGCAGGCATGTGAGGGTGGGGGAGATGATTTTACCAGGGCGCATGGTAGCAGCCAAACTAGTGAGGAAGGTGCAGGAGCCCAGGAAGAAGTGGAGGACGAACTGATGGAAGACTCATCAGATGAGGGAGACCTTGATCACATTTCTGTTGTGCGAGGTTGGGGGGAGAGGACAGAGGAAGGAAGCATGATTGTTACCTCGCCACCAACACAACAGGGACTTGGTGCTCCTGGATGCGCAACACACATTGAGTGCCTTCTTGCTGCACTACCTGCAACATGACCCTCGAATTGTGAGAATTAGAAATAATCCTGACTACTGGGTTGCCACACTGTTAGATCCCCGGTACAAAAGTAAATTTGCAGAAATTATTCCTGCCATAGAAAGGGATGCACGCATGCAGGAGTATCAGCAGAGACTGTTGCAGAATCTTACATGTGCTTTTCCACAAAATACCAGTGGTGCACGTAGTGAATCTCACAGTTCCAACTTGCCAACCGTGGGACCGTCAAGTGTTCAGCACTCAAACCGTAACAGAACCACAGTATCTGCTGGTAACATCAATTTTGCGGAATCATTTCACCACTTTTTTAGCCCATCCTTTGCAAGGCCACAGGAGACAAGAAGTCTGACACATAGTCAACGCCTAGAGACGATGGTACAGGAGTATCTCCAAGTAAACATTGAAGCCACGACTGTGTCACTGGACCCTTGCTCTTTTTGGGCTTCCAATCTGGATAAATGGCCGGAGCTAGCCACTTACGCCTTGGAGATCTTGTCATGCCCCGCAGCCAGCGTTCTGTCTGAACGTGTGTTCAGCGCTGCTGGTGGTGTGCTGACAGATAAGCGCACGCGGCTCTCCACTGATAATGTAGACAGACTCACGTTCATAAAGATGAACAAATCATGGATCCGAAACGACTTTTCTACCCCTGTGTCATCCTGGGGAGAGTAAAAGCTTGATGATTGGTTAAAATCACCCTACCAACCGTTTTAAGCTTTCAAATTACTAATCATGTTTATCTGTATCTTGACTGGAAAATAATTTGGGCTTTGTAGCAGTGTGCAGCACTGATCCTATTAGGCCATCTATAATAAGCTTCACCAGATTTAAAATTAAAAATAATTTTTAGCTGCATCTAGCCCGGAAAATAATTTTGGGGCTCCGAGATGCGCAAGACACATAAGTGCCTTCTTGCTGCACTACCTGCAGCATGACCCTCATATTGTCAGAATTCGAAGTAATCATGACTACTGGGTTGCCACACTCTTAGATCCCCCAAACTTTTCGATCAACCTTTTCATTTTAATAAAGACCAAAAAAATGGTCATTTTTGAAATTATAAGCATTAGCAGGTTGTTAGAAACTGAAATCAAACAGTTTTCAACTCAAAACTTTATTCTAGGTGATGTTACATTTTCACATAGGACCCCTTGTTCGAAAGGAGCTTCTGAACTCTCTCGTCCATTGAATTTGTCAGGTTTTGGATGGTTTTTGCTTCAATTGTTTTGCATGAGGACAGAATACCCTCCCAGAGCTGTTGCTTAGATGTGAACTGCCTCCCGCCATCATAGACACTCCTTTTAATGATGCTCCAAAGGTTCTGAATGGGGTAGAGGTCAGGGGAGCATGGGGGTCACACCATAAGTTTGTCCCCTTTTATGCCCATATCAGCCAGAGATGCAGATGTTTTATGTGCAGCATGAGATGGTGCATTATCATGCAGAAAAATGATCTTGCTGTGAAATACACGGTTCTTCTTGAACCATGGCAGGAAGTGCTGTTTGAGAAAATCCACATACATTATGGAGTTCATCTTTAGCGCCTTCAGGGATCCTAAAGGGGCCGACAATCTCTCTCCCCATGATTCCAGCCCAAAACATTACTCCACCTCCTCCTTGTTGGCGCTGTAGCCGTGTTTGCGTGGGGTGTCCATCAACCAGCCATCCTCCACTCCATTCATCTGGACCATCGAGCGCTGCACGGCACTCATCCGTGAACAAAACAGTTTTGAAATCAGTCTTCATGTAATGTTTGGCCCACTGGAGCCGTTTCTGCTTGTGTGAAGTGGATAGAGGAGGTCGACAGGATGGCGTATGCACAGCTGCAAACCTCTGAAGGACCCTGCATCTTGTTGTTCGGGGGACGTTGGAGGCACAAGCAGCTTCAAAAACTTGTCTGCTGCTATGACAAGGCTTTTTTGCCGCTGCTCTTTCAACCTGACGTAATTGCCTGTAGGAAAGAGTCCTCAATTTGCCCTTATCAGCACGCACACGTGTGTACTGTGAATCAGCTACATACTTCTTGATTGCCAAGACACTTCATCCTGATCATCGCACAATGTTGATTGTAGTCATGCCTTGACCTAAACACTCCACAATTTGTTGCTTCTCAGCAGCCGACACATCCTTTTTCTTTCCCATTTTGGCAGAAAATGTAGGCTGCTTAATAATGTGAGAGAGCCTTCTTAAGTAGTCTTGCCTTTCATTGGACACACCTGCCAAACTAATTAGCACAGGTGTCTGCAATTGCTTACAGTGATATAAAGAGCCCTGACACACATCACCATCAATGAGTTTAACTGACAAACAAACAAATTCTTCCCTTATCACTCCTAAACACTTTTTGCATAATAATTTGGAACGCGGTGTACATGTGCTTTTCCACAAAACACCAGTGGTTCACGTAGTGAATCTTACAGTTCTAACTTGCCAACCGTGGTCTGTATGGAATTGTTCAATAAAGGGCCCAAAATTAAGATAACATAGATGGGAGAGGTCTCTATGAATAGGAATTCCTAAGTATTTGATACCCTGTGAGGGCCAGGCAAAGGGAAAGTTGGACTGGATGGAATCCTATATGGATTTAGGGAGGGAGACATCGAGGGCCTCAGACTTCGCTGCATTGATTTTAAAATTTTACCATGTAACAAAGTGATCTATTTCAGCCATAACAGCAGGGATGGATATATGTGATTGAGTGATATATACTAGGACATCATCAGCAAATAGAGAGCACTTGTACTCGGTGCCTCCCACCTCAATCCACCTAATATTGGGGTTATGGCGAATTGATGAGAGCAGGTGCTCCGTCACTAGGATGTATAAGAGAGGGGACAGAGGACATCCCTGCCTTGTCCCATTGGTGATTGTGAAAGGTGATGAAAATGTTCTGACGCACCGCCTGGGCCTTGGGACACCCGGAGCCGGACCCTTTTTGGTGGATGCTGGTGGTTGTAGTCTTCGTGGCGGCGATACGGTTCCGTGGCTCAGGGCGGTCAAACCAGTGGCGGAACTATTTATGTGGTTTTGATGTTTAAATGTCCGACTACGCCACCCGTGGATTGCGGTCAGAGTGAACCGCCGCTACAGGGCAGACCGCTAAGGCTGGTGTTGTGGGTGCAGCAGAGCGTAGCATAACTCCCCACGGGAGGAGTATAGCCTCAGGGCAGTGTATGCGGAGGATGGGGGTGATGGTGCAGGGCAGCAGCAGTAACGACACGGAGTCAGTGATGCAGTTCAGGGCCTTTACTCACAGTTCTTATTATCCAGACCACGTCTGCAGGTAACGGCTGCCCACGTCGTACTGTGCTCACCAGGTGAGGGGCTCAGACAACTCCCAGATAACTTTGGAGCGCTTCACAGGACCCCCTTTGTGTGTCCTTTGTCTGGCCTTTCTTACCAACACTTCTGTCCGGCTGCCTCGGGCCTCCTCTTGGTAAACTTGGCGCCAGTTTCCCTGACCCTATGTGGTGCCTTCCTAGCGGGTGGAGCAAGGGGCTGCGCCACATAAAATGTCAGAGCCTCCGGTTTCTAGCTGAGGGTCGTTTCCTGCCTCCACTAGTTCGGGGACCGGTCCCCCCCTTTGGCCTGACCCCTCCACGCAGGTGGATTCGGGCGTGCGGTGGCGACTCGCCCGTCCGCACCCCTGGGATCCCTTCATTCCTCGTTCCTGGAGCCTTCTCCGCTCCTCTTCCTTCCTTCTCCCTCTTGCAGGCCTGGGCCTCTGTTACTAGGCCCGCCTCCGGAGCAGAGCTCATGCAGAGCCCCTGCTCCCTGCCACTTCTGCTCAGACTTCTCTGCACTGAACTAAGATGGTGCCCACCTTTTATACTCCCTTCTCAATGCACCCAGGAACTGCTTCCTCCCTGCTCCTGCACTGCAGGGTTCCCCTTCCTCAGTGTTCCCTCCCCCCACTCCAGCCAGGGACAGGGACTGTTGTGCCCATCTCAGGGGCATATTGGTCGCCCTGCCCCACGGCAATGTGGTGTAATGCATGCAGGTGTCGGGTCCTGATCCACACTCCATCCTTATCTGAGAGTGAGATATCACACCTCTGGGTGAGGTGCAATACGTCTGTAGCAACCGAGCCCTCGGTGCTACAGTTCCATTTATCTTCAGCCTAGGTGACATATTGTGATACAGGGCCGTGATTTTGGCTATAAAAGGGTCCCCTAGACCCCTACCCCAAGCTTTTTAAGAGAACCATATATGGCGTGCCAGGAGACTCTGTGGAATGCTTTCTCAGCATCCAACGAGAGTATCTACTTACAAATTTTTAACTGCATCTAGCCCAGGAAATACTTTGTGCCTAGTAGCAGTGTCTGCTAGTCAGCGGATTATCCCGGCTGTTAAGCAAGCTACACCACCTGTAGTTTGGACACTTAATTTTTTCAAAGGAAATGCTTCGGGACCACGGGATACTCAGTGAAGAGCATCAGGAGGCACCCCAAGGCATAGGGGCTGGGACTGGCACTAGGATGCCTTGCGGTGGACAGCCGAGCTCGATCCTTATAAAAGCTTTTTAACTGCAGCAGCTTTAGTGGACGCTACTGGAGCTGGAATTACGCGGCTGCTGGCATGAGACTTGCCCTCCAATAGATCCTTGTAAATGGATTTAAAGTGTATTCATTCAAATTAGAGGGACAATTTAAATTAAAAAGCTTAGAGCTGCCTCCACCACAGGGGGGCTCTCTCGACCCACCAGCGGACAGGCACCAGTATTGGGAGAGGGGGGCTGGCCGTCAGGGTTCACCGCGGCTCTGGCACAAACCCGGCGACACGGAGGTGGCACGGGCAGGAGCGGACTGGCCGTCTCGGCTTCTCACTTTTTGGATTTTAGAAGGGCATGACATGCCTATATCTGTGTCTCCCCCTCCTTTTACTCCTCCACCTCTTTTCTTTTCGCATGACTATATGTACTTGTCACTTTTCCATGTGTTAGTTGTGTCTTCTGAGCAGTTTGTCAGCTTTTTTACACCTTTGAATGTGTTTTCTATGTGTTTCTATGTGTTTTTGTTTGCCTGCCATTGGTTTTAACGGTGTTCGAAGGTGTTCGACGAACAGTTCGACGAACAGTTCGGCGAACACACGGGTGTTCGACGAACCGAACCGAACTCGAACACTACGGGGGTGGCTCAACACTACTCGGTACATCACCACCCTGGACCTCACCAAGGGATTCTGGCAAATTCCCCTGTCCAAAGAGGCCAAGGAGAAGACGGCCTTTTCAATACCAGATGGATGCTATCAGTATGTCAGAATGCCGTTTGGTTGCAGGGAGCTCCGACCACTTTCCATGGACCGGATCTTAGCAGCCCACAAAAAGTATGCAGTGGCCTACCTAGATGACATCGTCATATTCAGCCAGGACTGGGAAAGTCATCTCTGCAAAGTTCAAGCCATACTTGACACTCTAAGAAAGGCGGGCTTTACCATCAACCCGAAGAAATGTGCTATGGGGATGGAGGAAACCAAGTATCTGGGCTACGTGGTTGGTAGAGGGGAGATAAAACCACAAATAAATAAGGTTGAGGCAATCTTAAACTGGCCACAGCTCCTCTCGAAGAAGCATGTCAGGCCATTTCTACGCATCGTGGGTTGCTTGTTAGAATCTATGTTGTTTTACTATTGGCCATCTTGTTGTGGTTTGCTGGCTTCTAGTCTTTTCCTCTCGTGCTGGGTTTCTTGGTCGCGTGATCTCTGCATTCTTTATTACCCAGCACCTGGCCCCCATTCCCTGCTGGACATCAGTGTTGCTTCGCTCGTGCTCTGGCTAAGTAGCCTGGTTTAGTTCTTCTTGCTTTTGACTATTGTTATCCTGGGACTCCTTGTTCTTTTTATTTCTTGTATTTTAGGGACCCCTTTCCCTTTCCTACAGGTCTTCGTTTGAGTTCAGTGCAGGAGTTTCGGTGGGGCTATTCATAAGGAATAGGGCACCCACCCCAGTGTAGGGTAAAGCTGAGTATCAGTGCAGGGACAGCTTTTCCCTCCTATTCCTTAGTTCTAAGTTGCAGTACATAACACTACTATAAAGATTTGTCCCTAACTCTGCCCTGATGGCAGCCCCGCTGACGGATCTTCTGAAAGGGACAAAGATGGCTATGGCTAAGTGGTCACCAGAAACTGAAGCGGCCTTCCAGGAATTAAAACTGGCCCTCTGTAAACACCCAGTCTTGGTGGCGCCAAACTTCTCCGGAGAGTTAGTGGTCCAGACAGACGCATCGGATGTCAGGCTGGGAGCAGTCTTGTTAATGGAGAGGAACACCCTGTAATATACCTCAGTCGGAAGCTGTCCTCATGTGAGAAGAACTACTCCATAGTGGAAAAAGAATATTTGGCCATCAAGTGGGTGTTGGACACTCAGAGGTATTAAATGTTAGGTAGAAGGTTCAGGTTAGTGTCGGACCATGCCCCACTGAGTTGGATGCGAGAAAAGATGGGGAACAATGCCCGAGTAACTAGGTGGTTCCTAGCCCTACAAGATTTTAGTTTCCAAGTAGAGCATAGGCCTGGGAAACAACATGAGAATGCTGATGTCCTCTCAAAGGTCTATTGTATGGTGGCAGTAGGTGCCAAGCCCCCCGGCTTTGGGCAGAGGGGGGGGTATGTAAGGTTGCAGCCGGACAGGTCATGGACGGAAGGTATGTGTCCCCAACGTTCCAAGCCTTGCTGATGTAGGACTCAGAAAAGCAGGCTCCAGCACACATAGTGCTGAGAGGTGTTTAATGGGCCCGGATTATAGGGCCGGGTTTTATGAGCAGCTGAAAGAGTTGGGTGGGATCGGCTGCTGTTTCAGTCTGTCTGTGTGTTTTGCAAGGTGAGGAAGTCCTGCATGTGATGCTCAGACTCTTCTGAAGGCAGAGAAAAGGACTTCATTTAAATGGCTGATGCCGTGCTGCATTTGGACTGGTTATTTTGAGTTTTGTTTTGTTATACCTTTTTGTGCCGGGAAGAGGCAGTTATATTTTGTTTCCTGACTGGTTTATGGACACTAAATAAACCACCAGTTTGTTTCACTGTGTGAATCTGTGCCTATCTCTGACGCGGCTGAGTGAGTACAAATCCCTACTATATACAGCTCTCCCAACTCTGCCTGTTTCCGGGATACACTGTGACGATTATAGATTCACCAGGTGTTATACAGACCTGATGACGCTATGCAGCCAACCAATCACTGTAATGCCACAACCAACATGGCTGCGACATTACAGTGAGTGGCAGGCAATCCCTGCAAGTTAATTGGCTCTCTAAGGAGTGCCAAACATGCGAGGAGGGGACTTGAGCTCTCGCTCGAGCATCCCGGAAATACTCGAGGAACGCCGAGCATCTAGTGCAATGAGATGCTTGGGCAAGTACCGAGCAGTGGCAAGCATGCTTGCTCATAACTAGTGAATAGTTTTTATACACACAAGTAGCAGACTTTAAATGGACTATAATATTTTGTAGCTTGCAAACAAAATCTGGATTAATACTGAAGTAATATTTGACCACCTGAGATGATGGACAAGTTTCTCTGCTTCCACAGTACAGCAATGCTATTCAAATCATCCAAATCTGGCTGTATGTTGCTAGCAAGCAAATTGAGCAGTAAAAATGGTGTATTATATTGCTTTTCACCAAAATTAGAAGGATTAAGAGTAGTGTTGAGCGAACATGCTCGACACTGCTCGGTACTCGCCCGAGCATCACGCTACTCGGGATGTTCGGCGAGCACCGAGCATTTCCGGGTTACTCGCGCGGGAGCTCGGGTCTCCGGCCTGCTTGTTTGGCGCTCTTTACAGAGCCAATGAACATGCAGGGATTGCCAGCCAGTCACTGTAATGCCGCAGCCATGTTGGTTGTGGGCATTACATTGATTGGCTGGCCGCACAGCGTCACCTCGAGTATTTAAAACCAGGTGCCGCCATCTTGGACACAGACGGCTGGGATCAGACAGTGTAGGGACAGCGCTGCTGATTTAGGGACAGATATATACTGCGAAATAGTTAGTGTAGGGTCTGTAAAGGCTGCCAGATCAAACAAACAGTCCTTCTCAGGACTAATATCCATCCCAGATATCAGGCAGGCAGGCTGTATAGGAGATGCAGTGGATATACCAGCAAACGCTGCATTACAGTCCTGTGTGCTTCTGTTGCTGAAATTGCTGGACTTAGCTCCAGGTCTTGGGGGCCAGGAAAAATCCTTTTTTTTTGCATCTAAATCCCCCTTTTTTTTTTCCCTCCTTCACACTGTACAAATACCCATCTTATTAACCTTTTGGTGTCCCCCCACAAAAAAAAAAATAAAGTGTGTCTGTGACAGTTCAGACACAAATATATTTGTTTAAAAGAGTCTGGTGTAGGCCAGAGAAATAGAAGTGTGGTTTTGCAGTTCCACGGTTCAAACATCTGTATTATCCACTTTTGGGCCATTTTTACCTAAAAAAAAAAACAGTTTGAGTGTGTCGTTCACTGTTCAGCGGCAAATATATCTATTTAAAAAAATTCTGGCATACACCAGTAAATTATAACAGTGGTTTTGCCATTCCACGGTAAAAAATCTCTATTATCCTGCTTTTTGGCATTTTTTGCCGTAAAAAAAAACTGTAATAGTGTCTCCCTGATTGTTCAGACACAAATATATTTGTTGAAAATAGTCTGGTGTAGGCCAGAGAAATAGACGTGTGGTTTTGCAGTTCCACGGTTCAAACCTCTGTATTATCCACTTTTGAGCCATTTTTACCTAAATAAAACCAGTTTGAGTGTGTCACTCACTGTTCAGCCGCAAATATATCTATTTAAAAAAGTCTGGTATACACCAGTAAATTATAACTGTGGTTTTGCAGTTCCACGGTAAAAAATCTCTATTATCCAGCTTTTGGTATTTTTTCCTTAAAGAAAAACAGCAATAATGTCTCCTGATTGTTCAGACACCAATATATCTGTTTAAAATAGTCTGGTGTAGGCCCGAGAAATAGAACTGTGGTTTTGCAATTCCACGGGTCAAATCTCTGAATTATCCTGCTTTTGGCATTTTTTGCCATAAAGAAAAACAGTAATAGTGGCTCCTGATTGTTCAGACACCAATATATCTGTTTAAAAGAGTCTGGTATACACCAGTAAATTATAACTGTGGTTTTACCATTCCACGGTAAAAAATCTCTATTACCCTGCTATTTGGCATTTTTTGCCATAAAAAAAAAAATTAATAGTGTCTCCCTGATTGTTCAGACACAAATATATTTGTTGAAAATAGTCTGGTGTAGGCCAGAGAAATAGAAGTGTGGTTTTGCAGTTCCACGGTTCAAACCTCTGTATTATCCACTTTTGGGCCATTTTTACCTAAAAAAAACCCCAGTTTGAGCGTGTCTCTCACTGTAATAGTTTCACTCTGATTGTTCAGATTGTTTAAAAGAGTCGGGTGTAGGCCAGAGAAATAGAACTGTGATTTTCCTCTTCCACGGTTCAAATCTACTTTCTATTACCCTTTTTCCATTGATAGTGAGAGTGTAAGCTATTTTACTTCATTTACAATGGGCAAGGCGCGTGGCAAGGGACGTGGAACTGAACGTTCTGGTGATGGTGCGTGCAGAGGATGGGACTGTGGCCAAGGTGAAAATGTGCCACAACCAACAGCCACATCTTCTCGCTCCCACTTCTTGACGGAATTACTAGGGAAGCACAGAACAACACCAGTATTGCGAACTGATCAGTGTGAACAGGTTATTAATTGGATAGCAGATAATACTTTCAGTTACCTGGGCACCACCACCTCCGGTCTGTCTTCCACACGGTCAAATCTTAGTAGCCGTGAGTCTCGACCGCATACTCCTCCTCACCCTGATGCTGCTTCCTTCCACCATGCCGAGTGTCATCAGACAGCAACTTATCCCACACTTGGACACTCTGAAGAGCTGTTCGCTGGTCCATTTCCAGATTTGTGCCCCTCGCCTGCTCCGCTTGAAGTGGTGGAAGAGGAGATCCCATGTAGCGTTGCCCAAATATTTGAACAGCCATGGCCACAGGAAGTCGACGCTGGCAATTTGTCACAAGAGGTGGACGATAATGAGACACAATTGCCACGAAGTGAGGAGGAGGATCGTGGTGTGCAAGTGGAAGAGGAGGAGGTGGTGGATGATCTAGTAACTGACACAACGTGGCAGGAGGAAATGCAGAGCGAGGCCAGCAGCACACAGGGTGAGGGAGGCAGAGTACCCCAACAGGCAGGAAGAAGCAGTGTGGTGGCCGCACACAGAAGGCAGGAAACAGTTCCCCGTAACACCAACACGAGGGACGTTGCCAGTACAACCTGTGTGTCTTCCAGAGTCTGGAATTTTTTTTAAAGACTCTGCTGATAACCCCCAAAAGGCCATTTGTACCACCTGCCATGCCAGCATCAGCAGAGGTGACAAAACTACCAGCCTGACCACCACCAGCATGATCAGGCACATGGCAGCAAAGCACCCGACTTTGTGGGGTGAACCCCAGGGTACACGACCAGTGTCAGCGGGTGTCATCACTGCTTCTTCCGCTGTTGTGCGTGCAATAGAACCCCCTGTTGTGTGTGCAAGGCAATCCCCTGTCCATACTGCATGCAAAGATGCCCCCTCCTCTCAGTCTTCACTTGTTATGGCAGTTTCTCAAGAAATAGCATCAACGTCCACGTCCACATTCCACCGCAGCATTCAATTGTCCATATCCCAAACCTTTGAACGAAAGCGGAAATTCGCATCCAACGCCCCACAGGCCACAGTCCTAAATTCGCACATTTCACGACTGCTTGCGTTGGAAATGCTGCCTTTACGGCTGGTGGAGACGGAATCCTTCCGCAACCTTATGGCAGTGGCCGTCCCTCGGTACTCGGTCCCCAGCCGACACTATTTTGCCCGGTGTGCCATCCCTGCACTACACAAGCACGTGTCCCAAAACATCTGCCGTGCCCTCAACAACGCAGTTACTGGGAGAGTCCACCTGACAACGGACATGTGGACAAGTGCTTGTGGCCAGAGACGGTACATCTCCCTGACGGCACACTGGGTAAACATAGTGGAAGGGCGTGGCCTAGCTCTTGATGTGAGAGGTCGGGTGGCAGTGTCTCTCCACCACCATTAGCTTCAATTATCCTGCACAGAGCCCGAATCAGCCAAATCCCTTATCAGGAACTGCTGTCTGAGGGTCCCGGGAGTCAGAGGCGAGCTTCTGCCAGACTCAGAGAGACCAACATGGGCCGCAAAAGGCAGAAGGATGCCGGGGCCTGCAGCAGTGCCTCAGCCCAAGATGGCACCGAGACAGAGGAAGAGGCGGGAAGGAGGAACACAGCCTATGCACGGAGGCTGGAGGCTTCAGCACGGCTGCACAGGTATGCGAGGGGCATGGAGGCAGATGAAGAAGGAAGTGAAGGCAGTGAGAAGCATGGAGATGAGGAGGAAGACGGTGAGGAGATGCCTGTGCTACATAATGTACAGCAGGAGGAGGGGGATGGTGACACTGTGCTGGCATCTGAAAGTTCAGATGAGGCAGAGCCGACTCTGCGAGATGTATTCCAGGCTGTCTTATACTGCAAGACTGCTTTAACTGCTCTGACAAAGCAGGTGAATGGTCTGAAAGCCGACATGGGAGGCATTGAGGCTTCTATGCAGAAAGTTACAGCCAGATTGACTGAGGTGGAGGGCAGAGTTGGCGTAACAGAAGATCATTTAACCTCAGTGCAAAAGACGCAACAACAGCACACTCAGAGGATCACGGTAGTGGCTAATAAAAACGATGACCTGGAAAACCGGTCACGCAGGAACAATTTGCGTATTGTGGGCATCCCTGAAAGAGCTGAGGGTGCTGACCCCACGACCTTTGTTGAAACCTGGCTGCTGGGAAAGTTTGGGTCTAATATCCTGTCGAGGGTGTTTGCTGTGGAGCGTGCCCATCGTGTGCCCATGAGACCCCCAGTGCCTGGAGAGGGCCCTCGTACGATGTTAGCCAGAATCCTGAGCTGCAGAGACCGGGACACTATTTTACGTAAGGCCAGAAAATTGACAGATCTCACCCTGGAGGGCAAACGCATTGAAATATACCCGGATTACTCGGCTGAGGTGCAAAAGCTGCGGCTACGGTATGGTGAAGTGAAGAAACAGCTCCGCTCTTTGAATGTGAAATACTCTACAATTTATCCTGCTAAATTAAGAGTGGAAGCCTTTGGAAAGGTCAATTTTTTCCCATCACCGGTAGAGGCCGCTTCGTGGTTGGAGCGGAACCGGAGCAAATTGAGAGAAGCTGAGGACTCGGCACGGTGAATACACGACCCTGCTATCCTGACTACTGGACAGGGTTGTGGTTCTACATTGCTCTGCGAAACCGCAGAGGAGGGGGAGAAACCCCCGCTGGGATCTACGTTTTATAGTTTTATAGTTAATTTGTTTGATTAATGGTTCGGGACTATGCATACTATTGATTATGTGGTGGAGAGACTGCCAATGCTGGAGGAGGACACGGCGCATGTTGATATGCGGTATACTACGATGTTGCTCAGGTTCTTTGAGCTCCCACTCTCACGTTGGGAAGAGAGTGACAAGAGAAGGGTGGGGGGAGGGTGAGGGAGGGGGGGAGGTGGATGGGTTGGATTTGCGGGAAAATGGGGTTGCTTATGCTGTTTGACCTGGTATGCTGGGGAACAAAATGGAAAGATGTTACTTGATGATGGTGGATTGTTTTTTCTAATGCACAATGAGTAACCGTACGGTTCGGATTTTAAGTTGGAATGTACGTGGTATATCTGACAGGATTAAGAGGGCAGCAGTTCTGAATCACATCAGATCTTGTGATCCTATGATTGCGTGCTTACAGGAGACCCATCTCACTAGAGATACTAGGCACTGGCTATCGAGAGGGTGGATGTTAAAGACATATCATTCTACTTATTCCTCGTACTCCAGGGGGGTGTCAGTCCTAATACACAAAAACGCTCATTATGAAGAGCTGGCAGTGCAAGTAGACAGTGAAGGGCAGTATGTATGGATTGCGTGCAGATTGTATGGACACAAAATGATTTTAGTGGCTTTATATATCCCTCCACCTTATTCTAAAAAGGAACTTCAAGCAGTAATGGACTTTACGGCCAGATGGGGGGAGGCTCCGATGTTGATTATGGGAGATGTTAACAACACCATGAATGATCACTGGGATAAAGTACGTCCGGCAGGTATGGAAGCTGGACGGGACGGAATGACTGCATTTGGCACCTACGTGGGGGAGCTGGGGCTGGTGGATCTGTGGAGAGTACGAAATGAGGGTAAGAGGACCTTCTCGTGTCACTCGGCTACACACGGAACACTGTCAAGGATAGACCTGGCTTTTGGGGATACTGCTATGGATGGGATGGTGGGGGAGGTGGAATACCTACAGAGGACTCTATCGGATCATAGTCCTATGGTTGTCACGCTTCTAGTGGGATCTGCTCAGGGTCAGAGGGGAGGTTGGCGTCTTCACCCGACGTGGCTTAAAGTGGTGGATATGGGTGGCATAACCAAAGAACTAGAGCACTTCTTCCAAGTTAATGAAGGGAGTGCTGAGGCTACAGTGGTGTGGGAGGCTATGAAGGCATTTACGAGGGGACTCTTTATAAGTGAGATCTCACGGTGTAAGACCAAAACTAAATTGGCAGATCAACAAATAAAGGATGACTTGACAAGGGCAGAGGCAGACATGATTTTGGCGCCAACGAGTGTAGCTCACAATAGACTAAAATTGGCACAGGAGGCAGTTAATAAACTGCACATGATGCAAGCCGAGAGGAAAAGGGCATTTCAGCAAGCCCAATTCTTTGAGGAAGGAGAGAGAGTGGGTCGCTTGTTGGCGGTGATATCTGCGGCACAGAGGGAGTCTTCCAGGGTGTACAGGTTGAGAGACCAAGCGGGGACGACTCTGACAGACACAAAGGACATATTGGAGGTCTTTAAGGAATATTACATGGCACTGTACAATTCAAGAGTACGGGACACAGAGGGGGCCGTAGAGGAATTCTTGGAGGGCATCTCACTGTCTAAATTGTCTGAGGAAGATAGGTTAAGGTTGGATGAACCTGTGAGTGTGGAGGAGGTGGAATGTGCAATTCTGTCTATGCCCAATAACAAATCACCGGGTGCTGATGGTCTACCTGGGGAGGTGTACAGGGAGCTGGTGGAACTGCTAGCCCCAAAATTGAAATCTGTGTTTGATGAGGCTTTGGAGAAGGGGGCGTTACCGAGATCAATGGAGGAAGCGGTGATAGTGGTTCTGCCAAAGGAGGGGAAAGACCCCATGGATGCGGAGTCGTATAGGCCCATATCGTTGTTGACAACGGATGTCAAAATACTCGCTAAGATCCTGGCCACCCGGCTCACCGGGGTTGCGCATACTGTTATTCACGAGGACCAGTCGGGCTTTATGCCCAACCGCTCCACGGCTGTTAACTTGAGAAGATTATTTCTTAATATGCAGCTGCCTGCTGATAATGGTGGCGGGAGAATAGTGATGTCGTTGGACGCTAGGAAAGCATTCGATAGCGTGGAATGGGAATATTTATGGAAAATCATGGAAATAATGGGATTTGGCCCCGCATTCATGGCCTGGGTGAAGTTATTGTACTCATCCCCAAGGGCGGTAGTTAAGGTGAATGGTGAACGGTCCGGGATGTTTGACTTACATAGGGGCACAAGGCAGGGGTGCCCGCTGTCCCCGCTATTGTTTGCGGTGGCTGTGGAGCCCCTGGCGGCCAAAATAAGAGCTGAGAGAGGAGTGGTCGGATTTAAATTTGGGAGGCTGGAAGAAAAAATATCACTGTATGCCGATGACATCCTGTTATTTCTGGAAAATGCAGGAGAGACATTGGGGTGCACGATGGATGTAATTAAACAATTTGGGAGCATTTCGGGACTGGAGATAAACTGGCACAAGTCTTATGTCATGGCTGTAGATAGACCAATAAAAGTGGAGGAGATAGATGAGAGGGGGAAGCAGCTCCAGCTGGTTTCACAATTTAAATACCTTGGGATATGGGTGGCGCTTCCATTGACACGATTCACGGATCTGAATTTAGTTCCTCTGCTAGAGAAATTTAAAAAGAAAATAGGCGCATGGTGCCAATTGGCTTTGACGGTGACGGGTAGAACTAACCTGATTAAGATGGTCCTTATGCCACAACTAATGTACGTTTTGCACAACTCACTGATATGGCTACCAAAAAAACGGTTTCAGGGTATTGATTCTATCTACAGATCCTTGATATGGGGCAAGAGGCAGGCAAGGATTAAATTGGGAACGCTGCAAAATGGGAAGGAGGAGGGAGGATTGGCCGCTCCCAATCCCTGGGTCTATTTCTTGGCAGTACAAGGCCAGCATGTCAGGGGATGGAGAGAGCCCGATTGTGGAGGGGCAGCTTGCCGGGTGCTGGTACATGTGTCGGGGAGACGCCCACTGGTCCAGGCGTTAGAGGATGGTACCTTTAAGAAATTGGGAGCAATATATCCTACCTTAGGCTTGACTCAGAAGGTATGGGACACTATTAAAAAGATCAGGGGGGTGGACGGGCTGACTAAGTACTCACCGGTGTTGGGCAATGAACATCTGCCGGAACTTAATAAGCTGTGTCAAATGGGCAATTGGAAGGCGCAAGGAGTGAGATATGTGTGCCAGCTGCAGAGTGGAACGGACCTGAAGACCTTTGAGAAATTGAGAGAAGAATTTGATTTGCCTTTGGTATGGGGATTTCAATACTATAGGCTTCGACATGCTTGGAGGGCACAGTGTGGATTGGGAGACATGACGGTTCAGGGTGACATTGTACTAGACTTTGTGTGTATGAAGGGAGGGACGAGGGGAGTCATATCGAGCTTATATCATGACCTACTGCACTCCTATCTGGGGGGGAATCACCTCATTGCAAAGAGTAAATGGGAAAGGGAGGTGGGTACCCTCACAACAGAACAATGGGAGGCGATTCTAGAATATGTCCCGAAGATCTCTTTAAGCGAGCAGGCACGGATTTCCCAATTATACATAATACATAGGACATACAAAACACCGCTGCGCCTGTACAAGGCGGGCTTGAGGGGAGATTCCAATTGCCCTAGATGTGGCACGGACCAGGCCGGACTGCTACACATGCTATGGTCATGCCCACGGTTGGTGGCTTATTGGTTGTTCGTTGTCAGCAAAATTGAGAGGGCTTATACATGTACAATTGACAGAAACCCGGTGCTGTGTGTTTTGGGGGAGGTGGATGGAATACCTGTCTCAGAACATTACAAAGTGGCGATAGCGCGATTGCTATATGTGGCACGCAAACTAATAGCACGAAAATGGACAGATTCGGAACCCCCCACTAGGAGGGAATTTATTGCTCAGACACGTACGGTGATGCATTTAGAGGAAAGCATTTATAGGCGGAGGCATGGAGAGAGAACTTTTGGGAAAATATGGTCCGCATGGATGGCGGTAATATGATTGTCAATGTTCCCAGGTATGCCCGGCATAAGGAGTATTGGCGGGAGGGGGGAGGGGGGAGAGGGTTTTGACTGTATTATTACACGTTATGTGAATTGTTATATGTATATTGATAACTGTTTGCTGTTAAAATTTTTGAAACCTAAATAAAAATAATTGGTTTAAAAAAAAAAAAACATAGTGGAAGCCGGGACCCAGTCGGACCTTGGGACAGAACACATCCTCCCCACACCGAGGATTGCGGGCCCTATGTCAGTCAGAGTTGCCCCCACAGTGTACACCTCCTGTGCATCATCCTCCTCCTCCTCCTCATGTTCAGCCTCCATCTCAGATATCACCACATCAGTTACAAGCTGGAAGCACTGCAGTACTGCCTCCGCCAAGCGGCAACGGGCTGTGCTGAAACTCATAAGCTTAGGTGAGAAACCTCACACTGCTTGTGAGTTGTGGACAGCTGTGAAAGAGCAGGCAGATCTGTGGCTGAGGAGGAGAGTATGGTCAGTCGTCATCTTGGTGAGGACATGGAAGTCTTGCCCGTTACCAGTCTGGCACGCATGGCTGACTTTATGTTACGCTGCCTTAACCGTGACCCTCGCGTTGTCAAAATGTTGGGTGACAGTCATTACTGGTTGGTGAGACTTTTAGACCCCCGCTACAAGGAGAACTTTCACTCTCTTATTCCTGAGGTGGAGAGGTCTACAAAAATGGGGCAGTACCAGAAGGCCCTTGCTGCAGAACTGTTAAAAAAATTCCCATCTGAACACGCTAGCGGCAGAGGTCACAGTTCGTTGCCCAACCAAGGCGTACATGTGTGAGAGATGCAACTACAATCCAGCAGAGGCAGGGGAACACTGTCAACATTCTGGGACAGTTTTCTCAGACCCTCCCTTCGGACAGACCCTGAGGCACGGGGTACTCTCACAAGGAGTGGAAAGTTTCAAAAGATGGTGAGGGAGTACCTTGCCGACTGTACCAGTGTCCTCCGTGATTCCTCTGTGCCTTTTAATTATTGGGTATCCAAGCTGGACACTTGAAATGAGCTCGCTCTATACGCCTTGGAGGTCCTGGCCTGCCCTGCCGCTAGCGTGTTATCGGAGCGTGTTTTTAGTGCCGCTGGGGGAATTATAACTGATAAGCGCACTCGCCTGTCAACTGACAATGCTGACAAGCTGACCCTTATCAAAATGAACAAGGGCTGTATTGGGCCAGACTTCTCATCACCACCAAATGACAACAGAGTAACATAAAGTCAAATCCACTGTGTTATTTCGGGAGGTGTACTCACATGCACCGCTTCACACCCACATATGGGTATACGCTTCCTCATTTTGGCTGTTTTATGTTCTTCTCCTTATCCTCAGCCTCCACCACCACTGTACCACCAGGGTGACCGTGGTCCGTGTTGCCATTATTGAAAGTTCCTCCGTCCTTATTTTTGTCAGCTTTTGCATAAGCAAAGACTGTGGGAGACCCACTCCCCAATAATGGGAATAATATTTTTAAGATGCTGTACTGTATGGCTCTTGTAAGGGGCATTAAAACCATCTTGTTAAGCTACTGCGACCTCCACGTCTCTTCCAAGGGGCATTAAAAGCGTCTTGTTAAGCTACTGGGACCTCCACGTCTCTTCCAAGGGGCATTCAAATCGTCTTGTTAAGCTACTGTGACCTCCACCACTTTTCCAAGTGGCATTCAAATTGTCTTGTTAAGCTACTGTGACCTCCACCACTTTTCCAAGGGGCATTAAAACCGTCTTGTTAAGCTGGAAAAAATGGTTTAGTTAAGGCCCTCTGACCTCCATGTCACTTCCAAGGGGCATTGGAGTGCCTCTAAATTTTTGGTAGGCATTGCATTTGTAGCGCCGGCGTCCCTGCCCTCTGCTAGGCAGGGACGCTGTTCCCCTCACCTCCCTGCTCCGTGCCCGGCGTCCTCCTCCCGCTCTGCTGGCAGCGCGCGCTCCTTCCCGGCCACTGTGCTTAGGGCGCGCGCGATCTCCCTCCCTCTTAAAGGGGCCGCACGCGCGGTCCTAAGGAGTCCCCGGCCAATGGCCGGAGGGCTTCACCATATATAAGGCACCTCCTCCAAAATGGAGGTGCCCGAGCAATGTTGTTGCACTGTTCACTACTCTGCTTCAGCCCTCAGGTCCCGTTGCCAGTTACCTGCCAGTTACCTGCCAGTTACCTGCCAGATTCCTGCCTGATTATCTGCTACCTGCCTGCTAGTCTGAGGTCCGACGGTCTGCCTTACTACTCCTGTCAGTCTGTCTAAGGACCAGCCTGCCCGCTCACCTGGGAGCGCACATCAGCCACCTGCCTGCTTGCCTGAGGTCCGACGGTCTGCCTACCAACTCCTGTCAGTCTGTCTATGGACCAGCTTGCCCGCTCACCTGGGAGCACACACCTGCTACCTGCCTGCTAGTCTACCTGGAGGCTCCGCCGTCACGTGCTGTGACCACCTGCCTGTCCAGTGACTCCTGCTCGCTCACCTGGGAGCGCTCATCTGCTGCCTGTCTGCTAGCCTACCTGGAGGCTCTGCCGTCACGTGCTGTGACCACCCGCCTGTCCAGAGACTTCTGCCCGCTCACCTGGGAGCGCTCATCTGCCGCCTGTCTGTTGGTCTTCCTGGAGGCTCCGCCGTCACATGCTGTGACCACCCGTTCATCCAGAGACTCTCGCCTGCTCACCTGGGAGCTCACGTCTATCATCAGCCGCCACAGGTCGTACCAACCCTTTATCCAGAGACTGCCCCGGTCACTTGCCGTGACCATCAGCCCGTTCATCCAGAGACTGCCCCGGTCACTTGCCGTGACCATCTGCCCGTTCATTCAGAGACTGCCCCGGTCACTTGCCGTGACCATCAGCCCGTTCATCCAGAGACTGCCCCGGTCACTTGCCGTGACCTCCAGCCCATTCACTCAGAGACTGTCCCGGTCACCTGCTGTGACCTCCTGCCCGTCTTCCCTGGTCGCCACCCGCTCCCTTACAAGGACTGCCCCCTTGTATAGTAGCTCAGAGGTTCCGCCTCCCAGACCCGTTACAGTTTGCTCGGGCCATGGAACCCGGTGGCACCCAAGCTCCCTCGCTCTCGGACCTGTGTCATGAACTGTCCCGTCAAAGGTCCCAATAGGAGTCCATCCTGGGTCACCTGCGGAATGTCAATACTCGCCTGGACACTCTGACTGTTCCACTAGCAACCTCCGCCAGTGCCATGTCTCGCAATCCGGCAGCTCCGCTGCCCACTAATACCATGGTATCCTACCCCGGACCCCGGCTTTCTGCACCTCCTCGCTTCGGAGGCGACTCCGCCCAGGCTCGGGGCTTCATAAATCAGTGCACCCTGCACTTTGAACTATTGTCCCACCAGTTTAACTCCGACGGGGCCAAAATTGCATTCATCATGTCCCATCTCACCGGGGAGGCCCTGGCCTGGCTAAATCCTCTATGGGAGAGAGGAGACCCCCTGGTGTCCAACTTGCCTGCTTTTCTCATGGCTTTCCGGAAAGTCTTCGACGAACCCGGACGGAAGACCTCATCCGCATCATCACTGCTACGCCTCCGTCAGGGAAGTCTCACCGTGGGCCAATATGCCATACGGTTCCGTACCCTTGCCTCGGAGCTGGCCTGGGATAACGACGCTCTGGTATCCGTCTTCTGGGAGGGTCTGTCCGGCCGTATTAAAGATGAACTTGCCGGTCGGGACATTCCTACCACTCTCGATGACCTAATAACTCTTGCCACCCGGATTGACCTACGGTTCCAGGAGCGTGCCAAAGAGGTCACCCGTGAGAGGAGGTTACCATGTCTAGCTCCTACTTTTCAGAAACCCGTCACTCCCTCCGTCTCTACCCAGGTACACTCTCCTGAGTCTATGCAGGTCGACCAGACCAAGATGGTCAAAACCCGTCAGGACTTACGCCGTGCCGAGGGGCGCTGCTTCTACTGTGGCAGTAAGGAGCACCGTATCCGTGCCTGCCCGGAGAGGTCGGGAAACGCCTGTGTCTAGGTTCGCTTAGAGAGGTCAACCTAGACAAGAATAAATCCTCTCCATCTCTGCTGTTGTCAGTCTCAATCGTCTGCGGGGAGAACCGTTATTTCGAACTAGCCCAACTTGACTCTGGAGCAGCCGGGAATCTTATTTCACAGTCCCTGGTAGAGAAATACCGCATCCCCACCAAACCTCTGGCTGTACCCTTGTCTGTTGCTGCCGTGGATGGGGGCCTCTTACCACGCCCCATCTAACTCATCACCGAATCCATTACTCTGCAGGTGGGAATGCTGCATTCTGAGAGTATCTCCTTTCATGTTCTGCCTGGACTCTCTCACGCCCTCTTGCTAGGCCTACCTTGGCTCCAGAGACATGCACCCGTGCTTGACTGGCAGACCGGAGAAGTCCTTCGCTGGGGACAGGACTGCCATAAGACCTGTCTGGTTCCCGTCCATCCCGTCCGTCCTTCTCCTACCCCAGCTAATCTACCTGGACTTCCGATTCCTTATTGGTCTTATGCTGATGTCTTTAATAAAAAGGAAGCAGAGACACTACCTCCTCATAGACCATACGACTGCCCTATCGACCTGTTACCTGGTACTACTCCTCCCCGTGGGCGTATTTATCCTTTATCCGCTGCTGAGACCCGGTCGATGTCCGAATATATTGAGGAGAATCTGGCCAGGGGATTCATCCAGAAATCTACCTCCCCGGCGGGAGCAGGCTTCTTTTTTGTCAAAAAGAAGGACGGCTCTCTCCGTCCCTGTATAGACTATAGAGGCCTTAACCAGATCACGGTGAAGAATAAGTACCCCCTTCCGCTCATTCCGGAGTTATTTGATCGTCTGAGGGGGGCTAGAATCTTCACCAAACTGGACCTCCGTGGGGCGTACAACCTGGTTCGTATCCGTCAGGGGGATGAATGGAAGACGGCATTCAACACCCGGGACGGCCACTATGAATATCTGGTAATGCCCTTTGGTCTCTGTAACGCTCCTGCCGTCTTTCAAGAGTTGGTCAATGACATCTTCCGGGACCTTCTCTACTCCTGCGTAGTGGTGTACCTGGACGACATCTTGGTCTTCTCTCCGGATCTCCAGACTCACCGGAGGGACGTTCGTCAGGTCCTGCTCAGGCTCAGGCAGAATCACCTCTTCGCTAAATACGAGAAGTGCCTCTTTGAGCAGACCTCGCTTCCGTTTTTGGGCTACATTATTTCTCAGACCGGCCTACGAATGGATCCAGAGAAACTGTCTGCCATCGAGAAATGGCCTCGACCGGAGGGGTTGAAGGCCATTCAGCGATTCCTGGGCTTCGCCAACTACTACCGCCTCTTCATACCACATTTCTCTTCCCGGACTGCCCCAATTTCCGCGCTCACCCGTAAGGGTACTAATCCCAAAGAGTGGCCGCCCGAAGCAGAGGAGGCCTTTCTTTCCCTAAAACAGGCCTTCTCTTCCGCCCCGGTGCTGCATCGCCCGGACGGCAACAAGCAGTTCTTCCTGGAAGTTGACGCCTCCTCCTCTGGAGCCGGAGCGGTACTTACTCAAAAATCATCTTCCGGGAGAATGGTAACTTGTGGCTTCTTCTCCAAACTCTTCTCCTCTTCTGAGCGCAACTATTCCATAGGAGACCGAGAGTTATTGGCCATCAAACTGGCATTGGAGGAGTGGCGTTACCTACTCGAGGGGGCTCTTCACCCGGTAATAATTTACACTGACCACAAGAACTTGGCTTACCTCCAGCATGCCCAGAGACTTAACCCGCGCTAAGCCCGGTGGTCCTTGTTTTTTGCTCGCTTTGATTTTGTTCTTCATTTTCGCCTGGCTGACAAAATCGTCAAAGCAGATGCCTTGTCCCGATCCTTTCTGGTGTCCGATCTCGAGGAAGAACCTAAACATATCATCGATCCCGCCAGAGTAATGCAGGTGGGTCCCGTGAGCCTAAATCGTCTCCCTCCCGGTAAGACGTTCGTATCAGTACCTGATCGGGAGAAGATCCTACACTGGGGTCACTCGTCTAAACTAGCTGGCCACGCCGGTCAGAAAAAGACCCTCCAGCTTATTGCCCGGCACTACTGGTGGCCTACCCTGCACAAGGACGTAATAGACTTTGTTTCTGCCTGTGTGTCCTGCGCCCGCAACAAAGTCCCGAGACACCTGCCAGCCGGTCGCCTTCTTCCGCTTCCTGTGCCTGCTGCCCCCTGGCAGCATATTGCTATGGACTTCATAACTGATCTCCCCGTCTCTGCCGGTTGTACGGTCATTTGGGTGGTCGCTGACCGCTTTTCCAAGATGGCTCACTTTATTCCCCTGCCTGGCCTCCCGTCTGCACCCGAGCTGGCTAAAGACTTTATCCGCCACATCTTCCGTCTTCATGGCCTGCCCCTCCACATCGTGTCGGATCATGGGGTACAGTTCACCTCACGTTTCTGGAGAGCCACTTGTAAACTGCTAGACGTCACCCTGGACTTCTCTTCCGCTTACCACCCACAGTCCAATGGTCAAGTGGAGCGGATCAATCAGAACCTGACCAGTTACCTCCGGCACTTCGTTAATGCCCATCATTCTGACTGGGTGGATCTCCTACCATGGGCCGAGTTCTCCTATAACAATCACGAGAGCGAATCCTCCTCCAAATCCCCGTTTTTTGTAGTCTTCGGTCAGCATCCTCGGATTCCTTTTCCTGTCTCCACCTCTGTGGACAACCCGGCTGCGGAATCTCTCGTTAGCAAATTTTCCTCCATTTGGGAGAGTACCCGATCCGCACTCCTTCAGTCGTCCGAACGGATGAAAAGACACGCTGACAAAAAACGCCTGGATCCTCCACAATTTCGTCCTGGAGATAAAGTCTGGCTCTCATCTAAATATGTCCGACTCAAGATACCTTCTTACAAGTTAGGGCCTCGGTTCATCGGTCCTCTGGAGGTCATCAGTCAGATCAACCCGGTGGCCTATAAATTAAAACTCCCGGCCAACTTACGGATCCCTAACTCCTTCCATGTATCTCTCCTCAAACCTGTGGTACTTAACTCTTTTTCCAAGTCTACAGGTACGCCTCCTGCTCCGGTTTCTGCTGAGGACGAGTTTGAGGTAGAGAACATTCTTGCCACCAAAAGGGTAAGAGGAAAGACCTTTTTTCTAGTAGATTGGAGGGGGTTTGGTCCTGAGGAGAGAACGTGGGAGACCCGGGAGAACATCCATGCCCCTCTTATCCTAGCTAAATTTCTGTCTGGCCTAAAAAAGGGGGGCCTAAAGGGGGGGGTACTGTAGCGCCGGCGTCCCTGCCCTCTGCTAGGCAGGGACGCTGTTCCCCTCACCTCCCTGCTCCGTGCCCGGCGTCCTCCTCCCGCTCTGCTGGCAGCGCGCGCTCCTTACCGGCCACTGTGCTTAGGGCGCGCGCGCGCGCTCTCCCTCCCTCTTAAAGGGGCCGCACGCGCCATCCTAAGGAGTCCCCGGCCAATGGCCGGAGGGCTTCACCATATATAAGACACCTCCTCCAAAATGGAGGTGCCCGAGCAATGTTGTTGCACTGTTCACTACTCTGCTTCAGCCCTCAGGTCCCGTTGCCAGTTACCTGCCAGTTACCTGCCAGTTACCTGCCAGATTCCTGCCTGATTATCTGCTACCTGCCTGCTAGTCTGAGGTCCGACGGTCTGCCTTACTACTCCTGTCAGTCTGCCTAAGGACCAGCCTGCCCGCTCACCTGGGAGCGCACATCAGCCACCTGCCTGCTTGCCCGAGGTCCGACGGTCTGCCTACCAACTCCTGTCAGTCTGTCTATGGACCAGCTTGCCCGCTCACCTATGAGCACACACCTGCTACCTGCCTGCTAGTCTACCTGGAGGCTCCGCCGTCACGTGCTGTGACCACCTGCCTGTCCAGTGACTCCTGCTCGCTCACCTGGGAGCGCTCATCTGATGCCTGTCTGCTAGCCTACCTGGAGGCTCTGCCGTCACGTGCTGTGACCACCCGCCTGTCCAGAGACTTCTGCCCGCTCACCTGGGAGCGCTCATCTGCCGCCTGTCTGTTGGTCTTCCTGGAGGCTCCGCCGTCACATGCTGTGACCACCCGTTCATCCAGAGACTCTCGCCTGCTCACCTGGGAGCTCACGTCTATCATCAGCCGCCACAGGTCGTACCAACCCTTTATCCAGAGACTGCCCCGGTCACTTGCCGTGACCATCAGCCCGTTCATCCAGAGACTGCCCCGGTCACTTGCCGTGACCATCTGCCCGTTCATTCAGAGACTGCCCCGGTCACTTGCCGTGACCATCAGCCCGTTCATCCAGAGACTGCCCCGGTCACTTGCCGTGACCTCCAGCCCGTTCACTCAGAGACTGTCCCGGTCACCTGCTGTGACCTCCTGCCCGTCTTCCCTGGTCGCCACCCGCTCCCTTACAAGGACTGCCCCCTTGTATATTAGCTCAGAGGTTCCGCCTCCCAGACCCGTTACAGCATTCACTGTATGCCCTATAACTGTGTAGCTGAACCGCTCCTTTTGGTACAGAAACATATCCTGCAAGACATGTGTGGTTGACTGGCCTGATATTGATGTGAATGGTCCCTGTTCCTCCTGCTCTATCTCCTTTGCCACCACCTCATCCATCATTTATCACCTGAAGCTTTGTTTTAACAGGAGTCATAGAACTGGGATAGTAGCAGGAAAACATCCAGCAATCCTCGGAGGAGGTACGATATGCGCCAAAACGCTGACCACCTCAGGCATAGCCGCTACTACATACAAGCGCTTGCATTCCAAGAAAACAAAGCAGATGCTAACTTCTATCATCATCATCATGCTCCTCACCTTGGCACTCTCAACTCCCCTGATGGAGAAGCCAGGGCCCACTGGAGGAGTCTGGTTCTCTGGTGGGCTCGTCCAATGCTGCCCTAAAGCAGGCCAGGCTAAGAAAAGTGTGTGGGAAGGTGACAGGAGAAATAGGGGCGGCTGGGAACCGTTTATGGACACTCGGCCGCCCCCAGGCGGCTGGGGACCATGTGTGGACACCCGTCCACCGGGCGGCAGGTGACTGAGTATGGATACCAGGCCGCTGAAGCAGCCATGAGGTAGTGGCCAGCTTCGGCCTACTCCAAACTAAAAGGCCCCATTTCAAGTACAAGCTAGCAGTATGGCATTGCAGCCTGGAGGTGGGTGGGTGGCAGGCTGTACACTTAAGTTTGCATTAACAGAAAACAAAGCAGATGCTACTGTCGCGCCCCCGTGGGCCTTACTGTTTGGGTGTAACGACCGTATCGCCGGTCGAATGTGTATGAGGAATACGGCGCTGCTATGAATGACTCCGACCTTGTATAGTGGCAAATAACTTTCTTTATACTGGTCACAAAAATGACAGGGTTAAACAATTTTACAAAATATGGGCCACAACAGCCACTAACACAAAATACAAGTTATGCAGCCCGAGAGAGCCCAAGTGCAAATCTCGTAGGAATGAGCCCCTGGGCTATGCCGCTCCCACCCTTATTCAGTACAGGGCCTACCCAGGATGTTACCGTGGACGTGGCACGTGGTCCTCCCAGGAATATAACCTTACACCCCCCCCCACACTAATACAATGGGATCTGGGTACCCTTGATTTCCCCTTAGAGAACACTCACATATATTTAACCAACGCGTTACCTATACAGTGTACAGTATCTCTTCTTACAAGAGCAAAGAGAAATCTCTCAGACTTAATCCATATACAAACAGTTAACAAATTAACCTTTAATTAGACCCTGATCTCTGGCCACAGGGTTTGATCAGCTTCTCCTTCACACCAAGTTCTCTAGCACATCCAGTTGTAAGCAGGAATTGGAATCAATCTCAGTCCCAAAGTGTATTTCCCAACAGGGCTCCTTAGTAGTATCCACGTGCACAGAGTCTTAGAGTAGATTTTAAGGCAGATTTTAAGAGACTCAGAAAGAGAATAGGAGGGATCCAATGGCTGGATGTCCTTAAGGACAAAAATGTCCAGGAAGGATGGGAAATTTTTAAAAATGAGATTCTCAAAGCACAATCGTTAACAATCCCGAAAAGTAGGAACAATGGGAAGCATTTAAGGAAACCAGGATGGATGAACACAGAACTTAAACACATGCTAAAAAGAAAGAAAGAAATGTTTATTAAATGGAAAGAGGGAGGCATATCTAAAGAAGATTATAATGCAGTCTGCAGATCCTGTAGGGCACGTATCAGGTTAGCTAAAGCTGACAATGAATTAAGGCTTGCAAGAGATGTCAAAAGCAATAAAAAAGGATTTTGGGGGTATGTCAAAAGTAAAAGAAAAGTCAAAGATGCTATAGGATTTTTACAGGATGAAAATGGAGAAATGGTAAGAGAGGATATTGAGAAGGCCGAACTTTTTAATTCCTATTTTGCATCTGTTTTCTCTCAGAAAGAAAATGTAACATCAACTGATCTTCACTGTCCTTTTAAAGGAATAGAGGAATCCAAGTTATCTGTAAACAGAAAGATTGTGAGGGAATATTTAGCTAACATAAATGAGTTCAAGTCTCCAGGTCCAGATGAATTACACCCCAGAGTACTGAAGGAGATCGTAGAAGAAATTTTAGAACCACTCTCCATAATCTTTGAAAATTCTTGGAGAACAGGAGAAGTCCCAGAAGACTGGAGAAGAGCAAATGTTGTTCCTATCTTCAAAAAGGGGAAGAAGGTGGACCCAGGGAACTATAGGCCGGTGAGTCTGACTTCTATACCAGGAAAGATTTTTGAACAAATTATTAAACAACATGTATGTAAGTACATGGATAAGAATGAAGTGATTAACCAGAGTCAGCATGGGTTTGTAACTAACAAGTCATGTCAGACTAACTTAATTTCCTTCTATGACAGAATCACTGACTGGGTGGATCAGGGAAATGCTGTAGATATAGTATATCTTGACTTCAGCAAAGCATTTGACAAAGTATCTCACACCATCCTTATTGAAAAAATGACCAAGTATGCAATGGACCAGGCAACTGTTAGGTGGATTCATAACTGGCTTAGTGATCGGACTCAAAGGGTGGTTGTAAATGGCTTCACATCCAGCTGGATGAATGTCTCAAGTGGGGTACCACAGGGCTCCGTCCTGGGACCTGTATTGTTCAACATCTTTATTAATGATTTAGATGAAGGAATTGAGGGTAAACTGATTAAATTTGCTGATGACACAAAGCTAGGAGGGATAGCTAATACTAGAGAAGAGAGAGAGAGGATTCAAAAAGACCTAAATAAACTGGAGCAGTCGGCAGCAACCAACAGAATGGTTTTTAACAGGGAAAAATGCAAAGTACTACATCTGGGCAATAAAAATGAAAAAAGCATATACAGAATGGGAGGAATAGAGCTAAGCAACAGTACATGTGAAAAAGACTTAGGTATACTAATAGATCATAGACTGAACATGAGTCAACAGTGTGATGCAGCAGCAAAAAAGGCAAATACAATTCTGGGATGTATTAACAGAAGCATACAGTCTAGATCACGTGAAGTCATTATCGGTCTTTACTCCTCTTTGGTCAGACCTCATCTGGAATACTGTGTACAGTTTTGGGCACCACATTTTAAAAAAGACATAGACAAAAAAACTGGAGCAAGTTCAGAGAAGCGCGACCAGAATGGTGACTGGTCTGCAAACCATGTCCTATGAGGAACGGTTGCAGGATTTGGGAATGTTTAGCTTGCAAAAAAGAAGACTGAGAGGAGACTTAATAGCTGTCTACAAATATGTCAAGGGCTGTCACATTGTAGAAGGATCATCTTTATTCTCATTTGCACAAGGAAAGACTAGAAGCAATGGGATAAAACTAAATGGGAGGAGACACAGATTAGATATTAGAAAAAACTTTTTGACAGTTAGGGTGATTAATGAGTGGAACAGGCTGCCACGAGAGGTGGTGAGTTCCCCTTCAATGGACGTCTTCAAACAGAGGCTGGACAGACATCTGTCTGAGATGATCTAGTGAATCCTGCTTTGAGCAGGGGGTTGGACCAGATGACCCAGGAGGACCCTTCCAACTCTACCATTCTATGATTCTATGATTCTATGATTCTATGAGTACCAGATCCTTCACAATCTCTGGATCAAGCCTGATCAGTCCATCAGCAGTGATATACACCAGGCAGTTCTCAGCACTACTGGAATCCCTAACTAGCTTTCCCTAACTGACTACACAGTTGGTGACCGGTCACATATCTCAGTTACTCACAAGTCACAGCTTCTTCTTGGACACACCGACTGGCTGTAGTCCGTACAAGCTCTCCAACATCACTCAGCATTCAGATGCATGTCGCCTTCTCAGAGGTCTTCCTGGTTCCGTGTTTCCCAGGCTTTTTTACAGATCCCTCAGCTTTTTCTTTACTTGTTTCTTGCTGACCCCTAATGGCCGGACTAAGTCATTGCAGGAGAAATTTACACTGTCATAAATATGAGCTCATTACTAGAAAGACATGCCAACATGTTACACTCCACCCCACTTACAATTTGGCATCCTGACAAATGGTTTCATACCACTCATATGTAACACATACTCCTCAGGATTATATCGTATCGGGGGAACACCAGCTGTGCTCCTCTCCAATCTCCGCAAACCAGTACCTGTCGAGCTCGATGGAGGGTCCACCGCATCTAGTGGAACAGTAACATCAGGGGCGATGTCTGGAACACCTGGAACTTGCGCTATCGGACTCTGCACATCCGATGGTCTCACCCTGAAGTCATCCCAACAGTCGCATTCAACATTGCTCGGTGCAACTGCCGTAGGTGGTGCAGGTGACTCAGGGTGACAGGCAGGTGTGTCGGACATACACCTCTTTAGCCAGTTCCGGTGCATTGTGCGACGGGGTCCAATGCACCCTTCGGGAACCACTGTGTACACACTTCCCCCTGGGAATACCCTTTCTACTACTGTGTAGGGCGTTTCCTCCCACCTGTCGCTCAACTTCCCTCCCGGACGCGTGACCCGCAATAGCACCTTATCACCCACCCGAAACTCATCTAGGTGCACCGGCCCCCGATCTCGGTGGGGATGATCCTGCACACGGTCTTTTACTATCCGGTGGATTTCACGCAACCTTCGGCGATGATCCTGGACTCACTCACTGGCTGTATGATAATCTGGTTCATCGGGTACAATGAGACTAAGTTCTTCAATCTCTCGCTCAGGCCGACCGAACATCATCGCGTACGGAGTGAATCCTGTGGTGCTATGGACACAATTGTTATAGGCCCACATAAGTTCTGGGAGGAACTCAGTCCATCGCTCCTTCTGCCTCTGTTCAAGCGTTCTCAGCATCTGGAGCAAGGTTCGGTTGAACCGTTCACAGGCCCCATTTCCCTGCGGATGATAGGGCGTTGTCCGGGATTGCTGAATCCCATAGACTTGTAGCAACTCCGTTATGAGCTGACCTTGGAAGCAAGCACCTTGATCTGAATGTATCCTTTGAGAACACCCATAAACCTGGATGAAATGCTTACAAATTGTCTCCGCTGCAGACTTAGCAGTCTGATCCTTGGTGGGGACAGCGACGGCAAACTTAGTAAAGTGATCAGTCATGACCAGACATGACTGATGACCACTTCTGGCGTACCCAATTGACAAATAATCCACCATTAGCACTTCCAGTGGGGCAGACATCACGATTGTCTGGACAGGAGCCCTCTGCTTCGGGGACTTATTCAGCACACATGCCCGACACCTACCACACACCTCTCGCACAACTTCTTCTAAGCCAGCTGTGTACACATACCGATGCAGCCAACGATAAGTCTTCTCAGGCCCGAAATGTGCACCCCGCGTATGAGCTTCCTGGGCAATGTCCGGAGCCACTGAAGCTGGAATTACTACCTGCCAACGGTACCCCAGCTCCGCTGCTATGTAGATCCAGCGATACAGTATCCCCTCCGCTATGACCAATCGATCCCACTGCCTTAGCAGCTTTTGCCCGTCGGCACCCAGCCGGGCCCTTGCTCTCCCATCGGGCCAGGACTTTTGACTCAGCCATTTCTTTACTCGTGACAGTTCGGAGTCTGCGTCCTGTAACTCAGCCCACTCTTGACGAGTCTTGCCCAGCAACGTGGCGACCCGTTTCGCCACCCCACTTGAACGTGCCACGTCCACTAACACAGGCAATCGCCTCAAATCGGGGATCTCAGTATCCTCGAGGTCTTCATCCACCCCATGCTCGGGTGCGCCTCGGGTCACTCGTGATAATGCGTCAGTATTGGAGTTCTCTTTACCCGAACGGAACCGAATCCGGTAATTAAACTTGGACATCCGAGCTACCCATCTCTGCTCCAGGGCTCCAAGCTTAGCGTTTTCCAAGTGTGCAAACGGATTATTGTTCGTCATCACGAGAATCTCAGAACCAGCCAGATACTCTGCAAACTTCTCAGTTATGGCCCACACCAGGGCCAACATCTCCAGCTTAACGAGCTGTAATTGTCCGGATTTCGCTCGGTGTCCCATAGAGACCGGCTAGCATACGCGATGACCCTCTCACGCCCATCTTGTTCTTGGGCTAACACAGCTCCCAGACCATGGAGACTTCCATCCATGTACAGGGTGAACGGTTGGTCAAAGCGAGCATACGCCAATAAAGGTGCCTGTACAAGGGTGGCCCTGACCCGATCAAATGCCTGTTGCTGTCGGTCAGTCCACCGAATTGGCTGATTCTTGGGCCCCTGTGCCGTCCTTCTCAACAACTCATTCAGTGGTTCAGCCACCTTAGCAAAGTCCTTCACAAACCGACGGTAGTATCCAGCTAAACCAAGGAACGCTCGTACTTCTCTCACGGTCTTGGGACGGGGCCACCCCTGAATGGCCTCAATTTTACTCGGTGCTGGTCGCACACCCTCAGCATACACTACATGCCCCAGATACTCGATCTGTGTCTGGAACAAGTGACATTTCTTTGGCTTGATCTTAAGTCCATTGTCTCTCAATCGGTGCAACACTTGCCGGAGCTTCTTCAGGTGGTCGTCGAATGAATCTCCACATATAATCACATCATCCAAATAGATCAACACTGACTCGAAATTGTAATCGCCCAAGCAGTATTCCATCAACCGCTGAAATGTTCCTGGAGCATTAGTCAGTCCCAAGGGCATTCGATTAAATTCGTACAGTCCCATTGGCAAGATTAATGCTGTCTTCTGCCGATCTAGAGCTGCCACAGGCACCTGCCAGTAGCCGCTGGCCAGGTCAAGAGTGGAGAAGTACTTCGCCTTTCCCAGGGCAGACAGGGATTCCTCGATCCGGGGCAATGGGTAGGAGTCACATACTGTGTGCACATTTAGCTTACGGTAATCAACACAAAACCATATGGTCCCATCCTTTTTCCGGACCAGCACGACCGGTGCGGCCCAAGCACTTTGACTCGGCCGGATCACCCCATTATCCAGCATCTGCGCTAGCATTCCTTTGACCTCCTGATAAAGACTCGGTGGGATCTGGTGATATCTCTCCCGAACTGGGGGGGTGTTTCCCATGGGTATCTCGTGCTCCACAGCCTTGGTGCAACCAAAGTCTTCATCTCCCCGGGAGAAGGCAGCCTGATATTCCCACAGCGCCGCCTCCAGTCTGCGAGCCTGTTCGGGAGTCAACTGGGACTCATCCACGCCCATGATTTCCATAATCCTTCTGCCATTCCACTCAGGCATGGGGGATTCTTCAGTTGTCGTCTGCATCGACAGGGTCCAGGCGGTCCGGCGGTCTTCCCTCAGTGTGAACTGGCTTTTGGGGATGACTCCTTCACCACACACATACACATCAGCCAGCTTCGTGCCCACTGCCAGAGTCACCTCATGATTCTGCAGATTCAGACATCTCACTGGTACACTTCCATCTTGCACAATGGCCAATGTTCGGGCTATCATCGGGCTATCCGTATCTTCTGACCGTCCCACCGGTTCCAGAATCACCTCCACACCATTCAGTTTCCTGTGCGTCCCTACCGGCATCAACACAAGCTTCTCTTGACCCGGAGCGATTACAACGGCAGACCCGCGTGGGACATACACCGCTCCCACTGCTCTTCCTTCAGCCGAACTCTTTTGAATGCCGCACGAACGGACCACCTGTTGCAGGGCCCTCTGAGTGGCTTTGTGGGGTGTCGCTCGTTTCCAGTATCTCGGATCATCGCGCTCAAACAAAAGGGATTCCAGTTCTCTTAGGATATTCATTCCCAGAACCACCGGGAGATTCGGCCTCACCTGAGTCTTCACAAGCACCACTCCTTTGGTTCCCAACTCCTGGCCGCACAGCTGTACTCTCATCCAAGCGATGCCTGCCACTGGAATTTCTTCATTATTAGCGGCCTTCAACCTTAGCAGGTGTCCCGACTCCGTTTTGACAGTCTCTTCAAAGTGCGTCTTGAAAAATTCCATCGGCATGGTCGTCACCTCCGATCCGGTATTCACCAAGCACGCCACCTTCTTTCCTGCAAACTGCACATCCAACGTGGGACTCTCTGCAATCAGATCCTCGAAACAGACATCGGGCGCTGATTTTCATTCCTGCCTCGCCGTATGCCCAACTACAGTGAGGGCCTCTCTTTTACCGATGGCGGGACTTCAGCTGGCAGACTCCTCGGGCAGTACCGCTGCATATGCCCCAGTTCTCGGCATCGCCAACATTGAACTGGTCTTCTTGCACTACCTCCGGATGCCTCAGGTCTAGGAGCAGTCGGCGTCCTTCCTGAGGTATGGGGGGGTTGACCATAAAGGGGAATAGAGGGGTTCGTCAAGGCTGAGCCTATCGGAGGCGACCCCCGAACTTGCATCTGTTGTACCTGTTCCGTCAGGTTTTCTACGGTTTTCTGCAAAGCAGCCAGCTGTGCCTGAACAGGGTCTGGTCTCGCCTCTCTTGTGTTAGCCACTTGCAGGCTACCCCACTGCAAAGCAGGCTTCACTTCCAAAGTCTGTGCTACCGCCTCTTCCTGTATTTCGGCATAGGTGACACCAGGGGTATTCCGTGCCTTCAGCAACAATTCGCTCCTTAGCGCCTCACTCCATATCCCCTCGATGAACTGATCCCGAAGAATGCTGTCGACATCGGCTTCAGTACCCACGGTTACAGGCGACTTCTTTTTGATCTCCTGATGCAATTCCTCCAGTGCTATAGCATACTGGATCAGGCTTTCTTCGTCTCTCTGGGTCCGGGCGAAAAACTGTACTCTTAGTTGCCCTGCTGCCGCCACATGATCAAATGCTTTCTCTAGTATCCGGATGATGTCGTCGACCGTCTTTCGCCTATCCTCGGATTTTAACAAGACAACTTTACGGGCATCCCCCTCCAGAGCATTAAGCGCGACTTCGGGTTGTAGCTGAGAACTGAAACCGTGCAAGGCAATGGCATTCTGCAACCTGCCTACCCAATCACTGAACAGCAAGTTATACCCATCAAACTTGGCCAGGTGGTTAAGTAGTGCGTCCGTTGCAGAGCAACCAACTAACCGGTCTCCACCGGTCACAACGGGAGTAGGAGGGTTGAGTACTACAGCGGACGCGGCAGCACCTTCCACGCTACTGTCACCATTCATAGCGAGCACCGTATCCTGCCGACTACGCCAAAATGTAACGACCGGTACACCGGTCGAATGTGTATGAGGAATATGGCGCTGCTATGAATGACTCCGACCTTGTATAGTGGCAAATAACTTTCTTTATACTGGTCACAAAAATGACAGGGTTAAACAACTCTACAAAATATGGGCCACAACAGCCACTAACACAAAATACAAGTTATGCAGCCCGAGAGAGCCCAAGTGCCAATCTCGTGGGAATGAGCCCCTGGGCTATGCCGCTCCCACCCTTATTCAGTACAGGGCCTACCCAGGATGTTACCGCGGACGTGGCACGTGGTCCTCCCAGGAATATAACCTTACACCCCCCTCCCACACTAATACATTGGGATCTGGGTACCCTTGTTTTCCCCTTAGAGAACACTCACATATATTTAACTAACGCGTTACCTATACAGTGTACAGTTTCTCTTCTTACAAGAGCAAAGAGAAATCTCTCAGACTTAATCCATATACAAACAGTTAACAAACTAAACCTTTAATTAGACCCTGATCTCTGGCCACAGGGTTTGATCAGCTTCTCCTGCTCACCAAGTTCTCCAGCACATCCAGGTGTAAGCAGTAGTGTTGAGCCACCCCCGTAGTGTTCGACTTCGGTTCGGTTCGTCGAACACCCGTGTGTTCGCCGAACTGTTCGTCGAACTGTTCGTCGAACACCTTCGAACACCGTTAAAACCAATGGCAGGCAAACAAAAACACATAGAAACACATAGAAAACACCTTCAAAGGAGTCCAAAAGCTGACAAACTGCTCAGAAGACATAACTAACACATGGAAAAGTGACAAGTACATATAGTCATGCGAAAAGAAAAGAGGTGGAGGAGTAAAAGGAGGGGGAGACACAGATATAGGCATGTCATGCCCTTCTAAAATCCAAAAAGTGAGAAGCCGACACGGCCAGTCCGCTCCTGCCCGTGCCACCTCCGTGTCGCCGGGTTTGTGCCAGAGCCGCGGTGAACCCTGACGGCCAGCCCCCCTCTCCCAATACTGGTGCCTGTCCACTGGTGGGTCGAGCGAGCCCCCCTGTGGTGGAGGCAGCTCTAAACTTTTTAATTTAAATTGTCTCTCTAATTTGAATGAATACACTTTAAATCCATTTACAATGATCTATTGGAGGGCAAGTCTCATGCCAGCAGCCGCGTAATTCCAGCTCCAGTAGCGTCCACTAAAGCTGCTGCAGTTAAAAAGCTTTTATAAGGATCGAGCTCGGCTGTCCACCGCAAGGCATCCTACTGCCAGTCCCAGCCCCTATGCCTTGGGGTGCCTCCTGATGCTCTTCACTGAGTATCCCGTGGTCCCGAAGCATTTCCTTTGAAAAAATTAAGTGTCCAAACTACAGGTGATGTAGCTTGCTTAACAGCCGGGATAATCCGCTGACTAGCAGACACTGCTACTAGGCACAAAGTATTTCCTGGGCTAGATGCAGTTAAAAATTTGTAATTAGATACTCTCGTTGGATGCTGAGAAAGCATTCCATAGAGTCTCCTGGCACGCCATATATTATTCTCTTAAAAAGTTTGGGGTAGGGGTCTAGGGGACCCTTTTATAGCCAAAATCACGGCCCTGTATCGCAATACGTCACCTAGGCTGAAGATGAATGGAACTGTAGCACCCTGAGGGCTCGGTTGCTACAGAGGTATTGCACCTCACCCAGAGGTGTGATATCTCACTCTCAGGTAAGGATGGAGTGTGGATCAGGACCCGACACCTGCATGCATTACACCACATTGCCGTGGGGCAGGGCGACCAATATGCCCCTGAGATGGGCACGACAGTCCCTGTCCCTGGCTGGAGTGGGGGGAGGGAACACTGAGGAAGGGGAACCCTGTAGTGCAGGAGCAGGGAGGAAGCAGTTCCTGGGTGCATTGAGAAGGGAGTATAAAAGGTGGGCACCATCTTAGTTCAGTGCAGAGAAGTCTGAGCAGAAGTGACAGGAAGCAGGGGCTCTGCATGAGCTCTGCTCCGGAGGCGGGCCTAGTAACAGAGGCCCAGGCCTGGAAGAGGGAGAAGGAAGGAAGAGGAACGGAGAAGGCTCCAGGAATGAGGAAGGAAGGGATCCCAGGGGTGCGGACGGGCGAGTCGCCACCGCACGCCCGAATCCACCTGCATGGAGGGGTCAGGCCAAAGAGGGAGACCGGTCCCCGAAACTAGTGGAGGCGGGAAACGACCCTCAGCTAGAAACTGGAGGCTGTGACATTTTATGTGGCGCAGCCCCTCGCTACACCCGCTAGGAAGGCACCACATAGGGTCAGGGAAACTGGCACCAAGTTTACCAAGAGGAGGCCCGAGGCAGCCGGACAGAAGGGTTGGTAAGAAAGGCCAGACAAAGGACACACAAAGGGGGTCCTGTGAAGCGCTCCAAAGTTATCTGGGAGTTGTCTGAGCCCCTCACCTGGTGAGCACAGTACGACGTGGGCAGCCGTTACCTGCAGACGTGGTCTGGATAATAAGAACTGTGAGTAAAGGCCCTGGACTGCATCACTGACTCCGTGTCGTTACTGCTGCTGCCCTGCACCATCACCCCCATCCTCCGCATACACTGCCCTGAGGCTATACTCCTCCCGTGGGGAGTTATGCTACGCTCTGCTGCACCCACAACACCAGCCTCAGCGGTCTGCCCTGCAGCGGCGGTTCACTCTGACCGCAATCCACGGGTGGCGTAGTCGGACATTTAAACATCAAAACCACATAAATAGTTCCGCCACTGGTTTGACCGCCCTGAGCCACGGAACAGGGTCGCCGCCACGGAGACTACAACCACCAGCATCCACCAAAAAGGGTTCGGCTCCGGGTGTCCCAAGGCCCAGGGGGCGCGTCAGAACATTTTCATCACCTTTCATAATCACCAATGGGACAAGGCAGGGATGTCCTCTGTCCCCTCTCTTATACATCCTAGTGAAGGAGCACCTGCTCTCATCAATTCGCCATAACCCCAATATTAGGTGGATTGAGGTGGGAGGCACCGAGTACAAGTGCTCTCTATTTGCTGATTATGTCCTAGTTTATATCACTCAATCACATATATCCATCCCTGCTGTTATGGCTGAAATAGATCACTTTGTTACATGGTCAAATTTTAAAATCAATGCAGCGAAGTCTGAGGCCCTCGATGTCTCCCTCCCCAAATCCATACAGGATTCCATCCAGTCCAACTTTCCCTTTGCCTGGCCCTCACAGGGTATCAAATACTTAGGAATTCCTATTCATAGAGACCTCTCCCATCTATGTTATCTTAATTTTGGGCCCTTTATTGAACAACTCCATACAGACCACGGTTGGCAAGTTAGAACTGTAAGATTCACTACGTGAACCACTGGTGTTTTGTGGAAAAGCACATGTACACTGTGTTCCAAATTATTATGCAAAAAGTGTTTAGGAGTGATAAGGGAAGAATTTGTTTGTTTGTCAGTTAAACTCATTGATGGTGATGTGTGTCAGGGCTCTTTATATCACTGTAAGCAATTGCAGACACCTGTGCTAATTAGTTTGGCAGGTGTGTCCAATGAAAGGCAAGACTACTTAAGAAGGCTGTCCCACATTATTAAGCAGCCTACATTTTCTGCCAAAATGGGAAAGAAAAAGGATGTGTCGGCTGCTGAGAAGCAACAAATTGTGGAGTGTTTAGGTCAAGGCATGACTACAATCAACATTGTGCGATGATCAGGATGAAGTGCCTTGGCAATCAAGAAGTATGTAGCTGATTCACAGTACACACGTGTGCGTGCTGATAAGGGCAAATTGAGGACTCTTTCCTACAGACAATTACGTCAGGTTAAAAGAGCAGCGGCAAAAAAGCCTTGTCATAGCAGGAGACAAGTTTTTGAAGCTGCTGTTGCCTCCAACGTCCCCCGAACAACAAGATGCAGGGTCCTTCAGAGGTTTGCAGCTGTGCATACGCCATCCTGTCGACCTTCTCTATCCACTTCACACAAGCAGAAACGGCTCCAGTGGGCCAAACATTACATGAAGACTGATTTCAAAACTGTTTTGTTCACGGATGAGTGCCATGCAACGCTCGATGGTCCAGATGGATGGAGTGGAGGATGGCTGGTTGATGGACACCCCACGCAAACATGGCTACAGCGCCAACAAGGAGGAGGTGGAGTAATGTTTTGGGCTGGAATCATGGGGAGAGAGATTGTCGGCCCTTTTAGGATCCCTGAAGGGGTAAAGATGAACTCCATAATGTATGTGGAGTTTCTCAAACAGCACTTCCTGCCATGGTTCAAGAAGAAGAACCGTGTATTCCACAGCAAGATCATTTTTATGAATGATAATGCACCGTCTCATGCTGCACATAACACATCTGCATCTCTGGCTGATATGGGCATAAAAGGGGACAAACTTATGGTGTGACCCCCATGCTCCCCTGACCTCTACCCCATTCAGAACCTCTGGAGCATCATCAAAAGGAGTGTCTATGATGGCGGGAGGCAGTTCACATCTAAGCAACAGCTCTGGGAGGGTATTCTGTCCTCATGCAAAACAATTGAAGCAGAAACCATCCAAAACCTGACAAATTCAATGGACGAGAGAGTTCAGAAGCTCCTTTTGAACAAGGGGTCCTATGTGCAAATGTAACATCACCTAGAATAAAGTTTTGAGTTGAAAACTGTTTGATTTCAGTTTCTAATAACCTACTAATGCTTATAATTTCAAAAATGACCATTTTTTTGGTCTTTATTAAAATGAAAAGGTTGATCGAAGAGTGTGGGGGATCTAAGAGTGTGGCAACCCAGTAGTCAGGATTACTTCAAATTCTGACAATCTGAGGGTCATGTTGCAGGTAGTGCAGCAAGAAGGCACTTATGTGTCTTGCGCATCTCGGAGCCCCAAAATGATTTTCCGGGCTAGATGCAGCTAAAAATTATTATTAATTTTAAATCTGGTGGAGCTTAGTACAGATGGCCTAATAGAATCAGTACTGCACACTGCTACAAAACCCAAATTATTTTCCAGCCAAGATACAGATAAACATGATTAGTAATTTTAAATCTGGTGGAGCTTAGTATAGATGGCCTAATAGAATCAGTACTGCACACTGCTACAAAGCCCAAATAATTTTCCAGCCAAGATACAGATATACATGATTAGTAATTTGAAAGCTTAAAATGGTTGGTGAGGTGATTTTAACCAATCATCAAGCTTTTATTCTCCGCAGGATGACACAGGGGTAGAAAAGTCGTTTCGGATCCATGATTTGTTCATCTTTATAAACGTGAGTCTGTCTACATTATCAGTTGAGAGCCGCGTGCGCTTATCTGTCAGCACACCACCAGCAGTGCTGAACACACGTTCAGACAGAACGCTGGCTGCGGGGCATGACAAGATCTAGAAGGCGTAAGTGGCTAGCTCCGGCCATTTATCCAGATTGGAAGCCCAAAAAGAGCAAGGGTCCAGTGACACAGTCATGGCTTCAATGTTTACTTGGAGATACTCCTGTACCATCGTCTCTAGGCGTTGACTATGTGTCAGACTTCTTGTCTCCTGTGGCCTTGCAAAGGATGGGCTAAAAAAGTGGTGAAATGATTCCGCAAAATTGATGTTACCAGCAGAAACTGTGTTTCTGTTACGGTTTGAGTGCTGAACACTCGACGGTCCCACGGTTGGCAAGTTGGAACTGTGAGATTCAGTACGTGCACCACTGGTGTTTTGTGGAAAAGCACATGTAAGATTCTGCAACAGTCTCTGCTGATACTCCTGCATGCGTGCATCCCTTTCTATGGCAGGAATAATTTCTGCAAATTTACTTTTGTACCGGGGATCTAACAGTGTGGCAACCCAGTAGTCAGGATTATTTCTAATTCTTACAATTCGAGGGTCATGTTGCAGGTAGTGCAGCAAGAAGGCACTCATGTGTGTTGCGCATCCAGGAGCACCAAGTCCCTGTTGTGTTGGTGGCGAGGTAACAATCATGCTTCCTTCCTCTGTCCTCTCCCCCCAACCTCGCACAACAGAAATGTGATCAAGGTCTCCCTCATCTGATGAGTCTTCCATCAGTTCGTCCTCCACTTCTTCCTGGGCTCCTGCACCTTCCTCACTAGTTTGGCTGCTACCATGCGCCCTGGTAAAACCATCTCCCCCACCCTCACATACCTGCCGCCTTGGTGCTGCCGACCGTCTGGACCTTGCAGATGTTAGCCCTTCCGCATACAACTCCTCCTGGTCCCTGATCTGAGACCACTCCTCCAGCGTGATTTGCCCCACCTCTGGATCTCGTTGGCCCAGGCTATACGTCAGAACGTATTGCACCAGGGCTTGTCGGTGCTGCCACAGTCGCTGCAACATGTGCAGAGTTGAATTCCACCGGGTAGGCACATCGCATTTTAGCCGGTGAAGTGGCGGGCCCAACGACTTCTGTAGAGATGTAAGTCGCTGAGCTGCGGGATGCGAATGGCGGAAGTGAGCACACAGCGACCGTGCCCTCTGCAGAAGGCCATCTAGTCCGGGATAGTGGGCTAAAAATTGCTGGACAACCAGGTTCAACACGTGAGCCATACAAGGCACGTGTGTGACATTGCCCCGGCGAAGGGCCGCACCCAGGTTTGCAGCATTGTCGCACACGGCCTTCCCTGGTTTCAGGTCCAGTGGAGACAACCATTCATGAAATTGGTTCTCCAGAGCTGACCACAACTCCTCAGCTGTGTGACTCACATTTCCCAGACATTTCAAAGTAAAAACCGCCTGATGACGTTGAGCCCTACTGCCAGCATAGTAAGGAGGTGTGCAGGATCCCTTCTGCGCAGTTAGAAAGCTTGTGGCATGACCAGACAGGCTTTGGGTGCAGGTGGAGGACCGAGAGGAGGTTGAGGAGGCAGAAACAGTGGAGGAACTTTGAGATAAAGAGGATTGACGCACAACTCGTTGGGATGGCAAGACTTGGACAGCAGCCCCTTGTCCTGCTGTCACCATAGTTACCCAGTGCCCAGTCAGCGACATGTAACGCCCCTGTCCATGCCTACTCGTCCAAGTGTCTGTGGTGAAATGCACCCTGTCACACACAGAGTTTATCAAAGAAGCGGTGATGTTGTGTGCGACATGCTGGTGGAGCGCAGCCACACCTTTCTTTGAGAAGTAGTGCCGACTGGGCATCTGGTACTGGGGCACTGCGACTGACATAAGGTCTCGAAAATCCTCTGTGTCCACCAGGCGGAAAGGCAGCATTTCTGTAGCCAAGAGCTTGCAGATGGTGAAATTCAACCTCTTATCTTTCTCATGGCTAGGAGGAAATGGTCTTTTACTTGTCCACATCTGAGGGACCGAGGGCTGGCTATTGTGCTTAGACGGGGTTGATAAGGGTGTCCCCGGCAAACTGCCGGTCTGTGAGGAAGATGCAGGCGGACATGTTAGGTTACCTTGAGCCAAAGGTGGTGCTATCGATGACGGACAGCGCTCAACACCAGCTGGTGTTACCACCTCCAAAGAAAATGATGACCTGCCAATCACGCTGGCTGTTGCGGGTAAAGAGGTGGCAGGTCTGCGCCCCAAAACAGGTGTGACTGCTGTCCCCCCAGTCACAGAGGATGAAGAGGCCGCGGATGCACAAGATATGGCAGACGGTGGTTGGCCCGGCCGGCTAGGCCACATTGTAGCACAGTGAGCTTCCCACTGCAACTTATGCTTCATGTCCATGTGCCGGTTCATGCATGAAGTACTCAAACTATGTATTTTTTAGCCTCTACTTAGCTTTTGCTGACAAATGTTACAGATAACACGAGTTGGGTCATCTTTATCGATCTGAAAAAATGCCCAGGCTATGCAAGGCTTAGCACCCATGCGATCTGAAGAGCCACCACGACTTGTGGTGAGAGGCAGAGATGTGTTTGAGGATGCAATTGTTGACGTGCTTCCAGTACTACGTCTCTGTCCAGGAAGGCGCAACCTGACCTCGTCGTCACTAGCATTCTCCTCCACCTCCTCTGCTGACCTCATCTCTTGGCTGACTGTGGGTTGACAGTAAGTGGGATCTCCAACCTCATCATCATCACCCTGTGCGTTATCACACCCGTCGTCCTCAGAGCCAACCTGTTCCTGCCCTGACAAAAAACTAAAGTTGTCGCTCCAATCAGGTATTTGAGTCTCATCATCATCTTCCTCATTGTCTCCACCAACAGGAGTTACAGTTTGGGAATGAGGGTCTACATTATGGTCAGAACCTTCAGCGTCTGGTCCTGGATCCGACTCATAAAGATTCTGGGCATCAGTGCAGATCATTTCCTCGTCTGGATTCACAGAAGCGCTGGAGCCGACCTCTGATTCCCAGGCTATAGTATGAGTAAACAGCTCTGCAGACTCAACCATCTGTTCTACCTCATACTCAGATGGGCAGCTGGAGATTTGGGAGCTGTGAGGAAGCAAGTGCGATTGGGGTGACACCTTTGAGGACTGGAGTATTTGTGATGTTGAAGTTGATGTGGAGGAGAGCCCACTTAAAGGAAACACTTGATATCCGTTGAAGCACCTGCTGTTTTTGTGCCTCATCTGGAATTTGTAGCGATTGGCGTGGCCGTAAGATAGGGATCTTATCACATTGTCCGCTAAAAGAAGTAGACATTTTAGTTTGGCTGGAAGATGGTCTTTCTTCTGCAGATGTTACTGTTGCATTAACACCTACCGCACGGACACAACCTTTTTCCCCTTCCCAACACGCCTATTCCCCTTTCCACCAGCAGCAGGCCTTTTTCCACTCATTTTGGTGGTTAACTAATTCACAGCTCTGGAGTTGTTTGCACAAAAAAACAATGGATGGGAACCGAGCAGAGCTGAGTGGCCAAACTGTGGTATTAGGCCAAAACTATTGGCTGGGTTAGATGCAGAAAAAAATTATATTCAATTTGCAACCTGATGGAGGTCAGTATACTGTAGATGGACTAATAGAACAAGTCCCACGCACAGCTAGAAGCCCAAATATTTTTTCAGAGGTAGATGCAGAAAAAAATTATATTCAGTTTGCAACCTGATGGAGGTCAGTATAGATGGACTAATAGAACAAGTCCCACACACAGCTAGAAGGCCAAATATTTTTTCAGAGCTAGATGCAGAAAAAAATTATATTCAATTTGCAACCTGATGGAGGTCAGTATAGATGGACTAATAGAACAAGTCCCACACACAGCTAGAAGCCCAATTATTTTTTCAGAGGTAGATGCAGAAATAAATTATATTCAGTTTGCAACCTGATGGAGGTCAGTATAGATGGACTAATAGAACAAGTCCCACACACTGCTAGAAGGCCAAATATTTTTTCAGAGCTAGATGCAGACAAAAAATTATTTTCAATTTGCAACCTGATGGAGGTCAGTATAGATGGACTAGTAGAACAAGTCCCACACACTGCTAGAAGGACAAATATTTTTTCAGAGCTAGATGCAGAAAAAAATTATATTCAATTTGCAACCTGATGGAGGTCAGTATAGATGGACTAATAGACCAAGTCCCACACACTGCTAGAAGGCCAAATATTTTTTCAGAGCTAGATGCAGACAAAAAAATATTTTTAATTTGCAACCTGATGGAGGTCAGTATAGATGGACTAATCGAACAAGTCCCACACACAGCTAGAAGCCCAAATATTTTTTCAGAGGTAGATGCAGAAAAAAATTATATTCAGTTTGCAACCTGATGGAGGTCAGTATAGATGGACTAATAGAACTAATCCCACACACTGCTAGATGGCCAAATATTTTTTCAGAGCTAGATGCAGACAAAAAATTATTTTGAATTTGCCACCTGATGGAGGTCAGTATAGATGGACTAGTAGAACAAGTCCCACACACTGCTAGAAGGACAATATTTTTTCAGAGCTAGATGCAGAAAAAAATTATATTCAATTTGCAACCTGATGGAGGTCAGTATAGATGGACTAATAGAACAAGTCCCACACACTGCTAGAAGGCCAAATATTTTTTCAGAGCTAGATGGAGACAAAAAATTATTTTTAATTTGCAACCTGATGGAGGTCAGTATAGATGGACTAATAGAACAAGTCCCACACACTGCTAGAAGGCCAAATATTTTTTCAGAGCAAGATGCAGATAAAAAATATTTTTAATTTGCAACCTGATGGAGGTCAGTATAGATGGACTAATAGAACAAGTCCCACACACTGCTAGAAGCCCAAATAATTTTTCAGAGCTAGATGCAGATAAAAATTATTTTTAATTTGCAACCTGATGGAGGTCAGTATAGATGGACTAATAGAACAAGTCCCACACACTGCTAGAAGGCCAAATATTTTTTCAGAGCTAGATGCAGACAAAAAAATATTTTTAATTTGCAACCTGATGGAGGTCAGTATAGATGGACTAATAGAACAAGTCCCACACACTGCTAGAAGGCCAAATATTTTTTCAGAGCTAGATGCAGACAAAAAATTATTTTTAATTTGCAACCTGATGGAGGTCAGTATAGATGGACTAATAGAACAAGTCCCACACACTGCTAGAAGGCCAAATATTTTTTCAGAGCAAGATGCAGATAAAAAATATTTTTAATTTGCAACCTGATGGAGGTCAGTATAGATGGACTAATAGAACAAGTCCCACACACTGCTAGAAGCCCAAATATTTTTTCAGAGCTAGATGCAGATAAAAATTATTTTTAATTTGCAACCTGATGGAGGTCAGTATAGATGGACTAATAGAACAAGTCCCACACACAGCTAGAAGGCCAAATATTTTTTCAGAGCTAGATGCAGAAAAAAATTATATTCAATTTGCAACCTGATGGAGGTCAGTATAGATGGACTAATAGAACAAGTCCCACACACAGCTAGAAGCCCAATTATTTTTTCAGAGGTAGATGCAGAAATAAATTATATTCAGTTTGCAACCTGATGGAGGTCAGTATAGATGGACTAATAGAACAAGTCCCACACACTGCTAGAAGGCCAAATATTTTTTCAGAGCTAGATGCAGACAAAAAATTATTTTGAATTTGCAACCTGATGGAGGTCAGTATAGATGGACTAGTAGAACAAGTCCCACACACTGCTAGAAGGACAAATATTTTTTCAGAGCTAGATGCAGAAAAAAAATATATTCAATTTGCAACCTGATGGAGGTCAGTATAGATGGACTAATAGACCAAGTCCCACACACTGCTAGAAGGCCAAATATTTTTTCAGAGCTAGATGCAGACAAAAAAATATTTTTAATTTGCAACCTGATGGAGGTCAGTATAGATGGACTAATAGAACAAGTCCCACACACAGCTAGAAGCCCAAATATTTTTTCAGAGGTAGATGCAGAAAAAAATTATATTCAGTTTGCAACCTGATGGAGGTCAGTATAGATGGACTAATAGAATTAGTCCCACACACTGCTAGATGGCCAAATATTTTTTCAGAGCTAGATGGAGACAAAAAATTATTTTCAATTTGCAACCTGATGGAGGTCAGTATAGATGGACTAATAGAACAAGTCCCACACACTGCTAGAAGGCCAAATATTTTTTCAGAGCTAGATGCAGACAAAAAAATATTTTTAATTTGCAACCTGATGGAGGTCAGTATAGATGGACTAATAGAACAAGTCCCACACACTGCTAGAAGCCCAAATATTTTTTCAGAGCTAGATGCAGACAAAAAATTATTTTGAATTTGCAACCTGATGGAGGTCAATATAGATGGACTAGTAGAACAAGTCCCACACACTGCTAGAAGGACAAATATTTTTTCAGAGCTAGATGCAGAAAAAAATTATATTCAATTTGCAACCTTATGGAGGTCAGTATAGATGGACTAATAGAATGATGCTATGCCCAAAAGGTTTTACTTCACTAGGTGCAGTAAAAAAATTGGTATTCTATACACAGGTGGTGTATCTTGCAACACAGATAGGCTACTCCACTGACTAACACACTCTGCAATAGGCCAAAAAGGATTAGCTTTGCTAGATTCAGCCAAATGCTGTGAAAAAAACTTGCACAGCACTGGCACAGACCTGCCTGGCAAGAACTGATAGGAACTGATGTAACTTAGTCCTGAAAAGGACTGCAATTACAATTAGTCTTTACTCCCACAACCTATCTATTTAAGAGCACAGACCAGCCTGATAAAAGTCGTTGGAATTGCTGTAACCTAGTCCTTAAAAGGACTGCAATCACAACTATTCCCTACTCCCAAGCTATCTGTAGATTTGTGCGAAAATTGGCTTGAAATTAACAAGGTATAGCGCACACAGCAACAGCGGTGCCGTCTAACACGCAGCTGCAGCAGTGAGAAGATGGTGGCGACGGGGAAAATGGCTGGGTCTTATAGGGCAAGGACATGTGACATACACTGCCAATGACAAATGCCCTTGCTTGTGTGAAAAAAAGCACTTCGCTCTGTGTGTGCGCTGCTGATAGGCTGACAGATTGCACCTCCCCACTGTAAATGCGGGAAAGAGAAAAAAAAATGGAGATCTTCATTATTCCTGCAGAGATCCATCCCCTGCCCCTCCCCCCGCCCCGCTGTACACTCAAACTGCGTATTAACATTAATTTTCATCATTACTGAGAAAAAATCCAGTTATGATTTTAGTGCACGAACAGTTATCGAACATAACCTCGAACAGCCGAATTTTTCTCAAATCGTTCGTGTTCACCAAACGGCTCGAACACCGCCCAAAACAGCTCGAATTTGAGATTGGCGAACAGTTCGAGTCGAACAACGCTCATCTCTAGTAAGCAGGAATTGGAATCAATCTCAGTCCCAAAGTGTAGTTCCCAACAGGGCTCCTTAGTAGTATCCACGTGCACAGAGTCTTAGAGTACCAGATCCTTCACAATCTCTGGATCAAGCCTGATCAGTCCATCAGCAGTGACATACACCAGGCAGTTCTCATCACTACTGGAATCCCTAACTAGCTTTCCCTAACTGACTACACAGTTGGTGATCGGTCACATAACTCAGTTACTCACAAGTCACAGCTTCTTCTTGGACACACCGACTGGCTCTCCACCGTACAAGCTCTCCAACATCACTCAGCATTCAGATGCATGTCGCCTTCTCAGAGGTCTTCCTGGTTCCTTGTTTCCCGGGCTTTTTTACAGATCCCTCGGCTTTTTCTTTACTTGTTTCTTGCTGACCCCTAATGGCCGGACTAAGTAATTGCAGGAGAAATTTACACGGGGACAGTATATATATATATATATATATATATATATATATATATGTATCACGGTGGCTGGCCCAGGGCGGACAGTGCACAAAGGGGGTAGCGATTACTAATAAAGTTCAGAGAAACTCGTGACGCCACCTGTGGTGTCTGGTGAAGGTCACCAGCGCTGCAGCAGTCCTCTGAGGCAGGTGTCAAGGCAGCTAAGATGGTACAGCTTCCCACAGGTGGAGCGGGCCTCAGGGCAGTGTAGATAGAGAGATAGATGGATGGTGGGTGCGCTGGGCGTTGTGGTGCAGGTAGAAATATAATGGCACAGGCGGTAAAGAAACAGACAGAGGCACTTCCATGCAGTCGTCCAGGGCTTTACTTACAGTTCTTAGGCAATTCACAAGTGCGCTTACAGGTGATAGCCTCCCTCGTCGCGCTGCATTCGCCGGGCAGGGGTTCAGTCCTCCTTCAAGCAGCTTAAGGATGCTTGGCAGAACCCCACTTTCAGATGTGCCTAATTTGACCTTCTTCACGCTTGGTCCTTCTCACCGTTGCCCTACATTGCCCACTCTCATTCCCGCTCGGGTATGCTGAAGTCCTTCCTGTACGTCGGATCCGGGACCTACCTGACCCCCTGGGGTTTTGAATGCGGCAAGCTCGATCCCTCCTGACACCGGGCAGGAACGGGCGTACGGGTGCAGTCCTGCACTCGCCGTACCCCCTTGGGATCCTTTGCGTAGAATGGAGCCTGCTCCCTGCTCCCCTCCGGGGCCTCTATCCTGGGCCCTAACTTGTGGAGCAGAGCTCTGACTGAGCCTCTGCTCTGGGACTGTTCCTCTTTAACAGCCCTCACTAGACTGTCCACAGTACTGGACTGACTCAACTCTCTGTCCCTAATATGGCTTCCTATTATATACCTACGGTATATGTGCTTCATGTTTCTGTTTCCTCCACCCACACCCACTATTGGTTCCCCCTACCTTTGGGTTCCCCCCTACTCCAGCGAGGGCCAGGGCTCAGCAGAAAACTACATTGCGTCTTGCCCCTCCTGCTGGCATGGAGCAGTGTTGTGTTGGATGTAGGTGGTTGGGGTTCTGTGCAGCACTCCCAGCTTACCTGAGAGAAGGGAGACACCACACCTCGGGATGAGGTGCAGTATCTCTGTGGCGTCTGAACCCTCAGGGGTGCCACATTCCCCCCTGGTAAAACACAGCACGTCCTCGGGCTGGAACAAAGCAAACAAAGAATAAACGACATGCACAATTTTAAGATGTATAAAACATTGCTTCCCTTTATGGGAGGTACACTTTCCTTTAAACGTTACATTGCAAAAATATTTTCCATATAAAACATTATAAGAGTACTTTTCAAGAAAGTTCCTGCTCCAGTGTGTAACAGTAGTAGCATGAGGGACCCGCTCCAAACCCTCAACGAAGGCCCTGGGAGTGGCTGCAGGGCATAGATGATCCAGATACTGGACCTCGTCTTCTGCCACGCCAAACGGGTTTTGTTCTGAGGTACTATGTTTCAAGTATAAAACCAAGAGGGTGCACTTTGAGAAGTGCTAAACTATATACAAAGTCAATGTCCGGCTGCTCACAGTCCTCAGCCTGTGTACCCTGACGGGTATTTATAGAAAACATTATTCAACTTTCACACTGTAAAAACACAAACAATAATGCTGCACCCAAACGGGTGAATATACATTGTGGTGCACAGTCCCAGTACTAAGCCAAATACTGGGGACCCCTCCTGGGGTACTCCTGATGCTTCCCTGACCCAGCCGGGTCACGAGGGACTTCCTGCAGGGGATTATCCTTGGGGACGCGGTACACCTGCAGGGCATACCAGCCACGTTCACCATGATGCCGGGTGAACTTGACGTGGTCCCCAGGATAGAGGTTCCGGTCGGGATGGCCTTCTTCTAGCTCAGGCTCCACATCCCGCCGGTTTACAAAAATGACCAGTTAAATTCGGGACTTCGAATGAAGCCCCAGCCTGCCTTGAGGTTGAACTTTACAATTAGGCCTTCCTCACAGGGACTGGGGTTGGCCGTCTCCGCCTGACGGGTCTGCGCCTTGGCGGCCTTGTCTCATGCCTCCAGGCGCTCACTGCGCACCTCCCACGCGCGTCGATCCCTCTCTAGCTACCGGAGCTCCCGCCGGCAGAACTCCTTCCTCTGCCGGGTGGCGGACTCTGTTTCTTGGGAGAACCCCATCAGGTGCTGGCATTGGTAGAAGTGGGCAGGGCTGCTGGTCTTCATACCGTGGGGACCAGTCGAAGACAGGCGCACCATAGATCCATGCCAGGGACGGAGGCGGAGTCGGCGGAAGGGCTTCTAATAGTAGACCCGCAGCTTCAGCGCCCGGGATTAAAGGATCCGGAGGGGCGCTATATACTGTATGTCATCTTCCGGTGCAGCGCCTGGGAGCGGCAGTTCCGGAACGGCTCCAGGTGGGTGGCCTTTTTGTTCCGTGCCCGGGTGTGAAGGTTCCAGGCTGCACACTTTTAATTTGCAAACAGGGCACGGCAGCATATGGCGATGGCGGGGGAAGGAGGCCCAGGAGCAGGTCGGCGGTGGCAGCGCCCGGGGCTGGGGATTCTCTCCTACCTGCTCCGGGACTCTGCGCGGCCTCCTGGTCTTCGGTGAGCTATGCTGGGGCTGGTGTGCGGCTGCTGGCATCCGGTCTGACATCCGGCCTCACTTTTCGGCGGGCTGCCAGTTTTCCCAGAAGCTCGCTTTTCCACCAGGCGACTTCTGCCTGCTGGGCTCGCTCGACTTGTTGGCCCAGCTCGAGAACCTCACTCTCGAGGAATTCCACATCCTCCGGGGACATCTCTCCCTCCAGGGTGAGGGGGGTCACTTGCTGCAACGGCAGGCCTGAGGTGGAGGTTGTGCTTTCACGTGCTCCCATATCAGCTGCCGGGTGCGGTCTGACCAGACAGGTGGAGACCACCCCCTGTCTCCATTCTTTCTCTCCGCCTCCTTTCTTCTTTTGGGGCCGGTCCCATGGCCACTTGCTGTCGGTCACTCCCTGTGACGGCCCCCCCGCTTTGACGGACACATCTATGCGGACAGTCACTGTTGCAAGGGGCAGGGCCTGCTTTCGGCACCATTCTGGGACCCGGCCCACGATTGGAGGCTCCATTTTGTTGTCTTTTGGCATGCAGACAATGGCTCCCGTTCTTCTGGGGCAGGCGCCACATTCAATATCACAACACAACTGTTTAGGCACACTTCACCCGCTGATACGGGCTGGTCACGCATCCTGTTCATGACGCCACTTGGGATGTCGCGCCCCTGTGGGCTTTACTGTTTGAGGACAGTATATATATATATATATATATATATATATATATATATGTGTATATATATATATATATATATATATATATATATATCACGGTGGCTGGCCCAGGGCGGACAGTGCACAAAAGGGGTAGCGATTACTAATAAAGTTCAGAGAAACTCGTGACGCCACCTGTGGTGTCTGGTGAAGGTCACCAGCGCTGCAGCAGTCCTCTGAGGCAGGTGTCAAGGCAGCTAAGATGGTACAGCTCCCCACAGGTGGAGCGGGCCTCAGGGCAGTGTAGATAGATAGATGGATGGTGGGTGCGCTGGGTGTTGTGGTGCAGGTAGAAATATAATGGCACAGCGGTAAAGAAACAGACAGAGGCACTTCCATGCAGTCGTCCAGGGCTTTACTTACAGTTCTTAGGCAATTCACAAGTGCGCTTACAGGTGGTAGCCTCCCTCGTCGCGCTGCGTTTGCCGGGCAGGGGTTCAGTCCTCCTTCAAGCAGCTTAGGGATGCTTGGCAGAACCCCACTTTCAGATGTGCCTAATTTGACCTTCTTCACGCTTGGTCCTTCTCACCGTTGCCCTACGCTGCCCACTCTCATTCCCGCTCGGGTATGCTGAAGTCCTTCCTGTACGTCGGATCCGGGACCAGCCTGACCCCCTGGGGTTTTGAATGCGGCAAGCTCGATCCCTCCTGACACCGGACAGGAGTGGGGTGTAGGGGTGCCGTCCTGCACTCGCCGTACCCCCTTGGGATCCTTTACGTAGAATGGAACCTGCTCCCTGCTCCCCTCCGGGGCCTCTATCCTGGGCCCTAACTTGTGGAGCAGAGCTCTGACTGAGCATCTGCTCCCGGACTGTTCCTCTTGAACAGCCCTCAATAGACTGTTCACAGTACTGGACTGAACTCAACTCTCTGTCCCTAATATGGCTTCCTATTATATACCTACGGTATATGTGCTTCATGTATCTGTTTCCTCCACCCACACCCACTAGTGGTTCCCCTTACCTTTGGGTTCCCCCCTACTCCAGCCAGGGCCAGAGCTCAGCAGAAAACTACATTGCGTCTTGCCGCTCCTGCTGGCCTGGAGCAGTGTTGTGTTGGATGTAGGTGGTTTGGGTTCTGTGCAGCACTCCCAGCTTACCTGAGAGAAGGGAGACACCACACCTCGGGGTGAGGTGCAGTATCTCTGTGGCGACTGAACCCTCAGGGGCGCCACACTAACTTCTATCATCATCATCATGCTCCTCACCTTGGCACTCTCAACTCCCCTGATGGAGAAGCCAGGGCCCACCGGAGGAGTCTGGTTCTCTGGTGGGCTCGTCCAATGCTGCCCTAAAGCAGGCCAGGCTAAGAAAAGTGTGTGGGAAGGTGACAGGAGAAATAGGGGCGGCTGGGGACCGTTTATGGACACCCGGCCGCCCCCTGGCGGCTGGGGACCGAGCGTGGACGCCCGGCCGCCAGGTGGCTGGGGACTGAGTATGGATAGCTCGCTGCCAAAGCAGCCATGAGGTAGTGGCCAGCTTCGGCCTCCTCCAAACTAAAAGGCCCCATTTCAAGTGAAAGCTAGCAGTATGGTATTGCAGCCTGTGGGTGGGTGGGTCGTTGGCTGCATATTTGCGCTTGCATTGCAAGGAATGGGGGAGGTACAATTGAACACTGCCCTGGGACAAGGACTTGCACGGGGATAGTTGCAAGTCTGAATCTTCTGATGCGGCAAGGATCGCTTCTGATGGGCACACTTTTAGGCAGTGACCTGGGAGTCAGAGATGCTTCCAGGGGTCTTCCCCATGCTGTTCCCATGTCTTTTCATCACTGTATGCATGTGTCACACAGCACATGGCCAGATAAGGTTGTAAAATGTTAAAATGACATTTCCCGGTGAATGCATTTGTCACGGTTGAAAGCAATACAAAAGTGCAAAAACGCATGAAAAATCCTACTTGTGAACATAGCCCAAGGTGTGGAGGAGTATTTTTGTTTTTGGTTATTTATTTTACCTTATACTCAAGACTTTACCCTGGAAAGGAAATTCCTTAACATATTTCACAGGAAAACCGTTTCAGTTTCGCTTTTGAACATTTTATTGTGAGCCCGTAAATGTGGCTTAATACCTCTGACCACGTTGTTGACAGCAGTGACCTGGGGGTCAGAAATGCTTCCAGGGGCGATCCCCATGCTGCCCCCATGTCTTTTGAGCACTGTCACTATCGTTTTGGGCACTTGTTAGGCTTTTAAAAGACTGCCGGGGGTGCCGCCGCAAAAATGCTCGGGTCTCCCATAGACTAACATTGGGCTCGTTGCTTGGGTTGAGCACCCGAGTATCATGGTGAGCTCGGCCAGAGCTTCGAGCACCCGAGCATTTTAGTGCTCAACACTAATTAAGAGCAAAAAGAATATTATTAGCCCTGATATCTAGGGCTATTGATAGGAGCTCCAGCAGCAGAAAGAATTTGCAGTGGACCCCATTCTGCACTATACTAGGTCTCCACAAACTCTGCTACCAGCCGTATTAATATTTTCTTCAGAATGAGCCCTTGCAAGGACTGTTAGAGTAGATTTATAATAGTGGTGTGAATTCTCTGTTTAAAATAACAGTCTACTCTCTCCCTCGCTGAGATGCAGCTCTCCCTACTCTGCCTTTTTGACCACTAGACTGTGACGAGTATGGGGTCCCTGGTCTTATATAGACCCGTTGACACTATGGGGCCAGTCAATCTCTGTAATGCCACAACCAACATGGCTATGGCATTACAGTGACTTACAGACAATCCCTGCATGTTAATTGTCCTCCTAAAATGCACCCAGGATGCGGGGAGGGGACTCGAGGTCCTGCTGGAGCATTCCAAAAATACATGCTGAGTAACGAGCATCTCGAGCACTGCTCGAGTGAATAACGAATAGTGGCGAGCATCTTCGCTCATCACTATTAAGGACCCTTCCCTTCTTGCTGTTAACCACTCCCTTCCACTATATAAACCTACTCCTAGCTTCATTTCTTTCTGGTCATAGATCTTCTACACTGACCTCTTTGAAGGAGCCTGTCTCTGTATAAGGTGAGGTGTTCGTTACTGTTGCAGCAGTGAAGAATCCTTTTGGAGAAGCTGAGGAGTGCTATTTGTTGTGTCTTTTCCCACTTGTTTGTCTTTTCTTCCTCATGTTGTTTTATTGTAGTAGTGGGACTAGTGTCTAGCTGGCCTATACACTAGAGAGGTTAAATTTAGTACCAGTGAGGACTTAGGCAAGTGATCACGCACCGGGGGAAGGACCTGTCTAGGGATGATAGTGAGTGCAGGGATCTAGCTCAGATTTATGTTAGGTGACCCCTCTTTCTTCTCCCTATCGCTAGAACCTTCCTTGCACAACTTCCCTTCTGCTCCCCTCGTGTTCGCATCGCACGCTGGGAGTCCTCTAGCCACCGGTGTGACAGCTGCATCGATATTCAAGAACGGCAATAGCAATATTAAACACTGCCTATATGCCTCTAATCCAAAACTATCCCTCTTCCACCAGCTATCCCTATACTGAATAACTGGTAACATCGGTTTTACTAGAGAAAGGACAATATGTAGCCCTGAAAATTACTTTTCTTTTAATAGTGCAGAAATACAAGTACTGCAATAGCAATATTAAACACTGCCTTTATGCCAGCTCTAAAATAAGCTCTCCTTCCTATATCAGCTCTCCCTGAACTACATTTATACAAAGTGATTTTCTTGATTTTTTTTGGATATTCTATCTCTCAATGTTAAAATTAACCTACCCTTAAAATTATAGACTGTTCATGTCTTTATTAGTGGGCAAACTTACAAAAACAGTAAGGGATCAAATAATTACTTCCTTCACTGTATTACAAATTTTATTAAACATTAAAAACTACATACAAAAGGGAAAGAAATGGACCATATGGAAATAGTGATGGGCGAGCACTAAAATGCTTGGGTGCTCGTTGCTCGGGTCGAGCACATTGGAATACTCGGGAGCTTGACCCGAGCAACGAGCCCAATGTTAGTCTATGGGAAACTCGAGCATTTTTCAGGCGGCTCCCCCCGGCAGTCTGCAGAGGGCCTAAAAATTGCCCAAATCGATGGGAGCAGTGCTCAAATGACATGGGAACAGCATGGGGAAGACACCTGGAAGCATTTCTGACTCCCAGGTCACTGGTGTGAACAATGTTGTCAGAGGTACTACGCCACTTTTACGGACCCACAATAAAACATACAAAAACTAAACCAAAATGGATTTTCCTGGGAAATATGTTAAGGCACATCCTTTCCAGGGTAATGACTTGTATATAAGGCAAAATAAATATACAAAAACAAAAATGCTCCTCCACACATTGGGCTATGTTCACACGTAGCGTTTTTGATGCATTTTTTCACTTTTGCATTGCTTTCAACTGTGACAAATGCATTCACCAGGAAATGTCATTTTTTTTTTAATACATCATTTTTATTAGGATTTTCAGAAAAGACAAAACATATAAAGACAGATGAACAAAGCCAACATGGGACGTTAATCAGGAGCCCGTACGCAGGCCAGGCACATTGTGCAGGCAATAAATTGTGATTAGCTGGCAAAACAAATAAACAAAGATTAAATATTAACAACTTAAAGCCATCATTGTCAACAATACAAAAGGAATTAGATGCGGATAATTAATTTGTTCTGATTATCTCCCATATTTTAGTTTACGCGTAATAGTCCCAAGTTGTTGTTTAGATCCTCTAGAATATACCATTCTGTAGAAGCGAGTGGTTCGACAATTTTTTTTTTCAATCAGAGAGCAACATGTTATAATAAACTGTTTCCACTTTGATAGAAATTTGCCAGCCTGTTGTTCCTTGTTACTGAGGGCATCTAGTTGTTCTACTCCCATAAAGTGTTTCAATTGGATTATCAACTCTGCTATGGGGATAATGTTGGGGTCTAGCCAATGTTTGAGTAGCTGTTTTTTTGCCAAGAAGAGTAGAGTGTGGAGCAGTTTTGGGGGGGCTTTTGTCTTTTTGTAAGGATTCTCTGGGTTACTCCAATAATGTAATAGGGCTAAGTATAGAGAGAGGGTGGACCCTGGACCCCATATAGTATTAATCAAATCTGAAATCTGATCCCAATATACTGTTGAATCGGTGCAAGACCATAGGCCATGCATGAGGTCAGAGTATGGATGATGACACTTAGGGCATGCAATAAGTCTATTCGATAATGGATCTTTTTTCGGTATATTAAAGGCGTATATGGCCCCATGTATTATTTTATATTGAGTTTCTCTCCATGTTTCATTTATAATGTATTTTCTAAATACCTTCCAGCCTAATCTGATCTTAATGGGAATTTCAATGTCTTCCAATTGTTGCTTCCAATATTTAAAGAAAATGTCTGGGTGTATGTTTAACAAATTAGATTTCATTACTGAATAGAGATTGGATATTGAGGGGGTACCTGTGGGAGATAGTAGAATGACATCCAATTCATTTTGGGAGGTCTCGAAAGTAACATCCCTTAAGTATGACATAACGGAAAGTCTGATTTGTTCATATTGGAAGCCATGTTGGAGAGGTAGACTATATTTACTCATACACTCTGGGTATGTCAACCATCTCTGATCGGTTGGGTGGAGGAGATGAGAAATGTTATCTATACCAGCCTACTGCCATTTAAAAAATATTTTTTTTAATGCCCTGAGAAAATTCTGGATTCCACAATAGTGGCAGGTGCTTAGAAATTCTGAAAGAAAGGCCATATTTCTTCCTAGCCGACTTCCAAGCGGAGATGGTGTCTTTAAAAGTTACTGATTTTTTGATTGCTAGGGGTAGGGAAGTATATAGAAAGTGTAGAAGCGCAATCAAATTGAAGGGGTAATCATAATCTGATTCCAACGTATAGTCAGAGTATGTATGTCTTTTGTGGAGCCAGTCTATTATTTAGCGAAAGAGGCAAGCTAGGTTATAATTCCTGATGCTTGGAAAATGAATGCCGCCATCATCTTTGGATGACATAAGTTTGTCTAGATTAATCCTAGGACGTTTTCCTTTCCAGATAAAATGACTTAAGGCCCTGTTGAGTGTAGTTACATCAGAGTGTTTCAGTAGCAATGGTAGAGTTTGGAGTTGATACATAATTTTGGAAGTACTGATCATCTTGACCAAATGTGCCCTACCCAAAAAAGACAAGGGCAAATCCTGCCATGACTTCAATTGATTTTTTTAATGATGGGGGGATAATTTAACGTGTACAAAGAGGATGGCGAGCGACCTATTTTGATGCCCAAATAAGTGATATGAGAGGGAGCTATAGTTACTGTATATCGTTAAAAGATCCTTTTGGGTAAAGTTTTATTCCTTTCTCAGTTAATGGTAGTAATTCACATTTTTTAGCATTTATTTTAAACACAGAGTAAGTACCGAATTTTTTAAGTAAATCCATTACCAGTGGTAAATGCAGAATGGGATCAGACATAAACAGAATGATATCGTCTGCAAAAAAATGCCGCCTGAATTGATTTTTTAGTAAATTGGATGCCTGAAAAAGTTTTAGGATCTGATAGAATACGAACTAAGGCTGTGTGCCCACTATGCGTTTTTTAAGCGTTTCCGCATCGGCAATTCCGCTGCAGAAATGCTTAAAAAACGCTTGGTAGAAGGTCTGCCATGTTCCCCAATGATAATCCGCATATGCTGTGCACATGCTGCAGAAATTTCCGCTGCGGATTATCATTGGGGAAAAATCCGCAGCACTACCAATTATTTTGCGGAAGCGCAGCATTTTCGCCGCCATTGACTTGCATTGGAACACATGTCATCCGCATCACGGGATTTGTACATGCAGATTCCATGCGTTTCAATGTGCGGAAGGTACCCGGGTTTGGAGAAGAGGAGACTCTCCTCCGGACCCGGGTACCATAGAACTTGTAAAAAAAAAAAAAGAATAAAATAAAAAATAATAAATATTATAATACTTACCTTCTGATGGTCCCCGGTGTCCTTATCTCGGCTTGCCGGCAGCTCGCGGAGGACTAAAGGACCTGCGGTGACGTCATTTAGTCGTGTGACGGGTCACGCGACTGCTGACATCGGCCCGTCCTTTAATCTACTGTGAGCTGCCGGCAAGCCGAGACAAGGACACCGGGGGCCATCAGAAGGTAAGTATAATATTTATTTTTTATTTTTTACCATTCTTTCGGTCACACTATATAAATCCATGCAAACTGCATGGATTTATATAGTGTGACCAAGTTGTCCACCACTTTCCAAATGATGCTAAAATCGCTTGGAAAGTGCTTGACAACCCACATGCGGAAATGCATGTGAAGAACGCTTCACTTCCGCTTGTCCCTGGCAGGAAAAACGCATGTACAATCCGCATGTACAATCCGCATGTACAATCCGCATGCGTTTTTTCTGCCAGGGAGATGCAGAAACGCTCAGGAAAAAATCCGGCATTTCTTCATCGTGGGCACATAGCCTAAGGGTTCTAGTGCTATATTAAAAAGTAGGACATCCTGAGCTTTTGGAGATAAATATAAATTGCGTATATAATTAAAGAAGGGGCCGCACAACGACATCTTAGTTAAAACCTTATATAACCCATCCCAACTAATGTTATCAAAGGCCTTTTCTGCATCTAAGGAGACCGGAAATGTCATTTTAACATTTTACAACCTTATCTGGCCATGTGGTGTGTGAGACATGATCAGACACGTTTCATTTATGAAGAAGGGACTTTGAAAGTCACAAAGCCTATTTTTATAGGGACACCAGGCGGCCTTTACTATTCTTAAAGGGCAAGCAGTCGGCCCTCACTATTCTTACAGAGTCATCAGCCGGCTATGCTTTGTTGTTCCCATTACTAAATAGTGGATCTCCAATACTGTTATTGCGTATGCAGTGAGTGGCAGGGCTGCCCAAAATTTAGACGCTCCCTAATACCCCTTTGAAAATTTGGACGCGCCCCAATACCCCTTTGAAGAGACTTAGAGGAGGGCCTCCTGAAAACAATGTTCCCATTATTAGGAAGTGGGTCTCCCATAGTGTTGGCCTATGCAGTGAATGCAAGGGCTGCCAAAAAATGGGAGGCACTCTAATGCCCATTGGTAGAGACGTAGAGGGCCTCATGAAAAAATGTTCCCATTATTAGGAAGTGGGTCTCCCATAGTGTTGGCCTATGCAGTGAATGCAAGAGCTGCCATAAATTGTGAGGCACTCCAATGCACCTTGGAAAAGACGTGGAGGAGGGCCTCATAAAAAAATGTTCCCATTAGAAAGAAGCAGGTCTAAGTATATGGGCTGACAAACATGTACCCCTGGGGGATATACATGAACATACTGTATAAAAAATTTTTTTTACGGGCATGATAAACACCCTTGAAAAAAATTATGTGGGTGTTGCATCACGGACCACAGTCACCCTGGTGATATGGTGGTGGAGGATGAGGATGAGAAGGAGGAGGACAAGAGCAAATAGCCAAAATCAGGAAGCGTATATCCATGTGTGGGTGTGAAAAGGTGCATGGGAATATACCTTCCAAAAAAAGACACTGGATTTGAGTTTACGTTATGCTGCTATCATTCGGTAGTATTGAGAAGTCTGGCCCAATCCAGCCCTTGTTCATTTTTATAAGAGTCAGCCTGTCAGCATTTTCAGTTGACAGGCGTATGCGCTTATCAGTTATAATTCCACCAACGGCACTAAAAACCTGCTCTGATAAAATGTTAGCGGCAGGGCAGGCCAGGACCTCCAAGGCGTAGAGAGCCAGTTCATTCCATGTGTCAAGCTTGGATACCCAATAAGGCAAGGTACTCCCTCAGCATCTTCCCAAACTTTGCACTCCTTGTGATAGTACCCCGTGCCTCAGGGCCTGTTGGATGGGAGGGGCTGAGAAAACTCTCCCAGAACTTTGACAGTGTTCCCTTGCCTCTGCTGGATTGGAGTTGCGTCTCTCTCACCTGTACTCCTTGGTTGTCCAACGAACTGTGACCTCTGCCGCCAGCGTTTTCAGATGGGAAATTTTTTAATAGTTCCGCAACAAGGGCCTTCTGGTATTGCCCCATTTTTGTAGACTTGTCCTCCTCAGGAATAAGAGATAGAAAGTTCTCCTCGTAGTGTGGGACTAGAAGTGTCACCAACCAGTAATGACTGTCATCCAAAATTTTGAGAACGCGAGGGTCATAGGAAAGGCAGCATAACATAATCTCAGCCATGCATGCCAGACTGCTAACAGGCAAGATTTCCATGTCCTCACCAAGAGGATGACTGACCATGCTCTCGTCCTCCTCCTCCTTCTCGTCCCTGTCCTGAGGCCATTCACGCTGAACAGACGGTATGACAGTTGTGCAGGTAATACCGTGTATAGCACATGAAACTAGCTCCTGTTCTTCCTCCTCCTCCTCTTCCTCATTGTCACCCAATCCACATTGGGATGAGATGAGGCTGGGCTGTGTAGTCACCCTGTATGGTTCCTTGCTCCATCTCATCGTGCTCCGCCTGCAATGCATCCTCTTTGATTGTGAGCAGAGAGTGTTTCATAAGACAGAGAAGCGGGATGGTGACGCTAATTATGGCATCATTACCACTCACCATCTTGGTGGAGTCCTCAACGTTTTGGAAGATGGTACAGATGTCTGACATCCATGTCCACTCCTGAGGTCTTATGTGTGGAGTCTGAACTGAATACTGACGGCCTTGTTGATGCTAGTAGTCAACAACTGCCCTCTTCTGCTCACAAATCCTTACCAACATCTTCAGTGTAGAGTTCCAAGGGACATCACACAACAGTAGGTGAGCCGGCAGCTGCTAATTCTGCTGAAGCACAGCAAGGGCGGCAGAAGCTGTAGCTGACATTCTAAAATGGGCACCCAGGTGGAGTACTTTGACAAGCAGATCTGGCAGCTATGTGTAGGTTTTGAGAAACCACTGAACTACGAGGTTAAGCACATGGGCCAGGCATGGTACATGTGTGAGCTTGCCTCAGAGCCGCCACCAGGTTCCGGCCATTGTCACACACGACCATGCCTGGCTGTAGGTTGAGCGGTATCAGCCACAGATCTGCCTGCTCTTTCAGAGCTGTCCACAATGCTTCAGCATTGTGCGGTTTGTCACGTAAGCATATTAGCTTCAGCACAGCCTGTTGCCGCTTGGCTGAGGCAGTGCTGCAGTGCTTCTAGCTTGTGACTGATGTGGTTATTTCGGAGATGGAGGCTAAAAAGGAGGAGGAGGTTGAGGTGCAAGAGCTATAGAATGTGGGGGTAACCCTGATTTACCTAGGGCCCGCAATCCTCGGTGTCGGAAGGATGTGTTCCGTCCCAAGGTCCAACTGGGTCCCTGTTAGAACCTTGCTCTTAGGTCTTTTTTCCTTTGCTGGTCACATGACCTTGTTGGCCTATTTAATCCTGCTCCGCCCTTCTGGCTTTGCTGGACTTCATTGTATATCTACTTTCTAGCTAGCCTGTGCTCTGTATCTTACTCTGTTAGTTTGCTTGGTCTACGGACCTCTATGTTCTATCTATTTTGTTTGTTCATCTGTCTGCTACTATTTCTGTTAGGAGGTGTCCCATATTCCTCCCAGTCCTTAGTACTTGTAAGGATTCCCTCCCCACATCTATAGGTCTCCGTACAGACTAGATTAGGACTTTAGCAGGTCTGATCGCAGGATCAGGTTCCCTGTTACATCGTAGGGATTCAGCTGAGTCCTATAGTAGGGACAGATCTCCTCTCTTTCCTTAGCTTTGGTAGCAGAACATAACAGTAAGTCCAGCCCGCAAATTCTCTAAGGAAAGATTTTTTTTGTTCCATCATGGTGTCGGTTCAGGATTTGGCTAAACACCTGCAGGGACTCTCTCTGGAAGTGGCCGAGCTCCGTCAGCACGTGAGTAACTGTCCTGGAGCATATTTCTTGGAGCCTAAGGTATGTTTGCCGGATTTATTTTTTGGTGAACATCGAGAATTTTTTTCATTTAAAAATGCTTGCTTATTGTATTTTCGTTTGAGACCCAAGTCCTCTGGGGATGAATCCCAGCGCGTAGGGTTCATAATGTCACTTTTGCGCAAAGAGCCTCAGGAGTGGGCCTTTTCTTTGCAACCTAGTGATACATGCTTCAGATCAGTGGATAGTTTTTTTTCTGCTTTAGGATTATTATATGATGATCCTGACCGTGTGGCATCAGCTGAGACTGAGTTGAGACGTTTAAAACAAGGATCAGGTAATGTGGAAAAATATTGTACTCATTTTCGTCGTTGGTCCACTCAAACAGGGTGGAACGATTCTGCTCTGAAAAGTCTATTTCTTGCTGGGCTCAGTGAAAGGGTTAAAGACCTGCTAATTGCTTATCCTACACCTGAGGATTTGCAACAGGCTATGCAATTAGCTATACGGGTGGATAGAAGACTGCGTGCTAGGGTTAATGAGAGCAAATCCTCTGCTATGTCAGTTTCTGGTTATGATAATGTGTGTACTAACAGTGGTGAACCGATGGAGATTGGATCGGTGGCACCTCGCTCTCAAGAAAAAGACCGTCGTTTTTCGGAAGGCTTGTGTTTCTATTGCGGAAAATCTGGTCATTTGATTAAAGGCTGTGAGCTTCGTATGAAGAAAGAAAAAAAAAATGGTCAGTCACGCCCGTATTGCCTGTTTAAATTCCAAGGGTATATTTTTAGCTGCTTCCACGATTGCTCAGGAAAAATTAATGGAATTTCGGGTGTTTGTTGATTGCGGGTCTACACTGAATGTAATTGATGGGGGATTCGTGGAAAAACTCAATTTAAAACCTGAACCTTTATCATCCCCCATTTCTGTGGTTTCTGTGGATGGCTCCCCTTTGAAGAATATTACTCTCAAGGTCAGTGAATTTCCTCTCACTATTAATGGTGTTCACCATGAGAAATTGGATTTGGTAGTGTTGAATAACTTGCCTTCTCCAGTAATATTGGGTTTGCCCTGGTTAAAATTTCACAATCCTGTACTGGATTGGTCTACCAGTGAAATTAAATCCTGGAGCCATAAATGTTATGACAAGTGTTGTAACGGGCATATTGCAGCTTTGGATAGGGGAGAATTGCCTGTTCCTATTCAGGATTTTTGGAGAGTTTTTTCTGAGAAAGAATCGCAGGTTTTGCCTCCCCATAGAGACTATGATTGTTCTATTGAATTTGTCCCTGGAGCGACTCTTCCTAAAAGTCGTTTATTTAACCTTACTATTCCTGAGAGGAAGGCTTTGGAGGAATACATACAGACAAGTTTGGCCGCCGGTCACATTAGGCCCTCTAAGTCTCCTGTGGCGGTTGGATTTTTTTTTGTAAAAAAAAAGGACGGCGGTTTACGTCCTTGTCTGGATTTTCGTGAGATTAACAAAATTACGGTACGCAATCCTTACCCACTGCCATTGATTCCTGATCTGTTTAACCAGTTATTGGGGGCCAAGTGGTTCTCTAAAATTGACCTTAAGGGGGCATACAATCTGTTGCGCATGAAGGAGGGTGATGAATGGAAGACTGCTTTTAACACTCCTGTGGGTCATTTTGAGAATCTGGTTATGCCTTTTGGTCTTACTAATGCTCCTGCATTTTTTCAGAATCTGATTAATGACATCCTTAGACCTTTGATCGGTAAAAATGTGGTTGTGTATTTGGATGACATTTTGATTTATTCGCCAGATCTGGAGTCTCATTGGCGGAGCGTGCGTGAGGTATTACAGTTATTAATGGACAATTCGCTTTTTGCTAAGCTGGAGAAATGTGAGTTCGCTGTACAGAGAATTAGTTTTTTGGGCTACATTATCTCCAGCAAAGGTTTTGAGATGGATCCGGTTAAGGTTCAGGCTGTGCAGGAATGGCCTAGGCCTATTGGTTTGAAATCGATACAGAGGTTTTTGGGTTTCGCCAATTACTATAGAAAATTCATAAAAAAATTTTCTAGTATTGTCAAACCTCTGACTGATCTCACCAGGAAAGGTGCTGATGCGGTTCAGTGGTCTTCTGAGGCCATTGAAGCTTTTGTGTATCTCAAGGAGAGGTTCACCTCTGCTCCCATCCTTATGCAGCCTGATGTTACTAGGCCGTTTTTGGTTGAGGTTGATGCTTCCTCTGTGGGGGTTGGCGCAGTATTGTCTCAGGATAACGGGGATGGATTACATCCCTGTGCCTTTTTTTCAAAAAAATTTTCGGAGACTGAACTGAATTACGATATTGGTAATCGGGAATTATTGGCTATTAAACTCGCATTTGAACACTGGCGCCACTTCTTGGAAGGTGCGGAATTTCCCGTTCAGGTTCTTACGGATCATAAAAATCTGATATATCTTGATGCTGCCAAGCGCCTGAATGCCCGTCAGGCTAGGTGGGCACTGTTTTTCTCGCGGTTTAATTTCTCCGTTACTTACATCCCTGGTACTAAGAATATTAAGGCGGATGCCTTGTCTCGCAGTTTTTCTCCCATAGTCGGTGCTGAGAAAGAGGAAAACATTTTACAAGAAGGTGTTGTGATAGCTGCTTTAGACTCCGTTTTGGAAGATGAGATTCTTAAAGCTCAGGAGAATGCCCCATCTAACACTCCTCATGGGAGGTTGTTTGTGCCTGGGACCTTTAGGAGAGATTTGTTTGTTGAGTGTCACGAATCTCGGTTGGCAGGTCATCCCGGAATCTCTGAGACCAAGAGACTGGTGGGTCGCAGTTTTTGGTGGCCTGGATGGCAGAAGGAAGTCATTAAGTGGGTGCGCCAATGTACTATATGTGCTAGATCCAAGTCCTCACATACTCCTGCTGCGGGGTTGCTTTGTCCTTTGGAGGTCCCCAGTGCTCCTTGGACACATTTGGCTATGGACTTTATAACTGACCTTCCCCCCTCTGAGGGTTTTACTGTCATCTGGGTGGTCGTGGACCGTTTTAGCAAGATGTGTCACTTGGTTCCCTTCGTCAAACTGCCCTGCGCTAAAACTCTCGCTAAGGCCTTTGTCAAGGAAATTGTCAGACTTCATGGCGTTCCTACTGACATTGTTTCTGATAGGGGTCCTCAGTTCGTGGCTCGTTTTTGGCGTGCCTTTTGTGACAGGTTGGGAATTCATTTGTCGTTTTCGTCCGGATATCATCCTGAATCTAATGGCCAGACAGAAAGGAAAAACCAGGATGTTGAGCAGTTCTTGCGTTGTTTTGTGGCAGACAATCAAGAGGGGTGGTCTGAGTTTCTGCCACTTGCCGAATTTGCTCTGAACAATCATACATCTTCTTCTGCTGGTTGTTCGCCTTTTTTTTGTTGTTCTGGGAGACATCCATCGTTTGGGTCGTTCTCCAAGTTGGGATCTGCCGTGCCTGAGGAGGAGAATTTTTCCGGTGATTTGGAAAGAGTTTGGACGGATGTACGTGGTAATCTTCAGGAGGCCAACAGAAAATCTAAAGACTACTTTGATAGGAAACGACAGGAGGTTTTGTTCGCTGTTGGTGACATGGTTTGGTTGTCCTCTAGGAATCTGCGGTTGAGGATTCCTTCTAAGAAATTGGGTCCCAAGTTTGTAGGGCCCTTTAAGGTGCTTCAGGTTGTCAACCAATCTGCTGTTAGGTTGGAGGTTCCTACCTCCTGGAGAATTAATCCGGTCTTTCATGTCTCTCTGTTAAAAAAAGCTGTTGTGTCGGATGGTGACGCCTCTGCCTCTGTTCCTCCGGTGGTGGAGGACGGGGAATATGAAATTTCTCGCATCCTTGACTCTAGACGGTATAGAGGTAGTTTGCAGTATCTTGTGGCCTGGAAAGGTTTCGGACCCGAGGATAACTCTTGGGTGAGGTCAGATGATGTTTCCGCGTCCAGACTTATCAGAGCGTTTCACAGGAGATTTCCTGATAAGCCTGGTCCTAGGGGATCCGGAGGATCCTCTTAGAAGGGGGGGTACTGTTAGAACCTTGCTCTTAGGTCTTTTTTCCTTTGCTGGTCACATGACCTTGTTGGCCTATTTAATCCTGCTCCGCCCTTCTGGCTTTGCTGGACTTCATTGTATATCTACTTTCTAGCTAGCCTGTGCTCTGTATCTTACTCTGTTAGTTTGCTTGGTCTACGGACCTCTATGTTCTATCTATTTTGTTTGTTCGTCTGTCTGCTACTATTTCTGTTAGGAGGTGTCCCATATTCCTCCCAGTCCTTACTACTTGTAGGGATTCCCTCCCCACATCTATAGGTCTCCGTACAGACTAGATTAGGACTTTAGCAGGTCTGATCGCAGGATCAGGTTCCCTGTTACATCGTAGGGATTCAGCTGAGTCCTATAGTAGGGACAGATCTCCTCTCTTTCCTTAGCTTTGGTAGCAGAACATAACAGTCCCACCTTCCATTATGTTAACCTAGTGTGCCGTCAGCGAGATGTACCATCCCTGCCCACAAGCACTTGTCCACGTGTCCATGGTTAGGTGGACTTTCCCAGTAACTGCTTTGTTGAAGACACGGCTAACGTTGTGGGACACATGCTTGTGTAATGTGGGGACGGCACACCGGGAGAAATAGTGGCGGCTGGGGACCAAGTACCGAGGGACGGCTGCCGCCACCAAGTTGCGGAAAGCTTCCGTCTCCACGAGCCTAAAAGGCAACATTTTGAGCGCCAGCATTCGCGAAATGTGAGAATTTAGTAGTGTGGCCTGTGGGGCGTTGGCTGCGTATTTGTGCTTGCATTCCAAGGACTGGGGTATGGACAACTGAACGCTGCGCTTGGACAAGGATATGCTTGCTGATGGTGCTAGTTGAGAGTGTGCAATGACAGGTTCAGGGCAGGAGGCATCTTCGCATGCACTATGGACAGGGGATTGGCTTGCACGCACAACAGCGGAAGAAGCAGTGGTGTCACCCGCAGACACTGTTCCTGGACCCTGGGGTTCGGCCCACAAAGTCGGGTGCTTGGCTGCCATGTGCCTGATCATGCTGGTGGTGGTCAGGCTGGTAGTTTTGCTACCCCTGCTGATGCTGGCCTGGCAGGTGGTGCAAATGGCCTTTTTAGGGTTATCGGAAGAGTCTTTAAAAAACAACCAGACTCGGGAAGACCTAACAGGTGTACTGGCAACTTCCGTCGTGTTGGTGTTTTGGGGAACGGTTGCCTGCCTTCTGTCTGCGGCCACCACACTGCTTCTTCCTGCCTGTTGTGGTGCTATGCCTCCCTCCCCTTGTGCGCTGCTGTCCTCGCTCTGCATGTCCTCCTGCCAGGTTGAGTCAGTTATTATATCATCCACCACCTCGTCTTCCACTTCCGCACCCTGGTCCTCCTCCTGACTTTCTGCCAATTGTGTCTCATCATCATTCACCTCTTGTGACACTTTCCCACCATCGCCTTCGTATGACCGTGACTGCTCAAATATGTTGGCATCGCTACATGCGATCTCCTCTCGCCCCGCTTCAAGTGGACCAGGTGAGAGGCCCAAATCTATAAATGGAAAAGTGAACAGCTCTTCGGAGTGTCCAAGTGTGGGATCAGTTGTCTCCGGGCACTCGGCATGGTGGGAGGAAGGAGGATCAGGGTAAGGAATATGAGGTCCAGACTCACGGCTACTGAGACTTGACCGTGTGGAAGACAGGGTGGTGGTGGCTAAGTGACTGGAAGCATTATCTGCTATCCAACTTTTTCACACTGCTCTGTGTTCAATAGTGGTGTTCTGCGGTCCCCTAGTAATTGGGACAGGAAGGTCGTTCGAGAAGATGTGCTTGTTTTGGCACAATTTCAATTTGCCCCGGCCTCAGCCACTGCATGCACCATCACCATCACCATCATATCCAGCTCCCCGTCCCTTGCCATGTGCCTTGCCCATTTTAAATGGAGGACAATAATTTCCACGCTCGCTATACTGAATTTGGAGCAAACTTATATGTGATCCGTGTGACGGATAAACCACAGTTTTAAATATCTGGCCTGTAGGTAAATTTATAACAGCGACGTCGTGTCAATAAGTTCGCTGACACATTGCAACAAAATTTCAATGGAGGCCATAAATGGCAGAATTTTCAACGCAATTATATGTGATCCGTGTTACGTACAAACCACAGTTTTAAATAGCTGGACTGTAGGTAACTATTTTTAACAGCAAACTGGTGTCAATAACTTCACTGATACACTCCAACAAAATTTCAATGAAGGCCAGAAATGGCAGAATTGTCAGCGCCATTATATGTGATCCATGTGACGGACAAACCACAGTTTTAAATAGCTGGATTTTTAGTGCAGTAATATGGAAAGGACCTGGCTGTATTCTGCAGTGCCAACAAGCAAATGGCGCAGAAAAACGGTGTTGTCTGGATTGCTTTTTAAGCAAATAATCAGGATTAAGATAACAAAAAATACCTTGGTTTTCTCTACAAATATCTGTAAAAGCACCAGTAGACAGAAAATACTTGCTATATGCACTGCAGTCTGCTATATACCCTGCCTGCCTGCCTAGCACTGATATCTCTGCAGCTGGATTAGTCCTCAGAAGGACTGTTAGTTGAAATGGATATGTGTAGGGAATCTTGTGGAATACCTATACTAACTAATAAACAACCAAATCTCTCCCTAGCTCAGTAGCACCTCTCCCTACAATGTCTGATTGTGGAGTAGACTGACGAGCATGGCGGCGCCAGGTCTGATATAGACCTGATGATACTGTGCGGCCAGTCAATCACTGTAATGCCACAACCAACATGGCTGTGGCATTACAGTTGGGGCAGACAATTCCTGCATGCTGATTGGCTCTCTAAAGAGCGCCAAACATGCAGGGAGGGGACCCGAGCATCCGCTCGAGCATCTTGGAAGTACAGGGCGAGCTCCGAGTATCTCGAGTACTGAGATGCTCGGGCGAGTACCGAGTACTTGCGAGTATGCTCGCTCATCACTAGTAAGAAACTAAAGTGAGAGGGCAGAGAAAATCGTGTGTCCAAAGTGGTCAATGGCACAAAACAGGGAAGTAGAATACATACCACCAAGTAAACACTGTATGGCGTCCAGGCTACCCGGTCCCAACGTGCGTTTTGCCGCCTGGGCTTTGACGAGGGTTTTCTCTGCACTGTCACTTTAGTTTCTTACTAATCCATATGGTCTATTATATCACTGGATAAACATTACTGCAATACTTGTGACTTATTATATGTTTACATATTAATATAGTGAAGAATGGCACCAGAGAGATCCTGCAGAATCTCACTGCTACCACCACAGGTGAAGGATCCCTACCTTGCCACCCGCCTGACATCACAATTACGTCAGACGGATCAGTTATACGGATCAGCCCTTTGCACCAACATGACCTTCTGCACCCCCTTGAGAACGCGTAAGGGCAGATTGGTACAATTCTACACAGACACCCCCTGTCCACACGGATAGAGGAAGGTACCGGGAGTGAGAAGAGGTGGCCCACTCAGTCACTGATGTAGCACCACATTCGCTCACACCCCTGACAGGCTGAGAGGCCCCTCTCACTGACCCCAGTGAACAGAACCTTGTCAGCATGGCAGAGCTGCCACAAGTTTCTATTAGATATAAGCCCCCTGTTAACAGGAATTGGATTGGGCAAGAAACCAGCCCCGGTAGCGTGTTAGTTGGACTGAACAATGGACGTGAGGATTAGTGGATTGAGATAAAAGAGCAGCCTAAGCTTAAATTATATATTTAATTGTCTTAAGAGCACACTAGACAATACACTATATACAGTACAGACCAAAAGTTTGGACACACCTTCTCATTTAAAGATTTTTCTGTATTTCCATGACTATGAAAATTATATATTGACCCTTAAGGCATCAAAACTATGAATTAACACATGTGGAATTATATACTTAACAAAAAAGTGTGAAACAACTGAAAATATGTCTTATATTCTAGGTTCTTCAAAGTAGCCACCTTTTCCTTTGATGACTGCTTTGCACACTCTTGGCATTCTCTTGATGTGTTAATTCATAGTTTTGATGAATCTAGATTCCCTATCAGTATGTCTTTAGAGTGTGGGAGGAAACTAGAGAACCAGGAGGAAACACGCGCAAACACGGGTAGAACATACAAACTCCTTGCAGATGTTGTCCTTGGTGGGATTTACACACACACACACACACACACACATATACATATGTATATATATTATATATATATACATACAGTGGGTACGGAAAGTATTCAGACCCCTTTAAATTTTTCACTCTTTGTTTCATTACAGCCATTTGTTAAATTCTAAAAAGTTCATTTTTTTCTCATTAAAGTACACTCTGCGCCCCATTTTGACTCATAAAAAACAGAAATGTAGAAATTTTTGCAAATTTATTAAAAAAGAAAAACTGAAATATCACATGGTCATATTGAGTAGAAACACCCTTTTGAGCTAGTACAGTCATGAATCTTCTTGGGAATGATGCAACAAGTTTTTCACACCTGGATTTGGGGATCCTCTGCCATTCTTCCTTGCAGATCCTCTCCTGTTCCATCAGGTTGGATGGTGAACGTTGGTGGACAGCCATTTTAAGGTCTCTCCAGAGATGCTCAATTGTGTTTAGGTCGGGTCTCTGGCTGGGCTTGTCAACAATGGTCACAGAGTTGTTCTGAAGCCACTCCTTTGTTACTTTAGCTGTGTGACTAGGGTTATTTTCTTGTTGGAAGGTGAACCTTCGGCCAAGTCTGAGGTCCAGAGCACTCTGGAAGAGGTTTTCATCCAGGATATCTCTGTACTTGGCCGCATTCATGTTTCCTTCAATTGCAACCAGTCGTCCTGATTCTGAAGCTGAAAAACACCCTCATAGCATGATGCTGCCACCACCATGTTTCACTGTTGGGATTGTATTGGACAGGTGATGAGCAGTGCCGGGTTTTCTCCACACATACCGCTTAGAATTATCACCAAAAAGTTCTATCTTCGTCTCATCAGACCAGAGAATCTTATTTCTCATAGTCTGGGAGTCCTTCATGTGTTTTTGAGCAAACTCTATTTGGGCTTTTATATGTCTTGCACTGAGGAGAGGCTTACCACGGGCCACTCTGCCATGATTCTCATTTGGTCTGACATGCACTGTGAGCTGTGAGGTCTTATATAGACAGGTGTGTGCCTTTCCAAATCAAGTCCTATCAGTTTAATTAAACACAGATGGACTCCAATGAAGGAGTAGAACCATCTCAAGGAGGATCACAATGAAATGGACATCATGTGACTTAAATATGAGTGTCTGAGCAAAGGGTCTGAATACTTATGACCATGTAATATTTCAGTTTTTCTTTTTTAATAAATTTGCAAAAATTTCTACATTTCAGTTTTTTTTCAGTCAAGATGGGGTGCAGAGTGTACATTAATGAGAAAAAAAAATAACTTTTTAGAATTTACCAAATGGCTGCAATGAAACAAAGAGTGAAAAATTTAAAGGGGTCTGAATACTTTCCGTACCCACTGTATATACCCACTGTAATATACTTCCATGGTACAGCTACAATCACCTCTCAGATATATTATATGTTCACCATAGTGTGTTCATTTTTAACTGATCTTATTTCATCTTGATTACTATAATTAGTTACGTACATATTATTGTAAACCAGCACTGTATGCACTTATCACTATCCCCTACCTTGCATATCCATCTGTGGATTTCTTTCCCCCCGCGTATGTAGTTCTTAATGTTTAATAAAATTTGTAAAATATGGATCTATAGTATTGTAGTTTGTAGCGTCTGCGTCTCTGCCGAGCAGGAGGCAGAGACGCCGATCTCCTTTCTGCCGCGGTCCTGGTCCGGCGCTCCCCGTCTCTGTTCCGGCCTCCCACGCTGTGCTGTCCCAGGGTGCGCGCAGATCCCTGGGCACTGTGCTTAGGGCGCGCGTTCTTCCTGCCTCTGAAAGGGGCAGCACGCGCCGTCCTAAAATGTCCCTGGCCAATGGCTGGAGGACATCTGGTATTTAAGGCCCCTCCCCCAGAATGGAGGTGCCTGTGCAATGTTGTAGTCTGTGTGCTAACACTCTCTCCAGCGCTCAGGTCCCCAGTGCTGCCCGCCAGCCTGCCTATCAGCCGTGCCCGCCTGTCAGCCTGCCAGCTGAGCCTGTCCATCAGTCAGCTCCGTCCCCCTGCCTACCAGCCATGCAGATCAGTCAGCCCGTGTGTCAGTCCGCTTTGGCTATCATCCCCGTGGGAGTCGCCTGCTCTCACACGAGGTCAGTCCCAGAGTGACACCTGGTTCACCTTCCCGGTCCCTCCTTGGTTCACGGAGTCGACTAAGCTGCCGTGTAGCCAGGGTCGGTCCGGGTAGGCACTTAGTTACGCCCCTCTGGTCCCTCCTTGTATCATGGCACAGTGGTTCCACCATCCGGACCCGTAACATAGTGTATCTGTTTGTAGGTATAATTGTATTCATGGTCACACAACATGTACTTATTTTTCTTCTCTTGGAGTAAGCATTACTGCTACATAGAATAAACCTAAGAAATTAAGGTACTTAGCACATAAACTTGCAATTCATGTGTACCTACCAGCCACGTGACCTCAGGCTAAGGCTGTTTATAATTAGCCCTGAATCCTAACTGCCCTTGAAATTTGTAGGTTTTTACATAAGATAATTATTAGTGCCATATAATTTTAAAACTTTAACTTACCTGACCTAGGAGTCCAGATTTAGCCTTACATGCTACATTAAAGAGAAGTAAAAGTCGTTGAAATTTTTCATCATTGTACTCAAACCGATCTCCAAATGTAAAGGAACAGATCACATTACTAACGGCATTGTTTATGAGGAGAATTGGATCAAACTGATCTGTAGAAAACATAATATTGATAAAGATTGATGTGAAATCACATATATGGGGTCAGGGGTTTGTACAATAAGGTAACGTCGTATTGATAATTATTGCCTACAAAACTGGGAACTATAGGTTTACATATTTTTTTTCTGCAAATCTGTTTTTTTCAAAAGATAAGGGAAAATGTTGAATACTGCCAAACATTCTTGCCCAGGTCTCTTTCAACTGCACCACTATAGGTTCACCTTGAGCTCATGACCAGAACAATCAGAGACGAGCTGCTTGCTACAAGTTAAAAATGTTGCCCTCAATTCAAACTTTTATGCCAGAAAACTGTTGTAAAACGCTTTGAAAAGTCATATATTTCTTGGATAACTTAGAGTTTTCACTCCAGTTTTAAGAAGCTCTGCCAAAATAGCATTCATTACAACAGAAATCTTACTCCAATGTCTTACTGTAGTAGGATTTGTGCTGAGGTTAATGGAGGCACACACCACTTGTCAGATGCTCTTGATTCATTAAGAGGCATGTGCCTTTAAAGTGAATCAGAAGTATTTGAATCCAACACGCCCCCTGATAAAGACCGTTGTGCTCTTAGGTTTTTGACAATTAGAGATCAGAAAATCTATGAAAATATCTTGTGTCTCTGTTTCACCATTATCAAATTTTTAATTACAGAGCAATATTTATAGAGAATCTGTCAGCATTAATTAATAATGGGAAATAAAGACCTTGCTGTAATGGTGCAGTAATACTGATTAAATTGATACATTGTTGATGAAATCCACTTTGTTGCTCTTTTTTAATCACCAAGTTTTCTGCCCATTAGATTTTGGTTCACCGAGGCCGGTGTAATGCAGCGGCTTGCTGCATGGCCAAAATGTCAGAGGGGGTGTGTTCTGGCTGACAACGTACCTCCCCTTCAGGTGACTGATCACATGACTGTGACATCATCACAGGTCCTGTGCGCACAGAAGGATATATAAATCCTGGTGGTTTTTGAAACAGTGGAGAAGCCTGGTCCCTGTGTCTGGGACACCATTAGCCTGGAGAGGCAAGAGGCCTGGTCCCTGTGTCTGGGACACCATTAGCCTTGAGAGGCAAGAGGCCTGGTCCCCGTGTCTGGGACACCAGTAGCCTTGGAAGGCAAGAGGCCTGACCCGGAAAAGGTAAATCGGTGCTTTAAATGAATATTGATGTTGTACCTTGCTGAAGTCTGTATCTGAAGCCAAGCGGGCATAGCTGCCACTGAAAAGGCTCTAGGATATTACATGTGTAACATTCCTGCTAGCCACTGAGATGGACTATGTTATAAGCAGTTTATGATGTGTAATAAACTGCTGGACTTCATATTACCAGAAAACGTTGCATGTGTGTTTTAATTGATCCAGTGAAGTGAGTGCCCCTCAACATGATCATTAGCGCTACCTTACAATTGGTGGAGAATGTGGGCAACTGCAGCCTGGTTGCTAGGGGTAACGGCACAGGATGACGAATGTGGATGCAAGCATCTTGCTGTGGCTCAGCGGGGCCACGAAGATTAAAGCATCTGGCTGTAATTCGGCGGGGTTGCGAAAATTGTCATCACACTCAAACCTGGTTTGCTGTGGCTTGGTGGGGCCACGAAAATTTTCCAGGGAGAGCGGTGTGAAGTGTCTAGTGTGAACAGTGTACCGCGATGGCTATTAATGGAGCAGTATCCCCAGACATAAGGGAGAAGTGGTTAGATGTCCAGCTGCAAACGCTCTTCAGCAAAATAGAGTTTCCTGTAGAAATGCAGGAGCAGATAAAGTTGGCTGTGAAGGGAGCAGCAGATGAGACTGAAGCTGTTGAGCGATTAAGGTGCCTGTTAAAGTTACAGCAACAGGACATGGTGCAGGAACGGCAGGAGCTGTTAGCACCGTACAGAATGGCGGCAGCAGACCATTCCTTGAGTTCTCCTGGGGCGCCAGTACTGTCCCAGAGTGGCCGGGGAGGTGGTAAGAGATGTTGTGAACTGGGTCCTAAGACTATCGCGTGTTTTTTTTTAAAAAACCCCCCTACAGGTGTGGTTGTCCCAAAGGGGGCGGAGTCTCAAAAGAGGGTGGAGCATAGAATACCAAAGTTGGTTACTGATTGTGTGTTGGTACCGCCTAAAAATGACAATTCAACCGTTAATAACTGGGTAGCTCCAGTAGAAGGGGTTGACATCAAAGTGGGGGGTGACTTGTTGGTCCACAACACCATGGGAAGTGACACAGACCCCACAACTGATGGTGACACTATGAAAGTAGAAAGAGAGTTCAGTCAGGAGGAGCTAAACGAGGTGAGAAAGTTCCCCTCTCGTCGTCGAAGGCGCAAGGGCCACAAAAAAGTTGCTCCTGTAGCCTTTGCTGAAAGGGTAAATAACAAAAATGCAATGCTGTGTGCCTTTATTCCGAGTGTGGATCCTCCTTCAGAAGCAGAGGAGATCAGGATGGAAGAGGAGGTGTCGTTGCCAGTAGCAACCTCCGGTACAGTATCAGACAACAAGGAAGATCAGGTGGAAGAGTTGGATGCAGTTCTGCAGATTTGTTACAAGCAGGATGATCTACTGAGACAGAAGGATCAGGAACCAACAGCCCTGAAAGAAGAGGTGACCAATCATGACCAAGAGCTGGAGCCTATCAAGCAGCAGTATCAGAGTGACATGCAGCAAGTAAGGAAAAACATGGAGAACGTATTCCCAGACCAGCTGAGCCTGGAGTCTGAACGGCAGAAAATAAATCAGGTTGGGAGGAACTTGCAGCGAGAACTGGAGGAAAGCAGCGAGGAAATCAACAAATGGAAGGAAATGTTCCAGAAAAATAAAGAGGAGATTTTTCAGTTGAAGCTTGACAAAGCGGAGTGTAAAGATGAGTTGTGCGAGATGAAAGATCGTTTCTCCCTGGTAAAGTTAGAGCTGTACCAAGTGAAGAAAGGCTCTGTGGATGCGGAAGAAGCAGAGGTCTCAAGAAAGGAAGTGCAGAGATTTCAGGAGCAGGTGAAGCAGCTAATGCAGGAGAACCAAAGGCTGGATGAGGGTCTACATCAGAGGGATAGGGAGCTATCTGCCTTAAAAGGGGAGCTGCAGAATGAAGTTTCTGGACGTGATCAAGACCTAGAACAACTGCACGAACAGTTCGACCGGGAGCTGTGTGAATCCAAGAAGGAGTATGGTGAACTCATGAGGGAGCTGCAGCAATTCCAGGACCAAGTAAAGCCTCTAATGCAGGAGAAGGAGCGGCTGGAGGACTCTCTGTACCAGCGAGACCAGGAGCTATCCGCCCTGAAAGAGGCATTAAAAGATGAAGTGTCTGGTCACGACTGTGAGGCAGATAAGATGCGTGAAAAATTCAGTAGGGAACTGCAACAAACTAAGAGAGACTATGAGGATCTCCTCAAGGTTAAGGAAAAACTAGAGGATGATAAGGCGGATTCAGAGCACATGCGCCAAGTGATTGAGACTACTCTACAGGACACCCGTGATGAGAATGATGATCTCCGCAGAAAGATCTCGGGACTGGAAGCTCGGATGAAGGAGCTGCAGACGTTCTGTGATGATCTCCAGAGGGCAGAGACGTGCCTTAAGGATAGAATCAGCAGGATGAAAGCTGAGCGGAAAAAGATGGAGGAGTCTATCGGAGAAGGGAGGTATGAAGCAAATGCCTCCTCGAATAATGTGAGCTTGGATGATTCGGTGGATGTAAGAGCCGAGATCAAGGAGCTCAAGGAGACGTTACAAGCCCATTTGAAGCAAGAGAAGCTTGAGAGACTGGCTGTCAAGAGCCGAGTGGGCGCATTGGAGACAGAGAGGTCTGAGAGAATTCTGCTGATAAAGGAGCAGTTGAAGCAGGAAGAGCTTCAGAGATGGGTTGCTGAGAGGCGAGTAGCTGAGCTAGAGAAAGAAGTTGTCGAGCTCAAAGGTCGCCTGGCAAAGTACCAATCAGTGAACGAGGCCTCCTTGGAGAAGGAGAAGGGCAAACAAATTGCGCTTAATCCTTTAAATCATGAGAAGGTGGACCTGAGGAGAGCTGAGAGAGTGTTAAAAGAAGATAAGTATGGAATGGAAGTTGTCAAGGCGAGAATTCTTGAGTTCATAGCTGTGAGGCAGCTCAGGGGAAGCATACAGGGTGAAGAAGCTGAAAGTCAGTTGTCCCTGAAACCTGAGCCGAATGATCGTCTGGAAACCACTGGTGAGACAGAAACATCTCGGTACAAGTGCTTCATAGATGTACCCGAAGATTTGAGAGAAGAATGCACCAGAGAGTCAGTGCATGAAGAGTTTAAGAAGGCCGTGGGAGCCTGTAAGGTGTACTCGACCTCAGAAGCTAAACAGCTGGTGGTCCTGTCCACAACCGAAGTCACAGTGAAGAGGGTGGCTATCCTAAGTGACATGCACTGGCGATGTGTTCGCATGAAGCGGTTTGTCCGGTTGAATACGGAACAAGCCATTAGACAACTGGAGCTTATGAGAAAAGCTCAAAGTCTGCAGGAAGAAGTCATCTGGGTGCCTCATGCTCTGGTAAGAAAGCTCATTGGGAGAAATGGCCGAACCATGCAAATGATGGTAAAGAAGTCTGGTGTGATAAAAATAAGCAGTCCACGTGATCATCAGGACTGGATACCGGATGAAGACGGCATGGTGTCATTCTCTGTTGCAGGCACAGAAGAAAATCTTGCATATATTCGAATGCTGATGGAGTACCGAGTGACCTACCTGCGAGAAGTAGAACAGTTGAATCTCGCCAGACTGCGAATAGAAAGACAGCGTCGCCTGAGCAGCAGAAGATGGCAACCGTCAATAAATTATGAGACCAGACAGAGAAAGGGCCCCCTAAATATTAGAACAGCTACAGCAGAAGTTAGAGACCTTTCAGGATGTCCTGAGGGTAGTGAGACCTCCAGTAACTCAGGTCTGAGAGGCCAATGCAAACGTCCCAATAGAGTACGAGACAGTATGGAGTCAGACCGGACCTTAGATACAAGCGCAAGTGAGTCGCACTGCTGTATTGACCGCTGGGAGCGGAGGAAGTCTGACAAGGTTACGACTAGGAAATGTGACTTGACGAAGTTGGAGACAATGACGGATGGTAGGTCCCTAAGGAATGGGCTAATGTTGATGACTAATGTTCCAGGGGCTGAGCAGCGCAAATGTCAAGTACATGGTCTCTGTATGAACTGTGGGTTATAATGTGATTATGTATATTATGTGTTCAAACCCAGAAGTTTGAACAGGGGGGGATATGTAATGCAGCGGCTTGCTGCATTGCCAAAATGTCAGAGGGGGTGTGTTCTGGCTGACCACGTACCTCCCCTTCAGGTGACTGATCACATGACTGTGACATCATCACAGGTCCTGTGCGCACAGAAGGATATATAAATCCTGGTGGTTTTTGAAACAGTCGAGAACCTGGTCCCTGTGTCTGGGACACCATTAGCCTGGAGAGGCAAGAGGCCTGGTCCCTGTGTCTGGGACACCATTAGCCTGGAGAGGCAAGAGGCCTGGTCCCTGTGTCTGGGACACCATTAGCTTTGAGAGGCAAGAGGCCTAGTCCCTGTGTCTGGGACACCAGTAGCCTTGGAAGGTAAGAGGCCTGACCCGCCAAAGGTAAATTGGTGCTTTAAATGAATATTGATATTGTACCTTGCTGAAGTCTGTATCTGAAGCAAAGCGGGCATAGCTGCCTTTTCAAGGCTCTAGGATATTACATGTGTAACATTCCTGCTAGCCACTGAGATTGACTATGTTATAAGCAGTTTATGATGTGTAATAAACTGCTGGACTTCATATTACCAGAAAATGTTGCATGTGTGTGTAAGGGGGAAGACAGGGGTGTAAGTACTTTCAGAGCAAGAGATCCGGAACTGCTGGGGCCGTAGCTCTTGTTGCAGGGGGAAGACAGACTGCAAGCAGAGGAGTCATGTGACAGGGAAGCAGGGGGTGTGGCGAGAGAGAGAGCTGGGAGGTCAGGAGACAGAGGGACTACTGGCGTGACGAGAGAGAGGGAGAGACGTGGACGTTTGCGCAGGAAAGCAGAGCTGAGTCCTGTGGAGCAGAGCAGTGTGAGAGGGTCCAGGCTCCTGGCTACAGGACTAGGAGCAAGGGATCCGAGTGCAGTGGACCGGAGGAGTCAAGCTAACCATAGGGAGAAGAGATGCAGGGTCCGTGGAGCTGAGCATGTGAGGTGCCGTGTTATGGACTAGGGGCTCAACGGGTAAAACCGGAGACCGCCCACTGCCGCCAGAAGATGGAGCATTGTTTGGGCGGGGAAGCCTGAAGACAGCGTCACCAGCACCAGCTGGCAACTGCCTTGTAGAGGATACAAGTCAGCTAAGTGAAAGGTCGTTTGTTACCGGTTTGACTCTGCTACATCTAGTTAAACTGTAAACTGTCAGTTACAGACTAATACCTGCTATTTCCCCATATTTTCCCCTGTTACTCCCTGCGTGGAGATTCATCTTGTTATCATAAACTTTCCCTGTTTATTAACCCTGTATTGGCTGTTCTGTGCTTCTGTGTCACTGCATCTAAAGTAACTGTGTTACATTTGGCGTAGCCGGCAGGATGCAGTCGTTAGACACAGACACTGCAGAGCAGTCGATCCTGGGAGCCCCTAAATCTAGCTTGCCGCAGGGGGGCCATGCTCAGCAATCTCCCAAAGTTCACCGGGGATAATATGATGCTGTGGGACTGGATTGAGAGAGTTAGGAGTATGTTACGTATGCACCCGATGACCCCAGCTATGCAAGCCGAAATAGCCTTACTGGCCCTGGACGGCGAGGCCCGACAGTCCGTGATGTACCGCCCTCCCCATGACCGGGATACTGTAGAAAAAGTGGTGCGGATACTGGAGGAAACGCATGTGGATCCCACCAATGTAGGAGAGCTGAGGATACGACTGTTTCACCAAGTGCAGCAGGAGGGGGAGACTGTGATGCAGTATGTTAATGCCTTACAGAGGGTGCATGCCTATATCACTAGAATAGACGACATGGGGAATTTGGGAATGGGCCCCCCTGACGTGATCTTAAGGGACCAGTTTGTAGCAGGCCTCACGGATGTGCAGCTGAAGCAGGCCTTGCGGGAGCGCCTGCGCGCCAACCCACGTATGAATTTTCTAGAAGTGGGGGCGGAGGCACGTGTGAGAGAGCAGGAGATGGGGGTGACGGCCCTGGCAGGGATGGTCCGGAGTAATGAGGTACCCACCCCGCCTGCAGCTGAACCGGAATGGGCTCGAGAGATGCGGAAGGAGATACAGGAGATGCGGGATGAATGGTCCAGTCTCAAGAAGACCCCTGCCCCGACACCAGAGATACCCAGATCGATTGCCCCAGTTATGGAAAGAATTGAATTCAGGACCCTCTCTGCAGGAGAGTTCCATAGAGGAGGGAGGCAGCCCTATACAGACAGAGACACGACCTGCTGGAAGTGTGGAGGCGCAGGACATTAAGCCAGGGACTGTGCTAGCCAAGGGCGGCCCCTGTCGCGACAGCCATTAAACTAGCGGGCTCTGTGTTCGGGGGACACAGCATGGAGCCTGAGGAAGGGGAAAGAAAAAGAGGAAGTCCCAAGGACCTAGTTTCACTGCCTGGTTGACACGGGATCCCAGGTGACTGCGATGACAGAAGCCTACTTTCAACAGCGATTTCCAGAGATAGCGCGGCCTGAATGGGGACCAGTAATTAGACTCATGGCAGCTAATCAATTACCCATCCCGGTCGCAGGGGTGGTGTGGATGAAGATACGAGTGTATGGAAAAGATGTGGGAAAAAAAGGAGTCGTCCTGGTGGCAGGGGGAACCAGAAGTGGACCCCTGGTGACCCTCGGAATGAATGTGCTGAAAGAGATCAGGCAAATCCTGCTTAGTGAGCCAAAGGAGATTCCTCTAGACCAGTGGGACCCGCAAACTCCCCAAAGGAGGGTCTTCCAACAACTAATCCGAGCTGCCCAGGCTCAGGAGACGTCGAGTGAAGGGAAGATCCTGGGGAAAATAATAGTGCCTGCACGGGCCTGCACACCTCTTGAGGGGGTCGAAGTTCAGATAGAACCAACATCGATGGACAAAGTACCCCCCGGACTCTTGGTGGCTCGGACACTGGCCACCATCCAGGTTGGCAATGTTATAGTGCTGTGTGTTAATCTGGGTGAAGATGATCTCACACTCCCTCCCAGGGCGGAAATAGCCCAGATTCTGGGAATGCCAGAGAAGTTGGTGCGACCTGATGTGGTACAGCTGTCCGCTGTACGAGGAGACCCCTGGACTCTGGCGGTCACCGTGCCGCCGGAACCCCACCTGACTAGTGCGAAGGGGGGACGAAGAATCCTAGAACGAATGCGGGCTGAATTGACGGGACTTACACCTTGACAGGTGCAGCAGGTTGAGGATGTGCTTGAGCGGTACCAGGAAGTCTTTGCTCGCCATGAGGATGATTTTGGTTGCACCGAAGCCATTACCCACGAGATTCCTACTGGGAGCGCTGCCCCAGTGCGGGAGAGATACCGGCAGATACCTCCCCAGATGTATAAAGAGGTTAAGGAGATGCTACGCCATATGTTACAGAATGGTGTGATACGGGAGAGTCAGAGTCCGTGGGCATCCCCGATTGTCCTGGTCCGGAAGAAAGATGGGACCCTGTGGTTCTCTGTGGACTATAGACGACTGAATGCCTGTACAGTACGGGACTCTTACCCACTACCCCGAATCGAAGAGTCCCTGTCGGTCTTAGGGAAGGCAAGATACTTCTCCTCCTTGGATCTGGCCAGTGGGTACTGGCAGGTGCCCGTGGCCAAACATGACCGTGCGAAGACGGCGTTCATATTACCCATGGGACTGTTCGAGTTCAATCGGATGCCCTTCGGCCTAACACCCCCGGGACGTTCCATCGTCTGATGGAGAGGTGCCTGGGCGATTTGAACTTCGAGGCGACACTGATTTACCTTGACGACACAATTGTCTATGCTACCACCTTCGAGGAGCACCTCCAGCGACTGGAGCAAGTACTGAGTCGCCTACAGAGTCATGGCCTAAAGGTGAAGCCCAAGAAGTGCCACTTGTTCTGCAAACAGATAAAATATCTCGGTCATACTGTGTCCAATGAAGGAGTCAGGCCCACTCAGGAAAAGGTGGCCGCCGTACAGGAGTGGCCTACCCCGAAGACAGTGAAGGACGTTCGGGCCTTCCTGGGACTTGCCAGGTACTACCGAAGATTCGTGAAGAACTTCACCCGCATAACCAACCCATTGCTGGAGCTACTTAAGGGAGTGCCGGCGGGCTCCAAGAATCAGGCGATTCGGTGGGGAAGCAGCCAGGAAGAGGCCTTCCGTGCTCTAAAAATGGCCCTGACCGAGGCCCCAATACTTGCCTATGCGGATTTCTCCCAACCCTTCATACTCCACACTGATGGGAGCCTACATGGTCTGGGAGCCGTGTTATCCCAAGTACAGGAGGGGAAGGAGCACGTGATTGCGTACGCAAGCCGCTCCCTTCACGACTCCGAGAGGAACCCAGATAATTATAGCTCTTTCAAATTAGAGTTGCTGCCTCTGGTTTGGGCAATGACCGAGAAGTTTGCGGAGTATTTGTCCGGGTCCGAAGTACTGGTGAGAACAGATAACAACCCGCTGGTCCACCTGGAGAATGCGAAATTGGGGGCCCTGGAGCAGCGGTGGGTGGCCCGCATGGCCAGGTACCGGTATAAGATCGCCTACTGGCCTAAGGCAGAGAATACTCATGCCGACGCCCTCTCCAGGGTGACATATGAACGGCCTGATCATGACCGCGATGAAGATTTGGAGGCGGATGAGACCCTAGCTTCCGAAGTTTCGTGGGACCGCTGGCTGCGGAACAGGGACAGATCGGAGAGACGTCGGAAGAACAAGTGCTAGGACGGCCAAGAGATGACTGGATCCGACTTCAACAGACTGACAGAGAAGTTGCTCAATTACGTCAATGGGTGGCTTTGCGGCAAGTCCCCAGTCGAGAAGAGAGGAGTACCCTGTCCTCGGCGCATTTCGTGTATGAACATTGCCTGGTAATGACAGACCAATTCACCAAGTTTGTGGTAGTGACCCCGACCAGAGACCAGACCGCCGAGTCAGCTGTACAGGCCATCTGCCGAAACTTCATTCGGGTGTACGGCTGCCCAAAGAGGATTAATTTCGATCAAGGCGCCTGCTTCCAAGGCCGGGTGATGGAAGAGCTGCACCGGTTGTACAAGATTGAGAAGTCACGGACTACTCCTTACCACCCTCAAGGAAATGGTCCGACTTCAACAGACTGACAGAGAAGTTGCTCAATTACGTCAATGGGTGGCTTTGCGGCAAGTCCCCTGTCGAGAAGAGAGGAGTACCCTGTCCTCGGGAGCACTGAAAATGCTGGGACAATGGGAGAGACTGTGTTTACGAGACGGGCTGCTGTACCGACGGGTGCAGCTACTGCGAGAGTTCGGGACCACCTGGCAAGTGGTGATCCCAGAGAAGTTGGTCGGAGTAGTGGCTAAGGAGGCTCATGAATGAGGGGCTCACTTCGGACCAGAGAAGACGTTTCAGTGGTTGCAGAGGCTGGTGTATCATCGCCGACTGCGAGCAACAATAGAAGACACTTGTCAAATATGTCGGAGCTGTGAGCTGGTAAAGCCCCCGGAGCAGCGGGTCCCCATACAAACTATTGTGACTTCTGCCCCCTTGGAGGTGCTGATGATCGACTATTTGACTGTTGGACCGGCGCATCTCGGGTATGAACATTGCCTGGTAATGACAGACCACTTCACCAAGTTTGTGGTAGTGACCCCGACCAGAGACCAGACCACCGAGTCAGCTGTACAGGCCATCTGCCGAAACTTCATTCGGGTGTACGGCTGCCCAAAGAGGATTAATTCCGATCAAGGCGCCTGCTTCCAAGGCCGGGTGATGGAAGAGCTGCACCGGTTGTACAAGATTGAGAAGTCACGGACTACTCCTTACCACCCTCAAGGAAAGGGGACCTGTGAAGGCTTTAATCGGACACTGATCCAAATGCTCCGCACGTTGGAGGAAGATTGGAAGGTACGATGGCCTGAGTTTGTGGCTGAGCTTGTGTGGGTCTACAACAACTGCGTGAATAGTACGACGGGGTTCACTCCTTATACCTTGCTGTTCGGACGAAAGGGGCGAGAGATCACCGAGTTAGAGCTGGACCCCGAGGAGGACTACCCACGGATGAGCGTGTCTTCCTGGGTCCGAGAACATCGGCATCGACTGCAGACCCTCCGACTGTTGGTACAACAAAGTTTCAGGATCTCAAACATCATGAGACATTGCCTCTTCGAGGGACAGCTCTGAGGCCCGGGGAGTGGGTGTTGGTTCGGGACAGGCGGTCCCGGGGCAAATTGAGTAGGCAGTGGGATCGGACACCGCACCGAGTGAAGCGCATGATTCGCGCTAAAGGACCTGTGTATGAAGTTCAACCCGAGGGGACTGAAGGAGCCCCTACCAGAGTGGTTCATCGTAGTATGCTGCGACCCTGTCTGTCAAAAGATGACGAGGGTTGAGAAGAATCACCTGCTTCTAGAGAGGGACCTGTCACAGTTGCCCCAAGCCACGATGTGGACGAAGAAGAGTTGCTGATTCTACCTCTGAGCCCCAGCACTCGATTACCTGCAGTCCCCAGTGCAGGTGGCGAGGGAGCAACATTGGTTGAAGCCACCGGGCAGGCGGAGATTGGAAATCCGAGTGACCCTGCACCCCCCATCTGTCAAACTGAGTTACGCCGGTCAGAACGGACAACAGCAGGAGTGCCTCCTCACCGTTACGAACAAGATCAACTCATATGGTACCGTATCGTCCAGGAAGTCCAAGAATGTGAACGTTTGATGAAGGAACTCTCGCCCGTGGAATGGCAAGTTAAAGGAGAGCGGGAGTGTAAGGGGGAAGACTGGGGTGTAAGTACTTTCAGAGCAAGGGATCCAGAACTGCCGGGGCCGTACCTCTTGTTACAGGGGGAAGACAGACTGAAAGCAGAGGAGTCATGTGACAGGGAAGCAGGGGGTGTGTCGAGAGAAAGAGCTGGGAGGTCTGGTGACAGAGGGACTCCTGGTGTGACGAGAGAGAGGGAGAGACGAGGACATTTGCGCGGGAAAGCGGAGCTGAGTCCTGCGGAGCAGAGCAGTGTGAGAGGGTCCAGGCTCCTGGCTACAGGACTTGGAGCAAGGGATCCGAGTGCAGTGGACCGGAGGAGTCAAGCTGACCGTAGGGAGAAGAGACGCAGAGTCCGTGGAGCTGAGCACGTGAGGTGCCGTGTTATGGACTAGGGGCTCAGCGGGTAAAACCGGAGACCGCCCGCTGCCGCCAGAAGACGGAGCATTGTTTGGGCGGGGAAGCCTGAAGACAGCGTCACCAGCACCAGCTGGCAACTGCCTTGTAGAGGATACAAGTCAGCTAAGTGAAAAAATTGTCGTTTGTTACCGGTTTGACTTAGCTACATCTAGTTAAACTGTAAACTGTCAGTTACAGACTAATACCTGCTATTTCCCCATATTTTCCTCTGTTAATCCCTGCGTGGAGATTCATCTTGTTATCATAAACTTTCCCTGTTTATTAACCCCGTATTGGCTGCTCTGTGCTTCTGTGTCACTGCATCTAAAGTTCCTGTGTTACATGTGCTTTAATTGACCCGGTGAAGTGAGTGCCCCTCAACATGATCATTAGCGTTACCTTACACCGGATTCTATACACTGGGTTTTCTCCTCCTTGGCAGTGATCACCGGCGCCTCCGCCTGCCTCTGGTCTTTGAATGACAGGTCACTGCTAAGATTTCAAACAGAGGAGGGAGGTCATTCACAGATTGGAGGCAGGTGGAGAGGCTGAGAATCACAGAAAGGGAAGAGAAGACCCAGTGTACAGTGCATCCCCTGTGCACCAAAATCTAATTAGAATAAAAGTTCACTTGTTGATGAAAGAAGAACAAAAAAGAGGATTTCTTCACCAAAAGTATTAATTTAATCAGTAGTATAGCGCCATTACAACCATGTTTTACTTTACAATACAAAACTGTGCTGACTGGTTCTCTTTAACATACAGTATATAAGACTATGGAGATTGCACTGCTGTAATACAGATTCCATTTTAAACTCCACATTCTCTAAATTTAAACAATTGCCATTTGGCAAGAATAATGGTCACATATTTGCACATATCAGTTGTAGATTTTTTATTTAAGTAACAGGTAATATAAACCTATTACACTTTAATACAAACTTCTGTAACTCACCTTTTTGAGATTTAAATTCAGAACAAAGGAACTGTGCTTCTTCTGTCACTCTCTCCTCCAGGGATTTCTTGCCCATCCCAAAGTTTCTAAGTGCTGTCAAGGCAAACCTTCTTTGTTCTTTCCATGATCTCCCATAATGTGCCAATACTATGCCTAACATACAAAATGTTCATTATCGAAGTAATACGTAGAACTTTTAACAGTTTCACATATCGACCAACTTGATTTATTCAGGATAAAAGTTAAATGTTTTTAGAGAATGGTATCGTCATTGATGATCATTCTGGTGTGATAATATTGGCACTAAGTTTTCACCAATACCTATTGATGCTATGGAATAATTATGTGGTTACTTGCATGCGCTGTAAACATGTAAATGTGATTAAGAAAATAATTTGTAGACTTGGGCAGGAGCTGAGTACGTGTTTATAGAAATCATTTTATTTCCTGAATATTTTTCCTAATTTCTGACAATTATAATTAATTTTACCTATTCACAACCTTGGATAGTGGGATAGTGTTATGTTTAATGTGGCACCGCATCCACAATTGTGGTGATTGCATTAAGGTGCCTGCTAATTCTCACAGCCTATCACAGCATTTTTCAGTGTTTCAGGCAATCAAATTGCAATCAAATTGCCTGAAACACTGAGTAGTATAATTGGTGCTGTAAGAGCACTGATCATAGGCTGGAGCCTAGCAACCACGGCGTCACCAAGGCCAGCTCTGATTGGTGCAATCGGACGATGACATAAATCGCACCAAAGTGCAGAGACACTGTCTGACCCCACGATAACAATCTGGGCTTCCTCATTCCAGTTTAGGGACGTTGTAGAGCGGTCATTGTGCTGATCTGTCATGCTGTGCTGGGCTCTGTGGAGCCGCAGACTTTTTCAAGTCTGTGTCATCACTTCTGGTGTCCCTGCTGCTGCTGCTGAAGAATAAAGATGTCCCTGATCCCTTCCTGATCTTTCCTAAGCCACTCCAATCTCCCTCTCCCCTTTCCCCCCTTTTTAACCCTTTCCCTCTTCGCACCCCCCATTCTGCCGCCGAGCGCTGATCAGTACTTGATTGCTCATTTTTTTCAGTTTTTTCTTTTTCGTGCGTCTTGCAGCCACTGAGCGCTGATCAGTGACGCAAATCACTGATCTGCACTCATGCTCACTGTTTTCCAGGACTTTCTTTTTTTGTCCCTGTCTATTTTTTCTCCCCATCTCTTTGCATCACCTGCGTGCATGCATCCTGTAGCTGCCGAGCGGCCTGATCAGTGAAACAAATCACTGATCTGCACTCAAACTAGCTGTTTTCCACAACTTTTATTTTTCCTTACTCTCCCCCCCTTCGTGTGTGCATACTACTGCCGCCGAGCTGCTGATCAGATGCACATCACTGATTGGCACCCATGCTCGCTTTTGGCAAGGCCTTTTTTTTCCTATTTTTTTTAACCCCTTTTTGCTCCACATCTGTTCATGCGTCCTACAGCCGGCAAGAGCTGGTTGGTGACGAACATCACTGATCGGCCTCCAGTTGTTTTTTTTCTTTTGTGTGTGAAAAAAGAACCTAAAAAAAAGTAATAAGTAATCTGTGTCTACTACAGTATTTTTTACTGAATTGAGTTAGGGTTACTGTCAGATAGTAAAAAGTAAAAAAAAACATAACAAAAAAATTACATTTAGATTAGTTGATAGGATTTTTACTGAATTGAGTTAAGGTTAGTGTCAGATAGCGCAAAAAATTAAATCACATCCGTGCGTCCATCCTACAACTGTAGAGTGCTGATCAGTGATGCACATCAGTGATTAACCTCCAGTTGTTTCCTTTTTTTGTGTGTGAATAAAAGAATAAAAAAAGATTTAGTTTAGTTGATAGGACTAAATTAGAGACAGTAAAAATATACCGCAGTAATAGGCATCTACTACAGTATTTTTTACTGAATATAGTCAGGATTAGTGTCAGATAGTCACGGGCGCTCAGTAATTTATTTTTTTTTACTGATGTCCGTTTAGTAAGTTTGTTTTTTATTTTATTGAATTTTTTATCTTTTATTATCTTTATCTTTTTCTTTCTAGATTGTTTGTTTACTTCTTTTTTTTCTCTTCTAAATAAAAAAGTTCACACTAAGTACTCACACACATGAATAAAATTTGGTACACACAAGCACCGCATACATGAAAAAATGTCGTCCTGCTCGTTTCAAACCCTGAATTCAGCGGAGGAGGTATACTCCTTCCTTGCCTCTGACACTGATAGTGAGGGAAAGGATCCCCCCTTCCTATATTTTTCCTCCTCTTCCTCAAGTGATACTGAACCTCCACACAGATGCCCTAGGACAGAAAATGAACCAGCGCTCAATGTTATGGACTTCTCATGGACCTCACTCACCCGCATATTATGAGCCACTGATTCCTGATTTTGTGGCACAATCAGAAATCAAATTTGACACCACCCACCTCACAGAAATAGACTTTTTCAAAGTCTTTTTCTCTGAGGATTTTGTAACCTCTTGGTGGACCAAACAAATTTGAACGCTCAGCAATTTTAGGTACAAAACCGCCCTTCATCATTTTCTATCTGGACCCCTGTAGACACAGTAGAATTAATGACTTTTTGGGAACTGGTCCTTCCCATTCGGTTATTGAAGAAACCAGAACTTCGGCAATATTGGAGTGATGATGTTTTATACAACACTCCAGTGTTCCACATGGCTATGACAAGTAAAAGATTTTAAGAAATCCAAAAATGTTTGCATTACATTAATAATGCACAGTGCCCTCTCCGAGATGAGTTTGTTGAGGTGTACGCTCCCCAAAGGGACATCTGTGTGGATGAGCCCCTAATACATTTCAAGGGGAGGCTCAAATTCTGGCAATACCTGCTCAGTAAGAGGGCCAGATATGGAATTAAGCTCTACAAACTGTGTGAGAGTACCTCAGGGTACACCCACAGATTTAGAATTCATGAAGGGAAGGACACACGGATTGAACCCCCTAAATGCCCTCCTGTCCTTGGAGTGAGTGAGAAATTTGTGTGGGATTTGGTGCACCCACTGCTGGATCAAGGTGATCACCTCTACGCAGACAAATTTTATACCAGCATCCCACTCTTCAGTCCGCCTGTGTGAGCTACCACAATAAGAAGGACGCTAATTGAGTAGCTGCTCAGAAAGGTTGAGATCAGCGCCTAAGGTAGTGACAGCATGCTGGTGGTCTAGTGCAAGGAGAAAAGTCATGAGATATTTCAGTTTTTCTTTTTTAATAAATTTGCAAAAAATTCTACATTTCTGTTTTTTTCAGTCAAGATGGGGTGCAGAGTGTACTTTAATGAGAAAAAAAAATAACTTTTTAGAATTTACCAAATGTCTGCAATGAAACAGAGTGAACAATTTAAAGGGGTCTGAATACTTTCCGTACCCACTGTAACATTCATTTTGTACTCAATTTACAAGTTACAGTAAGGTTTTCTCAGTCTATTTTTCATTAATAATATATATAATATACAGGTCAGGGGTTTAAGTGGAATTCATAGAAATCCTGCAGCAACATCAGGAATGAGCTGTGCTAATGGTATGCAAACAGCGCATCATTACTGTCATACAACACAAACTTTATAAGGACAGAAGTACATTACCTTTGGTGTCTCCAACATATCCTACTGTTTCATAAATGGGAGATCGAGGACGATCTGCTGAGTCTTCAGACCTGTTCATCAGAGCTTCCTTCACCAGTTCAAATCCATTGAGTACCACCATTTTCTTCCAAAAGTACTGCAGACTAAATACATTCCCAAACTCTTTTCTCACCTGTTAAAAATATGTTTTTGAAAGAAACAGCTAATGTTTTTCATTAAATAAATTCATCAATAATGCAGAGATGTCAGCTAGGTCACTCATATTTTTAAATATATCTAAAATATGTTAATCATTACAATCAGGATTACCTGTGTTATATAACAGATTCTCGGCTTACTGTTTTCTTTCCATTTTTTTGCTGTTTAATATATTATTGAGCAAAAAGTAATGAAATCCAAATCTAGAAATGATTTATAAATGCAAATCCTTTTACAATAAGTTTTGTTTCCATATCAGAGAAAAAAACAGTGGTCCATAGCCACCTCTGTGTCCCCCATAAATATTCGGATAATTGGTCTTTCAAAAAAGTGTATACAAGCTCCAGGTGGCTATCACTGTATATACAGTGGGGAAAAAAAAGTATTTAGTCAGCCACCAATTGTGCAAGTTCTCCTACTTAAAAAGATGAGAGAGGCCTGTAATTGACATCATAGGTAGACCTCAACTATGAGAGACAAAATGAGAAAACAAATCCTGAAAATCACATTGTCTGATTTGGAAATACATTTTTTTAAAATTTTTTGGTGGAAAATAACTATTTGGTCAATTTCAAACAAACAAGATTTCTGGCTCTCACAGACCTGTAACTTCTTTTTTAACCCCTTTCCAACCCTTGCTGTATTAGTAGGCACATTTGCGTACCCCCGGTTCAGTGAGGGCTGCTGCGCTGAGCCCTCACTGAACCAAGCACATGTCAGCTGATTCTTACAGCTGACATGTGCCCGCAACAGTCGCGGGTGGAATCGCGATCCACCCGCGGCTGTTAACATGTTAAATGCCGCTGTCAATCTCCGACAGCGGCATTTAACGTGCGCTCCCGGGTTGCGCGTCATAAGCCCCGCCCATCGGCGACCCCGTCACGTGATCGCGGGTCACTGATGGGTGGGCATGACAACCCAGGGTCTGCAGCAGACGCCTGTGGTTGTCATGATCTGGTCGCTATGAGCGCCACCTAGTGGTCTGCGCTCATAGCACAGGACCATTTCTGCTGCATGCAGGGGATCTGCTCGTCCCCTGTATGTAGCAGAGACGATCAGACAACTGCTGCTTCTAGTCTCCTATGGAGACTATTGAAGCATGCAGTAAGTGAAAAAAAATGTTTTTAAAAATATTAAAAAAATAAAAAATATATAAAAGTTTAAATCACCCCCCTTTCGCCCCATTCAAAATAAAATATAAAAAAAAAAACCACATACACATATTTGGTATCGCCACGTTCAGAATCGCCCCATCTATCAATATAAAAAAAGAATTAATCCAATTGGTAAACGGTGTAACGAGAAAAAAATTCTAAACGCCAGAATTACGTTTTTTGGTCACCACAAAATTGCAACAAAATGCAATAATGGGCGATCAAAACATTGGATCTACCCCAAAATGTTATCAATAAAAATATCAGCCCGGCCCGCAAAAAATAAGCCCTCACCCAGCCCTGGATCACGAAAAATGGAGACGCTACAGGTCTCAGAAAATGGCGCTATTTTTTTTTAGGTTTTTTTACCTAATTTTGGAATTTTTTTTCACCACTTAAATATAAAATAACCTATACATGTTTGGTGTCTATGAACTCTGAATGACCTGGAGAATAAGAATGGCAGGTCAGTTTTAGCATTCAGCGAACGTGGTAAAAAAAATAAATAAAAAACAACCGTGGTATTGCACTTTTTTTGCAATTTTACCGCACTTGGATTTTTTTTCCCGTTTTCCCGTACATGATATGGTAAAACTAGTAATGTCGTTGAAAAGTAAAACTTGTCCTGCAAAAAATAAGCCCTCACACGGCCATATTGTCCAAAAAATAAAAACGCTATGGCTCTGGGAACAAGGGGAGCAAAAAACGAAAAAGCAAAAACGACAAAACCCAAGGTTGCGAAGGGGTTAAGAGGCTCCTCTGTCCTCCACTCATTACCTGTAGTACTGGCACCTGTTTGAATTTGTTATCAGTATGAAAGACACTTGTCCTCAACCTCAAACAGTCACACTCCAAACTCCACTATGGTGAAGACCAAAGATCTGTTGAATGACACCAGAAACAAAATTGTAGCCCTGCACCAGGCTGGGAAGACTGAATCTGCAATAGGCAAGCAGCTTGGTGTGAAGAAATCAACTGTGGGAGAAATAATTAGAAAATGGAAGACATACAAGACCACTGATAATCTCCCTCGATCTGGGGCTCCACACAAGATCTCACCCCTTGGGGTCAAAATGATCTCAAGAATGGTGAGCAAAAATCCCAGAACCACATGGGGGGCCCTAATGAATGACCTGCAGAGAGCTGGGCCCAATGTTACACAGGCTACCGTCATTAACACACTACGCCGCCAGGGACTCAGATCCTGCAGTGCCAGACGTGTTCCCCTGCTTAAGCCGTTACATGTCCGGGCTCATCTGAAGTTTGCTAGAGAGCATTTGGATGATCCAGAAGAGTATTGGGAGAATGTCATATGGTCAGATGAAACCAAAGTTCAACTGTTTGGTAGAAACACAACTCGTCGTGTTTGGAGGAGAAAGAATGCTGAGTTGCATCCAAAGAACACGATACCTTCTGTGAAGCATAGGGGTGGTAACATCATGCTTTGGGGCTGTTTCTCTGCCAAGGGACCACGACGACTGATCCGTGTACATGAAAGAATGAATGGGGCCATGTATCGTGAGATTTTGAGTGCAAACCTCCTTCCATCAGCAAGGGCATTGAAGATGAAACGTGGCTGGGTCTTTCAGCATGACAATGATCCCAAGCACACCAGTAGGGCAAAGAAGGAGTGGCTTCGTAAGAAGCATTTCAAGGTCCTGGAGTGGCCAAGCCAGTCTCCAGATCTAAACCCTATAGAAAACCTTTGGAGGGAGTTGAAAGTCCGTGTTGCCCAGCGACAACCCCAAAACATCACTGCTCTAGAGGAGATCTGCATGGAGAAATGGGCCCACATACTAGCAACAGCGTGTGCCAACTTTGTGAGGACTTACAAAAAACATTTGACCTTTGTCATTGCCAACAAAGGATATATAACAGAGTATTGAGATGAACTTTTCTAATTGACAAAATACTTATTTTCCACCAAAATTTGAAAAAAAATTGGTGGCTGACTAAATCCTTTTTTCCCCACTGTATATCTCTCTATTGCAGTTCATGGCATTTGAATTTACAATGTGGAGATCCATGTGTACCTATGGACTTCTCTTTTCTGGTGCGCTAACTAGGTAAAAAGGGAACCTCAATTGTTCCCGTAGGAGCAGGTTCCACTTTCTGGTTTCCTATTGAAAATGCATTTAAGGCCCTATACAAGCCATCTTTGTGTGCAATTTTAATGCTAAGCAATCACCCCCTCCATGAACTGGGTAGGTTGTGAGAGATTGTATTATCAGTATTTTGCACCTGTGTTGCAGCCATCTTATATGAGTCTGCTGCATTCTGAGTGCATTCATTCTTGGATCTGGGCAGGTAAACACTGTTGCCCTTTTATTAGTGTGTTTTTTCTTGAATTTTGGGGGAATTTTTATTCTTCTTATTGTGGCTTTGCTTCTAAGTTAGTAAAAGGGCTCGCAAGTATGACGACCCTTGATGTGGGTTGCGAGCTTGCAAATTTTGACCAAAATATTGACCAATACCTCATATGTTATATACTTGTAAAAGCATCTTTTGCACTTTTTTTATTTTCGGGTGCAACCAGGCCAACAGTGTTGACATTGCAAACTAGAGTGTCTGTCCTCATGGGGTACAATTAGATGGTACTGGGCAGCCCGCTTAATCGAATAGTATGGGCGTCACTAATAGGCTGTAAAGCAGATGCTGTGCACTACCTATGTGTTAACAGCACCCTATACAAGCCATCTTTGTGTGCAATTTTAACCCCTTGACCCCCGAATGCTGTTTGCATGTTAATGACTAGGCCAATTTTTACAATTCTGACCTCTGTCACTTTATGAGGTAATAACTCTGGAACGCTTCATCGGACCCCCTGATTCTGAGATTTTTTTTGTGACATATTGTACTTCATTATAGTGGTAAAATTTATTTGATATGACTTGCGTTTATTTGTGAAAAAATCGGAATTTTTCACGAAAATGTTGCAATTTTCAAATTTGAATTTTCATGCCCTTAAATCAGAGAGATATGTCACACAAAATAGTTAATAAATAACATTTCCCACATGTCTACTTTACATCAGCACAATTTTGGAACTAACATTTTTTTTGGGGGGGACATTATAAGGGTTAAAAGTTGACCAGCGATTTCTCATTTTTCCAACAAAATTTACAAAACCATTTTTTTAGGGACCACATCACATTTGAAGTGACTTTGAGGGGCCTTTATGACAGAAAATACCCCAAAGTGACTCCATTCTAAAAACTACAACTCCTCAAGGTGCTCAAAATCACATTCAAGAAGTTTATTAACTCTTCAGGTGATTCACAGGAATTTTTGAAATGTGGAATAAAGAAATGAACATTTAACTTTTTTCACAAAAATGTTACTTTAGACCCAATTTTTTTTATTTTTGCAAGGGTAACAGGAAAAAATGGACCCCAGAATTTGTTGTGCAATTTCTCCTGAGCATGTTAATACCCCATATGTGGGGAAAACCACTGTTTGGGCGCACGGCAGGGCTCGGAAGGGAAGGAGCGCCATTTGACTCTTTGAATATAAAATTTGCTTGAATAATATTATTAATTAGCGTTCGTGATGTTGCGTTTGGGGAGCCCCTGATGTGCCTAAACAGTGGAAACTCCCCACAATGACACCATTTTGGAAACCAGCCCCCTCAGTGAACTTATCTAGATGTGTGGTGAACACCTTGAACCCTCAGGAGCTTCACAGAAGTTTATAACATTGAGCCGTGAAAATAAAAAAATCTAACTTTTTCCACAAAAATGATCTTTTAGCCACAATTTTTTTATTTTCACAAGGGTAAGAGGAGAAAATGGACCACAAATACTGTTGTGCAATTTCCCCTGAGTACGCCGATACCCCATGTGGGGAAAATACACTGTTTCGGGGCACGGCAAAGATTCAGAAGGGAAGGAGTACTGTGTGACTTTTGAACTCAAAATTGGCTGGAATCGAAAGTGGATGCCATGGCGCGTTTGGAGAGCCCCTGATGTGCCTAAATAGTGGAACCCCCCCCCCAACTGACCCAATTTTGGAAACTAGACCCCTCAATGATTTTATCAAGGGGTATAGTGAACATTTTGAACCCAGAGGTACGACACAGAATTTGATAACATTAGGTCATCATATTGAATAAGTTGTCATTAGTCATGAGCGCAAGTGCTCGCTACTTGAGTTTGCATCTGGTACTCGGGTATGCACCATGTATCGCGGGTGCTCGAGTGACATGCTCGAGTCCCCACCCGCATGTTTAACTGTTATTAGACAACTAAAAAAGACATGCATGGATCGCTCGTGCATGGCAGGCAATCCCCGCAAGTTTTCTTTGGCCGAGAAAAATATGGGGTAGAGACTCGAGCATGTCACTCGAGCACCCACGATACTCAGTGCATACCCAACCACCTGATGGAGCTGTATGGTGGCTTGTTTTTTGCGGGACAAGATGACATTTTCAGCGGTATCATTTTTATTTACGTTCGTCTTTTGGATCGCGTTTTATTAAATTTTTTGTTTGCCGTTATGATGATAAAGCATCGTTTTTTGCTTTGTTTTTCATTCTTATTTTTTTACCATGTTCACTAAAGGGGTTAACTAGTGGGACAGTTTTATAGGTCAGGTCGTTCCAGATGCCGTGAAGCACTGCGCATGATCAAAGTAACTTCCTGCTGTCTGGTGACCCGGATGTCGTCATGGCGACCCGGGACCCGTCAGAGACAGCGTGGGAAGCCGGAGAGGAGGTAAATAACTGCACTTACTTCCCCTTACTTTTTATTTTTCGGCTGATGGAGCTGTATGGCGGCTTGTTTATTGCTGGACAAGATGACATTTTCAGCGGTACAATTTCTATTTACATTTGTCTTTTTGAACACGTTTTATTCCAAATTTTGTTTAGCGGTATGATGATAAAGCATAGCTTTTTGCTTTGTTTTTTATTTATTTTTTTACCGTGTTCACTAAAGGGGTTAACTAGTGGGACAGTTTTATAGGTCAGGTCGTTCTGGATGTGGCGATACCAAATAGGTGTACTTTTTTTTTTCATAATAATATTTATTTATGGGTACAGTATATTTTTATTTTTTTTGGAATATTTGTTTCATTTTTTTTTAATTTTTACAATTTTTTTTCACTTTCTAATACTTTTTTTACTTTTACACTTTGTCCCACTATGGGACATTCATTTTTTGCAGGCTGATTGCTTATACAGTATAGCATAGAGATGCAGCAGCATCTCTATGCTGTGCTGCCAGTCAGCACTGCACAGGCAGAAGTTACTTTGATCGTGCACTGCACATGATCAAAGTAACTTCCTGCTGCCTAGTGACCCGGATGTCGTCATGACGACATCGGGTCACCATGATAATGACGCGCCCCCTGGGCCATGTTTAGGGGGATACCCGGAGCCGGATCTGTATGGGGGTAGTAGTCCTTGTGGCGGTGACCCGGTCCGTGCCCAGGGTGTCAAACTAAGTGGCAGTCTATGGCAGCAGATGTTGTTAAGTGTCGACTACGCCACCCGTTGAGTGCGGCTTTGAAGCCGCCGCTGCAGAGCAGTCCGCTGAGGCCGGTGGTATATGTGCAGCAGTGATGGTATAACCCCCAACGGGAGGGGTATGGCCTCAGGGCAGCAGGTGTGGGTGATGGGGGTTGTGATGGAGCAGGAAGGAGACTCAGAGTCGGGAGATGCAGTTCAGGGTTTTTACTTACTGGTGTTGCTTTAGTCACTCTGGCCTTGAGTGACCACCCGAGCCGCGCTGCGTCCACCAGGTCCTGGACTCGGCCAACCCCCAGGCAATTCCGGAGCGTGGTCCTGAGCTCCTTTCTGACTCTCCCTTCCTCTGGCCGTTCCCACCAGGGATCCACTTTTGGCCGGCTCTCTCGGGTCTCTTGGTGGTCAAGCCTCCTCTGGGCTCCCTGACCCTATACTTGGTGTGCCTTTCTTAGTGGATTTGGTGAGGGTCGTGGCAGATCCTGCCCACGACCTCCGGTTCCTGGCTAAGGTTTACTTCTGCCTCCGCCAGCTTGGGTTCCGGTACCCGTGTCCGCCAACCCTTCACCCTTCTGTCCTTATTCTGGGATCTTGGGGTTCTCTTCTTGTTTCCTCTCTGGGTCCTTCTTACTCCTCTCTCTCTCTCTCTCAGCAGGCCTTGCTCTGGAGCTGGGCCCAGCCGGAGCCACAGCTCCCTGTCAGCCCTCCTGGCTGAGCTCCTCTGCTCTGCTTCTCCTCAGGCTGAACTCACCCTGATCTAAGATGGTGCCCACCTTATATACTCCCTCTATGTGTGAGCCCAGGTCACCAGCACCCAATGAGCTCCTAGCTTTACCCAGACTGCTCCCCCTATCTGCCCCTACACTACTGGGATGTTCCACCCCCCTCCCACTCCAGCCAGGGACAGACGCTGTCGTACCTGCACATATACTGGTGGGAGTACCGTAGTTCTGTCCCTCGGAAATGGGATGTATGTAGTGCATGCAGCCTACTAAGCTCAGTTCCACACTCCATCCTTACCCGGGAGTGGAATACGACACCTCTGGGTTGAGGTGCAATACCCCTGTAGCAGCCGAATCCTCAGGGTGCTACATTCCCCCCTGGTAAATCACAGCACGTCCTCGGGCTGTAAAAGAATAAAATATCCAAAAACATACAATTTTTTTTTTTTTCAAAACATCATAAACATATAAAACACTATATATATTATCAGCAGCAATAAACTCTTCATATAAAACTTTTCATTATAAACATTCTTGTTCCTCCGGCCACGGTGCAACTTGTGACCGGGTAAAGTGCAACAGTCTCTTGTAGAAAAAAACAACAGTTTCCTATAAAACCGGTAGGGGGCGCCTTAGAAAGCGCAACTATATACAAGGGGAGGTGGCCGCTCTCAGTCCTCGGCCAGTGGGGAAAAGGAATGGCTGTTCACAGTCCTCAGCCTGTTAAGGGATAGGGGACACACGGGTTTAAGTTCACACTTGTCCCAACGGGGAACATATTTAAATTAGCAACAGTTGTAACAGTTTAATTTGCTGGTCCCAACGGGGACTATAATGGTAACAGTTCCTGTACCCTCACGGGTAACTATTTTACAGTGCTCCTACTGTACATCAGTGGCGACGTCCTCCTGATGCTTCCTCCGTGTACCCTTCAGACCCGTCCGGGTCCTCATGCTCCTCCTGACACCTCAGCTCTTTCTCTGTCAGCCGGTGTACATGAAGGGCATAGGGTCCTTTGGCACATTGGTGCCGGGTAAAGGTGACCTCGTCACCCAGGTACAGGTCACGACCTCTGTGTCCCTCCGGTAGGTGGGACTCGACATCTCTTCTGGTCACGAAGACGTCGCCGGGGGTGTGATGATCTCTGATGAAGCCCCAACCGTGCTGCAGTTGGAATTTAATTACAGTCCCGGTGGCACGGGGACCGTGGGCTGCACGGGGGTTCCTTCGGGTCCGGCTCTTTTGTTCTGCACTCTTTACTTGCAGCCGCTCCTCGCGGACCCGCCTCTCTCTCTTTTCTCTGTCGAAGACCTCTAACTGCTGCCGGCAGCACTCTGCACGCTGGGCTGCGGCCGCCCGGGTCTCTTGGGTGAACCCGATGAGGTCTTCTCCAGTGGGGTCCCACGCGAACTGCGCCTCCTCTAACGAGAGTGGGGTGATCTTGGCGGGCGCCGGAGCCGGGATCAGGGGCTCATCCAGAGGCCGTTCCCTCCGGAGTCGGGGATTGACAAACTCCGGCGGCCACACAAAGGGCTGCCCATCCGGGCAAGTATGCTGGGCCAACAAGTCCTCACCCAGGTGCGGCACAGTGAAAGTTGAGGGCGCGGTGGTGGTGGCGGCGCCCGGGTTCACCAGGCCTTGCGACCAGGCCTGGGGCACCCTGAAGGTGAAGGGCACCGTGAAGACGGCGGCGCCCGGGTGTACTTGACTTTGCGACCAGGCCGGTGGCTCGGCAGAGGTAGAGGGCGCTGTTGGTACTGCGGCGCCCGGGGGCACTCGGCCTTGCGACCAGGCCGGTGGCGTCTCCTGCTTGGCCGCGCTCAGGATTGAGGCGCGTGACGTCACAAGAGGCGTGGCCGCGGCTCCTGCTTGAGGCCTAGTCTGGAGCGGTAGCGGAGCGGCAACGGGCACGATCGGTGGGATTTCGGGCTCTGCGACGGGGAGCGGGGGTAGGCTTACGGTGGCCGGGCTTGGGGTAGTGACGTCTCCTTTACTTGCCTCCGTATCTTCAGCTCCCTCTGTGGCGTCTTCTCCGGCCTCCGTCCCTTCTGCATCCTCTTCAGGGGCAGGCGTGCTCCTCGTTGCGGGTGGTGTGCTTCGCTGGCGGGTTCCAGCCTGCTGGGCCATCTCTCTGCTCCATGCGGCCAGTACGTCTCGCTGCACTCGGGCCATCCTCTGAGCCAAGCCCTCCAGTGCGGTCCGTGCATGCTCCCGATCTCTGGGGAGCTGCGCCAGGATCTCCACCAGGCCTTCTGGGGTTGTCGCTTGCAACAGGCTCCTGACCACTGGGTCGGTGCTGCCTGCCTCTCCCTCCATCTCCGGGTACGGCTCCTCCAGACTCCTCCAGGCTGCTCCCATCTTCTCTCTTTTGTTCTCTCTCCGCCCACACTGAGGGTGGTCCCGGGGCAACTTGGTGATTGTCAGTCCCAGGGGCAGTCCCCTCACGCTGATGGACATCTCAAGCATCACAGTCTCTGCTGGTGGGGGCGGTCTTCGTTTTTGGCGCCATTCTTGGTCCTGGCCCACGATGGGAGGTGGCCTCTTGCCACCCTCTGGCACGCCCATAATGGCGTCCGCTCTGCCAAGGCGGGAAATCTTCTCAGATGGCGGGAACCGCTTCCCAATGGCGGGAAACTCTGTGGACGGCGGGAAAAAGACTGCAGATGGCGGGCAAACGGCGGGAACCGATCCGAGATGGCGTCCGATGGCGGGGACCCTCCGGAACCGGCGGGAGACTTCTTTTTGAGGTAAATGCGAACTTTTCTTCAGGCACGCAGTACCCGGTGGTTGCGGGCACGTTATCCTGCCGACTACGCCAAAAGTTGACGCGCCCCCTGGGCCATGTTGAGGGGGATACCCGGAGCCGGATCTGTATGGGGGTAGTAGTCCTTGTGGCGGTGACCCGGTCCGTGCCCAGGGTGTCAAACTAAGTGGCAGTCTATGGCAGTAGATGTTGTTAAGTGTCGACTACGCCACCCGTTGAGTGCGGCTTTGAAGCCGCCGCTGCAGAGCAGTCCGCTGAGGCCGGTGGTATATGTGCAGCAGTGATGGTATAACCCCCAACGGGAGGGGTATGGCCTCAGGGCAGCAGGTGTGGGTGATGGGGGTTGTGATGGAGCAGGAAGGAGACTCAGAGTCGGGAGATGCAGTTCAGGGTTTTTACTTACTGGTGTTGCTTTAGTCACTCTGGCCTTGAGTGACCACCCGAGCCGTGCTGCGTCCACCAGGTCCTGGACTCGGCCAACCCCCAGGCAATTCCGGAGTGTGGTCCTGAGCTCATTTCTGACTCTCTCTTCCTCTGGCCGTTCCCACCAGGGATCCACTTTTGGCCGGCTCCCTCGGGTCTCTTGGTGGTCAAGCCTCCTCTGGGCTCCCTGACCCTATACTTGGTGTGCCTTTCTTAGTGGATTTGGTGAGGGTCGTGGCAGATCCTGCCCACGACCTCCAGTTCCTGGCTAAGGTTTACTTCTGCCTCCGCCAGCTTGGGTTCCGGTACCCGTGTCCGCCAACCCTTCACCCTTCTGTCCTTATTCTGGGATCTTGGGGTTCTCTTCTTGTTTCCTCTCTGGGTCCTTCTTACTCCTCTCTCTCTCTCTCTCAGCAGGCCTTGCTCTGGAGCTGGGCCCAGCCGGAGCCACAGCTCCCTGTCAGCCCTCCTGGCTGAGCTCCTCTGCTCTGCTTCTCCTCAGGCTGAACTCACCCTGATCTAAGATGGTGCCCACCTTATATACTCCCTCTATGTGTGAGCCCAGGTGACCAGCACCCAATGAGCTCCTAGCTTTACCCAGACTGCTCCCCCTATCTGCCCCTACACTACTGGGATGTTCCACCCCCCTCCCACTCCAGCCAGGGACAGACGCTGTCGTACCTGCACATATACTGGTGGGAGTACCGTAGTTCTGTCCCTCGGAAATGGGATGTATGTAGTGCATGCAGCCTACTAAGCTCAGTTCCACACTCCATCCTTACCCGGGAGTGAAATACCACACCTCTGGGTTGAGGTGCAATACCCCTGTAGCAGCCGAATCCTCAGGGTGCTACAATAACAATTGGGACACAGCACAAACAGCTGGAGAGGAGGTAAGTAACCAGCGCTTACCTACCCTTGCGATCTAAGTCGATCGCAGCGTTCCGGGAGCAAGGGGAGGTAAGGGCCGCTTAATTACCTCCTCTTGCTCCCGGAACGCTGCGATTGACTTAGATCACAGCATTTTGGGGGTTAATGTACCAGGAGCGGTGCGGCACCACTCCTTGCACATAGCACCGGGTGTCATCTGTGAGAATCAGCCTGTGTGTGGGCCTGATCGCCAAAGCAGAGATACCTATTAGTATGTGTAATGTCAGAAAGGCGTTAATGCTAAGCAATCAGCCCCTCAATGAATTGTGTAGATTGTGAGTGATTGTGAGTATTTTGTTATATGGGTTTGCTGCATCCTGAGTGCATTAGTGGGCAGGTAAACACTGTTGCCCTTTTTAAGTATGGTATATACAGTAACACTGGCGCCTCTGCCTTCTGCCTCCATTCCCAGACTGGAGTATCCTGCTCCTCCTTCCTCATCTCACACTGCCCAGGGTACACGCACTGTGCACAGATGCCCAGGCACTGGGCTTAGGGAGCGCACACACTCCCCTCCTCTTAAAGGGGCCACGCGTGCTGTCGTAAAGTGTCCATGGCCACTCGATTGAGGTGCCTGTTATATGTTGTAAGTTTGTTTCCTAACACTCTTATTAGTTCTCAGGTCCCAGTGCTCGTATTTCCATATACCTGCCGGTCTGTCTGTCAGCCTTGTCAGCCTACCTGTCGATCAGCCGTGCCAGCCTGTCTGACCATCAGTCGTGCCAGCCTGCCTGACCATCAGCCGTGCCAGCCTACCCGTCCATCAGCTGTGCCAGCCTATGCCTGCCTCCTGTCCCTTGGTAGCACCTGGTCCACATTCCTTGTCCCTCCTCTGATCACGGAGTCGTCAAGCCACCAAGTTCGGACTTAGTGAGGCCCATAGTTATGCCCCTCCGGGCTCTCCTCGGACCACAGCACAGTGATTCCATCACCCAGCGCGTTACATATACACTTTTACTATGGCAGAAATATATCAAAAGGGTATACTCCTTTAAGTTTGATGCAGCTCACAGGAGTGATTTAATATGATATGGTCCTGGGATCAGAAAAGCTTGTGCATCCCTGCTCTAAAATGAGTTCATTGTGCAATCAAAAAAAATAAGGGCAGTGTGAAGATCTGAGGTTGCGGGTTGTAAAAAATCACCTAGGCAGATTAACGATGCAACAATATTTTATTCCTCACATCCATGATAATACAGCAATTCCAGATAAATGGGCAAAATACAGTTGTCTCTGTTAGAACCCTCCTGTTTGTTTTTTTTCCATCTTGTGTTTTGCGGTCACGTGACCACCTGCCTTTATATTCCAGCTCCGCCCTTTTGGCTGTGCTGGACTCCAGTGTTGTTTGACTGTTTTTCTAGCCAGGGGCTTCGGTGCCTATCTCTGTCAGTTCGCTTGGTCCTTCTGGGACCTCTAGTACTTTTTGTCAGTTTGTCTTTTAGTGTTCTGCAACAACTTCTCTATTTAGGAGGTGTCCCATTTTTGTTCCAGTCCTTAGTTCTTTAAGGGACCCCTCCCCTTTTGCTATAGGTCTTCGTTCAGACTAGCCGAGGACTAAGGCGGGTCTGTTGGCTAGAAACAGGCAGCCCGCTACATCATAGGGATGCTTAGTCTTACTGTAGGGACAGTTTTCCCCTTTCTTTCCTTAGTACTTGTTGCAGATCATAACAGTCTCAGTCGTCAAGTTTCCAACCTGGGATCAGTAGTTCCACTGACTTTGTATCAGGCCATACTCAGTCTCCCAACTTCGGGTTGGCTCACAAATTTCGTATCTCCAGCCTGTATAGTCTGTAGCCACAGTCCACGATCCTCTAGACGACATATAAAACGATGGAAGCACAGGTATCCAGTAGCAACAGTCCTTTAAGAAAGTTTAAATCCAAATGACATATGCACAACTGTAGCACATTTATCCAGCTTAGTCGGTAACTGATCTCCAACACTCCGTAAGCCATCCATCCAATGGCTCCACATCCACAACCATCGATCTTATCCCTCTGGCATTCTTCCACCAACTCCACACTAAATAGGTGGCTTCTTTTTTCTTTCCCTGGGATCAACCCCTTGAATGGGCAGAAATGATCTCGCCTTCCTTCCTCCCCAAAGCTAAATGTGCATTAGTGGAGGTATTTTTCTTGAACCCATCACCTGGGCCTGAATGTGAAACTCCCTGCGGTGACGGCTCCGCCGGATCTTCTTTCAACACTCACACAATGGGCCTGGATGCTTTTTGAACAACGGTTAGAGGCTCCTGAGATACTAATGAGATTACACTTCACATGTAAAATTAGTGTACATAAACTTACGAGCAAGCAGAACATTAATAAAACACAGCAAGAAAATCTCTAGCAAAACATAATATTAATGACACCGGTGCTCTGTGCTGGAAAAGTCTCATAGTATTTCATTAGTGGGCAGCTCCTCACCGGATACATATACACTTTTACTATGGCAGAAGTGTATCAAAAGGGTATACCCCTTTAAATTTTAATGCAGCTCCCGGGAGTGATTCAATATGACAATATTGCCCTGGGATCAGAGAAGTTATGCATCCCTGCTCTAAAATGAGTTCATTGTGCAATCAAAAAAAGAAGGGTAGCAATTGGGTAGAAAAAATCCTCCTATATTAGATGGTAATTGTGGAACCTCTCATGGAATCTGCTGTCTCTCAGGCTTTCTCCATCCCAGATCTATACCAGGAGGTCTCCCAAAAGACCCAATAAGACACAATCCTGTCCTTTCTGCGGACTGTGAACAACCGCCTGGGCACGCTGACAACTACGCCTGCATCCACATCTACCAAGGCTGCGACAACTATGAATGTGCCTTGGTAGTTGGCCAGATATGCACCCGGCTGTGGACCTCATCTGTCTGCATCTCCACACTATGGCGGAGACCCTGCTGTATGACATGAATTTAATAACCAGTGCACTCTATTCATCGAGCTCTTTGCGCATCAGTTTGGTTCGGATTAGGTCAAAGTAGCCTTCTTCATGTCCCATCTCACCATTGAAGTTCTGCCATTGCTCATTCCCCTATGGGAACAAGGGGATCCCCTGGTGTCAAACCTCCAGTCCTTCTTAGAGGCCTTCGGTAAGGTCTTTGATGAGCCCGGCAGCACTTCTTCTACTGCTTTTTCTCTGCTCCAGTCACGCCAAGGTAACCTCACAGTGGGCCAGTATGCAGTTTATTTTCATACTCTGTTCCCACTTGGAATAACGATGCTCTGGTGGCTACCTTCTGAGAGGGCCTCTCAGGGCGAATCAAGGATGAGCTGGCTGGCCAGGAAATTCCCACCTCATTAGATGACCTGGAGTCCCTGGAAACCCAGATAGACATCAGGTTCCAGGAACGATCTAAAGAGGTGACCCGCGAAAGAAGATCTGTGTGCCTAGCCCCATCCTTCCAAAGGCCTATTACCTAGCAAGCCCCTGCTGAAGTTTTTCCCCTTGAGTCTATGCAGATTGACCAGGTGAAATTGGCTAAACATCGCCAGGAGGCTGGTTGCGCAGAGGGAACATGTTTCTATTGTGGCAGTCCTGAACACCTAATCCGATCCTGCCCCGAGAAGCCAGGAAACTTTAAAGTCTAGGGTCTGTTGGAGAGGCTACTTTTGATGCGCCCCTTGGGCTGTGGGGTACTCGGTGCCGGGCCTGTCGTTGCTAGGGGAGATGTCACAGTGGCGGTAACCCGGTCCGTGACCCAGGGCGGTCAATAAAAGGGGTTATTTACAGGGGATTTATAGTTCTTAAATACAGTTCGTGACGCCACCTGTGGTATGCGGCTAAAGGGAGCCGCCGCTGCGGAGCAGGACCTCTGGAGCTGTTGTTAATGCAGCAGAGTTGGTTCAGCTCTCCACAGGCAGAGCTTAGCTCCAGGGCAGTGTAGATGTTGTTGTTATTGAAGTAGCACCCATGGTGCAGTGTAGTGCAGGGGGTGATGGCGCAGCAGTAATAAGTGACAGAGACAGTGGGGTGCAGTCTTCCAGATTTACTCACAGTTCTCACTTTGCTCCTGGTTACAACTGCAGATCATAACTTCCCACGTCATGCTGCGTTCACCGGGCAGGGGCTCAGCTAACCCTCAGGTACCTCCGGAGTACATAACAGGACCCCCTTCTGTGTGCTCCTTCTGGCCGTCTCCCTGCACATCACATCTAGTGTCCCAATCCAGTGACCGCAGACCTTGCCGGGCGACGTCTTCTCTGTCCCCTGGGTCCTCTACGGCCACCTTCTTGGTGAAACAGATGTGGCTTGTGGCTGCAGTACCTGAAATACTGCAGCCTCCGGTTTCCTAGTTGAGGCTTAAAAAACTCTGCTAGTTTAGGGACCGGTCCCCTCTGTGCGACCTGACCCCTCCACCTCCTGGCAGATTCAGGCATACGGGTGGCCTCCAGCACTACCTGTACCTCTGGAGTCCCTTCCACGTTCCTGGAGCCTTTCTCCTTCTCCTCTCTCTCTCTCTCTCTCTCTCTCTCTCTTCAGTCTTGGGACTCTCTGGTTAGGCCCTCCTCCTGAGCAGAGCTCCTACAGAGCTCCTGTGCCTCTCACTGTCCTCCTCTGACTGAACCTGAACTCCTAAGATGGCTTCCCTCTTTATACTATTAATAACAAGTGCTCCCCTGATTTACTTCCTCCACCCACACCCACTACATTGTTCCCCCTCTCTTGGTTCCCCCCACTCCAGCCAGGGACAGGGCTCAGCAGGGAAGCGACACATCTTGCCCCTCCTGCTGGTCTGGAGTAGTGTAGTGTTGGATGCAGATGTTAGGGTCCCGGGCAGTACTCCTTCCTTACCTGAGAGTGAGATACCACACCTCTGGGTGAGATGCAGTACCTCTGTGGCGACTGAACCCGCAGGGGCGCCACACTTTTAGTAAGAATCTCTCCTCTCCATCGCTGACTCTGACAGTATCGGTCTCCTGCGGCAACAGTCGTTTTGTCGAGTCAGCCTACCTGGACTCTGGTTCCGCAGGTAATTTCATCCAAGAGGCCGTTGTCGAGCAGTATAAAATTCCAATCCAACGTCTACAGGATCCGATGGTGGTTTGATTGGTATATGGATAGCCCCTTCTGAGACCATCCAGTTTGTTACAGAGCCCGTGGAACTTCGGGTAGGGATGCTACACTCAGAGAAGATTCCTCTCCACTTGCTGCCTGGTCTGTCTCACCCTCTGCTACTGGGTTTGCCTTGTCTGCGGAGACATGAGCCTGTTTTGTACTGGAGATCTGGAGAGGTACTTCGTTGGGGTCAAGAATGCCATGAAACCTGTTTGGTTCCCATTCGTCCACTTTGTCATCCGGCTTCTCCATCAAACCTCTCACCATATAGGGCATACGCCGACATCTTTGACAATGAGACCCTACCACTAGAAATGAGCGAACCGTTCAAGGTTCGATTCGTTCCAATTGATGAACTTCCCAATGTTCATCGAACATATCTGAATCTCATTGGATTCAATGGGAGGCAAAAGCAAACGTGAAGACAACACCTTCAAAGGGGCCCAAAAGCTGTCAGAACAGCTCAAATTAGGGGCAGACACCAGGAAAATCAATTGACCCACAGTACAAATTTTTATAATGTCACAGCAGAAGTCAGCCATGGGCCATGCATGAGATATCAGTCTGGGCCATCATTTTCAACTTGGAATTTAACTTCAAATTAAGATGAGGTGGGTGAAGGATCGGTGTATGCCTCAAGTGCTGGGAGCCCTGATACCTCATGCAACAGCTCATACTGCTTTTCTGCTCAACCACACTCAGGTGGCACAAACATCAATTTCATAGACTACTATTGGTAGAAAAATGTTAGGATAGTAACACAGGCAGATGCCTGAAGGTAATTGCAGGCCTGTCAGTCTGGGAGCCCTACTGCTACAGGCAATACACATGAAGGAGAACCAACTTGGAGTCTCCATATTTCAAAAATTAGGGACAGACACCACCAAAGTGGCATCAATTTCACCAGAGTAGAAATAGTATAATTGGGACCGACACCCCTTCCACTACAGGAAACACACCAGGTGGAGACCCAACCAGGAGTCTCCACATTTAAAAAAAATATTGGACATAACATCAGCAGCAGCAGCAACAGCAGGCACAGAAGCCACAACAAATGTCACAGATTGCAATAACGCGAGATCAATACAGCACACTAAAAACTACACCATCGCTTAGTCTGCACAGTCTGCAATTTGGGTGCAAAAGTCCTTAGAGATCCATGACTTGTTCATCTTTATGAAAGTTAGGCAGTCTACACTTTCAGGGGACAGTGCGTATCTGTCAGTACACCACCAGCAGCGCTGAAGACACATACCGAGAGAACGCTAGCTGCCGGGAATGATAAAACCTCCAAGGCGTGACAGGTGAGCTCAGGCCACTCATCCATTTTTGAAGACCAAAATGTAAAAGGGTCCAAACCCTCCCTGATGTAATTGATATTGAGCTCGAGATACTCCTGCAGCAACCTCTCCAGTCATTCATCACATGTCAGACTTATATTCTGTTGTGCTGGTATACGGTCTGGTCTAAAAAATGTGTGTAATGACTCTCCGAAATTGCTTCTGCCACTTACATTACTGCTGTTGCTAATATTTTTTTTTTGACGAATTGATGTTACCAGGGTTGGAAGTCTACAACTGTGATGCACACTGTGTGCCTCATTGCTGTCTTGGGGAAAATCACTCAAGAAGGCACTAATGTGTCAGGCTCTTCCATGAGGTCCAATCCATGGTGTGTTGGTGGCTGGGTAACGCTGAAGATTGCTTCCTTCATCCTCTCCCGCCAACCATGGACAACAGATAGCGGATCATTAACCTCTTCATCTCCTGACTGTTGCTCACCCATTACCTCTTCCTACTTGTCCTCCTGCATTTGTTCCTCGGCTTCTGCACCTTCACTTACACAATTTGTCTGGTACCAGGAGCCCCCCTCAATCACTGTAATCCACCCTCCCTTGGCACCTGCCTGTGTGACAACAGTCTGGAACTTAGAGACATTGTTAACCCTTCCGCATCCTTCTCTTCTTCCTCTGGAACCACCATCTCCTCCCACAGACTATTCAAAGTGTGCTCTAGCATGTAGATGACCGGAATAGTGATGCTGATGATGGCATCGTCAGGGCTAATTATCTTAGTAGCCATTAAAACAGTGCAGAAGGGTGCATAGGTGCTTAATCTGTGCCCACTCCGCAATGCATTGGCCCCGGCTATGCAACATGAGATACTGTGTCAGGGCTCGTCGCTGCTGCCACAGTCGCTGAAACATGTGCAGAGTGGATTTCCACTGTGTCGGCACATCGCATATCAACCAGTTAACCGGTGTGGCCAAAGATCTCTGTATCGATGCAAGTTTATAATCCGTGGGGTGCGAATGGCGGACGTGAGCACAAAGAAACCATGCTTTATGCAGCAGCGCATCCAGGCCGAGATAGTGGAGGAGAAATTGCTGTACCACCAGGCTGAGGACGTGAGCCATGCAAGGCATGTGTGTGAGGTTGCCCCAGCGTAGGGTTGCCAAAAGGTTCGCACCATTATCACACACGATCTTCCCTGACTCCAGGTTGAGTGGAGACAGCCATTGCTCAAACTCTGCCTGGATAGCTGTCCACAACTCTTGAACAGTATTACTATTATCTACAAGGCATATTAATTTTAACACTGCCTGATTGCGGTAAGCCCTGGCTGCGCAATATAGAGGTATGAGGAAATCTCGCTGCACTGTTGGAACGCATGTCTCATTAAGGCAGAGGTTGAGGGTGCAGATGGAGGCCATAGAGGACGGGAAGGAAGCAGTGGAGGAAGTGTTACATACAGAGGTTTGTCCCGCAAGCCTTGGGGATTCCAAGACTTGTGGAGCACACCCTTCCCAACCTGCCCCCACAGCCATCAGAGTCACCCAGCGCCCAGTCATCGAGATGTAACGCCCCTGGCCATCCTTGCTCTGCCAGGTGTCTGTGGTGAAATTCACCCTTGCAGACATAGATTTTTTTCAAGGAACAGGTGATGTTGTCAGCAACACGCTGGTGTAGCACAGGCAAAGCTTTTATAGAGAAGTAATGACGACTGGGTAACTGGTGCTGGGGGACTGCGACGGCCATCAGCTTTCAGAAACCATCTGACTCCACCAGGCAGAAAGGCAGCATTTCTGTGGCCAACAGATTGGAGATGGTGGAGTTCAACCTCTTAGCTTTGGCATGTGTAGGATGAAACAATCTTTTACGTGACAACAACTGCGGGACCGAGGGCTGTGCAGAGAGAGGGTGGAGTAGGAAGAACATGACAAACTGCTGGATCGTGAGGGAGGTGCAGGCAGATAAGTTACGGTGGATTGAAAAAGATGTGGTGTGCTCTGTGAAACAAAAACAGCAGGCATGTCCACTTCCATTACAGCTGACAGGCCCTCACTCACCCCGACTGGAGCGGGTAACCAAGTGGAGTTTCTGCGGCTGGAGACCTGTGTGTGCACAATTGGCATGGGGACGGAGGAGGACGAAGCAGCAGAGGCATGGGGCAGCCGGTGGTTTGCGAGGCCCGCTAGTCTGCATTTTAGCACAGAGAGATTCTAATGCATGTTGTTCGTGCATGTGCCAGTTCATGCATGGAATAGTCAAATTATTTAATTTTCATTTTTTGCCTCTGAGACTTTTTTTGCAGTCTCAAAAAAGGCCCAGGCTAGGCAACCCTTGCTGCCGCTATGAACTGCAGACCCGCGACCACTGCTAGACACAGCCACAGTTATGGCTGAGGAAGCAGTGTTCATCGTGTTTGCATCATTCCATGTCAGTGCGGCAGGCCACAACGTATCCTCCTCGTCTTTCTCCTCCTCCACCTCCTCTGCTCAGCTACTCAGCTGCGTGCCTCTGGGTTCACACCAAGTGGGATCTACAACCTCATCATCATCCTCTCTGTTCTCCCACTCCTCGTTCTGAGTGTCACCCTCCTCCTCTTCCTGCCCTGACAGCACAGTCCGCGTGCTCCTCAGGTAACCCTCAGGGGTTAACGTCTGATGACGAGGGTCAGGATTCTGCTTGGACCCTACTTCGTCCAGCCCAGGATAGAACACAAAAACATTTTGGACATCGGTTCAGGAGCTTTATTTATTGTTATAGTGACATTTATTCCGTGGCTCTTTACATGTCAAAAGGGGTCACCGACTGGTACAAGAGGAGAGAGGACCCTGCCTGCGAGTGCGCACAAACAATCTACAAGGGATAGGTGAGGATACAGTAGGTCAGGGTACAGCTAGTCATGCAGCAGTATGCTGGAGTGAGGGTTACCGCAGATTGTACGCTTGTCACAAGAAGTGGGTCTTCAGCTTCCTTTTCAAGGTTTGCACAGTAGACGAGAGTCTGATGTGTTGAGATACAGTTACACAGTAGCGAAGATGCACGGAAAAAATCTTGTATGCGATCGTGACGAGAAGAGATAAGAGCGAAGTAGAGAAGGAGATCTTGGAAGGATGGGAGGTTGTGTAATAGTGGGGAAGGGCGTAGCCTTCCTTTGGCACTGAAGTAGTTAAAGGAAGTGTCCCTGTAGTTAGACCTCTCTGAACTGTTGGCAGGCCAAGCTAAGGGGTTAGCTTCAGTGGTCCAGTCAGTAGAATAGAGGGGGAACTTAGTGCCCTGACCAAGCCTTGAGTGTTATAGAGCTTGTTCCTGGCATAATCCCCAATGGGTTGTAGTACCTGTAAACAGCAACAAGATGCCACTGTCCTGGGTGCAGATGTCAGGTTGAGTCTGCTAGTAGTGTTACAGACCGTGATGGGGTTAATGCTGTGTGATGACAGTCCACAGAGGGTGGGTACTTTAGGAAAATCCCTGCATAGTTTCCAGAAGCAGGAAGTGATGATGAGTAAGAGATAGGACATTGTACTGTACGGGCAGCCTGACTATATGGTTGCTGCTAGGGTAGACGGGAGCTCCATACCCTCAGACAGTGGGATCACCGGTGCAAAGGTCCCCCTGCGCAAGAGTCCTGTTAGCCGGCCGGGGAAACTCAACAGAGATATTGAGGACCCGGGGCACTTCTAGTCTGCAGGTAGCAGAGGAAGATAAATAGGACTCCAGGCTAAGACGTGGGGGAGATATCAGATCCGGAACACTGTTGGTATTGCAGAAGAGTCTCTTGGGCTAGAGATAGAGTCACAGAGATGCTTCACTCAAAGAGGGAACCAGGGCTGAAGATGTTGCCAGCGCCTGTGAGAGATAATAACCTGTCGGGCCTTATCCATTATATCTGCCTGTAAATATTGTACTTATTCCTCTTCCCCAAGTAAAGTCCAAGTTCTGGTTAAGAACCCCGTGTCCTCTGAATTTATTGCTGCCTTGGTCCCAGAAGAGAAATTCCTGGAGACAGCAGCGATCGGATAGTTTGAAGTAAGTGGAGAACACCACATACACAGCCACACATCAGAGGGAGGACACGTATTGTCTGTAGGGTGCCAGAGCGAGCAGGGGCTACAACTCGCCCACGACTACCTCGCTGAGGCACCTTACAGGTGTGCGCAGGTAACTAGTACAGGGAGACTAGGTCACACATGTATGGAGGAAACAGATGGCTTGGTATGCCAAAGTTAGGCTTTTCAACTGGAGACTCTGGGCAATAGGAAGCCAGTGCAGGTATTGACAGAGGAGAGAAGCCTGGGAATAGGGGGGTGATAGATGGATTAATCGGCCAGCACACTTTAGGATAGATTGAAGGGGTGTGAGAGTGGTAGAAGGGAGGCCACTGAGCAGGAGCTCATAATAGTCGAGGCGGGAGATGATGAGGGCATGCACTGGTGTTTTTCTACATTCATGGTTGAGGAATGTGCAGATCACCGAGATACTTTGGAGTTGGGGTCAGCAGCAAGTGGAAAGGGCTTGGATCTGACATTTGAAGGATAGATCAGAGTCAAGCTTGCGGGACTGGGAAGAGTGGGCAGCCATTCACTTTGATAGATAGGTCAGTTGGGGGGGTGAATGAGATGGTGGAAAGATAATGAATCTTCTGCTTGAAGAATAAGGCTAAGTCTTCAGCTGAGATGAGAGGCAGGGGGAGCTGGTGGACAAAGGAGGGACATGAAAGTACTGAATAGCTGTTTAGGGTTGTGACACACGTATGATATGAGAGATGAGAAGTAGGTTTGCTTTGCTGCAGTGAGCAATTGTGCAGCATTTTGAAAACTTCTGGTACAGGACTCCACTCCCTTTCTTTGGCAGTCGCACAGCAGTGCGTCTTGTAGATGAGGGGCAGGAAGAACATGTGCTCCAGTAGATAACAAGCGCTGCATCAAGTGGCCTTTGCTGCTCTTCCTCCACCTTAACATCACACACAGTACAGTCCTCAGAGGTGCCACCCCAATTACCCTTGTTTTCACCCACGTCACAATTCTCCAACCGGCCAATTGACTATGGGGAAGCACAGAAGGACGAGTCAGCAGAGCTGTTACACACATTCTATTCTGGGGCATCAGAGGTCTGATCAAAAGCTTCACAGACTCAAAAGGAGAAAAGCATGTGTAGCGATGCTCAAAATTTTTTTCATTTGATCCGGGCCCGGACGAAGTAGGGTCCAAGAAGAATCCAAACCCTCGTCGCCAGATGTTAACCCCTGGGGATGGGCATGAATGGGTTGGTGAAAGAAATAAATACACACCAGAACATGGAGAACTAAATGAATAAGACAACAGGGGTTGGAGAACTAACCTACTAAACAGCTAAGGTTGGAGAATGAAACAAATATACACCAGAACATGGAGAACTAAACTAATAGAAAACAGGGTTTGGAGAACTAACCTACTAAACAGCTAGGGTTGGAGAACTAAACCATTACACACCAGGAGATGGAGAACTAAACCTCTAGACACTACACAGCAAGTGTTGGAATCCCCAAGGCTTGCAGGACAAATCTTTGTATCTAGCACTTCCTCCAGTGCTTCTGCATCCTCCATCTCCTCTAAGACCTCCAACTGCACCCTCAATCTCTGCCTTACAGAGACACATGTTCCAACAATGCAAAGAGAATCACCCTCCACCTCTGTACTGCGCAGCCAGGTCTCACTGCAATCAGGCAGTGTTAAAATGAATATGCCTTGGAGATCGTAGTCCTACAGCTCAAGAGTTGTGGACAGCTCTCCAGGCCGAGTTTGAGCAATGGCTGTCTCCACTGAACTTGGAGCAAGGGAAGGTCATGTTCGATAACGGTGCAAACCCGGTGGTGGCCCTATGTTGGGGCAATCTCAGACTCTGTGCCTTGCATGGCTCGCATTATCAACCTGATGGTACAGCAATTTCTATCCCGGCCTTGATGCGCTGCTGCAGTATCTGCGTGCTCACTTAAAACTATAAAAATTAGCAGGATCTTTAGTATAAAAGCCAGACTACTAGACAACAAGCAAACTCCTTCATGATGACAGAGGACACCATCTCATTAGCTTGCTGGTACTTTTCGTGGGAATGAGCTTATCTCCAACCAGCCAGGAATATCCAGTGAATGGCACGCCACGGTTTGGTATTAACACCCAGTACCAGAAGCAAAGCCATCCACAATTTCCGTAACTCAGGAATTTTGTTTGGTAGACTGGCAGAGCAAACATTAGTTTCTTACAAAGGAGCTGAAGATACTGAGTGGCAGTAGGTGCAAGTTTCTCCAGCATGACCTGTTTCTTATTGTTAGATATCAGAGGGAGAACATAACTGGGCTTTGCCAAGGTGCCATATTGCATCTTAAGTCTTATAGACCCTGCACTTGTAACCTTACATTCTACAGGATGGTGGGGAAACAGACAGTAGGTTGTGGAGTTGCATTATCTCCGGAGATGTTGAGGTAAGGTGGCAGCGAGGCAATGGCAGTCTGTAGGCTGTCTTGAAGAGATGGGTTTACAGGTTGTGTCTGAAGGATCCGAATGTGGTGGCTAATCGAACGTATTGAGGCACAGAATTCCAGAGGATGGGGGATATTTGGTAGAAGTATTGGAGGTGATTGGGTAAGGAACAAATAAGTGTGGAAAGAAGGAGGTCTTGGGAGGACCGGAGATTATGTAAGAGAATATATCGGGAGATTAATTCAGACATGTACGGAGAAGAAAGATTATGGATTGTTTTGTACGTCAGTGTTATTAGTTTGAGCTGGATACGCTGGGCAATTGGGAGCCAGTCAAGGGATCTTATAGATTACAATCTTATAGCTTGCTGGAGCCAGTCCACAGCAAAAAAGCAACCATAGAGTGTCCAGGAACCTTCTCACACACTTTTCTTAGCCAGGGATGCTTCTTTGCAGTGTTGGACGGGCCCACCAGAGAACCGGAAAATCCTCCGGTGGGCCTTGGCTTCTCCTTCAGGAGAGTTCATAGTGCCGAGGTCGTGATGATGATAGAGGTCGTGACCATGATAGAGGCCACCATCACCTTCGGTTTCTGCTGGTACTTTTCTGTGGGAATCAGTTTGGCTTGAACCAGCCTGGAATATTTCCAGTGAACTATGGAACGACGCCATGGTATTAGCAGTGCCCCCAGTACCAGTAGCGAAGCCATCCACAATTTTCTTGTCAGGAATTTTATTTGGTAGACTGAGTGGCTGCCCAAATACATCCATTTCTCACAAAGGAGCTGAAGATACTCAGTGGCAGTAGATGCAAGCTTCTCCAGCATGTAAGATATCAGAGGGAGAACAGAGAGAGCAGCACACTGGCTAAGTGGTTAGCACTGAAGCCTTGCAGAGCTGGGGTCCAGGGTTCAAATCCCACCAAGGACAACATCTGCAAGGATTTTGTATGTTCTCCCCGTGTTTGCGTGGGTTTCCCCCTCAGTAAAAAATCAGCATTAGAGTGTCCGGGAACCTTCCCACACACTTTTCTTAGCCAGGGATGCTTCTCGGCAGGGTTATACGGGCCCACCAGAGAACCCGAGTATCCTCCTGTGGGCCCTGGCTTCTCCTTCAGGAGAGTTCATAGTGCAAACCTTGCAGCTGCTATGGGGCTCTTTAGCGGGGGAGAACGGTGGTCCCTCAGAATCAAATCCTTTGGTAGGCCCAACGTTCTTCAGTCTGACACTGCTTCTCGGTGAGAGTTGTATTTTAACACAGCCATATTCTTTAGCTCGGTAAAAGGACAGGCATAGAGGGAAACCATATCTACTCAGGCTGTCATTTCTCCCTGGAAGTCCTCTAATGCAGCTTGTTGCATAAGCAATGGCAGCCCATCCAACATCAGTTCACACTTCTCGGTGGTGCTTAATCAGAGACAAAGATCTTTCTTTATGCCTTGAATCTAATCACTACAGAGCTGTACAATGGCCTGATCTGCAATGCGTTTTCAGAAATAACGTATATAAGCAAAGCCACAGTTTAGGCCACTAATGGTCATTAAGCAAAACTCATACAGGTTTCCCACAGACTGAAAGAAGGGTATCAAGACTTCCCTGTCCTCAACAAGAGGACAACTGTCCATGTTCTCCTCCTCATTCTCCTCCTTATTATCACCCAATCCGCATTAAGATGAGATGAGGCTGGGCTGCATAGTTCCTTGCTTCGCCTGCAATGCCTCCTCTTTAACTGTGAGCACCGAGCATTTGAGTAGACAGAGAAGCGGGATGGTGACGCTAATTATGGCATCATCACCGCTCACCATCTTGGTGTAATCCTCAAAGTTTTGGAGGTCAGCACAGAAGTCAGACATCCATACCCACTCATCAGTTCTTATGTGCAGAGGCTGACCTGAATTCTGATGGGCATGTTGAATCTGGTACTCAACAACTATAAGATTTCTCCCGTGCTTCCCCCTGCAGGGGTAGCACTACTGCAGCAAGGCATGTCCCCTGAAAGCCGGAGGAGTGTCAGCTTCAGTAAAGAAGGAAATAGGAGAGTAGGGCAGGCCAGGCAGATGCTGGTAGTGGGGGACTCAATTATTAGGGGAGCAGATAGGGCAATCTGTCACAAAGACAGGGATCGTCGAACAGTGTGCTGCCTACCTGGCGCTCGAGCCCGGCACATCGCTGATCGGGTTGACAGATTACTGGGAGGGGCTGGTGAGGACCCAGCGGTCATGGTGCACATTGGCACAAATGACAAAGTTAAAGGTAGGTGGAAGGTCCTTAAAGATGATTTCAGGGAATTAGGCTGCAAGCTGAAAGCAAGGACCTCCAAGGTGGTATTCTCTGAAATACTACCGGTACCACGTGCCACACAAGAGAGGCAATGGGAGATTAGGGAGATAAATAAGTGGCTCAAGAACTGGTGTAGGAAGGAGGGATTTGGGTTCCTGGAGAACTGGGCCGACTTCTCAGTTGGCTACAGACTCTACGCTAGGGACCGGCTGCATCTTAATGGGGAGGGTGCAGCTGTGCTGGGGGAGAAAATGGCTAGAAGGTTGGAGGAGTGTTTAAACTAGGGATTGGGGGGGAGGGTATTCATTTTATAGGTGGGGAAGATAGTGCAGATAGTGACCTGGGCACAAATAAAGAAATTGGGGGTGGGGTTAGAACAGTCAATAAAGTAAGAAGGAATAGAGGTACAGAGAGATACATAAAATGCATGTACACTAATGCCAGAAGCCTCACCAACAAAATGGAGGAATTAGAATTAATTTTGTTGGAAAATAATTATGACATGGTAGGGATATCTGAGACGTGGCTTGATGAGAGCCATGACTGGGCAGTTAATTTACAGGGCTATAGTCTGTTCAGAAATGACCGTACAAACAAGCGAGGGGGGGTGTGTTTATATGTAAAATCATCCTTAAAACCTGTCTTGCGGGAGGATATATGTGAATCTAATGAAAATGTAGAGTCCCTGTGGGTGGAGATAAGGGGAGGGGGAAAAAATAATAAATTACAGATAGGGGTTTGTTATAAGTCTCCAAAAATAATGGAAGTAGTGGAGAATATCCTCGTAAAGCAAATAGATGAAGCAGTGACTCAAGGAGAAGTCATTATTATGGGAGAATTCAACTACCCTGAAATACATTGGGGGACAGAAACCTGTAGTTCAAGCAAAGGTAATAGGTTTTTGACAACTATGAGAGACAATTACCTTTCACAACTGGTTCAGGACCCAACAAGAAGGGGGGCACTGCTAGACCTAATACAGTTATATGAAAAAGTTTGGGCACCCCTATTAATCTTAAGCTTAATGTTTTATAAAAATTGGTGTTTTTGAAACAGCTATTTCTGTTTGATATATGTAATAACTGTTGGACACAGTAATGTTTCTGCCTTGAAATGAGGTTTATTGTACTAAAAGAAAATGTGCAATCTGCATTCAAACAAAATTTGACAGGTGCATAAGCATCGGCACCCTTATCATTTTCTTGTTTTAAATACTCCTACCTACTTTTTACTGACTTACTAAAGCACTTTTTTTGGTTTTGTAACCTCATTGAGCTTTGAACTTCATAGCCAGGTGCATGCAATCATGAGAAAAGCTACTTAAAGTGGCCACTTGCAAGTTGTTCTCCTGTTTGAATCTCCTCTGAAGAGTGGTATCATGGGCTCCTCAAAACAACTGTCAAATGATCTGAAAACAAAGATTATTCAACATAGTTGTTCAGGGGAAGGATACAAAAAGCTGTCTCAGAGATTTAACCTGTCAGTTTCCACTGTGAGGAACATAGTAAGGAAATGGAAGAACACAGGGACAGTTTTGTTAAGGCCAGAAGTGGCAGGCCAAGAAAAACATCAGAAAGGCAGAGAAGAAGAATGGTGAGTTCAGTCAAGGACAGTCCTCAGACCACCTCCAGAGAGCTCAGCATCAACTTGCTGCAGATGGTGTCACTGTGCATCGGTCAACTATACAACGCACTTTGCACAAGGAGAAGCTGTATGGGAGAGTGATGCGAAAGAAGCCGTTTCTGCAAGCACGCCACAAACAGAGTCGGCTGAGGTATGCAAAAGCACATTTGGAGAAGCCAATTTCTTTTTGGAAGAAGGTCCTGTGGACTGATGAAACCAAGATTGAGTTGTTTGGTCATACAAAAAGGCGTTATGCATTGCGGCAAAAAAACACAGCATTCCAAGAAAAACACTTGCTACCCACAGTAAAATTTGGTGGAGGTTCCATCATGCTTTGGGGCTGTGTGGCCAATGCCGGCACCGGGAATCTTGTTAAAGTTGAGGGACGCATGGATTCCACTCAGTATCAGCAAATTCTTGACAATAATGTTCAAGAATCAGTGACGAAGTTGAAGTTACGCAGGTGATGGATTTTTCAGCAAGACAATGATCCAAAACACCGCTCCAAATCTACTCAGGCATTCATGCAGAGGAACAATTACAATGTTCTGGAATGGCCATCCCAGTCCCCAGACCTGAATATCATTGAATATCTGTGGGATAATTTGAAGAGGGCTGTCCATGCTCGGCGACCATCAAACTTTACTGAACTGGAATTGTTTTGTAAAGAGGAATGGTCAAAAATACCTTCATCCAGGATCCAGGAAATCATTAAATGCTACAGGAAGCGACTAGAGGCTGTTATTTTTGCAAAAGGAGGATCTACTAAATATTAATGTCACTTTTCTGGTGAGGTGCCCATACTTATGCACCTGTCAAATTTTGTTTGAATGCAGATTGCACATTTTCTGTTAGTACAATAAACCTCATTTCAAGGCAGAAACATTACTGTGTCCAACAGTTATTACATATATCAAACTGAAATAGCTGTTGCAAAAACACCATTTTTTATAAAAAAAAGGCTTAAGATTAATAGGGGTGCCCAAACTTTTTCATATAACTGTATTAACCAATAGGCCAGACCGCATATCAAATATACGAGTTGGGGGTCACTTGGGTAATAGTGATCACAAAATAATACGTTTTCATGTAACCTTTAATAAGATGTGTAGTAGAGGGGTTACAAGGACACTAAACTTCAGGAAGGCAAATTTCCAACGGTTGAGAGATGATCTTAGTGCAATAAACTGGGAAGATATCCTGAGACATAAAGCTACACAAAGCAAATGGGAGACATTTATTAACATCCTGAATAGGACCTGTGCACAATATATACCCTTTGGGAATAAACATGCTAGAAATAGGAGGAAACCACTATGGCTAAATAGAGCTGTAAGGGGCGCAATAAGTGACAAAAAGAAAGCATTGAGAGAACTAAAGCAAGTAGGTAGTGATGAGGCATTAAATAAATATAGAAAATTAAATAAATTATGTGAAAAACAAATCAAGGCAGCAAAGATTGAAGCAGAGAGAATCATTGCCAGACAAAGTAAAAATAACCCCAAAATATTCTTTAACTACATAAATAGTAAAAAACCAAAAAATGATAGTGTTGGCCCCCTTAAAAATAGTCTGGGTGAAATGGTGGATGAGGAGGAGGATAAAGCCAATATGCTAAATTATTTTTTTTCAACCGTATTTAGACAAGAAAACATGATTAGTGATAACAAAAATTCTCCATTAAATGTCACTTGCTTAACCCAGCAGGAAGTATGGCGGCGTCTAAAAATCACTAAAGTTGACAAATCCCCGGTCCCGGATGGGATACACCCGCGAGTACTGCAGGAATTAAGTAACATCATAGATAGACCATTATTTTTAATCTTTAAAGATTCCATAATAACAGGGTCTGTACCACAGGACTGGTGTATAGCAATTGTGGTGCCAATATTCAAAAAGGGGACAAAAACTGAACTTGGAAATTATAGGCCGGTAAGCTTAACCTCTACTGTGGGTAAAATCCTGGAGGGTTTCCTAAGAGATGCTATAATAGAGTATCTGAAGAAGAATAACCTCATGACCCAATATCAACATGGGTTTACAAGGGACCATTCCTGTCAAACTAATCTGATCAGTTTTTATGAGGAGGCAAGTTCTGGACTGGACCAAGGAAATGCAGTGGATGTTGTGTATATGGACTTTTCAAAAGCTTTTGATACGCTTCCATACAAAAGGTTGATACATAAAATGCGAACAATGGGGATAGGGGAAATTATATGTATGTGGGTTAAGAATTGGCTCAGTGATAGGAAACAAAGGGTGGTTATTAATGGAAAACACTCAGACTGGGTCTCAGTTAACAGTGGGGTACCACAGGGGTCAGTATTGGGCCCCCTTCTTTTAACATATTTATTAATGACCTTGTAGGGGGCATACAAAGTAATATTTCAATATTTGCAGATGACACTAAACTCTGCAGGGTAATCAATACAGAGGAGGACAATTTTATATTACAGGAGGATCTATGTAAGCTAGAAGCTTGGGCTTATAAATGGCAAATGAGCTTTAATGGGGATAAATGTAAGGTAATGCACTTGGGCAGAGGGAATAAAATGTATAATTATATGCTTAATTGTAAAACATTGGGCAAAACTGTAACTGAAAAAGACCTGGGTGTATTGGTGGATGACAAGCTCATGTTTAGTGGCCAGTGTCAGACAGCTGCTGCAAAGGCAAATAAAATAATGGGATGCATTAAAAGAGGCATAGATGCTCATGAGGAGAACATAATTTTACCTCTATACAAGTCATTAGTGCGACCACACTTAGAAAACTGTGTACAGTTCTGGTCTCCGGTGTATAAGAAAGACATAGCTGAACTAGAGCGGGTGCAGAGAAGAGCGACCAAGGTTATTAGAGGACTGGGGGGTCTGCAATGCCAAGACAGGTTATTACAATTGGGGTTATTTACTGTGGAAAAAAGAAGGCTTAGGGGTGAATTTATTACTATGTACAAGTATATGAGGGGACAGTACAAAGACCTTTCTACTGATCTTTTTACTCTGAGGCCTGAGACGGGGACAAGGGGGCATCTTCTACGTCTGGAGGAAAGAAGGTTTAATCATAATCACAGACGGGGATTCTTTACTGTAAGAGCAGTGAGACTATGGAACTCTCTGCCGTATGATGTTGTAATGAGTGATTCACTGTTAAAATTTAAGAAGGGCATGGATGCCTTTCTTGAAAAGTATAATATTACAGGTTATAAATACTAGATTCCTTGATAGGGCGTTGATCCAGGGAACTAATCTGATTGTAGTATGGAGTCGGGAAGGAATTTTTTTCCCCAATATGGAGCTTAGTGTTTGCCACATGGTTTTTTTTGCCTTCCTCTGGATCAACATGTTAGGCTATGAGTTGAACTAGATGGACTTAGTCTTCCTTCAACCTTAAAAACTATGTTACTATGTTACTCTGGAATGCTCTACCCCAACATATGAGACTCTCGCCTACCGTGGAATCCTTCAAAAGGAACCTGAAGACCCACCTCTTCCGACAAGCCTACAACCTGCAGTAGCCATCAGAGGAAAAGAAAGCCGAGGGCACCACCTAAAACGATATACTATGATGCTCGACCCATCACATACAGAAACTCATGATCAAAATGTAGAAGCAGAAAAAGCAGTATGCATAGACGGGGATCACCAAACCATATAAATTCAGAATAAATTTTATTAAACACTGAACTAGACAAACAGAGTTAAAAACATTTAAAAAGCACAAAGCTCAAACCACATAACCAGCCACAGCATAGATTTGTATTGGCTGAGCCTCAGAAAATGTCACCACAAGAAGAAAAGTGGAAAATGGCTTAAACACTCAAAAGAGATATAACATGGTACATTTTATCCAAGTCAAAGTGTAACAATGCAAGACAGAATCATACTCACTCCATTGATCCCATTAGTATCTATGCTCTGTCCACTATAAAATGACCTGTGGTAATGTCCATTAGAGGAGTACATCAGAAAACAAAATATTGCAATTATTTTCCCATAGAAATAACAGGGTAAGCCATAGGTGACCGTGTGCAAATACACACCAGAGGCATAAAAGACCTCCCAACGCCACGCGTATCGCCACTACCAGGGTGGCTTCATCAGGGGAGGAATAGTACTGGTACTATTAGTACTATTCCTCCCCTGATGAAGCCTGTGGATGAGGCCTCTATAACAATGAATATATGCTCCAAGATATTTCAAACTCAGATCTAGCCTGCTGTATCACGTTAGTCACAGTAAAAAGTAGATTAATTTACTCTGCATAAGCTCTGCATACAGCTGAATTTCACCGCCACTAAAATAGTTTGTGGCTTTTAGCAAAGTGTATCACGTTTGTGACACCAAAAAATATTTTGTGGACTCGCAACAGTTCTATGCCATAGGCCCTGCTCTTTCTGTCAGAATCTCAGTAATTGCACAAAAACAAAAAAAAAGGGCTGCAAAGGCTGCAAAGTCGATTGAACAGGTACACAGCACAAGACTTATCTACACTCTCTGACTTCCACAGAAACGCCCATCTATCTAGCTAATATCTCTCTCATTACACAGGACACAGCACTAAGCAGCATCTATTTCCTTCAGTGACATCCGTAAAATGGCGCTGAGGGAACATGGCCGGTTTTTATATGGAGAGGACATGAGATTTCAGCAGCCAATGGCAGAAGCCCTAGTGTCTGGGACACTGTGGATGCTTCCTGCGCTCTGATTGGGTAGCCGCGCTTTCCTGACTTAAAGTTACCGGCCGCCTACAGGAAAAAAAAAAAATAAATGCTGATCTGACCTGTTCTGAGCAACCACCAGACCCCCACTCATCTACCACGTCTCCCCGCTCATCAAACACAAGCACTATTCTAGCAAAACTGTAAAAAATGCTGTAGTTGGCCCGCAATCATGTAACCACGGAAATTAGCCGAACGTTACCGATTTTACCGGAATTAACAAATTTTGCTCGCCTTTCCGATCATGAATCTGAATGTGCCACATTCATGTCGAACTTAAGTTTGGAGATCACATCTCGAACATATTCGCTCGTCACTAATCCTTAACAACATACTTAGTGGCACCCTCAGTGGAATTGGGACGGCCCCCAGTTGGGGCTCTAGATCCCCTCCATGGTGAACCCACCCCACTTTGGGTATTCCAGTATGGGAAAGTGACTATGTCCGGTTTCCCCAGGGATTTTTCAACCACCTGGTACCCCTCTACTAGGCCGACGAGGTTGTCTGCGTTCTGAGGGTTGCCCTGGGCAACCCTAGTATGTACTGACCTGGGAAGGGAGTGTAAAAATCTGTCAATCACCACCCACTCGACCATCTGGGCCATAGTGGAGGACTCCGGCTGCAACCACTTCTGAACCAGATGCAGTAAGTCAAACATCTGCAAGCGAGGGGGTTTGTCGTCGGCATACGCCCAGTGTTGGACTCGCTTGTTTTCTCACCACCATTTTCACTCCCAGGCGTGCCAAGATCTCTTTAGTCTTTAGTTTGGCATATTCCTTGGCATCCAGCAGTGCTAAGTCATAATATGCCTTTTGGGATTCAACCGACAAATACGGTGCCAGCACCTCTGCCCACTGCTCTGGTGGAAGTCTTTTCCAATCAGCCGCCCTCTCAAAAACCATTAGAAAGGCTTCGACATCATCACCCAGGGGGCATCTTCTGCATGGCCCGTCTTACCGCCTTCCTGACGCGTGAGTCACCAGTCGGCCCTGGGGGTGGGGCGGTTGGTCTGCCCTGGATGGCGTCCGCCAGAAGCTGTATCTGCTGCTGCTCCTGCTGCGGCTGCTGTGCTTTCTTCTGCAATTGGTTCTGTTGTATCAACAGTTTAGTTGTTTCCTGCTTAGCTTGCTGCTGCTGCAGGATCTGCTGCTGCTGTAGCTCCCGTGCTGCTGCATGTTCTGCTGGCTCTGCCGATGCTGCTGGTGCTGCTGTTGTTGGCTTTAGAGCAGATGCTTAAGGAGCTCCTCCATAATCCCAGACATCTCTGGCTAGCTGATGGCCTTCACCCAGGACATCCACCATTCTCTGTGGCAGGTACTCGTGTTCCTGGAATCTTGACCGCATTCTTCACCAACTGTGTTATGCGCCTTGCTCGGCTCTCACAGGGGCATACACAAGAAAACATGTCTTGGGTTAACTTCCTGAAGGTTTATTGGGATATGGCATAAACCTCAGCAGAGTTGCGCAGCATAAACACTTTCTCTCCGGAATAATGGGGAAAAAAAAGATAGAATAGTCCATAGGTGAGCGGGTTTTCACCCGCTTCGGGTAGCACAATGAACCTCCACCAAACACAAGTCCTTCTGTGGAGCTCTCTGGCGTTCACGCATACCGCCTGGAGACTTCCTTCTCCAGACCACAACAGAGAATAAAAAACAGTAACAGGGTATTTAACTACTCCCTGCCACACCCTCGAGGTGGAGATATGGCGAATAGGCGTCCCGCTCGTCTCTCACCTACTCACAAAGAACCAGACCAAAGATGGCTATTTAATATTCTTTGGCAACTAACATGCTAAAGAAACCTCTAGGTTCAGTTCATTGAGGCCGCAGCCTCAGTGAAACATATCTCCCCTCACATACTCCACCAGTGACTCTGTTACACTATTTAAATAGAGGTGAGAGTGGCACTAACCAACATCAGCTGACTGTTAACAAAAGTCTGCCAGAAAGACACTAACATTAACCCTTGCTGGACCAAAAGGAAAAAACTACATTTAAATTACAGCATAACCAGAGCTGCCATGAATCTCCAAATTATTCGTGACAACCAGCAAGCTAAGGAGATGGTGGCCTCTATCATCATGAATGAGTTAGCTCGTTGTCTAGGAGATGGACCACCGCTACTGTCTACCTTTTGAAAATTGTGTTGAAGCTTGCTATGATTAAGAGGTTACGTTGGCAAGTCTGGCTTTTATACTAAAGATCCTGCTGTGTTTTTATAGTTTTAAGTGAGCACACAGAGACCATGGTTTCTGCAGCAGCTCATCCAGGCTGGGATAGTGGTGGAGAAATTACTGAACCATCAGGTTGAGTATACGAGCTACGCAAGGCACGTGTGTGAGGTTGCCACGGCGTAGGGCCACCACCAGGTTTGCACCATTATCGCACACGGCCTTCCCTTGCTCCAGGTTCAGTGGAGACAGCCATTGCTCAAACTCTGCATGGATAGCTGTTATGAAGCCGTGAGGGGGATCATACGCGAGGAACGGTATGTATTCCCCAGGCTGCGCATAGAGGCATATTGTACCCACTGGAGTGCATTGCAATCACAGAAATAAAAGTCAAGCTATTTGACCAAGATGGATTTAAGAAA